>NW_026138082.1:12553333-13830000 GCF_025592945.1 Manacus candei | reverse complement strand
TTGATGTGGATAATGGCAGAGTGCTCCAGCAGGAATTTTGTGTAGCACAAATGCAGGGTGATGGTCATGTGTGGCTACAGCCATGAGAGCCTCTTCAGCCTGCCCTTGTGGGATCTTCTCAGTCCTTGTGGCAGAGGGCACAGTGGCCACCACTGGGGCAGAGCTTCAGTCCACATGTTCCCAAAAATATCTCCTGGTTGCAGAGGCTGTGAAGTCAGCATTACCACAACTGTGGGGGCAGGGCTGGCTGTACCCCACACTTGCAGGTTCCTCTGGAGACCCTCACATCCTGGGATTTTGCAAGCTGCAGAGATGTGGCAAGTCACTGGAAGGTTTCAAAACCCGAAGGGGCATCCAAACCTGTCCTGAAAATCCCTGAGATTTAGGGTGGTAACTCTTCCATGTGACCTTAGAGATCTCCATCAGAGATCTACAGACAGTGAGTTGCAGGAGCTGCTTGGGAAACCCAGATACATTTGATTGGTCCCAGAACCAGGCTGTCCCTGCTGTGGGGACAGGGGCTGAGTTGCTGCTTTCTATCTCTGATTCATCTGAAGATGAATCATTGGCACCAAAAATTCCCCTGGAGAGAACAAAGTATACAAGGAGTTATCCTAATGTTTTCCTCTAATTAACCGCAGCTGAATTACTTCCAGAAAACCTATTGACCAGCAAACAATGCAGGCCTATGGGGAACACCTGTCCTGTTTGGGAGCATTGCTAACTTCTTTGTGCTTTTAAAACCCAGAAGATACATCCTTCTCTGGGGTGTAGTGAGGGAGGGCAACTTCTAGCTCAGGTTGTGTGATGGCCTCCTACATCCCTGTGTGGGGCTGTGCTGGCCATGTGTCCTGCTGGCGATGCTTACAAACTGGTTTTGGCTTTGCCAAAATGCAAGTGGGAAAAATCCAGCCTATGGTGTTTGCTTGGCATGAGAAGAAATTGCTAAACTACATCAGCATGCTAAGACCTGGGCTATGAGCTGCTTTTTCGTGAGGTTAGAAGTCTTGGGCAATTTGCTGGAGTTATTTCTCGCTGGTACTGAGGTGCAAAATTAAGCTGTGGTAATATAACACTTGGCATGGATCCTTGCTCAGCAGGAGCGATTGGGGTGGATTGGGAAGGAGATCTGAGATTTTAAAATTGTGATGAGGGAAATGCCTCACAGAGGAGTAGAAGTCGGTAAAACACGGCATAAAATCCCACTGAAGTAAGTTTTTCTTGAAGTGACACTACCATGGAGTTGTAAGAAAACGTCACAAGTTTTGCAGTAAATAACCCTCTGATGTTAAAGGATTTAAAACGGGGGAGTGGGAAAATGGAAACAACCTGTCTGTAGGGGGCCCTCAGCTGTTCTGTGTCTGAAAGTGAAGCTATTGAACCACCACAGAAAGAAATATAAGAATAGGAATATTCAGCCCTATTTGTCAAGAGATGCTTGATACCTGCTCTAATCTATACCCAAATGTTCCCAGCTGCCAAAAGGAAGGTAGCTGGAGCCACTGCCTGGAGCCTACAAATACTGTAAAAATAAGAAGAAATGGTATGGGTGCAATTTTCTGAGGCTGTCACTGATGCTGCTGTCAGGGGCTGCTGGCAGTTGGGGAGCACAAGTGATTACTAGTGTGGCAGAATCCATTCTCCAGGCAAAGGAATTAGCAGGGGGAAAGATGTCTGCTTGCAGCAGGCATGTATCAAAGAAAGAGCATGGGCTGTGCAGTATTGGGTCTGTCACTCCAACAGAGTGGAATGGGGTGCACAGCTCCAGCCTCACAGGGTCTGCTCTGTACCTCAGGGCCCATTTCCTGAGGCTTGTCCATGTAACCTCTTCTAGCAGCAGCTGGGATGGGGATGAGGTTCCCATCCCTTGCCTGCTCCTCCACAGCTGCCTGGTGGTGTGCTGCCAGGCATTCATTAAGCCCTCAGACCTGACAGCCAAGTCAGTCACTCACAGGAGCACTCCCTGCACACATGCTGGCAAAAAAGCAGGTTCCCAAGCTGATGGGAACCTGCTTTTTAAGTAGTTAAACCTGACCCAGCTCATTATGGCTGAATCAGGGAAGGGAGAGCTGTCCCAAGCAGCTCAAGGGGCGGATGGAGGGAACTAACATCTACCAAGGGGTGGTGATATATCCAAGAAGCAGTCTAGGAATCAGCAAGGTCTGTCCCAGCTGCAGCCACAAAGACTGTGTGAAAAGTTTCCCATGGGCAGGCTACCACCCCTGAGAATCACTCAAGAGTGAAAAGTAGTCAGGAGGGAGGGAAAGGGGAAAATCGGCAGAGTGGCTCCAAAAAGGGAGATGACTATTGCTGCCCCAGCCTCTGGTTGTGATTCCTCTCCTGGTGTTTTATGTCACCACTTGCAAAAGAGAATTGGTAAGATTGAAACTCATTCTGGCCTGTAGCTTAAGAGACAGAGCAGACACTTGATGGAGCTCGAGTCGAATTTCTGTCAGATCTTTTGCTGATGCAGCCCTGGGGAGCAGAGCCTGTGCTGCCGCTTTGCCTCCGTGTCTCCTTTTGGAACTGCTCTGGTTTGTGGAAATGCTGGATTTCAGAGCTCTGGTTGCTAGCATAACCCTGCACTGCTGTGGGTATGCTGCTGTGAGCTGTGCCCCGCTGTCAAGCAAGAGTTTCTGCACTATGCTCTGAAGCTACTGAGGACACCCCCTCCCTGTGGCAATCCATGGGCTGGGGAGACTGAGATGTGACAGCCCACTGCAGTCTGTGTTCCTGTTTGCATCCTCGGAGCTGGTCAAGGGCTCATGACCTCCAGGTAAATCCCGTGGGGATGCATTTCAGGGGTGGCATCTGCACCCAAGCCAAGATGGTCCCAGTATCCTGAAGAAAACCTGTTGCAATGCATCTGGGGCTATCAGGTTTGCACACTCAGGTACCACAGCATCTTTTGAAGAACATGTCTGTGCATCAGACAGGAGATGGTGTGTCAGCGTCCACCTGAATGCTGAGGAGTGCGCCCGTGCCACGTGCAGTAAAGGATAATTTTATTGACTAAAGGTCATTTTAATATGCTTCCTGCTTTTTAAATCCTAATTTACTGGGAGATAACATAATCCCTTAATGATATCTAGTATTTAATGGTTACTGTTCACAACACAACACTAAAAAAAGAACCAGAATTATGTCTCCTTGTAATTTTTGTTTCTTTAGCCCCTGTTCTCTTCCATTTACCTATTTATTTTTGGTCTGTTCATGATGGCTGCATTGTTACTGTTTTATCTTTTGATAAAACCCCTGAGTGACCAATTTTGCACATCTCCAGTCTTCTGCTCTGGTTCTGCCACCAAGTAACTTTTGTTTCTTCTTTCTTTGCTTTTCATATTGTCCTTTCCACCCCGACCTCCCAATTTCTCAGTAGGAGAGGTAGATAATTTTTAACTGTCCCAGATTACAGTTTGAGAAAGGCGTGAAGATGAACAAAGGTTTCTCTTCACTTATATGGTACATTACTGACACATTGTTTTTGTGGCAGACTTTTAGCCTTGGTTTTAACCAGCTGCTGTAAATGTACAGGAGTAAACAACAGACTCTGTAAACAGTTCAATACAGAAGACTTGATTTAGTACCTTACAAGACAAAGCAATCAATAATCTATTACACATCTAATCACAGGCACGAATAGCCCAGCAGCTCACTGCACAGCATTCCACCAAATGAGAAGGGCAGTTGGAGACCACAGTAAAAGGGACACAAATCACTGAGATTGCAAATGCATCATTCAGAGTCGATCTATAAATGCAAATATTCAAGTTCAGCAATCACCTCTCACTACTAGTGAATCATGCCATTGCTATCTGGAGACTAGTTGCTATGGCAGAAAGCTGTAGCAGTGGCAGAAGGCCAAGAATCCCGCCTTTGAAATGTTAACTGAATTTAACTCTTGACTTTTCTCAGACAAGGTTCATTACTTTGTGTGACTGTGTCATATTAAATGAGTGCTCTGTCTGCCCTGAGTACCAGCTTGGAAGGGATATTATTAATCACCAGGACAGCAAAGCAGGCCAAATATGAACCATTTGCCAATAAGGATTTTTTTTATACCTTCAAGTCTGATATGTGATAGCTGCAGTCATGTAAGGGCCTTTTTTTTTTCTTTAATTTCTTTCTTCTTTACTTTGGGCAAGTTATACCCAGTTCACAGCTCCTGGATGCACTCAGAGCACACCCCAGTGCAAGTCTGATAGTGAGGAGATCCTCTAATTTCAACAGTTACTGCCTCGGCACAGGAATGCTGCTCCTCCATTTAAATGACCACATAGGGCACTGTCTCTATTATCCACCAGAAAAATTAAGAGTTTAGAGGCTTTCAGTAAGGAACATGTATAAACGTTGGTTGAAAAGTAATTTTGTGAATGGCAGAACTACCTACACACGGAATTTAGAGACAAGCTTTCCTTCAGCCGCCTGCTTACAGGGTAGCTGCTGGTGCATATAGTGCACTTTGGCTTGAAGATCTCAGTCCTTTAAAGCTGTGTAAATGACATCTCTCACATTTAGTTACTGGACCGGATTTGGCCTGTAGGATTACTGAGATCCAAGGAAACACCTAGACAGGGTCAAATGCTCATTCAGCAGTGCTTCTAACATCTTTTCTTTAACATTACAATGAGCCAATAAGAAGAACATGCACTTTGAAAGTTAACAGAGAATGGAAGAACAAACCAGATGGTGTTACTGTGAAGACAACTATCAAAGAGAACAGTGTATAGAGAATGGGATCCACAGTTGTAAAGATGCAGATTCACAAACAGTGATTTTTTTCTCCCACAAACACAACATTGTTGCAGTGGATAAAGTCTTGAGCATAGCAGGCCATGTTAAAAAATTGCAGTGGAGGCTGAGATGGTGACAGCAAAGTTGGAAGGGTTGCTGTACACTATTCCTACCCCAGTCTATGCCTCTGGAGTTTTGCCCAGTCCCAAGAGCAGGCTAACAATCACATGTCCCTGTAACTTGTTCTGTAGCCTGTAGAACACCTAATGTTCCACCTTCAGAAATCTCATTCTGACATTCCAAACTTATTTTCTTCTATTATACAGTTCCACCTTTCAGGAACAAGATCACAGGACAAGAGTGCTCTTGCACTCTCTCACATTTCCCTTCTCAATAGGCTTTCGACCATGTGCTCAGATTTGAAGGAGTTATTCCAGGGAAGAGAAAAATGAAAGCCCTGCACAACATGCACTACACTGCTAGATAGCACTTAAAAAGTGACCCATATTCTTTGTTATCTTTCATTAACCATAATTTTGACTGCTGCATCTCCTCAAGATACACTGATGCTAAAGTGTGGCTTTTTTTTAAAAAACAACCCTAAGGCCACAAGCTCCCCATTCTGTATTTGTACTTTTTTAAAAACTAAGATCACAGTAAGATTTCAGATTTTTTTTTGTGTAGATGTGCATATAGATATCATTTATTGATAGTTTTCTTGTTAGATGAAGAATATTTACTGTAACTTTGTAGCCCACAGATTAAACACTTGAAATCCAAGGATCCCTCAGGTATACCAGTGAAAAGCAGGCTTCATTGAAAAAGCAACACCCAGGACCATTTAAAATGAACCATTTATTAAATCAAACTGTTATTTTAACAGTTACATAAGTTACACAGCATGTTTAAGTCAAAAGATTTCACAAGGAAAAGAAAAATTAAACTTGTAATTATGCAGGCAAAAATAGTACCACACAATATGTACCTGGGAGGGAAGAAGGGAAGGGGAAACTCTAAACATTCAAATAAGGCCATAATTATTTAAAAACAACAATAAAACAATAATAACCCCCCCCAAAGATCCATTTTCTTTTCAGTGTGTTCAGTGCTGCTAACTATATGTACGTTTAGTGTACAGGTGTAATCGAGGCAGTGATATCTTGACAGCTAGGTTTAATCTTTTAAAACACTATCAGAAGTGGAATAAGGCTCATTAGTACATACAGTTGCCCTTGGAATGTCAATCTCAGTTGCCTTCATCAACTTAAAATTCACAAAGTGCACAGTTAAGATATGCCAAAAAATTTAAACTGCTACTCTACCAACAGCTGCCCATGCTTAATACTTAGTGGTCTATTGGAACAAAGTATGTTCCTTCAAAAAAGATGTGTAAGAAAAGCCACTGTAAAACATTTAGTTTCAAAGATGCACTAGGAGCTTTTTGTAAACTGAAAAGTAGAAAAACATGGATTAATAATGTAAAGAAAAGAATACAAAAAACACTAGAAATGACCATCAAACTTCCAAAGAACAAGCACCACAATGGACATTAGCATTCAATTTTGCAGTGTACAGCAATGTAATAATTTTACTCCAGCCAATCTACTTCATCAAATTCTGAATCATCTTCTGAATCACTGTATTCCACAGCAATGCGACGAGAGAGTATAGTAGCAACATCATTCTCAATGCGCTCATGTTTAGCTTCTTGTTCACGTTGCTCTTCAACTTTGCGTAGCTGAATACCTAAAGAACATCAAATCACAAACATGTTATTCTCCTCCTTTATCACTGTAAAGACATTTAGGTCATGATTCACAAAATGCTTCGCAAGCAAAAACGAAGACTGAGGACACTGTCCTCCTCAGATAGAAACTCTTTCATCAAGTTTTTAAAGAGGGGAATGTCAGAATTGCAGTGGCAGACCAGATCAAGAGCCCTTCTGCTATAATATTGTGGTTCTGATTTCCCATTAAAAATACACCTACATTTTTAGTACCTCTTTAAGTGATTAAGCCATTTTGCTATTTGCATTTCCATACACTTTTTATACTCCCTCTTAATGATCTCAATTAAGAGTTAGAGCTATTTTGAGGATCCCAACAAGACAGGACCTCTTGTAACCCAGTTTTCATCATGTAATGGTCCGTTTTGAGATAACGTATTACTTAAAGATCAAACACAATGGAGAACTAATACATACCAACAGTATGAGAAAGTTAAATCCACTAACTTAGTTACTGACACGACAGACATCATATATTTTGGTTTTGCACTCACAACATCCCAGACTGACACAGACTAAATATGACCTACATCCTATACTTAATATTCCCCATTGTCAACTGGCAGATAACCCAAGCACAGGACCTGAGGTTGAATTTAAGCAGTGGTAACTCAAGCTGTTGTTTCTTGGGTATGACTTGGTCAAAAGTGTTTTAAGCAGTCACGTAAATTAAACCAGCAGGCTCTCCTTTCTTAGTTTTTTTTTTTTTTTTTTGCTGACATTCTCTACAAATGTTCATTCACCCTGTTGTACTCAACTGTTGTTGACACATACTCCACCATCAGGTAGCAGCACTCATGGTGCAGTGGGGATTTTTCTGGCCATGGGCACGTTAAGCTGAAAGGTACAGCTTGCACAGAGCTCCTCACTAGACCATCAGTAAAACACTGCCCTGCAGCTCCACTGTTCACTTGCACTCTGCCAGTGGGCACCTTGCAATGCAAAGGCTGCTTCACTGCTGCGCTGAGACGTGTTGAGATTAGATACTAAACAGCTTTAAGTCTTCAGCAACAATTTCTGAATGTCATTTATATGTTGTTGTCATACAGTGACATACGATCAAAATTCCAATGCCAATCTTTTCTGCTTTTATCTAATAGTCTGAGGAAAAACAATGTTTTTGTCTCCTACACAATCTGTAGGTTATCAGAAACAACTACATTTTCAAGCAAACAGAAATGAAAAGATAATCTCCACACATCATTGACAAACAGATGTACTCTTTTTTTTTTTAAATTAACTTCCACAAATAATCAGTTATGCCATCCAAACTAAACATCTGATAAGTGCAATTACAAATTAAAAAAAATCTGTCTACTTTGCAATGCATATGCTGTAGAGAATAGAAGTCAGGAACAGATTCAGGAGGCATTCCTTTAATTTCTTACACATGTGAAATATCCAATCTCTCAAGGCTAATGTGTACTTAGCAAGTTTCTGAGACAGTTATTTTTGCCCCTTAATAGCCAAACATTACCTTTCCGTATTGCTTCCAGCAGAACGCTTCTAGCATCACTGATGACAGGAAGAGTTGAAGGATGGCGTTTGGGTTCAGGAGCAGGAATAACTTGGGATGGTGGAGATGGAGGCATTAGGGGTGCATGGGGGCCAGGGACAATGGTTGTGGGAGGAGGGTGAAGAACGGGAGGAGGGTGAGAAAGGTTTGCAACTGTGACAGGGGAGGAGGGTCGAATGCCCGGAGGTGGCAAGGGAGGAGGTGGGGGTGGTGGAGGAAGTCCCTGTACTTCAGCTTGTGGAGGAACTGGGTGAACAGGTACAGTTTCACACACTTGGGCAGCTCTGGTGACAGGGGGAGAGGGTTGTGCTATGGGAGGAGCAACTGGAGGTGGAGCTGGATGTAGAACTCCAGGAGCTATCTGGAGAGGAGCTGGTGGAGGTGGCACAGCTGGGGCCTGCAGAGCAGCTGTGGGAGGGGGTGGTGGGGGTGGGACTGGGGGTGGAGGGGTGGAAGTCATTGCAGCTCTTAATGATGAAGTTGACAAAGCAGATGGAAGAGGTGGTGGTGGTGGAGGAGGAGGAGTGGGGCTCACAAACACTGGTGTTCTGCCTGTTGCTGGTGACTGAGGACGATTTTCTACCAAGCCAGGAGTAGAACTGCAACATCCAATAACAGAACAAAGTCATTAGAGAGTGGAAAAAATAGCAACAGATTCACTTCTGCAACTTAAGAACACTGAACCCCGGGCATTAAAGAGCATTATGTACTGTGATGATTTCAAGGTATTCATTCATATCTCACATACAAGGAAATATAATTTGCAGTATGGGGTATGTATCAGTTTTCCAACAGACCTCTGCTCACGTTCAGCTACTAACCAAATTTGTGTTCTTACACAAACCTGCATCTTTATCAAAGGTTTCCTATACTAGTATAATTCTTCCCTGTCGTCCCTAAGTAGATCCAAATTATTTTTCTGAAGTAAGGGAACTAGCAGTTGATTAACTGCTTTGATTCACAGAACTTTAAAAACAAAACAAAACAGTACCAACAAGGACAATTCAGATTTGAAATACATGTTTAAAGCGTGATAGCAAAATGAGTGAGGCTAATATCAAAGGTCATCAACTCTATGTACAGAGAGGTACCGTTATATGCTAGGTGAATGCATAGGATGCTAGGTGAATGCATAGGTGCAATGCATAGGTGAACTGAAGAAAACAGAAGGAAACAGTAAAATTACTTTCCTGAAAGACCACAGAGTATTTCTTTCAGCTGTTGTGGAAAATTAATCTAAAGAGTTATGCATTTTTGTCTATGATCCCCTAAACAGTATAAAGTCATTCTTTTCAAGAGACTACCATCTTGCTCATGTAACAACTGTATTTGAATTAACCATCCTCTATTCCAACTTGTATGTACTCGAGCATAATATAAGATTTTGGGTTTAAAACAACAGGGGAGTGACAACCAAAGCCTCACTCTAGAAAATATTCTAAATACGCATCCACTTCTGGAAAGGCAGAGATATAGAAAATAAAATCACTTCGGGGTGGTGGGAGGAAGCACTTGCAATTTAGCAAATAGGATGAATATATAGCTTTGACAGGTGACTGTCTTACTGTGATATATTCTTCCTTTCATGTACGCTGAAACACAGTTCAGTTGTACAAATTTCCAAAACTCCAAAGCTACGTCCTGAGATGCCAACATATTTCACAGGAACATTTTCCATACAGTTATTTGTCCTGCCATTTAACTCCGAAGGCAACACAACTGCAGTATTAATGGCAAGATGAGGCCTAACTCCACAATGGCACCCTACAGGATTTAGATGCTGGCCTTCTGTCCAGCTCCTGTGTGCCCTTGATGCTGCAGACACGTCGGGGCTGTGGAACGGCACAGCCCCCAGGACATGTGTACTGCTTGGGCAGCATGGAAATCATACAAACGATGAGAGCTGGAAAACTAAAACGCCTCAATAAACTTGCTTGACTGCTTTGTACCTAACACAAGGAGGCACAGGTTTCACATCTCCTGCTCCGTGCATTGGAGGTGGCGGCGGTGGTTCGTGTGGTCTGACCAACACTCGCTCCTCAGCTCTGTTCAGAAGTTCAGACATCTGGCTATAGGGTAATGCAGAAAGTGAATATGATCCATCCATATGGTCCACATATGCTTGAGATCTGTAGAAAAACAGTGAAAAATGATCCAATTTAGCCTTCAGTAAGTATTGGTGCCCTCAGCTACTGTTCTATACTTCGGTTTGATTTCTGAATACAAGTATCTTCTCTGCACTAGGGTTGCATGTATTGTACATCATGGCTTTTCAGTAATTCATCCCACTTTCTCTGTCATTGCTTCTGGCAGTTCAAGGGTTTGATTATGACAGGTATATCACATAGTTTCTACAGCATGTGTGTGACCTTAGTGTTTATTAGTCACATTATATAGTGATAGCAATGCAATCAGAACTACTACTCTTTTATAAATCATGAAACATCCATCGATGTTAGAATGGTCGAATTTACAACTGAATAATTTAGCTAAACTTCTGTCAGAGGATCTATATTCCAATACATACAGAGATCTCACTACTTTAATAGACATAAGATTTGATAAATATCTGTTATTGAGTAGTAGCAATAAATAAAGATGATTCAACTTAGTTGTTAATGACAACTTTAGATACACCTCAAGGACTCAATCAGGAAATTTTAATTAACTACTCAATTACATATTTTTTTTTAATCTCTATTAAATTCACAAAAGTGTTTGCAGAACATTTTCCAATAAGTAGAGCAATACTCTACATTTCCACATACTGCACTGTAGTATTTAAGCCTATTAAATTCCTAAGGGGTGAAGTTTCTACTCCATTATTCCAAAGCCCAGTGCTATTCTGTATCTGAACAACATGCTCTGCACATGCAGTGCTCCCAACCACTTCAGTGTTATTCAGAATTGCATTACTGGTAATGAGATAATCAAGGTTTAGGGCAGGATCCTGGATATAAAAGGATACCACCAACAAGTGTGTCTGAAGTGGAATCCAACGTACAACACAACAGAAGGGCAGAAGGAAAGCAGATGTTTCTGCCAATGACTTGACACAGCACTTTACAGAGATACTATACAGCTGTTCCTAGAGATATGCTAAGCACCATAACTTAAGCTGTACCCCAACTGAGTGAAATGCACTGAAACCATTTTCACATTCTGAACTAAGTTTTCAATGAGCAGGTTTTTCCATTTTTCAGACAGCAAACACCCTCTCCTAGAGGGTATTATTCACCATCACTACTGAATTTGTTTGAAGGCCTTACAAAGCTAAACAAAATACTCTCTTACAGTGCACTTTGGGCAAGAGAAGGACGGGGGAAAAAATTTAACTTTTCTGGAGGACAATGAATACTTTCGAATTTAAAAAAACAAAACAAACAAAAAAACCCAGGAAAACCATACCCCAAATCTCCTAATATTAATCATCAGCCCTCTTTGCTATCAGATGTTTCCTGGCTGGTAAAATGGACTTGGTTTTGCACAAACACCAGAAGCATAAACACAGCAGGTGTTTCCCATGTGAAATGATACTTTTAGCCACCAGCAAATACGTGCTGTGAAATGAGAATTCAACAGGTTGGATTTTGTAATAGGCTATAACCAGAAATGTCAATCAAATCTTGGACTTGTTCAAGAGTAAAGAGAAGCTCAGCATTCTCATTTGAGTTCCAAGTGGACATTTGTTCCTATCACACCCAACATATAGTCTTGGCAGTGTCTGCTTAAGAAAAATCAAGAGACTGGAATAATAGGGATTCTATAGGTCAAGACCAGAGGAATGTAGTGCTGCACGTGGGTGTAAGCTTGCAGCAGTGACACCACATCTTCTTCAAGCTGCAGATGACAACAATATCCCCACGGATACCATGAGGATTCACACTACTCTTGAAAATAACATAATAACTACTCCTTTAAGAACACACTAAGTATTTAAAAACTGAGTTTTGATTAAGCTAAGTCAATGATTTCCAGTGCATTTCAAGAATAGCAGTAGCATCTCATCACTGACCATTTCTCAAGCATGTTCGCTGTGCAGTTCGGATATACATAATAAAGGATAGAAAGAATAAATCAAGGAACCTTGATTCAAAATGTGAAGCTGGGCCATTTGCAACTTCAATGTGTTTATGTAAGAGGTTAGCATCATCTTCTGCAAGTTCTGGACCTTGGGCTAACTTCTGCCACTCTCTCCGTCTGTCATGAGGTGCCCTTGGCACTTTTTCCGGTTCGTGAGGACGATCCAGATTTTTCTGCTGTAGGAGAGTTGTGCAAACAAAATTGACAACTTAGACAGTGTTTTTTAACTAGTTGCATATAAACATCAGCCACCAAATAATGGAAAACAATCCCAATTCAAGTGCAAGAAAAATTTACTTTCAGGCTAAAGATATGTAAACCAAAGACTTGTAAGAGCCAGAAACTTCAGTCTAGTGGATAAGTAGCTGAATAATACAGAGAAAAATAACTGTATAAGTAGCTTTTTATTCTAAGTCTGAAATAAAGTTATGAATTTCGCACATATTTACTCTCTCTATTATGTATGAAATACACAGAATAATGGTGAAACAAAAAAGCACTACCTTTCGCAAAAGCGCTTGTTCAATTTAAAGAAAATTATAAGCAAAGTGCTTTTTTCCTACTACTTGCTTTCTAATTTAGAGTAAATATATCTATTGGAACGTCATTCAAGCCTTTTCACCTGTAAGATTGTAAAAAACTTTTATTACAAATAAATATTCAAGTAAAATTCTTTATTCTTGGTGTATTCCTCTTCGTTGAGTCATTGTTAGTATACTTCAAAGTTTTGACAAACCTGATGTTGCTTTTACTAAGACTAAAACATGAAAGCTTTAGATTCTTCTATATTATTTTACTCCTCCTCCTCCTATTATTATTACTATTTAGTTATTCGTTAAAGTTGATGGAATTGAATTACTACAAGTAGTTTTAGTTGAATAAAGATGACTCTGTAAAGTTTAGATTGTTATTCAAGTACCATATCTGCAAGCAAAGCCCTTTCAGGAAAAAACAACCAGAAGCTCTATAAAGTTAACATACATACCTTCTGCTTCCTCTTTTCCTTTCTTTTGTCCTCGGTGTCCTGCAACATTTTTTCCTTCCACAGATCAAAGAAATATGAAGGATTGGTATAGAACTTCAAACCCTCTTTTCCATCATCCCTGAAATACAATGACACAAAATGGGCATGGTATTTATTTGACAACATCTGAATCCAAATATTAAGACAAAAGAAAGGCATATTAAGGAACACTCAGTATCTCAGACTCTGAAATATTTTACTGAGGAACATAAAAGAGATGATCATTGACCTCCTGTGCCATCAGTCTTTACTGTCTTTCCTGGCATCCAAGGTCCTAATTTTAGAAAGGTAACTTGAATGCAAGCTGTAGACAAATAAAGAGTATCATAAATCAGAAAACTCCCGCTCCAATGACTCAAATCTTTCTCTTAAAATATTGAGCAAAATTGTGTGGCTGCTTGTGTTCAGCTACTGATTCAAACTGACTCTGGGACAGTGAACAACATTCACAGCATCACAGAATATTCTGAGTTGGAAGAGACCCGCAAGTCCTACTCTTAATGAATGGCCATACAGGGATCAAACCCACAACCTTGGTGTTAATAGCACCAGGTTCTAATCAACTGATTTCCATTAAAGACCTTTCTTTCTACATATTTAACTGTTTATTTTCTTCACTTCTCATCCAAGAACATTACACAGTTTACTAAATACAGGGAATAAAAATGGCTTTTTCTTAACATTGTTACACTGCATTAAAATTTTAGTAAAATGGAGTAAAGTTTTAATGCTTATAATGTCTTCTGCTGCCTTCATTCCTCCAGCAGCTTCACAATTTTCTAGTCTGGCTCCTTAAATATTCAAGTGCTACTCACCATGAGCAAGGTGCGTGGATATAGCCACTCTATTACATAAAATAAGCCAGAAATTGGTTTTGATTAATTTTATGTTACCAACCTGTAAGGGGTGAGAATGTTAAGTGGAGGAGGCTGTTCACAAATATCATAAGTTTCTTGCAAAGGAATAGGCAGAGTTTTGCGGTCAAACAGCTGTTGATCTTGAATTGTGGAACTCCGGAAAGCTTTTCTCATTGTAATGTCCTGCAGTGACACTGAAAAGGGATATTGCCATTTAAAAGAAAAATCCCAAATATATTTGATTTGGATTAATCTGGAATTGCTTAATGTTGGTTAAAAAATAAATATTAGGCATTACTACTTACATCTTAGGCATTTTACAGCAAATATAAATTCATCTAGCACTACTATCGTGGCAAGGTACTGTCAGACTACGTGAAAAACATGTTTGTAATGTTCTACCACATTATCCTCTATTTGGCTTCACAGGACATTTTTCTCACCTGGATAGATATCAGAACTCTGTCTCTCCTAAGTAGTTCAACAAGTTGCTTACTGTAACTATAAAATACCATCTGATAGTTCAGAAGTACCTAATAACATTTACCAACTCCATTTCACAATCCTTTTTGTACTAAAAACTACTCTCTCTCTCTCAGTATGGATTTTATCTTTATGCCATCAGCAAGCCAAACTTTGCATTCCTTGCATGTATGCAGCAGTTCCACTAAAGGGCCACTGAGATGCCAAACCACTTATGCTAGTGAGATCAATGAGTTTTAATGGGAGGTGATTCTATGTTCCAACACATGAAACTAGTCAAATGATGTTTTTTAATCTGTTTAACTGAGAAGACTTCTCTGTTTAATTTAGGCAAACCACTGACTTTTTTAACACATTAGTTAGGAATAATCAATTATCTTTATGTAAGACTCGAAGGAAAACAACACAAGAACACAACAGATTAAACAGTGATTTCAAATATTTTACCTACTCCTGTTAAACCCCACATATCTTTTTCTATTTCAAAATCATTAAAATTTAGATAAAGATTAATGGAAAAGTGACCACAACTGATAAGCTTTGCACTTTTAAGTCTGGAAACAGTATACCTATTTAGTCTCATATTTCTTTCCCTCCCTGATCTTCGGTTACTACATCTCTGAAGTCTAAGTGTATCTCAAAGCTAACTTTGCAGCCAGCATTAGACTTCCACTAGATAAAGCAGCAGATCTTTCCACTGGTTTGGGTTCTTTTTTTTAAAAATCACAAACAATACTGAAAACAGTTTTAAGACATACTAGCAAAGAGAGTATTTTCAGCACATGCATTTTATCTATAAATAATTATGTTTATTTTATAGAAACAGGTTGATAGTAGTGTCCCTTTACGCAAAATGAGAAGACATCTTTTCCCCCACCCCCTCCATATCACTAGGGTCTTTGGCAACAATTTTTTGAAAATATTTGTTTAAGTTGAAAACTGCATTTTTACTCTGGTTCCTGTAACACACAGAAGTGTACACATACATATGTACACACACACACGCAGAGACCTGGATTTCTGTTCTATGATCGAAAAGGGGCAGAAGGCAGGACTTTTTTCTGGAGGGCTTGCAATTCTGCAGTGTTCTGTCTTCTTACCTAAGCATACTGACAGCATCCATTGTGAGGCTAAAGACAGGACTTATCTGATTCTCAGCTTGGCTTTTGAAGTTTATTACAGTTGGCAAGGTTGTGTATTCCTGGAGAAGTTTTTTCCTTTTTACCCTTAGGTTCTAATTCATCACAGTGTCTTTTATTCTTTTTAATACCTTTAATTAGCTGCTCAGAAGTCTTTTTAAGAGCATGAAAGAAGTATTATAATGTATGAATGTCAGCTGGGCATCTCAATTTCTGTAGGTATTTTTGCATTCATAAATAACCCTATATATTTTGTACCTGTCATGAATTACAAGTTGTTATTTGCTGGCAAAATTTCACTGTGGTTTACCTCATTTAAAACTTAAGTCTTAGATTCTTTTATACTTCAGCTACTTTTCCTTTGGGTTATTTGTTATACAAATCACACCAAATGTACTTGTTCAGAGGTGCTTGACAATCCTGCAAGTTTTTTAACTGTCACTTATTGGAGACTTTTCCAACAAAAGCTAAAACTTAGTATACTTTCCTCTGAACCTGTGCGCATTCTGAAGACAATTAAGTAAATTAATTTATTCCAATAAATAAATACAGTTCTTCGGTTTAATATTAAAATGCTCACAGAGCACACTGTTCTCTAAACTATTAGCATTCCTTAATCTCTTCAATGAGCAAATTACAGCCAGTCTAGTTCATAATTTCCATTTTCTTGCTTAAAACTCCACTTTTTGTAAACATGTTCAAGGGGTAACACGCCTGAGGATAATCAATCATAACAACAATAAGCATAATTACTTTCTAAACCTAATATACACAGTAAAGGTCTTCACAGAAAACATACACTGTAGAATTTCAAGCCACATTTCCTGTGCTGATATCCAGTAACAGGCATTCCCTAAAAAGCATACCATTATTCCAAACAATTGACTACCTTAGGACAACGTTACTCAGGAAATGAAAGGATGTGGCACACAAAACAACTGAGAATCACGACACAGATACAACTTGGCTACATGTAGGGATCAGGTAAATCCCACGTCGCAAGCACAGCATAATCCTGGGCTGTGCACGGTTTGGCTCACAAAGCCGCTTGTTTAGTTTGCCAGCTGGCTAAGAGACAGACACCCTCCTGGCTCACCACCTCAGTGCAGGGATACGTGAAAACCTGGCTGGTCATCCAGCCATTCAGCTTTGGCTGATTGACAAACTGGCACAGCAAGAGGATGGGGTCAGACAAATTGGATGTGTTTATGAATTCAGGTGTGAGAAGAGACAAGGGGCTGAAGGAGGAGATGGAAAAGCTGCAGGCATTTCACTTGATGCTAAATTTGACTTGATGTTAAATTTAAGCTTCCAGTTGCTTAATTCCTAACTAGCACCAAAATCTTTGTATACGCCAACATCCTAAATTTCATAGGAATATATTTGTCTGAAGTCCATCTGCTACACCACTTGTGTTTACTGAATGAATAAAAAATGGGGTCTTAAATAATTTCCTTAAATGCTGAGATATTCACAATTTAATTTAAACATTCATTCAACAATCTAAACAAATGCCTGTTTATTTTTATTGTGCCTGTTGTTTTGATTGTATGAAAAGACATATCAGCCAGTCTAACCTTCTGTATACAACAATATTTTCCACTTAAGTTACAATTATCTGTCAGAAAGCTAAATTGCCAATCGTTTGTACATTTGGTTTTGAAAAAGAGATGTCAGTCCATTTTTACTTGTAATCAACAACAAACTCTAATGCGATACAATAACACATCTGTAATCAATATACTAAATAACATTTTACCTCTAGGTAAGCCTCTCATTAAACTGCAATCCCCAGTCTGTAGTAAAAGTCAAGTATGGAGCACATCAGCATACTGACAGAAAGTTGCTACTTTTAACCTTTCAAATATATTTAATAGTACATTTTACCTCATCAGAAGGAAAAAAGTTACTAGATTTTTTTTTTTATTCATGTACACTCACTCAAATATGTAATTTATGATTAGGTTCTAGGGCAAAAAATACTGGTAAATAAAGGTGAAGGCGGCAAACAAATAAATAACATATTCCTTTTAAAAGCTCACTCTCTTAATGCTTTCTGCAGAATTTGATCTTGACATCTTTCAAGGCCATGAACTTACAGCTGTGACTCCTTGCAGAACTAAATAACTAGGGGAAATTATATACAAAGCAATGGAATCAGTTGCCCACAATTCTCTTTCTCTTTTCAAAATCTTACCCAGCAACTTGAAAAGTGCAGGGAGGAAAGAACAACACTATTGAATGAATATCTTATGAGTAAGTTTCCACTTAAAGATAATTAATTGGGAGGAGGTAGTGCTGTTGAAAATTCTCTTAAGCTAAAGACTTGTTGATTCAGTTCCCAAAGACACTGCAATCTTAAATCTTATGTTTACTTTATTTTTTTCATCTTTTTAATTATTATCCACTTCAACAACGATTAGAATTGCACACATATTAGGTTTCTCTGCCATTAGAGTACTTCTGACTGGTCACTGCAGGTTTAATAGTTGCTGAGAGAGACTACTTCTGTAGATCACACAATATTCTCCTTTGGGCTTGTCCTCCACATATGAAATAGAAATTTTCTGAAATACTGTTTTAAAAAATTGAGTTGAAACAGCTCAAGCTCTTTTTGGAGAGAATGTACGTAGCTTAACTACCACAGGTAAACAAAAAGCAGATGTAAACATTAGTGCAATCATTTTAAGAGGACTTAGAAGCTGCTTTAAATGCAGCATGTAGAACCATGGAGCCCCATGCAGCCTGTTAAGAACCAGCAGCATCAAGCACTGAATCTGCTGTCTCAACAAAACCACCACATTGTTTAACAAATGACATTTTGTCCAGATTTCTCTTTTTATACACAAAATATGCAATATCATGCCCTTATGATGGATTATTAAGCCTTGAACATACTAATTTAAAACTGAACTACTAACTAAATAACCCATAAATTTAATTAAGGGCCTAAGAAAATTAGAAAAGGAGTATGGAGAGCAATTGGGGCTCAGCCCACCGGCACAGATTCTTGAGAGGGAGATACACCCAAATCCAACCTTTTTTGAGTGGAGATGCACAAGGAAAAGTGATCTACTATGCAATTTAATTTAAGAGTCTTTTTCTTTATTTGCCTTTGGGGGTAGAAATTCTAATGAATGAATTGACAATGGTGTTATTCTCCACTTAACATATTACAAGTGGAGATCATGACCAAATTTTCATGTTCTCCTTGTCCTTAACTTTGATTACATTTATACTCAAGTCACCAAGTTCCTCTAGCTTCAAGGCTAGAGACAGCAATCTGCCCCTTAAACTGGGATTTACTACCTTTACCTTATAAGTCACACAGTGGGCTGAGTGTCCTGATTTTAAAGTTGAATGAGTCTCCCGTTTTCATAGTATCCAAAAGCATACAGACCACAAGGAGCTGTTAGGCTGTTTCGGTTTCTATCCAACAAATGCCATCTTTTTTGCTATAGCAAAATGTAAAATCTCTCTTTAGCATTAGTTCAGCTAAACTTCTGAACTACTACCAGTTTAATAGAATTACAGAATTTATATATATTAGAATTTTATATTTATAGAATTCTAAACATTTATAGAATGTCTAGAAAAAAAACCAAGCATGTCCTCAAAGCCTACTGAAAAACAATTCACAACACTGATTCCTTCCCTGAAGTATGCCAGGCTGCTCTCCCATAGGCACTTCTGCCGTTAAGTTGCTTGTAACAGATATGCTACTAAAAAATCAAAAATTTGATACACTGCCCTTTGAGATTAAAATACTGTGGTTTGAGATTTAAATAGAATTAGGTGGCTTATATTTAAAGAGCCACTAAATTGATACCAAAATATTCTGATAAACTCTGAGTTTATGAATTTTGCTTCTGCCCTGATAGTATTTATTTCTGAGTGATACACAACTATTTTCCAATACTTCAATGCACTATACATCAGAGCTGTACTGTGTATCAGCATTTCAAAAAAGAACCACATAAATGCTAAAATACATATTCTTTTAAAAACTGCCAGATTTCTACAGCTGACATTATTTACTTTTAGCAGTGCTTCACACTTAAAGATGTAAATAAATTTAAAACAATGTGATCATTTAAGAAAAATCTATTATTTTACTTGTAAAATTCGCATATATATGGAAAGAGTTAGTAATGTTATTTATAAAGTAAATACTGAAATTAGAGGCCCTGAAAACAGCATATGGGCCTACATTCCAAGTCCAAAGCCCCCTAGTCAGCGCTGAGGGTCAAATGCTTCTGACAGATAAAACCTCCATTCTGAATCAATGGTCTGAACACTTTCAGACTCTTTTCAGCATCAACTGTGTAGTCCAAGACACAGCCATTCAGTCCATCACACAACAACCGGTGAAGTATGAATTGGATACTGCCCCCACTTCAGGAGAAACCCTTAAGGCCATACAGCAGGTGAAAATCGGCAAGGCAGCTGGGGTTGATGGAATTCCACCTGAAGTCTGGAAACATGGGGGCCTTGCACTCCATGCCAAATTTCACGAGTTTGTGGTGCACTGTTGGGAACTCAGCGAACTACCATCAGACCTTCGTGATGCAGTCATCATCACTTTGTATAAGAAGAAAGGAGTTAAATCAGGCTGTTCAAATTACCATGGTATTGCTGAGAACACAGCTGCGTTGGGCAGGACACGACTCAAGGATGAAGGACCACCGCCTTCCTAAGGTCGTGCTTTATGGTGAACTTGCCACCGGCTGCCACAAGAGAGGAGCCCTGAAGAGAAGATACAAGGACTCCCTGAAACAACATCTCAGCCTTGGCCATATTGATCACCATAACTGGTCTACTCTGGCCTCCAATCGGGAGGTCTGGAGACACACCATCTATAACGCTGCTGATGCTTTTGAGAACGCACACAGGATCACTCTCGAGGAGAAAAGACAATGCAGAAAGAATCGTGCCTTGCAGAATTTACCACCTAAGGAGTCTTCCTGCTGTGCCTTTTGCAACTGGACGTGCCTGTCTCGTATTGGCCTTTTTAGCCACCAACATGCTTGTAACAAACGTGGGTAGAGCCCTTCCCAAATCTTCGTTTGCGAAGCCCAGCCATGATGACTGAAATTAAAAATGGTTGCAAAGAAACTATACTCCTAGGATTTATTTCATCATCTATGAGAACATCTTATATTGCAGGGCTACTGAAACTGTCAACCTTAGTTCAGTTTTACAGCAAGAATATGTTCTCTCAGCCTTAAAAAGACCCCAGATATCATTACTCTTGGATACATACAGACTTGTTTCCTATAAAATTGAAATAAAGTTCAGTTTCCTGAAGGAAAGCAGAGGATTTCTTTTTGTCTGCATGCAAGTTTGGTATCTTCTGAGGGGGAAAAACCCACATAAATGTGAAAAGAATAAAGTATTTTAAAAAATCTATTAAAACATGAAATTAATAATACTGAGGAATCAAGAATTTGAAAACAGTGTAATAATTCAAACCTAACCAAGTTCATAACAATTATTCTATGATAGAAAGATTGTGCACCAGGAGTTAGGTCCTTCAAGATAAAATCATAACCTTGGTTTTATTCTTTCAGAGAGATACTGTAATAATTCAAAATAAGAAAACAAACAAACTATTCAAACAAATTCAGAGCTTTTTATTGCCCTGACTGTACCAGAAACATTTTGTCAAGTATCTGCACCTCGTTCAGTGAATGTGACTTGGGCTGTTTTTGTTCATGCCACTTAGCTTTAAACGAATCTTAATTTCTTTCTCTTGTGTAATAGCATGGGCCCAAAGGAACCTATTAAATCTTCTATTACTGCCTGCTGGCAAAGAGCTAGCAGATGAGACTCATTTCACAAGTACAGCCCATTTTACTCAAGCTGTTAGCTGAGCAGAACTACTGAAATTTGCTTCAATTCTTACAGAGAGGGTTAAGGAAGGTAAATCCAAATGTTTTTCCCCCTTCATGCATTAGCATCCTCCAGCTATTTTAGCCCAGACTAGGACTAAATCAAAACTATCTATGATGACTTTCTAAATTTCAAGCCTGAAACCATACACTGAAGGAAAAAAGTTTCCTGATCTCTAACTTTTAAGGAAATATAATATCGAATTTCCTCTCATCTCCTTTGTCCTCATCTGGTGACTCACTGTGGGCAGATGACTGTGAATAAGGAGCACTGAGTATGGCTCAAGGACTGGATATTCTTAGGTTAATAAAATTAGTCATTTAACAGCTCCTGACACTGAGGATTGCATGTGTTCCTCTGAAGTAGTAGGAGTCACTGCTATTCCATGGTGTGAGAGACAAATCCAGGGGATCAGACACGAGTCACACTTAGCAACTCTGGCCTTGATCAAGTTAGACCTCTTCTTAGCCCTGTTTTCTTTAACTGCAGTGTCTGTCCTTTTCTTTAGTTATACAGTTTAGCAAATGCTATAGTATACGCAGTACTCTGAAAATTTATTGATATGGTTCATTTGGGACTACATACTATTTAAAACTACTTCTAGCAATGCTCTTACATCAAACAGTTAAAGATATTTAGTACTGAAACCTAAAGCCAAACTTGTTAAAGGCCATTTTCTCAGAATAGTACAATTTTCCATCTTTCCATCCTTAGATGCTTTAACTCCATGGCTTAAAATGGTCTCTCCACTTTCCTGAAATGTGAAAGGTTAACATAGTAGATATACCACATCAACACATATTCCACCCTGATTTAAACAAAAATCTAGGCTGTCAAGAGTAAATGCAAAAATGACAGTAACATTGGGCTTTTACAGTTCTTACAGGATTACAATTGCTGACAATTTGTTATGGTACACTGAAAGGAATTTTTGTCATTATCCAACCATAGTAAACATGGTATTTTATTAGTGTCCTGGTTTTGTCTGGGATATAGTTAATTTCTTCTTAGTATCTGATATAGCGCTGTGTTTTGAACTTAGGATGAGAATAAGATAACACTAATATTTTAGTTGTTGCTGAGCAGTGGTCAAGGACTCTTCAGCTTCTCACCCCACTCTACCACCATGCAGGCTGGGGGGGGGGGGGGCACAAGAAGCTGGGAGGAGACATAGCTGGGACAGCTGACCCAAACTGGCCAAAGGGACGTTCCATACCATGTGGCATCATGCTTAGCACATACACTAGAGGGAAAGCTGGCCGGAGGCTGCTGCTCAGGAACTACCTGGGCATTTGTCAGTGGGTGGTGAGCAATTGCATTGAGTATCAATTGTTTTGTATATTCTAATTCTATTATCATTATTTTGCCTTCCTTGTCTGTCCTAATAAACTGTCTTTATCTCAACCTATGAATTTTACTTTCTTTCCCTCCAGTTTTCTCCCTCCTGCCACTGCAGGGCAGGGGTGAGCAAGTGGCTGTGTGGTGTTTAACTGCCTGCTGAGTTAAACCACAACAACTGGAAAAAGAGATGTATATGTATGATTTATGCTTGTCAGGAGACTTGGAAAATCCCATTAATGTAAGAATTCCCCCAGGCAAGTCACGATTTCGTGGAAAATCTGCTACTAGCTGTGAACAGCTGTCTTTCGAAACCTGTTCTAAAATTAATATCACGCAAAATACGGAACCAAAACTTCTCTTAGCTTAATTTTGCTACTAGTGAAATTTCAACATCTATAACTAAAGACAGCTGAAGACCATGCCCCTGGTTTGACACTTCATTTTTCCTGTCAATACACAATTATCATACCTAGACATCCAGAACTGAAACAGCTTTCTATACTTTAAAATTGGATCCCACAAGCAATCTGAAGTTATTTTTCATTATAGGATGTTTCTCTACTTTCAAGTTCTTAACCACAGAGTTTAGAACACCCTAAACTCTTTGGGATGACAAGACTTTTCATAGTTCCATCTGCAATCAACAAATATCCATGAAGGCAAAAAAGCTTCATGGCATTTACAAATTAGGTGGTCAATGTTCCTATAGTCATCACAAAGCCGAGGCATCCTTTAAATTCCATAAAAATTTGATCTTACAGGCATGAGCTATACCCTAATAAGCTATTTAGGAAGAATCCAAGAGGTTATATAGCATCAATACATGAAGCTATACAATTATAATCATACAGAAAGTAAGATGGTACCAGTTAAAAGCAAAAACCCTACTTGGACAAAGGTTTACATCCCACAGGAATTAGTAGGAAGGTTAAAAAAAAGAGCAAAGACTTATCTCCAAGCATTCACATAGTATTATTTAATATTCTTAACACTAATACATAACACTACTGAAGTGACACATTCTCCTGTAGCTGTTTTCATGTAAATTCATTGGTTCCAGCATCATTCAGTAACCATGAAAATGCTGAGCTCAGAAAGCTGCTCAAGGCTATAAAAGAAACCTGTAGCAGAAATAGAAATGGACCTCTTTCTCGTGATGCTTTGCTCTGTGTTCTTATAACCATGATTTAAACTATTATTATTTCCATTTCAAGTATCACTGGTGTCTGAGTGACAAAATAAGAGATTTTCAGTGCAGAAGTTAACTTACATTCCTCTTCCTTTGGATCGAGTTGTGTAACGCTGACAGATAAGCGATCTACACGCTCCTGTAAGGAGTTGACTCTAAATGAGAAACTGTGTGCTTCATTGAAAAGTTCACCAAATATATCTTCGGCATATTTACCTGAAACACAGGGAAAAGAAGAAAAATTCAAGCGCTCGACAAGACAGCCAAATGAGTTTGCCTTCAAAAAGATTTCTAACTATTTTAATTAAGTAATTCTAGGAGGCATGAGTATCACTTGTAACAACCTCTACTTACTGAGCCCATTAAGAATGCTTCAGAAAATCAAACGGAAGTTAAATATTTAATTTGCAAGTTATTTATCAGAAATGAAATTATTTAATGCATTACAGGACAGATATTCAGCTACTATAAATTCTTCTAACTATGATGATATGCAAGGAACTAGACTGCTTCATTTCCTGAATATGTATAAAAGGATAACTTCCAGCATCTGGAGGTATCGCTCCTGTATGAGCGACAACTAATCTTTCTAAGTGAAATTTACCTCAACATTTTTCTCAAAATGAAGCATAACTTCCACTCCTGCTGTACGGCAGACTTTACAAAAATGGCAGATCAGATATTTACATCTAGGTGAATCAGAACCAGACTATTCAAAAATACACATTAAAACAATAAATCCTACCTTGAAGGGTCAAAATTCTAGTAACTGACCAATTTATACTGAAGTAAAAAAAAAAAAAATCTCCTTTGCTCACTTCAATTGACATCACATGTTTAGCCCAAAAGAACAAGAAATTCAAGTATTATGAGAAAAGGATCAGTAACGAGTTTCTCTTCTACAGAGTATTTTGTATAGTGCTTCTAATGCTCTCCAGATTCCACTTCAGTAGTTTGCCGATGTCACTGAAAAACCCCCACCAGAGTGCCTAGCAAAATTTGTAGCCACACTTCTGAAATACCACGTGATAGCTTTTAAAACTTAGTACTGTATTGTGCATACGTAATTTGTGTAGTGTTTGTGCACTTACGTTGGTTTTGGAAATACAAATCTCACAAATTTCTAACAACCTGCTTTGCATTCAAGTTCTGTCTGGTACAAAAGGAAAATATAGCTACGGAAATTTAGCCTTTGGTGAGCTATACATCTGGAAGAATACATAAAAATGAGGACATTTTTATATAAACATATCAAAAGAATAAAAATCAAATCCCTACACGTACTGTGGAAACTACTTAAAGATACTAAGAAGTAAGCACAAGGCCAGCACATACCATTTATTAAGACTTAGGTAATAGCAATAGAAAACCAGCATGACTATAAACAATGCAATATAAAAGGGGATATCAGAAGAAATGTACAGAAGAAGAAAATAGATGGGATCATAAATTCCGGCATATTAAACATAAACCCCAAAAACTAGTCCGAGGAGCAACTAGCAAATTAACAATAAATATTCCTTTAAAGGCATGAAGAGCAAGAAAGTTGCCAGGGAGTCTGCAGAGCTGACTGGCAGTGAAGGTATAACGGAATACATAGAAGACAAGACCCCTGAAGAAAGCTAATATAACACTTTCCACTGGTGCTCACTGAAAGGAACTCCAGAGACCCTCATGCGAGAACTCACTGGGGGAGGCTCGAAGAAATTGAAGGGCCTATATAAAAATTACAAAAATAAACTAACAAAATGACCAGCAAATATTAGTAACAATTTGCAAATCTTCTTATAAACACTGACGCACACAACAATAAAGTTCAATTTTTTTTTTGTGGAACATCTTGAGACCTCCGGACCTGTAAGGCTGACATCCAGACAAATTAGTGTAAATCATTACAGAGAACTGAATCAGCAGACATCTGGATGACTTGTTAGAGAAGAGGCAACACTGCTTTTATGAAATGAAATGTCTGAACTGTTTATAAGGACACAGATAGAGTGCTATGATCTAGTGAGATTTCCAAGAGAGTTTAGAAAGTACTTATTCAAAGCTTTTGGGGAAAATTTAACAGATGGGGCATACAAAAGAAACAACATGCCACAGATAAATAACTCCTCAAAAGGTAGAAAACAGAGGATAGGAGTAAATCATCAGCCTTCACATTTGAGAAAGGTGAGTTTTCTTAAGTTTCTATGCTGGGATCTCTGTTATATAAGGTATCTGTAAATGACCTGAAAAAAATGAGATTAAAGTTTGCCAACGATATGGAAACGAAACACCCTGAGCATTAGGAAATACACAGAAACCTCAGCTGGTGGAAGAGGCTTCCAGGCTGTAAAGAGCTGAAAGCAGGGAGACTAGTAGGAGTATTGTACATGCTGTCTTGCTCTCATTCTTGGAGCAACTGCTAATAGCCACAGTGAGAAGCAGATCAAAGGCACAGTCATTCTTAGGACCTTTTTCTTTAAGCACCAGTCCACATTAAAACAGAGATGGAAAGTTAGTAAAGTCTTCTCAGCTGGCAACTCACCTAACACAAGACTTTCTAACATAGGTCTTGAAACTCTGTAAAGTTTATGTTCTTTAACCTGTATCTGAAGCAAGAGAAATTATTTAAAAATGTGATCCACTAAGAGCAAGATTCCTAAACTTTCAACACACATATGCAAAAAAGTTAATGTACTTCAGATAATATATTCAGAAATATTAATTTAAACTAGATAGTTCATGTAATATTCAGACATGCAAATTAGAATTAAAATCAAGTGTAAAATTTCATGTACAGAATAAAAAGTAAATTGCAGGGCCTTAAAATCGAGTAACTTTCCTTTTATAGGTGTATTTAAGGCTACAGTTTTATCTGTATCATTTCATCGGGCTTACAATTCACCTCCCTCATTAACGAGCTCCAATTGCAAATAATCTGTCTCGAAAATCTTTTCATTATGTTGCATACAGCCACAAACATACTGCAAGGAATAATTTGCCCGTGCTTATGAACACTAATCCTCAAATGAGAAATACATTAAAAACAACCTGTCATGTTTGAAGTGGTATGCCAGCCACAATGTCTCTACCTATGTGTCTGTTGGTGGTCTCTTTATTTAGCCACAGGTATATTTACCAACTTCTTTTTCAAGCAAAGTAACATGTTTGCATTTCATGCAACGTACAACTACCATTCAAAAGAATACTATATGTGAACATATACATATATAACATTCATAATCTAGTATTTGTTTATGTTGCTGTCTCTGTACGTATTCTGTATGAATATATCTTCAATTTTGAAGGGATTACAAAAGACATGAATATGAGTAATAATACTGAAAAAAATGTCACAAACTCAAATAAGTAAAAAAAAGTATGAGAATAAATACGTTAATAAACAAAGTTGAGCTCATTCCACACAATGGGTAATATGTTAGAAGAGTAAGGAATCAAAATTAATTCCATTATATATAATGAACATTCCAAAGTATTATTAACACTTCAGAAAATTTACAATATTAAGGTGCTACTTGATGAAAACCTCTACTCTTGTTTCATGCAGTACAATAAAGAGAATTACAGTTGACTATGACAATTAAAATAATAACATCTTAGGATCTTGGTCACAGCTGGATACATAATACCAGACAAGAAAGATCAGTAATCTTGTTTGCCTATTAAATTAAATGACAATGTAGACTTCTGCAACTAAATAATTCAATGTCTGTGGAAAGCTTATTTTACTGTATTTGCAAAAATTGCCTGGCATTTATTTTTATTAACAGAGCATTTTTTTTAAATTTAAATAAGAGGATACATTATTATGTAGTTTTAATTAAGGAATTTATTATTCACCTTATTATTGTTTTCACAATTTTTCCTCATGTCCCAAAGGGCTCTGTTCACAATTAAACCTTTAATAAGAAAGGGATACAGGAATGCAGTTCGCTCTGGTGTCAGTCAGTCAGTATCCTTTTTTTCGACAGCCAAGTAAAAAATGCTTTGGAAGCAATGTGCTGTCCTTCCTTCCCTTGATAACTTGCATGTGTTTTGATGGCTTTTTTTAACAGCTATTTTCCTGACTTTTAAAACAGACCTGTGAGCTGAAAACAGAATACTAACTAGTAGCTACTAGCTGAAAATAAAATAAAAATAATACTGCTTACTGCTTTCCTCGTTTTTTTAAATTAAACCCACCAAAACATGTATCATCCATTCATGTTCATTACCATGGCAATAAATGTACAATGGTTTATAAAATGTGAAAAAAATATGGATAGTTTTATAGTTCTTCTCTTTCACCATTTGTTCCTTTAAATCTGTTTCATCTCCTAATTTTCCCCCACAATTTCTTAACCATTTGTCCAGCAGCACTGGCTTCTGTGCACAAATGAATAATTTCTAACCATTCAACACACTAAAATGAGGGGATACTAAGTTAAAAGAAATGGGGCTTTTTGTCTTGTTCAGGGGGACTGGGTATGTTTCAGATGAACTGAAGTCAACCACAATCACCACATCAGGTTCTGAACCATATTTCAGGCTAATTAAACAAAGCATGACAAAGAGTTGTCTTAAAAGACCTATATATTGTGTTGTACAAGTTCTTAGAACGACACTAACAGGCTGCAGGGTCAGGGCATACATGAGCAGTGTCCTTGAAACTCCAGTCCTCAACTTCACCTGAACTACAGCATTCTCAATGATGTATCTGTTAGCAAACCTTAAGGAAAGGGCATTTAAATTAATCATTTTGCAACACTAGATCAGTTACCATCAGATTTAGTTACATGCTCTCAGACAAGGAGTAGGACGTGTGGAAGAAGTCACTCCTTTGTCATCCTTTTGCATTGTTAAAGAAAGAGTTCCAAACCCTTCAACATCTCAACCTGAAACAGCATCCCACAGATCAGTTATGGCATCAGCAGCCTATAGGAAACATGGGCTAAATTTTATGTATCTATCTGGACAAATAAACTGAGCACCTACCAGTGCCCAGTGCCACAAAACAGCATCATTTTCAGAAATTCACAAGGATGACTGGTAAAACTCAGGCCAACGCAAGATGCAGCAAGCAGGAAAACCAAAATAAGACCAATATTGCCAAAAGTATTAATCTTAATTAATTTAGCCTTAAATAATCCATCACACTTCTGGAGATAGTGTGTGTGGGGCTGTTAACATTTACACAAACAAAATCAAATCCAACATTAAATTAATTATAAAAATATGTATTATATTAAATATGTGGTGAGATTATTAAGTGCAAAGTATAATGAAGTGTTATGTCATTAAATTTAATATTAATAAACATTATTTTAATATCGAAATAGTAAATATTTTGATATATTGAAATACACAAACCACGAAATAATATTACTGTTTAAAAATATAGGTTTGGTCATTTTAAAAAAATATGTAGAAACAGACAAAATATCTGAAAGAATAAGTTAAGAATTCAGTCTGTTACCCACCTATACTCTATCATTCCTTGATTTCTATTATTTCAATCCCATTCAAAAACTAAACAATATTTTTGCCCAGTACACTTTACTAAAAAGTAAAAGCACAGAACAAGAGCAGCTGTAAAATCTGTCTCATGTCCCACTGCACAATTCTTTCCCAATACACTTACACTACACCAAATTACATTATTCACTACTGAATAGTTCCTTCCTACACAATATAGTGTATTCATTAGAAAATATTTTTTCAGGATAATTACTTACCACATAAGCCACTAACTATATATAATCCAGGTCTTTCTATAAAGCAAAACAAGAAAGGTATTCTAAGTCCTCCTCCATTAATTCTGACATGTAATTTAACATATCTATTGCCTGTTGATGCAGCTTCAGTTCTTCACAACATAATCTAATTTTTAGCAAAAATAAGGTATATCTGAGTTTCACTTAGAAGTCTAGACTTTTTTCTCATCAGGATCATTTCAATCTCACAGCTCAGTGACTAGGAGACAGACTAAAAGCTAGGAGAGTGAACTTGGAGATAAGAACCTTGGTAGATCCTTGAGAACCTCAGTGGCTATGCCTGAGCAAGCTCTGAAAAACCATGTACTAAATACATAGCAGTGATGCTAATTAGGAACCTTCATTATGAGGGTGTAAGAGCAGTCCACAAGGATTGGATTTAAGGGTTATAACAGAGTATCAGAGTACTGAAGGGACAACTTTGTTCCTTTAGTGAGGAAAATTGAAACAGGCATTTATCAGACAACCTGATTGATCAAAAGTATCAAACAAACTTTGTTAAAGGTCATATCTGGAGCAAGTCTGATGCTTCTTGTTGACATCCAAAAAGAAAAAAATCAGACTTCAAAATTCTTCAGCCATGATAGTCTGAGATATCATTTGTTACCTCCCACTGAGGACATCATCAAGTAAATTGGCTGAGATTATCCATTACGCATTCAGAAATCTGTGAAAGGGACTGATGAGAGCTGAACTTGTTGAAGGTACTAGTCTAAAGAGCATTTCATAGGGAAGTCTTGCTCTTCCTTTCCTTTCCAATATCACCTGAATTCACCACTCTATGTAGGGAGGAATTAACGACAGGCGGGACTTCTTTTCTGCTAACACAGTTGTTTTCAATGAGACATTACCGACCATTTGTTCATACCCTCATTACTATTTGAGACAGACACAGAAGAGCATCACTTTGCCAATACCACTACTGCTAGGGACACAAGATCAAGAAATCAGACAAAGTCTTTGGGGATGGGGGTCTCTCAATCTAAGTTAGCCTTTAGTTTTCAAGTCCATCAATTTCTTTACCCCACGTACCGAAGAACACTTTTTCTAGTGTTCCCTGGCAACTGTAGTAATAATGAAGAAAGAGGAATGACTAATGAAGAAAATTCACAGAGAATATTGAACATGCTTCTGAGCACGCTGAGAAGGAGGATCTGCATGGCAGGGCTCGCCAGAGGGGTTCTGCTGTTTCTGGAATGCTGACTGAAGCTCTGGCTGAAGATCTGTGAAGACTTACTTTTAATCATGCAATCATTCAACCTTACCATCTGCTGAAGATGTTGTCCCTACAGGATGAAGAGAGAGACTGGTTTTTGAAGAGGCCTGGTTCTAAAGATTAGTTGCAGTCCAGACACCTCACTGCTAAGTATTTCTGGAGAAACGTTTCCCACTTACTGAATGTTAACATCTTAAGCCATGGCAAACTGAAGGTTTTCCTGAGGTGAGAAAGTGTCTCTCACAAGATGAAAAGCATTTAAAACCCTCTAGGGGATGGCATGGTAAGCAAAAAAAATAAGAAAGAAAAGTTAAGCAAGTCCGAGAGGAAAAAACAAAGGGGAGAAATAATTTGCTCTAAAGTCAAGTTTTCACTCCTGAAAACTAACAAATAAGGAGCAAAGAAAAGAAAGAAGGACACGGTAAAAATAGGAAATACTACACAGAAAAGATAGAAAGAGGGAAAAGGTTACTGAAGGTTCAGTGTCAAGTGAAAATCATTTTCACTAACATAAAAGGCACTCCAGCTTGGCAAAGACTTATTCAGCAGTCTCCTTCTTTATGCAGAGGTAAAAGAAAAAAATGAGGAATGACATCTTGCTATGATTGAATAAAAGTTTTACTGTGAATGCCTGCAATATAAATATTCAGTAAAGGAACATACTCAAAAGGAGAAATGTTCTCCTCCCTCTACACGGAGGTGTCAGAGACCAGGGCCAAGAACAAACCCCATCAGTTAGGTTTCTTATGTGGTACTGAGATTCTGTGTCAAGGGAACAGCTGAATAAAAGGAAAACCAAGATTGGCCAATAGCCGTGAACAAAATGAGGAGGCTACATGTACACAATAGAACAATTTATCCATCCTCTAACAATGGCACAGCTACACAATGCTATCACTTGTGTTTCACGTACGCGGGAATGTTATGGCCTGACATACACCAACATACACCAACTCAGGCAGAACGGGAGTACTAATGCATATGCAATATTGCTGAAAAAAATAGGTAAGCACCTAGTATCTTCTCCAAAGCAGACACTGTCAGAAAGCAAGAAATACAGGGAAGAATGGCTAGGAAACTAAAACAACTGTTGCTGTTGTCCAGAGAGTTTCTGTTGCCACAGTGCGAAGAAAAGCTGTCAGAACGCAGATCCTTTTATGAAGTAAGAGAAGACTGGGAATAGACAGCAGGGAAAAATTCACTTACTGGCAGCTTTCTATGTTTTATCAAGACAGACTGATGTGTTTTCATGCTCCAGGGAGAAAGGTAAGGATTATCACTTGAAGCAGAAATTAATATTTCGTCCTCTCATCTCTACTTCTTTTAAAAGGTCAAAAAATTTCTCAAACTGAACAATTAAAAGCAACACATCAAATAAGCTATGAAAGGGTTGACAATTTGTATGAAAATACATAGCAGCTATCACTGACATACCGGTGTAAATCTCTTCATTTTATATTAAAACACAGGAAACCAGAATTCCTGTCATTTAATAGGTATTGTTTCTGATTGCATATATAACTTAAACATAGTATCCAAGATCATCAAGTCCTGTTCAGGTTGAAAAGACCTTCAGAAGTCATCTAGACAAACACCCTGCACAAAGCAGATCCAATTAGATCCAGCTGCTTGACTAATCCAGTCAAGTAGTTAATGTCTCCAAGAACGGAGATCTAACAACATACATGACAAAACTCTACACTTAGTTTTTCTCAATAAGGAATTTTGGTCTCGTTTAAAGTACTGGAGGCTCCAATTCCAAGAGAGCACTCCTTTGCCAAATCATGTTAGAAGAAGGGTTAAGAATGGTTGATCATGAGGGTCATAACCATAATGGCAGAAGATTGATCCTCTATTTGAGGACCAGTAAACGAAAAATTTTAGAGGCAAAGATGACCGATTATTAATCAGGTCAAAGACCATTCATTTGAATTTCCATAACTTTACCATCAAAAGCAAAAGCAGCTTCAGTTTAAAGGAAATGAAACCCTATCCTACCAGTTTCCACCCTCAGAGTAAAGCCTCATTTCACCTACAACTTAAAGGCTGATTCTCAAACACGCACATTATTCACAGAAAACAAAAAGTGAAGGACTGCAGAGAAGCTCGTTGCCAGGGGACTGCTGCGAAACCATGCCTGCTGGCTGTGACTCACAGGCAACTACTGAAATTTATCTGCATGTCAGCAGGCCTTGCTGCACGCACGTAACAGTGACACACCAAGAGAAGACTGGTTATTCGGGTTTAAACATGAGGGACAAAATTCCTGTGCCAGAACTCCCGAATATTTTTGAACTTGTATTGCTACCACCATAAAAAGGCAGAAAAACTAAAAGAGCTCTGAAACAAAATACTTTCGCAGGTACTCATACCTTTGTAACATGATCTCCATTTCTATAGAGCAATACTTAACATTGCTGAGAAATAAGGACTGTTTTGCAAAACATGTCCTATTTTAATTGTAGGAAAAATGTGGTTTTTTTTTTTTAAAACATACACAGTATAAACTAAAAACTTTGTTCATTTGGTAAAAAACACTGCCTGTAGAAGACCTACAAACACTATGATGTTATTTAGAAGGAAGAACAAAACATTGAAATAACAGGTTCTGCTCATTAGTGTTTAACTTCTAAAGAATTCAGAATTACCTATTCTGGGCTTGCTGTTCCAGAGTAAACAAATGCATTTTCCTTTCTGTTTTACCTTCCTTGTCATATCCAAGATTGCATGTGTTTCTGACCACTAGTGAGTCACAAGTTCATGACAGAAACACGTCTCAAGTGAAAACAGTTAATTTAGGCTCATTCCCAACTATGCATACTTCATGTAAGAACCACATTCTTTTTACACAAAAGGAATTATACAGTAACATTCAGTTATACAGTTACATTCCCTTGCAAGTGTTTCTCAGTGCTACACATTAGGCAAACTATGTAACAAATGTGGGAGCATTCAATGGATATTCTTCAATTCTTTTTTTTCCCTTTAATTGAGTTCTTTCTGTTCTGGTATTGCTTCATCCAGACCTCGTCCTAAGCAGCTGTACACACAATGTCAGATACAAGCTCTGTATACCAAGAAAACAGCAAAGGTAGCTGAATCTCAATAGGTCAACCTGAGACCATGATGTTGAGTCAGAAGTTGGTGTTGGGTTTAAGGTCAAATGATACCTCCAAATGAAAATATCAAATATAAATTTGGTTTGCCACCTACAAAAGGAAATTCCCCCAGATGAAGCATATAATCAAATAAGATTTTCTTAAAACAAGCAAACAAAAATAAAATAATGCAATATTAGTAAGAGTGACTTGGAAGGGGAAGCTAGGATGTGAGCCACTAGTCTGAGAAGGGCTTTTGTCAGAATGACGCAAAACTACAGATGATGACCATATACTGCATCCTAATATGACCTGCTCTTGGTTCAATGAAAAGTATTTAAATAGTTAATTTCCTTTGTTACTGCAGGTATATTAATAATGGTCATATTTACATGCTGTAAGCATTCCTGTCTCAATTGCATAATTCAGTGTCCTCAATTAGTGTTTTCCACCTAATGGCATCCTAACAGCTTTAAAAGGCTGCCACAACAGGCTTACTGTCAAACCCATAATTAAATCAATCTAATTAAGAAATTAGTCTACATCACCTATGACTAAGATAATGATGACACTGAAAGACTTTTCACACTGTAGATGTACATAAATGCACATTTAAATATTTAATGTGTTGATAGTCTTACTAATGTCCTAGTGGTTAAAAAGCACCTGTAGTATTGGAAATCCAAAATGTTATCATACTGGTTCATCTGACAACTTATTTAAGTTGCTGTAACTTAAAGCCTTTTCAGCAAAACTCCCTCACAGTTCTAGAGTTTGAGAAGTATTCACTCCTCTCAAATGCACCAAGGGTACAACTACTGACAGAAGGGAGAATAAGGAAGAAAAATCTTTAACTGTCTGAAATACTATGTAATAATTACATTTTTGGGTTTATTATTTCAGAAGGTAACTACATTTTTTTTCTGAATGACAACAACATGACCAAGGGCTTAAGTTAAGTGAATTAAGTAACCAATGATATATTCCTCATTATGTCATATTCCCTACTCAAGAATTGCTCTGAGGTTGGCAATTACTGACTTCATTAACTCCCAGCTATCTTTTTCTGTCATCTTCTACTGGTAACAGAAATATACGGATGAACTGTTTTAAGACATGCCGCTAGAAAAATTCCTAGCTTTCTTTCACAGAAGTCCATGCTAGTCACACTAGCCACAAAAGGAGTACATTCAAGACTCAGTGACAATTTTCAACTGAGAATTTGAAAAAGTGTTCATACTTCAAACACAAAATCTGCGACTGTAAAATATCTTAGTTCTAAATACAGCTATTAAGACAACGTACTTACTTAGGCTACTCAGTTGTCTGATTATATTTGCCAAGGAGATGTTGGTGACACATTCCAATTCATTCTTGATACCTCGGGGCAGAGCGGTGTGGCACAGGTGCCTGGGGTCTATGTTCCTTTTTACCAGCGGCATTCTGAAATGTATCAGAGGACCAGCAAACCTGCAAAGGAAAGAGACACGATACTGTTATAAGTCTAATTATATTTTAAATTTAGGTTATGCGTAAAGTTAAATCAACTAATCCTAACAAGATAAAAATAGCTCCATAATACTGATAGAATTCATTGCTCTGTGAGTACATAAATATTTTTTTCTTTGCCCAAAGAAAGATTTGTTTCATTCTCTCTCTTTAAATCCCTACCCGATTTCAGTGAAGAAATAATTTTTTACAGTTCAGGTTTTTTATTCCCCCCCTCCCAAAAAAAAAGACGGGAAAATCTTTGTAAATACAAACCCATTAAAGAAAGATTGAGTTCTTGATGAACTACTTCCTTATTCAGGCCAAGCAAAGTCCAACAACAAATTCCCTTTATTATGAGGTCAAAGTCAAACTAGTTGTCTATTACACTCAAAAGGTAGATATGATTTATTCATTTTGTCCTGTTACTAGCAGGAGTCACCCTTCTAATTTGAACATCACTTCTAAATCATACCTAGTCACGGTAAGAAAAGAGAAGATGCTTCCCTTCCACACTTACACTGCTACTGACAATAAATTAAGAATGTGTCTTCCAAATACAAAAGTCTCCACAGTAAACTTCTCCAGACTGAAAGGCAAACAAGTTTTCCACAACATAACCTGTATGCAATCCCAGTCCCTCAACCAGACAGCCTGACACAGTTCCATCTGTCCTCTGCTTAGAAGTTTTACCCCAAACTGTTCTCAGGATGCAAGCCAGGCTTCGTGTTGAGCCACAGAATGCATCTTCCCTACAGTATATATTGAGACACTGTTATCCTGACTTGGTCAAAACTGAGAGATTTTTTGCATAAGAATAACACAAGGCCATGGTGGTAGAGCTGAAATTTTGTTGACATGGAACGGCATAGTGAATTAAGAGTCAGAGGCAACTGTAATGGAGTACTTTCCCCTTGAAGACTGCTTAGATTCTCCTTGCCATGTTTTCTGGGAGTATATTCTTCCACTGAAGCCAGGACTCGTACCTGAGGGATGCAGGCAGGATCCTTAAATCTACCTGAGAAACACCTCTGTGTCTCCAGGATGTGATTAGATGCCATTCATTGCATTTTAACATCATGTCTACCACCCTTATTATCTTGAGAGAACAACAAAAAATATTTTAAGATTTTGAGGGATAAAAGTCAATAAAAATGATTCTTATGGTCACTGGCTAAAGGGAAATACTACACAGTTCTTAAAATTGTGTAACTATTTTCTCAATATTAACAGTAAAAATTATGGAAGAGTGTATGGGGCAGGGTTAAGTATAAGAACAGGTTTTTATTTTTATTTTCTTGAAATACCCCAAATCTTCCTAGTCGCTAAACATCTAAGTACTGAAAAGTTAGCTGTTACACAGAAACTAAATAAAATAAAAAGTGCAAATCTGAACACTGTCTCAGATAGAAGCAATGAAAAAGTGTTTATAAACCCTTAACTACAGGTTTGTTATCACAGTTCCCCAACAGAAAATAAAGGAACCATTCTGTCACTGTCAAAGAAACACAACAAATGATATGTGAGCAATGTTCTACAGAAGCAATTAAATATTAATTCCAGAGTTGAGCCCTTTCTTGATTACTGCTTTAATGATACTGCTGTATAAACAGCACGGTAGACAAGTCTTTTAAAAATGGTCCAAACAAGTATGTAAAAAAAACATTTTCACAGAAAAATTTCACAATTTCAATGCTTTCTAATATCTGAATAATGCCGTTGTGGCTGTCCTACAAAAACATACAGCATAACAAGAAAAGGGAGCAGTGGAAATAGTAAGTATGGTAAAAGGAATAGTTTCCAACAGGAATGAACTTGGAAGGGAAACAAATGACACAAGATATAACTGACACCTTTGAAATTATGCATCATGTTTGAAAACTATGCAAAGCCCAAACAGAGAATATATACCCAATTCCCACAAAAATTAAGCCAAAGAGATAACAAAGGAAAATATCACTCAAGCATGCTTAAGACAAAGGAAAAGGTATTTTACACAATGTTTAATAAATTCTGGAACTCACTGCCACAGGATGCTGCATACAAAAGTACCTGCTGGTAATTTGTCCACTATGGACCTCATATTCTTTGCAGTTTGTTGCAACCACTAGAAGGTCTTCATGATTCCTGCCCAAGTTAATCTAGCGATCCCAGCACAGAGAGCAACAGGTGTGTGACAGTAAACGGAACTTTACTGTACCCACAGAATTTCTTCGCTCCTATAAAAGATGTTTCCTACTGTAGTTCTTAATAAGAAAGGTGAAAAATTCTGAAATCACTATATTTATATGCAGCTTTAGAGCTGTGAAGAGGAAAAAAACAAAAAAAGGCATTGTTACAATCTAGTATATCCTTTAGGTTAAATACAAAAAAACCACACTTCCCCCCCACCACTTGCTACCAAACCATGCATTACCCAAGCCCCTGGGGCAGCAAAGGAAAAATTCATTCCTAGATCATGAAATCCTGTTACCATGTCATTCCCAAGTAAACTCTGCAAAGTGTTCATAACCCCAGCCAGGCAGAAGAGAGAAGCAGCTTGTCAGCGTATAAGAGGATCCATCGACTGAAAGGTTACATGACACCTACTCAGAGGTTTACAGCTCTCCTCCTGACACACAGGTCTCTCTCTCCTCAGCCCCGCTGCTTCCCAGCTCAAAACTCAGGAAGGCAAGGCAATCCTCAAACACAACTACCTCCTCTTCCCTGCAATCCCACATAAATCTTTTGAGGCAGTTTTTACTAAGTGAAGCAGCACCAGTTTACACCCAGTTATCTGGAAGTACTTTATAGTGATCTTAAACTGAAACTCCCCTTTACAAAGAGATGCCAATCTCTTTTGTAGAGCAGCACTATCGAAAACTCTTCTGCCCCACTTCCTATACATTCTTTGAAGCACTGAATCCACTTGAGAAGCCAATTCTAATCTTCTTTGCAAACCCCTTCACTACTTCAGTTTCACAGTGGCTGGCACAAACTCACCCCCTTCACATGTGCTTCAGGTAGGAGTACAGAATACAAATGTGTGTACATAACACCTGCTTAATGTTTTGGTTAAGTTACCATGCTTTGATACCTGATTTTTTAGGAATTACGCTAGTTGCTTTTCAATTATTTCCTATTACTTGAAAAAAAATGCATAACAATGGCACTAATGAGAGCTAATTAATACGTTTTCAGAAGAACAGCCTTAATGAGATTTGGCCACACTTCTTTTCAAAAAGACACGTTGTTGAGTGTGTTGCACAGCCCTCTTCAGCTATTAGAGGTCTTAAAAGTGAGTGATACTCTTCTACCTCTGTCTCATACTTCTCAAACACTGCTGGCAGCAGCTGAGAAACCTACTCTTGGGACACCTGCCCCTGTGCCCACAGCCACCCGCTCCAAACAGGACAGTATCACCCTGCTGTGGGTGCTGAGAGATTGCCCTGGGGAGCACATATGTAGGAAAACAGCTACCATTTTCCCTTCAACAAGCTCCTGTAGAAATATTTGAGAATTGCAAGATGTGTGGAGAAATGTTACGTGGCTTAGTAGGAGCTTGTGAAAAATCTGAAATGTCAGTATTCACAGTAACAATTCAAGTTTTCTAGCAAGTACAGTAAGACAAGCAGGAATGAAAGCATAACATTAAGGTGGGAAAAACTGTCCAACAGTTTAACTGGTAATTAAATTATACTTCAGTTTCTTTTTCAGAAGACTAATGAAATTTCATGATCATGTGGCTTTTTTAATCAAAGTTTACTTCTGATTAGGTTACATTTCATCCTTACTAAAAGTGTCATTATTGTCTTAGCATTAATGAAAGATATTAATCTATAATTTTTCTATAATATACCAATAATGCAGCACTGAATGCCCTTCCTTTCATGAAGTTAAATTTAATTCCAACCATTTCTGTAGCACATCTTTAGGCCTCAGAATTACCATATTACTTGTAATTTTCCTTTAACAATGTGCAACAGCAATGCCTTTCATATGACCCATTTAATTGATCATGTTCTAGCTGCTGGCAGAACAGACCACAGCTTGAAATGCAACAATCAATTTAACACTTCCCCCACTCACCCTTAGAAACATAAACAGAATATACAATAGTTTTTATATTTGTTTACATAATCATGTACTAACTGCATCTACGCTATACAGACTTTGGGACAGAATGAAAGTAGCTAATAAAAAAAATCTTAAATGTGTTAACGAATCTAGTAAAATCAGAATTATATCAGTTAAAAAAACAAGCTCATACTCTTGGTAAATTTTCTTCTAATTATACTCCAAGACATCATATGCTATACCAGTTGCAGAAATTCCAAAGCTGAAGCTTTTATAGTGCACACCTCTACTGTGAAAGGCAAATGTGCAAAGACTTCATACAGCTTGTTTCTCTGCAGCTCTCATGGCAAGATCAAGGTGCAGGCATAAGCTTAAGAAGAAACAGACACCTACAGTGCAGTGTCCTTCAACAAAGTAGGCCACTACCACCTACTGCCGAGTCAACATAACGATTTTTAAACTCTACAGGCAATTAACATCCCTTAGAGGATACATCTGGGAACTGACAAGATGACAACTGACATCTTAAATTGACAATTCAACAGAAACGTGTTAAAATTGCAGTTTTGAAATACTTTCCATTATGAACCATATCACAGAATGGAAGATCTCCTTGGAACACTTCCCTCAAATCTCGGTCTTGTGCAACTCAATTTCAAAAACTTTTCTAACGGCAAGTAATTAGGAAGAGATGACCTTACTGTAACTAAAAAACATGCAAAAAAATGCAGAATATATTACTAGAATCTTATGTTGACATCACTGCTGTTTAAGAATGAGTGTAAAATGAATAGTTTACATCTTAAGACCTCCTATACTAGACTGTCTTCAAAAAATTTGCTACACATTTATAGAATTACAGGATCATAGGATATGCCGAGTTGGAATGGACCCATCAAGATCAAGTCCAACTCCTGGCCCTGCACAGGACACCACAGGAATCACACCATGAGCCTGAGAGCATTGTCCAAATGTGTCCTGAGCTCAGACAGATTTGGTGCTGTGACCACTTCCAGTATTCAATAACCCTCTGATATCCAACCTAAACCTCGTCTGACCCAGCTTCATGCCGTTTCCTTGAGTCCTGTCACTGGTCATGATAGTTTGGTGAACTTAAGAAGCAATGTCTATATAGAGCATAGGAAGGAAGTAGATAATTTATTTTTTAATTAAACCACAGAGTCACTAACAAAATGTTTCATATTTTATCTGTAGTCACAAATGTAAAAAATACTGTTCCTCAAGTAATATCAACAGCAATCTCTCAAAACAGCCTCTAAATATTCTGTTGCTGAACTGAAGATAAGATTATTCAGAGAGAGATTAATATGTCACTGAAGGCTCTATCTCAGTAACATTAGCAAGATAATAACGAACAGATTGTAAAAACCAATCTACCTCATATAACTATAAAATATATTTTTAAATAATTTGTAATTTTTATTCTGTATTTAATAATGACTGCTGTATCATTTTAATTGTCTGTGGCAATTAGTATTTTCCTCTTATAGAACAATCTGTAATCATCTCAGCACATCTGTCATATCACATAAGCAGAAAAGACAACGCAGTCACAAAAATGGGTAGGACTTGAGTTCTATTCAATCTCTACGGCTAATTATAGACAGAGTTAAAAAATTACTTTTCAGGTATTACCACCCAGCCAAATTTCTCTCAGATGTGTATCTCTCAGATGTGCAATCTCTCCCTCATGCATGTGTGCACACCTGCACACACAGAGGCACACTCATCTTTAAAACACATGAAAAAAATATTTCAAAATCAATTTGGATGTGATTACAGACACAAACCACAGCCACATCTACTTACTTGTCAAAATTTATAAGTTTATACAAATGAAAAAAGTGCAATAATTTTTACACTGGGGAAAAAAATTGTATTTTCAGCCCCCTATAGGTTGTGACTGTAATGAAGTAGTATAATAAAAATGAAGGCAATTTTGGCAAGTTATGGGTGGAAATAAACTGAGTGATTAGTAATTTATATGCTGATTTATGAGAGTTTTATGTGTGATAAATCAGCTTTTCAAAAAAATCTTAAATTGTTATTGTCACTGAGATGAGTGGTGATGGCAGCAATAGCAGAATTCTCAATATGGGTAACACTGCAAAATATGACTCTAGTAGCAATGCAACAAGTACAACTTCATTAACAGAAACAGCAGCAACATTTCAGGGGAGAAAGTTGACATACCAGTTCATAACTACAAGGAAGGTTTTAGAGGAAAAACCAGCATAATTTCAGCAAGTGAAACTGCAATCTGGGTCAAGTCAATGAGCTCTATGTAACAAAATAGCACGCAGCAACCACTTTCTACCCACTGAGTCCAGCCCTGGGGGCTTCCATACCATTTCCCATTCTGCTGGGGAAAATCATTTAAAGTCCACCTCTGGTTACAACCCACTGTACAGCTTTGGGCTTTCCTCAGTGTCCTCACTCTCACCTGTGTTTTGTTTGTGCTGCCACTGGTCCCTCTTGTCCCAGCATGCAGGTGAGAGAGGTTGTAACCATCATTTATACAGTCCTCTCCTGTCCTCAAACCCTAACGAAAAATTTCACTCTGATTATGTGTACAGAGTAAAAACATAAGGTATCCCAAACACAAGGAGAGAATATGCAGCTCAATACTGGGGGCTTTTCCCCCCAATACAAGTGCAAAATACAATAGGATTAAATACACAGCATGTGGATTTTGCAAATTTCATCCCTATTGTTAAGCAAAATTCCTATTAGTGAAGTGGAACTCAAACACAAAGAACTCAGAGCACAGCAGCTCACTGACTGTGGCTTTTCAAGATAGTTTCCTTCTAAAAGGCTAAACTCAGTTTGAACTTTTTTCCTTTGTTTTCACCTATGATTTTCCAGAATATAAACAAGTACCTACTGATTTGTCAATTTATTATGGATTAATTCTTTTCACCATGTTAATTCCCTTATTTCACACTACCAACAGCTTCCATCTTAACTGTCTTTTAAATGTAAGTCGCTCATGTCAACTTTAACATATCAACAGAAAAAACAGGGAAAAAAAATCCAGCCATCATACCTGCAGTTATTTGTATTGCTAATAATTGTAAAAACATCTCTGCTCATCTTAATAAAGAAGCTATTCAATTCAAATTGCTCTTGGAAAAAAAACCCCACATTAAAATAAATCAGGTTGAACACTACTACCCTGAACAGCAGGGCTACTGGAGGAAATAAGGCACTAGACCAGTTACATTTCTGGCTTATAGACAAAATTAAATGAAAAGTTAGACATGACACTCTTTAGCATGTCTACAACAAGAAACATTTAAACTTACAAATTTCTTTCACAATAAGTACGCTAAGTAAAAATAGAAATAAAAAATTATAATGAACTTTTTTTGGTATAACAACTTACTTCTAAAATATATATATAACATAAAAAACACAGAACAGACAAACAATAAAATTTCTGACTAAAAAGCCTTCCTATGTATATTTAAAAAATAAAATAACAACACTAAGGATTTCCAGATGCTAGATGGGAATTATTTGGTATTTGCTTTTGGTTTTCCTTACAATTCTACTTCTTAGTAGCTTTAAACTAAAACTTTAGTTACATATATGATGATCCAATTCCTTCATGACCTGTCATATTTTAAGTTTACAAAACAGTAATCAGAAACTGAATAGAATAAAATTGCATTCTTCAAATCCAAATCCTAAAGTCACAAAATACTAATCACCAATTTTTTACCTTCCAATATTGAAACTGCAGCATTGAACTACAGTGAATACTTACAAAATCAATCTTGTGAATAGTTCATAGAAGAGATGAGAATCACTAAAAAGAGGTATAAGCTGTAATGATAGTTTACTAAAAAAAAATTTAAAAAATTAATTACATTATTCATATGTCCATATATAAATGGAGAAATATTTAAGTCATATGGAACCACATTGCACTTCATTGTTAGGAAATTAATCAAGAAAAAAACAGTGACTCCTTGCACTTGCTTTTCTACTAAGCTTTTTGAAGAAGCTTATTTTAAAAATATAAAACAGATGAACAATATATTTGCATAACAAACCTGGACAGACACATGCAGCTACCTTGAAACAGAAATCTTTTAAATTATTACATGTAAGATTAGAAAAAGAGCTGCAAAATTTCTTATCAGCATTACTAAATATTATTCAGAATACCCTGTACTCATTAATTTTCTCCTAGTGAGCTCCTGTCAGGTCATTTGATTAAAAACAATTTTGGAAGTATCCTGGGTTCTAATTTAGGTGCAGCCAAGAATGCTCAAATTAATTTTTGATTACAAGTTTTCCTCTGTTCCCCAAAGGCTAAAAATGTATTAAAGCATAACATAGTATGGGACTTGAAATTGCTTTTTGAGACCTATGTTTTATCTGATGACATTTTTTCTCTCTGCATTAATCTCGTCTTCCTGTTAACAGTTTCTGTGTATGGTGTATAACACAAAAGCCCTATGATGGATTGCAACAAAAGCTCTTTATTATAGTCTTGACAGAGACAGATAACTAATCCAATGTTAATTTAAAATCAAAACCTTAGTACCAGAACTAAGGGTACAGTTTCTGTGGTTTTAGCATAGCATAACATGCAACCTCTGAAAATTTTGTACAATTTTCCTTGAAAATATATAATCTACACATTAACAGTTACCTTTGTTACACAGTCCTTTACCAGTCCGGGATAAGACCTATTTAACTCACATATCAATTTTACAACAATCTTATAAAATTTGCCAAATGCAAATAAAATCAATGCCAGTATATTTCTGTTGCACAGATAAAACCACCTGCTTTTCAACGAACAGTATTTCCTGGCAGTAAATTACAAATATTTAAGGAAAAGGTACCTGAACTTCCCGGCTGCTAAGAAAAGCAACCTGGTAGGTACTGGGCAGATAAGGTGATTTCACCCTGGCTACGGCACTGAACTGCTGCGTTCCCCATCGGCAGTGCCCTGCCAACTTCCAGAACTCCTCCCGTCGAGGGAGCCCCCGGGCTGGGGCACTGTTCGTCGCAGCCAACACCTCCCACGGCAGCTCCAAAACAGGGCTGGCCCTCGCACCGAGGCATTAGAATTCAACACACAGTGCCCTGCCCTAACAACAGAGCTGTCCTTACAAAGGAAACACAGACGCGCTCGCCCCCGGTGACCAAAGCCTGCCCTTTTTTCCCCAGACACAAGTGGAGAACCCCCTGGAGGCAAAGCGATTAAGAAATAATTATTCCTTTGGTACCGAGCTACTACTGGTAAATATTAAATTACGATGTGCCAAAAATGAAATAAATAAGTTGCTGTGCACTGGTGAGGCAAGTTAGGAGGGGGAATACAACAGTCTGGGTGTTGTGTTGATCTTACTGATTAATCTGAGAAGGAAATTGAATGCTAATGAAATAATAAATGATGCTGGGAATCTACAGTAGTAATGAGACCAATGTACAGATGGCAGTGACTAAGAAACGTCACACAATGCAGTTCCTGTATATTAATTCACCAGTGATACACACTATATTAACTAGTACTCACTAAAATAAATAACAGGTGTCAACAATGACTATCGGAAGCTTTTTGTGCCTCAAAACATTTATTAGAGATTTCAAGAAGTGATGTTAGCACTGGAGGAGCCACGAATGAGTCACATATTTAAAAAGGAAATTTTCACTGCACTTTATCCTATGATACCAACTGCCTAAATGCATTTTATGCTTGGATACCAAATCCACAAATGACAGATTACTGGTTTTGATTTTCTTTTTCACAGTTTTAAAGAAAGAATTAAGATATACCAACTATCAAGTGGGATATAAAGATGTGTAATAATCACCTTATTATTACTAGCTGAGCTTCTTTGTAGATGAATTTTCCCCCTTGTGAACAGTGAAATTCCTGAGAAGAGGATTTGTTGCAAAAAAATGCCAAGGCACAGAAACAGTATTTTTCCCTGTCTACTGCCATTTATGCTACTTAACATGTTTGAAGAGCCATGCTGCAGGAAAAAGGTATTAATATCTACAGAGAAGCTGTTTACTTTTGAACTGAAATGCTATTAAATATTCAACAGCACAGAAACAGTCCCATTCAAATATCATCATTTTACATAGAGGATTTCCAGTAATTTCTTGGGTAAACTCTTCTACAACCAACTACATCTCACATACAGAAAAATGCGTCAATTCTCCCTCTTTCCCTCTGAGTTTTTTTCCTCTGTACTTTCAGATTACATACATTAATTCTTACTCTCATTGTTCGCAACATTCAGGTACTTATAGATTTCATACACTTTCTGTGCTTGCAATTCTACCAAGTTATAAATTTCTGTTCTTATTTAGCAGAAAAAAAACCATGGAAGTGTCACTAAGTCCAGTAATGTTTATTACTCGTGCTCGAATACCATCTAATTTATCGGCACTTGTTGGAATCCAAAATTGAAAGCGGCATTCTGGATGCATTCATGTTACATAAGCATACCTAAACAAGTCTAAACATCACGATGGTGTTCAGCTGGCAATGTGCACTGGCAATTTAGAAAGCCAACTCTATCCTGGGCTGCATGACAAGCAGTGTGACCAGCAGGTCGAGGGAGGGGATTCTCCCCCTCTACCTTGCTCTTGTGAGATCCCACCTGGAGTACTGCATCCAGTTCTGGGGGCTCCAATATATGTGTAGTGACAGGACGAGGTGTAATGGCTTTAAGCTGGAAGAGTTTAAATTAGATATTTAATGTTTAGATTATATAATATGAAGAAATTCTTTACTGTGAAGGTGGTGAGGCATTGGCACAGGTTGCCCAGAGAAGCTGTGAATGCCTCATGGCTGGAACTGTTCAGTAGCAGGCTGGAGGTGGCTCTGAAAAACCTGGTCTCGTGCAAGGTGTCCCTGCCTATTGCAGGGGGTTGGGAGTAGATGATCCTTAAAAGTCCTCTCCAACCCAAATCATTCTGTTTCTGTGAATACTTTTAGTTGTAACATTATTGGTTGCTATCATCTACTCCAAATTTGCACCTGCCTAAATTAGTTTTTGCAAATTTTTTTTCCCCTGGTTAAGTTTCTTGTTTGGATGTCCATTGAATGTTGAGGTCTGAGGCCCAGCCTCGCAGCTCCTGGTCCTTTAAGTAACTATTCTGAAGTGAAATGAGATTCTTTACAGGATCACACTTACAATTTGCAATAGGAAGTTTTTTTCTATTAGCCTAATTTATATGACTTCCAAAGAATAAATAAACTTTTACAGAAAATCAAAGAAACTACTCATGCCAATATTTATTAAGAAGAAATGTGACGCTATTTGCCCTTCCGTCATAACAATTTGATGAAAGATTATATAAAAGAACAGGTACTCACTTAGAAAATTTATGTAGCAAGTAGGGATTATATGCATGAAGGTTTTTAAATGTTATATTTTAATAAATGAATTCTAATATTTAATTATTTCAACGACTTAAAATATATCACACAGAAAAACTCATTTTCCACACAAAATTAGATTTCCTTGTAATTACATAAGCAGCATTTAAAGACCTTATATTTACATATGTATTTTTCCCCGAATTTAAATACTGAAATTAATTCTAGCCACCGTTTACTTTCTCTGTCCATGGCTGAGTTTAAGAAATATTTCTGCCAGGAAATGAATAAATATTGCAGAGTATATTAATTTTTTTGTGAAGATTAGAATGAATTAAAGTTAGTCCTCTCAAGGCTTTTGTATCATGGTTGATTGTGAGCTTTAACTAAAGGTGTTCCCATAATTGGGATATCCGTAGAAAGCCTTTCCTCTCTGGTTTCCCGTATCTATTTACAGGTAAATCAACACTGTCACCTTTCCATTGCCCATAACATTTGCAAAGACATACATTTTCATAATATGTGCAGTAGTTTAATGATGTTTTAAATATCTGTTCCTCTATGATATTTCTCTCAAGTCTGAAGTAATTTAGAAATTATTGGGATGAAACAGGAATCAGACAAACAGAAAATCCCTCCTTTTCTTGACCCCAGGCTTGGAAATTTGATTTTTAAAATTTTTAAGTTGGTTTTGTGCTATGCACTGAACAACAATTATTTAAAGTTATAGTTTAAATAACTGAGTGTTTTCAGCTGTGCTTTTGTCTTACATCAGACTTCTTAATAGAGGTAAAGGTACACCTACAAGGTTGATGGCATCAACAGTATTAAATCACTATGAGCAAAAAACCTGCAGGTACATATTTATCAGGGAAAAGAAGGTGTTCTCAGTCTGCAGGGAAAACATCCTCAGGACTGTTAAACGTGACAATCATAGTATCTTCCGTGATAAAGGAAAACACTGACTAAATACAGATCTCTGCTGGCTCCTTTCAGGGAGTCAAGGAACTACAGACATGAAAAGCAAAAGAAAAGAAGGTGAATCTGTTTATTCTTGATGCAATACAGCAAAAAGATTAGCCTAACCAGCCAAGAGGAAGGGCAGATCTTGTATGGCAGTTAATAAAAGTTCGCTCCTTCTCTCTTAACAAGTATTTAGCAAAGAGCAGATAATGATAGAATATGGATGTAGAAATGAGATTTATCTTTAGCTGTCTCTACAGGGAGCTCTGAAAAGATAGCTTGAAACTGTTAGACTTTGAACTAGTACATATAATTATCAAGTAATAAAGTTACCTGTTTGCCTCAAAGGTAGATAAAGTAAACACCAAGGAACTCAATAATTTCAATAATTCCTTTTGCAATTAAAATATGTTAACTGCAGATATTCAGAGAATTCAGGACACAGTATTGGAACGGAATTGTATAAAAAGCTAATTATCAAATATTCATTCTGTAATCTAAATGTTCGTTTCAAGTATAGAAAAAGAGAGGAAGGAAATGGACATGTCTGGAAAGACAACAACACAGTCGCTTCATCAGCCTCTGAGGACAGCAGCTGGAAATCACCATACCTAGCTAAATGCTGGAGTTTCCACAGAACGCACAGAAATCACAGGTGTCTATAAAGAGCAACCCAGTCTGTTTACTTTTTTTTTTTTCTACCAAGGGTATATGAAACAAACAAGTAATCTAAAAGGCCTTCATGTACTTCAGGTTAACTCTATTTACTCTCTTTGAAGCACAGGCGCTTCAAAGGAAGGATGATTCTTGCCTCCTGAACAACTGCTGTTAGCAGAACTCACTCAAGAAACGAGAAGACTGATTAAAGGATGGACACAAGATTAAGAGGAATGAATTCATGCCTCCCTTACTGCAGTAATAAAAAGCATTAAGCCACAGAACACTTTGTGTGAAAGCACTTTACACTGAGCAAGCAAATAAGGAAGTCAAATCTTATCCAGCAACTGGGATATTAGCCGCAAGCAGAAGAACTTAGTTCCCAGATCTTAATCTCAGAAAATAATTATACACTTAAAACATACACATATTGTCACTAGATAAAGCCATATCCAGAATTATTGATTTGAAAATTAGATATACGTCCTTCCAATTTAATGTCCTGGTTACTTGAAAGGTATTTTTCCTCTATTACCTAGCTCCTTCTCCCCTAGAAAGGAGAAGACACAGGTTTAAATCACCTATCTTGAGTGTTGTACAGATATTTTTCAGTGGTCTAATACATCATAACCAACCAAATGTGCTATCAGTCAGAGACAGTAATGACCACTCTCAGATGAGATGAAATGGGTCATAGATCTAATCCCCAGGTCACCTTTCCAAGCTTCTCCTGGGAATGATAGAGAATTTAGGAGGCTATCCACATATCTAGACAAATTAGGCACCTCTAAGCAAGTGTGGGTGACTCAAGTTAAATGATACAAATACGCAGGGAGAAGCCTACTGTATTTATACACACAGCGTTAAGCAGTCTTGGAAAATAAACAGATTTTACTGTCTGAGATGTATATATTTTGAGTAGGTAAAATACCATTTGGGATAGGATATGTCATCCTTAAACCACAAACCTAATCCTATGTAATGTAGAAGACAACGCTGTATAACTGTATTTATGAACTAATCAAGCTCCATCTTAAATCTAGTTACAAACTTGCCCCGACATTAAATTTAAGCAAAATTCACTCCTTAGACGACAGGAGATAATATGCGAATTCCATTCTAGATTTATGATTAATATTAATTTTTTCCCATTTCAGAACTGTTCTTCATTGCCCGCTTTTCTTAAAAAATTCTGTCTCTCCAACTGTACTTTGTGTTTTATTATGTTTCCAGTTTAACATAACTAAAACATATTATAATAAAATTTAAGATAATTAAAACCAGGAAACAATATACCTTTTTGAGAGAAGAACAAGTTGTCTAGTCAAGGAAGTTCAGAGTACCTTGATTATCACATGGACATTGGTTCAACTCAAGAGGTGTTCTTAAAATATTGATTCAGGTTATTTTATTAACTTACAGTTAGGACACTGTAATTAGTATGTTGATGAAACACCAGTCAGGAATCCACATAACCTGGAGACATGTCTGAAAAGGAGTGGATGTGGAATTTAACATGGGATTCAGCTTAAGGATGGGCTGTTATGTGATGTAGTTATATGATGCATCTTATCAGTGTATAGAAAGAGGATGTAGGGAAACACTAGGAAAAATCCATTGTACAGATCATAGTTTGGAGAAGGTAAGCAGAAGTGGAAACTAAATTCAGTCCAAGCCACAGGTCTGCTGTTCCCCAGTATAAAGGCATATCCACAGACTATTTTTGAAAGGGAAAGGTAAATGTCTACGAAATGTACCTCATGGATTGTAACACAGGTGGGAGAATTCCACTGATCAATGCCATGAGAGTACTAGAAACAAAATGAGAAGTTTCTTCCTCTTTAAAACAGAGCTCTTAACTAAGCAGTCTCTTTGAGACATGGACAGATAAGAGTATAAAGGCACCACTGTGTCTGGGAAAGTTTCACAAACATTCATACAAATTGGAAACATTCCCTGGAGCATGACCAAAGAAGAGCAATGGAGCTGGTGAAGGGTCTGGAGCACAAATCCCATGAGGAGCTGCTGAGAGACTTGGGGTTATTTAACCCGGAGAAAAGGAGGCTCAGAAGTGACTCTATCTCCCTCTACAACTATCTGAAAGGAGGTTGTAGCTAGGTGGGAGCTGGTCTCTTCTCCCAAGCAACTAATGGCAGGATGAGGAAACGGCCTCGAGTTGTGCCAAGGGAGGTTTAGACTGGACATTAGGAAAAATTTCTTCACTGAAAGGGTTGTCAGTCATTGGAACAGGCTGCCCAGGGAAGTGGTGGAGTCACCATCACTGGAGGTATTTAAAATACATGCAGGTGTGGCACCTGGGGACATGGTTTAGTGGTGAAATTGGCAGTGTTAGGCTATTGGTTGGACTCCATGATCTTAAAGGTCACTTTCAACCAAATGATTCTGTGATTCATACAAAACTTAGTGGGAATATTCATACTGCAAATTCAGACAGTCATCTGTCTTTCCGTAAGTAAAAAAATAACAAAATTAATTAATTAAAGTAACATTTCTCTGCACTTTTCTATAGTAAAATCTTAATTTCAATGATAACATAATTTTATACAACTAAAATTCTTAGCAACAAATTTGAAGTAATATCCCAAAAAAGAAAAATTTTTATTTTTTGCAAGAAATGTAAGAAACACAAGCTGTAAATAAAATCCTTGCCTTACCCTATACACCACAATGACAGATGCAATCAAATAACATCTGCTTGGTTACTCTGCAAGATCTTGAGATTAGCTCAGTTGGTTAGAGCATAGTGATAACACCAAGGCTGTGGGTCCCTTCCAACTCAGAATATTCTGTGAAATCTGTGAATCTTCAATCAAAATCCTTACCAAAAGACCAGAAACCAACCAAGGAAAGTAAAAAGCTTGTTTTAAAAAGTACTACCTTTAGTGCAATCTGAAATAAATTAATGCTTCTGACTGCAACAAGTAAAAGCTAAACCAGCCACTAAATGTCATCTCTATTACTTGCAGATCAATACTGGAATAGACATGGTTATGCACATAATAAAGTAGATATCAAGTTCCTACTAATAGTCTGGAGATTCCTTTCAACCATAAGCGGGAGAGAATACCACATTGGTGACAAAACTGATACTGATGTTCATTCACTAAACAAATGCATATTTTTATATTTATATATAGATATGCTGAAAGGTCCTAAAGATGAGATTTATAAAAGAAAATTTAATTTGGTTTCGCAAAATATGATTTCTGCACATTTCTCAGAACCCACAGCAACTTCATCGGTTTTTATAATCCATAACCACAATTTAGTAGTGTTCCAAAATGGCTAGACTCTCACGTGGTGAGAGTCAGAATTCACAGCTATCAGAATTCACTGCTGAACTCCCGATTAAAAAGGCTAACAAAATTACCAGCTTTGATAATTTATATTTAATGCACACGGCAACTCCAACATGCTTGGAGTTATTCTATTAGTGCTGAGATGATCCATTCCAATGTACATGAGTCAGGGGGAGGGAGTGGCACAGTAATCTGAGTATTAGAGCAACATGAAAGAGGTTTCAAAATTTCTATCCCAATCATACACTGAACCAATTTTCCTCCAGAGAACTAATCAAAAAGCAACTAACAAAGAAAAAACAATAGTAAGAAGACAAACCCTCACAAGTCCAAAGCATGTTCTTCAAATATCCAGTTTATGTCAGGCACCACTACAGGGAAAATATTTTGTTAATATAAGAGAAAAGGAACAAAAAAAACCCAAGAAGAGACCTTGTATAAGACTTTACAGTAATACCATTATCATTGTATAAATATTTAGACAACCTTGTCCATAAATAAAAAGCATTAAAGTATTGTCCAGCACTTTGTCATACAGTCATTCCTAATGAAGGGTCTAAGTTTACCTAGCCATAATTATTCTCCACTACTGCTGTCACTCAAAAATATTACTGCTTACTGAAGAAAGAGAAGCATCTCTTCACCTAATTAAAGAAAATAACCAAATGATTATGCAACACTTAGAGCAAAACTGTTGATGATAAGAGGAGATTCTTGTTATTTGTAGATCCAGTCCACGTAAGAACAGTGACAATTAAACTGACAAAAAAAAGCCTTAGGAACAGGTTTTTCTCACAACAAAACTAGATAATTTCACTGTGAAGGTGCTTTGCTGAGAATGTTTCATTATCTAAATAGTTTTCAATAACTGCCATGTTTTTGTAGAGATTTCTAATAGCTGATACTGAATGAACAGAAAGTAAGTTCCCACATTTCTCAGAAGTTTGCATGAGACTGATACACTTTTGGTCTTCAAGGGGCATCACTTTTTTCCCTGCCACTTCCAATTTACTTAAAGGTCACCTGTTCCTTCTAAAAATAACTGCAGATGAGAACAATTCTAAAAATCCCCTTTCAGCTTCTAGTCAGGATTGCTGAAATTGTACTGAAAATATGACATTGGGCACCCCTGGACAGGAAGCAAGTACAAAGAGCCTGAAGCCTGGTGAAATGGCTCCACAGGGTGAGTTCCTTGGCATGAAAGCACTTTTAACTAGAGATTCCATTTCAGGAAGCCTTGACATCTCCTCCAAGACAAAGTCACTCCACTACAAAAAACACTTGGAGTTCTGCCAGGGCTTCCTAAAGGAGAATCCCCTAGGGACTGCTGTCAGAATTTCCTGCTGCTTTGAGTCACTTTGGAGAGACCCCAACTTAATAGCTGGACTCTTTAATCAGCCACGTTCAGCAGAGCACCTTTGGCATCTCTGCTTTCCTAACCCCCATAGGCTTTTTTGAGGGAGAAAGAGGTAGGCAGCAAAGGCACTCTTCCCTTCAGCCTGCTACCCTGAAGAGCTCACTCAACAAGATCTGCCTCTGTGTTGAATCCATCCAGGTGCTCAGGAGACTGAAGACTGCAAGAACCCGCAATGAACAAATCCCAAGATTTAAAAGACTCGAAAAATCATAAAGCTGAGTAAAAAAACCAGGTTAAGTTTCAAGGTCATCTACAGTCCGTTCTTCCACTATAAGGAAGGATCAATTACACACAAGTTATTACACACAAGTTATTATACACAAGTTATTACTAGCAAATTATCAGTTAACCTGTCCTTAAAAACATCCACAGATGTCTTAAGAAGTCTGGCAAACTTCCAAAGAAAGTTATTGCAATGTTTCACAAAAACTACAGGTCATCTGCACACTTGAGAACAAGCATCTTTCACTATACCTGGAAATAAATATTAATGTCATAAACAAAAAAATACTGGGAAACATAGGAGAAAAGGAGGGGGGGGAGAGGAGTTCTCTCAACAAAAATAGCTTGTCTAGGGAAACAACCTAACCTCCGGAAAACTGTACCTTGGTTTTGTGCCTGTCTCAAGGCTTCAATCACAGAAGCTCTGGCAAATTTAGCTTAAGCTATCAGTGTTGTCTGCTGATGCACTGAGCTGACAGCAAACAATGTCTACTACCTGGGAGGCAAATTCCAATGGTTATAAATATGGTACATACACACAAATGAAATTCTTAACTGGTAATGCTACTGGATTATTCGCTTACATTTTCCTGTTGAATTGAGGAAAGAACAGGTAAATTTCACAGTAAAAGCTAAATCTTTACAAATGTTCTGAAAAATTCAAGCTTAAGTTACTACCAGAAAATATATAAAGTAAACACTATATTCAATATTCAATATTATTTGAATTATCGTCTTTGGCTGGGTGCATACTACATTTGTCACATTTCTGTGTTACAGAAAGCCTCACACTTCTTTTAGTATTAAAATAGACTCTTTTGAGATGCTATACAAATTAAGCACAAAGTAACCACTTGTTCTGGTTTGCTACAGGAGATTTCCTCATGCATTAATGGAACATATATATAAAATAAGACAACTAGAAAGTGACAATACAAAAATATAAAGAAAATTGAAGGATTTCACTGTTCAACTCTGAAGGGCTGCTGAATTTCAAACAAAGAGTTCGGGAGGCAGAGGAGGGAACACAGATAGTACTCATTTAAACAAGCTTCCTAGAGTTTGTTCACTGAAATGAGGATAGTTAATTTTAACTATTCAGTAAATTCCACAGATCAGCTGAAAAGTCTTGTGAGGCATGGATTAAAGATCTTTCACCTGGCATCCCTAACTGCACGGGCTAACTGCTTCAAAACACCATATACTAAATCTGTATAGGCATGGAACACCCTACAAATCCTGCTAGGATAATTCTAAAGTGTTCAAGGTGTTAAATTTAGATAAAATTAATGCAAAAAAGGCCAAATTATTTGTGTGGGTTCTCCTAGTAGAGCACATAGAACAAAGGGTAAAGAAGTGATGATGAAAATTACTAAGGTTTTCTTTTTGTGCTTGTATTATTTTTACAGCAGTATCATGTTGAGACTCTATTTAGTGCTAGATGCTGAATTACATTAGTCCTGCCCTGAAGATCTCATTTAGTTTTAGAGGTCAAATCTCTAATAACTGTGGAATCCTGACCTACTGGCACCCGACTCACTTAATACTAGAGATCAGAAGAAGGAAATGCTCGTTATGCAACTTGGTTGTTTTTTCGTTTGTTTCTAATTAAGGAAAAATGCCATTTCCTTTTTTTGAATAAAACAAATTATTTTCCCCTTAGAATGACAGGGATATACATTTAAACCAAAATGTTCTGTCAAATATATCATTCTAATGTTACTATTCTGGCTGATCTGTTCAGCTATTTGTTCCATTTTACTATTCTGAGATCTCAACAGAAGTGCTGGAAAAAGTACTCATTTGCATAATTCTACATTACCAGTGTTTCTACTTTAACAGCAAGTACTATACAGCTCATACTTTTAGTGCATAGCACTTAAGACATAATTTTGTACTTTTCCATGCCATTTTTTTATTTTCTAACTTTCATTTTATATACAATTACATTTTAAAACATGTTTTAAATGCTTAGTTTTATCAAACTATTAATGCTTATGTTTCAATATTTATGGAATGCATTAATAATTCAGAATACATTATTTAGAATTTCAGCATTAGAACAGGAATTGAAAATTCAACAGACCATTTTACATCATTTGCTTGTCCTAAATAAAAACATTAATATACCAGGCATATTGGAAACTTTGTGAAAGGAAGTCCGGGGACAAAAAAAAAATATAGAAATAGTGGTAACAGATTATGTAATAAATAGTGAAATGGTAACTTGAGGCCATTCCCTCTTATCCTATCACTTGTTACCTGGGAGAAAAGATCAACCCCCATGCTGCTACAACCTCCTTTCAGGTAGTTGTAGAGAGCAATAAGGTCCCCTGGGGAGTCTCCTTCTCTCCAGACTAAGCACCCTCAGCTCCCTCAGCAGCTCCTCATATGATTTACTCTCCAGACCCTTCATCAGCTTCATTGCTCTTCTCTGGACACACTTCAGCACCTCAACGTCTTCTTGTAGTAAGGGGCCCAAAACTGAATGCAATATTCGAGGTGCAGCCTCACCAGTGCCAAATACAGAGGAACAATCACTGCCTTGGTACTGCCATTCACACCATTACTGACACAGGCCAGAATGCCATTGGCCTTCTTGGCCACCTGGACACACTGCTGGCTCATGTTCAGCTGCTGTTGACCAACATACCCAGGTCCTTTTCCACTGAGCTGCTTTCCAGTCACCCTTTCCCAAGCCTGTAGTAATGCATGAGGTTGTTGTGACCAAAGTGCACAATCTGGCACTTTGCTGTGTTGAACCTCATACAACTGGCCTCAGCCTCTCGATCTAGCCTGTTCAGATCCCTTGGTAGAGCCTTTCTGCCCTCCAGATCAACACTCCCATCCAACTTGGTGTCATATGCAAACCAACTAGAGGGAACAATCGATCCCCTCATCCAGATGATCAATAAAGATATTAAAAAGAACTGGCTCCTGTACTGGCCCCCAGGAAACAAAAGTTACTTCCAGAAGTAATACTTCCAGAAAGTGGAAATTATGTAAAAATGAGGACGGCTTAAAAAGCCAGAAGGGGCTCCTAAAGCAACAGAATCACTCCAGGCAGAAGTAGAGACTACTGAAGGATATCATATCTAAGGAGCACTGCCAGAGAACACAACTTACTAAAGCAAATGCTGGTAGAGAGTGTGATCAGCTGAATAAACAACTAAATCGTTAAGTAAATAATCAGAGGTTTGATTTAAAAATGAAAGTATCTGTGGAAGAAGCTTGGTGAAGATTTGTGTACAAACATACAAATTACATATCACCTTAGCTTAGTGGAGTCCTCCCAAGGGTTCTAACGAAATATACAATGAAGTTGCCAAATAATTACCACCTCTTTAGTATCTAAACATTGGAGCTGACAAATGCACTGCCAAGTTTGAGAAACAAAAAGTTCTGAGGAATACATTTGGGTAAGTATGAGATCTAATAATAGAAAGTATAATAAAGGAAAGAATCAGTGAACATCTCACTAAAGTCCATCAGTGAAGAGCCAACATAGCTTCTGTAAAGGCACGTCTCACCTGACAGACCTGATGAAGTTCTCTGCAGGGGTTACAACCTCAAGCAAGAGGGTGATCCAGCTCATGCAGCCTACTCACTTTTTATAAAAGGCTTTAAACAAAATTCTTCTCTAAAGGTTTTTTAGGAAAGTAAGCAGTTGAGATATAAAAGCAAAGGTTGTGGTATACAAAATAACTGACTAAAACAGAGGAATCAGAAGATCAGACTCAGCTCTCACAATGTCACTTGCACAGGGGGTTGTACTGGGAACTGTCCTGTTCATTTCCCCATAGTAGCCTTCACAGTGCTGTGCTTTGCATTGGTAGCTAGAAGGGCGTTGATAACATACCAGTGTTCTGGCAACTGCTGAGCACAGCATCACCACTGTAACATTCCTTCCTCAACTGAGGGCAAGATCCTGGGAAGGGACACAAGTAGGCCAGCTGACCCAAACTGACCAAGGGGATATTCCAGACCATATGACGTCAGTTCAGATATAAAAGCTAAGGAAGCAGCAGGAAGGCAGGCATTCATTGTCTCCAATGGCTGCCTGCTGAGGAACTGTTGCATGTGCTGAAGTCCTGCTGCTCAGGAGTGGCCGACCATCGCTGCTCATGGGCAGTAGAGAATAAACTGTGATATCTTTCTCTTTGCTTTTGCGCGCGCAAGCTTTTGCTTTGCTTCTGCTTTAATAAACTGCCTTATCCCAACCTACGAGTTGTTTTCCATCTTATTTTCTCCCCTGTTCAGCTGGGAAGGGGAGTGATAAAGTGGCTGGGTGGGCATCTGGTGTCCAGCCAAGGTCAACCCACCACACCTGTTAAACACATTCATAAGTAACATGGCAAGGGAGAAGGAGAAAGGGATGGCAGTACATCAGTGAGGTGAGAAAATCTACTGGTGGTACATACTACAAAGTAGTAAAGAGGAATGCCCAAAAGACAAGCAAAAATGCCTGATCAGGCTGAGTGATCAGGTAATAAAATGGTTGGTGAAATTCAATTTAGATTCATGTAAAACAATACACGTATGGAAAACTAATCCTAGCTTCATATATAAAACAAGAGGCTCTGAGTAGACTAGCAACACTAAGGAGAAGAAGAGTGGGGCTGTGCTGGATAATTCCATGAAAGCATCAGCTTGGTGCTTGGTCATACTAATAAAGTGAATTAGGAAATTCAAGAAGTGTTATGAAAATTAGGAAACATCAGGAAAGGAAAAGAGTATCAAACAGAAAAAAAGAGACATTCTATATAATTCTATAAAATTATGCTTGTTCCCTACTTTAAATATTGCATAAAGCTTTTGCCTGTTCCTCTCAATAGAGGACACAGTAGAAGTGGAAAGGGTTCCAAGACAGCAAGAGGGATCTATGGTACAAATTGTCCCTGTACATGGAATGCTCAAATGCATGAAATGCTTCTGTTTACAAAAAATGTGAGTTTGGGAGCTCCTGTGACAGAGATCTACAAAATCTTTAGTGGCAACATCATACATAGATATTAAGTATTCATGGTTTCTTGCATTAAAACAACAGATAGCACAAAAAGGTAGGAGGAGCCAGGTTCAAAGACAACATGTGGTTGGATTTCAGACAATTTCCAACAGTGCAGGGAACACTGAACACAAGAAGTTCATTAAAGAAGTCAAGCTAAAAACAGACAAGCACCTGTGAGAGTTCACTGCATGTACCTAAACAGACTAACCCCAAGTGTTCACAAATCCTTCAAGCTGAAAATGCTCAAAAACTGAAAGAATATTAGGAAGTATCATATGGGCTAATCCTATTCTTACATTTCTCTAGGCATCTGCTGGTGGCTACTGTTGAAGTAAGAACACTGAGCAAGACAGATCAGTGCAGAATTTGCTATTTGGGTGCAATTTTTTCTGCAAACTAATAATCAATCACATTACAAAGGCTGAGCTAAGGGGGTACAATCATATCTAATAACTTTACAGTAGTTTAAATACTTAAAAGATAAGCACTCAAATTGCATTCTGTTGTCCTTGAACTCATGCTCATGCGGAAGCTCCTATCTTTAGAAGTTCAAACCCTTCTTGCAACTTAGTCATTGAACCTACGAAAGCTAGGTATGATTAATCCTACAGTAAATCGTTTATCTATAATCCCTTATTTGAATAATCTTTTCTCTGGATTTTAGGTATTTTCCTGTGTTTACTGCTCTGTGTTACTCAGCCAACAGCAAACAGCCAGACTTAGGCAAGAAAGTCCAATATGGCAAATCCTGTCACATGATTTTCCTTTAACCAAGTTCCATTTGATATCTACTGCAGGGCTATAAAAGATAAAACCTTAATGGAAAGCTACTTCAGAACCACACAACTCTGTATGACTAAATGCTCCTTCCAATTTCCAACCTAAATATATTCATGCCCACCCTTCTAGATATCTGTTCTTTAGCCATCATTTATCTTAAGTAACTCTTCTTCCTTCAGTGTTTACCTTCTGCTGTACTTACATGTGGGAGGGAGTCTCAGCAACCTTAAACTTTAACTTTGTACATCAAACAAATCATTCTTCTAGTCTTTAGCTTCATGTAATATATCATTCCTGAATACAAAATTTTACATTAGATCTTTCCAGTGCCTTGTAAAATGGCACTATTTTACTTCTAGCTATTTCAGAAATACTTCATCTGATACAGCCTAATAGCAAATTTGCCTTTTACAGAATTCAGATTCATTTTTGCTTTGCAATTATTGTCTAGGTCAGCTAGGGCTTCTCCGGTTTTCTTATGCACTCTTCTATGGATAAATGTAAAAATACTTCTTTTGACATTTGCGCTTTCTATTACATTTCACCCTAATCAATTCAGTCTTCAATCTTCCACCATTTAGTGATGCTTTTCATTTTATCATCTACAGATGAGAACATCAACAACTTCCCACTTTCTGTCTACTGATTAAGACTGGTATCTCCAAGAGACTTGCAACAGCAGACGAGGAAATAAGAGACAGAAAAACACAGGCACAAATACTAGCATTAATATTGCCTATGTCTGTTTACATAGGTATTGGACAACAAGTTATAAGGAGGGGTTTGATGGACTATAATGAAGTAGTTTTACAGATATTAAGTAATGAATACCATTAACAGCAGCATGAAAAGCAGTGCAGTTTCTGTATGACTGTGCAAGCTAATTGCATCTGGAAAGTTTTCTTTATATATGCACTGTCCATTCTGCAATGTATTGTGTACTGAAAACCTTTTAAAAGTTTTATTTCATTACTTCTGTTTCTTTTCCATTAAAGATATGTTCATCAGGAATCAAAGATAAGGCTGCTTTCAGAATGTTTAAGTGAATTTTTTATATAACTGAAAAATGGAATGTTTTATTCTTTATGTACAGAACTATCATAAATAACAAACGTGCCATAAGTCATCTCAATTAATTAACTGTACCAGTTTTAACTGCTCTTGTTAAAGTATATCCAAGTCAGATACAAAATAAGACTCTGCACTAAAGGACAGAGCATTAGGAAATAGCTGGCTGGCTCTAGAGATCAAACTCTCAGGCTCCATTAAGCACCTTAATTTTCAAGACACTGTAGGTACAGTACAGAAAATGAGTATTCCCAATGCTTAATATCCTGAGTAGAAGAAATAGGTACAACTACCACGGAATGTGCAAGATAAATGTGTTTCTGAAATTTTACCTCTTTTATGTACTTAGATACCCAAGTTGCACTTGAAGTAAGCATTTTCCACATTTAGTTTTTTTCAGCCATACTATCTGTGTCCAAACAACTGGATTAATTGATGCTATTGCCTGTATCTCACATAACAGCCTAAGCACTGATGCACTATTGGGAAACACCGATTCACTAAACATTTACTCAGATCCACCCTTCTCACTTTCCAGAATGCCTTAAGCACGAGGATACAGCCATTGGGTAACCTACACGTTTCTGAAATCTGGTAAAGAAAAAAGAGCTGTGGTTTGAGCTTAACTCCCTACTGTCTACATGCATCAAAAGTGCTCACCTAATTCCTCCTGGTCTGCATTCCTGCAGAATGCAGCAGCGGGAATGGCCAGCCTTGGTTTCTAAACAGCCTTTGCTGGAAGTTGGATACCTAAGCATGATGACAGTTCTACCTCCATGCCTGAAATCAGCACATTCTTCAAAGTTTATGAAAGTTTTTACTAGAAACTTTAAATACAGGTGGCAGTTAATTAGATTTTTCAGATTTTTCAGTTATTCAGATCCCTCTCTTGACTCTGGAAATCTGAATCCCACGCAAACTCAAAGGCGGGGAGTATTTCAGAGTAGAATAGCTATATACATGCCTTCCTTGTTCTTACTCTTTCCCAGTGCCATAGACAGAGTACGAGATTTGTTTCCTCCATTTTGGCTTGGCTCTGCACAGCTCTTACGCAGCACTTCACAGATCACTATCAACAGGCAAAAGCAACTTTACATCATAAAGGAGTTTTTAAAGTTTATGAAAACAAAGTAATGGAGAATAATAAAAACTGTTTCATTACAACCGTAGGGCATTCTCCAGTTGTTCAACACAGAATATATATAGGCATAGAGATGCAAGTGTACACACACAAGAAAAACCAGCTGAAGGACAGATTTGTTGTCAAAACAGAGGAATATGCTTGTGAATTGAAACCATTAATATACAAGATAGGTTTGAGAATCTTGTGGTTAATTTTCTGCCACCTGTACTTATCCAGAATTCTAGAGTTTTGTCTACATTTGAACTATAAAAGAAAACCCAAAACAAAACCACACACTCAAAACAAGCAAACGCCAAACTATTATTCATTTTACTTCCTGAAGTGCAGTTCTATTAGTGGTTAGGGTTTTTTTTACAGGTGAGTGCCAACACACTTTGCTATTAGGAAGTAAAACCAGCTTCTATCATTCACTTTTATCACTCCATCTATTAACACCATTTTTTAGTGGTAGTAGTAGATTTGAAACAAAAAACCAAACAAAACACCACCTAAGTGTAGATCAAGGCATAGTGAAAATATTTTTGATTTGTGACTTGCATAGGCAAACTGTGAAAATAAATTTGCCTTAATTCTCTTGCCTGAAAAAATACAAAAGTTCCTTCCAAGCATTTTAAAAATGCAGTTTCTCTTTAATAAGCATTAGCAGTGAAAGCAGCACTACGCAATGAACATTTCAACCAATCAGTCTTCAATATTCACCGTATATCTACTGGATTCATGAAAAAGGAATAAAAATTCCTATCTGATAAGCTGTTTCTACAGATAAAAGTTAACATTTGTTTATGAAATGGTGCGACTCCTTCCACAAACATCTTGGGAGCCTTTTGCAGAGCAATTTTTCCAATAGTTCTGGCAAAGAAATGCCAGCTAACTCTGAGGAGGAAAGAAAAGGGACATTATGACTACGGTCTTCCCTAGAAGCAAGATCCAAGGCACACACTTTGCGGAAGAACTCACATTTTAAGGCTACAAAAGCAGCATTTGGTCAGATCTTTGAACAACTGAAAACACAAGATGATCTCATGTCTAACAAAAAAATTTATCTTTATTATGATGAATTATCTTAAATTAGATTCATTTATTTTTATTTCAGACAAGTTCAGAATCCTTAATCAAACCATTCCAAGAACCCTGGGCAACACAGGTATTTGGAAAGAGTTTTGCAGAAATTCTGCAAATTTATTTTCCACTCAATTTAACAATTTTTTCCAACAAAAAGAATGTATCTCTCTTGATTTTTCATGGTACTCTTCAGCTTTACTCCAGTGGAAGGAGTACTTTCAAGAATAGGGACTCTCAGTGGTACATGTTCCTCTTACAATTCCTTCAGTTCTTGAGAGTTGTACACAGCCCAACACAGAGCTGAAGTTTAGATCGTGGTTTCCATTGCCAGTGGTGTACTCAACATTAAAAAAGACCAACCGACACCACAACAAAACATCTCAGGAAACGGTATCTTAAAATGTGAATTCTGATACAGAAAGATCACTGTCACCTCACCTTAATTAGCTGATTATAAACAGATGTACTAACAGAAAGAGATCCATGTTTAATTTTTCTTCTTTCATGTAAATCATAATATATCTAATTATAAAAGGCCATTTTACCCTTTCCTTGACTGATGTTACCAAGACAAAAACCACTACAAGTCAACCCTAAAAAACTGAGTTGTAGTTAAATAATCCTAAAAGCAAACAAAGATTAAAATTTGTGAAGAAAATTAAACACTACCACTTCTAAACCTTCCTGAAACGAATAGGCTTTGGAAAAGTAATATTTCCTTTTCTTTAAAAGCTGCTCCCATCAGTAGAAGGCACCAACATCAGTCATACCCCAATTACTCTCTTCTGTTACTGATATGTATGCTTAGCTAAAATTTTTGAAATACACTATTTACCAGCATAACTTGGAGGGTAGGCTAATGGATTGCTTCACAGCCTAGGTGCCAATTCTGCTACGCAAAATTTTAGAAAGGCATAGACACCAGAAGTGTAGTCATAAATATATACAGAATCCTTAGTGTGATTACTGTGATCACGCCAAGCAGCCAGATTAAAAGCATATAAAATGGTTTGGGGGTTTTTTGCTTCTTTTTTTGTTTATGGTTTGGGGTTCTTTTCCCTAAAAGATATTTTCAATATCACTATTTGTTGTGCTGAACCTTTCTTTCCATTATATTAAGGTCTTTTACAGGAAAACCTTCACACAGTCTCGAAATATGCAGCTCAGGATCCTTTCTTCTCCCCACCCCCATTAGAACACTGGGTGGGGAGAGGAGGAGAAGACAGTTGGAAAGGTGCTTGAAGGACCATCCTCACTTTATACCTCAGTGAGTCTGTACATTTCAGTACATAATACATAATTTTATTAAAGCACTAGAAGCAAGATCAAATGAAAGCATGCTGTCTTTTCCACAAGTGGTCCAAACCGCATCATGAATATTTCTTACAGGGAACAATGCTATCTTCCTCCTACTATGCATAGCTCTCAGCTGCTCATCTCTCCTTCTTTTTCCAGTCTTTGAGCACAGTAAATTGAAAATCAGAACTGAAAGAAAAGTCAAACCAATACACAAATAAAACACCCCTCTGTAAAGAAAGACAAAATCCATGTATTTCGAATAATTATACTTCCCTAAGGATTTGCAATCAACTAAAATTCCAGCCATTCACCTAGAATTAAATAATTAATTCAGGCTGAACAGTATGGGTTTTAATTGTTTCGACTATTTTGTGAGTATAAAAATCAGAAACACAACTATTGCCTTTGGACTATGCAGGAGTTCAGCTTTTTCACAGCAGGTTACCTCTCCTCAAAAACCTTAAACCTTGTCAGTACAGGGACAGCATAAAAATTCTCAGTTTCCATATATTTGTTCCTGTTTTGAAACGCTGGGAAAACCCCCAATTTGCAGGTAAATTACATATAACTATGTACATTTTGCTGTGCTAAAGTATGTAAGTTCTACTCTTCCTCTACCTTCCAATTCTACTATAAAATGTAAATGCAACTGAAGTGCTTTGTGCAACTCAAAACAATAGTTTCCTTGTACATGCAATTTTGGCCACTTCAGGTCTTCAACTAATTTGCTGATTTTCAAAATAACTCAGACAATACTGATTTAAAAACTAATTTAGTTTCCTGACTCCTCTGTTACTATATTTAATGAACATGAAAGTGAAACCACTTTTACTAGAGTATAAATTATGTTTTCATGCAGTTGGTAAGATTTGCTTCTTTATAGCCCCAGACGAGGCCAAACCAGTATTTATGGATTTTACTCAATATTATTAGAAGGCAGAGAATGTATTTACAATCTCTTTAAACAAGAGTTTTGGATGCTTTTTTTTTTAATTTTTCTTTTCATTTTTAGAGTAACATAACCTGTGGTTAGAATGAGAAGTTTCAGAAACACCTTTCACAGGGACAGAAAATGAGAAGGAAAGAAGACTGTTATTTGTAATCTTCTTTTCTTTTCTTTTCTTTTGCCTGAGTAACTGTTTCTCCTCTGCATTTCAATTTTGTCTTGGCAGCTCAGATCTCTGATTCTTCCTTCTCCCAGTCACCAAAAAGTTACATGTTGCTGGGTGAAGAGAAGGCATTATGTCACCTGGAGTGCCAAAGGCACAGAAAAGAAGCTTAGGTCTGTGATCTGTTGTCAAAGCTTCTGCAGTCAACATTAGGACTAATAGAAAAGGTGGAGAGGTAAATGGGATCATTCGTTTTTGAAGACTCCTGTTGCTTTCCTACTGGCAACATTTTCTGTGTATATACATGTAGAACTTAACTTTCTAAATCACCTGTTTTTTTCCCCGTGTTCTCTATCTGCTTAAACTAGCCTGAAAACGATAAGATTAACAAATATTGTGCACAATGTAAATTGCCTAAAGTCTCACTTACTAAAGTTATTTAGGTGTTCATTTTTATTTTACTGAAAGATACTTATGATACCTCTTTTGTTTGTGGAAATAAAAAGAAGAGTAACTACTAGTCTTTTAAAACAATTATGGAGGTGGGGAGAGCAAGTCTTGAATTCACATAATCTGAGAGAATTCTACAAAACTTATGATATTTCAAATGTATTTTAACAACTGTTACTGTCATTGCATAAAATACAGAAAATAGAACTATTTGCTATATTTAGAAGGACACATGCTAATACACACAAACCCTGCTTTTCAAGATTTCAATCAAGCTGCTGACAATAATTGTCTGAAACTAAAAGAGGCATAGCTATAATTACCTGTAAATGTGAAAAACATGTTTTAAAGTCTTTTACTTCAAAACCATATATACTAATATGATACATTTATTACAGAAGAACAAGTAAATTTAGACCTATATGCAAATGTGTGCATAACTACACACTAGGTCACTCAGTGAAGGAATTATAATTTCATTGGCTGCATAGTTTCATGCCAGCTTCTGAAAACATAGAATCATAAGATGCACACAACCCAAAACCACCCACCATTCCAGAAGATGATGTGCCGCAACAAGATTTTCAGTGTTATCTCATTCCCCCTTCCTTCCCCCACCTCCCACCCATTTTCTAAGGGAGGAGAAGACACAGAACAGAACAGCGATGACAGTCTTCTGTGATAACCAGCATTAAAAATAAGCAAAGGCAGCCCACGTGCTATAACTACCAGAGGTATGAAAAGCCATGAAAATGTATCATCTTATAGGACAGCCAATGTGACACCACCTGAAATGAAAGCTAGTTAGCAGTTGAGATAAAGGGATTTGATTATTCAAGACAGTTCATTTACTGCAGTCATGAAAATGGATCAGCACAGAGGAAAACTATCCTTACCCAATGACAGCCTCTCCATGTTATTGCCAAGGAAAAGAGAGAGCAGTGGAACTTAGGTACTTTTGTTTTATAAAGAGAAAGTAGCTACTGATCTAGGAGTTACTTCATGTTTGCTGACTACAGACTTTTCACTGTTAGTTTGCAAGCACCAAGGTAAACCTGAGCTTCTTAAAGAGAAACATTTTCTTTTGCTGCAATGTCCCTATGTTATGACATCTGCAGACAAAACAGACAGAGTTGTTCCTTACGGATGTGCAGTGGCAAGAATCCTTAGCTGAAGAAATTCCAAACAGCAGGGGTAGAAGGTAGGTCACCACGTGCATTATTACAGTCCCCCAAAATACTGCAGCTACAGGAGGTTAAGGTGCTTGGATCAATCCATCATACTGACCCCATTGATGGCAATTAGCAAGAATCCTTACTCATTTTATATCACGTCTGATGAACACACAGATCTAAAATTCACAAGGAGACACAGAATCACAGTAACATTTCTTCGGACGGACCTCCAGAAGTCATCTAGGTCCCCATTTAAATGAGGATTATTACCAGCACTAAACCAGGGCATGATTCATCATGGTCTAGAGAGGATGAAGACTGCAATCTCCCTGAGCAACCTGTTCCAGTGTTGCACTATTCTAAAATCTTTCCCGAAGGTCTAAGGAAGTCTACATTTGCACATTTAAAAGCTCATTTCAGTAGAAAAACAAGTCAAAAGAACTCTGGCCAATAAATCATAGAATCAATGCAGTTCCAAAGGACCTCTGAAGTTCATCTAGATCAAGCCCCTTCCCAGACTAGGGTCAGCTAGAGCAGTTGCTCCAGGCCTTGTCCAGTCATTTTTTATGAGTATCTCACAAATACAATGTTCACAGTGTCTTGACAACCTGCTCCAGTGTTTAATCACACTCACAGAGAGAAATTTTTTCTTATGTTTAAACGGAATTTCCTGTGTTTCAGTTTGTGCCCACTGCTTCTTGTCATGTCACTGGGCACCACTGAGAAGAACCTGGCTCCATCTTCTTTACTGCTGTCCATCAGGCATTTATACTTTGATGAGATTCCTCTGAGCCTTCTCTCCCCTAGGCTAAACAACCCCAGCCTGTCAAGACAGTCCCCATGTTACAGATGCTCCAATTCCTTAAATCTTTTTGTGGCTTTTCACACCAGTATGTCTATGTCTTTTTGAACACCTGAATGTTACTGTTACACTCTTATTTATATTCAAATGTTAAAACAAATAAAACCATTAAAAAAGGCATACAAACAATTACATAAGAAAAAAATCCACCAAAATTTGTCACCCTCACAGAGTTCAAATTTCCAGAAACAGATATTAGAATTAAAATTAACATCTTCTTTTACTACAATATTCAGAGAATTCTAATGGCATCACAATGCTAACCTAAGGCTCATTGAACAAGTACTGTTAATAGTGCACACACACCAAGCAAGTGTAGTGCATGCTTTATAATTCCACAGAAAACCTTCAGTAATTTTTTTACATTCCTGAAAAGCAGCTACAATTAATTTCCCCAGAGTAGGTAGGAAAGAGATCTACTTTTGGTAATTTCAAGTAAACTAAAGCTATGCATTAGGAAAAAACAAATTACCTAAGCTCACAAAATATAAAAAAATGTGTGCTCTTTCCTATTCTGTAAGCACAAAATTCTTCTTAATGAACTACACAATTTCACGTATTTGCTACAATAACAACTTTGCAGCTCTAAGTAACATCAACCATCATGGTATCTTCTGCTGGCTTAGAATTTATTACTTCAGGAATATAAATGCAAGTAGGCAGACAAATTCACTTTGTTTGCATCAGGGACATAGATGCTATTCAAGCTCATAAATGAAGAAACTTAGCAATAAATATTAACGATCCAATCCTGTAAAATTATGTAACCTTCAAATGCATTTCAATGTAAATCAAGATAAAACAATTCCTCAAGTTTATTTTCTAAATATCACCACATGCACACAAACCCCTCACAAATCCTAATTCTCTGCTCTGACTTCAAGATTGCAGACTAGAAAACAAGATTCAACATCGTTCTTGCCAATAATTTTCAACTCTGCAGACCTAGTACACACCTTACTGACACCTGTCTTTCCCTCCCTCCATATGAGAGATGCACATCCAGTCCTATGACAAAGTGGAGACTCTAAAACATGGAAACAGATTGGATGCCTACACACATATTTTTGATGGTCCTGAGAAATGAATATGATTGCAAGCATACTACATAAATTGCTGTTGTTCCATTTCTGGTTGTTGCCTTTCCAATAGACACAAGCAGGAATCTGTTGGTGCTTCTGCTGTACTGCACATGTGTAATTAGCAACAGTTCTGTCAGAAATATACAGATCTCGTGTTTTAGAAGTGAGCATAGGACAAGAAGGCATCTGTAAGAAACGTCCCCTGTAGTTGAAGCCATACGGCTCATATGGAAAACATGAGAAAAACAGAGTCCTGTACAGCTAAAGGAATTTGTCTTACTATTAAAATTAAAAACTGTACCTTACAGAAAGAGATCACTTCTGGTGATTTCATTTCTAATTTGTAGCCTACCTCACTTAAGGCTTCTGTCAGTAAGCAACCTGTCCATTAAATGCCCACTGTTGGCTGGTTACGTTATCTTTGACTTTTGTTAGTGAAACACCCAAGTGATGCTCCCTGCATGCTTTTCAGTCTTTTTTTGCCATTGAAACTGTAGACTATAACAACAACACCTGTTCCTGTCAGGAAAAAAGAATCAAACCAAAGCACGCCACAAACACAACACAGTAAGAACCCCTTCCCTCAATTACAACTAAACTGGGTTATAAAATTCCAGGTTTAGTATCAAAGAATCTTTTGAGACATATGATGTTTATGTTAGCACTGTTCTGTAACCTACAATTTTGCAACTGCCTGAAATTAAATTCTGAATGAAAAAATGAAAAATAATAATTTTGATATTAGGGCATAAGGAGTCTGGAGAGTTGACTCTTCTTCCAAGCTTTTCACAGTGTTAATTTAAGCAGTCCACAAAGGTTCTCCATTCCTTTAGCTTTTGCATGTGAAAGAAAACATATATTTCCCATGTTTCTCACATGTTTTACTAAACCCAGTTAAGCCCTGAAGTACATAAATACCTTTAAACAAAAGATGCTGCATAAACAGAATTCTTGGAAGACCAAACTACAATACAAACTGCAGAAATATTTCAGAGCAAAGAAGAAAGTAAACATCGGAGTTGTACTGTGTTTGACTTTTTCTTTATAAAAGATTTGTGATATAGAAGTTGTCAACATTTTCTATATCTTATTTTGAAAAGTACATATTTCCTTCTTTATGTTGAGATAAGAAATATTCTGTTCCTTTACACACATACACAAAAAACCTCCTGCAATTCAACTTCCATAAATATCCAGTATCTCTCTGCAGCAGTTGCTTATGCATCAAAAGCCACCCTCAAAATGATGCTGCCCACACATAATGATTACTCATTTAAACCAGAAAGAGAAACTTTAAAATAAGGGTGAACACTATCTTTATAGCAAAAGAAATCAAAACAAAAAAAGTCCAAAGAGTTAGAGGTTAAAGTCAAAAATTACATTTGTGGTCATAGCCTGAGAACTTCAGCTTCTTTTTCCTAGCTGACCATCAAAGAAAATTAACTGTGGCCTGTGTGCTGAGTACCAAAGATATTAGTGTATATCAGGTTTCCAACTAAAAGGATTTTTCTTTCCAAAAGGTTTTGAGTTTCTCTGAAGAGTAATTCATGACAGCAACAGATTGGCGTTCACAAAACATTTGACTCAAAATCAGTCCATTTTCATGCTTTAAGTTTAAGAATTTCAAATCATACATGCATGCATATCTCCCATTTGAGTGCCTAGCTCTCATGCACAGCAGCAGCTGCTTCTTTCATGCTCCAAGACCCCAAATTCAGATGCCATTGGTCGGCCTGATTAGCCCTACCAGCATTGCCTGCTGCTTAGCATCACAGAGCATAGGAGAGGTCATTAGACTGCAGTACAGGAAAAAAAAAATTACCCAATCTCCACCCTTCTCCACTGCATGAGCTTTGGTGGGGCTTGTTTTGGAGCTATACCAGTCCCTCAGATGATTTTCCACTACTCACATATGAACACCCTCTGCTTAGCTCAGTCTTCTCCTCAGTCAACCTGAAGCAGTTTGGTTCTGTTTGCATGCACCTTAATGTTTACCTATATATTAAAGTATCTCTCTTTTTTTCTTTTTATTTTGTGTGTATTCATATATATATATCTTACTGTTGAATCAATCTGAAAGTACTTCTGTCTTTAAATAGATTGTATGTTCCACGTTCCCAACCCCCAAATACCAATTCATAGCAATTCCTTCCTGCACAAAATATTGGAGACAGAACAACATTGAAATAATTGTATGTGCTCAAAGGTTTTGTTTGCTTTTGCTGTGGCAATTACTACATTTTGTATCCAACTACACTTAGTAAAACTAAATTAATACCAAATGGTTAAGGTCTGGCATTAATCTTTATTAAGATAACATCACTTCCCCTATGTACAATGTGAAACTGAATTACCTGTACCTTCAAAAGAGCACATACTAATTACTGTCTTTTCCATACCTTTGAACTTACATGGCAAAAAAGCTTGTAAATTAAATTCACATCCAGGGAATTCCCTAAACATCCAGGCTAGGGACATGTCACATTTTCTCATCTATGTACCTAACTGAAGTGCTTATCTAGTGACATATCAAAAGGCAGAATTGTTTTTCATTTTGCCTCTTTTCTTCCCCCTCCTGCCCTCTTTTTTGCTTTAATGCTCACTTTTGCTTTTCTCCTGATGCTGTTTCAGGTTTCATCAAAATGATTCTGGCTAAGGAGAACATCGATAACCGGGAAAAGAGACCTCTCTCCCTCAAACTCTGAACTTTGGACAAAATTATCTGAAATCTCTATACTACAGTAATATTTGATCTGCCTCAGAGATTACCATAATTTGCTTTGGCTGCTAAGCAACAAATTAAATATGATTTGGTATATTTAAATACATTACTCCTCCTACTGCTCTTCTGAATGAAAAAATACAGATATAATATTGTTGTTGTCACAGAGCAATAGTGTTGAGGAAAGGTCCTGTATTTCAGCAGGTGTACTAACTGTATACAGATACATATTTTTTTGCCTTGAAGTAAAAATGAGGAAATACAGAAAACACAATGTCCTACAAAGTCCTACAATCTATTTCCGGAGTCACTATTGTTTGGACTGTCATTACAGTTTTGCCTAAATTAGCCAGCTCTTGGTAAAACAATAGGTAAAACAAACATAAGACGTATAAGTAATTCCACCTGGGGCTCTCTGTTTGAGATCAACTACTTTATTGGGAATTCATCACTTCATTCGAAGATTTTACACACATGGACACTACATTTCCAGCTGAGAAAAATCAACTGGACAAAACCAACCTTTAGTATGTATCAAAAATGCTCCCTGCCCAGAAATCAGAAGCACAGCTCTAGCCTCTCAATTGCAATAGGCTATGACTGTAACAAAGCACACAGAGACAAAAATTTTAATGTAGAGTTTGGGTAAAAGTGCAATGAAATCACAACTAACCTTTGCTTTCCAGTTTATATGCACTATAAATTCATGGATTCACAGAATGGTTTGGTTTGGAAGAGACCTCTACAGATCCCCTACACCAACAGCCCTGCCATGGACAGGGACAGCTTCCACTAGACAAGGTTGCTCAAAGCCCCACCCAACCCAACCTCAAACACTCCCAGGGACAGAGCACGCACATCTTCTCTGGACAGCCTGTTTCAGTGCCTCACTACCTTCACAGGGAAGAATTTCTTCCTAGTATCTAATCTAAACTCACTCTCAGTTTAAAACCATTCCCCCTCATCCTATCACAATGTGCCCTTGTAAAATGTCCCTCTCCATCTCTCTTGTAGCCCCCTTTAGGTACTGGAAGGTTTTGTAAGGTCTGCCTGGAGCCTTCTCTTCTCCAGGCTGAGCATCTCCAACTCTCTCAGTCTGTCTTCACAGGAAAGGTGCTCCAGCCCTCTGATCATCTCCATGGTCCTCCTCTGGACTTGCTCTAGCAGGTGCACATCCTTCTTGTGCTGGGGACCCCAGAGTTGGATGCAGTACTCCAAGTGGGGTTGCATGAGAGCGGAGTAGAGGGGTAGAATAATCTCCCTCAACCTGCTGGTCACATTTGTTTTGATGCAGCCCAGGACACAGTCAGCTTCCTGGGCTGCAAGTGCTCATGGCTGGGTCTGGTTGAGCTTCTCCTCAACCAATACCTCCAAGTCCTCCTCAGGGCTGCTCTCAATCTCTGCCCAGCCTGAACTTGTGCTTGGAATTGCCCCAGCCCAGGTGCACTTGGCCCTGATGAGCTTCATGAGGATCAGAAAGAGCTTCTCAGCATGCACGAGACCACGCATATCTATGCACCTTCAATTTAAAACACAAAATAAAATACCGGCAAAGATGGAAAATAACCTTTGCATTTGGAAAAGGAAAGGAACACCCAGCTTCCTTTCACATCCTTAAAACAACTATGTTCAATATGAATTGAAAGCAAGTAACAGCATCTGGTGTGTGGGCAGGAGGTATGTTTTGCTACTACCAGTGTTTGTCATGTGCCTACTGAATATAAGCACTTTAGGTCTTAATGTTGCAGTATTAATTGGTAAAATAGTAACAAAACCCTCAGAATCGCAGGAAAGTTATTTTTTATACATATTAGTATTTATTTTCCAGAGCAAAATAATAATGCATTCTTCATCTCAGTTGTGGTAATTTTCTGTGCACTCATTATTCAAATTATTTGCTATTACTGTCATTACAAGATGAACATTAGACTGTAGTAACAACTTGGTGAGGAATATTTTCTTTATTTATCCACATCAGTATGATGGATGCCTTTAATTTCAGCTGCAATATTAAAAAGAAATAAACTACTAGATTAGGTTGTCAGAAAATGTCTTTTAAAATTTATATGAACGTATTAAGAAAAATTAATTTCTTCACACACAAATCTATCAGACCTCATTCCTCCACTTCCTGTTTAAACTGTATCTTCAAAAGAAATACTTAACATGATAAGAGGCTTAGTTTGACCTCATTATTTATGTAAAAAGAATCTCAATATTAACTGTATTAATCAAAACAAAGTATGACAATAATTGTGTTTGAAATACATGGGTATAAAGCAGGTTTTACTGCAAATACTCACACTGTAACATTGTTTTTGACATATCTGTTCATTTTTCCTCCTTTGAAAACCGCTGATATTTACAACCCCAAAAAGCAGGTATTTATTCATTTATTACAAAGATTCAATACGGATAATATATAGTGGGACAGTCTCCTGAGATGACATCCATGAAGGCCAACACAGACTAATACCGTGTTAAAGTGGTTATATAACCGCTGTTGGTGCTACTGCTAAGAAATTCCAGAATTTTCACCACTGTACAATTGTGCAGTAGCGATAACTTCTCATGACTATAAAGATGAAAATTAAACGAGACATATTTCTTTTCTTGTTACAAGAAAAGTTTGGAAATTTGGCCTTCTTCTTTAGGATACAAATCTAAAGAAGCACTTCTTTGGCTACTGGGCCTTCAAGATGTTAAGGGCTATTTTTTTTTCACTTTGCCAAGTCCTTGACTCCTGAGTCATCTTTAAATTACCACGGATTGTAACCAGAGTTGTACAGAACATCCAGGTCTGATCCTATTTTGCCTTGTTACGAAAAAAAATTAAATCCAAACAAACAAAAAACCCATACAAAACTCCACACCCAAACGCATCGTATAATAGTAAAAGAAATGACGTGGAGAAACTTGAAGAATGAATCATCTGAAACTCTGAAGTACAAGGAGGTAATGTTGACAGGTGACTGGCCGAGTGGCAGCCCTGCTAAGAAGGACCTGAGGGTTGCAACAGACCCTAAGCTGAAGACAAGTCAACAAGGCTTTTTCATCATGAGTAAGGCAAATGGCACACTAGGCTGTACTAGGAGGAAAAATAACAAGACAGAAACAAGAACAAACCAAAGAAAGTTACCATCCCACCTCTAACTCAATACTAGTAAGGAAATACCTAGAATACTGGTATTTTGGGTTCTGATTTCAAAAAGACTATTAGGAAACTGAAGAGGGTCCTCCTGGATGGCAAAGGGCTGAGAGCTCACAGCCTCCAAGAAGACTAGGCAAGCTAGATCATTTCAGCCAAAAGGACTCAGGAGCAATTTAATAGCAAATGACATAGTTCTGAGTTGAGCAGGGGTTTGGATTACATAAAACGAGGTCCCTAGTCATCACGACTATGGTTTTATCTCATGAAAAGACTTTAAAATTGTTAAGGGATTAAAAGAATAGGTAAAGGCAGATATGGAAAAATTAAACAATTTTTCCTAGTATTATGGTAATTATCTATGAATTATAGGACTACCTTCTCTTAATTAAGTTGTGCTCGGTACAAAATGAAATAGGAAGGAAGTCTGGAATTACCTCTAAAGTAAAATGTGTCCCATCACCAGAAGCATATAATATATAAAGAAATGCTCTGAACTAAACCAGTCCTGATGATGTATTAAAGGATTACTTTGTCAGAAGAACATAATGCAAAACAAACTCCCTCCCTCCCTCAAGCATTACTTTAACTTTTTGTCATAAACTATGCATTTAATTCTTCTGGAAAAGTAAACAATTGCAGATGTCTGTCTGACATGGCATCAGATTACTGGTAACTTACTTACGCATGCAAACTGCTTATTTGATTTTAGAACAATCCCTACTGTCTTACAGAACCAACAGCATAAAAATCTTATTTCACTTTATATGTCACTGTTACTGCCTATTTTATTTCAAAACCCCTCACCCCTAAGTTCATTATTAAAGCTTCTTCATCTATAATGTCATATTTACAATTAAGAATTTAATTTAAAGAATTCACAGAATAGGGTGTCTCCAGTTTGAAACAACTATTTACCAGAATTATTTTCTTCCTTATTTCAGAAGAATAAGGACCAGTTACAGCTATGATTTTAGAAAGAACATTCTGTGTCGAATACTCATCGGAATTATTTCTGACAAAAGCCCAACTGATCTGTAAAGGCCAATTTAAAATCTACATAGATGCCTTATTTTCTTACCCTGTTAGTTTAAAACTAAGTATACTGTGATGAAAATGAAAAAGACTACTTCTGTCTTGAAAGAGAAACCTAAGGAATTCCCTCCAGCCACTCAGCTTTACCAGTCTCCTTGTTTTTATAAGAAGTCTGATTCTATTGAAATCAATTGCAAAGCCCCCTTGATTTCACACGTGCAGAAATAGATTTGATGGCAATTTTTGGAAAAGTTTGGCATAAATCTGCAATGAATACTTAAGTAGCAATTTGACAACCACTTTTTAAGCAGCACAAATAGAAATTCTGCAGCTTTGTTCCCTGTGTTTCTAATTTGAGCATGCAGGTAAAATTGTGTGAAAAGAACAGAATATTAATCCAAGCAAAACATATTCAGCAAACAAAACCAAAAAGACCTTAGATGAGTACCCAATCCCACATACTATAACACCATACAACTGCAGGGTGCCTTGAATGCAAGAACCATCAGCAGGGACTGCTTAACAAAATTGGTACTGCAAGAATTTCTTGACAATCTACATTCTTACAAGCTATTTCTGAAATTCAATGAGCCTACTTAGAATATTACATCCATATAAAATCCACACTTTTTTCAAAATAGACACAGAGACAGGGTCTCTGCCTCAAGTTCAGTGTCAACAGTGCAAGAATTTTGTACAACATATTAGCCTAAGTTAGTAATAAAGTTTCAGATTGCATAATGTTCTTAAAACCAGACACTGCTGAGGTTTTGTGCAGGTTGTTAACATAAGGCACTGAAGCCTTATCCTCACACTGGCTCTGCAAAACCTTGTGTTGCTATCTCTAAGGAAAAAAGCATCTGCCAGAAGGTAAAATGAAAACCTAATTGATACTCTAAGAATGTACAATGAATGACAATGGCTAATTACTCTGTTGTAAGATTGTTTGTAAATTCAGGTGGTTTTCTTTCCTTAAATAAGACCCCTATTTAGGATGGATCCACATTTTGTTCCTCTGTATCCTTACTATTTTTGTTACCTTTCTTTGCTTACTTTTCTCCCTTCACTTCTGTTTTCAATCATATTTTCCACTGATTTTATTTGTGTACAGGATTTTACTTCCCAGAAGAAAGGTTATTTTCCTTTCCCTAACTGCTGTTCTCCATTTTTTCTCCAATGTACACATCCTCATGTTAGACATTTCTTCCAAAGCTCCTTCACCTTTCACTTTTTTCCTAAATTGTTTATCTACACACCAGATTTATCTTCCTTCCCCCTTTTCCAGCTCCCAGATTGACTTCCTCCTCCTAGCATGTCTTCTATCATTTCAATCCTCTCCACAGTATGTACAATCTATATCTATATATATGAAGTTCTCTATCAACATTCAATACTTCATTAAGGAAAACCTTGAGAATTTTACTACCATTTTCAAAAGGGTAGGGGCTTTAAATAATTTAGGAGAAAAATGAGCAGTTTTTAAAGTTAATTTTCCTAAGGGAGAAATCATACAGAAGCCTCCAATGCCCTTCAAACTCAGTAGGCATTTGAAAAAAATCACAAATGCCTTTTTTTTTCTATTCCATCTGACTCCTCTTTACAGTTTCTTGCTGCACTGCTTCACTCATCTTATCTTAGTGATTAACTTCTGTGCCCTCACAAATAATGCCATCTATTGATCCCACTCATCCATATGTCTTGCAGCTTCATCACACCAGGATGTGATCACACACAACTACGGACACCATCATTCTCATTCCATCCTGAAAGGAACCAAAAAAAAAACTCTCTCTTTTGCACACATGGAAGACTGACCCCAACGGGGCTTCCTCATGTTTGCAGAACTGTTGTCCTCTTGATGTCAGTAAAACAAATTGCTAAGCATGAAGTAGATAGAACACACTTTGAAAACAAAAAAAATAAGTGGATTCAGAGTATGACTGACTAGTCTGCGTTCTTGTTTCAGCCTTTCAGGTGAAGGAAAGGGTGCGTTTTGTTGATGGCTTTTTAGCTACAAGCTTTCACTTGCCTCTTAGATTGTGATTTGGTTTTTTCTTCATCAGTAGTCATCTGTTTTCTTCCCAAAGACCTATCACTAAGCTTGGGAAAAGAACTTTGAAATCTTCCCATCCCATTCCCAACCACAGCTCACCTAGGCTAGAAAGCTAAGTAGTTATGTTAGCACGAGAGGCTCTGGAACCAAATTTTTTCCTCTTGTGACAAGACTGCTTTATCCATAGTCTATAATTGGAAAGAAAAGAAATATGACAAGGTTTAGATTCTGACTTTTCACTTTGAAATTTTCTAATAACTACCAATCAAAAAAACCAAATACACTGAGAAGCAAGCAAATACCAAGCTGCCTTTTTCAGGAAGAATAATGTGTTCTCTGTAAGAAGCACAAGTTTACTGAAAGACAGACAGGATTTCACTTGAACGTGTGAACTGGCATATAAGGGCAAAACAAATTGTGAGTAAAGATGTTATTTTGCACACCATCTTAGCAGATTTCAAGAGTGGATTTTATTTTGCTGAATCTGGCTCATAATCAAAAAGCTGTAATACTTTAAAAAATGGTTTCTTAAAACATCTACATAAATTATGTTATAATGGTGATTTAGCAATATCCAGAAATGAGACTATTATTGCAGACAACACTCGAGGTTTCCTCTAATTTGGTGGAAGAATTTTTAAGACTCAGTTGGGAACCTGAGCAAATTTCTTTCAGAACGTAACTGCCACACATGATGCTGAGACTGCTTGTTGTTCTTGTTTGTAATTTTCCTCTGCTTTTCCACATCCTATTTTTCACCTGTTAAACCTCATTTCTAGTTATTGGTTTCATCCAGTCTCAAGACTGGATGAAACCAAACAGGTTTTCTTTCATTTTAGCACTCCAACCTTTAAAATATTTGAAAAACTGATAAGACTCACAACTAGAATAAAAATGGAAAGAAATTCTTTATTACAATTTATTTAGCAATTAAAAAAAAAATTCAAGCAATAACTTTAGTTTACAACTCACTAAAATGATTAAGCTGTTAAAATGATTCAGCCTTCCACATACTCACATTAAGGTGACCCACCAACATAAGCAAGCACAGCTTGACACTAGCTGTAAGAGTTTGTAATACATTTACTTGCCTAGCCTTGTGTATGATATCTACATATCAAAACAAGTCCTGCATGTTATCATTTTACTTGATTATGCAGACAAGACTTACCTCTACCACAAAAAGAGAACAAAGCATTTTATTTACCACCTCACTTAGCAAGGAATGAAAAGCTAAGAACTGTCAACAGTAACTTCTTCCACAACTGAGGATGTTGTCCTTTCCTCCAACTAGATACTACCTTAGCACTGCCATTTTGTAGAAGAGAAGACAATGGTGAGATGAGGAAAAAAAAAATTAAAAGACAAATTAAATGTTTATTAGTGTTCATCTGACACAAAAAGCAGACAAGTACAGTGTAATAAGCAACAACATCTACTAAGAAGAGTTTAAATTATTTTTTAATTATTTTTAATTAGTTTTGCTAACATTTTTAATTATTTTTTTTGCTTATTTTTATCTAAAAGCTCAAAAAGTAGAAATCAACATTTTGTCAATGTCTGCTAAAAGATGCTGTCAACCCATGTCACTTTTTATTGTTTGGAGCAGAGTTATTTTTAGAAGAATTATATTTAGGACTGAGTTAAACTAACCTATTCACAATGCACACTACTGCTTAATACTTCTGACAGTAGCTGTTGTCTTTCTTTTATGGTCAACTTCAAAAAACCCCATTAAGAAAACTACACTCCTGAGATCAGAAAGTAGAGCTCTAGAAGTTGTTTAATGGCTGAGTGAATGCAACCACTATCTCAAGCACTAACGTGGATTGCAGAGGTCAGCAAGGGCTGAAGTGAAATGTTCACTTCAATTAGTTTCTAATACCTGAAGTTCAAAATGTTCTGACAAAGAGTAACTTATGAATTCCATGAAATATCCTTTATATACACGTCACAACAGAACGTTAAAGTGACTGAGGGCTCTTCAGCTACTAAAAAGCAGCAGTCATACAACATCCATGGAGATCTCTCTCCATGACAGCAGCTGTCAATCTTAAGGGCTTTTAAAGGTGCACTGAAGCACAGTGACCCCTTTGGCTCTCTCCAGGGCCACTTTGGGTAGGTATGACAGACCATGGATGGCAAAGTGCTGAGGTGAGAAGGCATTAGATGGCATTCTCTAAGGGAAGCTCATCACTGCCCTTTAGGAAAGCAACACTTTCAGGTATCTTCCTTTCTCCACTGAAAGCAGACAGTGAACCTATCGCCTCACCACATTCCTCATTCTCAGCTGTGTCCTGTGGGTATGGACAGAGGTACAACTGAGCAAGGACAGTCAAACCAAGCCAGTGTTTCTCAAACTGACGTAAACAGATTTTCAGCAGCTTCAAAGGAAAAGATTTGAAAACTACTAGTTTTAGAAAAAGTTCTATTTACACTCTTATTAGCTGCCTTCACAGCAGTGGAGGCTTGCAGTACACCACCAGATTCAGGAAGAAAAGCTTAAGGACATCAGGCACTGAAAATAGCGGAATAACACACTGACAGGTGTTGAATTTTCTGCTCAAGGGTCCTCCATTGCCTGTAGAAATAGATCACCTTCATAAAATCATGCTCCATTGCAATAAAAAAGCTGACAGTAAAACAGCACTTACAGAGGTGCCATATTTAGAAGACTGAGGGGAAAATAGCATGACTTTAAACTTAATGTGTCCAGGAAAGAACATGATCTTTCTAAGACTGGAGTTTGGGTGAAGGAGAAAAGTTTGTAATCGCACATGAAACATGGTTCCACAGTCTAAACATTCTCATTTCCCTCTCAAACCATGATATGATAATTTTTATCTGTCCCCAAACAGCACTCAAGACTACTAACATGCTATAAAACAAATTCACAGTATCCAAAATGCATCTAACAACTTCACTTCACTCAATACTGAAATATCGGGAGGAGTGGAGGTACATAAAAAAAAAGAAAAAAACACCACCAGTGTTTATTTTGAGGCATACTCAGTTTTTCTATTAAGTATGTTAAGAAAGAGACACCATGACTCCATTTCCACAGATCCAAGTGTGTCAGCTTTCATTTAAAAGATACATTTTTTCACTGCCACATAGATGGTTTTATTCTCACAAAAAAGCAGACAAAAAAAACCCAAACCAAACCAAAAAACCAAAATTTATGGGTTGTGTCAAGCAACTTTGCTTTACATACCATTTGGTCACATAGGACCATACTATTAAAGCCTAGATCTAATAAAACATTTACAATAGATCTGCCTGGACACCTGAAGACAGGTATCTGTTCAGATGTCTGGAAATGAACCAGCACTGCCTCAGCCCCATCATATGCCCACAGCAGTATGGACTGCCTTTCAGAGAAGAATCCTCATTTAAGTTTCTAGACTACCAACATACAGTATGATATGAATCTAAAAAAATCTATGAATGACAGTAAAGACAAGTGAATTTTATATTCCATTCCTCTTCTAGTTTTCACCTGACAGATTTAAACCTATAGGCAATCTTCTTTATTCACTGAAGATGAACACAGCTGCTTACATTCATTCCTTCAAAGAGTGAAGGAGTTGCCCTTATTTTCCTCTTAAAAAATGTTGGCCAGGAGACAGAGTACCCATCTTTGATATTAGGTCTGGCCCCTACAAAGCAGAAACATCTTCCTTGGCTTTCTGGAAGTTCAAAGCATGTCTCCCACCTCCCGTGGGGGAAAATGCATATATTAAAAATACATTATAGACAAACACAAATTGGAAAACTGTTCACCTTCCCTTTGCTGTTGTTCCACTAAGCACAAAACAATTCGAGATTCACAAGAGCAGAAATAGAGCAAGCATTAGTGTATGACTCAGCAGTTAGGACATACAATACATCCTCCAGATCTTACATTTTTTTAAATAGATCTGCATGTCACTTATTAAATCTTATCTCCAAGGCTTGCATAATTCTACCCAAAATTAACACATGCACAACAGCGAGACCACCATGTACCAGTTATAAATTTTCATGAAGAAAGTTAAAAGAAAAACCCCACACCAATCTGAGCAACAATATGATTATTATAATTACAATCAAATGTTTCATTGTCTGTTTTAAGTATTCTATAATGTCTGCATTTTTCAAAGGGCTCTAACTCTGTGCATTTTCTTTCTATAAGACTCCAGATATTTCAACATTCCAAAAGTCATACACAATATATATTTTTCTGAAGTGTTTCTTTTGAATCAAAGTACTGTTCTCACGTACAGGTGAATCAGGCTTCTCCACAATCCTTTCAACAACGATGTCCAAAGGGTTGCTCTTCTTTCAATGTGAAATCAAAGCCACCTATCATTTTGTCTGCAACTCCAGCTTAGAGGTAGCTGAGTACTCTAAAAATAAAGCTAACAAATGTGTATTAGGACTAAAAAAACATTAACGTCTTGAAAATTAATAAACTGCAAAACTGTATATATGCAAGCTACAAGTAAAAGAAAACCAAAATAAAACAGATGAGAAGCCTCATGTTGCAAGTCAGACTTTTCAGAAAGGTGAGAAATCAATGTTAAAAACCTACAGTGTACATTTGAAAGTTTTGAAACACAAGCTTGTGAATTTACGAAAAAGGATACATAAAACAGGTAGAAAAGAATCTGTTCTTAGAAGTCTTTCTCAGACTACTAGAAGGTTACCATGGAGCAGAGTCCTTAGGTCTCTCTAGGAAACATGCATCAAAAGAAAAACTGACCAAAAAATAGAACATCAACATCCAACACGTTTTATGACTGTATCATATAGTTCTTACAATTTTCTTTTCCAACTGTCTCTATGTTAAAACCATAACCTTTACCTCTTTGCTTAATAAAGTTAACCTTTTTTTCTAAAAAGATTCTTTCTGTAATGACACAGAAGGTTTCAAAGAAAAAATTACTATTAATAAAGAAGCTCATTATAATCAAGAATGGACTAGACTATCTACAATCAGTGTATTGTTTGGGATTCCAAAAACCTGAAACACTTGCTTCTTACTACATTCAGGCTCAAAAATCAGATTTGGTAGCCAGCGCTTCATATGCAAGCACTGAGCTAGGGGAAAACACATTTCTGAAAATACTCAGACACAGAAGATGACCCATTTAGATTGTTTCTATACACAAATGGCTTTGCTTTTCAATGTATTCCCAGGAACAATGAAAGACAGAATTAAGGGTTGGTTTTCACGGCACGAGTCTGAAAGCATTCAAAGCAACATGGATTTTTCTCTATCAAGAAGTTATTCTACACGAAACTTCTTATCAAGTATTACTTTAGGACAACACTAATCATTAAGTGTCTATTTCCTATGGGAACCCTCTAACATCTAGGCAGAGAGTGTGGTGAGCTGCTGTCAGAAGTTCAGAATTAAGAAAAACTTCACGTCACAAAAGTATATACATTTATCAAGATGTCCCATCATTGGGCCACAGCGATCCACCACGAAAACCTCATTACAAGTATTACATGCTATGCTGTATTAAGCAAATCATCAGACACTAAAAGGAATGGTCCACAGGTTTCAAGAGAATAATCTTTTCACAACACTGATCAGATGTCTAATTAATAAGCACATAATAAACTTTTGAGGAACCTATAGTTTACTAGAAGACAATCTATAAATACATTAGTGCGTTAAGAATCTATCAAATATGACAGATCTTAAGAATCAATCCCATTTACCTCAATTGCAATAGTGAGTTTGGCATATAAGGCATCAGGTAAAAACTGAGAAGAAATAAGAGTCCCTTTTCCCCTTTGATGTAATATCACTACTATAATTTTTTTTTAACAAATACTATCAGTACTTGTAAAGATTCGAGCCATGAAGCCTGACTCTGAACCTTCCTGAAGATCAGAGAGATGACCATGTAGGAGGAATACAAACCTGTCCAGAGCTTAAAGACATGTACACTTATCATCTGGAAAAAAATAATGGATTTATCAGCAGAGTAGCCACAAGTACGGAATAGAGGTCCAATTCTTCTCTGACGAGAACTGGACCTCTATTAGTCTTATGGTATGAACAAAAATCTTCCTTCTCGCTAATAAAACTTTTTTCATTTTCTAGACTAAGAAATAAAATCTTTTTTATAGTTAGAAGTAGAATGGATAAAAGTCTAGCTAAATCGGCTCGGCACAGATAATCCCTAATATCTGATTTCCATTACTGGACATCATAGCTGGTAGACAATATATTCTTTTTGGACTGAATTGTACAGAACCTCTCCCTCTATCATAGAACTTGCTGAAGGCAGATTTGCTTTATGTTCATTCCCATGGGAAACAAAAACTGTTAACTCCTTTGTAACTCAGGTTTGTTTTGGTTTACCAGACCCCTCATGCTAGCCAGAGCCACAGAATGCATTCTGTTGTCTTGCCTGCAGACACAGACAGCATTGTTTCAAGTGAGTAGTCACATCTGAAGCTTCCATAGTGCAACAGTCTTGAATCTTCATGACTATGGAGTAACATGAGTTCATTCTGCATATGACTGATATGCATATGTATTCTGCCATATAATGCCATTCTTCAGCTGCACTGTAGATCCCTGCAACACCAAACACGTGTTGTATCAGTTCTGATGTGTTTTCACAAGAGCAAATTCAGATTAAATTGCAGTTCCAGAAACTTTCATTACCACTTCTACAGCACTCTAGGCCACCTATAGCTTCTCCTAAATTAATAGTAAGATAATTTTTCCTCCTGCTGTGAAGATCATCTAATCATAGAACATTTGAGGATGCCCAAGGTAATATCAACCAGAACAGGTTGCTCAGATTATTAAGATGTAACAAATATCACTGTCTTGTATTACCACCAGAGACTAACATTGGCCAGATTGGGTAGCTGGGAGGCAGAGAAGTTAATTTTTTTCCCCCACACATTACACAATTTTTGTAAAGGTCTTGTTCCTGAAGAGAGGCTTCCAAAGAAAGAGCATCTATAACAAACTCAACTTATATTTTTAGTTGTGTTCTCAAGCCTACTAAGTTTCACAACTGCACATGGAATCACAATTGGAAAAGTTTGACAATCACAGCCTTCTCCTTTAATATTAACAAAAGGCAGAACCAGCAGAGAGTTAAAAGACCTCTATAAGCATTTCTGCACACACATTCAGTGGCTAGTGGCTGAACAAGATTTAACAAGTTAAGCATTTCCTTTTTTTACTGGAAAGCTGACTCTGCACGCCACTTTTACAAGAGCTGGTTGAACTACTTAAGTTCACACATATTATCAAGTTATAAATGACTTGTGATTTTCCTAATTTTTTTTTTTAATTACTTGAAGGCCTGTGTCAAAATCACTACAGAAGGTGCTGGTTTTGTCTTATGACAATGAGAACCTTTTGCAGAAAACTGCTTAACTGGTACAGCTGATCTGTCAGACAATCTATGTGAACCCACATCACCATTCTGAATGTGCCTGGAAGGTAAAAGATCCTCAAACCATGAACAGTGTCATGTTGTAGAAACGTATCTGACAACTTTGATTTTGGCTACTCCATAGCCATTACGTCAGAACTGACAACTGGGTGCTGCTGGACCAGCCACTTCAATATAATATTTAGCATAAATATGACCAGTTAAGTACCTTAGTGTCAAACATTCTTCCAGTTTTCCATAACCTATGCATCTATTATTCAGGGCAGATACTAGAGAAAAGGGTTAGTCTGAAAGATGACTCCACCTCCAGAAAGGACCCTCATAAGCTTGCTGGACTGGCCTAAGACAGTTTCCTTTCATACATCAATTTATGTTCGTTATTTGTGTTTAAACTTGCCATCCCCATGCTACAAGCCATTTCCATATTCAATCTATTGATGTAAGAATTTCTCTCAATATCCCCATTTTGGACTGCTTCATTTTGTGTAAAACAGTTCATTACACCAAACAGCCAGAAAATTACTCCAAAGCCCAGAAATTACAACATTTATTTCAGCCATAGAAACCAGAGAATACCTAACTGCAATGAATATTAATTTATTTGAGCAGTCATCTCTGATGAGAAAGAACAAAGTTCAAATTACTGGTTTGAAAGAAATAAAGTAAGGACTTTAAGCTGATTCTGTGTATTCAAGAGAATTAGTCTCAGTGAATGACAGACAGACATACATATATGGAAAGACATACAGGTACATTCAGGGGATGCACAAAAATCATATGGCTCCAATAAATTGCCTTTTACTGATTGCAGTGGTTTTGCTCTTACACTTGCTATTGGAGAGCATAAAGTCACGTGCATTTTATAGTTTCCCACTCCTCACTTCTTTGATCTGTCTTTCATTTCATTGGGTAGATAATTCCAATCTTCTCATTCCCTTGAAAAACTCTGGCATATCCATTGTATCAAACTCTCTACAACACTGTGATTTATCTCTTTTAAACTAACAGTTAATAACACATTTTAAATAACAGATAAGAACTAATGAATTTGCATACAATGGCACTTCCTTCTCTATGTTTTTTTCCCCACATCTGATTACAGCTATAAATTAGGTAACACTACCTTAGCATACTGTAATAATGTTTAATTTTTTTTTGTTATATTAATGTTGTTAATTTAGGAACTCCTAAGACATATAAATGGTATCTTATTTTCTGCTTCCAAAACACACTCTTTTGCATATACCAAGAAGCAGTTTTACCTGTCACCTTGCTGTCCTTCCACACAGCTCGCTTAGATTTCTCAAGTGATCTTTCCAGTATTTCTGAATTTGATTAAATGGTTTTGAATCCTCAGGAAATAATTCCACTTCATAAATCAAATTCTACAAATGATTAATAGAAAATACTGAACAGCTCCTGATTTTAAGACAAAATATTAAGCCTTCTCTCAGAGATTTTTGTGATCCATGAAAGTAGTTTCCTTTCACATCATGGCTTCTTTATTTAATAGCCTGGTTTGAGGAACCTTTGATTATACCTTTCAAAAGTATATTCAAATTAGAATTATATTCAAATTTAATCTGCTATGCTATTACTGCAATCAAAACCCCTGGCAGATTAGTGAGGCACAATGGTCACTACAGAAGCAGTACTAACTACATCAGTAATACTAGTTAGTACTACTGAGTCTACCATCAGTCTTTGCCGTCATCACATACTTCTATCTACAGGCAGTTGTGATTGAAAAGGATGAGAATTACAGGTGCACGTTTTTCCATTAAGAGCACCCGATGACTTTTAGACCTGTTCCCTATGCAAGGTTTATGAGATCACTTGCAAAGTATTTGCTGGAAGCTCTCCTTCAGTAACTTAAAATCTATTGACCAATTTCCTACCAAACTGGACTGAAGTACATTGAGGTTCTCCAAATCTGTGAGAACAAGAGCCAAATAAAAACAAACACCCTATTAATACTCGCAGAAAACGAATACAGCTTACCATAGAGCAGGAAGAAAGGGGAAAAGACAGTACAAATGCCCTAGCTGTAATAAAAATGCTTCAACAGAATTTAATGACTTCTATTGTATGCCAAAAACCCCACATCTGGCTTTAGAATAGATTCCTGTTTTTTAATAAGTTTCAAGTGTCATACTGTAAGGGCCTTTATAATAATTTACTTCTGCATGGAGTCTGCTGTCAGAAGACTAAATTCATGTTGTAACCATAGCATCTAACTAAAAAGTCAACCAACAGAAAGATATAAACTCATTGAAAATTATTCATTATTTCTGCTCTTTGTTACGTGCTTTGTTAACACATAACTACATTTGTTACTCTGTAGTTCTTTGTGTGTATAATGTAATTTATCACACCAACAGACTAGCATAAGTAAGCTATTTATTTAGCTTCCCACCCTCTCAAAAACATAGGCACATAATATATTTTCAGAAATGTATATACTTTTGATGGCATTTTCTGTTCTTTAACGGATAAAAAAATATTTTTAGAGAATTGAGAAACCCAATATTAAAGATATGATAATTTATAATTATGATAATTACGTTTATATTCCTGAAAGTCTATAATTAGTTTTGCTGCCTGTCCAACCCATCATTTGTTCAGCTTGTGTTATAAGATGCAGTTCACAGCACTGCCTAAGTACTTGAGTAGTTTGAAGAGGCTGCACAGCTTCCATCCTCTAGGGAAGAAGTGGTTCTGCAAAAAAATTGCTTTGTTTGCAGTCATCTGAAATAAGTACCACAGTCTAAGTTGCTTCAGTCTTATCTTGTATGTTTCTCTCTGTGAAACCACACCTTGTAAACATAAAATACATAGCCTGTAATCTGTGTCAGACGACCTCAAGATCCCTCCCAAAAAACCTAAAGAGACTGATTCACAGATGTACTGGAACACAGAACTCTTATTGCAATCTGGCGCCTTGGTATCTTTCAGAATCCGGGACATAGTCCAAAAACACAAAAACTGGAAAAGAGGTACTATCACCCTTACAGCAGTCAGAGGCTCCAAGGCCGTAGAAAAAGCAGAACAGGAGTTACAAAAGGTGCTTCACTCTCCAAAGCAGCTAAACCAGAATACATTAAGATGCATCAGACACACAGGCAAGGTGGTTATAAAAAGGCCCAATCCAAATGCAGTAACAGTAACCTGATAAGACTTCCATCATGATACCTTTTCTCAGCAGTCAAAAGTATATCAACAAAAGAAAAAAAAACCTTTGCTTTCAAACACTGTATTTCCCACAGACAACAGACCCTCATATTTTAGTTCAATCCTCTGCCTGAAAAGTATCATGCTTTTTTTTTTACCCTGTCTTCAAAACTGCAGACTTACAGTTCTTGTGGATGAGAAATGAGTGTATCTGCAAGTGGGCTGATAGCAATTTAAGACTGTAAAAAAAATATATATAGAAAAAAATAGAATAAGCAGGATTATACACATCATTTTCTGTGGGGAAGAAAAACCAAGGGAAAACATAGGGTGTGAGATAAAGCACCTCCATCCTGGAAAGCGACAAAAAAAGAGCTATGAAAGAGTAAGTAAAGGGAAAAGAAAGTAGGACAAAATATATCAAAAGCAGAGGGAAATAGATTTCATTATCAACTACAGGGAAGAAAGAGACTGATGTGAAGGAAAATCTGTGAAATGTTGAATTAAAACTTAATATATTTAAGCCCAGACTTAAGGAAATCAATCTCATACAGGAAGTTTGGGGCAGGGAGAGGTGTTTGGTGAGTGTTCCTCCACTTGGAAACTGGCTCAATCCATCCAAATTTGACAGAGAAGTAGAATTCTCAAAGACAACTACTTAGGCAAATGATAAGTTCATGAAATCAAGAGTGTCCGGGGAAAAGGCACAGTAATACTTGGTATAGTATTTACTATTGGGAGTAATAACAAACAGGTGCCAAAAAGGCCCTCTTTATATGCAAAAGTGCTGTACAAAGTGGGATGCTTTTATCTTCCTTTGGAAAATCAAAGCAAGAGAAGCAAAGTGACTGCAAGGAAAAACAGCAGTGAAGAAGCTGGATGGAAAGCAAAGCCAAGTAACCCAAACCACCTTTCACCTACTACTTCAGTCTGCATTCAAAACCAGCAGCATCCAATGCATAACATAATACGTTTTGTGGAACCCAATTAAAAGAGAACATACAGCATACAGTAATCATACACACATACAGTAATAAATGAACAGACCTTTTTAAAAAATCTTGTGGTTTCTTTTACACCCTTCTTGAAATCACGAATATGCAGTTAATAGTCAATGTGTTAACATATCTCTCCACAAATGACCAGCAGCAATTTCTCAGCTTTTCTGACAAAACCAGATTTTAGATAACTATGTATATTATCCACCTACACTTTTCAAGTGTAGTCAAGTCAGTTTTTCAAACCCAAAAGTGACACCAGCATGCTTGCTGAAAATTAATCTTTGCTATCTTTGCTACCATTTAAGCAACACAAAACTTCAGTCAGTATTCCACTGAATGCCTTCACATGTGTTTGCTTACATACTAGCCTGATGGTACCAGAAATGCAACTAATTTAAACCAGTAAGTGATTTTCATAAGTTCTACAATGAAAGCATCTAGAATCCCAGATGATTACATTACTGGCAAGCAATCTAGAGTGTTTGGACAAAACACAGGTGAACAGACTTAAGCAAACTACCAAATCTTTATGAATTAAAAATTTAAAATTCAAGGATAACAAAGTAGAATTAGTTTAATGATTTTCAACACAGTTCTCCAGACAGAATATCAAAGACTGGTTGCAGAAATAGATCTCAAAATTTTTCACTTTTTGGGAGGCACACCTTTGAACTTCTGAAAACACCCAGGATCTGCATACCAAGAGAAAAAGGAATGCAGTCATATGGAATCAGTTAACAATTACTGCCAATAAACAAACTGACTGCAGTGGAAGAACCACTTTTGATATTAATAAGCAGTGATTCATTTGAAGCATCATATAGCTTTCCTTACTTAGGGATTCATCATCCATAGATTTAAGATGAAAAAGTCAACTCATTACCATATGAAATGCTAGTTGAATGTAGTATATTTCAGCTGTTGGAGATGCAAACAAAAGGTCTCAGTGCTGAAAATGTGAGACTTTTACCTAAAATCCCGATTCTAGCATACGAAGAAGAGGCATGCTTGTGTTTAATAGAACAGATCTAAACGTAGCACCTTGTTCCACTCCATGCTATAAACACTTTCTATACGTCCTCTACGTTTACCTTATCTTAAAAAAAAATAAAATCTAAGTGGCTATCTTCTCAAGCTAAGGAAACAAATGCTTCAAACCGTAACTGCTGAAAAGGGTGGAAAAATCAAACTAGAGCATTTAATCAGATTAAATGCCACTGTGTCACAATTAGATGTCACTGTGTGCTCACTTTAATTCTGAAAGCACATGCGGCTCCAAGGGAAGTCATGGCAATGCACCGCTCCAGGTGCAAGCGCGTGCAATGCACGCACCTGGCGATACATCCAGCTCTCGGTCAGCGCTCTGTATTTCCCATTCATCCTGTCCGCGGGCGCGGCGGGCGCACAGGAAGGCGTTTTGGAGCGGGCTGGGAGAAGTTGGAACCTACGTGCTTCTCTTCCCTCCCGGCCATCCCCCGCGATCTCCGAGCGCGCCTAACAATGGTAGCAGTGTTCCAGCGAGCAGCTCTGCCCCGGGATGGGGTCGAATCCCGCTCCGGTCCGCTCCGGCCGGCGAGTCCGCCGCCCGGCCGCCCCCCTGCCCCGCCAGCCCCGATGCCCGCGGCGGGGCCGCGTCCCCCGGGAGGGCAGGGAAGGGGAGGGAAGGGGAGGGAAGGGGGCGCCGCTCCCCGCACCTGGCGGCGGTGACGTCACCCGGCCCCCCGCCCGCCGCTGACCCCGGCCCCGAGCGCCGCACCTTCCCGCAGGGCGATCCTGCCGGGCGCGGGCACACGGGGAGACCAGGACAGGCAGAGGGGCAGGGACAGGGAAGCCCCGCGCTCCGGCACAAGTGCGGCCCCCTCCCCTCCTCCGCCTCGCAACACGCCCCTCTCCTGCCGCTGCCCGCGGGGGCGGCAGGGAGACGGGGGAAAGGGGCTCCGCGACGCGCTCTCCCGACTTCCTTCCCTCCCTCCCTCCCTCCCTCCCTGCCGCCGCCGCCCCCCGCGCGGGCGCGGACAAAGGGGAGGGGGCCAACACCTGGCGAGCGCCGGTCCCTTTGTGGGGCAGGCGCGTCCCGCACTCCCGCCGGGGATGGGGAGCGGGGACCGGTCCCTCCCGCCCGCCCCGGGCACCGCGAGGGGAGGAGGGAGCGGGGGCTGGGGGGCACTTACTCGCCTGCCCTCGCCTCGCACCTTCACGCCGCTCAGCCTCAGCCCCTCCCTCCGCGGCCGCGGGGGAGCTGGAAGTTCACGCGGCGCCGGCCATTCCCGGCTGGCGGCCCCGGGTGCCGGGGGGCGGCGGCGGCGGGCGTGGAGCGTCCCCGGCGGCTTCACAATAGACACGGGGCAGCGCGCGCGTGTCCCCGTGTGTGTGTGTGTGCGTGTGTGTGTGTGTGCGCGCGCGAGGGGCGGGGCCTCGCCCGGCGCGCCGAGCCGGGAGGGGGGAGCGCTGTTTACCCGGCGGCCGAACCCGGCCGCCCCCCCCACCGCCCGATGCTCGGGCTGGTCCACGCGCCACCGCCCCCCACCCTGCGGGCGGGCAGGTGGTACAGTCCGGCCCGCCGGGCTCCCTCTCCACGGTCGAGGAGGTGGGGGCCCGTCGCTGTGACGTAACCGAAGCCGGGTGCCGACAGCCAATCGGCGCCGGGGGGCGGGGCTCCCCGGGGCACGGCGCGGGGCCGAGGCAGCGGGAGCGTGAGGGTCCTGTGTTGCCGGGCTCCTCGCCCCGCCGGGCTATGCTGGAGAGGCGGCGAAAACCCTTTGTGTGCGGAAGGAGGCGGGAGCTCTCCCTAGGGTCTTGAATGTTTTCCCTTGCTGCCACGCAGAGCGCAGATGAGCGCTGGGGGGAAAGCCCCCAAGAGGCGCGCCGCGTTGCATGCTGGAGCTTGTAGTCCCACCTGAGAGTCCTGAAAGGTTAAACACTATCAGCAGCCAAGGGGGTTGATCCCCCCTCGAACGGCTGTATATCCCGTAAAGATAAACTATCTTTAAGAGTGTGTTTTCCATTTTAATGACCCACATTTTTAATGCGCAGCCACAGCCCGCTCGTTCTGCTGGGGAAGGGAAGCGGCGAGCCCTGTGGAGCTGCCAGGACCTGCCCGTCCCGTCATCCTCCACGCTAAGATGTCGGCGGCGATCGCCGCGCTCGCCTCCTACGGCGGCTCCGACTCGGAGCCTGACTCGGAGCCCGAGGCCGAGGGCGGCTCCCAGCGCTCCGCTGCCGTGCTCGCCAGCCGCGACGCCGTGCTGCACCTCTGCCCACCGCCCGCCGCGCCCCCGGCCCTGCCCGTCGATGCGGCCCCGGAAGTAGCCGTGAAGGTAGGCGTCCCTCTGGGCCCGGGGCTCCCGCCCGCCCGGCACTGGGTCCGTACCGCCGGCCTTGGGACACTCCTGGGGACAGCACTGGGGCAGCCCCGAGCCGGGAAAGCGGGGCGGGAGGGGCGCGGGACTGGCCTTGCCCTGCCCCGGCGTGCGGGGCCGGAGCTGTGGAGGGAGGGCGCGTGTCAGGGACTCCGGCGGATCCCAGCCGTGGGGATTAAATTTATTAAAGCGTGCTATCTCCATCTCAGAGCGTACCTTGATTGCAGTTTCTTAGATACTCTTGTCCGCTGTTCCCTGAGTTAAGATGTTTTCCTGTGTGGTTTTCCAGGTTGATGAGGTGAAGTGGATATTTGATAGGCCGAGTGCAACTGAATCCTGTTCTAAAGGGCAGCCTGAAATCTGATTAGTGTTTCTGTTTTTCTTTTCAGTCTCGTTTGGCAAACCTTAATTTTCTAAGTTCAGTAGCACATTGACTCGCTTATGTGATTCCAGAAGGGGGGGGGAGGTGCTGGTTTGGCTTTGGGATTTTAGTACTGGCAACTCATGGCTGGGCTTTGCGAATGAAGATTTGGGAAGGACTCTGCCCACATTTGCTACAAGCGTGCTGGTGGATGAAGAGGCCAGTGCGAGATAGACAAGTCTGGTTGCAAAAGGCACAGCAGAAAGACTCCTTGGATGGTATCAGCAAGACACAATTCTTTCTGCATTGTCTTTTCTCCTCGAGAGTGATCCTGTCTGCATACTCAAAAGAAGCAGCAGCATTATAGACAGTGTGTCTCTAGACCCCTCTGGGCAATTGGAGGCCAGAGTAGACCAGTGATGAAGATCAGTGTGGCCAAGGCTGAGATGTTGCTTCAGGGAGTCCTTGTATCTTTTCTTCGGGCTCCTCTCTTGCGGCAGCCGGTGGCAAGTTCACCATAAAGCAAGATCTTAGGGAGGCGGTGGTCCTTCATCTTTGAGACGTGTCCTGCCCAACGCAGCTGTGTTCTCAGCAATATGGCCTCAATGCTTGTGACTGCTGCCTGTTCTAGAACAGATGTATTGGTCACATAATCTGACCAGTGGATGTTTAGGATTGTATGGAAACAGCGTTGATGGAAGCACTCTAAGAGTCACAGGTGGTGGCGGTAGATGACCCATGATTCGGATCCATGTAAGAGAGTTCACGGTACAATGGCTCTGTAAACACTGATCTTTGTGCTTTTTTTCAAGTGTTTATTTCGCCAAACTCTTTTATGGAGTTTTCCAAAAGCACTGTATGCCTTTGCTGGCCTGTTGTCTATCTCTCCGTCAATCTTACCATCTGAGGAGATGAGGCTGCCTAGGTAATTAAACTGCTGGACTAATTTGAGCTCTGATTGGCCAATGGTGATATGGGGATGATGGAAGACTTCCTGAGGTGTCGGTTGATAGAGAACCTCTGCCTTCTTTAAGCTGACTTCCAGCCCAAAGAGCTCAGCAGCCTCTGCAAAGCAGGATGTTAAACGCTGCAGAGCTGCTTCTGTGTGAGCGACAAGGGCGGTGTCATCAGCATAAAGCAGCTCCCGGACAAGATGATTTAAGGTCTTAGTGTGGACCTTCAGTCGCCTTAGGTTGAATAGGCTTCCATCAGTACGGTATCAAGTGTAGATACCATCCTGATCATCGAGGTCTGCTGTGGCCCTTTGGAGCATCATGCTGAAAGACTGTGAACAGGGTTGGTGCAAGAACACAACCTTGTTTCACATCACTGGTTATTAGAAAGGGCTCAGAAAGTGCGTCGCCATATCTGACTTGTCCGTGCTGATCCTCATGGAGTGAGATGATCATTTTAAGGAACTTCGGGGGACATCCTAAACGTTCCAAAATCTGCCATAGACCTTTTCTGCTCACAGTATCGAAAGCCTTGGTGAAATCAACAAAGGTTACATAGAGTCCTTTGTTCTGTTCCCTACGCTTCTCTTGCAGTTGTCTGAGAACAAACACCATGTCTGTGGTGCTCCTGTTGGCTCTGAAAGTACTGGCAACTAATATCTAATCAAAAGCAAGCATCTCACCATGATGACTGTCACTATGTTATTGTGTTGCTCCTAGTTGTTCTGAAAAGTTTCCTACTTCGTGAGCAAGGGGTGGATGGAATCTTTCACTTTGTGGTCATTAGTTAATTCATACACTGCTGCAACTGATCATATTTGTGTGTATATGTTATATTGTTTATAGTGACTATTTTTTCATCCCTTAGGGTCTTGGAAATCTGATTTCTTAAATTGCAGTGTCTGGCAGGTTGTCTTGTAGAAGCTTCAAAAGGAAAGCTAATTAACAGCCGTAATATTGCCTGAATGTGAATGATTACAAGTTGCAAGTAGCGTTGTCAGTGCTTTTCACCACTCTTAGGGCTGTAGCCATGGGTTTTCCCTGTGCCATGCAGCAGAAGGGTTTATGTAGCTGTTCAGTGGCTGACATCAGGGAAATGATCTGAATTGTAAAAAAAACCCCAAAACTTTAGCAGTGTTATTTGTCCTTGGATCCATTCCTTGGTCTTGTTTGCACAAATGCAGTGCCAGCACAGTGAAATCTCTAGTGCCAGTGCAGAAACAAGCAGCTGGAAGAAAAAGTTGGATGGCAGCAGCACGTTCAGTTCAAAGCTATTTGCTGGGCTGTGCCCTGGAAGGGGTGTCCACCAGCATATCTAGGACTGCCTCTGTGTCAGGCATAATGCTAACTAAGATAAAAAGGGAGTGAGGTTTCTGAGTATCAAAACACTCTATTAAAATGACTATAATTTTTATTTGAGATCATAGATGAGGTACATATATTTGAGAAGACCAACAATATCAAGCTAAGGCTTTCAGAACATACCATTCTGCAGCTTCTTTTAGCACCACAACCTTCTTTGAGGAGTAACAGATAATTTTTTTATAGTGATATTAGGCTTTCTTTTTGGGTTCAAGAAGTAAGTGCAGGTCTCGTAGACAACACGTTCTCAACACCTTCCAGGTCTAAAAATGATAACATCCCACCCATCAGTGGAAGCTTACCAGTCACCTCCTCAGGAATTTGCCCCAATTCTTTAGAATTAGAAAGCCCTTACTAAACAAATGTGAAATACATGATGTTTGAGTGTAAGACACAAATGTTCTTTAAGTACAGCCCTGGAAAAATGGCAAGCTGAGTGAGTAGGAAAGTGAAGTTACAGTTCATTAGTATCACTTCACTTGTGCTAATATTGTTTCGACATGAGTAAGGATCAGTTACCCTTAGGAGCATGGATATGTTTTGTACAAAGGACCAGGAATGGATAAGCAAAGATGGTGGTAAGAAGGGAGGTTACAAGGGTTAGTCGTACAATAAATATAAACAACGGCTGCACACAAGTGCATTTTTGGCAGTTGAGAATGCAAATCTTAAGTGGTTGGTGTTCTGCATCCTAGTTCTAATTGTAGAATTTTGGCCTGTTAACTGGCAGAGACATTAGACTTACATGTACTTTAAAGAGGAATAGGTCCTCACTCTATTAGCAAGGCATAGTTGTTAGCACATTCAGCTAACACCATTTGGGTTACTTAATTGTGCATAGCAAATACAGCCCTGAGATGTATTTTGTTATTCTATAAGAAATCTGCTGAGTCTTTGCCTCAAAGTACATCATAGTTATATAAAATCATATTTCTGTGAAAATAATTCTTCTATAATTGAAAGCTGTACTAAAGATTTCTAACTGTCTTTTAAAAGTGTGAGGGGATGACTTTTGCTAAATTCTCTTCTTACAGTCTGCTTGTTAAAATAGGCTTATTGTTGATCTTGATGTTAAATTACTCATAATAGATAACATTGGCTTATAATTATTGGTTACTCCAAGCTAGTAATCCTACTTCTTTCATTATAAGTTGGAGAGCCAACTAGATGGAAATTGCATGTTTCTGCTACTGTTTTTAGCACCACTAAATTGCTGAAAACGTTACAGCACCTGGGGGAAGGCAACAGAGGATGAAAAGGTGTGCTTCTGGTCCTTTCATACAGAAAAGGATACGTTGTAACTGATGGTGTTCAGGGAAGGGCAGCAGGGCTGAAGAGGTGTCTTGCTTCTGTGTGAGGAATTATTGAGGAGGCCAAAACTGAGAAAGAGATGACTGAGGTGAAAAGTATTGACAGGGACCTACGAAGTCATTAAATGGCATGGAGAGGGGGTTGAGCACTCACTGTACAGCAACTCTAAGCTAACTAGTACGAGCTAGGTTCAAAACAAACAAAAGGATGCAGCTCTTCACGCAACACGTAGTAGGGCTTATTCCCATGCCAGGAAGTACTGGGTGTGCAAGAAGTTTGCACTGTTACAAGGATAGTTTGGTCCTCCTGCAAAATGCCAGGAATCCCAACAAAACAGTTTAGCATATGCTTCTCTTGCTGGTTTATTTTTATTCTGTTGAAGGTAGTGGGGTGGTTGTTTATTGTTAAGAGTGTATGAATGGGTAGAAAGAATAAAAGCTGATAACAGCCATATCTTAATGTTGGAGCTTCACTGCAAATGCTGTTTGTCTCTAGGTAATACATTTGAAAATCTTTAGGATGAGATAATGTGTATTTGACAGCCCAAGTGGTTGATGTAAGAATTGGCGAGTGACAAACTGCTTAAGCCTCCGTGGCTCATGGGATGTGGTCTTAATTTACCACATTTTAATTTAGTCGATAATTAAAACTAATTAAATATTATGCAGAGCAGTCTGCCCTTTTTAGCTGTTTGACTAATTAGTAATGAATTTACCTGGGGAGAATGGAACATGGTAGGTTTATTATCTGAAATGTCCAGAAAAAAAAAGAAAAAACCCCAACATAGACATCAAAACTCTCTGCTTGCATGAGATGAAATGGGAAAGCATAATCAACATTATAGTCATTGTAAGGAACAGAATTACCATCCAGTGTTGCAGTATGTACTGCAGCTTGGGTTTTTTTATTTAAGGCTTTACTTTGTTACCTATTACAGGGATTTCGCTTCTGTTTAATTAAAAAAAATTTGTCTTGCCTACATATTGTATGTCTTTCTGTAAGTCTTGCATATAGAAAGAAACTTCTAGCAAGCTTTTTTTGAGTGAATTTGTTTTATTATTGAACTATTTTGTAGTCTGTAAATCAAGTACTTTTCACAGAATGTAACAGTATTTGTTTATGGCATTCAGGTAGGGTTTTTCTGAAGAAAAACAAGACTGTGGCATGTTTAAGAAACCTGTTAAGAATGAAAGTTAATGTGATTTACTGTATTTGTAGTCTAAAATCCCGTCTATTTTCTGTGCTCTTTCTTAAGTGGCAGAAGGGCCCTTATGGTGGGGCTAAAGGAGCATGCCTTTGAAGGAGCTAGACATTCTGTGATCTCTGGGGAGTTGTAATGAAGCACCTGCTTGTCTACACTTAGCATCGAAAGCTTCTTTCTGTCTCAAGATAGATTCCTTAAGCAATGCTAATACTCCAGGGTACAGCCCTGAGTGCCATTCCCCTATAACAGTGTGATGCTGTGTTGTAGAACAAAAGAGGCAAAAGGAGAGCATTTTGGTATCAAGAATTTTTTTACTTCATCAAATCATATCTGAACTGTAAATCAGCCTTATACTGCAAGTAGACTATATATTAAAAAAAAAACAGCAACAAAAAACAACAACACAACTAACACACTAAATAGTTTGGTGATATGGCATCATCTACCTCTTTTTACCTTGTATCAGGAGTGATACTTGCATCTGTCTGGACAGACACTCAACTAACCAAACTTCAGTGGATCTATGGACTGAGCAATTTCTGCAAAGTTGTATAATCTGAATCTTTTCTAGGCTGAATTAGGGTCAATTTAAACCTTTGATCATTCTTGATTTTTCTCCTTTGGATCCTTTTCAGTAGCACATGCCTTACTTGATATGTGGTGCCCAATGTGGCTACTGTATTTCAGTGGGGCGCTTGTTACCAGTGTGAGAAAAGCAGAGGGGTCGCACTTAGAGCTGCAGTTTGCAGCTCCATTGTATTATGTCTTTCAAGATAGCCATATTCAGTAAAATATAACTTCCTAACACCTTCATTCTTCTCTCGCAGGTTATAGGCGGTGTACTACCTTTAATGATATTACAGAATGCCATTAAGACCATATTTACACAATTTCTGAGTGGCAGCAAACACAAGCTGCTTTTCTGCCAGTCCTACAGCTGAACTTTTATCTTTCTCTGGAGGAACACTGTATCTGTTTAAGTTGACAGCTCTTTGACTCCTCTTTTGATGATTCCTGTGCCTTTGAGGGTGGAAAGTGATCTAGGGTAATACTTGGCCCATCACTGAATTCACAGATGCCCTCCTCTTTCAGCTGAGCTGCTGATCGTCTTCCATCCCACAGAGCCACTTGTCACACTTGGCACATAAACTACATGATGAATTGCTCACCTTAGGCTTTTAGATAAGTCAAGATATTTGTGTGACGAAAGGAAAAGCTACAGCACTGTAGAGAGACGAGATGCCTTAGATACCTTATCTCAGTCACAGCTCTGCCAGACTGCTGCTCCTGTGATCCATTCCCTGTGAACTGTAGCTATGGCAAGTGCATCTAGAATGCATGCAGTTAAGGCTGTTGCAAGCATAAAGGACAGAGTCCTAAGACCTGTATTTACCTTTTTTGCTTTCTGGGTCTTAGAAAGATGAGTTCTGCTGAAAGAGTCTTCTGGCAATGCATGCAGTTGTACCTGGAGATCTGCACCATGTGCAGAGGTTGCTGATGAGTTCTTTTCTCTCATTAAAAAAAAAAAACAAAAAACAGCCAGAACACACTGATGCAGGTAGCTTGGCAGTTTGGGAAATGATTGATGGGCTAGGTTAATATTTTTAATGTTTCTGCTACCCATCAGAGTCTTGTAATGCTGTACAAAATAGCATTTGTCAGATGTTGATCAAAGGATTATTTGTCTGCTGCAATTTGAACTTCTGCCATAGACTAATATGTCAGAATATGTTGTGTCAATACTTTATATTCCTATCAAGATTTCAATTCTTTAAAATAACTTAGAAGGTAAAGTGGGGAGTTGGAACATGTTCAAATTATATAGTTTAAGGCAAAGTGGCATAATGAAAAGGTAACCATTGTATGTTTCAGTAGCATATTATCAGAGCATCATTTGATGCCCCAAATTATGAAAACATGAGTAAGACCAGAGGTCTTGAGGAGTGTGGCTCTGATAAATGTAACATGTGCTTTAGTTTCAAGGCTCGATGGTTTTCACACAGTAAGACTGTGCCTGTGGTGGTCTAGGAGTGAACATATTGTATGGCTTCCAAGTGACTCAGCACTGTTCCACCAGCAGTGAAGTAGAACCAGAATTACTATAATCGTCCAGCAGAGGATCAGCTTTCATGGCACAATCTGTTTCTTTTCTCAATTGCTAAGCAGCATATAATAGAACTTAACAGAAAGAAAGGCGGAGGAAAAATAGCAGAACTGAAAAATTCTTGGTGTTTTTGCAAAACCGGATTTTTCTCACTTTTTCAGATTAAAGAGCAGGAAAAAACCTGCATCTTAATTTCAAGTAAACTGATCACTGTTTAAATGTCACTAACCATTGATCAGATACATTTTACCTTATTATCAATTATATTAATTTTTATTTTCTCAAATTATAAGTTTTGTGGACAAGATGTGAGGTCTAGTTAGCAGACTGAGCTGTAGGATGTGACTTGAAGTTGTCTGTGGAAAATGTCCTCAGCACATGGAGCTATGAAAGGAAATCTAAGTGTATAGGTAATACAGGTTAGGAACTGGTTTTTTATATGCTCCTATTCTAGCTGGGAATGTCTGGTTTTGTTGGTGAATGACTGGATTAGGCCTGCTGTGCTGTTTCCAGGCAAGTTCATAGTGTATGACAGTCAGGGCTCTGAATGTACTGGTAGCCATTGTCATCCAAGCCCAGTGAATTTAAAAGGTTGTGTGATGAGAAAAAAGGGGTCAGGCCAAGAACTGGCAGTGCTAAGGGTTCAAACAAGATCAGTGCAATGGCTGTACCTGCTTGGTAAAATAACTGATACATGGTGAGAGTAAAGCTTTGTGGTTGGACTTAATTCTACTAAGACAGTGGCCTTAGCAGAAAAACAATTGACAGGATTGCTGATGTCATGCCTTTTTTTTTCCTTTAATATCCTTTTTTTTTTCCCTTTTTTTTTGAGCAGTATTAATCAAATATGTTGAATTAACAAGCCAAAGATCTTTAGGTACTGATTTTCTTTTCAGCGTTCTAGAAAACCAGGTTTTAAAATCTTTTAGAGTCTTGCATGCATGAGCAAATTTGTAATTGACCTGCTGTTGAACTGGGGAGAAAAAAAGCTTCTAGCCACAGCATGTCAGAGAATAGCTAACAATAATAAACAAGTAAAGAATGTGCCACTTTGCTCTTTCAAGATACTGTAATACAAAGCAAGACTGAGTTTCTTTGAGGTAATTTTCTGTTAATGAAGTGACTGCTAAAATTTGATCCTCTGTTGTGCCACTTCTTTCCGTGAGTCGCAAATGCTTTTGGATCCTGTTGTAGGTAAGCACTGATTAAACACTGATGCTTAAGGTAGTTTTTTCAGTATAATTACTAGGGATGTTATCAACATACCTTTGAGTCCTTTTGAAATACTATTGTACTAGAATAAAGGTACAGGAAGCAAGTAATAATTCTGAAAAATAATGTTCTCCTTCATTAACTGAGCTCTTGATAGGGGGGAGGTACTGTCAATTTAGAACCAATGTAAGTGAGCCTTCGTAGAGTTTTGTGAAACCAGGTCTTTTCGAGCGCTACTACCTTATCAGTATTTTTCTTTATCAACTTCTCTGTCTTCTGTTTCAGCTGCATGTGCCCTTCTGAGTTTTTCCCCTTGAGTTGCTTTAAGTTATTTTTTTGGTTAGTCCTTCTTTCTTGCCCCTTCATCTATCAAGTTAAATTTTTGTCACTATGGACTTGGAAATATGTTTAAGTACTAAAGTTGAATTGCATTTATTCCTTTACATAAAAACTTAGAGGTAAGGAACTGTTAGATTCTTTGAAAATCATTGTTATACTTAATGTTTGTGCTGATGGGTAACATTTTTTTCACAACTGTCTTTCAGAACATTTACTCGCGACTTCTGCCTTCTACCTTTTGTAGAACTCTCTTTCATACCTTTATATTGTATTGGTGACCATTTTAATTGATTTGTCTTTACAAGGCTGGTTTTCAAACATCCTCAAAAAAAAAGCTTTTCTCTCTCTAATCTTGCTGCTCTTTTTACACTGTGTGCATGAAGTCTTTAAAAAAAAAAGCAGTAATTCACATGCAAAATTCTGCATTTTTCTTAGATGAATTTCTCAGTGATGGACTGACACTGGTTTTGCAGTCAGTATGTTTTAAAAATAGAAACTTTGGCCAGGGTACTCTTTTACTTTCATAATGCTAAAAGTGTCACCTTGAACCACAGCCCTAATTTGGACTGAAAGAGGTTAATGTCATGTATTTAAAAGTCTGCATGTGAAAAATGGTTTATTAATATGTCTGTTTTATTTCAGGAAGATGTGGAAACAGGAGTCCACCTGGATCCTGCTATCAAGGAAGTTCAATACAATCCCACTTATGAAACTATGTTTGCACCTGAGGTAAGAAGCAATATTGATCTTCAGAGCGGAAATGCCTTTGGCTTAGAGGGCAGAGGTTCTATAAATTTCATGTGAATTTCCTATAAGACAACTTCTTTGGATACTTGCTGCTTTTTGGGATCTAGTTTTGACAAATTTAAAAAATAGATTCTACACAGCTGTGTTGGTATTTTTAATGCTTGAATTTTAATATTCTGTATAAAGCTCTTCTAAGAAGATTCCTGAAGTCTTTATCAGAATTATAGCTATGGAAATTAAAAATTAAGCTGGGAAAATAGCATTATAAAGATGTTAAGCAAAACACGAACTGCATTAAAGTGGTCTCTGACTATTTTCACATTTTTGGTATTTACTCATTGTGGTCATTAGAGCAAAATGAACAGTTATAACACTTTTAAGATATAACGTTATTGCAGATATAACACTTCTAAGAAGAGGATTTAAAATTAAAATCAAAGCACTTTCAGTTTAATTATTCACATCAGTATTAAGAATATTAGTAACTTGAGCTGTGCTAAATGTGTATAGCGAAAAACTGTTTTAGGCTGAATTTAGACTGCTTGGTGCCATGTGAACCACTTTCCATTTTATTATAACTGACAGGCTATCGGAAAGATAAAAATAGCTGTTCGAGCATTTCACTATTTCCAGTATTTAACTTCTTTGTACAGTTTGTCTTCTGTAAGACCAGGAGTTAGCATTCTAGGTAGACAAATGCTGCAGTAATCTCAGATTTCTATATTAGTTATGCTTTATGTTTAGAAAACATTTTGTGGAACCACATAAATTGGCCTTTTCATAGCAAGCTTGCATTTTCTCAAAGCCATGATGTGTGTGAGCAAAAGTACTGATATAAAAGTGCTGCTGTGTGTAAATGTTTTAGTGAGGGAAACCTATTGTGGGAGTGTCAGGTGTTTAGTATAGCTGACAAGCATAGGGGTTACAATTAATGTTAGTGTGATATTAGTCTCAGTGTACTGCCTTTATTTGTAGTCACTGTTCTCTTCCTAGCCATGATAACCAGGAAGACTGGCATTTGTCATCTTGCAAGAAGAAAAGAAAGGCAGGGTTTCATTAGTTGTTTTCCTGGAATAATACAGCAAGTCCTTATTTGCTTTTTAAATGCAGAAAAATATTGTTAACAGTGTAATTTCTGTATTAATCACATGAGTTTAGTAGGACCTGATACATCTTTTTTGATCTCCTCCCCCTTAGAAGGGACAGTACACTGTGGTTTTGTCTTCTGAATGCTTCTACTGGTCACATACTGAATGACCGTATGTGTTGATACTGTCGAGTATCAGCAAGTCAAGTAGTTGATATTTGTCTAATACAGGCAGAAAGTTCAATCACTAACTATTCAAAGCAACTGTGCAATTACTGTGTAAAATAACAGACTAAGAAACTTATTCAGTAGTCGTAATCAAATACAAAGTGATTTTGCATTACAATTTTTGAAAGACAAATCTTTTTTTTTCTGTGTTTTTTTTTTTTTTTCTGAAAACCTACATACACAAAAATAAGAAATTACTAATTCTGCTATACTTTGTTTTAATATTTTTTGATGTAGTTTGGACCAGAAAACCCATTTAGGACTCAGCAAATGGCTGCACCTAGAAATATGCTTTCTGGATATGCAGAACCAGCTCACATCAATGATTTCATGTTTGAACAACAAAGAAGAACATTTGCAACCTATGGTAAGTCTTTAACAGTGAAATTCACCTCTATCTTTCTTATGCCCATGTTGGACAAATTAAGTTGTTCTCGATAGAACAGTTAATAGGACTGCAACTTCTGTAAATTGCTTTTTATCAGACTTAGTAAAATGGGAAAAGGTCTTTGAATGAGAATCCATATGACTGGAGATAATAGTATTTATTTGGGCAAACTCATTTTTTAATTCTCTTTGAAACTGTAATCCAGTGTATGATCTCCTAGCAAGCCCCTCTTAATTAATCCTTTCATTAGTTGCATCAAGTGTAAAACACACAAATCAAAATTTCACATTTTTAACATGACTAACTGTAGATCTGTTATGCAAATAGATTCTTTCATGTGATTCTAATTAAAGGTAACTCTCTTAAAACCAAGAGGATACCTTTCTGAGTTTTCAGGTTTTCTATAGATACAAACTAAATGAACTGGATGTGCAGAAAATGGGAATACATTACTATAATAGTCTTGGCAAAACAGACCCAGAGAATTCTGTGTTGGTGGTCACTGTAGTAGCTACTTTCTTACCTTGAATAGTCTTTTCACTTGTAAATACTTGCATTTGAAAAATAAAACATATGAGTCTTCGAGAAGCTTGAGATTCAAACAAACTTTTTAGGAATTGTAAGAAAAATTGATTTTTTTTTTAAATAGGAAAAATGTCAAAAGACTAGGGATTCTAGGCATCCTTTTGGACATGTTTGAAAGAACAGAACTACCATGTGTTTGTATATAACAGTGGTTAATTTTTCTTGTGTTTCATTGTAAGCTTTCATTTCTGTTTTAAGCTTGATTGCAAGTTCTTGCTCAGTTGAAGTATCACTTTATATTCTTCAAATTCAGTTTATTAGGCAAGTTCTGATGCTTCCTGTGTAAACTTAAAATATCACAACACTGAACTTTTTGCACAACATATTTGCGTCTTTATTCATATTTACATTCAAAATGCTACTCCTTGGAAACTCTCTTGCCTCAAAAATCACCTCCCTAAACACGAGTCCCCTTAAATTCATTAGGGCTTTATGCATGTATGAATTCACTTACTGTGTTCTCTGATGGATGAGATTGGGACTTTATTGCTAACATCTCTGGGAGCTAGGTAATACAGTGAAAAAAGTTGCCCAAAATTAGAGATTATCACATCCTCAAGTTTTCTTTGTGTTTTTATTAGAGATTTTCTTGTGAAAGTTAAAAACTGAAATATATTTATGACAGTGTTTTTCTTTTATATAGTTTTAGCTATTAGGTACTTTTCATTGTGTTGTTAGGATGTGGAATATAAGCAAAATGCCAATATTAAGAAATGGATATCTAGTTCCATAGCATAATTTTAACTTAACTTGACTGTAATTTTGATGTTAGAACTTGACAGATAGGAGCCTCTTCAGGATCCGAATAGACAGATTAGATTTTGTTCTGTGAAATTAAATGTAGCATTGTGTGGGTTGGGCATTTTTGTGTGTAAAATAGATACTGGAATAAAGGAGTCTGTAGGCATATAGTGTTTGGTTTGGGGTTTTTTTTGTTTGTGAAGTTTAGTTTGGGGGAAGGTAGAACTGGCAAGTCTACTCAAAACTCCTGCTACTGGTTTATATAATCACTGTGTAGCAACTGCCTTGAAAGCTGTATTACAAGTGAGTATAAAAATGTATTTTTAAGACTTGTAACATTGGCAACTGTGCAGCTATCATATTCAGCTTTCTAGAAATGTTCAATAGATAATGATCTGGGTACAGCGAAGATGGAACTATGAAAAGGCTGAGATACAGGCAATTTAAATGGCAAGAACAAGCACTGAGAAGCTGAAGTTCAAGCTAGAAGATGCAGTAAATGAGCATGATATTCTGGCTCAGTAGGTCTGTTCAAAACAGCACTCCTTTAAGTTGTCAAAAAGTTATCTATTAGAAAATGCAATATTCTCTTTTTCCATTTGGAAAGATGTAATTATTATCTTCTCAGAAAAAACGTAAAAACGTAATTATAATTGATAGGCATAAACCTAAACCATACATGTTTTTAATGGCTAAGTCATAACATGCTGCAAGAACAGAGAATAAACCTCTCTTTTAAAACCTGCAGATCCTGAAACCTCTAACCTCTGTTACTCTGTTTAGTACCATTGCACTAAGGCAGGAGATCTCAAATCTGCAATAGCTGGCATGTAAATAAACATTGACTATAAATGAAGGACAAGGGGTGGTAAATGAGATCATGTATCCAAAACAACTCAACTGCCTGAGTGTCTTTCACCAAAAAAAGACAACTTTATATTATATGTCAACCTAAAACTTAGTACATATTCAGTGAGAAACTATTTATTAACCTCCAAAAAACCCCAACAAGTATTTTTTGGCAACTAGTTTTTCATATCTGCTTCTTTTACAGTAAATATTTACTGTTAAAAGTACATTTTCCTTATGATGCTTAGATAGCTGAGAACATCCATGCTACCATTGACTGACGGTCCTTCCAACCCTTTATTCTATTAGACAGATAGGCAACAATGGATCCCTAATGAGGTGTAGAAGAAGCAAGCCAGTAGTGATACATCCAAATACTTTTTTTTCAATATTCAGTCTCTCAACTAAAGACAATGCTTATATATTTATTAATTTGCAGTGAGTTCATTGTGTTTGTTTGTTTTTTTCTTTTTGACAGACTTGTTAAGCTCCTTCTGGAACCCATATAATTCTTCTTTGTATGTAGTAATCTCTTGCAGGCAGCTCTGCAGCTTACCTTGTATAAGGATGTATCTCTCTTTTGAAACTTGTCCAACTTAACAGCTTTCTTGTTTGACTTGATATCCCCTAGCCTCTTGTACTGGAAGACAAAACGAGCAGTCATTTCTTATTCCCCATTTCTGTGTCATTCCTTATTTTATAGATCTTGGCCATAACTACTTCTCAGTCTGAGTTTTTTCACCTGAAAAGGTCTGATCAATCTTCTTTTTCCTCCCTTCCAGGCTTTTCATGCCTATGGCTATCCTTGTTTCTCTTCCATTTGTCTGCTAGTTCCACTGTATTGTTCCTCAAGATGAAGAGCAAAGCTGTGCACAAAGTTTACATGTTAGTCTCACTGTGTATTTGTTCTGTGGCTTAATAAAGGGAGAGGCTTTTCCTTTTCAATTGCTGAGAATTCTTAACACTCCATTTTTCTCTAGAAGTTTCAATAACTTGCTCAAAGCTACTTGCTACTTTTTTCCAGATCATTTATCAGTATGTTGAAGATCATGGTCGAGAGCATGAATCTGTCAGCAACTTTCCTGTGCTGTGCAAACCAACCATTTATTTTTGCCAGTGTTTTAATAACTTTTCATCAACTGGCCATATAAAGACATATGGACTTTTTAAATGTCTTCGAGGCACTGTCTGATCAGTCTAACTTGGTATCGTAAAGGTGTCCAACATCATCCAAACTTTGCTCATTCACAGGGTTGTCACCTCAGAAATATTCTGGAGGTTTTGTCATTGTAATTTACCTGTACAGAAAACTATGTCTTCTCTGCTGCAATATATAATACTCACCCAAGTGCATAGTCATCTTCTTTACTATAGTTTCTTCTCCTTCAATCTTTTAAATATACAAATGTCTACCCATAATCCCCATATCTCTTTTGAAAGATGGCATTATATTGAGACATTCTTTTTCTGTCATTTCAGGTGATATTAGGTGAGAGTCTTTGCACTGTGGTTTGAGTTTAGATCTCTTGGGTGACTGCCATCTCGTCCTGGTGTTTTGTTACCACTTACTTGATTCTTTAATGTCCTCACTTTGAGATAGATACTATATCATGTTACCCATAAAGAAAAGTTCTGGCACAGGAGCCTACCCAAGCTCCTCCATATTGAACATGTGTTTAAAAAAAAACCTCACTCATGCTCTCTTTTCATTCCTTGATCATCTGTTGACCTGCATGCTGTCTGGTATGGTTTCTGCCCCTGCAGGTTTTGACCAAGGATAGGTGTTAGTTTTTATACCTTTTGTGATTTGACCCTCACTTTTGGGAGGAGGCTGCCTTACTGTAGTGTTAATTTTGTCTTCTGGTTGGTCTTTTGTATTTGCCACATCTGGATGCAACTTCAGCTCTTTGAAGAATAGTTTCTTATTTCTGATAGTTTCTCTTTATGTACTATTCAGCTGGGCTCACTTCCTTCTGGTCGCTTTGAAATTGTCTTTTAATAGCTGGCAGGCAGTAGTTCTTTTTCACCTACATGGTGTTTTCGATGTGCCCCTGCCTTTGAAAAAGGCTTTACCCTTTGGTACTCACTTTCTGTTCCTTTTTAAAACCTTTTTTCTTAATATAGCCCTCCTGTTTTGAGACTGAGATCACTGTTGTAAATGTTTTTATGGCTTTCTTTGCTTAGTCAACAATGTTGATTTTTATACCCCATTATGGTCATTGTCAAAATGTGTATCCTTAGAAAGACTGTCTTAAAATCAAGTTTCCTGCACTGCTCAGTTGGCTTTTTTTCACATGAATCTCTAACATGACTGCTTCATGGTACAAGTACATTGTGTAAAAATGCTGTTTTCATCATATCTTGGTGTGAGATTTGCACAGGCTGCTACAAGGAGGTGACTAAAATATGTCATTATTGCTGTACTTCTTTCCCTGGCACCTGTTGTTTAGTCTCTGTTACCATTTCATGGTTATTGCATCTTCTGTCTGAATGGTTAGTAACAGAGTCCTATCAACTGTACCCACCACTACTTAAACCTGGAATTTCAATCCAAAGGATCCTTTAATGCTTGTTAACACTATTAACTTGTTAATCTGATTTGTCTTTAAGCCTTCTGTGGTATATAGTATGTTTTTCCCCTCTGGTGTGACCATCTTATTTCTGTATTCCTTCCACCTGGTAAAGCATATATTCTATCCAATTATGTCAGTACTGTCCTACCAATTATGTTAGTTTATTATTTTAAAACAAGATTTTCCAATTTTACTATGTATTGTTTTTAGCTTCTGCCATTTTGCATGCATGCTTGGGTTTTCCATTTCCCTGCCCTCAGTTTAAATAGGATTCTGTGCTTATTACTATCCCTATTATCTGAGGTTTCAGATTTGTGTGCTACCTTTTCCTTGATGATATTGTTCTCTAAAGATTGTGTATCATTGCAAATTGGTTATTTTTCTTGAAGTATTTGCCATCCTCAAATATTTTATCAAAAAGCACTCTCTGAACCTTCTCAGTACCAATAGCTTTTTAGTGTAGATGAGGCCTACCCATCTCAGTAAGGTTCCCTTCATTCCAGGAGTTTGAGGAGGTAAAATTGACACAGGCACTGAAGATGTTTTCCACATTATGGTTAAGATCTGCAGTGGCTGAGGGAGCTGGGATTGTGTAGCCTGGAGAAAAGGAGACCTGGGCTGTGGGGAAGACTTCATTGCTTTCTACAGCTACCTCAAGGGAGTATACCAATGGCATAATCCATAGAAATATTGAGTAAAATAGTCCAGGTAGGCCATTTTATATCCTGTATAAGACTCCATATAAGATCCTCTCCCAGTTTAATGGAAAGCCATTAATAATTGGTCTGAGGGAGTCCTGACTTTTTTAAATTGGTAACTAGTTTTGCATCTGCAGTCATAGGTAATCTACCCCATTTTGATTCCATTGATGTAACTTAGTTTAATTTCTGCCATTAAGAGAAGGCTATCTTTCTCTAAAAACAAATTCCTCTTCACAAGCCATTATAATGTAAAATGCCAAAAGCTTAACTAGCATTATTTTCCCAATGATGTAGTCCTTGGAGCATGGCAGAAAAGACTAGGGAGTCCTAAAATACAAGCACTAGTTTATTCTTCTGTATCTGTGCTCTCAGCAGAAGCAGTCTCTTTTCTTCAAAAGTCTCTTCTGAGTGTAGTTTAAAAAAGTCAGTATACTCTCCTTAATTATATTAGCATATATACATTTTCAGAAGCAGAAATAGAGATTATTTTTTACATGCAGGACACTAACTGTTCATGAATATGTTAGAAAAGTCATTTCGTAGCTATTTCAGCATCAGTGATCATCCTAGAAGTGGACTGCTTCATTCATGCAGCATTTAGTATTTTAAAATCTCTTCTTCACAAGACATTAATGTCCTTTTTAATAAGAAGCAGCCTTTGTCCATGAATCTCCAAGCTCTTTATGAGTACTCAGTAACTTGGTTATAGCAGGATTACTTCATCACTAACACTGATATTTTAAGAGCTTAAGATGACTGACTTGGAAATAACACTGTGATTTTTTTAATTTTTTTTTCCCCAGCTACTCATGTTGCATGCAACACCTACAGTCACTATTACCTCTTACAATTATAGGTACTTTATTCTCTGATTACTTCGATTCTGCAGAGGTGCCAGTGCAGTCAGAGTGGGTTAGTCCAGCTGTATTTTTCCACACACCTGAGCTACCTTGGGTCTCTGTATGCTGCATTGCACAGTACAGTGTAAACATGCTTTAATTAGCTGTCTTTCTGGAATGCACATCAAAGTCTGATTATTTAACCAACCATTTCAGGTGCATTGAAATTATGGATGTAGGTGGAATTGTACCTTTCATTGCTAAAATGTTGCATGAAATAACTGCCTCCTAAATAAAACTGAAGGAGACATAGAAGTCAGGGCACATTATGTGGGATACCAGCTGAGTAGGATAAAAGCAAGCTGTCTTTTGCAGCTGCGCTCAGGAGTCCCAGCCAGAAAGAAAAGATTCTCTTTCACACATTCACTAGAAAGTAGAAATTGTTCAGAGCTTTTCTATGAGAATGATGCTGGACCAAATTCAACTCAGCTATAAGGAGTCTCCGCTTCCACGGGAAGCTGTGCTTGGCCCAGGGGCCCTATTCATTGGAATACTGTCCCTCTTTTACAAGTACCAAGCAAATAGAGTCCCGGAGACAGTGTCAATACAGTTGGAGGACAAGTAAACCACTGTATTGATTTTGACATAAATCCAAAGTAATATCTCTCCACTGTTAATAGAAACCTTATGGCTTGGAAGAGAACTCATTGGAATAGTGGCTTAGTGAAAGTCTAATTTCAGTGTCTGCTCAGTTTGGTTACCCATAGAAATAAATCCTAGTAAGAGTCTAGAACAAAGAGAGAATGTATACTTCCTAAGAGAGCATTGGTATATATTTCTCTCCCTATATCATGTTCATTGAACATCTGGGCATATAGTGTTCTGTGGCTGGCTCTTACCAGGTTTGAAACTCAAGAGCTGGTCAACAGGTAGATTGCTCCATTTGGATGGGAATACCTGCTGTGTTCTTGGAATGGCTCTTCTACTAATTTCCATAATATGTTTTTTTTCCCAACATCTAAAAAAGAAATTAACTGGGCCATCTTCTGGGACAGTAGTCTTTCTGAGAAATGTTTGAGGAGACAATCTCCTTTGGCTATTGGGATGGTATTGATAGGTTGTCTCTTTGTATGCACCCAAGTGGTTTTGTGGGCCGTTGGTCTCTGGGGTGGACTGGCTAATCTTCCACTGTTCTTGATTCTCTCTGTGAATCAAGAAAAATACAGGAATTGGATTGTATGCTGTTGGATTTCATTGGTTTTGTGTTTGCCAGTGGTTTAATATCTTTATTGCTTTTTTTTCCCCTCCCTGATACAGAGAAATTCTCATTGGGTCCTCAAGGGACATTTTGTCACTTTAATATTTAATAAAAATTAGTGTTACGTCCACCAGGGTGCAGTCTTTCCCAAAAAAAAACCACAGTGGTCAGTAACTGTTCAATGCACCTGTTCCTTGGAAACCAGATGAATTTATTTGTCTATCTTATTCTCATAAGATCACGCTATCAGGAGAAATGGAGAAAAAATGTAAGATGTGTATTAAAATGACAACCTCAGTTTCAAAAATTTTAAATATCCTGAATATATATGAAATGCTGGTACATTTTATAAATTATTTATAAGTGTAAATGCAGCAGATTTTGTTTTCTTGGAGTTTTTTGGGGGTTTTTTGTTGGTTTTGGCTTTTTTTTTAATTGAGATTCAATAGCTGTAATCAGGAAATGGAGATGTGAATACTTAATTCTTTTAAAAATTAAAGGGCATCACTACTGCTTCTAGTACCATCCACATTAGGTAAAGCAACTGCTTTCAAGTTGAAGGAACAAGCTTTCACAACGCTGGCAGGAGGAGGACTAAATTTTTGCTGGTGGAGACAGAATACACACAAAGCCCTGGAAAACTTCATTTGCTTTTATTTTTTCCCCGTCTCTGTCCTCTTCCTTCCAGCTGCTGCCATCGCCAGGACTGTCAGAGATGAGTAGCACTCCATTTGACCCTGCAGAGGTGGTGAGCAGGGCAGAGGGCTTCAGGGCCAGAGGCTGCTGCTGAAGCTGGAGGGTTGTCTGCGTGCAGCAGCCACAGGCTGGTTTCCATGTGACTCACTGGCTTTGCAAACCAAGGAACAGTGCCCTGAACTAAAGCAGAATCTGTTTAACATCTTATGTCACTAACACAAGATTTTGAGCTATCTTTTCCTTATGCCATGTTACAACAAGAAGAGGTTGCTATGGCACTTCAAAGTCTAATGTTTGTACAGCAAACTGGTCTGAATTCAGAGATGACCTTGCTTGGAGCAGGGTGTTGGGCTCTGCAGGGGCCTCCTGAGGTCCCTTCCCACCAGAAGGATTCTGTGACTTTGCTTCTTGTGACTACCCTCACTTCGTATCTCATTTTAACCATTGCCTATTATATTTATTTGTTTCTCAATATTGTGCAAATACAAGCTTTCTGATAGCAATATGTACTCAAGGGCTTCAAGGTACTACTTCACAGTAATCTTTATACTCAGACCCAGTGAAAAATGAATGGGATTCCGAAGTATCAATTCTTCCTCATACCAAGCTCATTCAGAGTCGACGGGGGGGGGCAGAGTAACGAAAGTCATACTAAACTGAAAAGCTTGAAATAACAGTATTTTTTTTCCCTCTTGTTCTAGGTTATGCATTAGATCCCTCCATAGATAACCCTGAAGTTGCTACCAAGTATATTGGTTCTGTAGAAGAAGCTGAAAAAAATCAAGGTAATTAATTCAGAATCTCATATAAATGACTTGTAGCTGATCACTGTTTTCATTTCTTCTTTACTAAGAAATGGAATAGGTATTAGCAAAGGAAAGAATTATGGGAGATGTACCCATGTCCAAAGATACAATAAAGAAAGATGTGTTGCAATGGAAAGAGGATAGAGAGATACTGGAGTGTTTTGTTTTCTTGAAGTAGCAAACATTTCAGCCTGTCTTGACAAATTTCAAATAGGATTTGCAATGTGTAGTTGCACAAATAGAATTTATCTGTATATTTGAATCAGCTTTGTGGTCCTCTTAAATTCTGTCCTGGCTAAGGTGTCATGTGTCTTGCATTAGGATACCTGTATGTTGGGCTGATCACCGTAACTGTGCTACTCAGGAGAAAAGTGATCACTCTGTCTGCAACCTTTAGCACTCCTGTTGGGAGCTGCATATTATCTCTGCTTAGTGGAGTTAAGCTCTTTGGGTTATTTGGAAAAGAAAAACCATTGGAAGGTTGCCAAAGAGTAAAGGCATGGCATGCCACTGGGAAGATTGATACCAGAAGCTTGGGGTTTGTAATTAATACTTTGATACAAGATATTTTAACATTTTAAGTGACTTGTTTGACTTGGAAGACTGTAGCTGTGTAAACTTCATGGTTATGCTTTCCCTTGCATATCTTTTTCAAACATCCTATTCACATATATATACAAAGGTTCTTTATTTCTATGTCCTTTTCCTAGAATATATCCAAGGTTATTTCACTCTTTCCTTCCAAAGAAAGAAACTACTAAGATTAAATCATATAAAAAAATTAAAAATTAACCTTTTCATAATGGAATTTAGTAATTCATTTTAAGAAAACTCTTGATTAATGTACGATTCCTTCATATGATCACTGCTTCAGTTTTTACATTGCCTATTTTCCCCTTGTTTACCTCAAGCTCTTTTTGTCTCTTTTGCACTAAATGAGTATTACTGCTGCTCTAGAAAGACATCGTTTGAAAATTGCACATAGTTGTATATACAACCTTTTGAAAAACTTAAGAGATATTAATGACTTAAAGTTTACTTTTTCTGCCATATCTAAATTGTTTAATGGCTTTGACAAATGAAATTCTGAGAGCACAACATTTGTGAAAAGCTGACGTTTATATGAAAGAACAGGAAAATGTTTGGAGTCAGGTGACTGTCAATAGCGACATACTTTTTAAAAGGGCCTGCAGCAACAGGCCAAGGGTAATGATCTTAAGCTAAAAGAGGGTAGATTCAGACTAGTTATAAGGAAGAAATTTTTTTGCAATGAAAGTGGGGAAACAGTTTGCCCAGAGAGGCGGTGGATGCCCCATCTGTGGAAACATTCAAGGCCAGGTTGGATGGGGCTATGAGCAACCTGATCTAATTGAAGATGTCCCTGCTCATTGTAAGGTAGTTGAATTAGGTGACTTTTAAAGGTCACTTCCAACCCAAACCATTCTATGATTCTATGAATTTTTACTAAATCAAAATGCACAGTTTTGGTTGAGGTTTGGGGAGACTTGTCTTATTTTCATTTTGAGGTAGGGGTTTTTTGAAAGTGTGAGGATTGAGGGTGATTAGAAGCCACTTGTGGACTCTACTGTCAAAAACTGCACTAATGAAAGTAGGAAAAGGGATGTATTCTTACAGTCTGCAGACTTATTGTTAAAAATTAATGGGTACATGCATGGTTAAATACACTAACAAACAATGACAGCAGTTAAAGTGGTTCCTCTGTTACTGTGCGTAGTTAGCGGTGTCCATAGCTGGAAAAGTGGGCAATGATTTGGCCCCTTTTGCTCAAATGGTTTTTCCGTTTTTCTGTTTGTATTGAAAGGAGAGATGGTGGTGGCTTTTTCTTTTAAAATTACTGTAGTGTGACCTGTGATGATGTATTTTGTGTTAGCAGTTAGGCAGTGTATTGTTTCCTTCTTCAGGTTTAACAGTGTTCGAAACAGGACAGAGGAAAATTGAGAAAAGAAAGAAATTCAAGGAGAATGATGCATCTAATATTGATGGTTTTCTGGGACCATGGGCAAAGTATGTTGATGAAAAAGAAGTAGCCAAACCATCAGAAGTAAGTACTGCTTTAACACAATAGGCACAAATTTTTAGTACGAAATTGCAGTGGTTTTAACAGAGATCCATCTGCACTAGTAGTTTGTCCAAGCAGAAAATCCATACTATGCTTTCAGGTGATAGGAACATTTAAGGTGACATGTCTAAATAAGGTATTCCAAATATTCTTCATTCTATTATTTGCATGACTGATTGGAAACAATATTTGTTGTATCTGTGTGTAGTATGTAGAGTCTGATTAAAAGGTGTTTATAGACAGAAGCAGCTTGAAAAAAAAAGTAAAACTTTATTAAAAAAGAAAAAAACAACCAAACAAAAAGCCCCAACAATACACCCTCCCCTGAACCCTCCAACCAACAGACATAGTTCTTGTTCAGTCAGTATTTAGCTGTAGTCTGTGAATAAAAAGATGATGATTCTTTTCAGTGTACATAGCTTTTTAAGCTATTGTTTTGATAAAGGTATTCTCTTTCTTGATGCTTAGAAATATTTCTAATCTCATTTAGCAAATAAATGTGTTCCTAGCAGTGAGTAAACAGCACCACAGTTCTAGATTTTGCTATGTGATTCTGAATGCTGTCTTTTAAAAAGATCATGTTTTATTTTTTCCAGGAAGAGCAGAAGGAGTTGGATGAAATAACAGCTAAGAGGCAGAAGAGAGGAAAACTAGAAGATGATAAACCTGGAGAGGAGAAGACTATATTACATGGTAATGGCATCTTCCTGCCTGTTCTCATTTTCTAGCTCGCTGTGTTTTCTTGCCTGCTGTGTTAATTAGTAAGGATGGCAGACAGCCTCAGTTTTGCTGAGGCACCTTGATGTTTCCGTATTGGAGATAATAGCACTCACGGGCATAGGCATAAAGGACAGGAAAAGAAATAAACTTGGACTAATTCCACTTCATACTGTGAAGAGCAGCATGGATATGTTGTTTTTCAGGGTTCTGGCTTTATTTATTTATTTTTAATGTTACTAGATGCATATATCCCTTTCCTATTTTACAGAGCAAACATAATGAAGTTATGAGTTTGGCTTAGTTTCAGCTTCAAAATTACTGTAGTTTTATGTGTCAGTATTCTCATTAGCATATAGTGCTTTGAGTTATGGCTTATACACAACTTAGAAAATCACTTGGACTTTATACTTCCTCAGTTGTTAATGTAAGTGTACTTGCTGCCAATTAATTACCCTATGGAAACCTATAGTATGTGGTACCTTCAAAGAAAATGGTTTGGTGAATAAGTAAAATAAAGTAATTTTTTGAAACTGTAACTTCAACTCCATACAAAACAGCCCTGCCTCATATTGCTTGGTGCAGATAGTTAGGTAAGCAGAGTCTCTCCTTGCTTACCCATTCCTACAACCAGGCTCACACGCACAAGCTGTGAGCATCCCTTCTTACGAGCGTTAAAGAAGAAGTGGTGGCTGTGAGATCAGCATTGTTGACATCAGTACTCATTCTGTTTATATAGATCATAGTAGATCATAGCAGATCATGAGAATATTTACTGAACAGTGTTGCGCATACAAACATGAAATTTTAACCATTGAGCTTCCTGTAGAGTAATTATCTTGTATCCAACTTCTCATGCTCCGTACCTGAAGTTTCACAGTGAAAGACCTTGCAATATAAACTTTAATTTTCTCACACACAAACGTTCCAGAAATATGCCATTTCATAGACATCTAATGTAAATATAAACACGACACAATGTAAATGTGGACACTGTGCAGGAGGTCACTTGTACAATCAAAACTACCATAGCAACATTCCAAACTGAGAAATTAATTTAATCAGTGCACAGCTTAATGTCATGACTATGCAGCATGTCTGCTCTGAAATAACCATTTCCATGCGCAGTCCAGCCCTGTATGTCTGACTGTCCAATCACTTCTTAAATCTAGTTCAAGAGCAGTTGTTGGCTATTGCTGACCAACATTGGTTCATGCTGGCCAAATGAATCTTTTTTTCCTTGATTTGCAATTCTGTTGTCATGACTGACACAGCACAGAGCTGGCCAGTATGAGAGTTGCAAACAAATGCCAGGGTTAGGGTTCCACATTCTAATCTATGAAGAGTTAGTGTAAGCAAACCCTTGTTGGTCGGGGGAACTCTCATGCCATTTAATGATCAGTAAGATGTGTATGAGAGATTGTCTTAATGTTCAGATTATCAGATTCCAAGCAGACTTTGCTGAAGTGACTTAATTTGATCTTAACTGATGTCAAATAAGATTCCATGTCTGTATCCTCTGAAGTGGGTTTTTCTTACCCCTGCCTCTCACCTCTCTCTCCACTTCACAGCAGAGCAGCTGTGTTGAGAAAAAGTTTAATTGTGTGTGTTGTTCAACCTTCCAAAGATTATAACCTCTTAAAATATAGGTTCTTGGATTCTCAGAATTCTGTGTTTGTCTTTTCAGTTAAGGAAATGTATGACTATCAGGGGAGATCTTATCTTCATGTCCCGCAAGATGTTGGAGTTAATCTTCGTTCTACAGTGCCACCTGAGAAGTGCTATCTTCCAAAGAAACAAATCCATGTGTGGTCGGGACATACAAAGGTAGGAATGTCTGTGAGCATACATCATAAAAACCCACTTAATTTTGTGTCTGCAGCTAGTAATTTCTATAAAACTGAAGCTTCAGTAGAAGGAAAGAGATTTTTCATCTTCACCACATTATGCATGTAATTGCATTACATATGCATTACATGCTCACACAAGGTGTTTGGCTGCTCAAATGCAGTTGTCTAGCTGCATATGCTTTTCTGTCAACATTGTGGTTTTCCCTTAAGGGGAAGAGTATTATCCAGTGAGTTCTGTGGGATTTGGAGTTATTTCCTGAACTACCATGTGAATAACTATAAAGCTAAATCTAGAGATTCATGAGAATTTGGGGGGGCAGTGTTTTTTTAATAGTAAAAGTACTTAAGGGCTATTTTGTATCCAACTTAAAAAAAATTACATGGTTTTTTTTATTATGATGCATCAGCTATTACCTTTGAGATGTGTGTCTTGTTAAGAGTTTTCTTTGATACTACTTAATATCCACAGTTTCTTCTTGTGCAAGAGATTGTATACATACTTTTGGTATTAAAAGAGTGTTTCACTGATCAGGCTTATACTTGTAAAGCTTATACTCAATTTGCTGCTTCTTTTGTCACTAATTTTCAGTATTGCTTGAGGGGAATATGCTGCACTGCAACAGAGAGCACCATAATACTTGAAAGCCAGAAGAAAGGAGGGCACAGGAAATGTTTTTAGCTTTTACCCTTTTTTAGTTGTCACAGATCTGAGATCTGCTTTACTTATTGCGGCATCAATGAGTTTAGAGCTGCAACTATCAGGGCTTTCCAGAATAACATCTCCTCCCCAAAGCTCTAGTCACTCCTCTGCCTATTATCCTATTACAACAGACTGATGCACAAAATAGCTTTTTCCTTCAAACAAGATGAATAATGAAATCGATGAGAGAAGCAAAAGAAAGATAGGTGGACAATTTTAGAAAACCTGGAGGATATAAGTAGACAGTAATAGGGAGGATAAAGTACCCAACTCCAGTCAGGGGTGGGAGGGTGGAACTGGATGGCGTATGAATAAAGTAATTGATAGGAAATGAAAAGGAGGAGCATCAAGCCATGAGTACTTGGGGGTTCCTTAGACTTCCTCTGAAAGGAGTACCTGAAATACAGACAGATGGGAAGATGCTGTGCTCAGGGAATCTGAGTTCAATAGGTAGGAGCCACTGATAGTATATGTAAGAAATTGAGCTGGCCAAAAAACTTTTTTTGTGGAAAAGTTCCTCACCTGCCCCACTTATAAAGGCTTGTTACACAGAAACAGCCACCCGAACCCTAAGTTTGTATTTATTTCCTGTGTTTACCGCAGTAAAGGTGTGAATATTGAAGGAGGCTACATGTACAGCTGTTAAAGTGAATCATTTTGTTGCCAATAACAATTGTTCAAAATGCATCACTGTTCTAAAATGGAATGTGGATAGGTTTTCTTTTCAGGATACAGTATCTGTATATTTTATGAAGATAAGCTTTAGCTTTTTGCTTGGAAAAGAGAGCAAATGAACTGAGGAAGTATCTGTTTAATTATGTTCTTATTTACAGGGTGTCAGTGCAGTTAGATTGTTTCCTCTGTCTGGGCATATACTGTTGTCTTGCTCTATGGATTGCAAAATTAAGGTGAGTTATTTTTCTGAATACAGACAGTGCATTTTAGGATACAAAAACATTTGGTATTTCTAACAAATACCTTTTGTCTTTGTTACTTTTATTTTTCTCACTTGATTTTTAAATTACAATTTCATTGGAACAAAGATATATATAATACATAAGGCTGTGGCTGTTAGAACAGTGTTAATCGTTTAGTAATAGCATTTAGAAGGTCACGAGTACCTCAGGGTATTGCCTTTGTTGTTATATTAATTCATTTTCTGTGAAGCCTAGTTTTATAACTAACAGTAGGTTTCTGCTGAAGTGTTTTACTGAAGCATTTGTGCTTTTGAACTAATCTCACTTTAGTCCAGCATATACTGTATTAGAAAGCTGATGTTGTTGGGATTTTTCAGTAGCAAAACCTTAAGTCTTTAAAGTTGGAATATTGTATGGGATTTTTAGTTATTTTAAGGGGGGTTTGCTAATAGGAAGGTGGGAGCATTCTTGTGAATTTCTGGATAGATAGTTGTGACTAATCAATAGATGTCATATGTTTGTGATTAATTTCTTAAAAGATGTTGCCATATATGTTTGCACTTAATTTCAGCATCACTATTGTTTAACAATTGACATATTTTCTCTCCATCTCTTTTTCCAAGCTATGGGAAGTATATGGTGATCGAAGATGTCTACGAACGTTTATTGGTAATAGTTTTTCTTTTAAACTGATTTATATTTAAAACAACTTCATGGAAGAATATGATTTAGGTTAGCTTAATAATTTATCATAGAGAGGACTTGTACACATCCAAGGCAAATGGTATTTGGAATGACCTTGGCAAGTAAGAATTGAAAAAGATGCAAGTTTTTAACGAAATCTTGTCATTATTCCAAGCAGTCCAATGTTGATGTGTAACATCTTACAACCTTTAAAACAAAACATTAGTGTATGACAATCATCAATAGTTTTTGCAAGATCCTTTCCAAAGGCAAAATCATGAAATTAAAATTGCCCCATCTTCATGCTGGAAACAGCAGCTTTCTGTATTTATACTGTGAGGGCATCTCATGCTCTGATGATCCCCCCTTAAGTAGGTCGTTTCCTCTGTGCTGAGTTTCTAGTGCAAAAGCATGGGAAATTTTTTTTTAGGTTCAGGTGCTGTCTTTATTCATGTAACAGGTGCTTTTTGAAGCAGATAGTTGAGAGAGAGAGAGAGAAATACAAACTTCTTAGCAGCCTTGAAGGCAGAACAAAAGCAGCTGCTTCTCTTTTTGAAATGGGAACATTTCTAGAACATTGAGTGAATATATGTTGAGTAACAATAAAGAAGTCTTTTTTCCCCTAATATTTCTGATGACAGGAATGTGGCAAAGATGATGGCTCAAAAAAGATTCTCTCTCAATAGACTGCTCTTACTGAACAGTCAAATTCTTTTTCTCTAAAGGTCCTTATTATCAACCAGATTCGCCTGTTATTTTGCTATATTTAAGTTACTGTGCCAGTATTTTAATTAAAGAGATTTACAAGTCTGATGTAGTGGTCAGATGAAGGTATTGAGCCTGAGGGGTGGCAAGGTTTCCACCAGATGAAAGCATTTTTAATTTTCTGATCTAATATGTCCCATATTTTTAACCTGTTTTCTAATTGCAAATGTTTCTCCTTTAAATGTGTCTTCTGTAGGGTTTGTCTCTCCTATTTTTCATTAAATGTTGACATTCGTTAGAGTGTTTTAAATTTCTCCTGAAATTCTGCTTATGTATCAATTTATGACACACAGTGGTTGGTTCTGTGCAATGTCTTCATTTCTCCAGTGCTTTAGAGGTGTGAGGGGTTTTGGGGTTTTATTCACATTGTTCTTTAGGAGTTATTTTTTTTTTTCACATGAATTCTTTACTAGTTGTCATGAAGAACTTCAATAAATGATTTTCTTGTTTTCTTTGCATTGTTAAACTGGAGCATTTAACTAGAGTTTTTGTTTAAATCCCCCCCTTCCAACAAATTAGTTCTAAGCATAAATGGATGAAAGTTTATCATTACATTTTTTTCTATTTTGTAGGACACAGTAAAGCTGTTCGAGACATCTGTTTTAATAATGCAGGCACTCAGTTTCTTAGTGCTGCCTATGACCGCTATCTTAAACTCTGGGACACTGAAACAGGTAGGCTTGTATTTGTAAACATTGTTATTTGGCACCATGGTTAATTAACAGTGAATATAAAGATATATTATCATTCAGGTTGTTTCCAAATATCCTTAATATTGTCTTGTAGCTCAGTGTTCAGCCTTTCATGACAGGGTGAATAGTCTTGTTTCCCCTTCATGTTTTGTTGTGGTCTGTAATGGTGCAGTTGACACGACCTACATACCTGTGTTTCATACACATTTTCATTTGAGAAGTTTGATAGTTATTTGTAATGCTAGAACAATTTTCAGAAAAAAAGACAACATTTTGATAAATCATTTAATTGCATGTTTACATCTACAGGGATAAAGTTACTCTTTAGACCTAAATATGCTTAATTTAGAAGAATTATCTCACTTTATCTTCCACTTCCTGAATAAGAATAGGAATAGGAAGAATAAGACTAGGAAACTGGGCTGCTGGTATAGGAAGTTGGAGGGTAGGTGTGATGCTTTCACACAACTGCCTTCCAGATGCGCTGTAACATTCTGCTACAAATAGTTTCTTAAGTTTCCTAAATTAAAGTGTCCCTACCCATAGCAGCAGGGTTGGAACCAGATAATCTTTAAGGTCACCTCCAACCCAAACCACTCTATGATTCTATGAAGTTAAAAAAATACAGGATAGATTTTGTCAATACTATTTTAAACTGAAGTCTCTTCCTAAGACAGGAAGTTCCCATGTGTGAAAAAGACATTAGCTTTCTGGGTTAGCAGTGCCACTAGTCTTATACAGATGATAGCCAAAAAGGTGTAAGTCAGATTCTTCAGTCTTGAGTCTGAATTCAGTTATTTAGATAGAGCTTTTGGATTAAAATGAGCTCCTGTAAGTTACAGATAACATGTAATCAGGTTATTTTTGGCTGAAGCTATGAGGGGAGGTCAGGGCTTTATTTTGCAGCTTTTTCTAAGCTTAGGCTTGAGGAATTCTTGCCTGAGTTTACATCTCTTGTTCAGAAGACATCTGATCCTAAGAAGGTGATGCTTTGCAAAGACAAGTGGTCAGCATGTGATATCCTGACCAATCTTTATCTTCTTGATATGTCCTGCTGACATCCAGGTTACTGAGCAGTCATTGTTTCAAAAGCTGTAGTAAACCTACAGAACAGTTTGTATGTGCACATGTTTATGCCGGCGTATGCGTACAAATGGGAAAGAAGGCCTAATCAAAGAGCAGAGCAAATTCTACCCTCTAATCTTCTCAAGGACTTTAAACCAAGTATTTTCTACTGTTAGTAAAGTATTTTTTATCAATATTTGCAGACAACCAATCAGCCCATAGAACTTTCAACCTGATGCACTATGAATGGCTTTCTGTTGCAGGGCAATGTATTTCAAGATTCACAAACAGGAAGGTTCCTTATTGTGTCAAGTTCAATCCTGATGAAGATAAACAAAATCTCTTTGTTGCAGGAATGTCAGATAAGAAAATTGTGCAGGTATTTATTACTGAGTATTTATTTCTTTAAAAGTTCTGGTATTTAGTAAAAAAACAAATTCTTATTCTGACTCTTTTACTTGCAGTGGGATATTCGAAGTGGTGAGATTGTGCAAGAATACGATAGGCATTTGGGAGCTGTCAACACCATTGTGTTTGTGGATGAAAATAGAAGGTTTGTGAGTACATCTGATGACAAGAGTTTAAGAGTCTGGGAATGGTAAGTTTAAAATTTTCAATTTTAACTTCAAGTATATTATGAGCAAACTGAGAATAGAGTTTATTTTTAAAGGTATACATAGCACATAGGCCGCTGGAGTGTACTGAGTTCTAGCTGACTGAGGAAGAGCTTTGAAACCCTGTTATGGCTAATGCTTGAGACACTTCATAGATTTCCTCTTCCCCAAAGAAAACCTAAGACAGCCGTATCAGCCTGAAGCATGCTGCACTCTATTAGTGGTCTCTGCTCTCTCTCCTTTCCCCAAGGGTGTATTAGTCATTAAATTAACCTTTTAAAGAAATGTTTGCTTTGTTACAGTTAGTGTGTGTTGGTTTTGAATGCTTTGAACTTGGATGTGCATAGTATTATATATATTTGGCCCATGTTTGAAATAACTAGTTCAGTGTAGATTCATTTCTGGTTTTCTGGTAATTTGGGTGTTTTTGGCAATCAATGATACTCACAGTATGAATACAATAGATGACAGAAAGGTGAGAGTCTGTCCAATAAAAAAATATTTTAAATGGCTTCCAGTTTTTAACATTTGACCTGGGGAGAAAACAGATCTCTCCTATCTGAAATGTTTTCCACAAGGTTCTGGGTACTAGGATTTTCAATTTTGGACGTTTAAGATTTCTCTAGGATTTGAAATTTCATTTTGAAATAATCACTCCCATATCTTTAGGTATTCATTTCCTTTTGGTGTTCACACATGCAAAGCTGTTGCATAATACAAACGCTAGTTCAACAGCTCTGTGACTAATCAGTTCCTTCCCAGCTTTTTTTTTTTTTTTCAATTTAGACAAGAGACTCCAATCTGTGGTATTGGAATGTTACCCAAGCAGGCAGCTAAATCCTCAGCATGTCTGTGATCGGCTGCTATCATTGCCAGTAGCAGCAGTGGGAATGACTAAAGTCTGGGAACTCAGGCTTAGGCTAGACATAAAATGCTGTCACCATATGCCACTCCGAGAGAGCCTCTGTTCAGTACTTCATAAGCAGACCCATGCGTTTACTGAGCTCCTTAAAGAAAAATCTTTACAATACCATGTCTGCTAAGGAATGTCTTCTCTCTGGTGAGTGGGAGGATGATCTCGCTTGCACAAATCTGCTATTTCCTTAAGATTGGATTGCCCTTGTTTTGTGAGCTTTGTGTTGATGGCTGAAATAAATATTGAAGTGGGTGGATTTAGTCACTCTGTGGGGAAGAGCAGGAAAGGCAAAAAGATTCTGGCATGGGAACATTGCAACCCAATTGTTCCAGTAGCAGAAGTTTTGTTCTTCTGAAGAAAAAAATATGTACTGAGCTTGTTGTACACTGAAGAAAGAGCTCCCTTGTTGAAATAATAGGGAACTCAACTGTAGGCAGTATTCTGTATTGCAGTTGTTGGGGATTTTTGTTTTATAAAGAGTAAATGTAATGCCATCTTTCTGGGCATGACTTGAAAACCTTTCCTCACAACCTGCCGTGTTCTATGTTAATCGGTCTGTAGGCATATTTCTATAATTTCAAGATCCAGATTTTTTAAATGCCTTAAAACTAAGTTAATACATTCACTAAGAAAGCTTTTGGAGCTTGAAAACTTCCATGGCAAATTCTTTCTCAAATCCTTTTTTCCTAAGTTCATAAGGAAAATTATTTGCTACTTTGGGTGATTTGATTACTGCACTTATTGGCACTTTTCTTCATATGTTCTTCAGCACAATATTTCTTCAGTATCCTACAGAAACAAAGTGGAAGTAATTATGACCTGAGTATGGCCTTAAAAGCAAGTAATTAAAAGCTGGTCTAATTGCTTGGTTTTAATTGTCTAGAGGAATTTTGTAGTGTGTTTTATAAACACTTTGACTTGGCCAGAGCTGGTAATGGGATGGTATGCCTGACTTCATCACAGTGAGGAACTTCTGAGAACTTAAATCTCCTTTTCCCAGGAGTTCATCCCATGCATAGGTTTCACTGTGCTGTGCACTGAATTGTAGTTAGTTGGTTGCCTAAAGTTCAGACTGCAAGTATAGCACAGACTCTTGCAGATTAAATGGTTTATTCAGGAATATTAATAGGAGTACTTGAAAATTTTTCTAGTTTTGCATTTCATGTGATTAGATATTAAAGTTGGCATGGATATGTGTGTATGGATTCTGTGTTCTCTCTTCTAGAAATGCAGTGTTATTTGTCTTTGCTTCATATGTGTCTGATCCTACTTGGATAAACAGTGAAATGATTTTGGCAGTTGACTTTGGAGGGTTTTATTTTCTTTTACCTCCAAGTCAGCCAGCAAAGCAAGAACTGTACAGTGGCAACAGCTATTGTGCTGACAGGCTTGGAGGCTTGTCACCTCTATAAAGCTATGCCCCTCAGCAGGCCTCTTCTGCCCATCATTCCTGGTAAAGATACTGTAGTCTCCTGAGAGAGCTCTTCATGAGGTGTAGGTCCCAAAACTGGATTGGGTTAGACCTGGGGAGTTCAGTTGGTTTGTTTTTCTTTCTTCTTTTATTAAAAAGATTTTTCTCTATCTCACTTAAGGAAGAAGTTGTATCAGAACCCCCAAATATAACACTTCTACATCTTGGCTAGCAGATACCACTTTTGGTATTTAAAACTTTTCAGCCTTTGAAATGCTATGAAGTGGGGAAAGGACTTGAAAGTATTTAAATTTTAAAAATTCACCAAACAGTATATCACATGAGATTTGAGGCTGGACACCCATGATAGCATTTGTCTTGATAATTTTTTTAACAGTTTTTTTTAAGAGAGCAGGCTGATAATACTTATTTAGCAATTTGGAAGTAAATGTGAAACATAAATGTATCTCTTTATTCTGCCTAATTGTTTAATGCAGCATATCCTGCAGCTGTCCTAAGTGTGTCTGGTAGGTATCAGAATAAAGCAGAGCTGGTGTGGAGAAGAAAGGCAGAGCAACCTGTGCTGCATTTAAATTTCTGACTGCAGTACAATTCAGCATTAGAGATGCATCTTCTGTGATGAAACTTTGCTTAATGGGGTTTCCAGTGGGATTGTTTTTACCTGGCATTGAGGACTTCAGATGGTTGGTGGTCTGCAGGAGTTTTGGATGGTGGGAGCTGATCAGGACCTGGCCTTAACTGCAGCAATAACCTTGTGTCCTATTGCAATTGGGGTTTGAAACCGTGTGGGTAGGATGTGGCATGTGGCACTTCCTGTGGTGTTGTGTTGGTCAGCCCAAGAGATTATGTGAACTTTTTATTACTACTTTACATGTTTGCTGCCCAACAGTAGTCTTAGGTCTGCCTGTTTGGAAGCCACTTATCCCTGGCCTAAAGCACGTGCTTTTATCCATGGAGTGTATTAAGTGGGTTGCCCTTCTTATGCTGAGGGGTTGCCCTTCTTATGCTGAGGGGTAAATGATTTTAACGTTTAACACACAGGAGCATTTGTGTCACTTCTTGACAGCAGAGCAGCTTCTCACCCTGCTGCCCACGTTCATGTTTAATGCAAGATGATGGGGAAGAACTTACTCCACAATAAAACAGGATTGTAATTACCTTGCTAGTGTCAACCGTGTTGCCATTCAGCAAGGCTCAGGCAGCTCATACGAGGCAGCCACCCACACTCTCTGCTCCCTTCTGCTGTGTGAGTTAGACAATGAAGTCATAAACATCCCCTTTGTATTAATTAATGTTGCTACAGAACATTTTGTATGTGTTTTCTGCTGAATGCATTAATCAAATCTATTTTCTGCTGGAGGTTTCTTTTGCTTAATGAGAAAGCCATGTGCATGCCTTCTCTCTTCGCCAGTCTTCTAGTGTAGGATATGAGGAATACTGTGAATATGCACAAACCGTTAGTAATTCAATTTATATAGTAAAAACCAAATGACAGTTCTGCAGAGCAAGGATTAGACTGTACTTGTTTTTTCCCTAGGCCTTTGTACAGGACAGTATCTGTTCTTAACATACATGCGACTGAGCCCAGGGAGTTCACCATTCAGTTCAGCTGTGAACATTTGGAATTGGTTGGCATCCCATTTGGGGAGATCAGGAGGAAAAGGGCATTGTCAGAGAGATGAGAGAGACCCCTGTTTTCTTTTCCTTTGAAAAAAGAGGGGGGAAAAAAAAGGCAGAAATATTCTAGTTAAAACAAAAGTCAGTAAAATATTCCAATAAGATATATGCATACATATAGCAGTATTCCTGCTACTTATATAAGAATTCTGTACAAGCTGCAATTATAATGGTGGCAATAAAGGATCATTGTGTTACAGTTTTATTCTTAACAACTGGAATTATGATTCTGCATTAGACTCTGGGTCATTTGATGGGGTTAAATTCACATTATCGGAGGTTATGGTGTGGCATGAGCTCTCTAGGTGGACATCCATAGTATTTTTGATCTTTTGCATATTCTTCCTTTGGACACCACGATATTTTCTCTAGGGTTCAGTCACTGAGTAAATCAGCTGACTTGAGGCAGCTCTTTGGATGTTCTCCATGTCTTCATAAAGCACATACTTCTTCCTTTTGCAGGGACATTCCTGTAGACTTCAAGTACATTGCTGAACCAAGCATGCATTCCATGCCAGCTGTGACTTTGTCTCCAAATGGTAGGTTAACACTTTACTGCCTTCTTAGGCCTAATTTACTAAGGCATGTCTTACTGATTATATCTCTGTAGTGTTATTGTGTTGCATCCCCCTGTCACCCTACACTACTCCCCTTGCCAATCACTCTGTGCAGTTATTCCAAGGTTGGACTGCATCTAGTTTTGATTTAAAAGTCTTAAGAAGAACACATATGTCAAAATGAGTGTTTATATCAGGGTAACTATCCATTTAAAATTAGATCTTCATCCAGACAGGGCAAAAGGACTCTTTCCTTTCATACAGCTATCATGTGCTCTTTGCTGTATTTGAAATATTAAGAGAAAGAATGGTGGGAACTGACAATAGTGGCAAAATACTAAGCAAGTTCAGTAGTCCTTGTGGTGCCACTGTTAAAGCAGAAACTGATGCTGTACGTGATCCTGTTCCTTTCTGTTCTGAATATAGGCCAAATAACTCTTGCATAAAAGAAATCCCAAATTATCTCAATGTTTCTTTATGTTAATGTTTCACTGGTTTATGTTCTTCAACTAGAATCATACTGAGGGAGGAGAAAGGTTTAGGGGCTCAAGTAATCACTGAAAAGCCTTCTAACAGGACAAATCTCTGTTATTTGTTTTGGCCAAATTTAAATAGCTTCAGTGTCACCATTATTAAAGTGTTGCCAGATTTGCAGTTAACAGTCCCATTATGCTGAGTAGTGGTTGATCAGCTTGTTGCACACCTGACGTTTTCAGCCAGCTATCAGCATCAAATTGTATTTGCTTTGCAGTGTAAATGTTTTATTCTTAACAAACAGAGTGGGTTCCTAATATTAAAAGGAAGATTCTGGAGAAAGAGGTAGCTGCATTTGAAAATGTTAGCTTCCTAAGCTGGCCTTTTTCAACCCATTTTTGAAATTGCACAACTTGCTCCACTCTAATTTCTTCTGAGCAATGCAGGAAACAAACCTTTTTAAAAGTGGAAGAGGAGAATAATATGCTTGGGGTACACATGTCATTTTTTTCTTTGGGAGGCTGAAGAAAATTCTCAAATTCCAAACTAGTAGCAGGAAGAGTGATCAGCTGTATAGTCAAGTCAGCACATTTTATGTTGTCATTGTTTGAGTAAAACACCATAAAGGCAGTGACAACATGCAGAGTTAAGGACAGAAGTCTCTATTCTAGGGTGTTCTCTAACATATCATCTTCACTGGATTCTCAGGCAGGAGTTAATGCACTGCCAAGATGGACAATGAGATAGAGTTAAGATTAGAAAAGCCTCCATGTTTACTTTTACTGAAATATCTTTATTAATTGCATTCTATTAAAGCAGTGAATACTAAGTAGTTGCAAAAATGTAAGTATTTTCAAACTCCTGAGTCTACCTTAAACTTGTTTTTTCCGTAAAGAAAATAAGAGATGACTATCTTAGAGTACCCACAAAACAGGTGATAAAATAAATTGCAGCTAGATGGGGGGTTTCCCCCGATCTGAGCTACCTGAGTGTATGCACCAGCAACCTTACTCCGTAGCTTAAAAGCTTAAGAGTATGTCAGCAGGACTGGTGCAGCACATTGTTGTAACAACCAGAGCATTGCTAGAGTCCTGAGTGCATTTTGTAGGAATGGGCATCCCAAATCTTGTCAAATGTAAAATTTTGACTCTTGGCAGTTGCAATATCAGCTGCTACATAATGATTGTGCAAGAAAAATTATAAAAATCTCTTAAAACATTCTAGTTAAGTCTCTTTCTTCAGATGCAGCACCCTTATATCACCTTTTCTTATTGCATTTATAGGGAAATGGTTGGCTTGCCAGTCAATGGATAATCAAATTCTGATTTTTGGAGCTCAGAACAGATTCAGATTAAACAAAAAGAAAATTTTCAAAGGTCACATGGTAGCTGGCTACGCTTGCCAAGTGGACTTTTCACCTGATATGAGGTAAGTTTTCCTGGAAATGAACTTTGTCTTAAAACTTGCAGGTAGTGACACTAAATTTCTTTTTGAATCCTCTGCAACATTCATGTGTGCACAGCCATGCTATTAGCACAGCCTCAGAGTTCCCTAGTCAAGCGGTAGAACAGAAAGTTTACTCTTAGCATATGATGGGACTAAGTTATGCTTGGGGATTGCTCTGAAAAACATTTAGAAAACAGTCTGTGTAGTCCAGATCCCCCATTCCCTGAAGATGACTGTTAAACTGTCCAGAGACTCCCCTCGTTTTGCCTCATCCTGGCACAGCACAGGAGGCTTCCATGTCTGACTCACATCTGGTTCCTTTTGCACCTGGTCTGCAGCACAGGGTCTGTTCCCACAACATTGTCTAGAGTACCTGTTTTCCCAGTTTTCTAGGTCTGGTGTAGTTATCCTCATTAGTTGTTGAGACAACCATCTCTTTCTTCCTGTTGACTTAGTAATATGTCCATACATTTACTACCATATGCACGTAAGACATCAGTTGCTATAAAAACTGGAGAATAACCTCAGCAAAACTGGTGGAAAAAGTGTGTAAAAATTTTAGAGGAACTTCTGGCACTTTCTCTTTTGCTGATGTATTCTCTTTGGTTCCAGTAACACAGTGTATGGTGTAATTGCATTGCTTAGCACGTTTACCTCACAGTTGATGAATCACCTTCTGCAGGACTTGTGCGCTCTAGAGCGCAACGTGAATGCTAATTTTTTGGTAGGTTTGTTTGTCAGACAGGAAGCTCACTGGGGGAAGCTCCTTTCTGTTGCTCAGTGTAATAGTGTTATAATACAAGCTGTCTTCGCACATGATACAACTTTTAATTCTGTTAATATAGCTACGTGATATCTGGAGATGCAGATGGAAAACTAAACATCTGGGACTGGAAGACGACAAAACTCTACAGCAGATTAAAAGCACATGATAAAGTCTGTATTGGTGCAGTGTGGCATCCACACGAAACATCTAAAGTCATCACATGTGGCTGGGATGGTCTTATTAAACTATGGGACTAAAGATGAGGCTACAAAGACCTAAAGATGCAAGTCCTGCACCCATCTGAGATTAGAATGAATTCTGCTGTAAGGATGGGTAGATGTGTGTAATACTGCAGTTCTCAGCTTGCTGTATATATGCACTAAAATCCAAGAAATCTCCAGAAGACTCAACTGAAAGGATATAGTTCTAAATATGGCATCTGGGTATGAGGAGCTGAGGTCATCTGAAGCATGCAGAATCACATGTTAGTTTGTCCTGTCACTGCTTGTGAAAAACACTTTGTAAAATAAAATAATTTTAAGAAAAACTATTTTTGTGGGTCTGGCTGTCAAGAGATGTGGAGAGTCAAAGGAGAAAACCAGCAACTGTTAACTTTCTTCCAAAAAAAGAAACCTTTGGTACCTACTTCAAGAGCTGGAAAAGATGTGTTTCTTTACCTGGTTTTAGGTGGCATTTTGTTGTCACCAAAATATTTCTGCCTTTATAAAGCACAAACCCACTTACTGAGATTTGTTAATTCAGAGTAGAAATGAAGAACTAATTGGAAGCTATCACTTGTCAGGTAAATTCTATCAACTGAAGACTGCATTCATACATAGTTTCTGTCTGTAGAATCATGATGATGACTGACTTTCACCTTTGCCAGTAGTCTTCACTTTCAAGATTTTGCTTGTAATGGTTGGGTGCTATGTGTTTGGGTTTTGTTTCCCATATGTTGTTTTGTTCCAGTAAGCATGACATATTAGAAAAAAAAAGAGTGAATGTCTCTTGTTCAGTTTGGAATAGCTTGTATTATAAGCCCCATGAAGGTTTTGACGATTTAATGTATATACATGTCACACTTTTTCTCTTAAAAGAACTTATTTTTAATAAATCTTTTTATAAAAAGCCTGCTTATTTTTATTCAATTTTTCCATCTTGCAGTGTCCATATAAAATATTTCCTACCATTTGGTATTTTAATTTGCATTTGTACCAGATAAACTCATTCTCTAGCAGTGTTCATTCAAAACTAATGCAAGTTGGTAACAGGAGAAAAAATATTTTCAGTTCCTAGTCTCCTCTCTTTTTGAGCTCATAATGGAAGTAAAAACAGGTAGCAAATCTTATCCCATTGATCAGTCTTTTAATTACAGTTTTGAATTATATTATATTGTTTACTGTAAATCCAATCACTGCTCATCCATTATCAACAATAGCAAAGGAGTAATTGTGTTAATTGACAGCAGGATAGAAGCTGAAGCAAAGAATCCCAGTTGGTCTAGACAGAAGGAAATGGATTGGGTTTTTTGGGGGGTTTGGGTTATTTGACTGGTTACAAGACAATTCTGGTCTTTCATAGAGGTAGGCCCTTGTGAGTGAACATGGAGCTTAGGCATTTTTAGACCAACTCTAAAGCTGAGCTCCAGAGTCGTTCCACTGTCAGTTTGTGCTGGTGTGTAACTGCAACAAGTTTACATGTTTCTGTTTACTTTCCCATCTCAGTAGCCTAGTGTGCCTGAAAAACTCCACACGCTGTTTTCACAAGCAATGTATGGGTGGTAACTGGGCCTTGCCCAGCCTTGCACCCGTGTACTGAGAGAGGAAATGGTAGAGCCTGGAGAGAGAGGAAAGAGCTGGTCCAACATGTCCCGATGACTGATCTCCTTTGCAGGGAGAGAAGAGGCTGTTCCCGTTTCTCTGTTCTTCAGGATGTGGGTGGGAAAGAGCTGCTGCTGTCTCACAGAGGGTGAATTTCCAACAGGGTGCTTTTTATAGGGAAGGTTTGATTCATGAGCTGGGAGTAGAGCTCTGGTGTATGCTGTCCCCCAGGTGCTGCTTCAAGAAAGGGGGCTGAAGTAGTTTGGATAGATACAGTGTGCCCTGACCATTAACTGTTTATATGTACAGGGAAACAGGGGTGAGAGGAGGAATAGAGCAAATAGAGAAACTTTTCACAGGAACACATATTAGCTTTCACATTAAAAACACCTTTCCCAAATGCCTTAAAAATATTTAAATCATAATACACAAAGTGCTTGGCTCTGTCACTGGTGCTGTGTTTTTCCGTGTGTCACCTTCCAGCAGAACATTTAAAAATATGTATATGCAAAGTATAAAAATAAGTGTATAAACTTGTAGTAATATACTGGGTGTTGTCTTTGGAGGAAAAAAAAAAAAAGAAATGTTTCAATCAATTCTGTTGGAGTTGATGAACTGGGATTAATTGTTTGCAGCAAGGCCAGAATAAGAATTCCCCTAGAAACTTTCAGATAAAATCCTTTGTCCCTCACAGTTGGTCACTTCGTTAATCTTTTCTGGAATTTCTCACATCTGCATTGAAGCCTGCAGGGGGAATTTTTATGAGGATAATTCCCTCTTGTCAGCTTGAGAGTTGCAAACTGCAAAGCTCGCGTTGTCAGCTAGTTTGCTGTACACAGGGATAGATGGTGTGTGTCAGTGTGGTGCGAGTCTAGACTTGACTTTCCAGCAGCCACATGGGAAGAGATTTCTTTCTGGGCTAATCAGCTCAAATCATGTCCTTCTCTTCCCCACTTCATGTTTCACCAGAAATTGCTTTAAGTGTTGATCAGAGCAAGTCTAGTCTGAGACTCCCTAGGCTGAACCTGGCCCTTGAGCAGACAGAGCTAGGGAAAAGGCAGCGTTGGGAGAAAAGGAAAGCATGCATTTCGAGTTCCCCCAATTTATTCTCCTCTGACATTAGATGAAGAATGCAATATAGTGATTCAAGCCGAAAAGAGCATCTTGGGAGGGCTGCAGACAAGTGTGTTGCACTGCCAAGAAGGAATACAGGCAAGCTGGAGTGCAGGGCTGCTGTCGCAGCATCATGGTTTTGTTCCCCTGGGTCACGCATCTGTAACTTTCAGAAATGACTTGCCAATATGTTGCTACTTTTATTAATACTGATTACATTTATGGTGGAAGTCTTACAGATCAGGCAACTATCTCCATCCTTCTTAGAGTTCTACCTGGGAAACTTGATAGTTCTTTTGGCCTTTAGCCAGCTTTTTTCTTGGACTTTTCTCACATATGAGAGGGGGAAATGTCCCACATATCCCGTGCATCTTGCTGGTAAGGAGGCTGGCTGTCTTGAAACAGATGGTCTTGGCATCTGTCTTGCTCAGAGTTTATAATTGTCCCCAGTAAGATGGGGCTGCTCAGTCTTTGCCCTCATTATGAAGAACAAACATCAAAATTACTGTACATCCAGAAAAGTCCAAGATTGTCTTGTAAAAAGCCGATTTTTAGCAGCAAGCAGATGTTCAATATGCCATTTAACACTGTGGTCTTTAACAGCTGATTTAAACAGGGAGCCTTGCAGCTCTGACAGCCCAGTAACATGATGTACTTTCCTTCTTTCTACCAGCTGGTTATTACAAAATCCTGCTCCCGTTTGCTAGGAAGACTCCATATGACAAGCAGGCTGCACGAGGGGGAACACGCGGAGAGTGGAGGAGGGAGGGGAGTTTTGCTTGGAAGACTGTGTGAACAGTTGAACCCATACGCCAGAAAAAATCAGTTGCCAGGGAGGTTGTTCCTCTGGAGGCTACTTAAGGACTTGTTACTGTAGGTTGACTTCACTAGCATACACTCAAAATTTACATCTCATATTTTGCAGTAAAATATGTCTTTTCTGTTAGGCTAGCTGGTAAACAAAACAGTCACCACGGCCGTCTTGCAGCACTCAGAGAAAACTGCTTGTGGCAGGGCTATGTTTACAGAAACTGCTTGCAGAGTCTAAAGCTTTCAGAAACAAGTTGCAATACTTTCAACGGGCCACGGACCTGTAAATTCACCAGGCACACTGGAAGTTTGACCTCAGACCTGTTCGTTGTCTTGTATGACAGAATATTTAAAACATGTTATGTGCTAAAGCACTGAGCCTTTCTGAGCCTCCTTTTGTCCTGCTGTGCTTCATGCCACTGGGAGACTGCTCAAATGCAAGTTACTGCAGATGTGCTGTGTTGGTCAATAGAGCAAGAGATTCTCATTAGGCTTTTGATCTTTTTGGTTAGTCTGAAAGATGTCAAGACTAACTGAGCCTACTTCTCTGGTTTAGGAAAGGAAGACAGCAACACAAATCCTCTAGGGAGTTGTTTTCAGTAATAGGAACTTCATGGAGCTTCAAGACCACTGACAGTTACCCAAACATAGTTATGGCAGTGGAAATCTTTCTTTTCTCCCAGTGTACTTGCTCTGGAGTTGGTATCTTGCTCCTATTCCCCAGATATTGTGGAATAAGTCTTTTTTTTTTTTTTGTGAAGTTTGAACTCTTGCAAAGCAATATTAAAAAAAAAAAAGGCAAAAATGCCCTGTTCTAGAAGATCTGTAACGATTTATCTTCACACTCTACAGGGTAATTTACACACACACCTGGGCCTTTGCTCACCCACAAGAATTGTTTATATTTTGCTTCGGCATCCCTATACAGTTTTGCTCCAACTCCTCTTCCTGTAGTCTGTAAAACATTCTCCCTTTGAATATTCTTTGGAGACAAAAAGGAAACTCTGAAATCATTTGTCAGGCCAGACATCTACAGGGAAAAGAGGGAAGGCCATTCCCTGAAGTTTTCAAAACCACGTTGTGTTTTGTCAGAAGAGCTTCCCTGCTGCAAGCTCCTTTCTCTGCCCTGCTGCTGACCCTTTGGGAGTACCGTGATGCAGCAGGCAAGTGGCTTTTGTTTGCTTTTTGTCGTTATTCCTCCAATATTAAACAAGTGGAATTATATTATTGAATATTTCTTCAGATCCTGAATTCTCCTATTTCTTGGAGCAATTTTCCTTCCCTTCATAAAGAAGTAGATAAAAGGCATTTCAGGGCCTGGCAAATCAGTTTGAGGGGTCAGTGTTGGGTCTGGTGAAGTCCTAGCCTCTGCGTCTTGGCTGCTCCTGGCTGGTGTCCATGGAGAGACACAGGTCCTCCCAGGGCATGGTTGCTGCTGCTGCTGCTGCCACCTTAGAGGTCTGACACAGGTCAGACCGTCCCCTCCTTCCTGCAAGGGTGGTGGTACCCTAGGTGGTGGCTCCACTCGAGATATCTGAAGGTGGATACAGGGGTGGGATTCACATTGTGTTCAATTCAAAAATGGAATTTCAAATATGGGGGCAGAAATACCAGCTGAGGCACAGAAGCATTTTCATTGCTTGTGTTAAGTTCTGTACTGTGTATGGCAGTGCACTTTCTTTCAGGAAGCTGCTTAAAACCAAACATCTATGGTGGTAATCCACCAAAAAGAGCTGGGATGTTCCAGTGGTATTCACATTTGAGTCATCATTTCTAGGCAGCAGAAAGCAGACTCCCATTTCCCCCTTGTGTAAGGTGCTGCCTTATCAGGGTAAGGGACGTAACACGAGCTGTCTGCAAAGATCTCTTTGGGAACTAGGTGAAACTCTTTACATCAGGCAGGTCAAACTGTGCCTTGAACAGAGACTTCTATTTAAGGGAAGAGATCCATTCATTTTTGCAGGTGGTTCCCTTCAAGTGCCAGGCTTGTTCTGCAGATGCTGCCCCTGAAAGTCAGGTGGGGAAGCAGGTATAAATGTCCCTGAATGTAGGTCAGCTCTGAACTTCCACCAGCACTAAACCAGGTCTCTACTGACTGCAATTAAATGTCACATTGTATTAACAAGCAGGAAAAAATCACGAGTGATTCCTACTGAATAACCCTGAGGATCCTTTCAAGGACAAGGGAGCGGCTAATGAAGCTCATGAAATCAAAGTTTTGTAATGAACCAGATGGTCTCAGCTGTTGAATAATTCACCAGAGAGAATGAATGCCATTTCTTCAGGTGTGCTACTGGGTGATATGTCGTCTTGGCATCTGCCAAGAAAGGCCAGACATATGTTCCCTTTACGCTTTCTTTGTTCTTTCACAGTTGAGAGGCTCTCATGAAGAACAACCCTTCACAAGTCACTGATGGGATCAAAGCCTGGGGCCAGAAGAGCATGCAATAAATGGCAGGTTTTGGAGTGCAGCAGGAGGTCAGACCTTTCTTTGGTCAAAATTCTGAAACTCCATGGTAGCCAGCATGGCATTCAGAAAGAGGCTGTTTTTTCTGGAGGAGCATGTTAATGTTCTAACCTACTGCCATGGGCTCTCTATGGAAAGCTTATGATGCAGTATTAACTGTGATAATTTTGGGGGATTCACATCTGTTGCTGCTCTTCATCTTCACTAGGTCACAGGCAGCACCTGTAAACTCCACTTCACAAATCCGTGTGATTTATAAGTCGCTGTGGGCCTCTCTGAAAGAGAAATACCCTCACAGAAGGATCTGTGCAAATAAAACTGCTCCTACACATGGGTATCTCTGAAAAGATCCACTTTAGACTGAGCTGAAACATCTCCTGGTTGAGTTGTCCAACTGATGCAATCATGGCTCCACATCAGGAATGAGACCTGGTTGTTGTGTCTTTGTTAGCTGGGTTTGGCACTGGCTGTGGCCACCATGAATGACCTGAAGTGTGGGCAATAAGGAGGCTCCTGGGCTGGAGGCAATGAGCTGGTTGCTCTGGAGAGCTGATGTGGATGCCTACAGGGAGCAGGGGGAGATGCCCAATGCACCTGGGGACAGTAGGCCAGGAGTCTGGGGGGACAGCAGGCTGCTGAGCAGATCTGGGGCTGAGTCTGACTTTCCTCCTTAGCTGCTGCCAAGGGAAGGGCCCTGCAGTAAGTCTCTGAAGAGCCATCTCTCCTCTCTCTCAGACGAATGAGAGGGAAAAATGGGCTCTACTGCATTCTCTGCAAGAGATGCTGGGTGCTGCCCAGGTGTGGCAGCCTTGTAGCAATGCCAAGACAAGCCAGTGGCTCTTTCTTCCTGCCTGGGCATGGCCACGCCATTACCAGTCTCCAGGCTGTGGCTATAATGGCAGAATGCCCTGCTCATGCTGGTTTTAATGGAGCACTCTGTACTTAGCCCCTGAAGAAGGGGGAACCTATGGTAGTTTCTGCACAGGTCTGATCTGGGAAGAGATGTGGAGTGCAACACTGGCATATGGTCACTGCATGGAGATGATCTCAACAAGCTCATCACCACCTTCATAGTCTTTCCAACAGTCTCTCTCCTCCAGAGCTGCTCCTGGGCAGTGGAATGCTCCCAGCAAAGAGCTATCCTACAGGAACAAGGCCAACTCAAACATGGATGCCAGACATGTGCAGATGTCCCAGAGGTAGCTGGTCTGATTGAGAGACAGCATGTAGCAGGGCTTGGCTGGTGCATCTTCAGCTCTGGCTGAAGCAGCATGAGCCTGCAGATGACAGAATTCCCAGATCCCTACCTTTCTCTCTCAGCACAGGCTGGAGATACCATCCAAGCAGGGTGTACAGCTGGGACCCTAAAACAGGTAGGGGGCAATTGTGCCTGGGTACAGCAGTGGGTGGACAGAAACTTACCACACACAACATCCCTCAGCACCAGCCTGTCCACTGCGGCATTCAGCCAGCACCGGCTTGTCTTCTCACTGTGCACGTACCTGGCAGCTCAGTCCTTAGGAGATGGGAATTGAATTCATTTAAGGGTCTCTCCTTTAGGTAAAAGAGATCAATAAAAGAGAAGAGGTAAGGGCACAAAAGCAAGACCTCAGAAAGAAAGGCTGAACTCTGCTCTAAGAGATGTGAAGTAGCAAGGCACAGATACTGCATTAAATAAGTGCTGTTCATTCTCTCCTACAATATCACATAACTGCCTCCAGCATGATAGATGGCTTTTATCTACCTTGCATTTGAGATAAGGTTTTCTTAAAAATTACCACAGTTATTGGAATCTTTTTTTTTCAGAAGATGTAGCCTGAAGCGTTCCTGACTACCTGGCAATCCCAAGCAAGAGATTAGTTGAGAGTTTACTGAACTCTCCTACTAACCAAAGAAAAACCAGGATGGACCTCTACTCCACTTCTGTAATTTCCATATTGCCATTTTTACTTCAGGGAAATAGAACTATGGAAGATATGCATCGCTTTGGAATTTTAACATCTGGGAGAAGTCATGTGATTTGTTTTTTGCCCTCTATCTATTGGTTTCTCAAACAAATGATAATAAGCTACTAAGCTACATATTCTAAGACTAGTTAGGAGAAAAAACCTGTACAGTGCTAGAGCCCATATTTTTATGTTTTATTAATAAATCAGGACTTGCAGCTGGACTTTTGCCACCCCATTATTTGAAAAATGGGAGTTGAGCCATTCTGCAGTGCACCAATCGTGATCATTCCAATAAGCTAGATATTAGTTTAGGAAACGCTGGCAGCCTCTCGCATTGTGATGAATCTCCTCATGGCCCTGCATCATTAAACAACCTCAGTACATAATGTATGAGGGTTATAGGAAGCATGGCTGTCACAGAAGACATTTCCTACTCATTTTCTAAGGTCGTGGATCTCTTGGATTGTGTATTAGCTGGCTCAGGGATGGCAATAGGCAGCTTGGCCCTGAGGAAAGTCCTTTGCCCAACTCTTGGACATGGGGAATTCAATGCATCTGCAACAGGTCATCTTGATTTTGATGCAGAGCTGAGGACATGGTGGGCCCCCACAGCGTCCTGCTCTGGGCAACTGCAAAGCCCCTTGCTCCCCAGTCCAGGCAGGATGTGCAGAAGCAGAAACAGGAGCTACTTGGAAGGGATTCAATAAGGATCATTGGGACAAACTCACTACTCCTCACAGGCCTACCTAAAACCAAACCACACAACGAATAGAGTCGACTAGACACCCCCTGAACTCTGATAGGCTTGGTGCTGTGACCACTTCCCTGGGAAGGCTGTTGCAGTGACTGACCACCTTCTGAGTGAAGAACCTTTTCCCAGTGTCCTGTCTGAACTTCCCTTGACACAGTTTCATTCCAGTTCTTCATGTCCTGTCACTGGAGAGAGGAGAGCAGCATCTCCCCCTCCACTGTCTCTCTTTAGGAAGTCACTTTAGGAGGTCACTCCTCAGCCTTCTCTTCTCTACTCTGACCAAGCCGAGTGATCTCAGCCACTCCTTTTAAGTCTTGCCCTCGAGACCTTGCACCATCTTGGTCACGCTCCTCTGGACACACTCGAATAGTCTGATGTCCTTATATTGCAGCATCCAAAACTGCACACGCTACTTGAGGTCAGCAGTGCAGAGTAGAGCACCTCCCTCGACCAGCTGGTGATGCTGTGCCTGATGCACTCTAGGATATGGTTGGCCCTTTTGACTGACAGGGTAAACTGCTGCCTCATATTCATCTTGCCATTGATCAGGACCCCAGAACTCTTTCTGCAGGGCTGCTCTCCAGCGTCTCATCCCCCCGCTTTGTACATATAACCAGGATTACCCCCTCACAGCTGAAGAATCTGCCACCTGCTCTTGTTAAATTATACCAGAAAGCAAAATGGCACCAGCAGGTATTCCTTAGCCTTGAGACAAACTGGAAAAGATGGCCTGGCCATGTCCATTTACTAAACACTTTCAGCTTCTCAAACAAGGTGGCTGCATCCAGGCTGTCATTGGCTTGGACTAACTAATGGCCGTGCCTAGGAATCATCTGGGAGAATCCTAGATGGCCTGAGCCAAAATTGTGCCAAGGATCTTGTCAGTTAACCAGGTAGCCACTCCTGTGAATGCTGCCTGTCACTGCTAAATTCCCTAGCATAGGCATAGCCGGGATCATCACCTGTCAGTAGTCCCGATCCAGCAGTACCATCCATCTTCTTCCCTAAATGAGGCATTTGATGTGCAGAAGCCCATGTTAAGTCCCCCCCTTAGGATTAAACTCCACTTCTGCAAATCCTACTGTAACTACAGAAGTAGAGGGATTTCTTTTTAAAAGTGAAATGAAAAGGGGGGGCAATAAATCATTTCCATCTTTTATTTACCCAGCTCAGTGTGTAACAGCTACTGGCATTGAAGGCTTTCTTTTTCAGGAACATCTGTGGTTTTGATAAGTCTTTGTAGGTATAGAAAAGCCTGAAGTCCTTCAGCTTTATGTCATACGACATAAAGCACAGTCAGTGTGACTGAAAGGCATTAGATTGAAAACCAGCATGCATTGGTTATAAAAGAAAGAGTTTGTTTAAAAAGTTAAAGTTTCAAATGTGATTAGGAAGACTGATACAAACCAAAACACATGAGGGTACAGAGCCGGCTTTCACTGAAGAGATTAAAACCCCCTCCATTTCCACTAGCCCCTCCCATGCTAGTCCTTCATCAATTGAAGCAGGGAGGGGTGTTTTCTGCATCTTCCAAAGCAATCCAAGGTTTGTGGCTTCTGTGGGCAACATAGATGCTCGAAGTCGGATTTCCTGCAGCAGTTTCAACCCCTACAATGACTCCTCAGGTTGAGGTGGGAGGCAGGTGCTGGGACCAGAGCTCCCCACAGCCCCCAAGCAAGGGTGGTGGGAGGAAAGCTGCCTGAAGGGTTGAAGCAGTTTCTGCTGGCAAGAGTGGTCCCTGCCCACCCTGGGTCAGCAGGAGCCCTCAGAGAGGTGGGAGAGGAGGAAAGCAGATGCCTGGCTTGGAATAAAGCCTGGGGAAGGTGAGGGGAATGGCTTGATCAACTGGTGAGGCAAATCAGGGCCTCAGAAAGAAAGCTGACTTGTCTGCCTGGAAGGAAGAGCTCCTACCTCTGGCTGCTTGCTGAGATCCTATGGACTTCTTGGGTCCAGCACAGGTTCCTGCTCTGGGAAGGAGGGGATGAGGGTGGTGAGGCAGCAGAGAGGTGAAGAAGGAAAGGAGGGTATGAAAGAAGAAAATGCCAGGATTAAGAGAAGGAACTACATGGGGACAGAGGGAGAGACTTGTTAAAAACAAAACACTGGGCTGAGGCACACCAAGGGGAGGGACAACAAGCCCTGCAGAAGTCAGAAACCAAAGGCAGTTACAAAGGCCATATATTAAAGACATGCAAGTGGTGATATATTGTATTTTAATGCAAAGTTTAATGTCAAAATTCTTTTAAAAATAAGAAAAACCCCAATCTGCTATATATTTTTTAGCTCCCCCCATTCCTTAGCTCCCCAGGAAATGCCAAAGGCTGGCTCCTTGGGGGTGCACTGCAGACAATCCACATCCCAGCCTGCAGAGCCCCAGCACAGCAGCAGACCAGGGCACCTGCCTGAGCCACCACCTCTGCCAGCATCGGTGCAGATCCAGGGTCTGGCCTCTTGGTGCCAGGGATAGGCAGCTGGGCCAGCGAGGTGCTGAGGAGGTGCAGGTGTTCAGGCACAGCACTGGAGAAGTCATCAGCAAATGGTTCAAAATAAACAAACAAAAAGACCAGGTTTCACTTTCATCTCTTTTACGTAAGTATCTTGCTAGATGAAAAGCCATTCGCTGCAGCCATTGCATGACTAATTTAAATCAAGCTGGTTTTTGAGCAGATGAACTAGGGAAGCCCTTTCTTCTGTGGCTGAAGACTACGTAGGGTGAGGAGGGAGAGCACTGGCAGCAGCTTTTCCAGCAGCTGAGTGTCTCTGTCCCACCATCTCCTGTGTCAGGAGCGTTGAACTCGCTTCATGCAGCCAGACTAGCTTAAAGAGCCAAAGTCTGAGCACCCAGAAGCTGCTCAACGAAATAGGTAGAAATTTAGTTTGGTGGTGAATTCTGCCTCTGCCCAATTCAGCTGAAATTTGCCAGTGGGTTCAAGAACATACTGTTCTTGACTAAAATTTGTTCCATAGGAAACAAAGCCAAAGTAAAGAAGGTGCAAATCAAAGACAATTCCTTTACAGAGAAGTAACACTTGACCGTTTCTTAGAAAGGCACCTCCTCAGAAGCACTCTCCTGCCCAAGGGCTGGCACAGCTGAGCCAGCACAGCTTCCCAGCACAGCCCTGCCTTGCTGGCATGCTCAAGCATAGGGCAGCCTGGAAAAGCCTTGCTATTAGCTTGCCCAGGCAAACCTTTACAGAAACCTCTGTCCTCTGAGACAGTGTACCCACTGGCAAATATGTTGCTACACAGATCTGCACCATGTATCTTCTCCTAGTGCCAGGTCTTTCGACAACATATAAATAAAAAAACCAGGCCATTTTGTTAGCAGTCACCATGTACAAATTTAGCAACCTGAGCCAGTGATGCCAAAGTCCTCTTCAGTAATGCTCCAGGGCCAGATGCCTCGCAGTCACACATCATAAATTCCTGTCTGCTATTTCCATCTTGTGTTTACCCAGCTCAGTGTGTAACAGCTACTGGCGTTGAAGGCTTTCTTTTTCAGGAACATCTGTGGTTTTGATAAGTCTTTGTAGGTATAGAAAAGCCTGAAGTCCTTCAGCTCCAGTTCTCGGAGCAGACTGTACCAGTACCGCACCACCGTGCTGTCATTGCCGCTAACTTCAAATCCAGGCCAGTGGATGTGCACCTCAAAGACCAGCTGTCCTATCTGCTCAACAACATCTTCCAGGATCAGGTTTTCCAAAATTTTCCACTCAGCACTCTCCACATCTGCCTTGAGGACATCAATCTGCAACAAAAGCACCATTACTGTGTGAAAATGAGAAACTTTGCAATTATAGTTAGAAACAACTGAGGCCAGGCTTGACCATTCTTTAATATACATAGTTGTTCTTATGTATAAATAATTTTGTATTAAAAAAACAAATTAAAAAATCTCAGAAGACTAAAGGGGCAGTACACGCTTGCCTGTTCACAGCCCTTCTCCTCCTGCCTCCAACTCCTGGTCTGAAAAACTATGTATCCCAAGGTGCTGATGCAGCTCCTCCCACAAACAAAGCATGTTACTGTTCCTTCACAATTCTTGTGGTGGCACCACATCTATGAAAGAAAGAAACCTACCTAACTAAGCACAGACAGTAAGGCACGACTGTTCCTTATTTCTCCGTCACAAAATTCCGTGACAGATCTAAACACACTAACAGGGATTACTTGCACCACAGTTGAGTGGGGTCCTCATGAGCCAGATGCTACATGCTCCACACAAGTGCAGGAGGAGGCCAAAGTGAAATGAATGAGAGAGCAGCTCAGGTCAGCAGGCATCACTACAGATGCTGACTGAGGAGGACCAAAACAAAAGATAATTATGCGGTGTCTACAGGGTTTTAAGGGCAGCTTTTCCAAAGAAAAACACATAGCAGGAAAGAAGCTGTGAAGGTGTTTAAAGGGAATAACAGATCTAATAGAAAAGTTCCCTGCTCTAGTTTTAGACCGTTATTTAATTTTGTGGTGAGATGTTCAGCAATCCAACTTCTCACAGCCCTACACAACTGTGGGTTTACTTCACCTGGAGGTGAGCGGGTGCAGGGGAGCTGTAAACTGAAATGAAAAGTGAGCATTTCATCACCTTTTCACACCTGCTAGAAAACAATGACTGCAGTGCAGTAGTGATCACAAGCTGCAGAGCTCAAGGGTCTGTGTTTCCCAGAGCCACACAGGAAACTCCCACACTGTGAGAGTACAGAGTTTGCCTGTGCCAGTTCCACCTGAGCTGCTGCTTCTGCCCATCTGCTCACACTCAAGATATGTTTGAAGTGAAAAATTGAGTTAATTTAGAGTCAAGAATACTGAAAAAAAAAAAGCCAACAGAACCCAAACCAAACAACAACAACAAAAACCAAACAAAACCCCCAGACTCTCTCACACCTTAACTGTCATGGCAGTGTTGAAAAAGGCACCCGTGCAGGTACAGGCCAGAAATTTGGGCGGGTAATGTAAAAGCATTGCAAAGGCAACTGTTTTCCTAAGCTGCACCATCCCAGGATGCCTCGCTGGTGTCATGCCATGCCCCATCCATGTTGGCTGGGGCCCTGGCTCCCAGACCCCTCTGCCCTGGGCGCAGGGCAGGGGTTGTACTGGGAGCACGTCTCCTGTACCACCAGAGCTCTGCATTGCATGGGCCATGGCCAGAAACCATAGGGCTGTGGCAAGGGGTATCTACCTTCCCTTGTTCTCTGGATAGCTGACTGGAGACACAACAGATTGATCTGCTGAGGTGCAGAGCTCACAGTCATGTCAGCCCTACTCAGGCACTGTGCTCCAGCACTACAGATGGGCATGGGATGGCAAGAGTCTGTAGGTTCTGGACATGTGCCCATTCTGTTCTCCATCTGTAAAACAAGGGTATTAACCATGGAACACCCTCTACAGAGCACAGGGGTCGTGCTAATGAAGGGCTGCAAGACTTCAGTAGAACAAGCTGTAAAGCAGCTGAAAATAACACACTGCATTTTCAGAGCAGGACTTGGGAGAGTGGGACTTGAATGAGGTCCATGGTCACAGCCCGAATAACAATAAGCCAAGCCACTGCTTGTCTGCTCATTAAGGCGGCATTGTGCCTCCTCCACGCTGTGGGAGGCAGGGAGCCAGTGGAAAAAGACTGAGGGATTATGGAATTAAAGCCCATATTGTGGCATGTCCGCATGGGGAGCAGAGAGGAAGGTTGCACAGACAACCTCAGCTCTGGTATTTCCTAACTTGACTCTACAACAAAGAGCCTGTCAGTCTGTCCATCCGTGGGTCAGTGAAATAGTTGAACATAAGGCTCCCCTGGGTTCGATGGGAGGCTGAATGTAAATGATGCTGCTCATGACATTTCAGCTGAGACCTACTTCATGGGTGAGCTCACTTGTTTTCCTTTATACATTTAAATAGGTTATTTATTTTTCAAATACCAACTCACATCTCTACCTGTAATGCAATTTTGCAGGCAGTTCATTCTGCATAGGTGCAATTGCCATAGGACCACACACTGCTGCACTTAAGATACCAAAGATTTTTATCTCTGGGAGATTTCTGTAACTTTGAAAGCAGACAAATTATTCAAAACTTTATATTCTTGGGTGATAGAGCAGGGGGATGGGTGTATAGGGGAAGAAATATTTCTATGCATTTGCTTTTGTTTTCCCATGACCTTACTTTATGGCAAGAGTAGGACATCTTTTTTCCATGGTAATATTTGCGGTCATCATACAGGTTTGTTTGTTTTTCTTTTGTGACACTAACTGCTGCTCTGGCTGCTCAGCAGGACTCTCATGCTCTGTGTTGTATTTGCAAAACTGATCTGAAAAGTGGCTGCTAACCAATGTTTCAGTAGGAGAAAGTGAGTTACCACAATAACTGCTTAAACACACACTGAAATGACCAGGAAAGAAACACAAGGCTAGTGGGGATGTGCTGCACACTCAAACCAGAGGCTCTTTGCTGCCTTTAGTGCTGTGCACTGCTCAGAGACCTGGAGGGAGGAGGGTACCTGTCTCTACCCACCAACTTTTATGACTGCCTTCCAGGCAAGGTGTTCCTTTCAGCCCAGAGTCTCCATTTTATGCCACAGATAGTGCAAAATAAACGGCAGAACAGCTCTGTGTCAGAGGATCTGAGCAAATAACAAGCGTCCTGCTAACACCAAATGCAAGTTTTGTGATGATTAGACAGCTCAGGAAATATTTAGCATCAGTGATAAGCAGCACACTACTGATAAGAAATACACTACCACCTTCCAGTGGCCTTGATTCAAAGTGCCAGTGAAAGGATTAGTGGACATGTCTATAAATTCAGAGCTCTAATTCATCCAGGAGCGCAGCTGGAGTCTGCTGCTGGGAGTAAATCCCAGAGGGCAAAGATCTACAGTGCCTGAAGGTAAAGTATGGCAGTCACTTTCAAGCACTCACAAAAGCTGCTTCCTCTTATCTTCCACAAATCCTTTTATCCTCCAGGAACTAACTAGGCTATCACAGAAAAGTAAAAAGTGTGGATTTTTAAATGTTTTCTCAGTTTAGCTCCTTTGAAAAAGCACTGCAGCATTGTACCACTTACACTTGGATTAAAAAAAGGGCCTTGCTCGTGCACAACCAAGCACATAAAACAGCTGAAAAAAATGTGTTTTAGTTAGTGAAGGTCAACACATACTGTATGAAGGCTCATTTCTTCTTTTTAGGGTAATGACTTGTTACAACTGTGCATCATTTCCTACAGCAGAGATCAGATCTCTGTTCACCTTGATCGCTTTTGAAATACCAGGGTTAAGGGGGATTTCAGGCTCTGCTCTGCCCCGTGGGCACCATTTAAAGCTCCCCATGGAGAAGAGTCAATTGAGAGTGAGTAGCTGGAGGAAGCAATTTAGCTGTATTATTTCCACCATGAGCTCAGCATGTGGAAGTGAAAGCCAGGAAAGGCAAAACAACAAATGCTGTACAGGTCACGTAAGGAGGATCCCTCCAGTTCTGTGGGAGCAGGTCTGTGGTGCAAGCTGGGAGCAGGGAGAGGAGAGCTGGTTACAGCTTTCAAGCACAGGAACAAAGCTCAGAACAACCTGGCCTCCTGAACTGCAGGGCCACCCCCACGATTCGAGGCTGGGAGAATTAACCCTTTGCTCTGGTTCCCTGATACCCGGTTACCATTTTGACATCAGCTGTACAGCCAGATAAACTCTGCTGGCTTATGCATCAGATTTTTCCCTCTCCGCCTAAGTACAATTCTCTATTTTCAGTAGATAAAACTCTAGAAAAAGCTATTTAATTCACATTTTGATAGCACGTGTCTTTGCAGGTAACAACAGGTTCTTGAGCATGTTTTTTTCAAATGCGTCTTCCCTCTTATCCTTTTCCCATCTGCAAATTTTCAACATGATACTTCCCCCACTTTCTTTTCCTCTCAAAATGCATTCACAGCCCCTCCTCATCAGCAGGAGATGGCTTGGATGTAAAGTCCCTTCCATTCCCTTTTATTCTGAGCTGAGACTGTAATTGATGGCAGACAGGATGCCACGTAGCCTAATAGCAAATTATGCTCCCAGCAACTTGTGACTGTCTCTCCCCACGCTCCCTGCAATCAGTGGGAGGGGGAAACATCCTGTCTCTCTCTCTCAGCCATCTGCTGGAGGGACTAGGACTGCTGTGGGCATGGTCTGAGCAACATGGATACTGAAACAGGGAGAAAAGTCAATCACTACTGATCAGTGATATACAGATCCAAACAGCAGCACTTCTTCTAATTACTTCCCTTCCTTCCTGCTCACATTGACACTTCTCTCTGCAGCAGTCAGTATAGCCAGTTTCACACTGACTCTGGTGCAAATGTGTCATTTGAGATTGTTCACTCCCAACGTGACAGATTGGGCACATCTTCAAGTATCTGCTTAAAGCATCAAAGTCACAAAGCTGATTTGTGCAGTTGGGTGTTTACATGGTCTTTGGTCTTTTTTTACAGTAAAAAGCAACTGTCCAGTTGATATACACATCACTGAAACAGAAAACCAGCAGTGAGTGCAGGTGAGCTTTGTTCCTTCTCAGAGGAAACAGGGTGAAGAGTCACCATGAGGACGTAAGCCCCCAAAGAGTGACCTCCTCACCTGCTCAGAGTGGCAGCAGCTCACAAGTGTGCATCTCTGCTCAGAACACTGTGCCCCAGCTCCCATTTGCACTGTGTTACCTTTTTCAGTTTGCACAGCTCTCCTGTTGTACACTAAAAGATGAAAACATCCCCTCGCCAGATCCTTGAATCCGATGGCTAGATTGCCAAAGTGGTAAAAATACCACAAGGGAGCTGCAGAAACCCTGACCTTAAGTTATTTAACAGCCTAATCAGCAGCAAAAGCTCTGCTTGCCAAGCCTATGCTGCAAACAGACTATTTAGATACTGCACTTATTCCACCAGCGGCCAGGCTGGGAGTGCAGCTGCTCAGCGCACAGCCCTGGCCGAGCACACGAGTTGCTTTGCAAAGAGTGTATTCAGCCATCTAATCTTGCAGGAGATGTCCCGCTGCCTGCTCCCCCCAGAAAGGGGGAAAGTCCTTTTCATTTCTATTCTTTTGATCTTCTCTGCCAGACACTGCTGGACGCCTGTGGGAACGGATATTTACTCAAAAGAATAAATGGTGTACGCTAGACCCTCAAGTCTCTTCATTAGAGGGGAACAAACATTTGCAGCCTGTTTATGTTGCCCCAGCACCAAGCAAGGACAGTGGGATCCAGCTCTATGCTTATATAAAGCCACATTATCCCAGTATTGCAAAAGGTGAAAGCCAGCAGCAATGGGACAAGCGCATTACAAGGGGACAAGGGGGCAGTCAGCGCAGGAGGTTTGCAACAGAAGGCAAATAGTTAAGCAGCAATTGATTTGAAAACCCTGAGGAGCAAGACCTGTGAGTGTGTGTGTGTGCAGCAAGGGACAGAGGGCTTAGGCTACTGTAAAACAGTTACACACAGTAAACAGCATTTTGGCTGCAAGACCTTCTATTATTTATTAATTGCTTGTTAATGCCCATGGGGGCTTTCAAAATGTAAGTAATTGAAGAAAGGGATCAGAGTCCCACCTTCAAAAAATGTTCACCACACTTTAAAGAACATCTCTCGCAGGATGAGAATCTGCAGCCCTGGTATAACTGGGTAGCTCCAATTAAATTTGGTGGAGAACTTGGTTCCCTCTTGCACTAGACAGAGCAATCTTTAAGACTACACCCCTTCATGAGAATCTATTTGTTTCACTCCATTTCTGGTCCTAAGTGCCAACCTGCCTCCTTACTGTTTTGCTGTTTGTCCACCTTGCTATTTGCTGCACATTCTTGAAAACATGAATAAGAAACACCCAAAAATGCTTGCACGTCTCAGATTTCATCTGGGACAGCCACTAAGGAGGGACAGAAGAGCTGCTGAGCCTTTGACCTCTGTATTTTAAATTTTTGAGAATGGAGGGATATCTTATACTGCTGTCAAATCAACAGTGAGATCAGAAAGGATCCAGACACTAAGGTGAAAGTATTCAAATGAGATACGTCCAATGCCAATGACAAAAATTTGTAAACCATAAAAGGAGGACGTATGAGCTACTAAGAACAAACATGGGGGGGGAAAAAGTACATTGTTCAGAGAGCTCCTAAGTGCTCTAGAGAGCTTGTTAATGTCAATTATTCCCTGGAATTTGTGAGAAAGATGGGTAGTGGAGAAAAATGACAATGTTTATAAGAAAGGCATTGTTCTCAATTCTAATTAAACCAGTGTCATGCTATGGACCACCACCCTGAGCAAATATTCAGCACCTTGGCTAAATTAAAACCATACAGATTCACACTTCTGTGTTTAAGGCAGTGTTAATGGCTTAAGCAGGAGTGGGGAGCATGAATATTCATCTGGTACCACCTCGAGAAGCAGTGTGGGTTCCCCAGGCTCCTGCCGAACTCCAGTTGTGGTGGGAGGAGGGAACCAGGACTGACTGGTTTCTTACAGTAGCAGAATACCAATGAATACACTGCCAGCAGTGAGTGCCACACTCTTCTGGATGCAACTGTTTGACACTGAAACAGTGGTATGCTGCTGCTGCTGCTGTTGAAAAGAAGGTGGAATTGAACACAGTCTGCACAGCCCTCTAGTAGAGCTGGGGGAAAGCAGATTTTTAATACCTGATTTTTTCTGAAGGGTCTTAACAACCACAACAAAAGCAATGACAAAAAAAGGAAAATAAAACCCTAAAAAATTGTCCTTGCTTTTTAATTTTTAGCAGACAATAATATACTCTGAAAATGCCTTTTTTTTTTTTAAGAGGACCTGCACAAGTTCTGTTTCAATAGTGCAATACTTCAATACTTTCATTACAAGTCAGGCATTGCACTAGCCCTTTTACTAGGAGAAGAAAAGGCTATGGATTGCATTATATTCAGCCAATGGTATCATTAAAATGGTATCTTTCCTCCATGCCTGACGATTGGATACTAAACAGCACCTTCAGGCCACTCTCTAGAAACACCAATATTCTTAACAGTATCTTGAGAAGTGCTTCTGGTGGAGAGAATTTAAATGAGACGAAAGGATATGTAAGGTACCAAAAAAAAACCCTTTAAAGGAATGTGTATGAGGCGCTCCATGTATACAACACAGAGAGCGAGAGGTAGTGAGCAGTAAATCACTGTCCAAGGATCTTTGCTTCCCGAAACATGAGGATGTCAAGCCCATTTCTCCTTGCAGCCAAACTCTTCAATCCACTTACAATTAAAATACTTTAGGCAGCAGCAGCCTCAGCTGACTAAGTAAATATACAGCTATTACCACCTTGATTTCATTATCCCTAGAATGAAAAAATATATACATCCAGGAGAGAAACACTGTATGTCAGGAGCTTGGAGGTTACTCAGAGGCAACTCCTACAAAGTTACAAAAGGCAGCACTTCCAACTACAGCTGGAAATGTCTGCACCATTTGATTGCCTCTTTTCAGCAAGTGGAGTAAAATTTGCCAACTCACTGATGCACACCCAAACAAAAAGGTTCACTACAGCACTGGTTAATGCTCAAACTGCAGCTCTGCTGTCACTCCAAAAAAATCGGTCACATTTCACAAAGAATGGATTTGGCCCAGGATCTACAAACATACCCTCAAAGGGACTGAATTTGTGTGTCACAGGCAGTAAGTCCCTCAAGAACTCGTAAACTATAGATCTAGAGGCAGATGCTTACTGTAGAATAAGATGTTCTCCAGCACTCTGAGCTTTTGCTCTAATGGGATGACTTTTATAAAAAAAAAAGTTACATATTCTGGCTAGCTTGCCCAATGTCATCATCTCCTGCACCCTCCCTTTCAGCACAACCTGGAAATCAGGTGCATGAGACTAGTTAGCACAACTCTAAAGTCCCGATCTCAGGATTTGTCAGATGCCGAGCACAGAGCTGAGTCTGTGGACAAGTCACTCAAGATGGGATGCACCTCATCCAGCCTTAGACATCTAAACCCAAAACAGTTGTCCAGGTTCCCTTGGACAAAGGATCACGGAGAAGAACAGGAATTTCCGAAAGGCAACTTGAGATGTACAGGCCACATCATCCAGCCTCTTTTAAATACCTGCCCTTGAGGGAGACAAACTGCACCTTAACAGTTTCACTTGAGTTTATACGGAACTCAAGAGCTATCTCAAATGTAGAAATTTAAGTTAATGGAGGTGAGTTTCATGTTCCTCCATTCTTTGGCAGGTCATTTATTTAGACTACGAGCTCTAAATGCTACAGTATTGCATCTGCCTGGTGCAAAAGGGTCCAGTGCTAATCCAGGACTTGACTTTGCAGAGTTACTCCTACTACAAATAGGTCAGGAGCAGCCATTTACACTTAAAAAAAAACAGTGTTCTGGGACAAATCTCATTCTACTGTGCCATTCAGAAACCGATATAACAAGGAGATGGCCTGATGAGTCACAAAAAAGCAAATAGGATGACAAGCAGTAACAGTGCAGACATTTCCAGGGAAGGATGGGGAAGAAGGCAGGTCACAGCCCGAGCCTTAGCAGACACACCACTGGGACTTTTGAATAGTATCAGTTGCTGATGTCCCAGCTGCAGGAGGGGTAGCACAACACTAATAAGATGTTACAGGAAATACAGGATCTCTCATGTCAGAGAAGTCTTAGAAAGGCCGGTATGATAACCCTCTAAAAGCCAAGGCTGTTCTTCATGGCTATATGGGAATGGTAAATAACAGCTGCAGATAAAAGGCCACTTAAGCCTAAAGACCACTGATTGCACAAGAAAACTTGGATGTGAAAATAACGAGGCTAAAAATCAGATGAAAAGTGGGTTTTTTCCTTCTAGAATTGAGATCTTGGAGAAGCCCCAAATAAGCATAAAAAGCAGAGAAAAAATTAAACCCTTTCAAGACAGAACTCCAAACATTTATTGAAGGATTTGTGATGCAACAAGTCAAAAGACCTTGTCTCATTTGTTCTTTCTGACACTAAGCCACATGTAGCAGAGCAGATCTGAACTTGTGCCTCCAGCTCCAGCAAGGCGAAAGGGGCTGTTCCCTGGCTGCAGCAGGAACAGTGACAAGGACTCACCTCCCTGCAAGAGCTCCCAGGCTTCTGAGCTCCTGGCTTCTCATCCTGAGCTCAGGCTTCCACACTAGGACATAGACCACTCTGCAGGTGCTCATCAGCTGGTACTGAGGACCTTCTGTGTGTTAAGATGACAGCTGAGCTGAGTGTATAAACCCTGGTGGCACTCACACATTGAACTTGGACACAGCAGCCCCCATAACTCACACGAACAAACTCACAGCTCCCTGTGCAATACCTAAGTCTACCCTTGCAGGGGATAATCAAAGTTAAATGATTTTGTCTAGGCAGGGTCAAGAATTCATAAGCCTATTCTGGCCCCTGTAGTCCTGAGGTATACATAGTAAAAGAGTAACTGTACGAATTTGGTTGCTACAAAACTTGAACATGGATGTTTCCCACCCTGAAGAGTAAAGTTTTTGTTTTGTTAAATAAATCTCCATGCACAACTAAGCTGTGATACATTTTCCCTGGACTTTTATATTATTAAATTACTGCCAAAAGAGCCAATTTTAAACCAAAATTGGAAATCTTTTCTTTAATATTTGCTCTTTCACACCAGTCTTCACAAAGCTTAAAGTGCAGCATAAAATAGATTCTACATTATCTGCTTTAAGAGAGGAGCAAATGATAAATTACTTCTCTGAGAGGAGATGATGTTATTAATCAAAATGACTTCAGGGTGTAGTGTTTTGAAGTTGTATTGAGTATTAAATAACAGGTGAAGGGAAGGAGGTTTTTCCTTTTGAAATCCTAAATCTAAGCCTATTCAATAAAATGAAGCAGATACCTGTTAGCCAAGTTGTCACAGAAAAAAAATCTTCACGAAGAGACAGTGTAAATTAAAGCCTTCAAATCAAAAGCAGGACGTAAAGATTGCTTTGTATTTCTTTTCATAACAAATAATGACACAGTTTGGTCTCTTACAGAATTTGTTCAAGATTACTTGAGTGGCAGGAAGCGAATGCGACTCTGCTGTCCCCTGAAAGTAACAGCTATGCCCACTTCCTGATTAAATGAAGCTTTTACTTTGTATTCTCGAATTCTCCTTTTCAGATTAATTTATTTTACCAGGAGCCATTTCATCTGCTGCCGAGCTGTACTGCCAGGGAATGCAAATTCATAGCAGTTACTGAGGACATCACACAGGACTTATCCTACAGAGCTCCAGAGAGAGGAAAATTGCTACTGAAATAAGAGTTTGCATGTGTGAACATGCATGCCCATTCAGGACAGAATGAGGTCTTGCCTGTTTCTGCTGTTCAGGGCCTTTCTGTCAAAGTTTTTTAATTTTGCTTTATAGCACAATCTTTGGAATACAGAATACATGTAGTAGTTTGGTTTGAATTTCTGGTTAAGGATTATGATTTTTTGTAGAGGGGATAATGTTAGAGTGGGGAGAAGGAGCTCACGTTTCAATACGGTTTTTCCCTTAAAGTTTTATTCCATACTAAAATCTGGGCTACATAGCAACCTTTTGAGGAAGACACTGACACCATACATAACACCAGTCCATGCTGGGACTAGGTGAATGGTTTATTTAGATAACTTAGCCCCCCTGTAGCTGAAATTAAATCTGGTGATTCCCTTGCAAGACCATGGAACCAGCTGTGACTGGTCTAGAAGGGCACTAGGATATATACTCAAGGCTGTGTCCCACAGTAGGCTTGTATCCAAGTCAGAACATTACAGTCTGGATGAACAATGAGTACAATGGATTGAACTCTACCTGGAAGTCAGTTACAAGTAGGGTGTCACAGGAGCTATACTTGGATTCATCCTGATCGACTCCTTTATCAGTTACCTAGATGAGGAGTTCGATGACACTTCTACCATATTTATGGATGACACCAAATTGGTGAGATCAGCCAATAAAGACACACTAGGGCAGAGTTGCTCTGGACCCAGACAGACTGGAAGGATGGGTTGACAGGAACCTGATGAAATTCAACAAGGACAAACACCTAGTCCTGCATCTGGGGAGGAAGGACTCCCTGCAGTGACACAAGCAATGTGATTATATCCCTGTATATGGCACTTGTGAGAGCACATCTAGATACTACATCTAGTTTTGGTTCCCACAACACAATATACACCATGATAAATTGAGGAGAGCTCAGCTGGGAGTCACCAAGATGGTTGCAAGGAGAGACTGTGGGAACAGGGCTTGTTCAACCTAGGCAGAGGGAAAAAGCATCAGCTTTGTTGAGGGGAAAAAACATCAGCCTGTAGAGCCTACAAAGAGGTCATCAAGACAGCTGAGAGGCTCTTCAGCAGTGCTTAGAAGTAGGACAAGAGACAATAGGCATAGACTCAAATCAGGGTCTTTCAGACTGGATATAAGGAAAAATATTTTCATAATTAGAACAGTCCAGCAGGACAATAGCTGGCCCAGGGAAGTTGGGCAGTCTCTGTTCTGGAAAAAACTCAGTGTTTTTCAAGATGAGAGTAGATATAGCCTTGAACAACCTGGTCTGACTTCACAGCTGGCCTTGCTTCGAGCAGAGGACTGAACTATAGACCCTTTAAGATCCCATCTGTTTTGAATTATCCAACGACTCTGTAGGAAGGTAAGTTCCCCATCCATTGATCACTAATCCATGGGGAACACCAGCATTGTAGCAACCTCAACCCAGTAGGTAGTCAGAAAATATGAAAGGGAAAGCTTCCACAAAGCTGAACGCCACTGCAATAGAAAAAGAATCATGTGCACTCAGTGGCCTTCTCCCTTTTTCCACTGTTCATTATCAATGCAATACAGAGCATGTACACTGAGTAAAAAAAATTGAGCGTGGGGGGCAGGGAAGGGAAGATGAGCAAGATCAATTTTTACATCTTTATCCTTTCCTGTGGCCAATAAAATACTGCTCTTCTCAGAAGATACACCATTAAATTTTCAATTTAGAACTGTACACCAGGAAATAAAACTTCCATGACATCCTTCAGAGATTATCCCAGGGCTTAAGAGATTTCATACTCTAACAGTTCCCAAAAATACTCTGACTACATGTTTCCTTTGTCAGCCACATCCTAATATAGTACTAGATATAGTACTAGATAAGTCCTCTACCCCCAGGCTGTTCACATTCCTCAGAGAACTGAGGACTGTTATGCCACACAGACAGTTAGAAAGATCGAGATCTTTTAATCTTTCCTCGCATCCACTCTTAACACCAAAAAGTGTTTGTATTTCTTGCCAAAATATCAGGATGGGTTTCCCTTTCTGTGGATGAGGTCCTATCACTGTCTGCAGAATAGCAGGTGTGCTCTCATCTGAGTCAGTGTGCAAACAAGCCCATTCAAGTCCTTTGATTCTCTCGCACACAAAACCCCCAAACTGCAAGTTTTGTTTTCAAGCACTCCAGGAGGCCTTGTCTGTGCTGTTTGCATCAGCCTGATCTTCTAATATTGGTGGAAATAGTTTCAGTCACTTGTAGGGTCTTGGATCAAGTCCCAAATCTTAAAGAATAAAAGCAAGGAGAAAACGAGGCATTAACTTCAAATGCAGCTGCCCGGAATTCCTGCCTTGAAGTGGGAATGGAACAAAGTTGAGGGTAAGTGGAAGGATTTTTTAAATTAAAAAGAACAGGACAAAGAGCATGTTTTAACTTTCTAATTGAAAAAAAAGTGCTTTGGAAAATATTCTGTGGAACTGTTTTGAATTAACTTATTTATTCAGCCAAGGGAATATTCCACTCACATTCACCGGAAGAATGAAAACTTGAATGTCACAGTATTTACTTTGACGCTCTCTTCATAAATTTGAGCTTATTGGTGTCTTTACGCAACATGCAAGTTCTCAGGCTGTCTTTTAAATTCAAGAAAATCTAAACAGAACGATGTGAGGACAGTCAGCACATTCAGGTATTTCACAAATATATAGTACCAGAAGGTTGCAGGATGTGCAACAGCTTTATCCTCACCAGGAGAAAGTCAGTTCCCAACTTCACTAAGCCACAGCTTTGCACAGGGGAGCTGCTCAAATACTAACAGAGCAAGAGACTGTATACACTGTTCAAAATGCGTCAAAACACTTAACCAAATCCCATGGCATGTGTACATAGCTAGACGAAAGCCTGGTTGCATGTGTTACGTGTGCGTTATGATCCTTGGCTGCCCTCCAGCCAGATGTTTTCATGTCAGCTAACTCTCACCCAGAAAGTTACATACTCAGAATTCACTGCTACCTTCTTCTTGTTCACAGAAGGTCTTACAATCACTCCGTATCACCATGATAACCTGAGACTGACTGTTCCCCGCAGGTCTGGTATATCACAAGACTTGCACTGGATCGGGTCGTTAATTATTTGCTCTGTGACTAATTTGTCTAAAATCAAAACAAAGAATGTAAGGCGCGCATCAAGGAAAAGCCATCTCTGTCTCCTCAGATGTTTTGCTAATGCACAGCCTAGTATAGTTACAGTATGCCTAAGAAGTAGTAAAAGGCTTCTTTTTTCTGCTCTCATCTTCAAAATGGTTCAATCAGTAGAGCTGAGCCAAAAGAAAATATTAAAGAAAAGAAAGAAGTGAACTGAAAAGGACATCCTGCATCTTTTAATAACAAACCAAACAAACATTGCACTGCTTGCTTTGTAAGTCTTACAGAAGAGCCCCTCCTTAGCTCAGGCTGCCTATTTCTTAAAAAACAAAGGCAAGCAGAACTAGCTGCAGGCAATGAAGTACACAAGCATTTGAATTCATGCTTGTGTATCCTCAGAAGGAAAAACTCTCTTAAAAGCAACCTAAGGAACTTCTTCAACTATATTCTGGCAAAAGTTATTTGAGACTTGAAGATTTTTGAAGTCTTTCTAGTTCTTTAAAAACAAACTGGGAAATGCTAAAAAAAAAAACCCCACAGACTGCTGCCAATTTCAAAACAGGATGTTTTTGTTGTTGATGACTGTAATTAGGACCAGTGACCTTGAAAATGTAAACAATCCATCCATTACTTCTTCTAATTATTGTTGCAAATATTTTTTTTCTCTTTATAAACTTGTCTGTGTGAGTACTCCAGAGTTCATACTGAGGCAAAGACCACAGGCCTAGAAGTGCTAGCACCCAATGTCACCAGCTAGTTCAAAGGAAAAGGAAGGAGGAGGAGGAAGAAGGTGTTTAGTATATGGCTAGTGATTTAAAATCAGGGTGGTTGTTATCAGCACACAGAAAAAGCGAGACAGAAAAGGCACCCCTACAAGAAACGCATTAAAAGTACTGCTGAAGAAAGACCCATTATCAGGAGTAAACCTTGGAAAGTGCATGGTCTCCTTAGACAGCAAGGAGGAAGATCTGCAGCTTTCTCAACACATACTCTTGCAGTCAGAAACCTGACACCCGAGTCCTTACCTTCTGATGTCCAAATTCATTCAATATTGTGCCCAGCTTCTTTGTGTTGCTGTGAAGCTTGTGAGCAGCAATGGCTGGATTGGGATCCCTCCAGTCAATGGACAGGCGATGGTACCAGAGGTGCCGACCCTCCTGAATGTGCGCCGACTTGATGCTGGGGTCAAAGCGATGCACCTCACACCCACTGTTGGCCATGCCGACCTCAAACTGGTTGTCATCACTGCCTAGCCTACCAAAAAAAAAAAAAAAAACCACCAAAAAACATGTAACTATTAATGCTGCAAGAAGAACTGTTAGTGGGCTGACGTTCTGAGGATGAAGTGGCTTAAACAGAAAATTCAAAGCAGTATGATTAGAACAAAGGGCTCCTTTCAAGTCAAGAACTAAACCACTTTTAGCCAGGCTGACAAACTTCCTGAAGAGCATTTTCTTAATTCAGAAGTTGACAAAATTTATAAGGCAGTAAATTAAATGTTGGCATCTATGTGCTGTCATTACCAATATTCCTATTTTATATTTATATATATTTCTCTATTTTCAATTTGCTTTTTTCTTGACAAGTTTACAAGACTTTTCTCAGTCCCCACTGCACAAACTTCCAATAAGCAAAGAATAAACAGAAGAGCAAATATATTTAAAATTTATACAATACTCTTTTGTAAAAAACTGGCATATTTCACACCATTTCTATCATCTGGTGTTACAAAGATGAGCCACAATGACCACCAGCGTGGACACGACACAAGTACCAAATGCCTCTCTTTCTCTGCAGACAGGAAGACACAAGTAAAAAAAGAAAATTTAAAAATAACCAATTTACAACAGTAGCAGATTTGTTATATAGACTTAAGAGAAATATTGCTGCTAATTGGGTGAAGATCCCATAGAAGAAGAAAAATTAACAGCCCCACAGTACAGCAGGACTGTCTCAGTCTCTACCTCTGCAAGGAGAAGACATATTTTAAAAGACTGTGCCATATTCCCACCTCCTACAGCCCACTAATTCACACAGGGTGCACTAAAACTAAAAATATCTGGTATTTACCACTGGAATCACGTCTGGACCACAGGCCTTCTCTACTCCGTAAAACAGGATGTTCTCTTCCTTCATACTCCTTCAAGCTTGTTCCAAATGTGATTCAAATCATGCGCTACACATTAACAAAACTAACACATGTGTAGTGCTAAGAAGAGAATCAAGATTTTTAAATAGCACTTGAACCAGTTGTGCCAGTTGAGACCATCCACTATGTACTAACAGCACGGCATTTATCTCTCACGCACGAACCATTGCAGGGCAGAACTCTCAGGTGTACTGTCAGAGCACCTGCTACACTACACCACAGTAATCCTTGGAAACGGTGTGAGTATGAAATAATTTTGGCTATTTGAATCAATACGTAAAACGCGATACATCTTAAATCACGTCATACACTATGGTATGACATCAGGCCAGCACTAAATGTTTCACAGAGATGACATACCAGTAAACTAAAAAGAATTCAACTGATGAAACAACGTTCAGAAGATAATATGTTTTGGAAGTTACCAATATGGTACGACACTTGCTGTAATACTGGTTAAGCACAGTGTAGTGATATCCTATGAGGTGGTCTTCTGCTCAGCCATCTTCCCTTTTGCATGTCCTGGCAAAGCATGAGGAGACAGTGTTTGCAAAAATAGCCTAGCGTGCTTTTAAGAACAACTCTATTTCACAGGATTCCAACCCGTACAGCCGTGTAGGAGGAAAAGAGAGTTTTCTTTTAATACATTCAACACACATTAGGAAAAAAGTTCAGAAGTTAACTAAGTGAATCGACACGTTTGTTTGCACGTGGCTTTCTACAGAAGGGACACTGATGGACAAAGACCAGTGTAATCCCTTAGGAATGAGAAACTGGCTAAAAATGAACAACATGAGAATTGTTGGGGGCAGTTACAGCACTAGAGTGAAGAGCCTGCCAGCATCTGATGGCCACATGTGTCGATAACACACTTCTAACTGTACCAGCTGGTACAATCTAGAGGGCTGGATGCTTTGCTGTAGACAAACCTCAGGCTGCGTCCAAACAGATTGCTACTTGTGTGGACTGTAAAGGGAAGTTTCAGTGGTGGAAAACAGAAAAAAAAAATACAGATGAGGGTAAAGAAGAGGCTGATATATCTTCTGGCACACTAGTAACAGCTCAAATTCATGCCTGAAGAGAGATTTAGCCAACAACAGATATTTAGGGGAGAAAATAAAGTCATCTCTGAAGGAACTGGTTTGCAAAATGCCTGGCTCACATGCAATCATGCTAAGGGATAATGTAGCATGCAAAAGATAAACAAATCAGGTCTCCTAAAAAAGATTTTGTGTTACTTAAAAAGATACCTTGATTTTAAAACAAAGGTGTGGAGGTCACAGAAGACTAGAGAGACCTTTCCCCACCATGAGGAGAGAGCAGCTGCTGCCTCCATCAACAGCAAAATAAAACATGACAAAGACATTGGCCCTATTTTTACTGTAAAGGAGAAGGGCACTCGGTTACAGAGAGAAACGCAGTCCCCTGCAGTGTGGGTAGAGGTGGGCTTCCAAACAGCAGAACCAGCACCTGCAGGACCATCTCTCCCAGCCTGTGCATGAGTGCAAAGGAAGGGCTCACTGGCATTGCTTCCCGCCGGCAGCAGGGCAGGGACGCTGACCCGGGACAGAGCGCAGCACAGCAGGGAGCAGTGTCCCTTGGCTGTTCCCGGCTCCCAGGGTTCACAGAGGGTCACGGTACACAGAGCCTTGCACTCAGAATAAACACTGTGCTGCAGCTTGCACCGAACAAAGCATCCCACCAGCCCCTGAATCATCCAGGAGCTCAGCGAGTGCTCAAGCGGCACAAAAGCTGCTTTGTCTTCTACAGCACAGCTCTAGTTGGCACCTGTAGCTGATCCAGTCTAACTGCAGGTACTCCAGCTCCCACAGCGATCACAGGACAGAGCTATAAACACATGCATGTTAAGGTCCAGCTTTCCCATTCTGTGCTCCCCCTCCCCCCCTTCTTTTTCAAAGGAAGAAAACTGAGCTCTGCAGCTCAGGGAAAAGAAGCACCCCCTGCCTGGATCACAAACCCCCTACACTTTAGGATGCACCTGAAACAGCATTTATACTATATTGCAGTGAGACTCTTTAAACCTCTACTGGTAAATTTCTGAAATCCTATTCATTTATGTTATCCCAGCTTGAATGCCTGCCTGTGGTGTTTGTAACTGACTTAGCTTAATCTAAGTAGATTTAGCACTAATAACCAGAGCTCACTAATGCATATTGCAATTATGTATCACACTGGGAAATCCTGTCTCCAAAGCAAAAACATTGCTGTCTCCCAGTAATGGAAGCAACTATAACTAATCTAAAGGGATGCCCAGATGTTCCAGAGAGTGCTCGCTCACACTCACAAGTGACCTCTTCTATAGCATTTGAGGAGGCAAAGCCTAAGCAGTATGTTTTGTTCCAGTTTTAGCGATATATGGATTCATTTCAGGATTCCCAGCAACATTCGCACTGAACTTTCACATTTGTCCTGTATCCATCCTCTCCACAGAGAATGTTCTTCATTGGATGCAGCTGCTCCCTGTTTGCTCTTCATGAAGTGTATGGGACAACAAAAATGTTTAAAGAGGTTTTTTGTCTTACTCAGAACAAAATTACTTTTCTGTCTGTCATAAACTAAAGGAAGTGAGTCTGAGGGGAAGAATTATGCAGTAATGAGCTCCAAGTCTGCAGAAGCAGCTGGATTGAAGACTGCTTCTCCTTAATCTCAAGTATTTCCCTTTTATTTTTTTGCTGTTTCATGTGATGCATCATGGTTTGTTACTAATTGCATGTGTGTCTCTGACGTCTGATGGGAGAGCCAACATCAATTTCAATCTCTGCTAAGTCCTACTGTTCCACCAGTACAGAAAATCTGGCATTCAGCTCAGAATGGAGCTGGTGCAAAACAGCACCACATATAAAGCACTGGTATACATGCACTAGCCCAGGTTTGTTCAAAATCATTAGTAAAATATCTCTGTGCTGGTCAGATTCATGCCAAATCTGCATTTCCTAACACAGACAAAATCAACTCTGCGTTGTACCTACTGGCCAGTTCAACAAAAATACCATTCTCAACCCACACTTGATACAACACAACATGGAAAAGGGACATTAACACAGAAGCTCAAGTCTAATACTGATGATCATGCAGCTTGAAGGGAAAGGTCTAGATTAATTCCACTGAACTTTGAGTATTTTACCAAGACTTCTAAAGTCAGCAGACACGTTATCCAGACTTCCTCTATAATCAAAGGAAACCTAGACCTACCTCCAGAATGTTATTTAGCTTAGCTGATTTTTTCACCTGAATGTGCCTGCCTCTCCCCACTGACTACTGAAAGGGCCCTCAGGCAATAAGTCAGTACTACTGTCAAGCAGGTAAAGTCTGGAACTGAGTATCTCTCCTAACTTCCATAGGAACATGAAAAGCTGATAAGAAAAAAAAATCACGTAAACCTATATTTTGCATTAATATAGGTAAATACAATTTGAAATGGATTGCAAAGAACATTCAGAAAATATGAAGCAACAGTAGTCAAGAGGAGTCTCCTCTCTGTATACCTGATCTGCCTCTAAAGGGTATGTTACTGTTTTGCCACTGAGCAGTGCTGCTGAACAAAACCTGAGAGACCCTCAACCTCTAAGGAGGTCTTTACAGCTCAATACAAACTCAAGCCAAATATAAACCCACCCAAATTAACCACAAAATGCTCCCTTTGACTGCAGTGCTCTCTGCATCCACTTCACTCTAATTGCTGGTGTTAACTGCCATGTACTAATCACTGAGAAATGCCACCCAGGCACTATTCCCTGCTATCCACAGTTTGTATCCCACAGCAGCAAAATCACAGAAATAAATTGCACTGGTTCAAGGGAGATGAAGTGCTTCAATACACCTCGAACCTAAAGCTGGCTCCCAGGACAGCAAAGACAGTTTTATTAGGCAGCAGCTCTGCGGTGATCTGTGTGAAACGGGCTCCAGATTCCAGCGATCGTTCTCCTAATGCAGCTGTGTGCTGAAGGGTGATGCAAAAGGCCAGGGGCCTGATGTACTCTGAGGCCTGATCTCCCTCATCCTCGTGGGAAGCAGAATGTTTTCTTAGTGCAGAAACAGGCTGTATATGTGGTTTTGCTACCTGAGAAAGCACTTGTTCTGTACAAAGTGAAAACTTCAATCTCAAGTGCTGTAAATATCATAAACACTGCAAACATTTTCAAGTAAAGCCACAACTGCCTTTATTACTATCGCTTCGCCACATATCACCCCTAAAGTGTTGAACAAACACACCCTTATACAGAAATGTACTATTTTGTCCCAGAGGCAGTTAATGAAGTTTTGTAAGTAATGCTGCTGAACTACCCAGCAAACATGCAAGTCATCTCTGCTCAAAGAAGATGCTGTAGGCTTCTCAGTTTATCTCCTTAATTTCCATCTTCCTCTGTATGAATTACTACTCACAACTCACCATTAATCAATTTGTTTTCATATTAATATTAGAAGAGCAAAGGAAAATAAAGAGCCTCATAGAGAAAGGCTTCTCCCTAAAAAAAAAGTTTACAGAAGCACATCAACACATAACATACGCAAACAAAGTCTGTATTTTAGAAGACAACCTTGTTGCAACCTGTGTTGCATTTATAGGGCTTTTTGAAGTTACCTCTCATGAAACAATTTCCTGCCTTTTAAAAGAGAGCACTTACCCAAGTGAATAGAGACGGCATTGCTTGCTTCTGATTCGGTGAATGAGGCTAAACCTCTCATCAAGACAGATCGACCAGGGCTTTTTTGAGGTTTCAGAGTACCCTTTCAGGCTGTTCAGATTCATATGTTCACATGAAATCTGTTGAAATCAAAGGATGCCTCATTTTAAGACAGGACTTTTAATTTGTTTTTAATTTGCCTTCTGGGGAAAGAGTGGAAAAAAGAAAAATGTTAATTGGTTTCATTTAAATCTGATTGTCAATTTGGTACATGGCTACAGAAATTTGATCATTTTTTCCTTGTTCATCTGTTCTGCTTGGTGAAATTTAAGGCTTATATAATCCCACAGAGAGCAACGCAGTTCGAAAAGCAAATAATTAAGCATTAGTACTATACCCCAAATCATTTTTCCACAAGGAAAAGATCTTTACCATTCGAATGTTTTGGAGTTTTTTTCAAACCTTGGAATGGATTCTGCATCTCAAATAATGATAAAACCATTATTCATGTCATGATTCAAGATTGTAATCACAAGGTGCAGTGTCACACAATGTAAGCCATATACCTTATCCAGAGTATCCTGGATCTCAGTTCCAGAAGGGATTTAATCATTACCCCAACACATGGCCTCTCCAAAAACAAGGGGATTTAAGCAAGTACTTAACTAAACAGAGGAATCATAGCATGTGTGTCTATGCTGAGCTGGCTTAGACATCTAGAGTCTAAAGCCAGGATAAAACACCCTGCAAAACAAAAAACAGAGACCCTGCAGGGAGGAACACTGTAAGTTAAAGCCCTTGTACAGACCAAGAAAGCAAAGACTGAAAACACACTGGATTCATCAGAAACCTGTAAGTGTCAAAAATCACTTAACTGAGGTGTGAAGTCAGCTTTGCCGGCAGCTGAGCAGCAGCCGGCAGCAGCCAAAACACAGCGGTGTCTGAGCCAACGAAACCACGGCCCTGTGAATGACACCCTAAGGAGGAGCCCCTGCCTGCAGCACCAGCTCTGCCTGTCCCCCCAGCAGCCTGGGCCAGCATTTCACCCCCAGGCCACATCACCCTGCACCATCCTCTTCTTCCAGACAGACTCTGGAAAAGGCAGGCATGGAGCTGGGGAGCGCTGCACCCTTTCCAGAACTCAGGATCCAGAGCACAGCAGGTGATGGAGAGCCAGTACAATTCATACAGATGTTGCCTTAGCAAATGTTAAGGAGGTAATGGGGAGCAGAAGTAAGCACCAAAGCTGTGGCTGCTTCTGCTTAAGAAAGGTTGTGCCACTCTGCATCAGCATCAGCATCTACAGCTGGGTTTTGAAGGGATTTTCAAACCACATGCAGCCCAGCCATCAAATTCAGGGGTTGGAGGGCACAGGCTGCTTAACACGCAGACAGGAAAGCAAAGACTGAGAAGAGCTGCAGGAACCCAGCTGAGCCATCACAACAAAAAGTTGTTCTTTGCACCGAGCACCAACCCCAGCTGCAGGAATGGGAGCTGGCACTGTCAGAAAGCCAAAAACTAAAACGGTGGGAAGGAAAGTGGTAGAGACAAAACCAGGTTAAACATCAGTCCTGAACGCTGTTCTCATCTTGCTCCTTCCTTCCTCTACAGCAGACTGCCCAGGTTCAGTTCTCAGTTTCAGCCAAATGAAAAAGCATGGCTCTGGTCCCACCCGGAACCACAGAAATGAAACAACTCTACACAGGGGTGAGAGCGAAAACTGGATCCCAGCCTGTAATGTGATAGGCACTCTCCATCAGGTACCTTATAATAAGTAAAAAACCTAATTCTTTAAGAAGCTTATGCTCTGAAAGATCATTGCCTGAAGCATTACATTCAAAGAGCTGCACACTGCATCACCACCTCCCTGCTCCCGCTCAGCTCATAACTCCCACAGAAAATTTATTCAAGCTAATATAGCATCTCTTCATACTGTTCTCAGGATTCACTAAGTTTTAAGCAATTATTTGCACTGCACCCCACTACTCATTTCCCTTCAGTCACATAACAATCAAGGAATAAATGGCATTGCAAAAATAAGCACTAATTTAAGACACAGAAGAATAATGTACTCTCTATAGAAAACTAAGATTCTGCAATGCTGCCACTTAGTTGACTCATGGCATTATGAGCAATTACAATAGTCAGAATTCGGAGCAATTTTAACAGCTCTTGCTACTTAATTGCTCTTGCTATCAAAAATAAAAAAAAAAAAACCACCCAACCCTGAACCTGCCTTTAGCACCATCACCAGTCTGTTGCATGATTTACAGACCCTGATGCACTGAGCTCACATCCTGTTCTGGGCTTCTGTTCACTGCTATCACACAAACAACAGCACAGGTAAGATAGTTCTTCTGATCATCAGACACCAGCGCTGCAAAAGCTTTTTCTGGCCACACCTCGACACTGCTGACATGGCACCTTCCCCTCCACCAGTTTAAGCCATTGTACACCATCAGCAGGGAGCTGAACTCAGGCACAGTAATTAGTAGACACTTGCTCAGCTAACAAGGAATATGAGATCCCATGCTCATCTACATAAGCAGGATCCCATTCTCAGAAGTGCTCATACCAGTTATGGTGTTATCCCGTCAGTTATTAATATTGTAACATCTGCCAGGTCAGAAACAGAGATTTCTCTAATTTTTTGTTTTCACTTATGCTTGTTCCCCCAACCAAGGTCAGTTACTCTGGGAACAAAACTTCTTGATTAGTGTGTCAGAAGCAATAAGCTCTCTATTAATTGATGTCCTTGTAGGCTTTAACCCAACTAGTGGAGTTTAGCAGCATCTGCCACTGTTTATTAAGTCACTGAGATGAAGGATGTTTTCAAACTCAGTATGTCTGCTGCAGCCTAAATTTCTGTACAACAAAACAAGCAGCTCTACACACATCTCTTGCTGTTCCCATGCATCACCTTGCCTCTTGCTCTCTCAGTGCTGGCATGAGTGGCAGCACAGATGTCATTTTCTTGAGCATTTAGCCAGGGGTATCCACTAGCTGGAGGATACATGAACACTCTACTACCTTCCTTTTTAGATGTGTTTCAAATGAATCTTGTCTCAGCCTTGAAAGCACTGCATCAACAAAGAATTTCATATGTGAATGACATTTCAGTGACATTAGCACCTGAGGCTTTTTGCTGTTCTCCAGTGTAAGTAATGGTGCTGTTAAATCTGTATTCAAGGGTCAATTGCTGATAGACCTGGGTACTGAAAGCAGCTGCCCTGTCAGAACTGTGGGCATCTAGCACCTTTTCCATTTTTTATTACTGGAAATACATGCATAAATGCTGTTGTGCATAAATGATGCCCCTATGAAGACATGATGGCCCAATTTCCATATGTGCTGAATGCTGTAGGTAACCATCAACACAATCTGGATTTAGAAATGACATATTTTAAAAATCACATAAACCCACTCACTTTCCAGGTCATCATTTTTGTCCCGAAAATATCAGGTATCATTGGTATCATTGGTATCTGGTATCATTGAAACAACTTGTCCAAGTTCGGGTCTGATGCCTTGTTCTCATTTTACTGGGAACCTCAAATGCATCCTTTTTAAGTAAAATGAGCCTGGTTATCATATTATCATTGAGAAGTGGAGTGGGGGAATAACACAGTTTTCTCAATACAGAGTGCTCTGTATTTTTCTGTACCTGAGAGGGAGTATGTGAGAGAGAGAGAGAGAGAGAGAGAGAGAGAGAGAGAGAGAGAGAGAGAGAGAGAGAGAGAGAGAGAAACTACGTCTAGAATTTCAGTCATACCACGCTCCTGTCAGGACACAAACCCATTCAAAAATAAAAAGCAAGGAAATAATGCATTCTTTCTAACCTGTGCTTTGACCTTTACATTCATGTTGACCATCACTGCTAGGTTAAACAACTTTAGAAATAAAACAGTTTCAAAAAAAGTTTGGTGCAAGGTTAATTCATTAACTGAGAGAGAACAACCTGTGGCAGGCAAACTATCTTCTAAATGGAGACTGAAATGAAAAACGTACCTGAGAAGTGCTAATATACTTTAGGAACCTCAATGCCTCGTAGTTGAGGGAAGGAGTTGGACTTGCCCATGGTTGTAGTTCAACGTGCCATCTTACAGTCTGTAAAACAAATCAAAACAAAAAACACCTTAAAGGCAGTACAATCATAAAATGCCAGGCCTAATAAAATAAGGAGATTTAATTTCAAACAAAAAGTTTCTTAGAGGCTTGTCTACACATGAAAGACATTTCAGAATAAAGTAGGGTTTGAACTACAATTAAAGAGCACTTATGATTTATAGTGATCAGCTTTGAAAGCAGATGTAGGTAATTCAGAAAGAAAGGGCTCTTCATCCAGGATACATGTGTCAACCCAGTTATTCCAGGACATCCAAAAAAGCCGTGGCTTGCAGAAACACATGAAAAAAACCCAAGATCTGAGTAACTAAATCCCCTAGCAAAACATCTGAAAACAGTGATATCATTTTAATTTTATATCTGTTGCATATCTCTGTTTGAATGTCCACTGAAAGAAGAACTTGGATTGTAAACAATAATCACCAAAGGAAACCTCTGCAAACAATCTCTTTTCTTTTTTAAGATCTAGATTTTATTGAAAAGCAAGCTTCTTGTGGTCTTTGAGAAAAGTCCTCTTCCTTTCCCATGCTTGCCAGACGAGATACACCAGAATTATTTGTTTCCCCTCAAAAAATACAAGTGTGGCTGCCTATAGCCCTACCACTCCTCATTTTTGTAGCCCCAAGGAAGTAGCTTCAGTGAGTGCTTTCTGTACTCCCTACAAGGCCCCTCAGCTCTGAACCTCGGGGATCCTGTCAGCTTTTCCAGAAACCCTTCCCACATGGACAGAGTAGGACAGAAAAGGTCTTTCAGACACGTGCTTGCAGAGCAACAGGGCTCTGTGCTCCCATCTGCACCACCTTCTCCAAATTCTGCCTGCTTTTGTCATGCTGGGAAATTTAGACTTGTCATCTCTTGCCCTCAAGTAGAGAAAAATACAAGCATGGTGTTAAGTTGTACTAAATTAAGATTGATTCCTCATGGCTTTTCATCTTCAGGCACCATAACTCACTTCTATGGCTAGGCAGGTAGAATCAAGCTTCCCTTTAATCATCCTCAATTAACTGAGCTTCCATAATGGGGTTCCTCCCTCATAGGTTCATATTGACATTCAATAAAATACAATCAGAAACCCCATTTGGGATTCCCACAGGACTTTATTTCAAAAGAAGCCCTGGAAAACATGTAGGAAACAGCAATTAGCTGCAGAGGATGAAGACAGATCAGAGAAGTGAAGTGCTGAGCCACGAGATAGGGCTGGTCTGTGGCACTGGGAGAAGAGCCAGCACAGTGACAGCGGGGATCCTCTGATGCCAGAGAGGAACACAGGAAAAAAGGTAAAACTAGAAAAGAAAGTTTATTAAAGAGGACCACCAGACTAGATGGAGTTTGCCTTGAGCTGGTATCACAAATTGATATTTTTGCAGCCTAAGAAAATGTAGTCTACAGTGAATGTGAGCCAGGAGGTCTGTATGAGGTTTATTGTTCCTTTAGGGGTTACTCTTTGTTGGGTTTTTTACTGTAAAGAGATGATGAAATGGACATTTTAGACATTTTTTTTTCCCCAGAAGCAGATAAAACTAGCATTTCTCACCCTGAAACTTCCTGCCTATGGCAAACACGGGCTCCTATACTCTGCACAGCATGAGGCTGGAAGCGAGCTAGCAAGGAAGCTCTGCAGTAGCACATACCCCTGACCTCTGATTGCAGAAGGCAGCCTGCAAGCAGCTAACAGCAGGAGGGTAGGTGCACACCAGGGAGTGAAATGCATGTAATCTTTCAGAATGAGTCACAGTTCACACGGCTGAATAACGTTTGCAATGACAGGAATGCTGTCGTTTCAACAGGCTTGAAAGCTGAAATGAAAATGAAGACTGACAATCATTTTCAGGCAAAAAAAGCCTGAAAGGGGAAAAAAACCACACCAAAACAAAACAAAAAAAAACCCAAACCACCTACCAACCACACAGATACCTAAACATCTGTGCCCAGTTATTCTGAAATTTATTTGTGTGAGAAGTAGCTCATTAAGTAGAGGAATTGCAGGGTGGCCATTGTGACACTATTCAGCAAGAATTCCCTCTGCACAGAGGGAAGAAAAAAAAAAATCCCTATAATGAACCACGTGAATGAGGTTCTTTTTCAGCAAACTGCAATATACAAGAGCCACTGCAGCTTACTCTCAGGTTCTTAAAATCTTAAAGATGACAAACTGCCTTTCCAGTGACTCCAAACTATCAATAAATACACAAAAATGAAATAAAAACCCCAGTGACTTAATAAGGCAGTCTCAAAAAAACCCCAAAACAACCTTTTATATAGTTCTTTAAATTTAGAAGCACTGCATAAATGCCACTTTTATGACAGAGATCAGACCTGAGGCTTCTGTTTGATGGCAATTCTTTTGAATAGCTTCTCAAACTTCACACTTGGTCCCTGGCTCCTTAGGAAGTAGCAGCATATTTCCATCCACTAACGAATACATTAGAGAGGTCTGTTCCTAACACCTACTAAGCATCTCTATGGAACACTTCAATAGCTGCTGAATAGATTCACAGATGATGAACTGGGATGAAAATCTAGCACATCTCTTGGACCAAGCGCACCCTCCCAGTGGGTAACTCACTGATGTTGGTGACGTGACATAGGTATGCTCAGGACTCACAAAATATCCTCCTGAAGAAGCCATTCCATATGTACATTGATAGCCTTTGTTTATAGTTTTTCAGGTAATTTTCAGTCTGTTCCATAGTGTTACCATGTAAGCCTTCTCAAATAAACTCCACAGATAAAATGCACCTGGTCCCTGTGGACCAAGTGCTTTGTGAAAAACAGGTTTATTCCTGATAAACAAATGATCTTTATTTGAAGAGTTTTTCCCCTCTCAGCTTTGCAATTTTATTTACTCAGAGCAAACCTGACTGTGGCATCGTGATTTGGATTTTCTCACTTGTATTGTGGAAACCTCTAGAGTAACCAAGAGCTGTGGCTGCAGTACAAAACAGGCTGAGGAGCAGCTCCTTTCACAACAGGCTTTACAGTCAGAGGAACACAGAGGTATTACCTCCATATTATGCAGCTTTGGATATGAAAAGACAGACCTCCACAAGGTCACCCAGAAGCCAGAAAATGGGTTCAGCCATTCTACATCTCTGCCTATTACCATGGGTGTCCTATCTCCCTAGGGTAAGGACTCATCCAACCATGACTGTGTTTCCCAAACAGCAGCATATAAAGAGATGACAGTACCTGGAAAGTTACAATGCCACTTAAAAAAATACCATACCGAATATCTTGAAGTACACCTCTGTATACAGCTTCACTTACAGACACATTACCTGAAATTAGCATTGTAAGAAAAATCGGTCTTCAGCAAGACTTTATCTTGAGCACTGGTGAGACACTGACTTCAGCTACTCCAGAATGGTAATGGATATCCTGAAACTGTTATTCAGGATGATGTCTAAATTTTCACCACATGAGATAACAATAGAGTAAAGAAAATCTTAAGGCAATGCCATTGCTTTGTTAGAAAAAGGACACATTTGAAGGTCTGATTTTTTTACCCAGGTACTTCACACTTAAGGATAAGGACTGATGTTTCCTCCAAACTAATCTGACAGTAATCTGCAGAGACTTTTCTCTGGAGCCCACTTCTTTCCAGATTTTTCTTCCTCATAGCCATCTACGATAGTCATCTGATAATCTCTTAATAATCTGTAGTATATATATGGTATATTTTTAAAGGACTGTAATTTAAAATCTCAAATCATAATATAAAATGTAAATAAACATGTGCAAAGGCCTTACAAACCAGCAGGTCTAAAATTGTAGGTCTGCAAAATATCTGGCTTTTCTAGCCTAAACTTGAACACAAAAATCATTAAATTCTTTCCAGACCAATCCTAGTTTCAGTGCACTGATCCAAAAAGCTCAACCCCTCCCTTCCCTTCTGCTTACATTTGAAAGGGAATTAGTAAGTTTTGCATATTTCCATCTTTTTTTCAATAACTGTTTTTTCCCTCTTAGCTGTGTTTATAAACAAAAATTTGGGAATTTCATTACCCTGTGAAGCAGTCTGTTGCTTCCAAAGAAGAAACAAAACACTTGTCAATATATACACAGATGTCTTAAGCAAATCCTCTGATTAAATCATGCAACAATAATTTTTTTACATTTGAGGCAGGACCAAATGTGAATGGAAATCACTTGTGGCAATAAATTCCATCAATAACCATAAATATCTGCTAGTCATAGAAACAAATGACACATGCATCTTCACCTCCAACCATTCTGGCTACCTGGTACCCTATGTACCACCACACTCAGCCTTGTAAAAGGGCACAGCACAAGAGAGCTTGCTTGTGGGTGAAATTTTGCAGGGATTTTATCAGTTTAAAATGCAATGCGTGGGATTCAAATTGCAAAATTTCAGACACCTACATGGCAGATTTACTGGATTTAGTTCCTGAAGGCTTGCCCTTGTGAGAGGAGATAAGATTTACAGAGCTTGGACATAATATTATTTGAGGTCCCACTGCAGCACCTGTGGCCTTAAGCATATTATTTTGTAGTGGTCTAATTGTTTGGGTTTTTCCCTCAGTTCAGAAGTACCCTAAGTGAAAGCAGTGTGTTGCAGCCTACTCAAGTACTGGTTTTACATGACATGCTTCATGAGGGTCACACAACAAGTGTGAAGCCTGCTAAGACGAGTAGGAGGACTGCTGAGGGTGCAGGCAGCCAAACCTGGCACACTGCTCCTCTTGCTGACAACACAGAGCAGCTCCAGCAGCAAAGAATCCCTCGTGAACACCTATGTTTAGTTTCAGAGGCAATTAGCTGGTTGACTCCAAGGGAGAGACAGGAGTGAAGAAACGCTCCTGCAGTGAGGACAGCCATGGACAAAGCTCCCACAGTGGGCTGTGGAGCTAAGTTATCTGACAGGACAGATGAGGCAGACAGGCTCTTTAATGGAATGATTCATCTCACTACAAGTAGATGTCTATAAGTAGATGAGACAAGCGCTGGAAAAGTCCATGACGCTCCATGACCTGCAAAGAGAGCCTGAAGTCTGGGCTCAAGAACACCTACACCATAGATGCTCAACACCACAGAAGAGAAACCCCAGCCCAGACTATCACACATGCCAGACTGCAGAAAATCATGTGTTTTAGAGGGCTGAGCCTACTCTTTAGCCGTGAGCCTAAAACAACATTTAGCTGCACTTCGTTCTTCAGCAAGATGGAGTAATTCCAAATGTTTTATGTTAGGAGCAGCAATATGTGGCACAAGTTAAACCTAACTCCACCTCACAGCTGAGGTGTCAGTACTGATGAGTAAGTATGCCTTCAGCCTTGGCAAAGAGCTCCTTGAGAAAGGTCAGTTCCTACAGTTCCCTTTAGCTAAATGTGTGAGAAATATCTCTAATTAAAATTTAGAAGACAGCCAAATAGAGTGAAACAAAGAACTTTATTAAGAGCATGCTGGGTGCATCGAACTCGTGACCTGATTCAAGAACACCTGGATGGGAGGGACGATTTGCATAACCACTCCCCTGCTCCTCCTCTGCCAGGCCTCACTCCTTCCCTCCTTAAAAGGCAATCTTCGCTTTCTGGTGCAGTCCATTGGTTGTCTTCATCCACCTGTCAGGCTGTTTCCCTGCCCCCGGCCGCATGGTTCCCTGGCAGTGAGCCCAGGCTGGTCTCACCACCTTACATTCTGCCCGGCTTGCCTTTGCACTGTAACAGTAAGCAAGCAGAAACAATAAGTAGCAGTAAGCAGGCAGAACTATAAGCAGAGCAATAGGCAACCCTGAGCAGAACTGTATGTAGCAGCAAGGAGGCAGCAGCAGTAAGCAACTTCAAGGAGAATCACAACTAGTCCTCGACCACAAAATAGTTCCCCATTCCTTCAAACAAAATATTCCATTCCTACATGTCTGAATGGTTTCTTTCCTTTCTTTTCTTTTATATTACTATTATTTTCTATTTTTCTTTGCAGTTTGGCTTTCTTAAACATATGAGGTTTTCACCTAAGAAACCACAGTGCAGAACTTGCTACATGCACTTCTTCTCTGCATGTGTGGGCCTGTATTGAGACAAGAGCAGTGGATTCCCTCTGAGTCATCAGGCACTCAGTGTACCACAGGGAAATGCAGGTCACACCTACTACTGCAGCCAACCTAAACTGAGAATTTCCACTCCAACAGTGAGACTCCAACGTTGCACAAATTCCATGATGAACTGAAAAAAATAATTAATATAGGAAATCTATTTTCCCATTTTTTTTTTTACTTTTCTGAGTTTATCTAAAGCAGAGGCATCTCTGACAACTCTGCACGCAGCCTTCTCTGTACCCGATTACCACTGGATTACTCCATCCTCTGCACACACCAGGTTGGTGCAATGGAATGAGCAGGCCACAAAGGGAGTCCCTTCCATAGGCAAACTCCAGAGCTATAAAACTGTGGTGTGTTACAGAATAACAGAATGCTTTGGATAGGAAGGGACCTTTAAATATCACCTAGTATGATTCACTTCCATGGTGCACACCCTCCACTAGACCAGGTTATAGCATTGTTCCCAGTACAGATTTGTGACGGACACCACTCACTATTCGTTTCCTTAGATACCGAGCCATTGACTATAACCAATTCCTTATCCATCTGTCAGTCCATCCAGCAAACCCGTATGTCTCCTATTCAGAGGCAGGAATTCAGAGGTAGGTGGCATCCATAGCTCTTACCCTGTCCACTGATACAGTCACTCCATTGTACAACTCCACTAGATTAGTCAGGCACAACTTGCCCTTGGTGCAGCCACTTCGGCTGTCCCTAACCAACTCGTTTTTTTCAGCATGTTTTAACATATCTTCCAAGAGGATCTGCTCCATGATCTTATCTAAAGATTTGATGCTGGAACATTAGGCTGAGGAGCAAAAGCTTTGTGCCAGGATAAGCAAGCAAAACATACAGTCGGGCTTTCCCATGCAGGAAGGCTGCTTACAAAAGTAAATTCTGCCAGACCGATAATATGAGCATTTTATGCATTAATAAGCGTGTGTCTTCAATTTAAATGAGTTTCTGACATGACCTGTATATGAAGAATTCTATGTCCAGGTGTGTGTGTTTTATTTAATTGAAGAAAGAATTTCTAAGATGCACTTAACTCTCCCTGAGCTCCTCACTCTCTCCAAGCCTCCTCATCTCCTCCAAGCCTTTGCAGTGCAGCACACATTTGTCTGCCTGGGAGCAGGATGCGAGTGCTGCAAGAGTCAACTCAGGAAGCTCCGAACGCTGCCCAGAGGGCTTCACTTGAGAGCAGTTTATCAGCTGCAAGGCTGCAGTTTGCACCTTAAGTAAAACTCTTACGGTTAGCAGGAAAAAGGAAAAAAGCAAAGTTTTGCACTGAAACGAAGCAAACTATTTTCTGACTTCAATTCTCATTAGAAAAGCTCTGAGTCACTGCATGGTAATTGAAACCCAAAGTCTTTACCCTTGTAAAGGAAATCAGTCTGAACACGAATACATAACAACCCCTGAAAAGGCAGCAATCAACAAGCATTTCACCTCTGCTTTCCTTTTGTTAATAATGATGTTTACTTTCTGCTCCTTTTGCTACTGATTTCCCATCTGATGGTATGAAATCCAGCCACATGCATACAAATCATTGCTCTCACACTCTCGAGGGAACTGCTGGCCTAACCTGCAGGCAAGACACACTGACCTCCATGCAAAACACCAACAACTTCGATGCATTGGGAGGTTCAGCGCTTTACACAGAGCCCATACTCAAGCTCTTTCCAACTCTACTTTTAAGTTTCTGTCTTTTCCCCTAAATAAATGTCTCATAAGAAAAGCATGTGCAGGAAGGAAGGATGCTTGCCACCGACTTTGTGTGACAGAATTTACATCACTTTAGGAATGAAGAAATGGCTTTGGAAAAATAAAGAGCACCTTCCAAAATTCACATGATGAAGCCAGATCTGTAGAGGAATTTAGGTGACTAATGCTCCATTGAATTCAAATAATAACCCTGAGTTTCATAGTAAAATGGGTATTGGGAACTCACCAGGTTTAAATTATTTGCTGTGGACACCCCTGTAAATTCACCACCAGACCGGGGCTCATCACCCTGAGTGAACTGGGACTTACAGGAAGCATGGGTTTCAGAAGGCTTGCCAAAATATTAATTTGTAGGCACTTACAAATTCAGAAAGCTTTGCATCTAATTTATTATTTACATCGCATAACTACCACTCCTAGTTACCTCTGAGGGATAAATCCACTGCAGCCAAAGGAGCTAGGAGCTGAGGAGGTAGGAAAGGGCAGAGTTGCACGGGGGGGAACCCCTCTTCAAACCTCCAAAGGTCACCAAAGACCAACAGCTCTGCCATTGGAAATCCCAGTAACATCAGGGAGAAATATATGTTTATTAAAAGAGAGACTGATTTTACTCTGCTAAGAGACACACAGCTTTGAAAATGGACAAGTGGGATTCTTTGCTATGGTAATGAAATAAAATAAATAAAGTGGGCAGCAGCGTTCCAGAGCTATCCAGAGGCTGACAGCATGATACAGTATCTGAGGGAGATAAAACCAGGAGCCAGAACAGATTGAAATTTATGAAAGTAAATTCTCAAAACTGCTTATGCAGCTCAATCAGCTGAATTCCTTCCAGTGCCTGCATGCTTTTGCCAACACTTAAGGATAACAGCAAGAAACAGATACAGCGACTACTGGTCACTTCTTGTCAAATTCAGATTTCTGCTAAGCAGATGCAAGACCATGGTTTCAACCTGTATTCAGAACTCCTTTAGGTGAAGTGCTTTGGCTGAGAAAATATGGGATACTCCATAATCCATACAATAAAGGGGGGGGAAAGCTATTTTCTTCTAGGTTGACTTCACTTCAATATTCAAACCACAGCATAGAGTAAACAGAATTCATCAGTAAATACTCAGCTAGCCAGATAAGCTGAGTTTATTCTGTGCAAATTCCAGCACTCTAAGTATGATTTACAGATAGGGATGCCTCTGGCAGCCTATCCACTGACTTCAGAGCCTCTGCCTGAGGCTAAGAACTCCGGGGGGGGGGGGGAGGGGGGGGGGAAAGAAGGTGCTTTGGAGTAAAACCAGTGCTTTCACACAAATAAGAGCATTTCACACTTGTGCAGATTTCTCTCTCATGCAAGTGGAGTGCAAATGTCTAAACAGAAATGGTCGACCACACCTTCTACACTAAAGGGAGACCTGAAGCATCAGAAAACCCCTTCCCCTTCATCTTCCCCTCCCGGGTAAGTACCAGGACAACCTTCGGTGCCCAGGAAGCAGTAGAGGGCAGTATTCGTCACTACACATCTATAATTTCATAAAGGAAGGAAACACTAATTCTTATTCATGGCTAAACCAAAGGGCTGAGTAACTTCTAAAGGTATTTAAATTTCATAGTGTAAAACCTAAGGTAAGAGAGAAAATATTTACAACAGGTACCTAAGTATTGTTTCGTCAACCCACCATCAGTTTCACTTGATTGTCCTGGGTTTTACTGGATAGTCAGGGAAGACTCAAAAAGCCAGACTTCACTTTTTTCTTCTTCAACTCCTTATTTCATAAAAGCATTAGTTAATAAAACAAGATAATGGAGCTTCACAGAATCAAATGTATACTAGCTTTAAATGTCTACAAACATACTCCTTTTCTTGTTTTTAATATGATTATGGATTACTGCCCTTAGTCTAGAGTTATGTAAAATTCTTCCAAACAAAATAAAACTATGTGTTGGGCAATTAGTTCCCTGTGTCTAGAAAGGCAACAACAGCTGGCTCACAAGTTGTTAGGATTTTAAGTACAAGATGACACATTTATTTTCCAATTTATAAAGAACAAAATCAAGATCATTTCAAAGTGCACAAATTTGAGATATTTTTGGGTCTATACTTATATTGAACAAAGTATAATAAACCCATGGAGGATGGGCTTGGGCAAATATGCACCATCGTCTTTAGTTAAGGATATTTTCCAATGTTTTATCCCTAATTCTGAGCATTATACAGATACAGCACCAAACAGCTACATGGTTTGACCCTGAACTCATGATACATCCGGGATTCTCACAGATTTCATAATGAATAATAATTGCAAGATCAAACCATTAATCAAGACATCTAACTAAGAAGAAACACATCAGCTCAGCAGCAGCCAATTGACACATAATTGCTTCTTGTTTAATTTTCTCAAAAGAGTGAGGGAAAAGGAATAAGACGTGATAGCTTCGCTCTATTCAGGATGAAACAGAGTTCACTTCTTTGAAAGTTTCAGTGCTGCAGAACAACCATGAGGAAAGCCCAAAAAGAGACATGGCATCAGTACTAACAAATTTTATTGTTCCTTTGGGGTTTTTTTCAGACAGCTCCTACCCTGTGGCACCTATCTATGGATAAATCTCACTCCTTCACTACTGCTGTCCACTCTGCAGGGAGCAGGAAGGGTTTGAAAATTATTCCTATCATTTTTAGGCTTCTAAGCGGCAGATAATATTTAACGTTATATGCTGTATCAACAGACATTACCCTCTCTTCCTCCTAGAGTTTCAAACACTATCTCTTTGTAAAATATGAAAGAGGATGCTAAATAAAAGGGCACTGACTTTGAAGCTCCCAGTTGATTATTTGACTTAGCTAGCTGCATGGAGAGGAATGAGGAAGAGGGCTGGGGACAGATGAGGCAAAGCAGAGGGAGGATAAAGCAGCAACAGCAGCTCTGCAATGTTAACGTTTGCCACTTCTAACATCAAATGCACATATTTCCCAGACAGGTCCAGCTCCTGGCACATCACTGATATTTGCTTCTTTGCTCTAATTTTGTCTAGGCTAATTTTCCCCAGCAGACCACCCTGTCACACATGCATGAAACTAAAAAACAGTGACTCTACTTCATCAAAAGTAATAGCAAGAACACACAGCATGTCCACCATGTTAGCAATATCCCTAAGAGAGACTAGTTGCCTAACTGGCTCTTTGCAGACCTTTCCTTCCTAAGCTCTCAAGGCCCATGAACTTGGTCTTCCACACTACAAGAAGGGCAGAGGTTTCAATTCCTTCAATCTGCAGAAGTCACAAGGTCAGTCCTGGAAACAACCCAGAATTTTGTCGCTTCCAGAAGAGCCTACAGCAATGCACCTGAAGCTGCACCTGAAATCTATCAGAAAGTGAAATCCAAAGTAAACTTCAGCAGATCACTTGTTAAATGAGCTGCTGGTTAGCTCTTTCTGCAGCAAGCACGTAAACCTAGAGGTTTTCCATGTAAAATCTGAAGCAGTTGGCTTGACCTGACTATCCTAAGAGACTTCAGAAGCCAACAGCTCACTGCAAAGTCCTCCTGGTTCTACATTCCCAGAAACAAGAAAAGTTCTCATTGCATGACAGGAAGAGGTGGCAGCAGGAACTATGTTCATCACAAGTACCCCAGATTTGGGATCTGCAAAGCCAGAACATTCTGTGGTACTGACTTTTGAAGAACTCTGCAAAGACACTTTGTTCCCATCTGCAAAGCATATGAAGACAACTTTGGCGAGAAGCAAGACTTCTGTGTATGTCCTAACAGCTGCTGGAACTACTACATTTATCATTACAAAAAGACATAAGGAAAGGTTTATTTATTTTATTTATACACATGTCGGGGTGGACAAAAATTACAGGACTATTTTTAAATGTTGCAAAAAATTAGTAAGAAAGCAAAATAATCACCAAGGGGATCCCCCAGAACCAGACCCAGAACTTATGCTCTTCAAGGGGTCTGCAACATCCAGAGGACACCTCATCCACCCATTCTCTGACAGCGCAGCCTACAAACACTTCACAGACAGAGCCCTTCTTGATGGTGCTTGAGCCTGATGGCACATTCAAACACAAGCCTACTGAAGAGAAGATCAGACAGGGGAAAAAATCGCGTCATTGAAAATCCAAACTCTTCCACTGAGCTCAGCATAAACAGTTGGGAACAGTTCCATCATCTCCTGCTTAAATTGACCCAGTTGTTGCCATAAGAGCGAGTTCAAAATCATGGCTTTCATCTGTGTTACCCTAGGTATTGGTCCATTTACACGCATGATTTCTATTACCTTTAGAGATTTGCTAACTCAAAGTAGGGCAGCATGTCATCCTGTCACTTTTGTAGGCAAAAACACTAACATAAACAACATCAGGGTGAGTGATGTATGTTACAGATTCCAGGATATACGCTATATACCGCAACTGAAAGAAAAATTAAAATCAAACCTTTTTTTCCCCCCTTTATTTGTTCCACTGAACTGCCTGTCATTTGATCTTAAGACTTACAAACACAGAAGGGCTCTGGACAATGTTTCATCATACACGAAAGTATCTTGGTGCATATCTGCTAGCTACAAAAAAACTGGAGTTGAATAAATGACTCACACCCACTGCACACAGCTCTGGAGCACACATTGGATGGCACACAGCTATCCAAGACAAACATAGCTCAAAGCTAATATTAGAACAAGTGATAAGAGGGGGCTGCTGCCATCAACGATTAGTGGTGGTTCACACAGACTTTCTCACCTATGTGTCAAGTCTTTTATCTAAGCTGTGCCATGAGTGACAGCCATCACTGCCAGGCTGCAGGAGGAGGACAGCATGATCTACCACAACCAAAACAAACTGCTAGTGTGAAGGCTGGAGGTCCCTCACTAATGCTACCTAAATCTCCAAATTCTACATCTGTTTTGTAAGAAGTGATGATGCGCTCCTCACACTGTCTGTATGAGTCTGTGGGGCAGCTGTGAGAAGGTTTTGTTCTTCACCACAGGATTTCAGCACTGTACCCCTTGTCAGCGGCCACTGGAGTTTGCTCTGGGTTCACACCAGAGATCCACCAGCTGCACCTCAGTCTGAACCATGGCCACAGTTCAGTAAAAGTGGCACGAGAGGTGTCTGGCATGCCAGCACCTACCATGTAGTCTCAAAGCAGACACACATCTCTGTTAACTGCCTGGCTGGCTGGGTAAATGTTGATGTGAATTGACTAAACAAAGTGGGATAAAACCCTTATTGGTGATGAAGTTAAATATTTGTCTCATAAGAAAGCAGCTAAAGGTTGGAAATGTAAAGTAAAAACCCTAAGGCTATCTGGGAGAATTTTTACCTGTCCGAAATCTCTCTTTCTGGATTCTTCTCTCTCCAAAGAAGGAAATTTGAGAAAAGAATAAAGAAAGCTTGGCCATCTTGAGAACTGCTTGAGCAAGGAAAGCTGTGTGTCCTCAAAACCATTCTCACTTCTTATTTCGAAACACGAAACGTGGCAAAAGATAATTTTTGGCACTAACTGTGCTCATTGTCTTCAAGGCTGTCAAAATTTCCAGCTTTCAGAGACTCTTCCTCTTTCCCTATGACAAGACTGTGACTTGCTGTACAATCGATTTTCGCATCCTTCCTCCATCCAGCACATACACAGCACGCGGCGTCCTGCTCGTTCGCTGCTAATAAGGTCTGATAACCAGCAGCACACCAGACAACACAACCCAATTCCCTAAACACAGTGAACTCTGGAGGGGTGGAGAAAGAGGTGAGAGCAGAGGATGTGTTTATTGAATTGCTGCCCTTCAGTGGGACACAGAGGCCATGACCACAGCTGCTCAGCCACTCTCTGAGCATCACCACACAGGCAGGTAGGAGGGCAGTGTGGGTTGCCTGGCCCCCACAGCAGTCCCATGAAACAGTTTGAGCTGAAGATAGCAAACAGGAATGGATCAGTGTGGTTTTTTTCTGCACCTGCTACTGCAGTCATAAAGGATTTTCATTTTGTACAAGGCCTGTGGACTGTCTCTCTGGGTTCAAGGAAATGATGGCACAACTGTAATTGCCATCACAGAGCAAGGCACCTGTAGAATAAATTATCACCTTGATCCTTGGGTCCCTTAAAAAAGAAAGCTTATATATCCTAATTCATTTTTTCTGTGCCACAGCTACCTAGAAAAAATTATTCTCATCTTTATATGCCAAAAGAAAGTCTTGAGAAGGTACTTGAAAGAAATCTATGCTATTGGATATAATAAAGTCTCATAATGCTATAATGACTTTCTGAAAGATAATATTCCCTAGCTGCTTCTCAAAAATTTATGAAGGAAGAACATATTTCAGGTAATAAAAAGTGTGTAAGATACAAGGTTATTTTGAGTGATCATTTACCTCACAAGCTTGCAAGTGACATCATTGTCAGAAAAAACCTTACCATCTCCTTTTTATGGTCTACTATAAACACATTTCAACTGCAGTGAGAATACAGTGAAAGCCCAGTATTGCTCCTGCTTGGCTACTTGGAGGATTCCTGTACTTGGGTACTTTCTGGTACCTCAGCTTCCCCTGTTTACAGGCAGAGCTGGCTGATGCTCCCCAGATTTGGTTATCTGCTGTTGAAAACTGCTTTCAGTAAAAGTTTATTCTTTTCTTCCAAATACAATAACCTCTCTCAGTCTATGCTATTGGCCTGAATATTTGAACAAAATCATACCACGGCTCTCACAGCTAGCTGTTCCTCAGGTACTAACAGAAACCATAAGCTCCTATCTTGTGCTAATCTTACAAGGTAAGCATCTCTGTGTTGGTTTATATTTGCTAAGAGACCTCCAAGTGCTGGAGGGAGAAAAGCTGTCAACTAGTGTCCCTTTCTCTGGGGTCCACTAAATCATCACACAGAACAATTATGGTGGTGTCTGGTCTCTCTAGTGAGGTATTAAGCCAGGGTAAGGATCGCTTATTATAGTCTTTAAAGACCCTACTACCTCTTTTTATTTCACTTATCTCAGATCATTGTTCAGGCTAAATTCCAGTTTGGCTAATCACATTGTATCTGCCAGATTGCTTCTCTAATTGCAAAGCAGGTAAATGTAGCCAGAGGGACCTCAGGAGGTTGCCCTGAAGCATAATGAAAAAGATACCTAGACCTTCCCTGTGTGCACACTCGAAGTTCACATTTTTCTAGGGAGTCTTTCCATTACTTACCAACTGCAGAGTTAAAAGATTTACCCAATATCTTGCCTGAAAATCAAGCCAGTTACTTCTTGTCCTACTTGTAGTGGACCTAGGGAACAAACGGTCATTGTGTCCTTCAACAAAAAATTATTTTTTTTAGTTTGAAGAGTTTTGGCACATTCCCTCAAAACCTACTTTTCCCTATTCAAAACAAATACCAGTTCTGCAAGCTTTCTCTGCAGGCTTGCCTTCCTGCAGCTCTTAACACCTTTTTCCTCTCAATGAGACTCTTTCCAGTTTGTCTACCTGCTATTAAAGGAGGTGCCCAGAAGTAGCACACTCAAAAGAATAATCGATATCCAGCTCTTCAGCACAGCACTCCTCTGCCACTCACATCCATTGAAGCCAGGACTCTATTCACTCCTCGACACAGCATTTAGAGAACGGTACTGCACGCTGTAAAGCTCGTCATATCTCGTACACAGGTGAAGAGACTGGAAAAATCTCTGGATTTAAAATCACTAGGAGATCCAAAAGGCTGCCTTAACCCATGCAGCTCCCTTGGTTTGGCTCAGCCAGGGCAAATCCACTCCTTCAAACGCAGCCTGAGGTGACTCACTGCACAGTTCCCAAAGCCCTGTCATGTTCAATTCTAGTGTAATGCTAAAACACTGCTCCAAGCACACATAATGAATAAACTTATAAAAGTTAAGTCCCAATCCAAAACAGACCAGCTATTACACTATGGGATATGGAAAGACAGACTAGATTTAACTTCAGAATAACTGTTTTCTCCAAGAATTTTGGCTCCTGCTCATCCAGAGTCAGAGTAACTTCCTGTTCAAATATTACCCAAAATTTACCAGACTTCTAAAGATGTGAAGCCAGCTTGAAAAAACCATACATGCAAATAGGCAATAAAAACATCTGTTATATTTTTTAACCAAATTTCTAAAAGAATTAAAAAGGTCTCTTGGTATAAGCCCTATATACCACTGACATAAATGTAAATGGCATTGTCATCCTAAAATTAAAAATCAAATGTAAATTTAACTAAAATCTTAGCAATAATGTAATGTTACATTGCATGAGGTTATTTTGAACCTGCCATTTTAACTGCCAAACAGTTATTCCACATAATTTTGAAGATATCACTCCAAAATAATTTGCAAGATTTCAATTAAATTAAAGGTGAGACCGTTATCATTCATCACCACAGAGAAGCACTGACCTCTCAGAAATAGTTCCTATTTAAAGAAAAACAAAACCTTCAACCCAACGAGCAACAGAAAAAGACAATTAGTCTACATTTATAATGAACCAAAAGACAAAGGTATACAAGTAATGCCTAGAAAAACATAATCTCACAAGTTTTTTTCTGTTTTAGGCAATGATCCATCATGTTTCAAAATATGTTATAATCCCAGACAAAATACAAATGGGCCCAGCAGCAAAATCTAATTCTTAGCTTTTAACCGGTGAAGACAAACACTTTCATATTCCTAGACAGGAGATGAAAGAGCATCTAAAATAACATCAGGTTAACTTTGGCAGCATACCACACTACCCATCTCCAGGAAAATAAATCTGCCCAAGAGGCAAAGAATTCTAGCTTTTCTTAACTAGACTCTCAAAGAGGGCTCCTCCCAGTTTCAGTGCACAATAGCCAACATAACCTTGTTATTGCAAGAATTTGGTGTTATTTCGAAGTCCAAATGCAACAAGTTTTTTTCTTTTGCCATGGCACCCCGGAATAACTTTTTAAAACTCAACTCACACATCCGCAGTGCAGCGTGGGTGCAGACCTTGCTAATACCTATTGCAAGAGCAGGTGCATCTGGCAGAATCTGTGTGTTTCCATGTAGCTAGAGGTTTTATCTGCTGCATATATTATGCCAGGCCAGTGCTGAACACAATCAGAGCTTAGAATCACAGGGCATTTTTTTAGCAACAATGCAGTTTCAAGTGCTTCCACCAAAATATAAATGCAACGACAAACTTCCACTTGGTTTACATCTGCAGCCCAGCATAACTCTTCCCATTCTTCAGATGACCACCATAAGTTGTCAATGGCAAATTTTGCTTATTTTGTCAGCAAGAGCAGCAGCATCTGCTATTTGGTAGGCTCAATCAGGAGCAAAACAGCTGGGAGCAACACAGCTCCCTGAAGCACCAGAACAGGCAGCTCCAGCAACTCCTAGAGCTGTCACATAGCTAAATTGCTTTATTCCCTGCTGCTTTCAGTTAACATTTTTTATGTATGCATCTTAAGGCACAGACACTTGGAACCTTGGTGATCAAACCCTCCCACCCACTGCACAGTCTTGGACTCTGTTGATGGAGCCTTACCATCAGCTGTGCAGGCAGCTTCCTGCAGACTCAGGGGCCGTTTACGGCCAAGTCTCCATCTCTCCCATCCTGTCTGGGTCTTTTTTCCCCCCCCTTTTGGTGGTGTTGGTTGCTTGACTGCAATTGTGCTTGGGAAACAAATAATACAACTCTGATTCAGGAAACTTTAAAGTAATTCGAAGTAGGCATCAAATAATTTCCTTATGTGTTTTTGCAGTTTATTTTCTTATACAGCCACAAAGTAGGATATTCAGCTTCATCTATGGAAACACTCTGTTCATCAGTCTTCTGCATTAGTTCAGTGATGTAAGTGTGAGCAGAGTTATAACCAAGTGGCAGTGGGAAAAAGGAGCAAAGTCTGGCGTCGCCGACTTTTTGTTGCTGCCATCCTGCTGGCTCACACATCGCAGCACGGTCCAACACATCCCCAGAAACAGCAGCAGGAAAAAAAAAACCTGTTCCTGAAAGCCTCTGGTTTACAGACAGACAGAAGACACTGAAAACATATAAAAGCCACAGCAAAAAGCAATCCCAAGCCGATACAGCACAGATCTGTGCAAGGAGCCTGTCACTCTCCTCCAGGCAGCATTTACACCCAGCAGTGCACCATTCCGGCAGCAGCCACACACTGATGCCTTTCTCCAGAGCTGCTGGTAGAAGCCACGGACCATCAATTTAACCAGCCTTTTTTGGTAAGAGCCCCCATTTTGTCTTACAATGGTCTGAAGTGAAATATAATGTTTCCTGATTTAAAAAAAAAAATAATAAAAATCACCCATTAATTTTTTTTTAAGCTATCGTGCTTTTTAACAAGAAAAAATGGTTGCACTTAGACCACTTCCACTTTATTTTCCCACAGCTTTTCCCTCTAAACTTTTATTTAACAACTCTATTTCAAAACCAGGAATCTCTGGAAGTTCAGTCCTATTATCCCCAGAGCCCTATCTTCACTTCGAGTAGACTTTTCTTAGCCTGTAGCAACAGGCTCAAGTCAAATAGATGAACACAGAAGACACTTGATGATCTCAAACTTAACCTGGCAACTCCACCCTGTATTATATTTACTAATATTTTTCACTTGAGTTAATTAGTGGGATTCAAATGAGACCTCAGCAGCAACATTCCCAACACCACAAACCACAGTAGTGATGTTTCACATGCTGCACCTGGAAACACACCAAAACATACTACTGTGGACTTTCCAGAGCCTCAAGCTCTCCCAGCACTGCAAGGTGCTGCCAGTTCTCAGGTACAATGAGCTGCCTCTCCTGAAGCTACTTTCCACTAGGATATCCTCACAAATCATTAAATAAATTAGGGTGTGCTTTATTTTTGCCTCTTGTTTTCTGATGCCATTCTTATTACATGTTTTCAATAACCTATCTAAATCCACAGGATTTTTTTCCCCCATGAATCCTGAAATTCTTACATAATTAGAATCACTTAAAAGCTGGGCTTTAGAATACCAAGTAACACAGCATTGACAACAAAAATCACAAAACCTGACACTGCAAGATCTAGGTGGCTCAATGTGACATCGACACCACAGCACATCAGGTGCTACACCACCACACAGTCATTATTCTGAAGAAATATGTGACAATGTCATCACTGAAGGAAACAAAGGATTATCTCATTTCTCCTAAACCTTTCAGGAAACCAGAGGCAGGAAATAGCGTTTTAATTTTTCCATCACAGTTTCCCACAGAAGATGAGGCAAATCTAGAAGTGAAACTATATACAAGTTCATTGTCCATCTGCTCTTTAAATAAAAAATTAATTACTGAGGGTGGTAAAGGCAAAGAAAAGAAAGCAGATTTTCAAATGAGAGCCCATGGTGACAGGACATCTGATCAGACAGTTGTTTGGATGTTAGCAAGTGGTCTTTTCACTAAGGGACTCTGATCAAACTCAGATAAAGTTTCTGGGACAAGTTTAAGGACAAGTTTTAGCCATTCCACAGACTACTGGTTTTATTCTTGTTGAGGCAAAGATCAGAAACAGTTAATTACTTTGATCAGGAGGATAGTCTCATCTCTAGGAAAATCCCATTTGCTCGTCCTCCTGATCATTCCAGCTTCTTCAAGCACACCTCTGCACAGACCATCAATACTGTACCCTGACAGCAGGGCCCCAAAATAGAACTCTTTTCCCACCTTCAAAAGCTGGCTCTTCTCCCCTTGAAAGTCTGCAAAGAAAACTTCACAAATATCTGAATCTCTAAGTGGTTCCTGAGAGAGTGGCAACTACAAAAACCAAAGATGACATGGAGGTCATCGAAGAAGACAAGATCCCACTCCTGGTCACGCAGGCAGGTAACTGAGAGGTGAAGACAGTACAGGCACTCCTCACTTTTGCTAACTCCAGATGCTAATGATGGTCCTCACTTCCCCAAAAGGCTTAACAACCATTAGTAGGAACCTAATTACAAGTTCAATTTCCAGCTCATTAACTAGCTCATTAATTCTAAGACCAGATCTTAGAACCCTTTCTTGACCGCCTTCTGTGAAAGCAATGACACTTGGATGCCAAGAACGCCAAGGGCCACGGACTCTTCCCAACCTTGCTCCTAGTTGGGGATGTCAAGCCTGATGAGCGCGCCGGCTAACTCGGGGCCAGTGTTACCTCCTCAAACCGAGATCTGACCCCGTCCAGCCCCGCTCCAGCACACTCCCCCTTCTCTGCAGCTGAGGAGCATTGCTCAAAAAAGTCGTTCGACCACTTCCCAAGAAGTCGCCATCACGTCATCCCGCACCACCTCACCTCACCTCACCAACGCCCTCCCGCCGCCACCTCCTCTCAGGTACCAGCCACACCTCCGCCCCGGCTGCCCGCTCACCCTCAGCTCCTCACGGGGAGAAGGGGGCGCCGGTCGCGACACGGCGGTGGCTCCTCCCGAGCCCGCCCTACCTTCCTGCGGCGGCCGCCCGGGGGCTGCAGGGCGCAGCAGGCGGGCGCGGCGCTCCCCCGCCGCCCGCTCCGCACGTAGGTGACCCGCCGCCTGCCCCCCGGCGCCGCTGCCGCGCCCGGGCGCTGCTCCGCGCCGCGGGGCGGGGGGGGCGCCCGCCCCGCCGCCACCGCCCGATCCCGGGGCTTCTCCTCCGGACACCAGGATCGCCTCATGCCCAGCTGGAGGCAGAGGAAGAGCGCCGCGGAGAGCAGGCACAGGCGGAAAGCCGGGCCCCGCCAGAGCGGCCGCTCCTTGGGCATGGCGGCGGGGGCTGCCCTGCCCGGCGCGGCCGCCCCCCCGCCCCGCCGCAGGGCTCATGCCGCCGGCGGGCCGGGCCCCGCGGCCGCCGCCGCCGCCGAAACTTGGGAGACCCCGCCCCGAGCGGGGCCGGCCGGGGAGGGGCCGGGGTGCCCCTGTCCCGGCCCAGCGGGGGCTGCGGGGCACAGGGGTGTTCGGCATCGGACAGCCCGCGGGATGCTCCGCGCCCCGGCGGGGGCAGCGCCCGGGTACCGAACGCGGGGCCGTGCCGCTGTGGAGCCACAGGTGCGGGTCGCTGGTACGTGCACCCGGGCCTGACAGAGGACAGGACCCCCCGACCTAACTGTTATATCGCACATCTCTATAGCATAGAAGTGTGCTAATTTATCAGTGTTTGTATTATTTCAGATTATACACATTATGTAATGTCATGAAGTAGTGGAATTTTACTGGAGACGTGGGTATTGTTCATGGTTAAGTCAAACAAAAGGACAGCCCGGGCCTGGAAACAAGGACTTTGCTTCTTGGAAGGTTAGAATTATCCATGAAGGATAAAGGATAACCCTGAACATCCAAGATAACATTAGCATCCTAACCCTTCTGATATGTCTTTGAAACCTTCCCAGTATCATCTGGCAGTACATATAATTCCAGCAAGGCTGACTCCAGGGACATCTGGACCAATAGACAAGCAGCCAGAATGCTGCAAAAATAGAGCTACTTTTCAAAGTTCTACTCTGATTAGTAACCAGTGGTCTGGCTATTAGTGATTAGTCACATTGTGTTGGACCTGAACTTTTGAAGGGTATGAGAACCCTGCATGGAACATCAGCTGTGGTGCCCTAATTTGGCTGCAACTCCTCGTGCTCATGAGTAACTCTTCTAAGTCTATACTTTGCATCCTAGCTTTTTTCCTGGGTTATTACAGGCCAACTGCTGATTTTTATGACACATCCTTGGTTTCATGCATGAAAGAAAGGACCTGCATGAGCTGAGCAAGGTTGAGAGGTAGTGCAGGGGACAGGTGTCCCCCTCACCTCTGTGGGAGCACTGGAGGCCCCGCATTTGTTTCACAAGGGAGACACACTAGACAGAATTATAAAGTGCAGAGGCTGGCTTTTGTCTTAAGCCACAATGCTAAACCATTGCTGAGCAATGAGCAGGTCACGGTGCTTGGTGGGATTTTTTGAAGCAGGACCTGCAGATGGGGAGAAGTGTCCATGGCAGGAGGCAAGCTCTGTGTGAACAGAGAGGGGGGAGATCACAGCCAATTTGCAGCACATGCTGCTCGGTTAGTAATAAATGTATTCCTGGGTGGGATGTGCTGGACATGAGTCCAAAACTAATCCCCATTTCTTTGCCAAGTAGGGGAGAGAGTCTGTAACTCTTGTCCCCTGTAAGCAGTCCTGTGCTTCCAGCACCCCTGTCTTGTCTGCTGGCAAGGGAGAGTACTTGCTTCACTGAGCTCCTTCTGATGTCCTCTCCTCCCTGTCTCTTTACAGCCTGGAGCAGAGCCAGGGCAGACTGATGCTGGGGGAGCAGGTCAGAGGGGAGCACTGGGAAAAGTGGGGCCTGCAGCAGCCAAGCAACCAGACCTGCTGGCAGCATGACAGAGGAGCTGCATGTAGGAAGATAAGGGAGGGAGCAATGGTCTATCTGGAGAACTGAGATTTCAAGCATGGCTCCAAGCACAGATGCACTGGCAGGTGAGGTGCATGCTCCCTGCCGTTTAAACGTTGCTGTCCTTGTTTTTTTAAGTAAACTTATCTTCTAAATTAGGTTAAAGTAATTCCATGGTTGTTTTTAACTGCCCTAAATATCCAGGCCCCTCTTGGAAGGGAGTGAGTGGCAGTCCTGCTCACCATTCCTGTAGCAAGAGGGTGGCTCCTTTGTTGTAAGCTAAACCAGGTCCATGACCCAGATGAAAACTAATTCAAGAAAAACTGTATCTGGAGTGTGTTCCTAATAGACCTGGACACCCTTTTTGCTACTATCCTATCTTTTGGACAACCTCTGGGTGGTTTATTCCGCTGGGGAAATGCAGTGCAGGTCAGAGCACTTCTCCCCTGCCTCAGTTCAGGGGTCCTCGTCTTCCTCTTGGACAGGCTTGAGTGCTTGCCATAGGCAAGCAAGTTGGCTCTGGCTGGGGACCCTTCTGATAACCACACGCTTTTCCTGCTTCTACCCCACTTACATGGCTCACAAATGGATCAGACAAGCCCTGCTGCTAGTGCAAGAAAGGATTTTATGAGGGCAAAGGGAGAATGTAACTGCACCAATCATGACTGACATCAACTGAAGTGATGGGCATCTGGGTCCATCCATGAGCATCACCTGGAGTTTATCAGCAGAAGGTCACTTTGACTGCCATGGGGCTGCCTCTCCATCACTTTGCTTCTCCATGTGAAATGGCAACATTTATCTGCAGGACAGAAGTAATGCTGATGCTCAGGGAAGAGAAGTTTAGACATACATCAAGAACACTAAATGCAGGGGTAAATGTGACAAGACACAAGACTTGCAATAGTGCTAGCCAAAATAATAATATCACAAACTTCTTGGCACAAAGTTTGTTTTAAGCTATCAGCATCTAGTCGATGAATAATGGCATGTGAAGGTCCTACTAAAATATAAGTTTGTGTTTGTATGATTATTGAGAAAATGTTGAAGGCAGGAGTACAAAAATTGACTACAAAAGTATAAAGTGCCCAAATACATTTTAAAACTCTCTCATGAGTTTTAACCCTTGAGAAATCAAAGCTTTCCTAAAAACTTGAATAGTACATACTCAAATAAAATTGGTCTACCTGAGCAGAATAAAATCCACAAAGTCTTTCGTGGTTTTAGCATCGCAGGTTCATTTGTTTTCTTCTCTCATTGTGTAGCTTCATCAGAAAGCTCAAATACTTGAATCCAGCCACTCTTCTTGTCGTCACTGAGCTCTAACTGTAAGTCCTGACCTTGTATGAAATATTGCATTCCTTAGAAAGGTGATCATCCTCAATTTGTGAGCATGATAGGAGTGGTTCTGATAAAGAACAGTTCAAAAAAGTTAACTCAGTGTTTTAAATTTGCTTTTGTCTTTTAATGAACAATTGAATTTCTCATGCTTCCCACCTGCTTCCACACCCACTCCCCCCCAACTCTTATGAATGTAAGTCTACCTGTTTAAAACACAACAGAGGGTTTCTAAAGATATAGAAAAAGGAAACAATGGTAGAGAAGGATCTCAGGAAATCTCAGGAACAATGAGAAATATTATCTGGTTTAGCATAAGAATCAGTGGGAATTAAGATAGTACTTTAAACAGTCTCACTTTTCCATTTTAACAAGTGAATTATAAATCAATTCTTCCCACAGGCATTGGTTGTAAAGATATGTGTGTGAGCAATGCCTATTAAGAAAAAGAGCAAATTAAAATTGCAGTATAATGGATGCAACTCCAATCCAACTGGAGGATGGGCCTTTTTGAGGTGATTGCTGGGAACACAGCTTCTGTAAAGTTTCGCAGCTTCTGCAAAACATGCTTACTCTTTGAGTCAGGCAGCAAATAGCCTCCCCTTCTTGCTGTCCTAAAGCAAAATGGATAGTGTTAAAGGAACATATATCATGTTGGATCCAACTGAATACAAACTGCTGCCATGTAATGCAAGGAGTAACTCAAATAGCAACTCTGAATGTGAGCATTAAATTTCTACTGAGAACAGCGAGCATCATGCCCTGATAACCAAAATTAGACATTGGTCTTACTGTGTCTGCTTTTTATGTAGGTGCGCAGAGCTACAGCTCCCTTAGTTTCTCCGAAAAAGTCTTTGAACTGCTAAAATTCCTCTCTCATTTACAAATTTGTCTATGGTGAGAGCAAGGTGCTCAGCCTCTAGAAGGAAGAAGTTTAACAGCAATGAAATTTCATTGCTTTAGTGCTGTCTTCACTGCTTATAAATTACCTCTTGCCTGGGATATTGTTGGTAGTGAAATCTCTCCTTTGCAGCAGTTTTTAATGTTGCTCTCTCTAATGGCCATTTTCAGTTCAAACATCTTGCCTACTACCATCCATCTTCTGCCTCCACCCACTGTCAAGGCATCTGTTTACCTTCTGGTTAGTCAAAATGTCTTCCCCAATCCCCGTGCAAAATTAAACCCCAGGCAGGAAAAACACCACTAGGAATTCCCTAGATTCTCCAAGGGCTGTTAGTACAAGTCAAACATTCCTCCTATAAAATGAGTGAATGAATAAAAATGCTCTTTTTGACTCTGCCTAACAACTGCACTGGACTTGGTAGGAACTACTTGCCAAAATCTACAGGACAGAGAAAAGGAAGATTTTTTTTTCCCCTCTCCTCCCTCCTACATTCCTGGCTAACGCTTTTAAAATCCAAGTGATGTTGTTCCATGCACATGAAAACAGAGACGTTTTATGCAGAAACTTTCACAAGGTCATTTTAAAAGAGGCCACAGGAAGAGAAGTACAGTGTGTTCTTCCCCACAGAAGATGTGTGTGCATCTGATCCTGACTCTGCAAGAGTCAGAGCTTTGGTCCAGGCCTGGTTTATTGCCTTGCACATTTATGTGCCAAAGCTCTGCCATAGTCCTGGGGAACATGGGATGAAATGTTTGTAGCTCCTGGGTGACTTCTCAGTGATGGCTTCGGTGCAAGCCTGATCTCATTTCTGTTCCTTAAAATTGCAGCTTGAAATCCTGGATTTCTTTATGCACCAAATGACAGATGACTCTGGAGCCTGCACACAGCCATCAGCTCTGCCAGGTAGGTACAGCTCTTACTTCTTCCCATACCTTAAATCCCACTGAAAACTGAGAGAAAGAATCTCTTTCTGTTACCTTTTAAATGTTAGCACACAGAGAAGTAAATTGGCTGCATTGGTCTATTACCGACTTACCACTGCTGAGAAATACGTGTCTGAACAGCTGTCAAGGCAAAAGCTCAGCTGTGTGAATTATTAAAACCACTTCTCAGCTCACCACTGGTAAGTTTGAAGATAACAGCTAAAAAATATATGTTCATGCAGTCTCCCATTAGCTCTCCTCACACTTGTGGGCTATTTAGGCAGCTTAACACAAGATTGATCTTGCTGTGCAGCAGCACAGCACGAGGCATGGGCAGAGGCTGTCTTTTCCCTCCAGCTACAGAGGGATTCAAACACCACGGCCTGTCACATGATCCAAATTTGATGAAAGAGATAGTTGATAATTACTGGCCTGAAGAGGGGATTATAGATCAAGGTTTACCTCTGAGACACACTCTTGTGTGTTTGCACTCATACATACCTGTACCTGTACACACACATTCGCTGCAGGAATGAGAAGAAGAATGAGACAGCCCTTCAGCAGAAGATGCTCTGCAGCTCTGTGCTATGCCTGGACCTTACCTTTATTTATTTAACCCTAATTCTCTAGCAGCTGTTTCACTCCTGGAGAGGACCAACAGTGATTTTACAGTTTGCCTTTTCCTAAATCATTCTGAACAAGTAAAATTCTGCCTGCTTTTTAAAATAAGGGCTTGCAATTTTATTGAACAGATGCTAGTATATAAATTGAAAGCATGTATGGCCATTTTAAAAAAAAGACGTTCCAGTTTATAGGAATTAAGCAGTGATAGCTCATATGCAGTTCACATACTACTGCACAGACTTTTGTGATAGTACTTTGTCGTCTGTATTTCTTTTGCATGTGTACTGTAATCCCAGACAGATGTCCAGCTTTGCTTAAAAAACTACCCTGAGTTTCTATTACAAAATCCTATTTTCTCTATGTTTCAGAGATTACCTTGGTGTTATTCTGGCTTCAGCTTTCTGCCTTTTTTTTTGGATGCTATAAATTTTACTGACATTTTTATACTTCTAAGATCAAGGATGAATATCTTTCATTAAAAACTGTCATTTGGCATAGGGATTAATCCATAATGGTCAGAATTTGACAAAACACCACAGCTGGAGTAGTAATGATGGCTTTAAGAAATTATATAAGCCTTTTTATTACATGTTTTAATGGGCTTACATAGAACAGTACAAATGCCGAAGTATTTATATAGGGGATGGCAACAGCACTGGAGCAATAGAGCAGATGTCAGTGAGAGAGACTTTCATCTGCAAGCACTCAGTAAAAAGGGCTCTCCAAGGGAAGAAGAGAAGCAAGCCAGAGCACTGGGGCTGCTAGGGAGAAGAGCAGCAGCAAAATGTTCCAGGTAGAAGATTCACAAACAAATTAAGACCCTTAATTAATGTTCTGTGCACTTTTTCTACAGTCTGTCTTGCAACGTTGTTTGATATACTGGCGTGTGTCTGTACAACTTATGCCTCATTAAAGGCAATAGGAAACAATAAAAGCTGGAAGTGGTTGGCAGTATACTTGATAGACCTGATGGACAAAAAGCAGCTTTCATAGAAGGCATGCAAAAATGTCCTGGACCAGTATGCAGACCAATTAATAATATGCATCCACCTTTAATAAAGGCCTCACCCATGTGTCTGAAAAGCATCCTTTTTTTTCAGGACACTAAATTCAGGATCATTGTCCTTCCCTGTAATAAAAAGGTTGCTTTTTTAAACTATTACTGGTAGGTCAGCCAATCATCTCCTCCAGCTGGTTGAATTTAAATGTCTTAGATACAACCCTAACAAGGAGGAGAGAAATGGCCTTGCCCTCAGCAGAAAAGATGCCACAGCTCCCCTGCAGCTGAGCAGCCTGTCTGGGAACAGATGGTGAGGATAAAACTCAGTGCTCTTCCCGCAGGCTCCTTTCAAGGCAGTTTGCCCTCGATGCCATGTAGAGCAGCTTCAATGATGCAGAGATACCAATATCGATTCGAAGTGGAATAACCTCCTTAGCTGAGAGTTTATATATAGGTTAGGTGTTGCTGCAGGACTCATCCTTTCGGCATGTGTCTTCCTGCAACATATCTGCCTCCATCCTCAGATATGGATGTGGAAAACAGAGGCCAGTTGGATATTTTGAAGATGCTCTGGGAAGGACAAAGTGAGTTTGCAATGACACAGGCACCTCTATAGGCATCGCTTCAGGCAATGAACACTCAGCCAGGCTAATGTTTGTGGTTGTGCCCCAGCTCCTGGCTCGCTTGCAGGCTCCTTGTTAGGAGGAGATCCCTTTGCCAGAATGCATTGAAATTCTTCAGGAACAGGGTAATTTCTCTGTACTCTGTCAGGAGATCAAGTACATGCTCCAGAAAGCATAAAGGCTTTTTGCAGGGCTTGCTTTGTGCCTGCCACTCTCCTGGTGGCAAGGCTGGAGGCAAAGCCAGTGGCTACAGAGCCTGTGCTGCCATCTCCCCACAGTCTAGTCAGTGTAGCAGAGGCAGCATAGTGGGGAGGATTGTCTCAGAGGACACCTCCCCTGCAAGGCAAAGGAGAAGCTGTGGCTTCTCCCAAGCTGTAGCTGGGTCAATGGCAGAAGCCAGGCAAGCAAAGGAACTTCCTAGCCGGAGTCCAGGGCACGAGTGCAGGCAGGGGGAGACCCCAACTCTGGAACCTGCAGCTGGAAGAGGCAAATCTTCCCTCTTACTTCTCACTCTTCCCTCAGGCTTAATGTGAAGGAAAGAAGATGATCACTGATGTATATTGATGGGAGCCTTTAGGAATCCAGGGCTTTTTGCTCAATCTTTGTGCTGAAGTGCTCAGTCTTACACAGCAAAGACAAACAGCAACAGGATTGCTCTCAGCAACCCAGACAAGAACATTTTAGTGCATAATTATGGATGAGATGCAAAAGGACAAAAAAGAGGGAAAACATCTGTTCGCATAGAGTTTATTGCCGTTCACTTAAGAGGCCCATTAAATGCTAGAAAAAGCTATTTATCCTTCTGTTTGAGGCAATTATCCTACTGCAAATCTCTGTGGAAATTTGCCCTGTGTTTATTCTTGGAGTGCTGACACTGTGCAGATACACTCACCACACAGAAAAAAGGCGCAGACCTTGCCCACCAAGGCTTAAGGAGGGATTTTCAGAAGCAGGGTAGCCAGTGCTTTCAGCTGCCTCAGCCCCTTTATTTCAAAATTCGAAAGGAGCTTTTTCATTAGAAGTGCACCCAAAAGTGGGATTGCTCTTCTTGTAGCCACTGTCACAGCAATACAGGGGTGTGAGAAGACCAAATACAGTTCTTTGAATGTTTAAAGGAGACCAGCTGTCCTACTGATCAGGAAATCATTTGACTCACCAGGCTGCAAGGTCTGTGCAGAGGGAGAGGCTTCATCTCCTTGAAGCCCAACCATGCACTCGTTTGGCGAAGAGGAAAGCAAGTGAGACTGTGTTGGTTAATCCCTCCCCCCTCTCCTCTGGTCTGCTCAGGCCTTTGCATAAGAGCTTGGCAGTGAAGCATCTCTTGACCATACCAGGAACTCTTGGAAAGCTAAGGTGGGGGCAGCACTGACTGTACCAGGAACTCCTGCTGCCTGACCAGGGTGGGAGATAACAGCAGGAATAATCAATCACCCCCTGACAGCCTTGGAACATCCCTTATCTGAATTGTAGCTCAAGTGGAACAGTACCATCCTCACTGGAATTTCAAAAATTCCAATAATCACTAACCCAGATTGCAGCCAGGATGAAAATTTACCAATGACTTAAGCCACTGTAGTGGACTGCATCAGTATTTCCCTCTGTGTGGGATGCCTCTGAGAGTGCCTGAACTCTCAAGCTTGTGAAATTTGGAGAAGTGTCGCCTGGCAACAGAACCTGGGCTGATATCCCCACTACTCGAGGCTTAACACTCCCCCCTCTGCACACCCATTGAGAAATGCCAAAAAGGCATTAGACATGAGCATTTCACTGACTCTTGAGGGGAATTTTTTAATAGGTATACCTTTGTACTTCTACATTACATATTCGTGTTTCTGTGTGTTACCTCTGTACATTTGTATATATATACCTGTGTGTGTGTATTGACTTGAACACCCTGTAACAAATATAGTATACATGTTATTATCTTGAATCCCTAACTGTTATTATTATTATGTTCATAGTTGATAATTGTTTAATCTAGATTTTTAATGCTGTTATGATTAAGTGCTGCTAAATCCTTTAGATATAAACCATTGGCTAAGTCTGAGCCCAAGGCTGGATTCAGCCACATCTACACTCTTCTCTGAGAAGGAGTTTGGAGAGCAAGGGGATCTACTCTGACTCTTGTGAGTCAATGAAGGGTCTCCCTTACCCCTTTTTACATCCCTAGCCTCCATACAAATCACTCTAAATTGATTCTAATTCAATTTACTTTTATATGTATTATCCATGCACTAAGTAGTAGAGTGAGCCTTGCCATCAAACTTTGTCTCACTTTTGCAAATTTATATTGAAGTTTGTTTTGTATCTTTGATGGTGATTTTTTAAGTGACCTAAACCACTCGTTTTTGCAACAGCAAGGCTCCCTTCATGGGTCCAGTGCATTCTTGTGAGAGAAGGGTTGTTTTTCAGACCTCCACTTTAGCCAAAATACTGACTGGAGGTTCGCATGCAGGTGTGTCAGAAACACCAACAGCTGGCTTGGCTGCTTAATTATCTGATGATGCAGAAAATAAACAAGCCTCCGCTTCTCTGGTTCATAAATATAAGGAAAGGCTAATAAAAGGCTTAGATATTAGCCGGTTGACCAGGACTTCGCAGAAATTGGATAAAAAGGCAGGAGATGTGACAATGACAGGAGCACAGCGTGTGATGGACATAGAGAACATAGCGCACGGCTCTTACAGTGTGGGAATTATATTGTCCCCATGGTAGGTAATGGACATGAATAGGAACAGAGGAAATTGATGTGGGACAGTGCTCTCCTAGTGCTGCTGTCAGCGGTGTGAGACAGTCTCAAAGGATAAAAATAAAACACAGGAAAAATATTCCCTTGAAACTTCTTTTACTTTTGGAAATACCATTTCTATGAAGTCGTTCACTTTCAGAAAGTTTCATCCTCCTTTCTTTTTGCCCCAGCTTTTCACTCCCTTTTTTCATAAGGCTGAGTTTTGAGTCATGTCTGCTTCTTCTCCAAAATATGTGGTTTTTACTTCTCATTGAGAAAACTAGACCTGGGGGGAAAATACCCTGAAAGAAAACAGTCCATTTCAGATCTTGAACCAATGACAGTTTCTAATATCTGAGCATCCGGAGTGTTGTGTGGGCTTGCCAGGAGCCAGGCCAGGCAGTGGGCACATGGGCCAGGCTGCGGCCCCACAGGGACCCCACCATGAGATGTCCAGCCCAGGCACAGCTTATGAGGCTGGGGGACCACAAGTCCCCACACCAGGAGGAACCAAGGACACTTAGCTACCCAAGACAGTTGTTTCCCTGCCAGACTTTTGATGGGGGAAAAGCTCTGGGACTTGCTGCTATAGCAGCAGCTTTATCTAGGATTATGATTCCTTACTTTCTCTTAACAGCTTCTGGTATGCTGCTACTTTCACTTTTCTATTTTCTTAAAGTACTTTTTAAAGCATTCTCCATGAGTAACTGATTCATAATAATTTTTTAAGCTCTATTGCAGCACCCATATCCTCCCAGACTTGTGGGAGCCTGACAGGCACCCAGATTTCCACTGAATTCAGCATCACTGCATTTGTTCTTTGAGATGCAGTGTGCAGGGTTTCTTTCAGCAACTGCTTGATCCAACATCTCCCTCTGGTGGAAAACAGGGAATAAAGCAGGATAAAATAGAGCATCGTACAGCATAGCATACTTACTTGAATGCCATGAAAACAATAAAAATCTCGGTCCAGGCCATGATGTTCTCTCTAAATGCTACATTTATTCCTAATGAATTTGAATGTTATCTCAAACAGTCCTCGTCTGGAAAAGAATGATAATGAATGGCGAATGCTAATTTTCATGTATTTTCCAGAAATCTGGCAAAATTTTAAACAGAGGCAAAAGCCACTATCAAAACAATATGTCTTTATGGCATTGTGTCTGTGAAGAAAATCAACACAGTTCCCTGTTGCAGAAAACTATTCTTTGTGCTCAAGCTCCAAAATCCATCGTACATCTAACCTGCTGTCTGCAATCGCAAGGATTGATAAAAATGTCTCAAGATATAACTGTTCTCTTTCTATACCGTAATTACACCTTTGAAGTTCCATGTGAGTGTGACAAATTGGTTGCCATCTGCCAGGGGTGCCTATTCAATGTAGATCAGAAAGTACAAATAAGAAGGAAATACTTAAGTACAGTCTGGATAACTTTTGTCCGGACATGCATAGGATTAAGGAATAGTACAGGGATAAAATGCTTTGCACAGGTCACAGCTATGTCTTTCTTTGAAGGCACCTTTCATCAGCATGGGAGGTTAGGGAGGTTTAATGAACCTTCTGCTGTTAATCCTCTCCCACCTGCAAGTGTTTCCCTGACACTTGTTCTGTGATTCCAGATGGAAACTACAGAGCTGATGCAGCAGCACAGACAGATTTAAGATCAAAATGGAATTTTTAAAATTTTTAAGTTGCTGGCTCAGCTTCAGCTGGAGCTGGAGAGGTACTAGAGGCCACATCTTTGCTTCAGCTCCATGCAAGAGTCTTGGGTGAGGAAGAGAAACTCAGGAACAGATGATGAGTTATTGCCAGAGACAGACACGAGAGGGTAGGTAGCTGAACCAAGAGAGGATGGACTCGTCTCAACAAATTTCAGCTGCCTAAAGCCTAGAAGCAGTCAGTATCAGTGATCTGGCTTGCAGGCACTTGAACAGTGTGACTCCCCTTTGTGGGCAAGTCTATAGTCAGCACAGGGCAGCATCACTATATATCTAGGATATATTTTAGACTACTTAAATTTTCCACGCCCAGCAAGAAAAATAGGGGAGGGATTTGCAGTTATTCCCAAAATATTAGGACATATTCATATCTGAAAATTGAAAGCAACTTGTAAGCTCCTGGAACAAAAAGCTGAGGTTCCTGAGTAGAGTGCTCAGTCTTTGTATGGCATGACCTTAGCCAGGGCGAAAAACACTGTGAGAAGGAGTAAGATTTAAAAAGGAATTTCAAGCTAGAGACTGGGGAAGTGAGGAGGAAGGGAGGAACAGTGGTTCTTGATGGCATATCTTTAAAGGTGCCATTTTGACCTCTTTATAACCACAAGTAAGCAGGAAACAGCAAGGCACAATCTGGATAAATAAAGCCCCTTTTAATGGGGCACAGCAACTGGAGCAATTGGCCTGAATATATGCTTGTTTCTATTTGCTATAATCATGGAAATAAGATACGAGTCTAAAATCCTCAATTTTTATATAACGATATTGAAATATCAGAGAGATCCCAGAAGAAAGATAATTACTGGGTCATTGTAATAGCATGGTAAAAATTACATGGGAAAGAACCAAAATAGATCCCATCCAAATGAGGAAAAGGACATGAACTCTGTCAAATTATAAGCAGATACAGAAAGGCAGATTAAAAAAGATTCTCAGGAAATAACTTGCTACTAGACAAAAAGCCTTCTCTATCCTAGCAGGAGCAAGGAACCTGCTGGAGAGTTCTGCAGGTGACCAGGGTGTGCAGTCAGCAGACTATTAGGGTGGCAGAGGAGTTTGAGAGCAAATAAGCCCTAACAGAACAGCTAAACATATTGTTTGTGTCTGGCTTCAGCATAGAAATGCTTAGTGAAATTCCCACAGCAGAACCACTTGTTAAAGGGATAATGTAGAGAAGCTGCCACAGATTGAAGGGCCATTAGATGAGGCTTTAGAACAAATTGATGCAAGGGATAGTAACAAATTCATGAGAAGCAGATGTTACTTGCTTGTGGGTTTTTAAGGCATGCTAATGCAAACTCTTGCACTATAAGAGCTGGTGTATAAGCTTTTACTTAAAACAGCCAAAGAAAAAAGAGGATGGCACGTGATACACTTTTCTTTTAGTGCTGTGAGGGATCTAGAGAACTGCAAACCACTATATCTGACATCTGTAGCAGGCAAACAGCAAAAGCCATAGTAATAGAATAGTTGCAAGGACAGACACCGGCTAAGAGGGAAGAATTGGCAGAGCTTTGCAGCAAGGACCTATGAAGCTGTGCTCCACCACCCTCTTACATCTTCAGAGGATACAGTGAAGCTGCAGAATAGAGCAATCTGCTTGGTATGATCTGCTCAGCTTCTGGAAAGCCTTGAATAACATCTGTCACCCATAAAGAAGCTAATCTGGCATGGAGTAAGAGGGAAGATTCTCTCATGAGTCAGCAACTGCATACAGGATAGAGACAAGGTAAGGATAAATCATTCGTTCTTCACAGTGGAGAGAAGTCACCAATGGCATCTTAGAGGGATACTGGTAGGGCCAGTGCTCATCCACAGACCCATCTGTCAGGCAGTAAAAGCCTCAATTAATAAACTGGTGGTACAAGTTTATTTAAGGTAGTAAAATGCAAACTTGCCTGCAAGGATCTGCAAAAACCATCTCATAAATCCAGGCTAAGTAACGGCAGGTGAAATTCAGTGTGGCTAACAGCAGAGAAAAACACCTTGCTGAGTTGGGAGGAAGACCTCCTTACTATCCAGCCTCAGCAATGGCCTATGAAACATCTAGTACCACTCAGGACAGATACCTTCGAGTTAGGTTGTCAGTTAAATGCTTACTAGTGACTATAAAGCATTTTAGTATATTATGAAGGGAAGAGAGGTCACAGAGTCATAGAATGGTTTGGGTTGGAAGGAACCTTAAAGATCATCTAGTTCCAATCCCCCTGCCATAGGCAGGGTCACCTTCCACTAGACCAGGTTGCTTAAAGCCCCATTCAACCTGGCCTTGGACACTTCCAGGGATAAGGTACCCATAACGTCTCTGGGCAACCTGTTCCAGTGTCTCATCACCCTCAGAGTGAAGAATTTCTTCCTAATACCTAATCTAAATCCATTCTCTTTCAGTTTAAAGCCATTCCCCCTTGTCCTGTCATTACATGCCCTTGTAAAAAGTCCCACTCCAGCCTTCTTGCAGCCCTCTTTATGTATTGGAAGGCTGCAATAAGGTCTTCTCGGAGCCTTCTCTTCTCCAGGCTGAACAATCCCAGCTGCCTCAGCCTGTCTCCACTGGAGAGATGCTCCAGCCCCCTAATCATCTTCATGGCCATCCTCTGGACTTGCTCCAGCAGGTCCACGTCCTTATGTTGGGGGCCTCAGAGCTGTATGCAGCACTCCAAGTGGGCTCTCACAAGAGTGGAGGAGAGGGGCAGAATCACCTCCTTCAAGCTGCTGGCCACAATTCTTTGATGTAGATGAGGATACGGTTGGCTTTCTGGGCTGCAAGCACATATTGATGAGCCATGTGAGCTACTCCTCAACCAACACCTCCAAGTCCTCCTCAGAGCTGCTCTCAATGCATTCATCCCTCAGCCTGCATTTGTGCTTGGGATTGCTCCAATCCAGGTGCAGCACCTTGCACTTGGCCTCGTTAAACTTCATGAGGTTTGCACAGTCCCACCTCTCCAGCCTGTCCAGGTCCCTCTGGATGGCATCCCTTCCCTCCAGTGTGTCAACCTCACCACACAGCTTGGTGTCATTGGCAGACTTGCTGAGGGTGCGCTGTCCATGTTGCTGACAAAGATGTCTAACAGCACCAGCCCCCACTACTGACCCCTGAGAGGCATCTTCACTTGGGACACCATCCCCTCCTTGTTGAGAACAAGGTCCATCATAGCACCTCTCCTTGTTGGCTGCTCTATCGCTTAGAGAAGGAAGTTGTCATCAGTGTATTCCAAAAACCTCCTGGATTGCTTATGTCCTGCTGTGCTGTCCCTCCAACCAACATGGGGGAGGTTGAAGTCCCCCATGAGGACCAGGGTTCATGAACATGATGCTGCTTCTATCAGTCTATAAAGGGCCCCAACCTCTTGGTTTTCTTGGTCAGGTGTCGCAAATAAGTGTTATAAGTGACCTGTAGCAGATCCCCAGTATAATGTCACCTGTCCCTGCCCTACCTGTGATCCTGACCCACAGTCTCCTGGTCAGATCTTGACCCATCCCCAGGTGAAGCTCCCTGCATTCCAGCTAGTCATTGACATAGAGGGCAACAGCCCCTCCTGCCTGTCCTCCCTGCCTGTCCTTCTTAAAGAGCTTGTATCCTAATTGATGTAATTAATTAAATACAAAGTTCATCCCCTATCATGAGTACGGTATGCAGTTCTGGTCCCTCAATCTCCAAAAAGGTATGTTAGAGTCAGAAAAGATATAAAGATGGGCAGCAAGGATGACCAAAGATATAGGATGATTTTATATGGTTAGCAGCTATTATGTAATTATGTATTATGTAAACCAAGATTCTTCAAGGTGGAAGAGTCCGAGAGGGAGTGTGGTAGAGCTTTATAAAATCAAGAAGGATCATGGAGAATAACTAGTCACCACCCCTCACACGATGCAAGAAAGGGGCATCAAAAGATGTTTTCAGGTTCAAGACAAAGACAAGGAGCTCTGCTCCTGGGCAAAGAAGTGTGTCTCTTTACAGAACCTGTTTTCACAAGATGTTGGGGATTACAGAAGCACCACACATGGCTTTAGAAGCAAGACAACAAATGTGTGGAAGATGAATCATCTAAAGCATGAAGCTACTCCTCAGCTGAGGAAGACCCTAGGCTAGAAGTGGCCATCCCCTCTGCTGGCCATGACCAGAGCTAGGACACCAGACTGAGGGGTGCAGCTGAAACCATTCTGACATTTTTATCAACCGGACAACTTTTAGAAGTAAATTGGAAGAAACCCCATGGCCCTCCAGAGCATAAGTGCACAACCACAGCTTTAGTTTCTCATGGGGCTATAATCACCCTATTAGTATCAGTAGTGTTTCTTGCTCCAGGATAAGCTACACTGTTTGCTATTTTTAAAGATTAAAATAAAGATTTAAGAAAAAAAATAACCCTTTCTCATGTTCTTTTTCCATGTATTTTTATGTTCTGTGTTAGCTGAGGACAAAGCTGCAGTTTGACAAGCCCTACACCAACACTGCTGCCAAAAGCAGCAGCTCTGCCCTCTCATACCACTGGAAAGCACAAATGGGGGAGTGATAGAGGGGGGAATGCAAAATTAGCCTTCAAAGCTGAGAAAAAGAGGGCAAGGCTGCTGAAGGCAGGGCTGGCTTAAGCTGGTCCAGGCACTTATTGACCTATAATTTAATTTGGTGATGTTTCTTCTGACAGCTGTCATTTGCAAAGGATAACTGTCCTCATCCCCAGTGAGAACAGCAGAAGTTGGCAGCCACGACTGAATGTGGCCTTTCTTGGCTGTGTCAGGCCATCTCAAATGAAAGAAACACCCTTATTTATGAAAGGAAACACTACAGAAATGACCTGTGCTCCATTATTAGAACTTTATTTATCAGTTCATTTTAATCACATAAATTCTTGAAGGATTTTGAATAGTTTTGTAACTCTAAGGACAAAAAAATAGACAAAAGTGGATGATACTCTTAAATGAGACATTTAAGATCTAATGAGTAATTTAATCACTAACAATCAGACTTGTACTTTGATAGTAAGATCCAGTTTTGGAGAGTGATTATCTTCAGCCACATCAAAGAGCTTGAATTGCCGAGGGCAGTGTAAAGCCCAGCTTGGCCTTTGCCATTGAGTGAGATGGTCTGGGCTCTGGTGACTCAGCTTTCTTACAGCAGAGGAGCTTGCTCACGTCCCATTACAGAGAAATTTGTCTTTAGAGTGTATATCTAGTCTTAAATGGCTCTTCTCTTTTATGAAACTGATCCTGGTGTTAGAATCCTTGTTGGTTTGTCTCCAATTTATTCATATCAGCTGTTGCAAGGAATGCAGACAGTGTTGATGTGAAGTAGAAAAGAGATGCTTTCATTCCCAAGCCCACTCTGAAAAATCCTGTTCTGTGGAACACAGGCCATGTCAATGTTGCTATGCAGGGTGGGGGGGAAATCATCTGTGAGAGCAAAATCTGAGAGACTTGGTGGAAAAAAAACAGACTTGCAAACAAGCGTGAGAAAAGATGCACAGAACTGTAGTTCATATGGGGCAATGTTAGCAGAAACTAAGTTCTCTGAGGTGTAATATGAGCAAATGCAGTGATCAGTATCACAGACCTGCTCTTAAAATCACTGTGGCAGACAATGACCTAACATTGTAAGAGCTGACCTGGAGCGCTGTAATGCAGCACTGTGTGTGGTTTTCTTTTCCTTGTAAATTATATAGTCAATGATAAAATTTGTTAGGAATGGCAGGAGCAAGGGCAACCCTAGATTAGATTTGGCACAAGAGGAGAGAACTGATTTTTACTGAATCTGAACCTAGTGTATCTGACACCCTTTAGATGCAGAAATGCTAAATTGATGTTATTTGTCTTATACTGCAGCAATGTGATCCCTGTTACGTGGAAAGTATTTATGTATCTTGTCTTCTTCTTAACATGAGGCTAGGACAAAGGCCCAGGGCAGCAACAACGCCACACAGAGGAGACGAACAGCTAGACCAATACTTGGAGCAAGCCACCATGCCTTTCCAAGGTAGCAGCTGGAAGCCAGGTGAGATACCACTGAATATCTGCAATGCCACAAGTTGTTGACTTAGTTTCTTTCCTTTTATTCTGTAATGGAGTAAAAGTCCAAGCTGCTACTAGGAGAAGAAACACTAGCCTGCTGTAAATGGAAAAGGAGCCTCTGAGATTCAAAGCTTGGCCCCTGATGAAGAGCCTCTCAGGGCAGCAATGCACTCTCCCACCAGGCGAGCAGCCTCTTTGGCTGTGCCCCTGTGCACTGAAAAGCCACCTGCCCCATGCCCATAGTTGTGGACCACTGGGAGCTTAACTCCTTGGCTCAAAACCTCCCTCTGCAGTCTCACACTCTGCCTGGATGGCCTCAGGCCCACCTTCACCTTGATATCCTGAGCTTCCCGCAGTGAGGGCTCAAGGGAGCAGCATCTGTCAAAGATGTCTTTGGTAGTGCCAGGGTTAGGGGAGAGACTCCAGCTCTCCTTTTCCCTGGTTCCCCCCAGGGTTACGCTGTGTATCCCTGGGTAGATGTAAGTTAAGCCATCCCCGTCCCGGATGAAGTTTTTCACCCAAGGAGCATAAACCTTGAGTACTTGTCCCCTGACAGGGAAGATTTTCTTGTCCCCCACTAGCTGGTGGGCTCCAATGCCTGTGCAGTTGACAACGATGTCATATTCACTGTGCAGCTCCCACAAGTCTGAAACTTTTCTGTTGTACATCTGGACGCCAGCTGCTTTCAACCTGCAAAAAGACTCCAGAAGTGAGGCAGGAAAGAAACCTCTAAACCCTCATTCATTATTATGAACATTAAGTAAATGAGATAGATTTCCTTTGCCTTTACATAATGATAAAAACCAAACAACAGATGGGACAAAAAAAAAAAAGAAAATGCCATGGGGGTTCTGTTTGTCATTTGATCTCTGATTTGATCTCATCAAAGCTATTTTTTAGCTTTGTTGGGCTGGAAAAGATACAGCAAGTTGATCAGTTTTATAGAAGGGTCTGGCAGAAGACCCTAGGCAGACAGTCAGGTCCTCATGGTCTCATTGATTCATTTCTGTAACAGTACCAAGCTTTAACAGCTCAAGCAAGCAGAAAACCAACAGATTTATTTACCAACTTACTCATGCTGGTGACAGAGCCATCATATTACATCTGTTCTGATGTGCCTGTTACATGCCATCACATTCATTCCCAACACCCCTCCTGAGGCAGAAAGTCATCTAATGCCATGTGCCAAGCCCTAAGACATCCATGCAGGCCAGGCAGATGTGGCATGGGACCCCCAGGGAACACACAGCCTCCTAGAGCAGCAGCCAGGAGTCACCTAGGACAGCTCAGAGCACTATAGATCCATGTCTGCTCTTCAGCAAAAGTCACCTCCTCTTGACGTTTATTTTTAAGCTCAATTTCAAGCTAAATCCTCCCCTGAACTTGCCTGAAGCTTGAAGCTCTTCCCTGTGGAAAATCACTGGCATGAGATGGACTCACTGCATGCTGTCAGCTGGCTCCAGTTTCTGGGGGTTTTTACTGGGGGGTTTTAGCATGAGCAAGGCAGGAGACAGGTCTGTGATAATGATGGGAAATCCTGTCCTTTGCAATATTCCAGCAGCTGGAGAAGTCATCAACTTCACTGTAAATGCAATGGTTTCCCACAAAGCAGTGAGTGAGAGAAGGATCCAGGGCATAGATGATGCTCTGAGGCCTGGTGCAGCAGGACATTGAAGCTGTTCGGGAAGAACAGGGGAGGTCTCACACAGCAGCTCTGGCTGGGCAACTTGCTAGGAGAGCTCCTAAGTGTTGTAATTGGAACGCTGTCATCATGCCATTAAAAAACCACCATTAAAAAAAAACTCCTGAAAATTCCAGGATTCAGGCAAGCAAGCAGGAAAAAAAACCTGAAGTCTATTTTTGGACCAGCCAGGTGGGCACAAAAACAATTTTCCTTGTGAATTGCCAAGAGAATAGTCTATAAATACTGCTCAGGTCACCAGGGATTTGAGAATTAGTTACATGTTTAATATGCTCTCACTTCTCATCACCAGGGAGAAGTGAAAAAAAAAGAGCTTCATCATCTCATTAGACTATATTCTTTGAGAAATAAGAAGACTACAGCAGGAATGAGGAGAGGGCAGAAATCTCACGGCAGATACTAAATGTGTTGTACAACTTAGTTGTCCTGCAGCAGAGATTGCTTGTGTTAGGCAATGAAACATGACAGAGAATGTGTACCAAGTAGATGGCACAGACCTCACGTGGTGCACTGGTGCCACGGGAGTACTCCCAGCCTGTCTGGCTGCTAGAACAAGAAATGCTTTTTTCACATTTTGCAGTGTGATGAAAGGCATCCAAGTAACCAGCTGAGCTGGCTGGCAATTTGTACCTTGGTGTCAGTACACATCTCTTTACTTAACCTCAAATCAGTTTGCGGCCTATCACTTTCTCTCAATCAGAGACAGCTATTTGCTCACTTTAGAGGTATTTAGATGGATTAAATACACATTCCAGATGTCAAAGCCCTTTTAGATCTGCATCCTATCTCTCCTACAGTTCTCCAAAATCCATGTATTTTGGGGAAACTTAGAAATTTGGAAATTAGCAAATCTTCTAACTTTGCTGTCAATCCAGGCATGAACTCTGAAGCCACAACTCCTCAGAGTGAGCACATCACCTATCTTATGCAGGCAAACATTTTCAGAAGGTTTGTTACAAGATGATGCTATTTAACGGGTTTTTTTCACCTGACTGGATTAAGAAATTACTCCAACCATTGACCAAATTTGAGATTAATTGGTTCAGCCACTTCTGAAGTGCAAAGTCTTCACAGATAAGACACCTTCCTAGACACGCCTATTCTCTCAGGGGCTGGATGTATCTTCAAAAACAGAGGGATATTATTTGGGAAGTTTGACAAATGAGGATCACCCAAACATTTTCTTAGGACGTGGCAGGTTCCTGATGTACCTTCAAGGTCTAGCTGGCCAAGCATGGCTCCTGTGGCTAGGTTGGTCCTTTGCCCAGGGTCACTCACACTCCAAGCCCCACTGTACAGACACACTAGGAGAAAGTAGACATTGCATAAATGGGGCCTTTCACATTTTTGAAAAATTGGGTATTTATTTCCTGTGCTTCTCCCTAAGGAAGATCTTGTTGCATTTTCCCCACTGGCAAACAGCATTTTTCCAGTTTTGTTCAAATCTAAGGTTCTCAAAGAGACCTCATCTTGCCCCCAGTCCCTCTGCCTGAGTTTCTCTCCACATGCCCAGCCTGCAGCAAAACCAACCTTTTCTCCAGCCACAGCAGGTAGGGTGGACAGTCACATTTCAGTGTCGTAAAGGCTTGACCAAATCGGTACTGTGGGAACTTCTGGAGTTCTGCTTCGGACATTGGTCGAAAACCCAGGACTGCATCTGACCAGAAAGGTAACTCTTCCTTGGGAGTACTTTTAAAGATCTGCCACCTAAAAGGACACAGAGAAAAACCTAGAACACTTTACTGCTAGTGCTCTGCCATGTTATGTGTCACATCAATCTTAGCACAAACTCAGGAGCTCAGGAACCTGCTTCTGCTCATCAGTACAGCTCTGAAAGGTTAATAGCAACAGGGAAACATTGCTGCCTGCTACTGCAATACTTGCCTGGACAAATAGGCAGAGGGTTGGCACAGCTGAGCTTGAGGGTGACACACTGGGGTAAATAAACTGCAGAGAGTTCTTCCAGCAATAGTGTATGTACCGAGTTCCCACGTACAGTGTCCCTGCCACAACCTGGCTGGACCTGGTAGGGCCACTTGCACACCTGCTCATAGTTCTTTGGATACCCATAAAGCTAGAGTGCCCAGTCTCAACACTCCCAAGAGGCAAATTTCTGTGTACATAATAGGCAGCATAAAACACCCCGAACACACCCACCCCTGTGGGAAACCAAATAGGTGTTCAGCCCAGAAAGCCAGAGACAGCTACCCAGTGAGAGGCCTCAGAGATAACAATGGACACCCCTAACTGCATCCCTGTACCCAGTTGCTGAAGCTGGAAGATCCTGCAGTCCCATCCCTATGAAGACCACCCCTACTGCAAGCAACTGGTGGATGACAGTGAGGAAAACATCAGTTATTGAAATACACTTGGCATTGGTCATTCTTGAATGGTTTTTCTGTGTACACCTATGCATGAATTTTGCCTAAAAATACATCATATCTGAGCAGTTGCAATGCAGTTTCTTGGGAATACAGTCATAAAACCTAGTTGATGAAGGGAATACACCTGAACTCCAGCAAGGAAAACCTCTCTGACTGCTCCAGAACACAGCACAAACACACCAAAGGCTGCCCCAGGGGGTCATTCTTACCCAGAGACCAGGTGAATGCCAGCCTCTGATGCCTCGGCTGAGTTGCTGATGGCAAAAAGGTAAGTGAAAGTCTCTTTGAACCACTGCTTCTGCACGTGAATCGGTGTGCCTGCGTGTGAATGAAATTAAACATGCAGAGAGGAATAATGCAAAGAACAGAAGTGTACAAATGAGTGTCAAGGATATGGGACAGACAGAGAACACAAGTGAAGGCACTTTTCTTCCTGAGCCTCTGTGCATCGCTGCACACCCGCACATATGGCTCCATAGGGTGCTAAGGGCAATGCCACGGTGAACTTCACGAACCTGGGTATGTGTGAGGAATGAGCATCCCAGCAGCAACATCACTCGTTGTGTTGGGGCTGAACTGGTCTGAAAGGACTGTCACAGAGCAGCTGGGACAAGCCTCCACAATGCACAGTGCTGTGGACAGGCCAATGACTCCCGCGCCGACCACTGCGACCTTGGGTGCTGCCATCTCCAGGATACAGAGGCAGAGGAAAAAGAAACGTACCTGCATTCAGAAACAACGTATCACATGTCACTATTATCCAGGCCTCACACTCTCATCAGGCTATGAAATACCCACACAAGATGTAACATAAGCCCCCCAGAGCAACTAATTGAAGGCTAACTGCTGCACACAACCAAGGCAAAAGTGAGGATTAAAAAAATCATCAGCCTTTGATACGATGACAAATTTTTGAAAAGTACTTCATCCTCGGCACAGGAGCAGAGGGCAAGAGAGAGATCTGTGTTTTGGCTGTTTTGGGGCAAGGTTTTTTTAATAAAACCCAAGGGATTGAGGCACCCATAGAGTTTTCAATCATGTCAGGTGCAAAAGTCATGGAGCCCTGAAGAAACTGGCTTTTTGGCACCATAAGGAAAAAGGTTGTTTCAATATTGGGATCTCCAGCAACGAGACCTGCTGCTGCCTGGGCAGCAGAAGCAAATTGCACAGGAGGCAAATTGGTTACGCTGAGGAAAGGGTCCAGCCATGGTGGGAGATGCTTCTTCTGAACATTCATCTTAGTTCTCCTGCCCCCGAGGACTGTGTTACCTGCTTAGCTCTGTCCTGGGAAACAGGAATTTTACATATTAAACATAATGAATATTCTCACATGGTACAGCCTGGCTGTTTACATGCCCACATCCAAAAACTGTTTGGGCCATGGTGCCTTGGCAGGAAAAGTGCGGGAAGAGAAGCTACCTGTGTTCTGGGGGATTTTGTGCCCCTAGTGACTGGAGGTCTCCAAATCCATTCTTGGCCTTTGTACCTGCCAGCATGGCCCACTACCTTGGACAGATCTGTGGGCATCCAAGGTTGCCATGCTCTCTCAGCAACAGACAGTGGTCCCCAGGAGCCAGCCAGTCTTGCTGCCTGAAGGGCCTGTATATTTGCCTCTCTCTGCCTTGCTTTCTAAGTTGCTTTATGTCCTGGAGCAGCTCTACTCCACTCCTCAGAATTTTCAACAGCTGGTTGCTACTCCAAGAGGTGCAGTGGTTTTATTTTCCCTTGTCCTGGCCAAGTTTTGGAGCTTGGCAACTGTCCTGGTGAGTGGCGCTCAGCTCCTGGTTGACAATCACCTGACTGCCCATCCCAGCGAGGTGCCAGCCTGTGTGCCTGGCCCCAGCCAGTTCATAGTTTTCACACTGGCGAAGGCACGAAGCAGAACTGAACCATGCAGCTCAGTGCACCCTACAAACTCCCAGAAGCCAGAACTAAATGGGCCCAAAAGAGAGAGACTGGGCAACCTCAGAGGTGATAAATCCTTTAGCAGCTTTGAACCAGGTGAGCTGGGGTGCATCTGCCAGCTCAGTCATCCCATCAAGGGATTACTGTCAAAAGCTAAGCAGGGATCATAGAATCACAGAGTCACAGAATATGCTGAGTTGGAAGGGACCCACAAGGATCATCGAGTCCAACCCTTAGCCCTGCACAGGACCATCCCCAAGAGTCACACCATGTGCCTGAGAGTATCATCCAAACGCTTCTTGAACTCTGCCAGAGTTGGTGCTGTGACCACTTCCTGGGGAGCCTGTTCCAGTGCTCAACCACCCTCTGGGTGAAGAACCTTTTTCTAATATCCAATCTAAACCTTCTCTGACACAATTTCAGGTCATTCCCTTGGATCTTGTCACTGGTCACCACAGAGAAGAGATCGGTGTCTGACCTTCCTCTTCCCCTCATGAGGAAGTTGCAGACTGCAATGAGGTTTCCCCTCAGTCTCCTCTTCTCCAGGCTGAACAGACATGTGCCCTCAGCAGCTCCTCATACAGCTTCCCCTCAAGGCCCTTCATCATCTTTGTTGCCCTCCTTTGGACACTCTCTAATAGCTCTATATCTTTCTTGTATTGCAGTGCCCAAAACTGCACACAGTATTCAAGGTGAGGCCACACCAGTGCAGAGCAGAGCAGGAAAATCCCCTCCCTCCACTGGCTGGCGATGCTTTGCCTGATGCCCCTCAGGACACACTTGGCCCTCCTGGCCCTCCAGGGCACTGCTGACTCATATTCAACTTCCCGTCAACCAGGATGTAAGGGAAGAATCTCCTCTGCCTGTGGCTCTTTATTTTCCTGGAGTATATTATCTAGCAATATTCACTCTTGGAGAGGATGCTGAGTGAGATGGACCTTTGGTTTTGTGCCCTTACGGTTCTGCTTTCTCCTATGGGACTTGCTTATCATTGACTAGAAATCCAGCCTCACTAATTGCTTTCTGAGAACCTTTTCTGGAAACCAGTGCCTGCAGTTATAATGATGGGCTGATTTCCCATCTTCCTGTGGCTTTTGGCATATTTGATGTAAATTTAGGCAAGACAAACTGTGTGAGATTATGATAGGTCAAGTTTATTTATGAGATCCTTGCTCATAACTCTTCACACAGCTTCTCACTTACCCCTGAGGTTTTACTACCTAAAATTTGATGTCTCTACTAGGTAGGAAGGGAAAGAGGAACAGGCAGTGTTGCTTGTCATTGCATTCCTTCTGCATCACAGCCAAGGGTTGTTAGCAACCTCTCAGGGCAACGCTTAAGTTTCTTCATATTAATTATCACATCTTCTTTCTTAAGCTGACTATAGAAGTGCCCTCGCAGCGGGGAAAGAGGATGGAGTGGGGGGCGGGCAAGTGGACCCTGAACCACAATTGGTGGCCTGCATGGCTGACACCCAGAAACTCAATATGGAAAACTGTTAGGGAAAGGAGAAGAGAAATGAAGAATATTAGTAACAAGAAACTGGGGGTGGGGGGGGGAATAATAATTCTGTAATTACTTAGGAAAATTGGTTCTGAGAAAGGTATTTAAACACATTTTTAATAACAAACCTTCTCACTCAGCACTGGTAGCTGTGGAAATAGCGTGTGGTTCTCAGCTCACCCAGCGAGCCTCCCAGCAGCCCATGGACAAGCACAGCCCTTCTTCTTCAGCTGCCCTGGAACATATGCGGTGGGTACATTATGCATCTGCCAGAGATGTGCTCTCAGTTGTCCCTCACAACTCTCCTTTGCTGAAGCCCTTGGACTGTGATGGAGATTGAATTTCTGGACTGACCTTCCTTCCCTTCCCTAGGGAAGAAAGAGGAGCTGTGGCTTGGGGGAGGCTCAGGTTTCAGAAGTCCTTCCAGTTCAGATAGCATTTTTGCAGACGAGCCGGTTCGATATCAACTGATCCCAATGTTGCAAAATCCAGTGAGGGCAGGAAGGGGCTGCTGACAGTGCTGGAGTCTACAGGAACAGCTCAGAAGGCCATGACACACCCATTAAATGCAGTGTTTTTCTAGCACTTACTACTGCAGTTCAGGAGCACATCAAGCCTTCATGTGCTAATGTGCCAAAAATCAACTGGGTGCAAAGCAGAGCTACACACAGCTAGTGTCAGCAAGTGCAGCTTGGGCTTTGCAGAACCACTGACCATGCTATGAATGCAAGGCTCACCTATGGCTCTGCCCTGGCAGCATAGCCTGGGCAGAGGGCACAGGAGGAGAAACTACTTTTAGCTGATGTGGGAGCCCAGCTCAGTCCCAGCAGAGGGACATTTCTTGTCCTGTCAGACAGGCCTGTACTGAGGGTTTTGCAAAAATCAGCCTTTAAAAGGCAGACCAGTTGCAGGAACTGCTGGGGAGGGAGGCAGATGGTGTCAGGTACTGTTTAGCTCTCTGTCCCTACATACTGTCAGAAGAATGGGACAGAAGCCAGAGAGAGTCACCTGGAAGCTGTAATTCCCCAGCAATGAGGACACCAGCTGCCTGATGTGGGTTTCATGGTCCTGCCACCCTCCTGCTCCTCCCAAGCCAGAATGAATTATTTTTAAAAATATTGAGATATTTTGTGATGTGACTTCATCTCCCAACTCAGGCAACAGTAGACAATGCCAGTCTCATGTGTCACAAGGGTGTCCTTATTCTTTCTTGCCTCCCATAGCTGTATGTCATCACTAAGTGCCACAAACCTTCAGCTGTAACCTCATTCTAGCAGTGGACAACATGATCAATATGGATAAATATACTGATCCCCAACACACACACACACACACACACAACAGGCACACCCACTGCCAGCTGCAGCTGCAGCCTGCAGACACAGCAGGCTGACCACTCTGAGCTTGTGTTGCAACCCGTCTGGTCTACCAAAATAAGCATATTTACACACCCAAATAAACAGTGGAAAAAGCCCAGCTGAACTGTTGACCAGAAAATGGAACAGGAAGTAACTGAAAAAAACCAAAATTTGCTATATATAAGTCCTGTGGGTTTTTTTAAACTAACTCTCATTGTAATTAAGTACTGAAATACACTTTTGAATTGCTTGAAGCCTGTGGTACCAGGAAGCAAAAGCTTCAGCCTTTCTGAACTGCTGGAGGGGCTCCTCACCCACCAGAGCAGCTGCACCCACTGTCCCTGTCAGTGCCTGCCATGGAGCACTTTTTCCCTTCCTTTTTTTTTTTGCTGATCACTTTTGTTTATTCACTTCCCCAGTTTACAAGCACCCTTGGTGTTGCTTCCCTTCAGATGACTCCAGAGAGGGGCTTTGCCAGGCAAAAACATGGTGCTCATGATCCACTCCTGGGGGTTTGCTGAGGAGGAGGAGGTACTGATTTTGTCCTTTTGACTCTGGCCTAGTCCCTTTTCTGCCATTTGGGCTGCTCTGTGAGATGTACATTCGGGAAGTGCCACAGAAGGAAGGCAAGGATGTTCTCTCTTCACTGAACAAGGGACCACTGTCAGAAAGCAGGTGTCACAGGGGACCACAGAAAGCACCGTCACAGGGGACCCCGGGCCGACCAGGGAGGCCTCAGCTCGTCTTTCAGATGGCTGTTCGCATGCACGGAAAACAGCTCCTAAGGAATGCTAGGTTATACCGCCCCCTCAGCTACCTGCAAGTCGCCTTCAGCAGCAGCACCTACGCGCCGAGCGCTGCTCTTGCTTCCCTCCCAAACCGGAGAGGTCTGTGGAGCCCGTCGCCGCTCTGTGCGGGGAGAGGCTGCGATCCCGGATCTTCCCCCCAGCCAAGCCCTGCGGTTCACCCCCCCCCGCCCCGGCACGTGTGCTGAGCCTTCCCGGCCCCGGCTCTGGAAGCTGGGCTGGGCCCGCGGGAACGCCCGGGGGCAGCGCCCAGTCCCGGGGGGCGCTTCTCTGGCCCTCGGCAGCAAAAGGGCTCCGGCATCCAGCATTTCCCTCTTCGGCTGGAAGTACAAGTCTAAAAACAACCCAAGCGGGGAGAGCAGGCGATACCTGGAGAGGAGGAGGCCCCCGGTCCCGCCTGGAAGAGCCGCCCTCCCGGGCAGCGCGGGGACACGTGTGGGAGCGACCGGAGCGCCTTGCCCGGGGGCTGCCGCTGCCACCCTGCCCTGGGGCACCCCCGGGCCCAGCCGCTGCCCCCCTGCCCCGGGGCACCCCCGGGCCCAGCTCCGCCCCCCGCCGCGAATGAAGGAGCTGTTTGTGCCCGGGCAGTGCCCTCCCCCGGCGCTGGCAGCACGCCCGGAGTGCCCGGCGGCCGCGCGTCGGCCCTGCCAGGGCCGGGCCAGGGCCAAAACTTTCCCCCTTGATATTTCCCCAGCGCGCTTCAGAGGAGGCTCAACGGGACCCGCTGTGCTGCAGGGAATAAATACATTGTCCTTTTTTCCTCCCTCACAGGCAGTTACGTTCTGAGTGTTTCTGAAGCTGCCTTAGGGCTGCCACAGCGCTTGAGCAATCGTGCGAGCGGTGCGGAGGGGAACTCCAGCCATCGCAGGTCGGTGAGGTACGAGTCATTGCCAAACCGCAAACCCGTAATGGGCACAGCCAGGCAGGGCTGTTTTCAGCGGAAAAACACAAGTTTGTCAAAAAATAAACCTCTCTGCAGGATCGCTAGGATGAAATTATATAGCATATACCCCAGTTTATCGCCTCCAGGGCATTTGCCTTTGGCAGGACATTTTGGCTAATATTTGACAGCCTGAGCATTCGTCCCTGAACATGCTCGTCAGGACAGTGTTTGCCAACCACTCCTCTTCAGCCCTGTCGAACAGCTTCTGCCATGGATCTTCCAGGCAAGTGCCTTTTCTTTATAGCCATTTAAATACAGACCAGCAGTCATCCGAAGGATATCACTATGTACAGCAACAGTGTGCACAACATACGGCAAACTTCTCCCAATCTGGCTGTGTTCTTAAATGGTAAAACTAAAGCCACGATATATTACACATGTGTAGGCATAATTCCCCCAAATTATAGTGTAGCTTGATTTTTCTGTGTTCTGAAAATAGGGGATTAAGACAGGGAAAGCAGCAGAAGAACAGAAGTTTACTTGTTTAGAAATGAAATTGTTGATGGGCATGGTGCATTGATTGTAAAATGAACACTATTCTAAGCCATTGCAGGATATCTGCAGTAACTTTGGAGAGAATACTTTCACATATGGAAATTTCCCTCAAATATAAATGAAGGTCGCAGTGCCAGCTAATATTAAAACTGCCTGCTACTTCTCCTGAGATTCTACTGTTTATTGCTTATAACTTTGCCAGATTTGAATTATTTGGATTGAAATGTTCTGTGACAGATGTTGGTGCAAGGCTGAATGTTTCATGGAATTCCCAATGTATCTTTTCCTGAGAATGAGATGCAGGAAATTCAAGGTGATTGGGGATACCAAATCTTATTGTAATGTTATTACATAACAAGAATCTTCTATGGGCTAAAGTATTTTGGAAAGGTGAACACGTGTTTTGTGAAAGCACCCATAAGTAAAGTACAACATATTTTAGGATGAGGAAAAAGCTTTTTTCCATGTAATCTAGATATGTGGCTTCCTACCACAAATGTTTGTTTATCCATGCAGGCATCTATAGGGGGAAACAATTTCAACTCTTTAGTGCTGCCATTGATTTTCTTACTTCTGCTCTTCCCTAAAATGAACAGCACAATATAGATCCTCTAATTCCCAGAGCCCTGATAAACTGAAGATCAGCCATTCTGTATTGAGGCCTTCAAGATATGAGAAGTTTTTTGCTACAGATTTTGGTGTTGTCTTGTGAAAAATGGGGAAAAGGACAAGAACAGACAAGAAGATCTGTGTAACAGCCCAACTGCTAAAGATCCCCTGGATGTTTGTGTATGTATTATTCTGTGTATTGTGCAAAGTATGTCCTTTTGAACTGACAAATAATTGGCTAAATAGTATTCCAAGTGCAACCTTCACCTATTTGTAGTTTGAGAATGCTCCTGACAAACTCTGTGATAGTGGCTGTCGTATCCTTTAATTTAGTGCAAGTCATGATTTGGGCACTCAGGAAGAGAGCACCAGCCTTCTGGCATAGAACAAACACAGCCCTAATTGTACTTGGAGCTCTTTGTGAACCATGACTGGCAGTGGTATTCCAGCACACCACCAGCCCAGCTCAAGCAGTGCTGAAGAAGTGTTTCCCTTTACCTTAGCATTCCTTTTGCTTTGTATACTCTCCTGAATAGACCCATAATGATAAGAAGAAATGACCTCTCTGAAAACAGGATGCTGACCTGCTTCTAGTCTTGTGAATGACATGAATCATTTATGTGCCACTTCTTTAACCAGTTCAAAGATCAAGTCAAGCATCAGTGTCCATGGCAAGTTACCATTTCAGCAAAAAGTTTAAGATGTGCCTCATTTTGCTGTTTGCCTATTATTTACTTACTTCTGGAGAAATTCTCTCAATATAAGGAAGAAACCAGTAGTTCTGACATTCCTGTTGAAAAGCTTTGTGAAAATACTTGCTGAGAGATTGCCCAATTATCCCTGGTTCTTTTGCTATGTTCATGATCACCTCAGTCAAAACCACTTTTTAATCACATCACTGGCAATGAGACTGTGGCGAGAATCTTTACAAGAATCACCCCTTATGTTTTTTTCTTATTCCTGTGCAAGTCTGTTCATCTCCACATGTAAGGCATTATTAACATTATGAGGCAATGTTAATAAGTACATGCCTGTGAGCACTCCATAGAGGGATCCTACTCATCTGCAACAAACACCTGAGCAGTATCCATGCCTGCGTGCTAGACAGGAATTCAGAGAGAGAAGGGTTGGTTTGTCACTAAATGAGATATTTCCCATTACTTCTGATTATTCATAAACCTAGGTTAGTAATTTATTTGAAAGAGCTGGCTTTGTGCACAAACCTCTCTGCAATCATTTTTTATATACCAGTCATATTAAAAAAGGATGTTTCCCCTTTTGAGGTGTATACTTTTTAGGCTTGATTTTTCTCAGCTTGATTGAGCTCAGTGCTCTTGAAATCAGTATATCAGGGATGATTCAAATTTCTAAACTTCAACAAACAACTATTTGGACCATTTATTACGGTTATTTTCAGGGAGGAACGTAAATCACCTGGCAAGGACATATCAAGCCTTCAAAACACAAATGACGAAGCAAAGTGATGGATGTAACTTGATCAGAAAACATAAGATTAATAAAATAAGAATAGAAAGTTGAGTTACTTACACTAATTAGAGATTTAAGGGAAGTGAAGAATAAATAGGTTCCTGAGAAGGTCTAAGGGGCCAAATAATGAGGAATAGGGCTATAAATTACTGCAATTCCTATTTCCCTGGCACTGTCTGCCCACTCCAATGCCTGCATGAGGAAGCTACAGTTAGTCTTCACATCCACTGAACACCAAGTGTTCATGTACATTGTTCTGTCATTTCTGTAGTCACCTACTCTCTTTACTGATAACTCATACCCATTCTACAGTATCTGCAGCTATTTTTGTCACTACTGAATGTGTCTGAGGGACTACGGCCCCAGTCAGCTTATACAAATAAAAGCAAAAGGAAATATAATATTCTTTCCGTAACTGAAATGCAAAATATGTCACATTTTTCATGTGCATTTTGTCATAGTCACCATCTAACACATTACCCAAACCTTGGTTTACACCTGCAAACACAAACAGGGAAAAGACATACGCATGATACTTGCTAGCTTAAACCATAGATGGTTTTTGCTGTGGAATGCCAAAACGCCAGCCAGGCCTCTATAAGGGACTGTGAACCAAACGGACAGCTGGTGATAGGAGTTCATTAAATTAGGTAAAGGTGTAAAAATTAAAAATGTGTGTCTGACTTTATTCTTGCCCATAATTGCAGATAATAAATGCACATTTTAAAAAACCATTAAAATATATTGTATTGAATCCACAAAGTCTGGGCAAACAAACTCCTTCCTATGAATACATACTTCCTCCATGTTACCAAAATGCACACTGTTTGGTACAGAATCTTGTACAAAATTATTAGGCTACCAGTACATAGGTGTGCTTTAATCTTTCTTCCTGTGAAAGGTATCAATGCAGATACTAATTGACAGCATTTACTAGAATTTTCCCTGATAGAATAAACTTGTTCTTTTGTGAACACTATATTTTTTTAAAAAAATTTTCGAGTTTAATTTCTCCCCTAGGAATCTGTTCTGGGATTCAGACGAGCATCTCTAAGATACTTGAAAAGGGCATAGGATGAATCCAGAGCCTCCTTTTTGCAGGCACAAATGCCTTTCTGGCATGAAGCTTCCGTGACCTCACCTTTTCCTAAGCTCTTGCAAAAGGCACTCACAGACCTTGCATGTTGCTGAGCCCAGTGCTGTGGAAGCTTCCTAAGTGACTGCACCTAAGGAGTTGGTAAAAATAACCTGTGAAAGATGCAGGAGAAGGCCAATGAGTCCTGCACTCCATCCCAATGCTGGGATGTCAAACCTTCATCTGTTTCCACAGAGCCACTGCATAAAAGCCCTCAGCCTTCAGGCAGGCTTCACCCCTTGTTCAGACATTCAGGGTACTACTCAGAGCATATGATTACTGCACATAGTTTGCATAGCTTTTTTTTTCCTACATGGTTGTTTAAACTATAGAATTTTGCACATAGAAATTGAAGGGAATTGTTAAAGTAGAAAATAGATGTTTCACGAAGTTTAAAATAATTATTCAAAATATCAAACATATTTACTATTTTTCATTAGTTATCGTTAAACTAATGATAATTGCTCTTATTCCTATATTTAACCCAGAAAGTATGTCCTTAACAAACTGCAAGACTGTCTAATAAAACTGGATATAAGATTTAGGACAAAAACATTTCTCATCATGGAAGAGTGACCAGCAATTAAGACAGGTAAGAATTCAGATTCACTATGTCATAAAAAAATTATGTAACTCCAGAGACATAGATTAGCACAATAAATTTGCACTAAGGTAGAGATGGAAAATACAAACATAAACGAACATAAGAACTCAGATAAGAAACTATAAAAAATAATTCTTTTTATGAGCAATGAAATGAAAAGATGCCCCACAGGAACAGGAGCATTTGTTCTCAAACTCAGTGCTCTCTTGCAAGAGGATTTAGAAAATCTATGAGTATTGAAAAGAAAGAAATCAACTCAACCTGATTTTGCTACATTTATAGTGCATGACTAGTGTTAAACATATTTTTGTCCATATGGAAAAAACAATCAAACAGAAATGCTAGAGACATACAGAGACACACCATTTCCTGGTTTTTTTCAGTAATATGCTTCCTCAGGTTAAAGAATAGGATACTCCAAGGCATTTTCTAAGCTATTGATACATCAAATCACAAAAGGTGTACCAGTAGATCAACAAACTTTTTATTTCCAAGGAAAAACAGTAACATCATTAGTTCAGGGAAATTTAGGTGTCATTTGAATCAAAGACCAAATACCAACTGACTTCAGTGACAGAAGGAACTGGGTTTTGGTCTTAAAAGCCACCAGCCAACATTGTGGTCTAGAAATATAATTACAGTTTAGTTTGTAAACAGTATCAGTATCACTGTGCATTTAAGATTTTTCTGTTTCTTTTCTTTACCTTATGTATACTGATTACAGATCACCAGGTCCTGAATCCCTCAAGCCAAAGGAACACAGAACACGCATTGACTGTTCATACCAGGGTAACACCTTACTTGCCAGTTATTTGGCAAGTAAGGAAGTAGAAAAAATAATTTTAATTGTTCATCAGTACCTTGTTAGAATTAGACTGTAGTGCTCCCAAAACTCATGACTAGTGAGTTTTGAAATAGATGTACTATCAAAAGAGGGAGTATCCATGTGAAAGAACCCTAAAATAAGGAAACAACTTGGAGCTCTGTGTGTGAGAAGGGTGGCTGTAATGGAAGATAATACCAGTTTAATTCCTTGTTAGGTGTATTGCATGATGTTTTCTTTTTTAGCATGGTTAAACCCTTATTTAAGGCACGGCATGCAGGGTTTGGCAATAGATCTTGCAGATAAAGATCTACTGTTCTGCTCTGGTAAGTGGAGGGAGATCTGAAAGCAGTGGAAGAATACTAGGTCTGCTCTTCAGCAAAATGAAAAACCACAGCATGTGAGTAATCCGGTCTTCAGTCAACAAAGTATGTGTTCAAGTCGTTCTCTGAATAATGATGGGATTACTCACGGGGTAAGGTTAAGTGCTTTTGCTGAACTAACATATCTGGACATAAGCCAGAGTATTCTGTGCAGGTCTTCTTGGAGGTTTTCTCTGCAAACACTGGAACACCCACAGAACTGTAGGGAGCATAAAGATTCTTTTCTATGCTTTCTATATAATTATCTCATAGAAACTCTCTGAACTTAAACTGACTGAATTTTGCTTGCTTCAAAGCATGTTAATCCTTATATAGGATATTATTTTGTTCTAATACCAGGACCAAAATGCTACTTGATAATCTAGGACAGTGCAGTGAAGAATAAAATCTTTTATAAGGGGATATAAACCATTATTCTGGTTTCAGAAGTCATTGAAACTAATGATTGTGCAGATATAATTGAAAAATACGGCCATTAATTTCTACAGCATACAGAATATTTATCTGTAGTAATACAGATACCTTATTTTTGGGTACATGGCAAAGAAGTAAACAAAGACTTGTTTTGATGAGATTGTGCCATGAGAGTAGGTCCCTAAGATGCAAAAAAACCTGATTTCAAACCAAGGGGGACCAAGTTCACACAGCCCAGATAAGAGAGGACTGTCTCAGCCTCAACATGCAGACAGCTGGTGTGCTGCTCCCCTCAAACCACGGATGGTCAAACAAAGAGGATATAGATCCTCATGCAAGGAAAAACCCCCAGGACTGGAGGTAGACTGAAGAGGGGGAGGTGGGAGAGAAAACAATAAAAGTAGCAACCAGAGTGATGCATTCCTATCTATCAGTTTTCTATGGTCCACAGTCATAAGGCAGAAACACTGCACTAACAAGTAAGTGTTCATGCACACCTGAGGTGTAGCAACAGTGGGATGTTTACAGACACTTTGACTAAAACTACTAGAGTAACTGGTAACTCTTCTATTGATCAGTGTCCTCCAGCTACCATTTTTTAGATTATATTTTTCTAACTGATTTTGTGTGGTATAATAAGGAAAAAATGAGCTACAGATAGCTGTGTGGAAACCGTGTCTACTAAAAATTCATTAATAACTAAGTCCAGTTCTGTGCAGAGAGCCTGAGTAAGAGCTCTCTGCACTGAAGACTGTGAAGACCTTGATGGAGGCATTTGGTAAAGTTGCTAGTGTAGCTCTTAAAAGTTATAAAAAATCTGAGGCTAGATCTGAGCTGAAATAAGTGAGAAGGGGAGCATTAAAATAATGGTCTGGAATGACTACAACTTTTAAAGGGATCAGGCAGTTTAGTTTTACCTAAACTGTGACAGCAGTAGATCCAGTGAACACTTTTTTCTAAACCACTAATAAAAATACAATTGCCATTCAACAGAATGAATATACAAGCTATTTGCACATTTTGCAAACTTAGTATTATTTTTTCAGTCAGAAGCTGTGCCATAGAATACTTTCCTCTGTTAGCAATGGTACCATTTCTAGTAGAAAATTTGAAAAAAAATATAATAAATTAGTTTAACTTTAAAAGTATTGATATGACTCAATTCAACGTTAAGGCTTCTCTCTTGAATTATAACTGAGTTTACTGTGCTTTGAAGTCTTAAGCCTCTAACTGTCAGCTGCAACACAATGAGAGCAGAGGGCACTTCATAGTAGGTTCACAATTCTAACTGCAGAAAATGTGAAGCAAAGGATTGACATATTTATATATATATATATGTAATCAGGTAGTTTCTGACATTTAGAGTAATCATTCCAACTGGTCACAGCAAGTCAGATTTTTTAAAGTCTGGGTAAGTTTGACAAGGGATCTAGAAATCCTATCAAATTTTCTGCAGTAACTCAGTCCCATGGAAAAGGTTTCATAGTCTTGCTCTATTGAAAAGGCAAGACTGGATACAAAGTAGAAGGCACAGATATTATAGAACAGTCACATTTCTTGAATACAAAGATCTTATAAATTAGAGAATGATTAAAATTGGGAACAGCCATTTTGCTGGTGCTTTATTTCTCAGTGCTGACTGTTTCTTGACCAAACATCTCTATCTTTTCTAATGCTGCACCACCATGTGCTGGAGGAGTCTTTCCTGAACAGCTTTTCTTGTTTCTTCCCATTTCTGTAGCTTCCACCAATGTGTTAGTCAATGGTTTTCCCAGTGTTTCTGGAAGCATTATGGTTAATATTCCACTCAGAAGAGCCATGATTCCAACAAGCAACTGGAAGAAACAAACAGCAGCTGTAAAGGTAGAAATGTCTTTCAAGTTGTTTGTAGTTTTGATCTTGCTTGAGAGCATATTTAAAAAAAAGCACAAGGAACTGAAATGTAAAGAAAAGATCATAAGTCTTAAATATTACCTATATAAAAGATCTACCTTTTTTTGTTGCATAAATGAAAGATTATGCAGCACAATTTATCAATGAGCAAGTGAAGTGTTTTGTTCACAAGGGATCAATACAGTGCAAACAGGAATAATTCTGTCTGAGGAAACGATATATATTATCTTCATTTCGTATTTCTGCTATCAGGCATGTATTTAAGAACTGATTCTAGGATTGCATACATTTATTTTTACATGCATGTACACAGAGCCACAATTTCCCTGCCACCTGTAATCTGAATTCACTCTCCAGCTTCTGTGTAGCTGTACTTGTACCTGTGTGCCTGTCCCTCCTGCATAGCCAGACTGAAATTTCTTAGTATGGTTCATTGGCCTTGAGCCACGAAGTGCACATCCATGCTCAGGAGAGCTCTTCAGCAGATGATGAGCTAGCTCTCAACAAGAATACTTTGCTAAATTCAGTTTCAAAGAACTGTTAGGAGTGCAGGCATCTACTGACAGTTGCACTGGGATCACATTTTGGATTTGTCTGTGGTATACACAGTTCCATAACAACAGCTTACTTCAGCATGAGTGGTGCAAGGATCAGGATAATGTGGGTAGATAGAGAAGCACACATTTGCTCCAGGAATATTTACTCTTCCCTTTCATTTCTATATCTTGTTCAATGAGAACAATTCACACTTTCCTCCTTTGAGGACAGAACAGGATTAATACCCTGACATTCCGCAACACCAGGTTATAAATGACCCAAATCTCTCCTGATAGAAATGCTTTCCCACAGTACATCATGTCTGGTCTCAGTGTTTTTCCATTCTATGACTCTGCACTTTGATACTGTATTATCTTTATCTCGCTGATTCTCAAGTCTGTCCTGTGTTTAATATATTCTTTCCAGATATGAGAGAGAACATTTGGAATTATTGTGCCTATGTCTCTCACACAGAATTTGAGACAAGAACTGGCCAGCTACCATTTGCGGCTAAGCCAGACTTTAAGTCAGAAAGGTGCTTTAATATCAGAAGTCTCTATTGTAACTTTGAACAGTTCTGTTTTCATGTACATGCACTATGCTAGTTTTGCTTCTCTTCCCCCTCAAAAGAAGAGGACAGTTTCTCTCAAGCATTATTTTGAGAAGTAAAAGTCATGCAGTTGCATACAGTCCTCTTTTTGCACTTGCATTAAATATAGAGGCTGACAAAATAATAAAAAAAGGCAAAATACTGCTAAATACTGCAAACTACAGTGAAAATAAAATAGTCATGCTCTTACCGTGAAAATTTAAAAAAAAAAAATCCTAACAGTAATAGAACCAGAAGAAATGGCACAAAGAGTGCCTCAGTGACAAATTGAGGGACATTCTTGTAGACATATGTGGCAAGACTGATATTTAAAAATATATTCCAAAACACTAAAATCTCATCTCTGTGTGTCAGAATGCTTCTCTACTAATAAAATATAATTTTCTGCTATGGGAAGACAGGATGAAGTGACACATGGCAGCTATTCCACAGTAACCTCTCTCATGCACATCCTTTAGCCTCTCATAAGTTTACATTTGAGGATATTGCAGTCTGTAAAGAATATTGAATCTTACAGACACCCATACATTTGGAGTGTATGAGAACAGGGTCACTACTTATACCCAACAGAACAAGGTTAAAGCAACACTGTGTGCTTTAAATATGTGTGTCTTCTCTGTTTCAGTTAGTCTTTTAGACACTTGGCATTCTTCTCATGTTTTTCTTCCTCATGAACCTACCTCTTATCCCCCTGAGAACTCTCACTATTCTGTAAGCATACACATCACCATTTTTCCTGCCTTTTCAACGTGGCTCTCATAACTCTATTCCATCATGTTTTCTTCAATTCTATGTGAAAAGAAGATTTTTCTATGTGAAAGCTGATGCATGCATGTAATTCCTGCATTTCCCTTCTCCCTGACTCTACAAAGCATTTTCCAATATTTCCTATGAAAGACAAAATATGAAAAATTAAGTCACAGTGTATTTATTCAAGGGCTTCTCAAACATTATCTGCCTTTTCAAGGGCAGTAGCCACAATTATCAATGAAGTTACATTTAGTCAAAGCAAGTCTTTTGCTGTCTTATCTTGGCATACTGCTTCATAAGGCATCTGACATAATTTAGCCCTTTGCTTACTCATTACAAATATGTAAATTTTGTATGTATGTACTATTTTAAACATATGATTCAGTATCAGAAAATGTTCTAATATAATCAAATGCTTATGGAATAAAGTGTACTATTGTACAAGATATTTAAGTACATTTAAGCTGCATTGAAGTTAATTTGACAGGTGTACCTTCTTAAATGAATTGCATTTTCAGGGCCTTAATTTTTGAAATCTGACTATCTGCTTAGTTAAACTTTCAGAGTACTCCCAACACTTCAGTACAGCCAGCAGTTTCTACTATCTACCATGAAAAACTTCAAAAAAAGATGCACCATCATTTTTCATATGTCCTCTGCCTTTCCTTGAGCAACAATTTCACAGTGGTCTAAGACCAGGACTTAATATATTTAGTCTAGAACAAAAGGTAATTTAAATTAAATATCCCTAAAAATAATACTTTTACTTCTACTTCAACAAAAAAGATTAAATTTTGACCTGAAAATCCACTAGTATTAGACACAGTATTTGCATTCATTTAATTTTACTGACTTCATTGAGGTCTTCTTAAATTTCTAATTTATGTTTTTTCTGAGAGATAAATCCAGTCTGTTAAAGGGCTACTGTAACATAATTCTTACCCACTGAGAAACAGGAATAGGTTATACATGGAGCATTGCTTTACTGTACGTTTTCTATAAAGTTGTCACATAAAAAACATACTTGTCAAGTTATTCAAGATTTATAGTCATTCAAATGAGATACTTGCAGTACTCACAGGTGGCATAACTGTACAAGAGGCAGACTGTCAAATAGCAGTATTGACTGCTCAACAATGTGTAGTGTATACAATAGATCAGTGTGATGTATATCAGTTTACTCATAAATATAATCCATTTTATTTCATTTCCATTCCAAAAGGCTTACTTGACCTGAGACTCGGCACGCTATGCTCCAACACAAGACAAGTCCATTTAATAATCTGACAAATGCTCTACAACAGGAGCTAATAATGGAAACATATTCACTGTGAACTACTACACAACTACAAATACTCTGGATAATTTTTGTACACTGAGAGTTGTTCATAGCTGAAATAATTCCTGTGTTTATACTGCCATTTGCACTGCTCTCCAGCATGTTTGAGCATTCCCCAGCTGTAGCTGAACTGCAGCACTTCTGCACAGATACTAAAGCTTATCTCATCCAGTAAAAGCAAAATGCTGGCAAGAGAAAAAGAATGTTCTCCCATGATCACTCTACTGTGCAAATGTTTCTTTGTCTTTTCTGGGATGATATTTTGGTTTGTGGGGGGCCATTGTTAAGAAAGAAAAAATTTTTAGGAGCTTGAGGAGATAAATTAATTTGTGGTCTTCTTCATCCTCTTAGTTTTTATCCAAAACAACCAAAAGTAATTAATTTAAATAATGAAATTAGCTTACAAGAATTCTCTGAAACCAATCTCTACCATCTATAATTGGAGATTTTATAGTTGCAAAATCAAAAGGGTACGATGCACTTTTTCAGGAAACTCCAATGTGGTGGACAAAATTTGAGTAAAAATCCAGGTTAAAGACACATCCCATTACATTTTCATCTTCGGATATGTATCATCTACATAAAACATCAGTGTGCTAGTAACAGTGAATCCTAAGGGGGTTTTGAAAGAATTCAAACTATTTTAAATCAATAATAAATTCTTCTTTACTTAAAATTTTAATATAAACTTTGTAATTCCTTCTGGTTTGACATATATAGGCATAATTTATCCTTCAAGGGAAAAAAGGGATTGAGTAGCTGCAGGACTTCCAAGCAGAAAATGCTTCATAACAAAAATGCAATGAAGAAATATGATTCATCTGTAAGCAGGAAATACTTAAAATATTTTGTCCAAAATGGATCTGCTACATAATGCAGACAAAATGCCCAAAGTCCACAAAGGAATGGTTCCACCTCTCTTTTCTGGGGCAACTGGTGGTAGAAGACAAAACCTAATGAAAACATGACCTGGAGTTACCTAAAAAGTAAGGTGTGCTTAATGAATACAAGATTCTGTTGCTAGTCAAAGCCACCATGAACCTTATCAATATACCATTTCCTTCTCTTTTTCTGTCTCATTAATTGTTTTGTTCAGTTCTTGTAAATGAACAGAGAGGGACCTTTGGGGCAGGTTTGAAGACCAGGTGTAGTAAGCACAAAACATTCTTGATCTTTTGGAAGGCTATTCCAAAAATGTAATGTCCCAGGGAAGCTGTGGAAAATATTAAGGCATAGTGTAAGAAAAAACAGCCACTTGTGGTGAGTTCAAGAATGGAAGAACTGTGCCTTTGAAGAAGGGTGAGAATAAGTCAGGAGCATGGTCAAAAACTGCTAGGCCTGCAAGAAAGTATGGACTATGACACTTCCTAAATGTTACACGGTAGATGCAGAATACTTTAACTGAAAGTATTTTTATCAATTTTATTCTAGGATTCAGTGCATAAATATTTTTCTGTCTCCCATCACAAAAACATTTCAGAATATTTCAGTGATTCAAAGTCTCCCTTTTGCTTTAGCTGCATATTTTTAACAATATGAAGCGACTAATCTTTGGGACTTAAAATTTTGAACAAGAATGGCTTACTTAATTTTCTTTTCAAAATAAACATTCAGCTTTTGGTTCCTTTGTCATGTGAAAAACATACTTGGCAAGTTAGTAAAGAGAAAACAAGTAACACATACACCTTTTCAAAACCAGAAACATTCACCATAGAAATAAATACTTACAAGTGGCATGAAAATCCAAACACTTCTCAGATATACACAGAAAGGAGCAACCACACTTCCTACACGGCACATCATGCTTCCACTTCCAACAGCAAGTGATCTAGACTTAAAAAAATTTGATTAAGAATTCTAGCAGATAAAGGAAACAATTAGAAATGCACAGACACTTAAAACATCAGTAGGATTTGTGTCTTTAGGCAATTATACTAGGAAGCTGTCACTATGCCAAGGTAAATTTATGTTGTAGTGAAATTCAGCTGCTTTTGTAATTAAGATTAAAAATATAATCATCATTCAGCACAGATCCCAGGATGAATAACCAGGACTTTTAAGAAAGGCATGAAAAATGTTTAAGAAAGTATTGAGTATTCTTCCAGTTCCCCAATGGAACCAATCAATGCACATGGAATGGAAAATGAATAAAAAAATGAATAAAAAACTGTGGTACAGCCAAACACCAGACAACTCTGAACTCATCCCATCCCAAGTCTTTGAGATCACCTCCACTGATGCCAAGAGCTGCTGGATCAGGTGCAGAACAATAACAAAGGGAATGAAATAACATCCAATTAATGAAAAATACATAACTGGTGAAAGTTCTTACCTTACAATTGTTGGGTACAGTTCTGCTGTGTAGAGATATATAAGGCCAAATGCCACACCTATTGAAAATTTTCCAGCCATATTTGCTAAAATAATTAATATACTGAAGTCCTATTGAAAGAGAGCACAAATAAATATATCACGAGAAAATAACACTTTCAAACATAATTGAAATTCTTCAAAAGTTGTGAACCTTAATAAGCAATGCTTATTGCTTGCTTTTTAAAAATTGCTCAGTAAGTTACTAATGTCCATATCACTCTTTACCAGTCCTGGTTCACTGAAGTCCTGGGAACATTTTACATGTGACTCCAGCAGTGACAGTGAAACCTGTACTGAAAATGCAGAAATCTACCTTTGACTGGCAGCTGCAATTTAAAATCAGCCTTTGATCAACTATATGGTTTAGAGAGAGCAGCTGCATCTACTGGCTTAAGAGCCTTTAAAATCAATTTCTGCTATAGGAACACTTTCAACAATACGTGACTAACCTGAGGTATGAACATAATTAAAACACAGATCAGTGCACTTAAAATAAGGAACGGAATGAGTGTGTTTCTCCTTCCCAGTTTGTCCATCGCAACGCAAGCAATGATATAGCAAGGCAACTCCACAGCACCTGTCAGTATGAAATTGTTTTAAGTCATGATTACACATATTCATGTTATAACTCTAACTTCCTCTTTATGAGGATTAATTTAATCTAGGGGATAATAAATATGTAAAATCTAGAGATAAACCAGTGTGTTGGGCTAATTCATTTGGTAACAGAAATGGTGACAGGAGGCAGAAAATGGCCTTAAATATGGTAATGAGAGTGGAGGAGGACAAGGGAAACAGGTTTCACAGAGCAGAGCAGCTCCAGTTCTTCTTGGGATGGAAAATTACAGAAAACATCAAGGCCACAGTTCTGCTTTTAGGATACTGGCACTTTTGTCTTAAAGCTGTACATTTGCTGCTCTTCTCCTTCAAGTATTTTCACAACAGCTCAAGTATGCCCACAAGGAATATTGTTAGTGTCATACTGACACACCTCTCAGGACTTTCTAGCTTCCACCTGGACACAGAATTGAAGGCACAGGTGCCTCCCCCAGCTTCAGCTCAAAATCATCCCAAAGTAAATGGCAAGCAAGGTCTCTCCAAGTCCAGTTTTTTGAGTTAACTTCACAAATACAGAGTACAGTTCCAGCTTACTCTCTTCTCTATAAAAAAAGAGGGCAGCTGCTTACATCCCACTCTTAACACAGATTGTCTCTTTCTAATGTCTCTTTCTGGAGAAAAACTTCTGCAGGAAGGAACTGGCATTTGGTGAGGACTGTTCATAAATACTGTATAAATATGATCTGCCCCAAGACAAATGATATTGAGCCTAAGCCACTTTGGACACGTTTTAAACCAATTTGCTCATGAAGAATGCTACTATGTCCAATGTAAAATCAAGGAATAACATAAGATACAGCCCTGAACGAACATGCTGCATTCCTTCATTAAGTGTATATGGCATGTCATTACACCTGTAATATCAGGAAACAATCTTTTGGGCTTGTGCAATTATTGTGTTTGTTAGTCTGCTAAAGTAATTTTAGAAGAGGTGGATACGGTGTACTCCAACCTAACATTTTAGTTATCTGTGCAATACTAGCTTCCACTCTTCAACACATCAGTCTAACAATACACTGTAATACATGACAAAACAAACTGAATTCATGAGAGCCCCAGTCCTTCTGTGTGCTTATGTACACTATCAGTCACATTCACTTCACCGAGAGTACTCAGTTGCACAAAGCAAAGCACATGATTTAATTCTTTGCTGGCTCAGAGCTACCTGTCTGATCTAGAGTCCTCTGAAGTCAATGGAGTATTTCCACTGATCTTAACAAACTTTGAATCAGGCCTAGAATGCACTTAACTGCCTTTGTAAACAACAAACAACTTACATACCAGAGAAAGATTATACTCAGAATGATAAAATAATATTACAACTTCGTAAAAAATATACTTTTGAGAAAACTAAAATTAGTCATACATGTGAGAATTATGAATCTGTTTCTTACACAGACAAACTCAATATATCATGACTGTAAGGGATAAAAAGAATGATTTTTTTCTCCCATTTTCCTAGTTTGTGCCTTTAACAGTGCAGTGCAAATTTTGTGTTGCTCATCTGTTTCCCCTGGTGTTTGTGTGGATCTGCTACATGCTTGCAGGGCAAAGAGGAGACAAGCAGAATGCGATTTTACAATCAGAAAGACAGATAGAGAAGAATTTTGTACACCATCAAATTTTAAATTCTCTTTTTTTTTTGGAAACAGATTTGGAGTGAATGATATTCCTATGTTAGTCAACTTTATGAAGAGTTAGCAAGAAACTTTTTGAACAAGGCTCATAATTGAATGACCAAAGTAAAAAATTGGCTGTCAAATCTATAGACATTTCTAAATGTTATGTTCCAGTTCTGTCATTAACAGAATAAAGTACAAAAATATTTACCTATGAGAAAGAGATTTAAATACTCGTTGCCTCCTAGACTGACAGAACTGAGGGAGAAGACGTAGTACCCTAAGCTCCCAGTGAACCAGATCAGCCAGACCGTGATGGTCCTTCTTGCAATTTGCCAGTTACAGAACAGGTCTAAGATGTTGTGCTTCTTTGTTGAGGACATGTCATTTTCATCCATTCTGCCACTGACTGGATCATCTTGTTGGACTGAGCACAGTTCAGAAACTTTGCAGGGAGTGTTTACTTTATTCCATCTTGCCATTGTATTAATCACTTTTTGTGCATCTTCATATCTTTCCTCTGACAGGAGCCAAAAAGGTGTTTCTGGGAGCATCCAGCAGCACAAGACAAAGGGAACAGTTGCTATGGAGAGAAATATCTGATAGACCCACCAGGTCCGAACCAGAAATCCCACGAGTGCCACAATCATAATTCCCATAGCAAAAAAAGCATGGACATGCATAGAAGCCCAGGTTCGTGCTTTAATGCCAACAAATTCAGTCACATAAACAAAAGCCACAACCAGATAGCCACTTGAAACCTGGGGGTGTGGGAGAAAGAAAAGAAAAAAACCAGTGAGTTTTGTATGTGCTCTCCTTGTGCACCGGCAGTAAAAACAAAGAGTAGCAGTGTTCCACATTTGTGTATGCTTAATTGCCACAGTGCTGGCCTGTCTCACACTGACAGAAAAAAGGCAACCCTGAAAACTAATCAGCTGGAGGAAAAGTTTGCTCAAACCTTCAGACTGCCCAGACACTGTGTTTAAAAATATGAAGTGAATTTGGATGCTTCTCTGTAGTGGGGGACAGCCAGCAAGAGATACCTGAAAAGGAACCTAATTTGATGATGTCATTAAGCCCTTTCCCTCCAAAAATCAGGTCCCTTAATGACATCACAAACTGGATGCTCAGGAAAATGAGGTCCCCTGAAGTAATCCTCACTTCTGAAAATCCACTTGACCTTGGCTTTTAAGTAAACTATTAATGACCTGCATGTCAAGGAACTGCAAATTTACTGAGAGTTACCTTCCACACCCTTGTAAATGATCTCTTAAAATCAAATTTTTTAAAATTATATATATATATATATATATATATATGATTACAGGTTCTCATATGTTATGCAGTGAATGCAATTACTGGCATGTTCTGCATGATAGTATTTTTTTATTGAATATATATATATTATTGAATATATATATATATTTCAATTTCTCTAGCAACATCAAATTCATGGTATCTCAAAACATTTCCAAACACAGCTAGAAAATATAGACTAGAAAATATTTCAGTATATTGTTTTGATTAATCAGTTTTCTGGTTGAAAATATGAAAGTTAATAATCTCTGATTCTGAACCCACTGAAGCTGACAGGAAAGTTGTGCTGATCTCAGTAGCACAGGGCCTAGAGCTTTAGGCCTGCATCTTGCAAATCAGTCCCAGTGGCCAGTTAAAACCTGCAGCATTGGTCTGGTCTGAGCTTTTTGCTTTTCTAAACTACCACCATCCCTGGCATCAACAGCCAAGGAAGTGAGTAGAGAGACTTCTTTAGATCTCACTGTTCAAGGCTAAAATTATGTCATTTTTCCTGCTAGGAAATTCTTCTAAGCTCTAATCAGGCAAAGGGAGCTCCAGGTGCAAGGTTCTGTCTTGACTAATGTGCTGTCAGCAGGAATAAAATAAATTATGTGACTATTTTCAAAATATCTAACCCACATTAAATAAGTTACATCATTTTTTTTTGTGTGATGGCATTCTGATTTCTGTATGCATCATGTGGTGAAAAGCTACAAATAGTACATTTTTGGCTGTAAAACAGTTATTTAAAATTGTTTAATATGTATAAATATTTAATATATATCAGATATGGAATACATACCACACACATATATAAAAGTATGTGTGTAGGTATGCATAAACATATATACTGAAATACTCTTAAGTACAGCATAAAACATCTAGCTGTTAAACATATCTACCTATGTATTTAGTATTCCACATACAGCTTAAAAGACCAAAGAGATGCATAGAAGAGAAAATGTGCATCTCTCCTCCATCATTCAAAATGGTAGAGATAAAAATAATACTTATTATAGATTTGCCAGGTTAAGAAAAACTATACTCCATTTCTAACAATGAGGAGAAATGCAACTGCAGCTGCAATGCAGAATCCAGAGTTTGCTGCTCACACTTGGTATTTAATTACCAGTCCAGCAGAGGTTGGGATGGAGGAAGTACCAAACACTGCTTCATACAGACGCTTTCTATTAATTCAAAGAGGAAAACTGCTGTGGTCCAAGAATATTCAGACTCTCCCTGCTCTGCTGAAATAAGTGCAACAGATGGGGCTTTAGAATAATGAAGTAGGGGAGGAAATAATAACAAAAGGGAGGTTTTCCTGATAAGGGGTAGGAAATGACACGTAAAAAGAGCCAGGGTGATCATCCCTTCTTACCATAGCAAGGAGAAAGCGCACAGTCACAAAACTGTAGTAGTCAAATGTGAAGGCCACTGCAATGCCAAATACAAACTGACCAGCACTTGTGAACCATATAACACGCTGTCTTCCCAGCCTGAAAATCACAGCAGTAATAAAATTATGAATAACCACAAACATTCTATTAAAATACACCTGCAACTCCAGAGAGCCTAGATGGAAGTTTAACAACTCGCCACAGAAACTCTGGTTTAGTTACCTGTATTAATTTTTCAATAATTCCAACTTCCAAGGAAAAGGAAGCTCCTATGAACGGAATGTGCAGTGAGCATTACATATGTTCACCTCCAGTTTCAAGTTGAACTTCTGCATAACTGATCTGCAGATTTACTCAGTCTTCTTTATGAGGACATAAATCACTTTTTCAGATATTTTATATTAAGTAGCCTTTTGTTAATAATTTCTAACAAAAGTTAGCTGTCATAACATGCCATCTCTTGCCAAAGTAACAACCAATTTGGATAGTAATGAAAGGCTTCTGTAACATATCTTTGTACAGTTATTTAAAATTGAATTCTCTAATAAATGGCAAGCACACAGTTCCCCTGAATTTTCTGATTGCATCACAGCACACATGCATGCATATACAAATACAGAAATCCAAGAATATAGTATACTAATGGCAAAAAAATGTCAAATAATAGCTTCCTATCAACACATAGTAGTTTCCAGTGTAAAAGAAGGGCATTTAGTAAAAAAGAACTTCTATTTGGTTTTTTTTTTCTTCCTGTATCTCGGGGAGAAAATATCCAGAGTAGAGCCAGTTGTCCCTAAACAAGTGAGCACATGCTAAAGACTCTATTGGAGATTAATTACATTCTATCTACAAATGCTTTGTAATACAAAATGTGTGGAATCATTTTTCTTCCCTGATAATATTTTCTTGGGCTCTTACTATCTACTCCATTGCAAAGAGCTTTTCGCAAATGGAGATATTACTTTTAGACAGAGAGGTTGAGGACTTTCAGGGGTGTGGACTCCTTTGTAATTTTATTTTTCTGTGAGTATTTGGTGCTCCATTAAAATTCCTCCTATTCTTCTCCAACCTTGACCTGGAGTCATGCACATTTTATCTTTGATTCCTGCCAGAAAAGATCCCAATGAGTCTTAGCTATCAGAGCTCTTCTGTTGGGAAATCTGTTAATTGGTAATGGGAGGAATACACAATCTTATTTCCCACCAAGCCAGGATGTGTCAGAAAATAATAACTTTCAGCTGTAAAATCTACAGTTGTAAATCTGCAACTCAGAATGTGTGTATTGTCTTAACTAGCTGTCCATGGCTTGAATTAATGGAAATGAGAACAATATGATCCTAACCTTATAAATCATGTCTGAGTATTAATTTTAAAAGTTATGAATGATTTAAAGGGACACAAAACAAATGTTGGCTTTATATTCTGGTTTTGTATTAAATATGGTTTTACAAAGCCTTGGATTGGGAGGCAGATTGATTCCATGTGTTCTAAAAGCCAAATTAAAAAAAAGTCATCATTACTTTTGCATTCCCATGTTGTAACTATCACACCATAGTGTTGTGCTAATGAAGGAAAATCAGAAAAAACACGCCTGATCTCCTTGTTCTGCTTATACTGTTAGATGTAGGATAAAATGTCATCCTCGACCTAACAGAAATGTCAGTCAACAGGCTCCTTTACAGAAAGAGAAAAATAACTCTAAACCAGCCTTCAAAGCAAAACACAGGTACATAAACTGCCTGAGACAAAACCAAGTACAAATGTAGCTTGGATATTTGACTGTCATATGGATAAAGGGGCATGGCTGAGTGTTCTCCTGAGGCAGGAATAAGACTGTGTTGAGAGAGAAAACCAACAGAAACAGGAGGATACAGACATTCATCCTGAATCTCATTGCTTCTGAGTCCAGCTCTTATGTTGGATCTCAGTGCGTGATCTGAGATAACATCCAGGGAGGAAGCATTGGACAGGAATGGGCTGAAGGACAGCCTTGGCACCGTAAGCATGAGATTGCTTGGGATGAGTCCCTCCATGGACTGACTCTCCTTGTGCTCAAACTTTATACATGCGATTAAATAAGTGAAACTACAGCACAGCTCACTCACACCCATTTTTTCTCCTATCTGGACTAACCCTCAAGAGACTGAAGTTTAAGCTAATTTTTCAGAGAAAAACTAAAATTGGAGAGCAAGGAAAAATAGCATATGGGTGTTTATTTTAAGAACATGGGGCTTGATCAAACCCTTGAAGCCTTTGCATCAGCCCCGCTGAGCTGTACTCATGACAGAGGTTAGGAAACATGATTTCAAAATACATTACACTTAATCTTCTAGAAGGCGTTCTGTCATTTATCATATTACAAATTAAAAATCAATATTTCCACCAGGAATCTCTCCTCGTGAAAAATGAGGTGAAAATCTACTCCCAGGTTTTACCATTGCTATTACAATGAGCTATTGCTATTTCTGTTAAAAATAAATAAATAAATAAACAAATAAGTAACCTAAAGGCAAATACTAGCTGCCCAGGGGAATTTCAGAGATTAAGGCCTAGAACAATGGATGACATAAAGTACAAAAAAAAATTCTAAAAGGAAATTACTTGCAAAGACATTTTAAAATTAGTACTTGCTATTGGAAAAAGATATTGAGTTAAACAGATCTGTGAATAAAGCAATACCCAAACTTCCTGAATTTTGAGCACATAATTATGAGTAATTGTGAGTGAAAACAACAAAAACACATGGAGTTACTGCAGTCTGAAGCTACAGTTGTCAAAGGATAGCACTTTACCTGTCAGCGATGTCACCAAAAATCACTGCTCCAATCAAGACTCCAAGCATGAATGTAGGCTGGATTAATTTTGCAAGCCATTCTCGGTCACAGACCAGATCCCACTGCGTAACAACAGTGCTCTTCCACTTTGTATCATCATAGAGAAATCCATCGGAACATGAAAATACAGACTTGTTGCCTTTGTATTCATATGTCAGATCCAAACTGACTTCTCGTTTGGATCTGCTGCATTGATTAATTTCCCAAATTTCTCCATTTTCCAGCTGGACTACAACATAATTTTCTGTTGATGTCCATAGTGTCCAGATGTCCTGTATACTTGATGCAGAGGAGTTGTGGAAAAGAATATTACTCACATTTCCAGGGAACCCACATACAAAGTTGGGAGTAACAGCCATGAACACAGATGCTAAGTAATGGATACCACATGACATAGCTTGAAAGACAGATGCAAAATAAACACATGCTTGAAATCTGTAAAGGGAAAGAAAAAATTTTACTGAAGAAAAGCCCTCTATACATGGAAAAAAAAAATCAACATAATTGTTTTGTAAGATCAGTAAATGAAGACATCATTAGGGTGTCTAGTGTTTTGTTGTATAGTGCTGCTTCAATATTAATTAAGCCCTACAAGAGACCAAAGATGAGAAAAAGATCCACAGTAATCTATTGCCAGGAAATAAATGCTGCTCTCAGTCATGTGTTTAGTCATAGAGAGAAGACCATTTAAAATGAAACAATTCTGAACTTAAGCACTTAGTTTGAAGCAACCTTCCTACCTCCAATTCTCTGTAGCACATCCCTTAAAATAGGGCCTGAGATTACTTGAATGGTTAGAAAAAACAAAATGTTACAACTTCAGGTTCTTAGGGTTAGAGATATGTGCATGAAATAAAACAAAATAAACACATTATGCCCCTCATTTAATCTATTTGTATCTCTGTAATTGTATTCCATCTACCATCTCTCTTTATTGCCTCCAAAAGACAAAGAGAGAATACATGTAGACACAAGCAGAAGAAGAAGATAGAATCTGAACAATGTGAAATGTTTTGTACCAAAACATAGCTGTGAAATGGGTTGGGTTTTGGCTTAAACAGGGTGTGCAGTTATCCGTTAAAGATTGTATCAAAAAGCAAACAGGCTAAAAGAATGTTTTATGTGTAGCCTGACTTACGGCATTTTAAACAGCTTTTAAGACGTGCTTGAGATGCAAGTAAATCTTAGTATAAAAATTGCACATGTATTCTGAATTTCAAAGGCTTGCAATGAACTCTAGTATCACTGTCTGCAAATTCTAGAAAGTTTCTGATAATTTAAGCATAAGGAGTATTTTCCTGAATTAAATGTTTAAATTGTGCATATAATTAGTACAACATCTATTCATAAAAAACCAAAATAGCTTTGGTTTCTCCTCCCTTTTCTATTTCCTGAAGGCTAATCAATTGCAATAATTTGAAGAAGCATTCAATGAGCTTCTATATATACATCCTTGCTGCATATGCAGTAGGCCTTAATTGTATGAAACAAAAAGCAGATTTTTTTTTAAGTGACCAGAGGCTATCTCTGCTGAAGTCATAGGAAATGATATCTAAAACCCTGTTACCTTGAAGTGTCTTGTGGGAAAAGTCAAAACAATTCCAATCTCTGTAACAAATGTGGTCTCTCAATGCTCCTCTCCAAAAGGTATCTAATCTAGCCTGGAATTCCCATAATAAAGATTTCAACAGTACATAGTCTAGGACTTTTAAATCATCTACCATCGCAATTTCTAATTAATTTCTAAATTATCTTTAAGCAGAGTATTTAAATAGAATTTACTGGATACATTGTCCTAATGTCCAATTAACCTTTCCAATTAAACAGTTCCCTTGTATAACACACCTCCATTCACCATCCTCATTCTCCTTTGCCTTTTACCTTGTGATTTTTATATATTTCCTTGGTAAATGTAAACCCAGTTGCCCATCCCGTTCTTCCAATGACATTTGACATTGTTGTTGTTCTGATGCAGTGCTCTTTATCCCCCCTTCCCTTAACAAAAGCTCTATTGACTGTTCCACAGCAGTCTGAGGAGTGGGTTGAATTGCTAAACCCACCATGGCAGTTCAAAAGCTGGCTCCACTTCCCTCTTGAGGATACCTCAAGGCAATCCTCACACAGGTGCCGTGCTGCTCTTTCAGAATGAAACTGAGAGATATGGTCAAGAGAAACAGAATGTAACCACAGTAACCCTCAAATCTACCAATCCCCTCTCAAGAGAACAGCTTCTTGCAGACTAAGTAGCTATCCATAAACCAGAGCAAGGCTGAAACGGCTCTGAAAGGCTTTTAGGCTATCTTGGACCACAAAAAAGCAAAGGTTATGTTAAAATGTAACCTTTGTCACCCTATTGATGCAGACAAATATGGTCAACAACATTTTTTTTAGTTCCTCTTCTCTAGTTTCATTTTAGCTGTTCCCATCAAAAGACACAAACTCATTTTAAAAATAACAAAGCACAACCAAATTCAACAACTTGGGCTATTGTTGCAGTATGCAGAATGCCTGAAATCAGGACAAGAAGACCTCTAGAAAATTGGTAAATTAAACCCCTAGAAGCTGTGCAGTTACATCTTCTACTACACATGGAACCAGGTTCCCCAGTATTTGCAACATCTGTCATTATGCATCTGAAAATTGCAATGTCAGGTAGCCCAATTGATATTTCCCAGACAGAGGAAGAAGGAAGTAATTGCAAACCATACATACTTCTTGAGTTTCCCAATTAGTTCTTGCAATACAAGAAATATCAGGTTCATCATTTCTCTTCTGCCCAGTAAGAGTAAGTAGGAAAAATATATTTATATCCTTTTTTGTTGGAGAGGCTTCAAGGGAAGAATATAGACTGAGAAGATGGCATGAAGCAGTGGACTACATTGATTTTTAAAAACTCAAATCCCAAGAGTATCACCAGGGCTATGATTTGGAGCAGGTCTAATTAATCTCTGCTCTAACTACTCCCTTGAGAGTTTTATCTTAACTCTTCCTGAACACTTCTTGTGATCATACTTCAGTAACCATTTTGACAGACTGCTCCACTGCCAAATCTTTCTGTTGGAAAGTTTCTCATTAAATCTAATCTCAATGTCCCCTTTTCAAATGTAAAACTATTACTAACTTACAAAACACCCTTGTGCAACCTTGAATAAATCTTCCTTGTCTTTTATCACTTCATTTTACAGAATTATCAGTTATCCCCCTCCAGTTACTTTCTACAGCCATACAAATTACAATTCATTACCCTTTCCTTTTCTTTATGTCCTTTCTTTGTTTCCACGACTATAAAAAGCAGTAAAGGATTCATTTTAAAGAAATGAATAAAGTGTCATGCCATATTTCACCTATCTTTCAAGCGTTTAACTTAGCACTAGATATAACTGATTATTGTAAAAACATTCTTCCCTTTCCAGTGTTATGAAAATCTTATTCAGTTCCAACAAAGAAATCCACTCTGTATCATTATTTTTTGCCCTAATTTCCAGTACCAATGCTAAGCAAACACAAAAAGTTAGACAGAATGCCAGATAAACAGTAATAGACATAATTTATGCTGCATATGACTTCATTTAACAACAGGAAAACGTGTTTTTACAGCAAAATCACCCTAGTGCTGCAGAATTTTACAGGATGGATTGCACTGCAGTTCTTAACATCTGACTGCTCAACAAAAGAGCCAAGGAGCAGGCAGGGGAGCAGGAATAGGGGAGAATAAGGCCTAATGTGAAGTTAGCAAAGTATTTGGAAGCACCAGTGTCTGAAGACATTCCACACCACACTAATGGGCTTTTCCCCTGCCTGTAGAAAGTATTTACTGCTCTCTCCAGTAAAATTCCACACTGGGCTGGCTAAGCCTCTCTCTGTATATATACATACACAAAACACACAGAAAATATCCTGAAAGCCCTGTTTTGCCATGAAGGCAAAGTTCATTGCTGACTACAGCAGTGTTGTAACAGCACCCCCACTGATGCTAGATTGAAAAGCCCAATCATAGGAGCTGCTGACTATCTTCTCTGGGTAGGAAGAGTTCTTCTTCTAGAAAGGTCAAGAAACTCCTTAACTTGCAAGGTTACCAAAAAGGAATTAATCAGACCGTCAGTGACAACATATAGAAAGCACGTAGGGAGGATGATACATGGAATGGAAAAATACTACAGGTGCATGGAACTTTGCTTTCCAGAACAGCTGAAGATTGAAAAGGGACAAAGACACAGATCCAGCCTCATGGTAGACAGAGGTTTGCTGGAACAGAGGTTGAGGCAGTAGAGAGTGCTGAGTGAGGAAGAACATAGAGCTGCTGCCTTCTCTATGGCTAGCCTGTGATCCCTCCCTTCCAACCTTTGGGTGCATGAGTTTTCTCTCAGACTTCTTGTGGTCATGTTGATGCTCTTCCCCAGTCTTAAAACCCTGGGGCAGCTTCTTGGCCCTTGCTTATGTGGTGGCTGAGCAGCTTCTCGTCCTCACGGGAGGACGCGGTGCTGGGGGAGCAGAGCAGGTCTGGGTTGGGCAGCCTGGAGCAGCCCCCACAGAGGCTGTGCTGGGGCAGCAGGTCACAGCAGAACCCATACAGGTCATACACTTCACTGACCCTGAGGCATAGGTTAAAGTCTATGCTGTCCTTGATATCTACTGTAAATTATTAGCTCTTTTCCAAAATCCTGAATTTAAGAACACCAAACCGATAAGAAAGCCCTTAAAAGCTTAAATCCCTCTATTGCAGACAAATATGTACTGTAATCATTTTATTAACCTCATCAAACTCCACTTAAAAAGTTAGATTTCCCTGAATAAAGAAATACTGTTGCTCATGCATCAAAATGGTGAGAAAATACCATTGCGGGAGTAATAAGTACTATTGAAATTCATCAAAAAAAACAAAGTCTGCAATTTATTTTCCCAGACTGATCTCAAAAAGGACAATTTTTGACAATGGTATTTTATATGCCAGTCATCTTCCCATACACACATTAGATTACACAACATATATTGTTGCAAACAGTAATTTTCAATAACATATTTTACAGGGGTTTTTTTTTAAAAACACATGCTTTTTGCAATTTTTTAAAATGTTCTGTGAATATGATGACTGTCCTAAAAGGTATGATAATTTCTCTCAGTGTTTTTCCATCTCTTCAGTGACTTGCCATGGGAGATAATTATTTGGCAAGTACATTTTGTCACTCTTGCCAGGAGTGTCAAATATAGAAGTCAAGAAGACTTTATAGGTTACTGCTCCAGTATAGAGACACTTAATGAATGCCAGAAGTCAAATGAGCCTAAAACTATCTTCACAAAAACTTGAGCAAGACACAACATGAAAATGTTCCAGTCTTTCTTAAAATATTTCTGTAAAATTTCTCCACAGTTTTTTTCTCTTTTTTTTCAGTTTGCAGCTCATAGTAAAAAATTATTTTTACATTTTCTATTTCCTCTGCACAAGTTTTAAGATCTCACCAGTATGAAAAGCACTCATAATATCATGTCAGTAGCTGAACTGAAGAAATATTCTTCCACAAAGGCAATGAACTAGATCTCATACCACTGTTGCTCTGGCTGTAGCCTTATGACACAACATCTCTGTGGCACTGTCACTGCAAAAGATTTCCTCCCTTCTCTTTTCCCACTGTTTATTCATCCTCTGAGACACAGTGCTCTACCCTCAGTCACAGTGGTATTTTTTTGTGGACCATCTGGGAAACAGATCTACCCTGAATAAAAAAGTCAAAATAGATGATGAATACAAAAAAAAATTACAAAAAACCCACAAACAACAAGCTAGATTAGTTGCTCAATCTAATTTATATTGCATTTATGTAAATAATCTGCACCAGTCTATTTGAAAGATGGCAAATCTGGCATGCAAAAAAACTTGAAGTACACATTGCCATATATATCTTGGAGACTAAACTCCCAGCCTCACAGTACTTCTACCATTGTCAGTTACTGCAGTGCACAGCAGGGACAAAACTTGTTGTCAAACACTAACTTTATGTTAATTAAAATGTCGTTCTTATAACATTTCCTTGTCTGTCCATCAATGAGAGAAGAGGGCTATTACTAGATACTCATCAAAAGCTAATACAAACATTTGAAAATCATTTTACTGTAGAATAGACTCACAACACTGTTCTGTGATTAGTAAAATATTTGTACTATTCCATCGGCTTTACAAGAACTATTTTTACTGCTTCTCTTCTCAACCACCTCATTAGTAAATTGCTTAAGTCAGAAAACACAGTAAGTTTTTGTTGTGCAGTGTACACTCAACAGGATGGATTCAGTGGAAAGAAATTTCCAGATATTTACTATTTCTGAAAGAATTTGTGTTCACTTTAAACTCTGTATTTCATCCTGTTTTTTTTAATGTGAGAAAAGCCATTCAGCATTCTTTCCACTCTAAACCAAAAAGCTATGATGCACTTCCACATTTATTTTTTGAGAGGAAAGAAGCTGAATGTGACTCAAGAGTATTTTGGCTATGGTGCAGTGATGCAGATTTGGAAGTAGCCTTAAATATACAATATGAACATCTTTATTTGACTTTTGGTGTCAAGAATAAACTTCCTTCCCTCCTAAGGGCAGTTTAAACTATGCTAGGACTTAGTCTCAGCCCACAGGAAAAAGATGGTTATTTCCAGAATTTGTTTTCAGATGTAGAAGATGCTGTGTTGAATGTCCAGTTTAAACATATCAACAGCACAGATGCAACAGGAATAAGGAAGCCTATAGAGATCAGGAAGACCCAGGAATTATATATCATCACTGATGACAATGTGTGCATCAATGTGCAGTCACCAAACAGCAGACACTTACCAAATCATTGTTACAATCATTTAAAATTGATTCTCTGAAGAATTCACTTCTATCCCATTAAGCTTATGCATGTTTCTCTTTGATTAAGACAAGCCCAGCATTCGTTCACTAGAGTCAAGAAGAAAAATATGTTGGCTACTCACTACTGCACATCTGGTATAACAGCCTAGATGAAGAAAGTCAATTAGTGTGAAAATAAAGAATTAGTGCTACAGAATTAAGGGCCATCCTTTTAATAATGTTTTTTTTTTAAACTAAATAGAACAGTTCTTAATGTTTGACTATCTAAATCAGGCACACTAGATTCCTGTTGTCACCTGTGACAAAATAATCTAGTTGATAAATATTGCTTGGTTTAAATAGTTACTGAGTTCAGTAGCACAGCTTACACCTATAGACTCACAGTAGAGAGAGCAGCTGCTGTTAAAGATGCTCTGATGTTTCTTGCTGCCCCTCTGCCAAGGATTACCGCCCCCAGGGGAGAGCCAGACAGAAGGGTGGTGTGTTCATGGCTCAGCCACTCCAGTGCAACACCCAACCTTCTCGTTCAAATGGAGTGAAACTGGGCAAGACACAAGGGCTCTGGATTTGCACCAAGCTACACATAAACATTACACTTTTGACTTTCCTGGGAAAGTAGCCTCTGATTAAGGGGAAACACATCATTGGCAGCAATTCTCACACCCTTTGATGGCAAAGCTGGAGTCAAGTCTATTTTAATGTAGTTACCCACTTGTCTTTTCTGCTTTAAATGTGTTAAGGGTATGTATCAGGTAATTTAATTAAAAAAGAACATGAACATGCAGTTTGTAAGTTATTTAGCTTTGTTTTGGAGTTATTTGGCCTAGTGTTAAACACAGCAGAGTGGTTATGCTTGAACAGTAGTAACACTTCAGGCTCTATACTTGGAAGTTTCTATTCTGGGAATGGCATTTCTATAAACATCTACCATTTAGAAAATTAGCACATACTCTGCATGATATATTACCAGCATTACTTCTCACAGGGAGAACTCAATTCCAGTTTCTCTGGTAGCACTGTTTTCTTTTAGTCAGCCTCTCTTTTGTGGACAAATCCAAATTAGGTATTTCATTCTTTTCCCTGCTGTACTATTTCCATCGGCTTATGTAAGCAAATAATTTCACATTATAACCTGTAAAGTGTCTAATAGAATTTAAATGTTTTTATTGAGATTCCATCTAATTATAGACATAGGCAGTACTTCATGTATAAACTATTAAATTTCGTTCTTCCTTTCCCATTTAGGAAATCAGATGTTTTCTGCATGTTACACTGCTGACACATTGAACTATATTCAAACTATGGAAGTTTACTTTTATTGTATCCAGTTTTTTGTTCTGTCTATAATCCTGAATTAAAACTAACTCATTGTCATAATTATGTTCTTACTTCTTTGTTATTCTGTTTACATATTTCTATTGCAAAACTCTGAATCTGGTGTAGCTAAAGATACAAAGGCATGGATTGAATATCTACTTCACAGTGGTGAAAACTGTCCATTCTGAAGCAAAGAGCAAGTCACCAAACACCAAACTATTCTTTAAATACTGATTTGCAAAGTAATTAAGCCTTACAGTTGTCACAGTTATATTATGCCTTCTAAGAACTCAATTTTTTTGCTTGTTTCCTATTCAAAGTAACACCTAAGAAGATTTGGATACAGACAGCTCATTTTCAGTCTGAATTCTACATAAATTCTCTACATACCACGCCACACATTGTTAAGCATACTACCCAAGGCTTTAAATTTCTGTATTGGAAATTTAACTCCTTCCCACTTGGAAAATGATTGTAAAATTTCTTACTCTAACAGGTTTTTGAAAGTTCTCATGGGAAAAGGTAAAACAAGTAAGAAATCTGGTAACTAATTTAAGAACACTGGACATCACTTTCCTAGCAAATGCTTGTAACCATTCCTGTACATACTAGTATCTTCTGAGATTTCAGTTAGAAATAATAAGGACTATTAGCTCCATGGATCAACTTATGCTTAAATAATTTCTGTAAATACTTGATAGAAATGTCATGGAATTTTGGAGTGGTCTATTGTGTCTTTCTTCCTTAATATAAGCAATTATTTTATCCATTGCATTACTTGTGCAGCCTAGAATATGATTAAGTTGATTTGGCCTATTTCTATGGGCTACCTAATTTACCTACATAATGTGTCATTTTACTCTCCCTGGCTCCATTTGCAACTGTTACAATGTTCTTTGCTAATTCTGACTTTCACCCCAGTGACTCTTCATCAAGAGTGAAACAGAAAAGCTAAAGCAGATACTTTTGTCTTATTAGCTTTTTATGAATATTTCGCTAAAACAAAATATCACTTAACAAGATGCTACATTTAGGGAATTAAGTGTCAAATAATACCGTCTTCTAAAACCTGGGACAAGTCAACATGTAAATCAGGGCATCCCTTTAGAAAAGGCAACTCAGTTTGAGGTAGAGATTCTTTTCTGCCAAAGAGAATATTGCCAGTTGCAATTCTACCTGTACGGAATCCTACACTTGCATTTCTGTAGCTCTACAACTTGAAGAAAGGGATGCAATTTAATGCACAGTCTAGTATGGTCTTCTATTAAACTTGGGTTTGCTTATGAATGGATTATTTAAGTACATCCATATTTAGCAGCTGTGTTCTACACTCAAAAAGAAATTAGCCTCCACACCAACAGCTTTTCTCTCTCTGTGTAACAGAGTAGCTGGTATCTTCTACAGATGTTGCTAAAGCCCAGTTAGGACATGGAAGAGAGTAAAATATATCTCCTTTGTTCCTCTCTTTTCCGGAGTCTACACTGATGACCCAGCAAGAGCTCATCAGTGCTTGCAAGAGCTCAGATTAGTATCCCTGACAGGCTATCCTCTCCCAGGCAAGGCAGGTTATCTCTAAACCCACATAAAAGAAAGTTACTGAGCACAAGAGGACTTTCAGCTTCTTTTGCAGGTTCATAGCTCACCTTCCCTCCAAACTGTACCTCTTCACTGCAAATGTGTAATCCACTCTTTGCTAGAAGTCCTCAGTTCTTCTCTCCAAATGATGATGGGAATCTGCCCCATAATGAGACATTATTCAATGTTTAATTGCCACTGGAGAAGTTTCAGTTTGTTTTGTTTTAATAACAGCCTGGTCATGAACTTCTGTCCAGTTTTTGTTTATTTATATCCCCTTCTAGTTTCTGTCCTGGATATTGGTTTTGCTAGCCTATGTCTTCACAGGACAAGAAAAAATTTTTGCCTTCTCTGCTCTGAGAGATTTAGACATTGTAGAGTATATAAAATGGTATGACATGAAGAAAATTTATTTAATAGATCTTGGATATTTGATATACTGCCTTTGACTTTAACCAGACAAAGAGTTTTTCTACAGCTTCTCCAAAAAAAACCAAGTAAAAGTCTTCATGGCATTATTGATCTTTTCAAAGAAAAGTTGTTTCATTAATTTTATTGGTCATTTATCTCTTCCATGATCAACAGACAATATTTTATATTGTTCTTGATTTCTCAATGGAAAGCAACCTTTTCCTTTCCTGTCATTCAAGGAAGGTGATTCTACTGCCTTCCTCTTTAAACTATTAAAATTGGAAGTAATTTAAATTAAAAACAAAGAAATGCAAATTACAGATTTTGCTGTTGCCAAGGCTAAGAATGTACTTTGTCTTCTTATTAAATATACTCTATAATGTGCTTTTACCTGATCATAATTTCACAGTACTGTCATGTTCTTTCCTTGAGTGCCATTTCTCTTATGGTATCTCATACAAGGGAATGATCTGGAATAATGCTATATTCTGACTTTACATAAATATTTGCAAACAATACACAGGTCCCATTCTCCACAAGAATAAATAAGCTGGATTCTGTTCAGACCTACCAGAATTCTTCTACATAAATCTACTTTAGTACTAATTGCCCCCTGTATTCTCAATGCGTGAGACAGAACTGAGGTTGGCTACACTAATCTACAAAGGATGACAGTTCTCCAAGGAGCCTAAAATACAGGTGTAAATGAGGTAAGGTCCCAGTTGTTCTGACCCTGGGACTTACATGAATTATCTCTCTCAGAAGGGTCAAGCTGTAACAACTTTATGGTACTTCAGTAGTTCTAAAGGTTCAGAAAAAAATCAAACAACAATTTGTTCTGGAATATGAGACATAAATATAAATTGTTTAAATGAAATGGGGTATCATCAGTATAATCACCATATATCCAATGGCTTTGTGTAAGAGAATGCTTGTGGATATTGCTTATCTATTATTGCTCATTTTTCACATTTTGTAATTGACTTTCTCTCTTACACTAGACAGACATCCACCAAATGATGTATTACATCATGGTGATGGATATGGAAATATTTATTTATAGAACAAGGGCTAAATGAATACTATTAGCAATATTTTTTTATTTTCATTATGCCTACAATTGAATGGCTAAACAAATCTATTTTTGCCTACTCCTAAGTGATGGCAAAAATCTTCCTTTTTCCTCCTCAGAAAGTTGCAGGGTTTATTCCCTCACTCTCTGAAAATTGGGGATCTCCACAGTTTCAGAATAGGCTTGATCTCTTATTTCTCTGATCTTAATGCTCCCCACAATTCACCTAAATCAATCTTTACTGGAATTACCTGTATCCAAGATCCTGATAGCAAGGATTGCTGATGGAGAGTCAATGTAGCAAGCATTGTAACAACAGTACTGTTGCATACATGACAGTTTTTCTGATGTGTGACAAAGAGAAATGCAAGGATCTCGGTATCTGCTTCAAGTTTCTTGAGACACTGGCTAATGCTGTGATACAGAAAGTGTCCTGCCACACGCATTTCTCACATCCCAATCTTCTAGTGAAGACTTAAGTAGTTAATTCAGGTTGAAAGTAAAGAATCTGCATGTATGCTGTACACTTGGATGCAACATCCTGTATACAGTATGCAATCCATATACATTTACAGTATTTCTCTAGATCCCTTTTTCGCTCGATGAGGAACCACAGACAAATATAGGATTTACCTTGTCCTAAACCACTATGTGAAGTAAGACAGATAGATCATGCCCTGAACTGTCCAATTGTCCCTCTTGACAAGGTGATAATTACAGATGTCTGAAGTTTACACTACAGGCCTGTAAACATAGAGAGATGAGCTCACTAGTGCCTTGATTTGGACAGCTGAGTCCCCACACAGCTAGAATAGACTTATACAGATAGAAACTTAGATAATTCCAAATCTCTTTCACAATTTAGAGGAGAAAAAAGTCACAATATAGCTGAAAAAGTTCAGACTGTCACATATAAAACCCATTTAAATGGTGCTGAGCTCCATCCAAAGAATGATGATGATTGCTTTTTATAGAGCAGCAAATTATTCCCATTTCTTTGAGGCACCTTTTCAACACTTCTTTTCTACTTCTTGTTGCCTTATTGTCCCTTCCATCTATTCTCCAGGGTTTGTTCCTGCCTCAGCACCACTGCTGTGGCTGCACCTCTAATGCTGCTACCTACTACTAATGCCTCCAAATAATAGGAACAAGAAACCTAACTTCACCTCTGGATAAAAACATTTTCTTGAGGAAAGGGTTCAGTCTATGATCCAATGGATGGTACTTCTAAATCCCTGAAACCATATTTTCTTTGCATGTGATTTTCAAAGAACATCTGCTCTGAGTGAGGTGATCACTACAGTCTGGCTGTCAATGTATGATATTAAAGTATACATTAGCTCTCTAGGCAATTTCAGTAATTTTCAAAGACAGATGAGATTTCTCTCCAAGTATATGGACAGTTTGGCAGATCAGCCATCATTATTAGTACTTATAAATCTCCGTCTTCTACAGTTTGTCATCACGCTTTTTCCAGTCTTGCCCTTGCAGCCAAGATATAGTTACCTCAGCAGTTATCTGCTCTGGCTTGCTAATTTTTCCATATTTCTGAGAACTTGAGACTCTCATGTTCTTGCTCAGCTGCTATAGCTTCCTGCCTCAAGCTACCTTAAACATATATCTGTATATATAGTAAATACATAGCTGTATGTGTACTCAGTTCCAGTCATATTGTGTATCGCAAAATGGTGGCACGGAAATTTCCACAGAATGTGCTAAAGGTTTCTGGGGCCTTAGAAAAATCTAAATTTAATGGTGTTTTCTACTTGTATGATTTTCTTCCTGCAATAAACTGGTCAAACTTTCTATATGTAAGACCTTTTATAAAACATTTCCTTTCAGTTTTGAGATATCTTAGTACTGCTGAAAATTATGACTATTATGAGAAAATTATTGACAGAGCTTTTATAGGAGTGGTGTCCCATTCCCAGGCATTGTATTACAGGGAACACACTGTCCAGTGCATTATGTATTTAATTTTCATTCACACCATAATATTTCAGGATGAAACAGCTGATCGTCAGCTCCTTGATGTGTGTGATAATTGCCTTATGCTGCCATAGCTATGTCCATGCTACAACTTTATCTAGAAGCCACCCTGGGGGGGTTGGCAACATTTCAGAGGTGCAGTCTGAACCTCAGCAGCTGGTTTGCAAATCATAATTGATTCACTAGCTTTAAGTTTCAGTGTTATTTGCACTGCAAGTTTTAGCCTTAGAGAAGTAATGGATAGTACAAGTGCAATTTCATCCTGCTTTTATTTAGTCATTTCTCGATTATTTTAATCTACTTTTAAATCTAGTTCTATCTAGTTCTAGTTTTTAATCCAAAAACAGGCATGGCACCTCCAGGCTGAGGTTGCCAGCACATTCTGAGGCAGTACATTTTTGTCTATGCAGATTTTGCTTTACACCGCTTCCAATATGACCTGGATCCCAGCAAATACTGTTAGTACCTCTTGCAGACCACACTGTTAGTGCATTGTCACCATTATCCCAGAGCACTTGCCAGTATCCAGCTTTGGTTCTGAGTCTTGAGAGTATTTCCACTTTGGCCTAGCCAGGCATAGATAATAAGACCTTTGTTTAAGCTGCTAGAGTTTGGTCTCTGAAAACACATGGGTTGTCACGCTTCTCCAAGCCATTCAACCAACAGGATTAAGTATAATTTGCAAAATATCCGGACACACGCACCCCAAAAAAGGGGGGGAAAAAAAGAAATGCAACCATGTCCACCTATTTTATCCTATGAACATTTGAGATGAGCACAGATCGACTCAGATGCTATCATATAGCATACTTATGAGATGAAGAACACTTATCAAGCATTTCTGTCAACCACCACCCCTGACTAAGAGCCAAAGGAGGACTTAGATTTGAGATTCTTCTGTCTGGCACATTCTAGCAAATAGGAACAGCTGTCCACTGATACATTTTGAAAACTGAATGACAGATATGTTGCAATAAACCTTTCCACTGTATAAAGTAGCCAGTATATGGGGGAAAGAAAACCTATTTTCTTTGAAAACAATCTCTAAACCACAGCACTTTGTTCATCTTCAGGAAACTACTCAAAGTTTAAACAGAAATTCATATTATATTGTTTAAAAACATTGATTTTGTGTAGTATGTACTAAATACTTAATGTATTAATATTTCAGAAAAATCTTGTAATGCTTCGATTTTCTAAGTTAAGGCTAATCTTCTGTTCAGATGCAATTGCCTGTTTCTCCGTACTAAATTGGAAAAGGAAAACCAATTTCTCTGCATGTCTAGCAAGCACACTTCTCCACACAAAAAATATATTTTTGTTGGGAAAGAACCTTTCAAGACAGTTGTAAAATACTTGAGTTAGAAAAGTCATTGCTTGAAAATGTTCTTATTTTCCTTTTGTGAAAAGAAGTGGTGAGCATGATCTTTGAGATACTTGAGACTCTTTGTTATTTGATACAAACCAAGAATTTCTGGAAATAACATGTACACAGCACAATTTGCAGAAGATGTAATCTGATCACACGAGCTGTGAGCTTTGTAACAAGAGAGTGGATAAGGGCAGCAGCATGAAAATAGGAGCCTGGAAAGGTTCTGAGGTGTGAAAAGATTAGACCATTCAGTGTAGGGCTTTAGAAGTGAACCAAGAACCCTACAAAGGAGGTCAAAGAGAAGTGGCTTTAATACTGGCTGTTCAAACATTGCTACTGTGGCACTGATCAACAGTGTCTGCATTGTAGAAGTCCACTGAAAGAATCTCTACAAAAGTCAAGCCAGTTTTTGAGCTAAGCAGAATCTCTTTTCTCTTTATAAACACTAGAAAAGTTCAAGGGAAATTAACAGAAAATGTTGAAACTGCTGATAAGTGTATTAATCTCTACTAAACTCCATGTTTGGCTGAAGCATCCAAACAGGCAGTCTGTCCCTCCTCCTCACAGCAGCCATTGCTAATCTTGGTTTCGACTGCTTCTAAAGTCCAAATTGTAGCAACTCCACTGATGAGGCAACACGTCTGTAGAAGACAACAATGTAAAGATGTCAAAACCTGAATACATGAACATTTCAGTAAAGAGCAGAATTTTTTAATTCATTAGATAATCTAACTGCTAGTAAAACATATTGTTTATAAAACCAACATTTGAAAATCTAGATAACTTACTCGACTTGGTAAAAGACAGAATATTCCAAAGGAAAAGGTAATCTTTTCAAAAACTCCGGAAATACTTTATTACAAAACCTGGAAATAGTGTCAGTGACACCCAATCTTCCCCTCTCTCCCTGACAGTTTTCACCACCTGCTTTTAGCTAAAGCATAAGCCAAGATTTGAAAACTGTTAATCACAGAGAAAAAGCTATGTACCATGTAAGCTGCATCTCATAGCTACCAGACGTTCCAGCTAGGAAACCAAATCCTTACGCTCATCCACACTTACCATAAAGGGTACCTTACCAGATTTCTCTCTAGACAGCTCTTCCTGATTAGATCATGTCTCCATTCAGCACACTGCCATGGTGTAGATCAGAGTTACAAAATACATAGCCGGTTTCTCATCAGCAACCAGATAAGCAAGTTTGGTATCCTTCTGGTAGACTAAAGTCACTGAAGTTATTTGAAGTCCTTTAGTTTACTTTGGAATTAGATGTGCTAGCAGTGTGAGCCAGCCAGCCAGGTCCTAAGGCTCGCCTACCTACTATGCACACACTGGGTTACCAACCTTGTGCCCATTAGTCATGTATCCCCTTTCCCAGCATGGGGCCTGCAAATGACAGCCAGTGTCTGTGCCTAGCTTTACCTGACGGGCCCCTGAGAGGGTTTTTGCAGTTGGAGTGGGTGAGCAGAAAGGGGCTAAGGCAGGGGTCTGAGGGGGAGAGCCCAGAGGTACAGTCTGGCAAGAACTGCTACATGGGAGAAAGGTGCAGTTAACTGCAGGTAAATTGGGAATTTTAAGGCCTGGTAGCTCATTAGAGATGAGGCCATCTGAGGCAGACAGTACTAGTTTTTTGTCATTCACCTCTGCAATAGTGAGCAGTAATCTCATGCTCCACACACAGACTCAAGATCAATGTTTGAAACAACAATCTTGAATTTATAGGCCACAGATGCTACCCATGCCCAAATTCAAAAGAGACATAAAGTCTTCATCTACTGGCAAAGGCTACAGAAGTCATAACATGGTTGTTCATGCATGTCTCAAGACCCCAGTAAGAACTATGGCATCACTAAGACTTGTGAAAGAGAGTCCAAATGGAAAGTAAAATATTGTCAGCATCCCTGGGAATGTCAATTCTGTAAAATTCACAGTCTTAATCAATGTTAAAGGTTTATATATTATGTGTATATTAATAACTTATTTGCTATATAGTATTATATTACATATATATAAAATGCATACGTACTATTTCCATATTTATATATGTATGAACAGCTGCTCATTCTCTACTGCATCTGTCAGATTTTAGGAAAATCAAAACAGTCTCAAAATACTAACAGTCATGCTTGGATTGCTCAGAATCTGACTGTCAAATCTACAAAATCTATATATAGTGCATAGGTTATATGGGCCTCATGAGAATTGCTTGAACTGAAGAAATGAACGATTACCTATCTGTCAGTGTCCAGATGATGCAAACTGAACAGAACTAACTTCATGGTTACAGTTAAGAACTACTTTTTCATATGAAGGGTGATCATTTATCTAGCACTATCAAAGCATTAAATAGAGTTTTTTTACAGTATTTTTAATTGGGTCTATCCACCATAAGCTACTGTCATACTATTATACTACACTACTAATGTGGTCTTTGAAATATCAAACGGCCATGAGTCTAACAGGACTATGCAAATTTTGGTAGCTTGCCGTTCGTCTCAAAGCTTCTAAACCTTAAACAACCCCTATTGAACCGCATATCAAATAATTTGGTCCCTAGATGTGAGGTTATGGCTGTAGAACTGTTCTCCCTTTAATTGCAAATAGTGGTTGTAAAAACTTTATCTAAAGTATTGATGAATGTTCTCAAGTAGGAAAACTACTCCACTGATTAGAAACAACTACTTTTGTGTTACTTCGGTATTCAGTGACAAATGCCTGCTTTCCACAAAGAGCACACAAGACAGGAGAGCAACAGCAACAGCAAAATTAATTGATTGCTAGAATTTCTCTCCTAGTTCACACAGAACAAGGTATTTTTTGTTGCTGACCCAGAACTGACAATGACTGAGATATTGTTCAGATAGATATGCCTGTAAGTCACAACCTAGTCAAACATGTAACTTAAGCATAGGTCCCAGGCAAGAAAGAAAGTCTTTCCATCCTAACCATCTGAAGAGGCTATTGATACCCACCACTACTGCTTGCACATGATATTAAGAGCCTCTCCTGCTGCAGAGTTCAGGCTTGCACTTCTACCATTAACAGGACCTCCTGGCTTTGTCCAAAATGCTGCTCCTGCCTGCCCCTGAGAGAAGATCAACATTGTCAGTTAGGCTGGCTCACTGGTCACTGAGCTAGAAAGCACAACACTGCAATTCAACAGCTTCAACTCGTAGCCAAATTGTGACACATGGGTCTTATTCCAGCCATCTGCTTCAGGAGCACGTGCCTGCAAAACCCATGATGATCAGCACATCGCGGAAGTGCAGGAGAGAACTCACTGTGAGGGCGTGCACCCATTAGTCTTACAATTCATATCCTCTAAAGCTTAATTTCCTTGCCAAACATTTCTTCTCCGTTACCTGCTATAAGCAGAGTCTCATATATCTGTCCTACATCCACATCTACAGAAGCATACACACACACACACACCCCACACCCCACATCTGTGTACCCCATCTAACAAACCCAGAACTGGATACACACACATCATAGCCACAAAGCACATCAAAGGAAACTCTCCACAATTCATCACACCATGTACCACACAGATAAACCTTTGCTGATAAGGATGTATACATATACTCCATATCCATGTATCACATGCAACAAACCCAGCTCCAATAAAAACACGTCATGTATTGCACCCAACAACCCTGTGCCCCTAGGCAGAAACAGCCCACCTGAATGCCACACAGAACCCTCATGCGTGCTGCTTGTGCCCTTCTGTCACCTCTGAAGTGCACAGGTTGTTCCACAGCCTGGGGTTGTGTGTGTGTGAGTACACTCACGTGTGCAAGGTATGTGTGAACATTAAATGTCTAAGAGTGCACGTAGGTGAATGTGTGCGACTGCATGCACGTGGTGCCTACAGGTGTGTGAGCCCGTGTGTGAACGGGTGTTGTGCGGGTGCATATGTGACCACGGCATATACAGAGATGTGTGTGCACGGAGCGAGTGAGCATACCGTGATCACTGCATGGGTATGGAACACTGCACACGGGGGTGTGTCGAGTGCTGCCAATACACGCGGCAGCGCCTGTCTGTACGGTATTGTTCGTACCCTGGGGCGCAGCGTGTGTAACCGCGTGTGTATACAGTGGCTGTGCCAGTTTCTGTGTGCGTGTGTGTGTCAGCGTGACTGTCCGCGCGTGTGCGTGCGAGTCCCTCGCAGCCCGTGCGATGCTGTGAGCACGGGCGGTGCACGGCGGTGTTTCCCCGTGCCGTGGCTGTCAAACCCTGCCCGCGCGGGTGCCCGTCAGTCCCCGCACGAGGATGTCGGAGGGTGACCGCCCCCGTGCCCGCCCGCCCATGAGAGTACCTGCCGAAGTGTCCCAGCGAGTCGAAGAGTCGCTCGGAGCTGAGAGCCATGGCCGGGCTGCTGCTAGCCGGGAGCCTCGGCGCCGCAGTCCCGGCGCTGCGGGGAAGAGGCACTGTCCCGTACTGTCCCGTCCCGTCCCGCCCGCCCCCTGCGCCCGCCCGGCCCCGCCGGGACCCGGCCCCGCCCGGCGGGCGGGACCAACCGCCACCCCAACGGCCGCCGCTCCGCGCGCCCGGCCGGCAGCGGGAGCAGGGAGCGGGGCCGGGAGCCGCGGGGGCCGGGAGCCGGGAGGACCGGGAGCCGCGGCGGCCCTGCCTCTCCGGGGCGGCGGGAGCAGCGCCTGCGGAGCGCGGGGAGCTGGGCCGCCCCTCCCCGGCGGCCCCGGGCCGTCCGCAGCCCCCGCGCTGCCGTTTTGCGGTGCTCTTTCGCTGCGGGGCGAGCGGCTCGACCTCCCGCACGGATCGAGCGCCTCGGCCGCTGCTCTGGGAAGGATGGGCCGCAGCTCGTCCCATCGGGCAGAGCCTGCAGCCCGCGCTCGTTTTCCGCATTAAAATTAAATTAAAGTAAGCAATTATGTGCTTAAATCGTCCTGCGACAATCCAGTAATCCAATATATTTAGGCTCTAGTGTATTTCACTTGGACGTTTTCAATTAAAGGAGGGTAAAACCATTTTTTCCATAGGACATTATCTGAATCATTTTAGTAGCCTTATAATTTGCTCTTTTAGTTGGATATATTATCTTCTTTTTTTTCCCCTTGCAAAGTTTTAGCCCTCAATGTAAAATAGAATTATTATTTAATAAAGGTAAAATATGTAATGTGTCCTGTATCTGCTTGACTGTCATTAGTTCTCCAATTTGTAATGAAGCCTCAATTACATTTGGCCTTATTTTTCTGCCTTGACCAGAGTACACCAAGATAATCAACTTGAAATTGTTTGAGGATTAGCAAAGCGAGTTGCAACAGAAGACCTTTGTAATTAACTTAGCGATGGGTTTTGTTGGAACAGATACCCTCTAGCAGCCAGTTACTCTGGGCTCTGAGAATTAGGCAAGATAGAGGAAAAAACCCAACTGTTGCAGGTGCTCCTCATACTTAAGGTGTTTCCTCCCTAGAGTGCTTTATTTTCCTTCTAGGGTAGATACAAGTTGCAAGTTGTCCCTGCTCTGAGTGAGGAGATGGACCACGTCTTCCAACCTAAATTATTTTATGATTCTGTGATGAAAGGCACATTTTTCCAGCACCTTGCATGATCTCTTTCTAGACTGCTCTTTCAAAAAACACAAGAGACTGGAAAAAAAAAAAAAAAGAGGCAATCAATTCAACCTTATTACATGGATACTTCATTTTTTAGGAAGCACAGGAAAAGCTGAGAAGTAAACCCCAGTTAAATCACTTGAAGTCAACCTTCCATTTCCAAAACCTGACCCAAACCCTTCTGCTACCACACCCAGGCTCCACCACTTCACAGGGAAATGTGCCTTTAAGAGGCTCTGGCACCAAGCACCACAACCGCTCCTCCGTGCAGAGCAGATGTTGGGGCTTCAGGGCAGCAATCTGTTCCAGTGTAGACCTGGAAAACGCAGATGTTTGTCAGGCTCCTTGGCTCTGAGTGAATCCTAACTGGACTGACAAAATGAGCAAATGAAATGTTACACAACTAGGAAACTGAATAATAATTTCAGCAGAGGATTGCTCCTCACATCCAGGCCCCTCGCCTCACTCAACGGTTCTGAACGCATTGCTACGTTTGACAAAGCTGCTCATACATCTCCATACATCTGCAAAGGACATTTTTAACACTGAATCTAGAGTTTGTAGCATTTGCTTTCTCAGGATATGTAAGCCAGAAAGTCTTAAGGATAGATTTGCTTGCTTTCAGTAAGAATTTTTTAATTGCTTGGGGTTTACCTTGTAAATATCAGCATTAAATGTAATAATTCTGGGGGTTTTTTTTAGAGAATAGTTTTCAGGTTCAAAATGGTATGTGCTTGAACGCAGCACAGGTATTTTAACAAAGCATTTCTTTCTTCAAAGAGCCTCACTAGTTAAATAGTTATTTGCATAAACAAACACCAATGAATAGTAAACATTCTGGTTAAATATTGCATTGCTGGTCATGCGCCTGTTTTTAGTGTCTTGTTTCCTACAAGTAAATTCATCAGTTTTCAACAGCATTATGGTATGTAGGGAATACTATTTTTGGTGTAAAAGTCAAGCACAAAAGAAAGATGAATCCTTTTCAGTGCCACTTTTTAAACCTAAAAAGATCCACAGGTAGTTTTGTTTTTCTGGAATCTCTTACAGGCATTCCTGCACACATTTCTCTTTATGCTTACCTCTTTGATAATATCATGACTTTACTGCCTGTATCAGAGTAAAGAAAGGAGACTCGCACACACTCCTATTAAAGTTAATAACAAACTCCCACGTTTGCACTTCCAAAGGTTATTAATGTAATGTCTGCAATGTCTGCTCTCTTAAACATGTGGTGGGCAGAGATTTGCCTTGTTTCTTTCAAGCCTCAGAAGATGCACTACAATGCTTTAAGCCTGCCCTTCCTCCTATCCTGTTATGTCAATGCTACACGAAGTAGTAACTGTGCTTTTAGTCACCATTGTTCCTCACTGAGTTGTTTTTCACCAGTAGAAATAGTCATGGTACTGTTCACATACAGCACACGGCTCTCTTTCCAAAGGATTGTGCTACATGAAAAACTCTTGTGGAACAGAAAATACAGGGAATATCTAAAGAAGAAATTACAGGTTCCTATAATTAAAATGCATCAAGATGAGGCCATCTACATCCAAGCTCTACTTACTTCAGAATTTTAGGAATTCTATTAGCAGAAGAAACTGAAGGGAGGTTCTGATCCCTTTCATATAAGGTCTTTAGAAGGAAACATCAAGAATGTTCACAACAGACAAACACGCTCCAGGATATTCCAGAGGTTTAAAATGTTGGTCTTTTAATCCAGCAAGGGGAATATGCAGTGGTTCATCACAAAAAACTTCAGTTAGTCTCATTTCTGGCACTCACAAGCAGGCTGTTCAACAGAGACATTCAATATTGCACAATCCTTGAGGAAGAAGTGATCTTAACAACTTGTAACAGGAGAAGAAATGGTTTACAAAATAATCTCCTTCAGTCTGTCATTCCCACTAGGAAAAATCCAACATCTAATGGTAAAGGCTGTTCCTGTTCTCCCCTTTTTCATGTCAAATTACAGTGTCATCAAAATATGAGAGGTATTTGAGGAACAGGCCCGTAATACGGTCCTAATACATTCATACATGTACACTGAGCTTCAGACTGCAGCTTAACCCTAAATACCAGTGGTGTGGATGGCAGATAACTGGTAGTGTTGCCAGCATCATCCCATGGACACAGATAATGACTTCTTAAATAGTGCCAATTTCTGATCCATCTGTTTCCCCACTCCTTTTGACAAGGCTTGTAACCCAGAGATGAGAAGTACTGCAGGAACTGCAGCTGTGTCAAGCCAGAAACACAGATGATCTCCCTGCTGCCAGCACTCAAGTCAAGCATGTGAATGAGGTCCATCCATGAGTGGTCTCTGACATCTGCTTTTATCACACTAGTGAAAAAAACCCTCACTGAAATCAACCACAACATAGCTTGAACGTAACCTTTTACCTGATGTTTTGAAGTTAACAACTTCTATACCCTTCCAGGGAAAAACCTGCAGGACCACTGCAATTGTATTTGTCAATGAAAACACAATGGAAGCTTCCAGAAAGTAAGCCCAAAAAGAGTCTTACTTTGTGTCAGCCATTGAATTGCTGGTGTTGAAAAAGGCTTGCAGAAAGCTTGTCTTTAAAAAAAAGTAAGGAAATAGTACAGATGTTGCTTTTATCTTCTAGAAAGTAAAATAAGGCATTATACTAGTCTTACTTTGGTGGTTTGGGAGTTTTGTTTTGCAATTACATTGCAGTAGCTTGTGCATCATTATACACTTAACAGACTCAAAAAACATGGTCAGCAGTATAGCAAGCAGGCTGATAAAGTGGATCAGCACATGCACCCAGCTAAGCAAAAACTTTTGGGAGTCTTCTGAACTACAAGGAAGGAACTCACCAATTCCCTGATTTTTCATGAGTCTGTCTCATCGGCCTGAAAGAACTAGAGCCATAGCAAGGTTGATGGGAGAGCAGTTTGTTGGCAGCTGCTACAAGACAAATATGTTCAGTGTATCTTATTTTCCTCCATGTTGCTACTCAAAGAGCAGGCCAGGCAGGCACAAGGCAGTTGCAGCAGCCTAAAGTCATTCACTATGGTTTTGGCTATATTTTTTCTTTCACCGTCTCCTGGAGAGGACTCTGGAATAATCACTAGAGGCTCCCCTAGAGAACTCACTCAGGATTTATATTCAGTGAAATTAAGGCCCAGACAGGATTTTGGAAGCCTAGTGAGTGTCTTGTAGTTGTGCTGTGGACATCTGCGAGGATACATCCAACTGTGGGGTACTTCAGTGTGGGCTACTTCAGCTTCACATTTTCAAGATTTTCAGCACAACTTCCTTGACACTGGTGTGTGAACTCCCCAAAGCCCTCCTAAAGCAGCAGCGTGTATGACTGCAACAGCAGTGTTACAAATTATTCTCTGCCAATCTGTGTTTAACTGGGGAACAGAGAAGGCCTCTTTAGAATATGTGTTATTTAGAATATCCTGCATTTTATACTGGTTATGTTTTGATCTTTAGTACCTTTCTTACCAAAACATATAGGAAAGAAATTGCTTTGAAGAGGGTGAAGGGAGCTCACAGTTGAATTTGTAATCTTATCAGAAGTAAAATAAAGAAGTGACTAGAATTTTTGCTGCATTAGAACCTGAATAAGGAAAAAATACAATAACCAAGTGGCCTTATACACTAGCAGAGACAGAGATAAGATAAACCAGAAGCTGAAAGTTAAGGTCAGATTCTTAAAATGAGAAACAAGGTCCATATTCATAGCAGAAAGTGTAAATAATTATTGAAACCATCACCCAAAGAACTGATGGGTTGTCTACCCCTTGAAAATTTCTAATCATCAAATTAGATGGTTTTCTCTTTTGTAGATAAAGAGCTATCTATTCACTTATACTGAGATATTCTCATTTACATAAATATTTATCAAATGAGTTTGATAATAAAACAAGTTGAAAGTCTTTATCCTTCATTATGCAAATGGTCAGGCAGGCAAATGGTGCCCTTTAGCTTACAAATATATTCAGAGAGAAAATTGATGAGGTGTATTTTTCATTGCAGTTGATTAGTTAAACCATCCTGGCAGTTGCTGAATTCCTTTCACTACTGCCGTGCCAATGTATGGAGCTTTTTCTGAAAAACAGAGTTTCTTTGGGACCTCACAGCCAAGCATTGTGGGTCCTTAACAGTGCTTAACAGTACAGAAAGCCCAGCAGCATATCATATTAGGTTAAGCTATTTAGCTCAATTAACCAAGGGCACAGATCTGACAGATTTAGATGAAGTGACTGAAGATGATACCAATACCAGCCGTCTGCTCCATGCCCTCTGCTTGATGCCTCAGCAAATATATGGTCTGTGAAACAGGCTGGCTGAGGCTCAGATTTCACATTATTTGGCCCTCTCTCTGCTGGCAGAAACATGGGTTGGACCTGAGTGCCAGCAGTGTCTTAAACCCCTGCATTTTGGACTCCCAGATCCTGTCTGTTGGTGGTCTCAGCAATGAGGAAGTGGCAGCACAGATTTCAGAGCAGGAAGGGTGCCAAGAACAATCACCTCAGGGATCTGGAATACATGCTGTTTGTACTGTATACTGCAAAATAACACCCTGGCTAATAAAGCAGACAAGCAGAAATTACATTCCATACATCAGTAGGAGATACTCATTTTCTAATGAAAGATGACTTTAACATAAGGTGAAGAGCAATGAAGTGCAACCGAAATTTTTGAGAAAATAATTACTTCCTTGCTGGAAGAAATATACTAAAAATACGAGGCATATTTTGTGTGTGTTTCACAAAAAATCAGATGTTGACTATACATGGATATGAAGCCAGGTATTATCAGATACTCTCACCAAAAATTCTCATTCGAAGGCAAAACCTTTAGACAACTTTGCAAACAGGTTCAAAACCTGTTGCTACACACAGATGTAGAAGCATCTCTATTCTGCGTGCCATTTAGGAATACAAAATGCCACAGAGTTTGCATTCACCGGACTGATTGCATTTAGGCTATGAAGAGTCAAATTAAAAAGAGGCTGAATTTCCAAAGACATATGCAAGCATCACTCACTCAGAAGGTCCAATCTTGAGCTGATGTTGACTACATAAACACCGTAAAGATTTAAAGCTTACTGCCAAGCTGAGCCAGGTAAAATCTACAAGTGGCTAGAAACTTGTAGATCCAAACTCTAATTCTAGAACCTTGTCAAAGCACAACCCCAGAGAAAACCTAGTACCAAGTCCTGTGGCCACATGCATCATTTCTTAAGAGGTATGGAGTAGCCACTGTCACCAAGCAGTACTCCAGATGGAGTGTTCCACACAAAATCAGAGCAAAGGAGGCAGAAATAGGTGAAGATAATACCAAAGCCAAGCAGCACAGATGGCAAACACTACAGCAAGGACCTTCCAGGAGAAACCCTACCAAGAGATGGTCTTGTCTCTCTTTGCAGGCACACCACTACTCCTAGACAAGAGAGGTAAAAAAAAGAGACACATTTGGGCAAAAATTGCTGGTAATGTTAGGTGTCATGCACTTAACTGTAACTCTTTGATTTCCTGTATAAGATGATTTATGTCTGGGTAGAGAGTCCCACAACATGTCATTTCATGCTCTAGAGCTCACATCTTGCACCAAAAACCCTTTGCATTTCCTGTGTCTCCCCCCACTTAAAGGAGCTATCAACAACCCCCAGTAGTTTAACCTAGTACCAGCTGAAGCTGTCCCTCCTTTTCACTTCTGAAATTGGCATGTGGGATTGTTCCAGATTTGCAGAGTTCTGTGCTCTTTAGACAAATAGGAAAGTATAACGTGAAGTTTGGTGACATTACTAGAGAAGCCAGCATCCTCACGGCATCTCAGCTGCTTTGCTTTCCTTTTGATACACTTGGCTCTTCAATCTAGCAGTGGAAATTACCTGTATTACACTGGGGGGTATTTTGCAGCTGCTTTTCTCCCGGTTGACCCAGTTCCTTTCCTGAATGTGCTGATGCCTGCTATATGCTATAAGACCACAGTGAGGCAGGTATGCTCAGCAAGTTCTTTCCAAGCTTTTGGGATTAACAGTTTGTTTAGTATTCCTCCTACATCCTGTCATGCTGGCCTATGTGATTTGAAACAGAAAGCAGTGATTATTCAGAATGCAGCTCCTGTTACTTCTGAATTTGTTTGTCTGACCCAAGAGGGACTGAACTAAGACTGCAGAGGCTCAAGGACTTCCAATCCTCTCAAGACAATTATTTTAAGGTCTAAATATTGTTTCTATTCAGAACAAATCACACAGGATGCACTGCCGAGATTTCCAAAGAGTGTAATTAAAACACACAAGGCTTAAGATAAGCACTTGATTGTAAAACCAAATCAAACCACTGAGTATTTTGACAGCTGTAGTACCAGCAACTCAGAAAACTAAAGGAATGACTTAGTATGCAACTCATGCTTCTCTCAAATTCCCCAATATACAAACAAAAATCATCCCAGGACATTTACTTCTGACATAATCTTGGGCAGAGGGAAAAATCCAGTCTGCCATTCTCCATTGCTGCTTCAATTCAGATAGAGAGAACAAACAAAGAGTTGTGAAATGAAGGAATTAAAATAATGAGGCTCTGGATTTTCTTCCATTTATTGGAGAAACATCAAACTATGATTGATTTGAAACACATATGAAGAAGACAGAGGGGACAAAAAAAAAAGCCAATTTGTGGCTTTGGATATGTTACTAAAGTGCTTGTTGCAACAAGTTGTGTCTCTTCCCTGATGAAGAAAAATGAGCCAAAATAGAATTTTCATTAGAATTTGCCAATTCAGTGATGTTGAAACATTTTGTGGAAAGGCTGTGACTTTGGCAAGGTTACTGCAGGGCCCACACGTGTCCCGAACGGTCCCTCTGCTCCACTCCCTGGCCTCCTGACAAGGAGTCATGCAAGAGCAACACAAGTTGCTCTATTTTCAACTTCTCAGGAGTCCACAGGCCCAAAATTTCCAGGACGTAAGGCTTGCTGCTTTCTCTAGCACCAAGGTTGCAGTCTCTTTCATAGAAAATCTGATGCTTTGGAGTTTTGTAGCTAAATGGAACTAGACCAGAATATTAAAATGCCCTGTAATGGTGTCAGATGAGGCTCCCAGCAAAACCTCCTAACTCAGCACAACATTGGCTGCTGGGCACTTGCAACCTGGCATGAACAACAGGCATTTCTTGTGCAGGGATGTGGGCTGGGATTGTTGTGGCACATTGCAAATGCCAAGTAGATTGAAGAGAGGGAAACAGCAGTAATGGATGGACTGAGAGGCTCACTCTGAACAGTGTTTTCTTGAAATCCAGAGTTATTTCTCTTTGTTTTATGGCAGCCCTTTGCAAATGGGGGGAGATGATGGTGCTTAAAGAGAATTCATAATGTCCTCAGCAAGAAAAAGCCTAAAACACTTAGAGATGTGGTGGCTCTTAGTCCCTCTTCCCTCTGACTGCCTTTTAACTAGGAATTAGAAGCAAAGTCAAGATTTAGTAGAGCATGATGATGTCTATTCTAGAAGTCCACATGACCCATCTGGTGGGTGCTACTGTTCGTAGGAATTCCTCTTAGTAGTATTCAAAACAGCAGGTCCAAGTAGCTTGGGAAGAAGAGACACATCTCCTGTGCAGCTTTACTGACAAGTGACACAAACGTATATGCAGACTGTTTCTGTCCTGCTATCTCGGCAGGGACTGTGTCCACGTTAAAAACTGGATGCTGGCAGCTGCAGCAACACAAAGCTCAGCCCAGGCTTCAAAACCCATCCAGCAAGTAGGGAATGAATGATCGTGTAGGAAATAAAGCAGTGTGCCTACATTGTACTGTAATCTCCAGGGTGGCTGTCACTTTGACATGCTCTCCATATGAACAAAAGGTAGGGTTTTATTAGTAGGTCGAGTCACCTAAGTATTTTGAGGAAACAGAGCAAGAGCTGCTGCTACTGAAAGGGATCCCCCACCACTACTGTGAAATCCTTGGATGTTCTCCTCTCAGTTTCCCAGCTGCCTTCTGATACCCCTTCACTCTGTTTCCTCCCATCATCTCCCTTTCTCCTCTGCTCCATCTTCCCTAGACCTGGAAGGTGCTGGTGAGCACTGGCCGAAGATGGGCTAGGACTTGTCAGCCGCTCCCCTGTGGAACACACATGGTCCATTGCCTGCTGCTGGTGGTCAGACTCATGGGCTCTACTCCGTGATCTCAGGAAAAGTGTGCCCATGCCACCAGTCCAGCTCAACACCACTGCCTATACACCACTGCCTCTCACTGCCTTCAGCAGATGGGACTTGATAGGTATGGGGGCCCTTGAGCAAAGAAGATAGCATCCCTAGCACTGTTCCCTCCATGCCTGTCTCTAGCCATGCTCAGAGTGCAGTGCACAGTGCATGGGGCTGTGGGACCCATTGCCTCTGCTGGGGCCATTCTGGAGAGCACAAATCAAGCCATGGCTGTGCTTTCCTTCACTCTTCAGGCAACAGCAGCAGCAAAGTTGTGGGCTGTGGAGCACCCTTCCTGATACCAGGAGATGAACTCCACCTCCTGCCTGTCCTCCTGGTCACCACAGCTGGTAACATCCCTGGGTGATCTCAATGATCCATCAACACGTGCGATCAGATCGGCAAATAGCACCTTCCTATCTTCATGCACCCCTGCTCTGGGTTCACTGGTCACTGTGTTGCAAAGGGCACAGCAGAAACAGGATCTTTTCTGCACTTGACACCTGGCTGTGATAGCCTGGAAGATGCCCAGCTGGCTGGAGTCCTCCATGGCCCAGAGACCTGAGCCGACGTCCTATAAGGAAGGACTGGCTCCTTCCTGGGGCAGCATGGTTCACATTCTCATTTTCAGGCAGTGATGCCACAACTGCTCCAGCCCATCAAAACACCACCCAATATGTCATGCAGACCCTGGGAAAACAGCACCAGAAGCATCAATCTTTCCTCTACACAAGACCAAAAGGTGGGTACAACCAGAGCAAGGGTGAGTGAGAAATACCCTGCCAGGCTTCAGCTGCTCTAATGCAACCAAGGAGGCTGTGAGACACCTTCCTTTCTTTGGAGCAGGGCTCTCTGCATCATCTCACACTTGGCAAAAGCACAGCCAATTTTTTTATCTCCTTATCCTCTAACATTTTCTGCTGTTATTCTTTCAGTCGCCAGTAGATGGTGATACTTTATCTCCATCCAAGATGCATGTGTGCATTGAGCTAGGGAGGCAGTAGGACAGCCTGCTTGAGAAGAGATTAAAAAATAAAAATAAATCTGAAAGTCAGGCTCCAGACAACCTTCTGCTTGTGTAGACTCTGATTTTGGATATCCGACTCATATCCCCAAACTCAATTGGAGATCCTGACTAGATTTCCAGAGCTGCAAAAGCTGCAATTTAACTATATTGCTTGCTTCACAGTGTGATCCTTTGTGTGTATTTGAATGAGCACATGAGAGAGAGCCTGAAGGCACAGCTCTTCATGGAATCTGCACAGTCTGAGCACCAGAGAGATGAACAAAATTTATGTATCTCTGAGAATGCAAATTACATTCTCCTCATCTCTAACAAAGCAAAATCCTGGAGGTGTTTGGCAATCACATTCTCTCGAAAAGCTTCCTTTATTTTACAGGCTTCTCTTCCCTCCACAGGTGATATATAATTCACTGATTTACATAGTCCTCTGTGGAAAATTTAGTCTCACACTTCCAGCTCTTAGAAATTGCCTTCAGAGCTGCACTTTTACAAGAGCTAACCTGATCACAAAAAAAAAAAAAAAAATAATAGAGCAGATCTGGCTAGTTGCTGCTTGAAATTGCAATGGCTGTATTTTTGTCATTCCTGATTTATTTACTTTAGGGCAAGACTGATGTGGTTATGAATTATGTGGTCCTTAGCACTGGCTACAGGTGGCAGGGTAAGAAAGCCCTGACTAACACTAAGCCACATGGCCAGCCTGCCACCTCATAGGCATGCTAGGAGTGACTGAAAAAATATGGACCACAGCAGATCTTTCCCCTGTTTTTGTTCCAGTTACAGGCCTGATATTCCTTTCTCAGAAGCTATGTGGGTTACATATGTGAACATTTTTTCTGTCCTGAAACCATTGCTAACACAGTCTCACTCATTCAGCTGGGAGCCATTTTTTGGCAGGTGCATTTCTTAGATGTCTCCATTTCCATTGCCTGAAGAAATTAGTTTGCAGCCTCACCAACTCATCCTTGTTTAGACTGGATCCACTCCACAGGTTCTACAAGTTGTGGCTTCAGTGCCACCAGCCTGTACAGGCATTTCACAGCTTGGGAATTGTCTGGCTCATGCCCTATGAAGGGCAACAGCAGATACCAAACCTGTGGACACCTCATGGTAGCGTGGGCAGGGTGCAACTCAAATATCAAGAGGCTGTGCATCAGTTTCTTCCCATTGCCTCTTGTTCTATTGCTCGGCACCACTGAGAAGAGCCTAGCTCCATTCTCTTGGCAGTATCCCTTCAGATACTTGTAGACATTGATAAAGTCCCCTCTCAGTCCTCTCTTCTCAAGGCTGAACAGGCCCAGCTGTCTCTGTATTTTCTCATAAGTGACATGCTCCAGCCCCTTAATCATTTTCAAAGCCCTTTGCTCAATCCAGGAGCTCCATGTGTCTCTTGCACTGTGGAGCCCAGAACTGGACACAACACTACAGATGTGACCTCACTAGGGTTGAGTAGAGGGGCAGGGTCACATCCCTTGACCATCTGGCACTTGCTGTCCTGCTTCCTCCTCACACTATTCTGAACTTCACAATATGAGCTGGTAACATTCTTGGCTACTACTAATATGAGCCTATAACATTATTATGAAATCGGGGATCTAAAATCCGTTCTCCCTCTTACACTAAGAGTACACACAGCCCAGGAAAATGGGCGAGAAGAAAGTGGCCTGAGTTAAATCGCCCCAGCTAGAGGACATATCATTTGGGTTCCAGCCTTACCTACTGCACAGTTAGCAGCAGTTAGCAGTATGGTTTTTCCCTTAAAGTACAATTTCCAGACAACTAGTTTGGACTCAAAATATCTCTCTCTCTTTAGGGTTTGAGAAGACAGAAACACAAATTAGAGAGGAACTGTTCAGATTTAGCAAGAGTCTGTAAATATTTCACCCAAAGAAGAGAATAAGCAGCAGCCAATAATTTTAGAATCCCATAAAACAGGCAAAAGCCACCCAGGCAGACCTCAGAGAAAGACCTTCAAAATACATGTACAGAAATAGGAGATAAAACAATGAAGAACAGTCAGTTCCCAGAAGCTTCTGCCCAGAGCAGTAAGGATGAGTTTATGCTGGCCAGGTCCAGGAGGAAGGGAAAAGAGCAGTCGAGGCTCTGAACACATCCTGGGAAGGGAGCAATGTCTGTCAGCAGCCCCAGTCTGTGTGTTTCTCACCTTCAGTGAAACGAAGCCCCGACTTGAGCCTCTCCTGCCTGTGTGGGGAATAGCTGACTGCAGCAGCTGGCAAATGGCTCTGGTGAGAGAAGTAAAAGGCATCATAAAATTAAAAAAAAAAAAAAAGACTTAGAGCAACAGATACATTTGACAGAAAAATCACATCAGAAATGGGTTAGGGAGAAATGCCTGTGGTGAAATTACAGCTTCAGGCTAAGGAGGCACCTGCTGTGCCCACTGTTAATTAATTGTCACGACATCAGATGCTGCCAGAAATGCCTCACTGTGGCTATGCAGCATACTGAAGTGTTACAAGATGTGCCTTGCCTGTGAAAAACTACCACTGGGGCATCCCTCCAAGCAGCTTGCTGAGGAACAAAACCCCTTGAAACCATCTGGTGGCATAAATACTCCCAGTTAGCCTGGATCCTGCAGTCCTGGGAGAGGTGGAGGTTCAACAGCCTGTGCCAGGGAGGTTTCAAACCTTCATCACCTTAAATCGGTGGTCTTGACCCAGTCACAGGAGAAGCTCCTTGTGGGAAATGTTCCCAATGTAAGTGCTCCACACTGGATTAATATTTTCTGCACCACTTCTTTAGATGACGGACCACACAATGCTGTGATGGATGGTAGAGCCAGGCCAGACAGGAGTGAAGGAAGCATCTCCTCCCAGCTCTGCACAAGGCTGTGGATGAGAAATGTGAGTCCCCAGATGAGTCACTCAGACCCAGACCAGTAGCATCCACTTCATTGGAGGCATGTGACATTGCACCTGCCAGCTAGTAACTCCTGCCTTCCTTTCATGCTGCCTCCCAGCCTGCTGTCAGCAGAGGCTCAGTCCACCCTTTCTGCTGGACAAAGCCTCAGAGCAGTCCCCTGAGCCAGGCTCTATCCCTTCCACCCTCCTGCTATCCCACTGAGTGAGCTGCAGGGACTCCACTGCCCCCACCCTCACCCTTGCTTATCCCACTCCGCATCTCACAAGCCCCATGTCCTGACTGTCTTTGTCTGAATGGGACTGGCAGTTTGCAAGGAGTGGAAAACCCGGGACAGCACTGTTCAAGGGTACTCAGTCCCAGTGCAACATCAGGAGCAGCATCAGGCCTGTAATACCTTTGTCTTTCCTTCTCTCAGCACCAAAGATTTTTCATTACTTCCATGCCACTCAGCTCTCTTACTAGTCACCCTTCTTATCTCTTAATTTTAGCTATGAGTCTCCTATCCCCATTTGTAAAATACTGCCATGAGAGCGGCTCCCACCCTGAACCCCTGCCACATTCCAGGCATGCAGACAGCCCCAACTCAGTGGTATTTCAGCATCAGATTTATTATTAATTATTGGTGTCATTATTACACAGCACCTACGAGCCCTGGCCGCCTAGCAAAGCCCTGCACAGAATATTAAAATGCTAATTTCCCTCAGAGATGAGAACTTGCTGGTGTCTCTCTGCTCATTTGTTCGCAAATGTCGTTTCCCTGTCGAGGCTGTATTCCCAGCAGGCATGGCAAGGAAATGCTTGCATAAACAGACCCTGTTTAAGGAACCATGTATCTCACACATTCGTGCATTATAGCCCTAGTCGGGATTACAGTGACACTATAAGAAAAGCATTTCATTTTGTCTGATGCATTTTTAAGATTTTATGGTGCCTTTAGTACGCCTCAGTGCAGCAACAGCTTTAGAATATATTGTGGAAGATGCAATTTTCTTCTGGAAAGCATGGGTTAGCTGGTTGTAATAAGTTATATTAAGGCACAGCTCATTTTTGTGCCTCTCTGTAAGTCTCCAAATGGTGCACTGGTGTGTGACTGCTGCAGCTGTCCTGGGTTTTGCCCTGGTATCGGGTTCTCACTTGAAGAGCGGGTGGCAGTGCGGCTCTTGGCAGTGATGGCTGTCCTGGGCCAGGTGCCAGCACCCACAAGCGTCGATGGGAGCCCTTGCACTGCTGCCGAAGGGCTCAGGGGCTGACACCCTCTCTATTGACAGAGGATAGAAAACCCTCTATTTTTAATGACAGCAATTAGTAGGGCATGGTTTTTAACACTAAGGATAGCTAGGTGGAGAGGGGGCTCGGGAAAAGCAGAGTACAAGGCTGCAGCTCTGCAAGCAAAGCAAAGAAGTGCTGTTGCTGCTTTCACCCCTGCACTGAGTTTCATTGGAGAGCTGCATGTGAGGTGCCAATCTCCTGAGCAGCACCTTCCCTTCTCACTGCCAAAGTATCTCCTGAAAACACCTAAATTCTCTTCTCCTCAGCTGCATGTTTTCCAGCAGTTGATGCAGCACAGGAATTGTTTCAGGCTACATTTTAAGGTAACCAAGCCAGCATTCTGTTATATGGCAAAGGGAGCAAAAGAATTTGGCACCAACAAATGCAAGTATGGCAGTTCAGCTTAAAACAAACAAGCTAATGAAACCAGGATCTCTCTCTGCAGGTATTTTTTGAGAGCTTGCCATTATTATCCCTCTGCCATTGAGCAAGACTGGCAGTGTTATCTCAAGTTGTGCAATACCCTGATATTTAGAACTATTTCAACAGGTCTGTATCGTGGGGAATACAGAAACAGAGCCATAAAGTAGCTTGGAGAGAAAGATGGACAGTTTTTACAGCTTTACAGCACGTGTCACATACATAGGTAGCACAGGCCATTTCATTAAACTTCCTTTTATAGTCATGGTACCCATCCCACTTACAAATACCTGCCTTACATTAGGGCTACGTGTCTGCCTCCAGGTGCTGTTATGAAGTGATTGCAGTGGGGTTTGCTGCTGCCAGATGGGATTTCATGTAACAAGTAATAATCTCCTTCCCAGGTTAGGGATGCAATTGTTTTTGCAAGTGATTAAAAGTTTATTACAAAAAAGGCATAGCTAGCACACCTGAGTGAGACAAGAGAGTCAAACAGCCTGGGATAATTTGTGGATAAAAAAATCAAAGTTAAGATGTGGCAAAAAGCATTGCAGGTACTGGCTCCTGTAACTCTCAGGGCTAAAAGAAATAACTGTCACAGGAACTAGAGTTGATACCCGAGGATGCCTATCTCCTGGTACCAGAACTGCTCCCAGCTTCATTTATGAACTGCCCACACATAGCTTTAATTCAGAGATGGTTCAAAATGTACAAAACTGTCTGAGCAGACATATTGCCTGGCTTTGCATGGATGGATGTGCTGCAATGCCACAGACTTCCAGAAAAACTCCCCAAAATCTGTCTCACACAGCTACCACTGCTCACAACCAGAGCCTAGTACTATTCCAACCTGCTCAGGCCATGATGGGCAATGCAGAGCAGTTTATTCCAGTCTGTCTTTTCACAGAAGAAGAGAAAGAAGAAGGGGAGAAGGGCGGAGAGAAGACAGACTGAGCCATCAGTACAAACAGCAGTTGAACCCCATGGGAGGGTTCTTGCTCTCCTGCTGAACTGAGCACGTGCTGCCTGGGGCTGCCTGGTGTCCTCACTGCTGGTGGGATTCACTGATGAGCCTCTGCAGCAGAGTGGGTGAGCAGGGTAGCTGAGGAGAGAAGATGGTGGAGAGCATGGAGCAGTCCAGCTCAGCAACAACAGCCCTGTGGCATGTGAACCAATCTGCTGTGTCTGCTGGTGGAGCTAATGCTGCTTGACCCAGCAGGCTGGGCTCTTGGAGTGCCTCTGCTCCGCACTTTAACAGTCTCCAGCATTATCTGACAACTCAGAAGAAGCCAAAATACGTGTCAAGTAATCTGGAAAACAGGTTCCCTGTGCAAACAGCAAGACTCGGGCAAAACACTGATTATCTCCACAGCAGAGATAGGGGGAGGGAGGCATTTGCTGTAAATCACAGCTTTGTTCTTTCTGCACCAGGAACATGTACAGATCCTCTTTGCCTGGTTCCCCGGGCCCCAGACTACAAGAGCATTCTGGTATGTAAATAGATTCAGGCATTGCTATTCAGAGGCACAAAACTCCCAGCCAGCTCACTGACATCTGCCCCATCACGCCACCAAAGTGCCCAGCTGCCTGCCACCCCGTTGCCCAGACAGACCTTGCCGCTCTGCTCGACCCAGTTGGGAAGTTTGGCCACTCCTTTCCAGCCTGTGAGAGGTCAGCCTCAGCTCCGGCGATGTGACAGGCAGGTGAGGAGCTCATCGCTGGGGCTGCTTCCCTTAGTGGCCTTGCCCTGTTGACCCCACAGCCAATGCTCCATGGTGGCATCATCCTCATGTCATCCTCCTGCAGCCCCAGAGGAAAAGCACTGATGATACCTGCTTTAGCAAGAAAGTGCCATAACCCTGAACCTGGCACAGCTCGGGGCTTCAAAACTACAGAGAACAGGCTGGTCCTGGGATGGTGGTCACTGTGGGCCCTGTTGGAGGTGGGCAAAAGCTGGATGCAGAGGCAAGATGTCAGCATCAGAATGTACCTGAATGCTAGGCAATGGCAAATGAGGAATTTCAGGGCTTGACTTTGAGGGCCACATATCTCTGCGACTTGGCCAGAGTAATGGTGTTATGGAAATATGTTGGACAGTAATGCAGCCTCACCAGCGGGAAGCATCAGTGATGGACCCTCTGCCTTCAGTCCTATCAGAAAAACAGTGTTGTCTCTGGCCAGAGTGATACAACCTAACCACAACAGCTTTCCTTTTCCAGCTCCCTCCTGGGCTCCATCCATCCCGTGGGATTTGCCAGCAGATGGCAGGCAACCCCTGGCAGAGGTCCTCACCAGCCAGCCACAGAGGTCCTGGCCAGCCACACTTGGCTACTGAGCTCCTCAGTCCCATCTGAACAGCAGAAAGATCTCCTCTCAGCTCTCCTGCCCCTTCCCTATTCCTATATTTAAGGAAAAAGAGGTCCATTATCAAACACACCATGCCAACACCAAGGAGCAAACATATATTGCACCACAGACTTCATATTTGAGGCCCTGTACACAGGCCAACACAAACCACATTTACAAACCCCATCATAACACCATGGAGGCTGCTGGCAGAGAGACTTGCCAAGCAGAAAATGGCAACAGCTAGGGACAGGCATTTCATTTTCAAGCCTCAAGAAGCTGTTTGCAAAATCAAAGCCAGGATGCAACAGTTTTGCTCTGAAGCCTCCCAGTGAAACCAGTGACAAGTCTATTCTGAAAGGCTCTAGGAAAGGAGTTGGCTCAGACCTGTGCTGAAACTTTTTTGTGTATTATGTGAGAGTATTTAGCCAAACTCCTGTAGAGAAATGTGAATTTCACATTTGTATGTAGCTGTCTTAGGACGGAAAAACCCACAAAACAAACCTCAACTGATGAACAGCACATCTTCCTAAAGAGTCACCCCTCTCCTGGCAGGGCTGCAAACCCCGGCTTTCCCAGGTTTAGCAGGAGTTATGGCTGGTACTGGTGGTATGGTGCTGGCTCTGCGGCCTTTCAGCTCAACAGAGCAGTCCCAGCTCTGCAGGCTGCTGGGCTGGGCAGCAGAGATTCATGGCTCTTCCCCCTCCTCCAGCCTGCACCACATACTCTCATCAGCTGCCAAAGGGCGTCGTACATATCCTGTACATTATTCATACTCTGGCACGTGGGATGTGCAGTGCCTGGGCGCTCACAGCCTGAGGTGTTTCTCACTGCAGCTTTCCCTTTGCAGGTGCACATGGAAAAGCTCAGAGGAGTTCAGCATCTCAGTGGACCCAGCAGACCAGTGGATTTTTGCCCTCCCATTGGCATTGCCAGGAGCCAGCTGGCGTGTGAGGGGAGTGCTGAGCACAGCAGCCACCAGCCTGGCTGCCTCTGTCCTGTCCACACAAACACAGTGTTCAGGCTGGCACACTGTCAGTGCAGCTGAAGGGCTGCTCTCCTTTACAAGCATGGTGGGAGCTATGGCACAGCCCTCATGGGGCCAGCTCTGCCCACGCAGGGTGTGTGCTACCCCAGACCCCTCATCTTCCATACATGTTCCCCTGGGGGCTGCACCACCTCCTTCAAGCCAAGAAAGCCATTACCCCTGCAGTGGTGCCTGCTGGGCTCTCCTACAAAGCTGGGGTTTTGGGGTTTGAGACAGTGACAACTCTACTGTCCTGATGCCTGAACTTGCTGCCTCCCAGCGGTAGGCAGTTGTACACCTTGTCTCCATGTGAGGGTCCTACACCTTTGGGCTAGCCATGACTCAGAGAGATTTCAGGCCCGCTGCTCCCAGGCTCAGGTTGCTTCTGGAGCTTTCAACAATCCTCCTGAGGCAGGGGACAGGGGTTGCACTTTGTGATATACAGCTCCACAAAGCAGCTTCTGGTGAACATTGTCATAGTGCTGCTGTGAGCCACACCACAAACATCTCTCTTGGCCTGGTGTGCCCCCAACTGAGGTTGTTGCCTTGGAGTTGTGCTCCCCTAAACAGCAGCGTGAGATGATAATCCCATCTTCTGACTCCAAACCCTCTTTGCACTTTATTATACAACAGGCAAGAAAATGTTAGTCTGTGTGTCTCTGGACAGTGGGTGGGAACCATGGCGAAGAGTATTGTGCCTCAGGGCTCTGTCTTGGGACCAGTGCTCTTCAATATCTTCATCATAGACAATGAGGTCGAGTGCACCTTCAGCAGATTTGCAGATGACACGAAGCTGAACAGTGTAATTGACACAGCAGAAGGACGGGATGCCATCCAGAGGGACCTGGGCAAGCTTAAGAAGTGGACTCATGAGAACCTTGTGAAGTTCCTCAAGTCCATGTGCAAAGTGCTACACCTGGGTTCGGTCTACCCCACCCCAGATACGAGTACAGACTGGGAGAGCAACTCATTGAAAACAGCCCTGCAGAGAAGGATGAAAAGCAGGACATGAGCCAACAGTCATAGCATTATAGAATATGCTGAGTTGGAAGGAACCCATCAGGATCATTGAGTTCAACTCCTGTCCCTGCACAAGACACTCCAAGACTTACACCATGTGTTGTCTAAACATTTCATGAACTCAAGCAAGCTTGTCCAGAAAAGTTGTGGCTGCCCCATCCCTAGAAGTGTTCAAAGCTAGATTAGATTCGGCCCTAAGCAACCTGGTCTAGTGCAAGGTATCCCTGCCCATGACAGGGGGATTGGAACTAGATGATCTTTAAAGTCCTTTCCAACCCCAGCCATTCTCTATAGGTCTGTGATGACCACACCATCACCGAGGTCCAACAGCAGTGACTGTTGCAGGCTCATGGTACCCACTTACAAAGCAAGTAGGATAAGCATGCCGGTGTTCCAAAAGTCCAGTGGAGGAGTCAAAAAGGAGGTCCTGACCCCTCACCAGAGAGCCTTGTGTATGAAACAGAAGCTGTGAGAAACTCTTGCAGAATGGCACTTGATCACAGTTCATAACATCCTAGTTCACATATCACAAAATCTTAGCATCATTTAGATTGAAAGAGAGCTTTAAGATCAGTAAGCCCAACTGTGAACCTACCACTGCCAAGTCCACCAAGCTGAGACAAAGTCAGCCAAGCCTGTTCCCTCCAGGCTGGCTGGGCCTTGCATGCACACACAGACACACGCACGCATACGTGCACGTGGCTGTTAAAGCATGTTCTGGTGACAGAGAACTGTGATTCAAAAGAAAATAATGAAGCCACTCCCACCTGCCCATGTGAACGTGACTCATGGGCTCAAACCCCAGCCAGATCCAAATCAACAGATCATAAATGAAATATAAAAGAATACCCCCGAGGCCTGGCAGCCTCCTCCACCTTTCTCCCCCTTCTAGGATGTCAGTCCCTCTAATGGATTCTGTCAGGGTTTGTTCAGATCCTCCCCAAATGACCCCATGCTCATTCCCTGCCAGAATCTGCAAAGGGAAGCAAAAATACACATTTTCAAGAGTTTTTCCCAGAACAGGGTCCAGCTCTCACCCTGTTCTTACCAAGTGGGAAAGTCATTTGAGTCAGTGTAGTTTTTAGCTGGAAGCCTTCCTCCAAAGTAGCTGCTACTTGGGACTTTCGGGGGCAGTAGGTCAGGCTGCAGAGGGAGGAGGCCAAAATGATAATGCCAGTGGGGTGCTAAGTGTCCCTCTCTGCAGAGCACAAGGGGCAGTCCCCTCCTTGCCATCTAAGGCAGCAACTCATCTTGCAGCACTGCAACATGATGCCAGTGACCCCCTTCCTGCTTCAGCTCCTCTGCTGCCTCCCCTCCCTCAACAGGACAAGGCTGCCTGCCCAGCAGATGATTTAAGGAGGCAGCAGATTCCTGCTGGCAGAGGGCTTGCATGAACCACTTCTTGCCTAGTCTAGATAGGCTGTCAGGAGCCCTATATGAGCATGGCATTTTCAGACTTCCTTTTGCCTGCCATGGCCAAGGAATTTGAGATTCCATCAGACCTTTCTTTTTGGTTTGCAGGTCAACGAGAAGCATTTACTCAGCAAGACTCGTTCTCCAAGTAGATGGCCTAGATGATGCCTGCCATACTGCTGAACTCTCCCATGTAGGACTATTCTTTGCAGCCTCCTCAGTAGTCTCTCACAAGGCACACGATGGTTTAATATGTAAGAAAATTTGAAGACTATAATCCCAACAGGGATTGTGCTCTCAAATACATGCTGTCATATTACATATCCTGACAAACATCAGAGCTGTCAGACAACTCTCCAGGACAGCCAGGACCTAGACAGCATTGGCAGCAGAATATCCTTTGCAGCAGTAAAAGCAAAGTGAAACAAACCACCCAGGGGCTCTCTAAATACACCTTTTTTTTAATGCATCTAACGTTAGCCACAAAATGGTCTCTTCGGGTGCAGGCTGCCAGGTGGCTGGAGAAGAGAGGGTTTGTGTAGGACTGGGCAAAGCTGAGCCATGATACAAAAAGGGGCATTTTAGCTAAAGCTTACAGCAGCCCTAGCAGGTGAGAACAGGGCAGGGAAAAAAAGATTGGAGGGGATCAGACCTCCTGAAAATCCATCCAAATCCAGTGAACTGCCAGTTACTGTGAGACCCTCCTGTGGGACAGCATGTAAGCACAGCAGAACGAGGTCTGTGTCTGGGGCACTGCAGAGAAGTAGGAGAACACATCTCTAAAAACTTAAAGAAGTTCTACCCTCACCCACATGCGGGACTCGTCAGACTCTCCGAGAAACTTCAGGGCCTGAAACATGTTGGAAGATGGGTACTGCAGGCCCACTCCAGGGAGGCACATAACCACAGAGCTGGGCAATTCAGTGCGTCACCCTTCCACAGTCAGGAGTGAGCTGGTCCTCACATGGCACCTTCCCCCTCTGCCTCTCCCACCTGGAGGCCCTGGGGAGCGGCGTGCGTGGGGGGAGAGGCAGTGCACAACATGCCCATCACCGTGCTGGCTGGCACCTCGCTGCTGGCTCCAGTCTCTTTCACGCTTCAGTGGCTCATGCCCCAGTTTGCAAGGGTGGGATTTGCCAGGGGGCTCCAGGAGGTCTAGAGAGCTTTTCTGAAGCACCACGGTGTTCACAAAGTATCCGGGAGAGCGGATCCCACAGCCAGACCCTCTCTGTGCCAGATGGCAGGGTGGCACACCAGCAGCACTACCCTCTCCCAGCTTGCCCCAGGCGCTGCCGGCACCTTCCCAAGACGCCCACTGCTGCAATGTGTGCGGACAGCTTGCGTAAGGTGGAGGCTCCTGAGGGCTGGGTAATCTTTCTTCCCATCTCCACACGTGGGCTCCGTGTTGGATCTGCTCCACGATGGCATGTTGCATCCACCACCCCTCGTATCCGAGGGGATCTCTGTGCCCACCCCACTGCTTCCAGAGCCTCTCAGAGGATCAACTCAATAGCTCACACCCAGCCACAGTAGCAAACCTCCACATCAGACAGGTGCCACGGTCTGTGTAGGGGCTGAGAAATCTGTCCACGACACAAACCACCTTCTCTTGTAGGAGGGACAGTTCTGGCCAGGAAGAGGCGGGTCTGGGTCAGGTAACTGCATTCCCTGCCAGCAGATGCAGGGCTGGGAGCTGGTCTGGCACCCAGCTGAAGGAAGCAATCATGTTACAGGGGGACATCTGGCCCTGAACATCCTAAGCTGTGGTACATGGTGTAAACCTGAACCCTGCTCTATGAATACTCAGCACTGTTATATTTAGGATGCATAGCTATTCTGGCTACACGGGGTATCCTGTTTTCTCAGGGCATTTTTGGGAAACAAATTATTCCTTAGATCCACATTTGGATATGTGCGTGAGAGGAGCAAGGCATAGGAAACTTGCTTACGTTTTTTCGTTTTGTTTTTGTTGTTTTTTTTTTTAATTTAAGAAGTGACAGTTACTATCAATGTCAACACAGTTTTATTGTCCATGTTGGCCTAAACAAACTTAGGACATACCCTAATAATTTAAATGAGCATACTCTTGGAATTCACCTCTCTGGCAAAACTGTGAATTCATCAAAGCAAAAGTGTGTTCTGTTTTGACATTCACATGTAGCATATTCAGAAACCATCCCTGCTCCCACAAAAGCAGGGATAATTGCAACTCTCTTCCTGTGTCCCCTCCATAAGTATGCCATGTCACGTGCACTGGAATCTCAGCCCACACAAGGACAAGACTGAATACTGCTATGATGCTCCTTTGATTTCATTTTCAAGGTAATGTGCAGACTACGCACAGTCCCAGACCAGTGAAATGCCGGTCTCCCCACAGCCATGCACGAAACAGCCTGAAGGAGGTAGGTGGAATACAAACGGATTACCACATCTCTGATGCACGAGAAGCTGCAGTGATAAGGCAGTCTTGGAATAGCACAACCACTGTGTATTAATAAAAGCATGACACACTACAACTGATATATGAGTTTGGCACGTTAGGTGGAAAGGAACATGCCTGGCTCTGATCTAGCTGGCAGGTCATTTCTTATGTCCTCCAGCACACACGATCCACTGACAAGTATTTCATAAGATTTACATTAACAAGTCACAGTTGAGCATTTTTCCACAGACAATATATGTAAATGTTATCGTGGGAGATTGAGTTCTTGGGATTTGAAAGCGTACAGCCACTGCTCAAATATGATACATGTCACAATCTCAGATGACTCAAATACATTTAAACAGCTCTAATATCAGTCTGGATGATAAGAGAAGCTGTTCCATTCCTGCTTCCTAGAACTGACTGCCTCAAAGTCACAGGGGACTTCCAGCTTTCATCCAGCAGCAGCAAGATGCAGAAGCAACTCTTGATAATTCCCACTGGGACATACCCACCAGGGCATGTTATTAGATGTTCCCACTGTTTCTTAAATGAGCAGGGATTTATTTTTATGCTTGCAAGCTACAAGAAAACTTTTAGATGCTTAAAGAAAAGTTCCATTATTACCAGGGGGAGTATTTTGAAACCACAAACTATGAAGATTTTCATGCATCTATGGGTGGGTAAAACCAAAGTCTACAAACTTCTCAACATGAGCAAGTCAGTCTGCTCACTGTGTGCAGGGAATTTTGTAAAGGTGACTTGCTACCATCAACTTTGTTAGGTATACTTTCTGCAGTTGTGATGCTATATTTACAAATATTTCTTTTCAAAAGCAAATGTTTCCCAAGAACTGCAGTTACTATAAAATGCCACCGTTTGATCTGCCTCCTTGAATCTCCTCTGCTGCAGCGAAAGGAGGGTATCAGCAAGGGAGAAGCCTGATCTCCTTTGGTTCTTCTTTGTTAGCAAGTTAATGTTCTGAGCTTTACCACCAAAACCAAACTATTGGAAACGGTCCTTCTTTCTTCTGTACTACTGCAAGAACAAGTCATACAATAAGTTGAAAACAAGATCTTAATTATACTTTTGCAAACTACTGATTCTACATCATATTAGAAAATGGCATGACCAACAACAGATGTTTTAGAACTGCACAGCCTAGCAATAATTATATGATCTGACAATTTACAATCATCTCATAGCACTGTCTATCAAACTGGGGGACCACAGGAGCCTTCTGCAGTAAGACTTTAAGCCTTTAATTTTGCACTTCTCTGGCTCACCTTTCAGCTAAGGAAGTATGTTTTCTTTAAAAGCTGATTGCTTTTCCATAAACCTGTGTGACCTGAACTTACAGGTTAAAGTTCAGTGCCCACTTGTGTAAATTGCAAGACTCCGAATTGACAACCGTGTCCCTGACCAGGTCAAGCATGCAGAGTTAGAGGTTATCTTTCCAGAGCAGAACTGTGCTGTGTTGCCCAGATAAGGGTAGAAAACATTTTTAACAATGCAAATGTTAAAAACATATATTTAAAAATATTTAAAAGTTCATTATGATTTGGAGAACTTCAGACACCTAAACTTGATAGCATTAAAACTTTGTTACAAAATCAAATGCTGCAAACTTTCTTTCCTACTTTTTCCCCCTAACATTGCAAGCAATTCCTATTTGTGGATATAGGGAAGAATCTTAACACTGTAGGCTCAAATGCAGGCCATGGAAAAGACATCTGAACCATACATCATTTGGCAGGACCTGATCCATAATTAAAACTTTGCTGCTGATAGCTATGAAGAAGTCCTTTCTTCAGTGCTTCACATATTGTTTTTTTATTACTTAATGACATGATTAGTCTTCTGGGATGGAAATCACATAAAATACATTATTGCTGGCTACAGTACCATATCCAAGAGTCAGTAGCAAATACTTGATTTTTTAAAATTCCTTATTTTAAAAAGTCATATTTAAAAAAAAATACAGATCCTCCTTTACTACTTTATTTATAACCTTTACTGCTAGTGTAAGCAAAGCAAAACTCCATTCTGGCAATGGACTGAGGCATAGGTAACCTTTCTATAATGACTTGAAATACCAGTTGGACGTTTCACACAATTTCTTACTGAATATCATCAAAAGACATTTTAGCCAAAGCAATGTATGGCTGAATATTTCATTCAACGCATGCAATGTCCACGCAAAAGTTACATACCCTCACATTGTGTGTACTGTTCAAGATGCTTCGAAGAACACAAAACAAAATAATCACAGAAATGGCCTGTTACAGTCCTTAAAATACACGTACCAGTTCGTCAATACACAAAGCTGGAAAAAACTGATCCTACAGAAGTATTCCAAGGCAAGCACATTATATAAAAATTATAGGTAGGTTGGTATTACTTTCAGACTTATAATAATAACAATAACAATTTTTTAAACACCTACTCTAGATTAACTTGGATATCTGTTACATAAGTGTAGTACTCCCCCACCAATTTCAGCAGCTCAGCTGACTGTACACACCTTTCATAAACTTGGTTGGTGGTTTTAATCTACCTCAAACAACTGTTGCTCTAATAAATATTTCTTGCAAATGAAAAAATCATTGTAGTAGTTATGCAACATTATTTTTCTACATTACTGTAAAACCACCAAAATAAACCAAAGCTTCTGGGTTTTTTTCTGTGATCATAAACATGGACATGAAGCTCTCTGGGTAAAAAAAGCAAGACCTACCTGTTAAAAAAACATTACAGGTAAACCATCATTAACCTTTGCTGGCTATTGGAACAATGCTAGCTCAAGTTCTGTGATTAGCCAGAAGAAATTGATACTTGGCACCAATATGATGTTTTACAGAAACAGCACATGGGAAGTGAGAACACTACTACTGTGTACTGTCCAGCAGTAAGACCCCACGATAATAAAGTGATTATTATTCATATTACAGAGTGCTGCAAGCCCCAGTCATGAAGCTACTGTATCAGAACAAAATGACTGTTCTTGTCACAGGGAGCTTGTGAGGGGCATACAGGGAGGTGAGAGATGGGTGCAGACAGACTGGAGGGCATAATGAAACACTGGGACAGTTTTCTTTAACACAACAGGGACGACTCATTGTGCACCAGTAGTTCAAAATACTAAACTTCTGTAGACATTGAAGCCAAGGGTTTTAAGGAGGGATGTAGAAGACACCTAAGAAGGAATTTTCCAGAAATTTATGCTTATTTAGAAATCTAGAACAGAGGATGTGACTTGGTGGCACAGTCAGAGCAGGAGATAACTTATACAACTTCTTGATTTGAGTAAGAGGGATGGCATAACAGCAGGCTTTGGCAGTGATGTGCAAGTGAAGAGAGAAGCTTCACAACTAATGCAACAGAGATGGCAGAGCCAGGGCAGTAACACAAAGCAGAAAGCAACAAGTCAAAGCAAGAGACTAATATAAACAACCTACTCTGCAACTTTCTCAATGGCTGTGAAATCTAAGCAGTTTAGCTGTCAAGGACAGAAAAAGGGACTACACTGTAATTCAGATCAGTATGATCAAGTTGGATTAGACTGTAAATTGCATGACAAGGTAGAAAAAAACAGAGAGAGAGATATGCTATAGAAGAACGAAGATTGAGACAGAGCCAACATAAGAGGTTTTAAGAACATCCAAGTCAAAGCTGTTGACTAAGCACAATCTCTTAACAAAAAAAACCAGGACAGCAGAAACAGAAACTATGAGGGTTATAGAGCTGGGAATGCTCAATTGCACTGAGGCTGAAGCAACAGCTCAATCTTGAGGTGTAAGAAATGAAGACTAAGTTTTTTGGCAAAAGGCCACTCCTACTCTCACCCTTATGCAAAAAGCACATCAGAAACTAAAGCCTTTTAACACGATTGGTAGTGCAAGTACCCAGGCAACTATTATGGAGAAGACAAGTGTGATTTTTGGAAGGAATTAGCTATCCATCTGTGAAACAATGGTTAGATGGAACAGAAACACAGATTAGCAAAGCACACAAAACCCCACTTTGAAAACCCACCAACATGCTCTAGCTCGTGCTTTCCATGTTGTCACCTGACATCTTGAAATGCTCCAGGGTTCAGCAGGAGGAAAAGGCATGAGGGCATTTATCTTCAGAATGCAGTAGATCAGCTTTTTTTCAGAAGATACATCTAAAGCACTGTCATGCAAGTAATAATGAATCTCAACAGTGGGCATCAGCACAGCATGCCAGAATTTTGTAAGCACAGAACAAAACATAAGAGAACCACTCCATTGATTCTGCTTTCCATAAGCTTTCATTCTATTTTGATAGACACATACCCTTGAATATCCTCATGGACATTTTAAAAGCTGTAATTTCAACTCTGAGGTTTTGCAAGCTTTGTGTGGTGTATGATATCATCAACATTCTGAATGTAATTACAACTGCAATTTCGTGGGCTGTATTTTCTCTCTTGGTAGCCCAAAGCTGATGTTTACAAAAACTTTTCTGCACACTTATTTGATTTGAACTTTTTATTATTATTACAAATGTATATTATTTTATTAAAAAAATTCACACTGAAGCAAAGTCAATTCCATTTCATTACAACCAAGAATATAAAATAAATGCAATGAACTCATAGCTTAGTTTTAACAGTCATTTCAAGAGTGACATCAGGACAACTTAAAAGCAGTAAACTCTCAACTCTAGAATGAGAAACAAGTATTTTGCTTTGTGGTTTTGCTAGCCCACTGGCATGGGCACTGCTGAATGTGGCCACCACAGATCTAGAGTGGCAAAGTTTTGTGGCAGCATGAGGTGCATACACAATAATTTCCAATGGAAACTATAAAAATGAAAGATGTGTGCATGAAATTATTAGAAAAAAAACTGAATAGAGACAGGCACACTTCCACAAATAGTAAACATGGGAATATACAACTAGAACAATTTGAAAAGTTACTACCTTACATATATAAAAAGTTCTTTAAATTGCTGTTAAAAAGGACATGTTCTGTCCAGATTTTGTGTAATACTTTTTAGTGTCTACACAAGACAAATTTTTAAAAAAATTAAATAGCATTAATTTACTACTAAATATTTAGAAGATAACAGTGCATTAAGGACTTTTTTCATATAGTAATACACATCGCTTCTGTCTGGCGACATTTTTAGAAGATTACGTATGGCCTTATGTACAATACATTTATTTAATCCTAAAACAATTCTTTGCTTAATGGTGTTAAAGTACCATTCCTGAAGATTATGAAGGGGAACTAAGCTTATTATGTTTATATAAAATATTATACATATTTGAACACTTCTAGCTTCCCGCCACCCCTCCCGCTATGAATGCTCTTCCCTCCCCCTCCCCAGATACAGTGTCACAGATACAGTGCAGGACTCGCAGCTTCCCCTATATTTCTCCTTCATTGTGCAGTTTGTGCTACATAAACTTCACCAACATGGACCAGGCTGCTCATCCTATTCATTCCCCACGTGTTTGTTTCCTCTGAGCCACAATGGGAAAAGCTGTACCCAGCAGCCTGCTCTCCCACCAGGATGGAGAAGACAGTTCTGCCCGTGTCACCTGCATCTCTCAGCACAGGTGTGAAACACTTTGGTGAGGGTCTAAGGGTTATGGGCAGAGATAGAGCTATGAGCAATAACGAAACTGCACAGGCAAAAAAAACCAAAAATGACATGGTCCTGGTTTCCCATGACAAACTGCACGATTCGCTTTTGAAAGCAGAACATTTTTACCTCACGGGATGACCCCTAGACAGCAACGCTTCTTCCACTATGACGGCCACTGACCTCGGCAGCATGCATCAAGCTCCCAAGAAAAAGAGAATTATTTCACCACCAGGAAGGAACTACAAGAGTGTGCAGAGCCTATGTTTTGCAGCCAGCTCTTTTGCTTTTATTCACTGTCCTCCCAGTGGTGAGTTTGAAGGAACGGAGGATTCATGTGTGCACACAAAAGCTAGAGAGAGGAGTGGCATGTGGTCATCTACCAGACCTAACCAAGGCAGAAACACCAGTGCAGCTTAGAGAGAGGTCGTGGCAGTCACTTTAGAAGCTGGAAGCTCACTCAATTAAAGCACCTTACATTGCTGTGAAGTTTCACACTCTACACAGAGATTAATCTACACCATGATTTTGCCTTATTGGCACAAGAGCCCACCTTAATTAACCATATGGTTCCCTGCCACTTCCTGATCTTGTATGAATTTTGATGACCAGTTGCAGGTCACAGTAGGGAATAGAAATGTTACATTACTGTAGTAGAAAAGACAAAATAATTTTGAGGTAAGAGAAAGACGAAAAAAACAGAAGGGGACAAAAAGATTAATTTCCAGAAACGTGACACTCAAGTCAAATGTTAATTTATGGCATTGGTCAAATATCCATTAGCTCAAAAGTACCTCATATTAACATCAGTAAGAGGTGAGACAGAAAGCAAGCAAACCCTCAGGCTCAGTGAAATAAAGGAACAATTAAAATCTGTTCTTACAAACAGGCTACTAGGGCATGTATAAAATGGAGCATTTCAAGGGTTACACATTGAAAGTATCCTTTGGGAGATTATTTTTCCCCAGAAATAAGGTTTTCCTTTCAATTGCTTCATTTCATTTTTCACCACCTTCTTACTCATTTGATGACAAAAGCAGGTTTTAGTTGCTTTTCCAGAGCAGCTGGGTGTTGTCAAAACCACATGATGGTAAGTATAGCCAAAACAAGCCAACTGCTCACAAAAGGTATGAAAAGAGCACAAGTTTGAGGAGGAAGGGGGCAGTAAAGGTGATTGGGAGATGAAACCCAGTAGAAACTTGTATGTGACTAGCTGTGATGAATAGCATTCTCCTCAGAGCAAACAGATTTATTCACAGAATCACAGAATATGCCAAATTGGAAGGGACCCACATGGGTCATCAAGTCCAACTCTTAGCCTTGCACAGGACTATCCCCAAGAGTCACACCCATGTGCCTGAGAGTATTGTCCAAACGCTTCTTGAACTCTGTCAGACTTGGTGCTGTGACCTTTTCCTTGCGGAGCCTGTTCCAGTGCCCAACCACTCTCTGGGTGAAGAACCTTTTTCTAATATCCAACCTAAACCTCCCTGACACAACTTTAGGCCATTCCCTCGGGTCCTGTCACTGGTCACCACAGGAAAGAGATCAGTGCCTGACCCTCTTCTTGCTACATCTGATCACAACTTCAGTGTGAACGTGTATGGGTGTACAGGTTTTTTTGTGTGGACACAGGACAGAAGAGAACATTGTGCAGCATAAAAATCTGTATTGTTAACCTTCTCTCACTTTACGTCTTCTCTGGACACCAGTAGTAGAAGCTCACTGGTGTTACATTGCCAGTATCTTTTTAAATGCATTTTTCCAGGTTTTCTGCAACTAGAATCAGCCTTATTTCTGAAGGCTGAAGGAAAAACGAAGTTGTCCCAAATTACATGTTGTGTGTCTCTGAATAACTGTGGTTCCAGAAGTTGGACAATAATCCCCTGATTATGCTTCTAAACTCTTGCTTAATTACTGGGGATTTTCTGCCAGCTACCCATCCACTTGCAGTCCCTTAGGCACAATCAAAACATGTTTGCTCTAGGGAAAAGGAAACATTTCAGTGCAATCAAGCGCATCTGGTGTAACTAATCTGGTTAATCACAGCAATGTGAGGGACATAGAATATGCACTATAAACATGAAAAAGGAACAGTTTTCAACATGCTTTTCAAACTGCACAATAATTTCTCTTAATTATTAATTCTAACGTAAAATGATTAAATGCATTTGTTTTAGCAAGTCTTAGTATTTCTGTCACCTTTAAATTTCGAGAACTGACTCAGGAATGCGAAAGAAAGCTAAATTTATAGAACTCTCACATACATTAATCAGCTGCTTAAGAGAAAAACAAGCGCATCATCCACATTCCTACTGAGACTCGAGGGCAGTAAATACATTTTCCTGACTATTTTGGTGTCCAGCCTGGGAAGACATTCCATTCTTCTGTTCCAACAGATCCTGAAAGCATCTCCTTTTTATGTGACTGTCCTGGTTTCATTTGAAATAACACTTAATTTAAAACTAGTCAGAGCATGATCACTGTGATTTCAAGAATTCAATGTGAATGAGTTAAGAAATATCAGCAATCTTCTGTTTGGCGTTCAGTCCAGTAGCATGAAGCATATTTGTCGCTGCAGAGACTTGGGTGGTTTTTTTTCTTCTTTCCTTTTTTCATTTTATTAATTTTTTAAATTTTTTATTTTTAACTTTGCCTGAAAACTAGACTAATAAAAACAGAATAGTAAAATACTCTGGAACAGTAAAATTTTGCTGTTCTTGACATCCATGAGCAAAACAGTAATATCCTGTGAAAATAACATAGTGCTTTAAAAAGGTGCAATATACCTGTATAGCTAAACTGGTTTGCCTAGTATAAAACTAACTATATACAAGCTTGAAAGCCTGGGAGTTCAAGATTTTCAAACTTTAAAATCCCATTAAAGAGATTGAAAAGACAGATTTATGGCAATCACTACAGCATAAGGAAGGTGCACCAGGAATCCTTCAAAATTCCAAAGGTTAAAGAAATTAAGTGCTGGGTTCAGATCAGAAGGGTTCATTAGAGTAACCACAATGGAGCACATGCAAGGGCAGGGAGGAAGGAAAACTTCACAAGAATCTCCTTTATGGCAATAAAGGGATGGGGCGGGGGAAGTCTTCAGTGAGTGAAGTTTTCCTTTTGTCATCATGAACTTTAATTCTGCATTATAGTTTGTATTTTTGGTCTTCTCATCATTATGAACTTCATATTGCTGGAGTCTTCTGGCTTTTAGTCCATTCCTTTCTGAGTGCAGCCTGTCAGGCCTCTCAGTACCTGTGAGACTGATGAGATTGGTGATACTGAGAGCTCTGCTGAGATGATGTGGAATAGCCCATTGTACTCTGGGACTGAGAAGATCCCTGAATGTTGCTTTGGTAACTCAGGCGTGAGCTGGAGTGCTGCAGGAAAGAAAAAGAAAGGGATCAAGGGAATGAAAACCAGGCTGTTAGGACTACGCAGCTCAGGAAGCTTTGAACCCTTCTCAAGGTCATTAAAACATAATTGTTGGAGAAGCTGACTAAAGAGTGCTACTATTTAGGGTCCCATAAAACAAGTAATCACTCTGATCTGCAATCAGCCCTAACACAGCACACAAAGGTATTGGTAGACACCTAGAAGTACAACAGGTACACACCCATTTTCTGAAGGAAAAATACACAAGACACAAGAGCAGACTCCCTTTCAAAATTCATCTGTTTCATACAATTATTTCTGTCATTATTGTAATTGCTATTAATGCAAAATCAAACTGCTAAGGCCATAAATACCCTTCTCAGGATCCGTAATACTAAATGTTATAGAGAAACATTTTATTCTTTTCTGAGAAAAAGACAACCATGACCTTAGAGTTACTCAATTTATCTAAATGAAAAATTGTCCACTAAGAAAAAATAATATCATTTTAGGTGAGTCTTTCAACCTGCTGCCTTATCTACTGGAGATGAGGACAACTGCTTAAAGCTGGGCATGGGTATGTACAATAACCTAACGTTCATTTTCCTAAATGTTTTTCTCTTCCCCTCCACAGTTTGGGATGTCAGCTCAGTGGATCTCAACCTCAGCAAGAAAAATTCATGGACTGTTTGCAACCTCCAGCCTGATGAATTTGCTCTTTCATTATCACATCCATTCCCTGTCCAGAATTAATAGTGAGCTGCCCAATAATGCAAGTTGCAAAATCACTTGGCATGAGAAGTACTGTTCAGTGGACAGGAGACTCTCCAGCAAGATAAACCCCACCCCAATCCACATGAAAGGAGAGTCTACAACCCCCCCCCCCAAATTTGCAGTCAGCAAACAGTTTTGTTTCCAGCCAAGTTAAGCAAGGGTTCAGGCAGTCATTCAATAGAGTTTTGTTCACTGCCTAGTTAGTGGTTCTATTTGGCTATGTCCAAGGGTCATCAACAGGCCTGTGGCCAACAGCAATCATCTAGGAAAAGTGTAAAGAGCGTAACACTGTGATTAAATATCAGCATTATGAGTTCCAGAAAGGCCCTGGAGAAGTCTGAGTTCTCAACAGAAATCCCATGGAGACACTCAGTCTGTAAGATCACCACATCCTCCACAGACTGAGAATCTGCTTGGTGAAGGCAGTCAATGGTCTCATCTAACCACTGGACCCCAACCAGGAAAGCTGTGAAAGCCTCCTAACAACTTTTCAGCTGGATGATGAAAGAGCAGGATCCTAAAGTTCAGGCAGTCTAAAACAGTTCTGCCCTTTGTTTCTGTACATGGCTTTATAATTTCAATTTTACATAAACTGTAAAACATACTAAATCCTAAAAACATCACATAACTTTTTCTGTGTTCTAACATAGGAATATGAAGGTTGCTTTCAAGGTGAAGCACAGTGAGGCTACAGTGAGAGAGAGAGGTAACAGTCCATACTGGAGACCTGTGTATATCAATATAATACCAGTATAACTAATGGTTGTACCAAGTAACTTCACTTGTTTGTAAGGGTCAGTTTTGGAGGCAACAGCTCAGCACTCCAGTTTTGGAAGAGACATGTCCCAGCAGCACATATGTTGTTAATAACCAGATTATTCTTGGCTTATTTAGTTAGGTTGTTAACAGAGTGTCTAAAACCTGAAATTTTTCTCTAAATTCCGAAAGTTTTTTCAATTTCTAATGGGAAAAAAAAAGATTTTTTATAACTGGTATGATTTTATAGGAGCTTATTCTGGATGAAAAGCATCAGCTCACCCTGCTAAGCAAAACACCCAGGGTCACAAAAGGAATGCTCAGTAAAATTCAACAAGTAATTTGCACTGTCATTTGTGGAAGCAACATATACTGAGGTTGGTGAACTACAAGAAAACTTCAATGGAGACTTCAGATCACAAGCTAAATGAAACTCAAAGCAAAGGGAATCTTCTTCCTACTCCTGAATAAGATATGCTGGAGTAAAATTAATGCCATAAGACTACAAGAATGCATTAACTTGCCCATGCTTATTTTTGTTCCACATAAGAGAATTTGTTTTTAACAAAGTCAAACTTGGACAAATTGCAAACATTCCTTTCTGGAACAGAAGACAGTCAGCTAGAATTTAAGGGCAGAAAGCCAAACACGAATATAAAAATGGATAATCAGACCATACAATTTAGTGAGCAATGTAAAGGAAACATACAGATCATGATTTTGATGCCTTTGCTGTTCAAGTTTAGATAGAAAGCATCATAGAGGGTAAAAAAAAAAAATCTATCTGGAAAAAAAATATTTAGACTCTTAGCAACTTGTAAGGGGAAAGTTTGCCAACAATTCAGAGAGCTGGATAAGAATTCTATAATGGATATCATCAAATGCAGCACACCAGTCCTCAAAGTACAGACCAAAACAGACCAGCCATAAATACTGTGTATTCAGACAGCTGCAGTGATCTGTCCAGGCCTCAAGCCTGTCTGGAACTTTTCAAAAAAGAAACCTAGTTGTCTTTACCCTTAAATTGCCCTCAATGCCTTCATGATCATTTGTAATTAAAAGAGTCAAACAGAAATGGGAGAAAAATGTCTGGCACTGAGAAATCAATTGTCTGTGGAGAAGGTCTGGAGGGCTAAGTCAAGGCAACTCCAGAGCTTGGTGCTTTGAAAGCTACTTACTTTAAGTTTAAAGTAGCCTGAAAAGACTGTTCTCCAAGGTGGGATTCTCTCAGAGGCTAATAGCAGAGTCCCTAACATCATTTAAAATCTACCTTTAATATCTACCTTTTTCTTATTCTGCTTTCAACTCATTACTGTTCCAGCAAGCATAAACTCAAAAGTACTGAAGAGCCTGGTAAGTTCAATGCCTTCTATACTTAGTGTAAGCCACTTCTTCAGTGGAAAATATAATTCTAGTAAGCAAAGACAAATATGCAAACCCAAAAATAATTCAGTGATACTGCTTTTACTTATGAATGCTACTGTACTAGAAGACATGAAACCTATTCAATTTTGGTCCCATTAGAAACAATGCATGTCTTTGCATTCTACTTCAGCATGACTCATACAGATGAACCAAAACAACATTCCTGTGTTAGCATGCATTTTTCCTTTAACATTAGAAGTAGACTTAGAAAGATACCAGAATAAACTACAGAACCACTTCATACATGTGATAATATGAGGTACAATGACACAGGAATGAAATGGGAGAGCTTAGTTCTAATTTTACTTCTGCTTCTCGGGATCTTCTCAGACCTGCTCCTCACACAGGATTTAATATTGCCAAGACTCAAGTTCATCCTGAACTTGATGCAATGCAGCATTTACATCCACTGGCTTCAGTAAGATTACTCTCAAACATGAAGTTAAGCAAATATTTAAGTGCTTTCCTGAAATGGAAAGCAGGGTGCAGCAGATACAACTCAAAGTGGTATTGTATTGAAAATGACTAATCACAGAACAAAACCTTTTAACTTAAACCCAACATTTTAATATAATATATCGCAGCATGCCTGCTCAGGTTACTTGAAAAATTCATTAAAACATGATGTGTTCTTGCAGTGGGCAAGGGGGAAAAACGATGTTTTGGTCTTGCAGCATCAGAAGTAGCAAAATTTCAAAAGGTACCTGATAATCTGAAGGCATGACAGGCCCGCCTGAGTTAGCGCCTGAAGGCCCTATGCGTGGTTTCTTGTTGGGAGGCACCTGGTTGAGGCTGGAGTCCTGGCTGTGCTGGAGCCCCGCGCCTGCACCCCCTCCGCCCGCGCCAGCGCCTCCGGCCGTCCCGTTGGTCTGGGTGCTGTTCTGCTGCTGCGGCTGCGGCTGCTGCGCTGCTGCCTGCGGCTGCTGCTGAGGTGCTGTCTGCTGCTGATGCTGATTCTGCTGCTGTTGATTCTAAGGGAAGAAGAGAGACAACATGGTCACTTGCTCTAAGCTGGGTTTGTGAACTTCGCAGAGTTGCCAACCCAGGCCTGTCTGCTCCAGGAGAAAATACAGCAAGGCCGACTGCTGGGAGAAGTTTGTTCTCAGTACACTCTTGCACACCTTGTGGGGGGTATCCCATTTGTGACTGGTTTTCTTCTTTAATGAAGAGAGTTGGACTTAAACTGGAAAGACAGTCTAGTGCCTCCTACAGCTAGCCAAGTGCTCAGAGGACAGAAGGAACCATTTATAAAGCAGTAATCATCTAACAAACTAAATCAAAACTCCCAAAATTTCTCTAGTGCTCAGCGGCAGACATGGTGAACCACAGCAAATTATTCTAAGAGCTTCAACAGCCTTGTTCACTCAGAATCAAAACCATTTTTCAAACTTTCACATCATAATAACTCGAAGAAGCATTACTGCCAGAAAGGTAAGCAAATTGAGACCAGAGAAATTATATAATTTCTTCTAGTTTGCAAGAAAATTCTGTGCAAAACCAGAAACAGGTTTCATTACTGTGCTTTTAAGCACCTTGCAAAGAGTGCTATAGTGGAAATAGGGTCCAGCATGGTGCACCAGGCATAGGGTCAGAAAATCTTACTAAAATAGCATAAAAGTGAAAATTAACCAGAGATAAGTAGTTGAAGACAAAAGAGGAGGAAACAGCTGGAGAAGAATTTGGTAAGGGCAGGAGAAGACTAGCAAAGGGAGGGAAGCCAGATAATTAAGATGACACTGGGACCTAGTAGGAAGAGAGGCAGAAAAAAGCGCCACAAAAGGGAGAAACAAGGTTAAGAAGGAGAACACAAGAGCAAAAGATATTGTACGCTTCTGGTTTCAGAGGGATACAGACTTAAAAGAGTATTAGGGAAGTGGAAGGAAGGTCAGAAAGAGCAACTCTGCCCTCCATGGTTAGACAGTTCTGGGAAAGACCACCCATTCACCTGCTTTTGAGCACCAGGGATGGCTCCTCCATCAGAGCACTAAAGCACATAAGAAAATTGCAAAGAACAGCAATTTCTCTCCAAATGTGAGATTTTTCAATTGGTTATCATAGAAAAAACCTACAACTGACATGGCTTGAGCTGAAAAGCCTTATTACCCTTCCCCCAGTATACTGTAGGGAACATTCCAGGATAGTATTTTTTTCCTAGAATATCTGCTTATATAAAAATTCAAGCATGGTAGTCTTTTATAAAACCCTGACTTTATTAGTTTCCCAGAAATCATGACAACCAGTTGCCACTAGGAGAAAATTCTTGATGCCCCAATCATCAAGATGCACTTAATTACCTCAGATAAAGAACACAAAAGATCTGTATCTAAGCCATTCATCACAATGGTCTCCCAAGATACATTCAGATGAAATTTGCAATGATGTATTCATTAAGATTACAAAGAAGCCTTGCATCTTCAAGGACTTCAAGATGGCTTTCAATTCCATTTCACATTCAGCAAAACTAATAATGTATCCTCCTGCCTGCAGTCCTCAAATCCCATCTCAGTCAGATTCTGTATCCTGTGAAATTTAGACTTCAATAATTTAAAAAGTTAATCAAACTAGCTTGTAAAAAATCTATTAAGAAGCAATTAATCTTTTCATAATGATTTGAGCTTCACTTACAGAAAAACCAATAACTAAGGCAGTATTTGTGCTAGAATTGCCTAAGTTGTGTTTTCATAGGGGTGTTTGGATGCAATGTGAGGTTGCTGCTACTGTGTGAGCTGAAAAGTTGCAATTTTATGTGTAAACAAATACTGCAGGAACACTCATAATTAAAGACAAGAGTTTGTTGAGGTCCCAAGTTTTGCGCTTTGGATTTTGGCACAAAATTTACTTGATTAGCCTGAGCTTGCTCTTCTGTGGACCTGCTCTGTCAGACTACAGCTGAGGTCTAGTTGCACCACATTACTGCACAAAAATGGCTTACACCAGCAAAGACACTGTCCTCGGGTCAGTCTGGTTCATGGTGGTTCCTAAACGAATAAACTTATAAAAGGCCTACAGTTAACAACATATTGACACCTGTTACCTCTCAGGCACAAATTACCAAAATCAAATTTTGGTTCTACCTAAGAAAAAACCCAGCAGAAACTTGCCTAACAGAATTTGAATGAGAAGAGAATAGTTTCCCTTTGTGCTACAAACCCTCATTTTAGCTTTGCTGACTAACGATTATGCATTTTGAAGAATGGATGCTTATGTTAAATGTTATTCAATTCAGATTCAAGTTCCAAATAAACAAACACAGAGAACTTCTCCCGGTTTCCAAAGGACTATACAGATGTTTATGGTTTTAAAACAAAGCAAAAACAAAGCAGTATATAAAAAAAAAAACAAACTTCATTTACAATAACATCATAAAGCAACAAAACATGGTACATATTTAACTTCCAGAATATCCTTTACCTCCACATTGTCTACACTGTGGGAACACATTCAATGAGTAATGTGTGACTTATATTACTCAACCGGTCTGAAAAAAGTTTAATTTGGAGTGTGCATAAATACGTGACCGTCATCAACAATCTGAAAGACCATTTATATATTGGCTGTTTTGAATATAAATATGCCATTGACATCACCCCCCAAAGCACTCCCAGGAAAAAGGTATTTACTTTTAAGTACACTGACTTGAAAGTAAAAAACCAGAGTCATCTTAATTCATAAGGTTTCTTCTTGTTTGTGAAGCTGTGAGAGCTGAAGCAGAACTCGTAACTACATTACAATCAAATCACTATTATGACTTTCATTTTATTTTTGTTTAAGGGTCTGTTTCCTCTTTTTGAAAAAACTATCTGGACACAACAATCATGGATGTTACCACTTGCTCTCAGTACAGAAGAACTGCAATATCAGTTCTGAACACAAAACTTGCTCTCTGAAATGTATTTTTAAACTCAGCTTGTTTGTCACATTATGCAGAAAAACGAAAACAGAAGATGCACGTAGTCCAACGGTTTCTCCAAAAGATAACAGTCCTTCTCACATAGTCCTCGGATAATTACAGTTCAAGACTGTTCTCTTCACATTTTGTTAGCTATTACTGTTGGTGCCTCACTGTACACTGTTAAGTGAAAATAACAAGCTGTTTTTTACACCATAGCACTACTGTCCAGCCTTTACAGCATGATGGGACAATCCCTGTGGTCATGTAGCACAGCTGAGCTACACACACCAAGCAGATCAGATTATGTTGCAAACACACCAAAGTTTACTATGCACACAAACAAGTTCTCGCCCATGTCTATGGGGCTATGAGAAAAAGAATACTCAGAGCAGATTGTCACTACTTGAACAGTTCACAGTCCTTACTACTCCTGTGTTTGAAAGCCCTTAAAACATGATCAGGAAACTGTGTGCAGATGGATGAAATGTTCTGATGTAGTGCCAGAAGCAGGCTGCCACTATTTATTTGAGACCCCAACAGCCATCTCCATTCAAATGGCTGGATGTATGCCAGTCATACAATGAAAATGCCATTCTCTTCATGTGCTCACAATGTATTTTCATCATGCAATGCTGGAGGAAGCAGCAAGGTCCTCTTGGAATGACAGCAGCTGAAAGCAGGCTGTTGCTGACACAACAGCCCATAAAGCTCATTTCCTCACAGGTCAGGGCAAACCACACTGGTAATACCACCTGAGACACCCCAAAGTCATCTGATACTTTTCATATTTCTGAGAAGCAGTTTTAAGAGAGCTGAGCATTACCTCAGAAAAATATTTTTTGTTAACTCTTCGTGTTTCATTAGTTTTCATTTGGTAGCACCATGATGCTTTCTTATTGCATATTTAAAAGTGGGGGTTTTTTAAAGAAAAAAGGATTTTATTATACCTTATCCCCTTTCTCTTCAGGTTCATCTTCATTGAGGAATTCTCTTTTAGGATATGGAATCTGACAGCCAGCAAACACACTGAAACACAGTAAACAGTAAACACTCCACAAATATATACATATGGCATACATTTACTTAACACCATGTTAAAAACAAGTGCATATAACGTAACTTAATTTCTTGTATTTCATATGTTCTGTTTCCAAAAGTGAGTGGCAGTGTGAGCACTCAAGATAGGTGCTGATCATAACGTCAGATCTCTTTGCTGTTGGCACTAGGCTGTCATTTAGAAATCATGGCATGGTTGAACATGCCTGAATGCCAGAACGACCACTTGTTGATCCAGATGATAAAATGAACAAACACAGTGCCAGAGGTTCCACAACACCCAGTTAGAACATGCATGGCTCACTGAATAAAGGGCCTGATCCAAAGAGTATTAGTGTCTTATGAGCCTGCCTTGGCTTACAGCAGGCTTAAATATATTTGCCAATCACAACTGCATAGTTACTTTCAATAAGTTTCCCAGGTCTTGCTGAGGGAAAAAAAGATAGTTTTCAAGTTCCACTCGCCAATGGAATTTGGAACATTCCTTAATGCTTATGGCAGACACTTTATCACAATGTTATCCTGTAATCCATGAGGAGCTATAGCTCTACCTAGGATAGCATCAGATAAAGGTTAAACAGAAAATTACTGGTAGATCTTGCTCAGTATCAATTTCTTAGATTTCTGCATCAATGTTCAGAATACAATCAACGTGACACGATTTTTAAAAGTGTGTAAACAAGAAAAAGAAATTTAAAAATGCCCAACTAGTCTCAACTAGATTCCTTTTGCACTCCAGTGACTGCTCCCTCCTTTTAGTGTTGCCTGCTGGCTGAGGAAACAATGAAAGCAAAGGTGGAAGTCTCCCTGCATCCAGTTCCCACAGAACATAATGCTATGCACCACCATGCTTCTAAACACTGGGAAGAGAAACTGTAAGTCTGCCAGTTGGAAATGAATATATAATTTGAACTTTTCGCGACAATAAAATACAGAGAGAGAAATTCTGTACTCTCAAGCCTTTTGAACAAGGGATTTGTGGCATTTTAGGCAGTCATTTTTCTCTTCACTCTTCTCATACTGTTACCCTGTGCAAGAGGGCATAGGAAAGGGCTGTAGGTCAGAGAACTGTCCTAATCTTAGGGAGGGGCACAATCAAACCAGGCAATGGAAGACAGGGCTCTGTGAGGCTGCATAAGGCAGAACAGAAGAGGGAATAGATTAATTCTCTAAATACTGCAATAATATTGTCCCTCTAGCTTTGGTAATATGCTCAGAATTACACCACTAGTGTGGTACTGGGTTATTTTTCATGACCATTTAGTTCTGGTGCCAATAGATACAGACTATTAGTGTAGTTTCTGCTGAGCATGTCTGAGCTACTACTTCTCGTGGACACAGACAGATATCTGAATGTTTCAGATGTCATGTAATTTCAGGGATGAGCATACAGCAGAAAGAAGATGTGCACAGACAAGGGAATACATACTCTGATGTAGGCAGAGGATCCTCTTGAAAGTAGGGGTCCTGCAAAGCCTGCTCTGAGGTAATTCTCTTTGTAGGGTCCATAGTAAGAAGCTTCTGAAGCTGTAAAGCATAACATTAAAAAAAACAAAAAGTTCATCAAACTACTATTTTTCAAACTATAACTTTTATGTCTTGGATTGTGGATTACTAAATTCTTTCTGGCTTGTCCAGACAAGCATAAGTTAGCATTGCTTGTCCAGTGAAGTTCCTGAGAACTACAATGCACATCCATCAAAGTACTGTGAAGTACAAAGGCTGTGAAGTACTTCTCGTGGAAGAAATAGTTAGGTGTATTAGGCAATATTAATTGCTAAGGCTAAACCACTTTGCTAAAGTAACACTAAATTCAGCTATTACAGGTTCATAAAGCATAATTTATAAATAATGTCTTTTTGTTGCGGCACATGTATAGCTTTTATACTGTTCTGTACAGCTAACACAAAATGAAGTGTCAGAACAGACTGAACATAACCAGGACTCTTCATATCGCTTTAGGGACGGAAACAATAAATCTTCATTTCTTACACTGGCAACATTCCAGAGACAGAGCACTCTGATACTCATGCAGCTCCTCAAACCTACTCTAATTGGTACTGAAATGAGAAAGAGGGGGAGTAGACCCTTCCTAGTAACCTTTCTTCCTTGCTAGGAGGAAAATAAGCCTAAATCTATTAGCCAGAATGCTTTTGACTGCAGCAGGCTATAAAAGAGGATTACAATACATTAGTAGTATAAACAGCAATTATAGGCATATCATACCATTTTAAAGAGTGAGTTATTTATCACATTCTGATAAACTCACAGTAGGAAATTTGGGTGCTCAAATTACATTATACAGTATCCTGCTCTCATGCAATCCTCTCTTAATTCAAGCCAGTAGTAAAAATAAAATTTCTTCTGCAAAGGATATCTTAGCTCAAACTGTCTTTCGGTCCTCCAACAAAAACTGCCTGAATATTCAGCAAAAGAATGTGGTTTTGGCATGGGTATTTGGGGCTTTTTCTTCCAATAAATTAAAAATCTGATATACAATTCTATATTCTATATATTTGCTACAATAAGCAGCCTCAGTAAGACTACCCATCCTCCTCAAGAAAGATGATTCCTTGTATTTCCTTTCTGAATAGTTATAGTTAATTCTAGGCCTGGTAGATAAGGCCTATTAAATTCTTTGTACTTCTGCCACTTTCTTCCCACCTATCCTTATTCACATATTTTATGGGCCATGGACCTCAACAGACTGACAACACAACAAAGAGCTATTTGGGCTGTCTCTCCACCTATCAGTTCATTTGCAACCAGTTCCTGAAATTAATTCTGCTGCTTGCCTAGAGATACACCTCAAGATAGTCCTGCACTGCACACACCTGGAGAGCTCACCTGAGACCATTTATTTTTTATTATTATTACTGTATTTTTGTGTGGTCAGATAACTCTTAACCCTATGTTTCCCATGCATCTTAACAAATCGAACTTCTAATGTGCTATTGTCTCTGACCTCACACAATATATACCACAATTTGGGGACTCCAGTATCTTTACTTCAAATCACCACCTCTCCCTACATGCAAATTTTTTGTCAGTTATAGCAGCTTCTGACGCATTTCTTCTCCCCAGTTCCTTCACAGTGACTGGAGGACAAACACGCACATTATGTACAAGGCCACTCCTGGTCTTTGGCACCAGATGTCATCCTTGACAGAAGAGTAGACGGCATCAGCTCTGCCCCCCGGACTCCTTCCTCAGACCTCCTTGCTGCAGTACTACTCAGGAGAAAGCTCATACAGTTTGCTGCCATATAAACACCATCATCACAAACTGCCTCCAAACATGACCTGTATTCTTTGTCACTCAAAGATAAGACTAATGTACCACAGCAGAAGACCTAAAGATATCTTGGACCTTTTAATGATCTGCTCCTTCCGTCAGCATTCACTCTTCACCCCGAGGATACCATCAGTTTGCTCATTCCAAGTGACACCACACATAACATCACTCCAAGTGAGATAATCTGCCTATCAGTGATGCCACTGGACACGAACTTTCTTTTAGAAGGTCTGGTTACGCGTAGCTTCTGGGAAAATGAATAAAAAATGTCTAGAGGCAATTTGTTTTCAGGGTAGCAGTTGCTAACACAACATAGCAAACCCATGAGACTAGACTTCATCAGAAGTCTTACTTTCAGCAGGTCTCAAAATTGCTCACTCTTGGGCTCCCCTGGCCTGACATGACAGCTATAAATACTATGCTTGTAACTCTTCCAGGACAGCAAGAATAGATGCCTCTTCCTGAATGGAAAACATTCTGCCCTTCATGTAGATATTATCATTCAATGTCAATTAGTAGAATGGCATAATATTCACTTTCTCAAGAGCCACTTGCTATCCTGCACTGGTCTACTCGATGCCATCTGTTCTCCAAGCACCACACTTTCTGTACTCATTAGCACAAGGTCTTTATCAATGACTGTTACAAAGCAGATGCCTTCTGAGGTCACCTTGCAAGATGGAGGTTGCCTCAAAAAATAACCACCTTGGATACGAACAAGGAGTTTTAGGGAGTCTGCTTCAAAATACATTTACCTCCAAGCTCATTAGCAGACATATTTCTTATCTCATGATATGGGAGAGTAATGCACACCTTTCCTTCAAGATCTGCTGTATTTTAGGATCTTTCATGAGATAAGGTAGATACTGAGCCTCTTTGCTGTAGCATGGCTATGGCAATTTTTAGGTGCATGAACCTCCTCAGTACAGCAATGAGGCATGAAGAAGGTTGTTCATATTCCTGGGTATTCTTATGCAGATCTCTGGGAGACTGGCCTATCTGAGATCAGCCTCCATCTCTGTGGCTGATCATTAAAATACCCTTATTCATCCCTGATTATGAACTGTGAGAAAAACCTAACAGAAACTACCTTGATTACCTTGATAAGCCTTCTTCAGGATGCTCAGAAAGAACAGTAAAATATGGTTAGTTTTTTGTTCTTTAGAGATCTTGTTAATATTTCCTACTGGAAAAGCAGCCTACCCACCCAAGATAACTCTCAACTTTGTGTTCACAACCTTGATGAATTAGCTGTGTATGCTGACAGTAACTCATTTGTTTCTCTGCCTTTCTACCAGGTTTTCTGGTGGCTTCCACCTTTTGTAGGAAAACATGGAAGTTCACGTGCTAATAAAATCATCTTTTCAGTTAGACTTATCCTCCAGGTGATTCCAATGCGTACCCAGTAACTTGAGTTCAAGAAGTTTTAATTCACTTTTATTCAAGTCTCACACTTCTTATGGGAATGCTTCCCTTCCACCCACTTGGGATTAACCTACTCTGTTTCCACAGCTATTTGTGTCATCATCCAGCAGCTACTAACAAGTCAAAGAGCAAATCTTCGCCAGGACCTAGAGAGATGACTGCTATGCTGAATCTGTAAGTGAAAATAGATCACTGGAACTCAAGCTGCACTAAGCCTTATTGCAGAGGCTCCCTGTTCACAGTACTAGCAAAGTCACTTTGAACTTAATTCCTAAATTTAGACAGCACTAATTCATCACAGAGGCATCCAGGAATGATCCACTGGCCTACAGTGGATGACTCAACTAGGTAACCAGTATATATATGTTTAGGGATTTTGTTTGGAATTGCACACAGAACAGTGGTAGACTATTGTCAGAGGGAAGAAAAAGAAAAACAAATTACTACAGAAAATAAATTTCTCCTTTCCTCTTCCCTTTCTTCACAAAACTCTTTAGCTTTTGGGAGCTCTCTAGCTCTCTGGGACAACACAGAATCAAGACATATACTATACTCACTCTCCTATTTGCACAACAGACCTAAAGGTAAGGCTGAATATACAAGTGCCTTGCAGATCTTAATTACAGAAACTCTCAGATCTTCACTACCAGCAGTTTAAGCACACCTCAGCATAAATTTATATGAAGAAAACACATCTCAAAAATGGCTAGTTAGTGGTAAATAGCTTTCTTAGATATTGGTGTTCATTAGAGTGAGACAGAAGAACAGACACAGATATTACCATTAGAAATGTATTTCATTCCTGTCATCACAGCAATTTTCAAGTTGCACCTACCAAAAGAAAAACTTTGCTGTCAGGCTTGACTTTGTGTTTCTCCATGTATTTTATGAGGCTACTATTGGCATATCTGAAAAATACAGTTAAAGAAAGATATGTCTGAAATAACTCTGCATTAAAAACATGGAACTCTATCAAAAACATTTACCAAATCACAAAAACATTTACCAGCCCTTAATAAGTAAGCTATAAAAAGAACTACTATCAGAAGACATGTGAGATATTTATCTAGCAGTTGCACATATAAAGTGTGCTTTTCACCAACAAGAGTGCTATCAACTGTGTAAAGATTATTTCCATGAAACATGCAACTTTTATAGTATATGGATAAACTGTTGATATGGACATATGACAGGGAGACATAACTTGAAGTTTATATCCTAGTTTTCTAAAGCAACTCTACTGTAGAAAGTGTTCAGCCCCTTGTAAGAGCTCAACATCTAAGCTATTAAGTTGTTTCCAGTTACAATTTGGCAGAGCAGTTAAGGTTACCAGTATGGCTTCCCAATCCCAACCTGCAGCAAATCATATAGTTCTTCCAGCTTCCAAGCTCAAAGATGTCTCAAATATTTATTACCTGTGCCTTGCCTTTCATTTACAGCTCCAGAGGTTATCTATAGCCATTTTCAAAAGAAAGAAGCTTCATGCACAGATAAGCTTCATGTCTTGTCTAAAAGAGAGTGTAATGAACCCATGGCAGAGCTGGAAACAGAATCCAAAACTTCTGAATCCATGTCCTCTGCCTTACAACAGTCTGTTTGGCTCCTTACAAGTTCTGATCTATCACCACCACTTGACTAATTTAGCCAAAGCACCAGAAAACAGTAAAAGTGGAAAATTCTCAGACCCCAGACAGGCTTTGAATCACAACCTCTTAAATATGTTACCTTCCATAGAAATTTCTGTCCACTCTACTGCTGTCTCTGCATATCTGCTTGTCAAAAGTACCAGTACTTCCCTATTCCTTCTCACACAAAATGAGTGAAGTTATCTTGAACATGGAACGTAAGTGCGTTAAGCAAGCTCATTTGTCTGTGCCTGCCATAGATTAAATGACATTTATGACAACACCCTTCTAGAGAAATGGGGAGGCCACTTAGTTGATGTTTTTAACAAGCAGCTGTGGAAAAGAACAGCATTCAAGCAAACCAGCTAGTTCAAACAGGACAGCTGTCATAGTGTTAGAACCCAAATGCTCCAACATCCCCTCCCCAAAAAGTCAGAGCATAGGAGGTGATTTCTGCCTCTGCTACATTCAGTGAACTGCTGTTGCATTATCATTACTTACGTTGTTCTCCTAAAATCTTTCTGAAGAGTTGGATATTCTGGCATCTTTCTTATGTCTTCCCAGTCTTTATCTTTGGTAGGGAGGGGAAAAAAAAAGCATTTACAATTCTGAATGTGTAGGTTAAGTAATACATGAGAAGAAATAACTACAGCAGTTGTTTGACTTCCTGTTTGTTGGCCAGTGCTATTGTTCCATAATTGTCAGCATTTCCAAATCCATCAAATTGTCAGATTCTTTGTACCTATACAAACAACTACTCATTTCCTTTAGAAAAAAAAAAACAAACCCAAAAAACCAACTCAGTGGTGTTACATCTGATGCTTTAATGAAAATAAATTACCTGCAGGGAATCCCATTACACTGAAAATGCGGTCTAGCTGATCGTGATGAAAAGGATTACTTGTTTTGATGTCCTCCTGGCGACAGTGAAATATAGGTTCTGAAGTCAACAGTTCAGCAAATATGCAGCCAATTGCCCAAATATCTACGAAAAAAGGAGGATAATTCATGCAAATTTACTGTACTCAATCTCTCTGGTTTTTGTTTCTGCTCAAGTTCTCACCCTTCACAGTAAAATTATATACAGTACTTTAAAAATAATGCATTAGTATAATACATTAAAAAAAGGGTAAAATTTGGAGGGGTTTTTTTTCAACCAAAATTAGAGTTTCCAAATCCAAGTCACTCAATGGCAGTCCAGCACTTCATGTATTCACAGTTATGGCAGAAACCAACACAATATTTGCTGATAACAGTGCTTAAAGGGCATTCAACTGACCATCAAAATCAAATTATAAATACCCCATAAAGATATATGGTAGAACTATTATTTCAATGTATTTCAGAACAATTTCAAACAGATAACTGATAACCAAATAGACACTAAGAAGGAAAACACTAATGAGTCATATGTTTAACCAAATGGTGCAAGCCAGTCACAAAGGAGAAACAAGATCCTAATTTTAATCAAGAGTAGAATAGTGATACCAAACTTCAAAAAAAAGAACACTGCAACAATATTTTAATTCCTTCATCTACATCTCACGCACATAAAAGAAAACAAAAGCATAGTATTTAACAGTTGGACTTGATGACCTCAGAGGTCTTTTCCAACTTTAATGATTCTGTGATTCTATATGCTGATGTTTTACTGAAACAACAAAAAACACTCCCCATATTTCACTGATATGCTTTTTAGATTAAATCTATTGTGGACAAGAACATTAATTTACAAGAGAATAATTTTCTAGATTACATGTATTCATTTTAGTTACTGCTAATCACCACCCATCTTAGCGTTCCGTGTGACTCAAATGCTTTATTATGCATCTTAAAATGAAAGTGTGAATTTGTCAGTGAGAAGAACGTGGTTACTGTCCTAAAAAAAAAAAAATTTGCTACACCAACAAATATGTGTCTGGGATATAACTTTGGAAAAAGGTGTTGAGATCAGATGAGTAATGAGCATAGATTGCTGAATACAAGACTGTGGAGACTTATGTAGTCATTGAGGTTAAATTAGATGACCCTGAGACATTTTTTTGATTTTTTCAAATTTAATGGCACAAATTAAAAAAATAATAACTTTAATGTACAGGTTTAAGAGATAAAAATTATTTAACTGGAGTTTGGTTTATTGGATTTAGACTAAAGAAAACACCAAGAGAGGTCTCTTGTTTGTTGCAACTAATCTGAGATTCAAAATCCTATTTGTTGTCAATAGTGGTCTTTGGCCTATGCTGCCTGAGACACAGAGTGCCCTGAAGAAAAAGCACTGCTCTCTTTATGCAGGTAATGAAGAAATAAGCCATCACACTTTGCCAAAACAGGTCAGTTCCATTTCCATCATGTTACAGGTGTGGAGCTTGGGGTGTCCTAACATATAACCCTTTCTTCCTACTTCCTTTACAGGAAAGTCTGATGACATTTCACTCAGACTTTACAGTTCTGACAGGGTATAACTTGTTCTGTGCATTACATCACATTCTTGAGGTTTTATCTTCCTTTCATTTTTCTATTAGCCTTATCTGCATGAAAACAGTATCTTTAGCTGTTGAGATTTTATCTGCTCAAGCAGCTAATGCAGCATATTAATCACAATTGCTGCCTCGGTAGTAGGCATAAATTATCTACTCCAGAATGAAAATTACTTATTATTTGAAGAATAGAATCTTCAATTAACAGTATCTATTTGTTCATTTTCAGACTAAAGAGAAAATCCTCCCAGAAATGGCTTATCTAGAGGCGAAAGGAATTGCAGCTCTCTTGGTTTTGTTGGCTTTCTGCAGTGCTCATCATCCATCACATAGTAAGGGAGAGGCTGGACCACTGCTCATTATTCTGTTCATTACTGCTCTACCCAGACTGACCTTTTCCTTTTAAAGAAAAAAAAGTAAAATCTAGTATTCTCATTGACAGCAAAGCTGAACTGGGAAATCTCCCTGATGAGATATAGCAAACTTCAAAACTGTTTCTCCTTCATCATCTGAACTGTGCGAGAGCAGAGCCACCATGGAAACACATTCCCACTTCCTGACCCAGCGATTACTACAGAGAGTACATTTTAAACCCTTTGAGAATTCAGAAAGGCAAACATTGTACCAACTGGATGTTATATCTGACCAAACACTGGTAACTCCCAAGCTGGTGTTATAATTTTCTGTGGGATGGCATTATTGGGAAACCATTCTCACAGTTAATAATTTTCTGCTAAGTTTGGCAAATCCCCCTTTTTTTAAACATTCATAATTCACAGTAATAATTTACCACACATGGCATTTTTTCTAGCAGGAATGCCTCATTAAATTCTGCCAAGTTTACAAGCTTCATAAATGCAAGCAGTCTTAATAGGTATTTATCTTCTACATTGTTCATATTAGTCAAGCAAATACAAACTTCACCTCTAACTATGGAAAAAATTTCCTACCCAGTGCCATTTCACGTTTTCAACTTGTCGGCCCTAAAATAAAGTTTAATTATTATTACATGTATTCCAAATCTATTCCAAGTAAGAAGTACTACCCCTCAGAAGAGAGCATGGACAGGGCAAAACTTAAATCACACAAATAGTATTTTTCAAGTACAGAGTATTATTAGTTTAATGCACATCATCTGCTTCTAGCACAAGAGGAACTTCTCATATTGTTGTATAACAATTTCATTATAAATAAAACTTCTTTTAAAAATCAAGTACCAAAATAAGTGGCAAAAATGATCCAATAATTGGTTCACTGCTCTGCCCTCTACTAATGACCCAGAGGGTGAGTTGTCTCATTGCTCCCAAGTCAAAACTAAAACTATAGACAGTATCCATTTGTTATGTCCCAGACCCACCAAAAACTGGGACATACAGGTCCTACAAAGTTGCAATGGGTACTAAGTGGTTTTCCATCTGATGTCTTGGGAGGATCCTAATAAATTTAGCAGAGTAACACAATCATTCCTAGAAGGATGGTTCTGTTTCCTTCAGTCTCTTCTACTATCATCAGACTTCGGGACTAATCTGTGGTAAAAGGTTTTCACTGCTTTTTGAGATGTGTTGTCTTGTTGGGGTTCACCCCTCCAAGACTTCCCACTTTCCCCAAGTTTACACTGAACCTGAGTGCAAGCCAGTTTTGCTCCCTGGGTCTGGGAAGAGGGGTGGGAGTGACTTCTAACCAAACAGCTTGCTCAGGTTCTATTCAGTCCTACTCTCCAGCAAAATATCTTTCCATTGTAACAATACTTTTCAGGTACTGTATAATTTTATAAAAAGAACAGAAATAGCCTTTCAGAGGTGGTCACTTGTGGTTAGGAAACAGACTTTCCATATATATACCTGCATGCAGAGATTATTAGAATATTTGTATGGTTGTCTACGTCCCAGTTTTAAAACCTGTGACTCTAATAGCTTTATAGGTCACCTGAAAAAATCCTCCACGTCCCACTCTACGTTAGCACAGCAGCCAAGAAGCAAGCACAAGATGATGGTGACACAGCTGTTTTAATGATAGGGATGATTAAGCCAACAAATGCCCATGTATTCTTTCACTTCTGTGGCCCAATAATCTCATTTCTGTATTTGTTCCAGTATCTTGGAAACATTCTTTAAGAATACTATGACCATTTAAGACAATAAGACAATTTACTGAGCAATAGCCCTGACTCTCAAAATGAAACATCTTTTCCCATGCATATTAGCCAAAATGTTTCACTGAACACAACACAGAATTCAAGATTAAATATGTTATGATTGTTAAATATATGCAAGAAATAAAATATATAAACAAGCTCTTGGTCTCATATAATTCTTTAATTAAATTCTGTTAAAGAAAGTGAGTAAACACTTGGAAAGCATGTATTTAGCTGAAATCAATCTGAGGAATTCATCATTAGTGAGGTTTGGTTTAGTAGCATCAGCACTCAAACAAACTGCCTTTTTTTTTGTTTTGTTTTGAACACCAAGTCTAGGCTCTAGGACACATCCAAACGCTGGTGAAAGAAGTGAAGAGCAGAGGGACAGCAGAATAGAGTTTCTCTATACCCACCAAGGGCTAATGCAATAACCAAGGTACCCAAAAGCTAATTAGCAAGGCTTTAGCCCAAACAAAGCTGTCCAGGTCACCTATAAGAGCTACAGCATTTATGTAAGATTCACCAAAACTTTCAAATCAATGTAAGGGCAAAAAATGAACCAACAGACTGGAAATCTGAAAGGGGGCTGTGCAGGCAAATGTGTCTAATTTTTTCAAATAACCATCAATTGGTGTAATGATGTGCTGGTTTAAAAGTTAACCAGCAGGGGGAATGAACCCAACTCAAAGGAGAGATTATAAGTCAGAATAACAATTTATTAAAATAATACAGTAAGTACAATAATACAAACAAACAATTGGTCTCAACCCACAAAACCCAAATGTATAACCCAGTACCCTGGGGCCTGAACAAAGTGGTGTTCCTTGGGCCCTGTTTGAGTCCAAAGTAAAGGGAGAGGGGAAGAACCTGCTGGTGGGAGAGCTGCTGCAGTCTGGCCAGAACTGGTGATCGCAGTCCAGTGGTGGTCTAAGTCTGGTTGAGAGCGATGAGATGCAGCCGTCCTCTGGATCCCACGAGTGGGTTGAAAAATGTTCCAAAACTCCAAGATTATATATCCTCCAGTTCAGGCAGGAATGCTTGGTACTCTCCTCAGGGCGGGGAGTTCACAAAGGGTGTGAGGACAGAAACATCCTCCTATCTCACAGGCCTCTTAACACCTAGTTTATAGCCTGAGGAGTCAGGCTCTATGGGCAGAAGGTGCGAATAGTCTATTGACAACAATAGTCTAGTTTCTGGGAAATGACATGGAAGGCTATAGAATACAGTTTTGGGTTACACCCACCATGTTCTATGGGCAGAGGGTGCGAATAGTCTATTGACAACAATAGTCTAGTTTCTGGGAAATGACATGGAAGGCTATAGAATACAGTTTTGGGTTACACCCACCATGATGAACTGATCTCAGCTGTCCTAACTAGGACATTATCCACCCCTTATTCTATGCCATCCATGTCATGCCCAAATTAACCCCCTTTAAAAACTATATCCCTTTAAAACTATATACATCTATCTATCTATCTATCTATCTATATATATACAATGAAACATTACAGACCATTCTCACTCAAAATTAGGTCCCCTTGTGGTACACAACGTGTCTCCCCATCTTTTTGCATTACCCACCACGTGGAACCAGGTCCCTGAGCAAAAACAATCCCTCGGATGGGTTTGCCTTTGCTTGAGGTGGGACTAATCCAAACAGTCTTCCCTAACATTCCTCTCATATGTACCACGGGGACTTTATCTCCATCTACAGTATGCAAAAGTTCTGATTGGGCAGGGCCAGCTCGATTGATGGAACCTCTGGTGTTGACCAACCAGGTGGCCTTTGCTAAATGCAGCTCCCAGTGTTTGAGAGTCTCCCCACACAGTGCCTTCAGAGTGGCTTTCAGCAGTCCGTTGCACCGCTCAACTTTTCCAGCAGCTGGTGCATGGTAGGGGATATGATACACCCACTCAATGCCGTGCTCTTTGGCCCAGGTGTCTACGAGGCCATTCTTGAAATGGGTCCCATTATCAGACTCAATTCTCTCCGGGGTGCCGTGTCGCCACAGGACTTGTTTTTCAAGGCCCAGGATGGTATTCCGGGCAGTGGCATGAGGCACGGGGTATGTCTCCAACCATCCAGTGCTTCCTTCTACCATGGTCAGTACGTAGTGCTTGCCTTGGCGGGTTTTTGGGGAGCGTGATGTAGTCAACTTGCCAGGCTTCCCCATACCTGTACTTTGACCACCGTCCACCATACCATAGAGGCTTCACCCGCTTGGCCTGCTTGATGGCAGCACATGTCTCACAGTCATGGATGACCTGTGAGACAATGTCCTTGGTTAAGTCCACCCCTCGGTCACGAGCCCATCTGTATGTTGCATCTCTCCCCTGGTGACCGGAGGCGTCATGGGCCCATCGAGCCAGAAATAATTCTCCTTTGTGCTGCCAATCCAGATCTACCTGAGAGACTTTAATCCTGGCAGCTCGGTCCGCCTGCTCGTTGTTATGATGCTCCTCATTAGCCCGTTTCTTGCCTACATGAGCGTCTACGTGACGGACCTTCACACTCAGCTTCTCTACCCGGCCAGCGATGTCCTGCCACATCTCCGCCGCCCAGATGGGTTTCCCTTGGCGCTGCCAGTTGGCCTTTTTCCATCGCTCCAGCCATCCCCACAGAGCATTGGCCACCATCCATGAGTCAGTGTAGAGATAGAGTCTTGGCCACTTCTCTCGTTCAGCTATATCCAAAGCCAACTGAACGGCTTTAAGCTCTGCAAACTGACTTGACCCACCTTGTCCTTCAGTCGCTTCTGCAACTCGCCGTGTGGGACTCCACACAGCTGCCTTCCATTTTCGGTTTGTCCCTACAATGCGGCAGGAGCCATCCGTGAAGAGCACATATCGCCTTTCATCTGCGGGTAGCTTGTCATATGGTGGGGCCTCCTCAGCCCGTGTCACCTTCTCCTCCTCTTCTTCAGAGGATAGTCCGAAACTCTCACCTTCGGGCCAATTGGTGATAATTTCCAGAATCCCAGGGCGATTAGGATTCCCTATCCGGGTTCGCTGCGTGATCAGAGCCATCCACTTACTCCATGTGGCATCGGTGGCATGATGTGTGGAAGGAACTCTTCCCTTGAACATCCAGCCCAGCACTGGTAGTCGGGGTGCCAGGAGGAGCTGCGCTTCGGTGCCGATTACTTCTGAGGCAGCTCGAACTCCTTCATAGGCAGCCAGGATCTCTTTCTCAGTTGGTGTATAGCTGGCTTCAGATCCTTTGTATCCCCGACTCCAGAATCCCAGCGGTCGTCCTCGGGTCTCCCCAGGCACTTTCTGCCAGAGGCTCCAAGAAGGGCCATTCTCCCCGGCTGCGGTGTAGAGCACGTTCTTCACGTCCTGTCCTGTCCTTACTGGCCCAAGGGCTACTGCATGGGCAATCTCCTGTTTAATTTGTTCAAAGGCTTGTTGTTGTTCGGGGCCCCACTGGAAATCATTTTTCTTCCGTGTCACAAGGTAGAGAGGGCTTACAATCTGACTATACTCGGGGATATGCATCCTCCAAAAGCCCACAGCGCCTAGGAAAGCCTGTGTTTCCTTCTTGCTGGTTGGTGGGGACATGGCTGCTATTTTGTTAATCACCTCCACTGGAATTAGACGGCGTCCATCTTGCCACTTCACTCCTAGGAACTGAATTTCCTGAGCAGGTCCCTTGACCTTACTCCGTTTAATGGCAAAACCGGCTCTTAGGAGAATCTGGATTATCTTCTCTCCTTTCTCGAAGACTTCGCCCGCTGTGTTCCCCCATACAATGATGTCATCAATGTACTGTAGGTGCTCTGGAGCCTCACCCTTTTCCAGTGCAGTCTGGATCAGTCCGTGGCAAATGCTGGGACTGTGTTTCCACCCCTGAGGCAGTCGATTCCAGGTGTACTGCACACCTCTCCAAGTGAAAGCAAATTGTGGCCTGCACTCCGCTGCCAAAGGAATGGAGAAAAAGGCATTGGCTATGTCAATGGTGGCATACCACTTGGCTTCCTTGGACTCCAGCTCGTACTGGAGCTCCAACATGTCCGGCACAGCAGCACTCAGGGGTGGTGTGACTTCATTGAGTCCACGGTAATCCACCGTCAGCCTCCACTCTCCGCTGGACTTACGCACTGGCCATATAGGGCTATTAAAGGGTGAGCGAGTCTTGCTGACCACCCCCTGGGTCTCCAGTTCACGGATCATCTTTTGTATAGGGGTCACAGAGTCTCGGTCGGTGCGGTATTGCCGACGGTGCACTGTTGCTGTGGCTATCGGTACCAATTGTTCTTCAACCTTCAGCAGTCCCACAGCAGAGGGGTCCTCTGAGAGACCAGGCAAGGTGTTCAACTGTCTGATTTCCTCCGTCTCCACAGCAGCTATGCCAAAAGCCCAACGAAGTCCTTTTGGGTCTTTGAAATACCCACTCCTCAGGTAATCTATGCCAAGGATACACGGGGCCTCTGGACCAGTCACGATGGGGTGTCTGTGCCATTCCTTCCCAGTCAGGCTCACTTCAGCTTCCAGTACAGTCAGCTGTTGGGATCCCCCTGTCACCCCAGAAATAGAGATGGATTCTGCCCCTACGTATCTTGATGGCATTAATGTACATTGTGCGCCAGTGTCCACTAAAGCCTTATATCTTTGTGGCTCTGATGTGCCAGGCCACCGAATCCACACAGTCCAATAGACTCGATTGTCCCTCTCCTCTACCTGGCTAGAGGCAGGGCACCCCTAGTCCTGGTCATGGTACTCATTGTGCTCTTCTTGTGGGTATGACCTGGAGGTCCCTTCAAGAGGATCAGACGTATCATCATTCCTGTACCGTCTGGAGTCTTGCCCACGAGAGACTGGAGCAACGTTTACCCTTGAAGAGTTCTTTATGGTATTTGTTCCTCTTTTCAGTTCACGTACCCGGGCTGCTAAGGAAGAGGTGGGTTTCCCATCCCACTTCCTCATATCTTCTCCATGCTCACGGAGGTAAAACCATAGATCGCTACGTGGAGTGTACCTTCTCTCCTTAGCTGGGGAACGCTGGCTCCTGATAGCAGAGACTCTTGTTCGTCCTGGTGAGATATGGAAAATCCCTTCCTTAATTTCTTCTCTTAGCTTCTGGTGTCCCTCTTCAATTTTCTCTTCTAGGCTTCGGACGTGTTCAGCCAGTTTGGTTTCCACAGATGAGACGTGGGCTCGTAATGGGGCGGTGACAGTGTCTTCATAAATCCTGAGTTTGCTAACCAATGCTCCCACCTTGTCCTCTCCCTCCCTCCATTGCAGCGTTGCTAAGTAGCGGGAATACATTTCTGGCCCGAGTCGTGCAAACTTTAACCACATTTGGGAGGTGCACTGTACGCCATCTGGACTCTTAGGGAATCTTTCATCCTCTGAAAAGATTATCTCCAGTACAGCTAACTCCCTTAAGCACCGGATACCTTGTTCCATCGTGTTCCACTGTCCTTGCTGTACGTGGAGGTCCTCCTTGCAAAGGTATCTCTCCCTCACACTGGACAACAGTCGCCGCCAGAGGCTGAGAGTTTCCTGCCTCCTTCCAATCCCCTGATCAATGACTACATCTCGAGACAGGGATCCCAGCTGTCTGGCTTCACTCCCATCTAGGATCGTATCGTTAGCTGCGGCATCCCAGATTTGGAGCAGCCAGGTCAGAATGGACTCGTTCGCCTGTCGTGTGAACTCTCTCCGGAGCTCACGTAGCTCACCCAGGGACAGGGACCGAGTGATTATTTCTGGCTCTGTCTCCTCCGGTGGATGTGAAGGTCCCGCCTCTTCGTCATCATTTGCTATGCGAACTGATTTAGTCTTTGATTTCCTTTTCTGGACAGGGGCGACTGCTATTGGTTTTGCTTGTTCTTCTGGCTCCTCGATGGTTTGTGTGGACACGGTGCTGGTTGGTTCATTTCTTTCTCCCTCTGACTCAGCTGTGGTTTGGGTGGACGTGGTGTCTGCGGATTTGCTCCTTCTCTCCTCGCCCTGACAGTGCTGTATCATGTCAAGCAGTGCCCGGTAGGCAGTGGCCAGGGCCCAGCAGGTTGCTGTGAGCTGGCCATCTCTGGAGCTGCCAGAGCATTTTTCCTTCACCAGTCTTATCATGCTAACAGGATCCTGCAGTTGTTCAGGGGTGAATTTCCAGATCATTGGAGGAGAAAACTTTTCCAAATACTGGCTGATGTCCTCCCACTTCCCGTGCCACTCAGCATTATCTGCTCCCAGGGCAGGTGTCCAACCAACCTCCCTAAAAGGCACTTTTCTGACCCTAAACATGGTGTACACAGTACAGAGCAGACAGAGCAACACTAACAATAACATTATGCTGTCCTTAACATCAAAAGGGAACTCAATATTTTCAAAAACTGTTTTAGCAGGTCTGAAGGGGAAGAAGGAGGTGGGAGGCTGGAAACCATCCACCCCTGTTCCCCCAAAAAGCTGGGTACGATTTTTAATGAGGCCCCAGAGGTAGCAACCCAAACCAGGACAGGCAAACAGGACTGAATACACATTTACAATGAAACTCATTGCTTCTGATGTTAGAATGACATAAACATAATATACTAATAAAGCAATTTGGATCCCTCTCCCTGGTCTTAAAGAGAGCATCAAAACAGGCAAATAATACGCCATCTGTGGAAATATGAACAGGCTCAAATACAACATCCATGTGAGTGCATCAAACAACATGGTGATCAGGGAGTTTCTATATTCAAATAGACAAATGCTTCAAATGAAATTGTGATTCTGACTTCTCTCTCTCTGCCCCACGTTGGGCGCCAAAATGTGCTGGTTTAAAAGTTAACCAGCAGGGGGAATGAACCCAACTCAAAGGAGAGATTATAAGTCAGAATAACAATTTATTAAAATAATACAGTAAGTACAATAATACAAACAAACAATTGGTCTCAACCCACAAAACCCAAATGTATAACCCAGTACCCTGGGGCCTGAACAAAGTGGTGTTCCTTGGGCCCTGTTTGAGTCCAAAGTAAAGGGAGAGGGGAAGAACCTGCTGGTGGGAGAGCTGCTGCAGTCTGGCCAGAACTGGTGATCGCAGTCCAGTGGTGGTCTAAGTCTGGTTGAGAGCGATGAGATGCAGCCGTCCTCTGGATCCCACGAGTGGGTTGAAAAATGTTCCAAAACTCCAAGATTATATATCCTCCAGTTCAGGCAGGAATGCTTGGTACTCTCCTCAGGGCGGGGAGTTCACAAAGGGTGTGAGGACAGAAACATCCTCCTATCTCACAGGCCTCTTAACACCTAGTTTATAGCCTGAGGAGTCAGGCTCTATGGGCAGAAGGTGCGAATAGTCTATTGACAACAATAGTCTAGTTTCTGGGAAATGACATGGAATGCTATAGAATACAGTTTTGGGTTACACCCACCATGATGAACTGATCTCAGCTGTCCTAACTAGGACAAATGAAAAGGTATAACCTCTGCAAAAACACATCTTGCATCTCTTCTGCTGAGCACAGCAGTAGATTCTAGACTTATCAGGAATCTTTACACACAATGATCTAGGAGCGCAGAGATGCTACAGAAAATGAGTTTATTAATCTTTACACTGGTTTTAAATACCTAAAATCAGATTTAAGAAAATAATGTATCTTTAAAGAAGGATTTCTTTAGTCTAGTTGTTGCTGTTACATATAGACACACAAGGGAAAGATCTTCTCATTTGTACAAAGGTCCCAAATTTTGTATGCTTCATTGAAACTTTAGTCAGCAAAACAGAAGGTCAAAGAAGAAGTGATTACTAGCCTTCTAAATTTGATACCTTCCATGGAGAACTGCAAAGGGGGTCAAACATTTACATGTGACAGGTTTTTCAAGGGGAAGTAAAAAATGGTGTCAGTGGGCTAAGGGTCAGAAATTTGCTGTCACTCATTGGTAAGTTAGGTAATGTTTACTAATCTTTAACAAAAAGCATCTCAACAGAACATGGCTGAAGAATAACTTACACTGTAAAGCCATAAAGATGACTGTACTGCAGGCAGAAACAACACCTCTCAGTAATCTGAGGCATGCTCACAGCCAGCCAGACACATATCTAAGAACAATATTTTATTTCAAAAGCATGTTATCTCCTGTGCCTTGATAAAGAGCCAAGATAATTCAAAACTTTTAACTGCAAACCCATATTAATTCAAATTAATAATGAAAGCCATTATCCTCACTTTTTTACCTGTATGCCTTAATCCTAGCCTTTTAAACTAAGTTGCCCTCTTCTCATGTTTGTGCTAACAATTTACTTAATTTCAATTAATACAACCTTCAAAATTTTAAGCCTCTCTCTTGAATGAAATTCTGAGTTCACTTAAATCAATTGTAATTTTCTACAGTGGTTTAGTGGGCCAGGATTTCTTTGTTCCCTCTTAAGAGAGGTATTTTAAGTTGTCAAAATATTTTATTTTCCCACTTAAATTTCTATTCCTCGGCATATTATCATTAAATTAAGATCCTGGATCAGATGATTTCAGACTTCTGCTGTGCATTAGACACATTATCTAGCTTGCAACATTACACTTAAATTACTGTGCTAAGCTTGACAACACAAGTACAACAGATGTAATACAGGGAGTGGCAATAAAATCAGATGCCCTAAGTAGTCCTCTCATGTAGCAGAAATATAATTTCAGAGAAATCTTGTAAAAGGACTTAAATATTTTGTATACAGAACTTCACACCCAAGAATTTGAAAATTCTGGGTTTACAGTTCCATATGAAAACTTGTATTTAACATGTGCAGTCTATGTCCTGAAGAAGACAGGAATCATCAAGGCAGGGAAGCTGCAATCAACAGTTGTACCACAGAGCACAAGAATTCGACTTTTACCAACATCAGCAGCTTGAGAATTAAGTCTTTATCGACATTATACTGCTTTTGCAAGGCTTTTCAGTTACTGTCTTCCCAAATACTCCTCCCATCACTACCCCCAAATCCTATATACTATATTTTCATCAGCAATTCTTTAACCCTTCAGTTGTGTCTCCAAGACTACTACTATATAAACTACAGATCATCTACTACATTAGCTAGCAGTAGAGCAGCTAACATCCTTGAGAGCATAGAGTGATGGTTGCATGAATGCAGAACAGGGAGATGTTCTTCTTTCTACTCTTCTCTTAGTTCTTCCAGAAACTGGGGTGGTCTCCAACCTCAGGTGATGTCACTTCAGGGCAAGGAATTAGGTCAGTGGGACAAGCGCCTAGTTCTGGCATGGAAAGTGTTAAAGCCTTGTTTTTTCCCTAATCCTAAGCCTTCAGGTGTGTCAGAGACAGCCAACTCCAGTATCTCTAAGACATAGTAAAGAACATACTGCTACTTTTGTTTCAGCAACAGCACTGTTATACCACAGAGGGTTCAAGAGGTTTCCTGGTAAGTGCCAAAACCTTTCAAAGAAACAAAAATAAAAAGACAAATATCCTTTCAGTGACAACCCATCAAAAGCACGAGGAATGTAATGGGTGACAGAAAAAGCAGCTTTGTAACCTCAGGGCTACATCCCCCTACCAAATATCAAACAACTATAGCAAGTAAAGGAAGTATGAAAGCTTCTCATTGCAAAGGTCAGGAGTCTCTCGTATATTATGAAGTACTAAGCAGGTCTAATACAGAAAATGTTACTATTTCCTCCTATAACAATGAAAGAATTAAAACCAGGCAAGATTAGCCCCTGCCTGGTAAAATAGTATTTAAAAAGCTTTTCAGGGAACATCCACAGCTCTGCATTTCATAGAATCACATGAGAAAATATTATTGATGGTAGCAAATGAGAAAAAGCAGTGCATATTCTTAGGAAGGAAAATACACTATTTCTTTTCTAATTAAATGAAGAATATTTTAATAAACTAGCTTTTCTGTACACAGTGAAGTTCTTTGGAAGTTAGCTCCATGTTAAATGAAGAGGGACAGTGAGTTTGTAATTTATTGTGTGCTCCTACTTAGCTTGTGTTTTTATCTATTACAACTTTTTACTAGGTCCAATATGTCAACACCTTTAGAGCTAACATAAGGTGAGCAAAAGGCCTGCTATCTGCTAAATTGAATTATAACAATTATAACATCTGCAAAGAATACTTTCTTGGCTTGCTCCAAGTAACAAGCTATGACAACCTTTTCTGGGAGTTATTATAGCTTTTGATCACTACCTTACTTCAGTCAACTGAGAGGAATGTGCAAGATGAAACCTTGCCTCTTTGCACAATCAGAGAAGTTTATTCGTCCTTCCAAATAAAGTGCTTTACTTTACAATATCATAACATTTCTGTTATTAAGGCTTTCAGACTTGCAGCTATTTCTAATAAGGCCTTGACAATAACCAACACAATTAGAAGCAACTCCGTTGGATAAGCCACGAACTAAACTGGTGTGAAGAGTAATTCTGCTGTGAGTCACAGCTATTGACAAGAAGCCGACTTGTGAAGCAATCCCACCTGTCCTGAGAACAAGTCATTCTACTCCATCAGTGTTGTAACACTGAAAGTTTCAGTAGATATTGCTGAAATAATTATGCTTGAAGATCAAACTGATGGATCGTCTAAAACAACTCCTCTGCACCAGAAGTATGCATCTTGTTATGATGGTAGGCACTTGGTTTTCATCCAAAATCAACTTCTGTGAACAAACTTTTCAGATATGGTAGTAAATAGAGCAAATTAAAAGCCTTCATTATTGCACCATTTAGTTAGGATAAAATGTTTATGGTACCAGGTTTTACAACAGACAACCTTTTGTACCTTTAAATGGTTCATTTAAAAAGATGAAATAATGAGACAGCAGAAGTGTGCGAAGCACCAACCAACTCCCCACACCTCCTGAAGGGACCGGAGATAATGGCAGGTGTAAACAGACAGGCCTTGGCCCATACAAGCAAAGACCGTCTGTGGAGAGACCTGTTGTCCTGTCGTCTTCAGCCACGGGAAGAGAGAAGAGAGCGAGCTCTCTTATCTGTGCCTTATTTATATGTTGTGTTACGCTAAAGGATGATATGGAATACTTATTAGATTTCTGACCCCCCTTGCTAAGGAAGGCCTAAAAAATCCCAAAAACCAACCCACTACACTGAATTCATGGCATAGGTGGCTTTGGGAGATTAGAGAATCAATGCTGCTGCTGCAAAGGTCATCTGCCTGGTAAAGGGTAAAGTTGGTGAGATACTAGGGAAGGAAAAGCTTGCTCATATGAGGCCCTGTGGTTATTAACAGTTGGGAAGAACACAAAGCTGATACTCTGAGGGAAAAACAATTAGAAGGAAAAAAGACACAGAACTAAGACTATGACCAACAGAGAGGATTTTTGGTCCACAAATCATTGATGACCCTTGATGAATATGGGACTAATAAGCATTAATAAGGTAGATTTTTGAAGGCACCTCTTGCTCAAAAGTGGATTTTTATCACAGAGTTGTTTCTACAGAGAATATTCTGCCTTCTGAGTATTTTTATGTTATTTTATTTTTCCTACTCTAAAATAACCCATGTACAGTTAAGTCATAGTAGTCATCCTGCAGTAGTAAATCTGCCAATATACTGAATAAAATGGTAAAAGTATCCAGTACTTCCCTTCATAAGTGTTGCAAGGGGAGAGAGTCAAGAGAATACAAAAAAGTATTAGGTGACCACAGGCAGAAGTTTACAGGTTAATTTACAGAGCAATCTAAATCAGGACAGTTAGCAGATTCTAGCTGAGATTGAGGATCCTGCAGTTTTGTTTTCCTTTTCTTCCCCCCCTTTTTTTTTTTCCCAATGTCCAGAACATGTATATTTCTCAAGTTAAGTGATATCTCAAGTGATTTCTCAAGTTAAGTGATATTCTCAAGTTAAGTGATATAAGTTCTCAGAAAAATTAATTCATTCATTGAGTTAACAAAAATAATTTACAACACACTTGTACTGGAGCTCCCTATTATCCTTAATTGACTATTTTCAGGACAATACCATTAAGTAGTGTCCCCAGTCAATAGAAAATGAAACAACACATTGGATGGAACAAATGAAACGTGGCAAACCACATACAATAGTTAGGACTGAATCAGTATTTAAATCCATGTCTCTTGAGATCCAGCTTACTGCTGCTAAGAGATGAAACTTTACTGTCTGCCCCATGTTGGAGTACCTCCACTGGTTTTACAACAGTAGAGATGGGTCTGACCCACTGCACTGTTCTCATTCTCCTGACTATTAAACTAGTACACACCTCTTAGACTCTACAGAGTTGACAAGGGCCACCAGCTTTACTAATTTCCAGACATAACGTATTTCAGAAGCAAAGAGTAATAGAGCAGTTAGAAGGCAGGAACCACATCTCAAAACAGTTAATGTATTAAAATGTGTAACAATCCTGTTGCTGTCAGCATCTCAAGCTTCCCAAAATACACATTAACGGAGCTATAAAAGTTTCTAATTAGACAATGTAACAATCCTTTATATAACTTTACATTTTTTAGATGACTATAATGTAGTGGAGCACAGGAAATGCCTTTTTTGGTGGTGCGGGGGAAGAAACCTGTATAGTATTTCAGAGATATTTTAGTATTTTAGAGAGCAAGAGGAAAAAACAGCAGTAAATCATCCAGCACCTGCAATAACTAGATAAGAGAACAACAATTAATCCTTGGTATTAAAATATTTTGCCTTTCAGAAAAAAGCATGAGAACAACTTTGATAACCAAAATTAAGGAAGTTTATCACATGCCAAAACAAGTTTACCACAAAATATCATCTGAATCCAATTACTTCTCATGTCATATAACATTGCCCAGGGCATGAACAAGGCTCCCTTTCTGATGCTGTCTCAGTTTTTCTTTTCAGCATGCATAAATGAATATTTTCAAAACCTCTCTACTTTACTTTTCTTTTCTAGCTTTTCCACAATCCCTTCCCTCAAATCAAAACCTCTCACAAGCAGGAATGTGGATCCCTATGCAGGAAACAGATGCTGATTGACTGTAGATTTGATCTTCTTAATTATCTCTCATATATGTTTAAAAGCAGTCCTGCTCCTATGGACCACAGGTGGGAACCTCCCCTGTACATTTTTTCTGAGGAGTTTTCTATCTTCTGGTTGGACTCATTCGTAATTTCTGGTTTACCAAATTTTCCAGATAGGTCTTCATTTTTCCTCCCAACCCTCCCAGAACATGAGACCAGAAGAGCTTTAGGCATCAGTCCAAGATTTCCAGAGGCCCCACAGCCTGGCCAGCATGCCAACAATCTGTGTGCACACAGTAAGGACATCTGATGCACTTGGAATGTGTGGAACTCACTGCATAGGCAATATGGAACACATATGCACATATTTCCACCCTAAATCCTACATAATGCACCCCTGATATTTTCCTCACTTTTTTTCCTGCATGAAGTCAAATGGAGTTGTTGAAACTCTGACAGATCCCAGCATTCATTATAAATTCATTCCCTCTGATACATCAAATATTTTCCTGTGACATTTGCTTTCAAAGGCATTTTGATGTCTGCTTATACCTTTTACATGTTTCCAGCTTCCATAACCACATGTTAGTCTGGAAATAGAATGAGGTGACAGTGCTGTGAATTACGGTTTCCGTACACCTCAGTTTTGTTCAGGCTGGTAAATGCAGTTGCCACATGGCCATTTCTGACATTCCCACTGACTTATAATTTGGACAAGTGTGGAAAGGTAACTAAGCAATAGAGATTTCTCGAGTTTCCAGATTTATTTTTTCACAATAAATAATCCCATCCTTTTTTGGATAGTGTTTTAGCCTTGCTTAATGGATGGCTGAATGATCACTCTAAAGAACTCTTTTGTTAACAACATCCAAATCATCTAAAATACTATATAAGTCATCTGATGCCATTTATCAAATATACTGTTGCTTTAATTAAGGCAAGTGGTAAAGACAGGTAAGATACATGCTCATTTGATAGCACTGATAACTATACAAGCTGCAACTTGATACAAACAGGTCTTAATTATGTTATTTTCTTGATAGGCTACAAGATGCCCCAGAATGAATCATGTTGGAGACCGTCACATGCTTTCTTAAAAAACTATGATGAAAAAGAGTTTTTACTACTTGCTTTACCTACTAAAACATTTTTTCTAATCTGATGTTCCCAGAGTAAAAAAAACCATCTAATTAACGTCTCCTTTCAAGCTGAAAGCCAGATTACTGTTTCCTTCATTTTACCACAGCAATTTTGTTTCTTTAAAAGGGCAGAAAACTTTGCCCATACATGAAAGCAGCACTGTACCTTGCCACTTACTTCAACCTTGTTTATTTAGTATTTTGAGCATTTTCCATTGTGCTGGAGACTTTCTAGTTCGGTAATTTTATTAACGTTTCCATGATATCAAGCATTTTACATTTTCACCGCAACTTAGTTTCACCTGAAGCTTCTTCAGGTTACTTTTATTTGCAGGTTTTACTTCTTTGATAGAGCTTTGGGATCTGACGATCACAAAGAAACAGATTCTGTTTTTAAATTATGGTGCTGAAAATGCAGAAAACATCCACAGGCTACAATGTATTTAGTATGGAATAGAGTGATCTTTGGCTTCTACAACACCATTTTCCAATTTACATTCATTTGGTAAGTTAGTTGTAACGATGTAGCAGATATATATGAAACTTTATTAACAAGTAGGGTTTACATTGTAAACATTCACAGTTCAGGAAACTAAACATTATTCCCCATAAAACCGTATCATGGGCTTTTTACTATGCTTTAATTATGCAGAAAGCAAAAGCTATTTCTGTTTTTAGCAATAGTATTTTCCTGACTCCTCCTGTACCTCCTTAAAACATGATCTTATATATGTGATGAACAACTACCAGTTCTGCAAAGAAATAAATGAAAAATAGAATAATTCATTAGTATGAAGGGACAAACTAAATAAAGGAAAAAATGTCACTGAAAAAATACCCCTAAAATAATCAAATATGCTTATATATTGTTTTGTGTAATACACAGTTCTTTCTAAACATTCTATATTTAGTTTAATATTACCCCAAAGTTATTTTGAATACACTGCTAATAATTAAATTATATATGAAACTAAGATAAGGTAGAGAGTATTAGATACAAGACACAGAAAAAAACCATTTAAAATCAAGACAAAGTCAGTAAAAACCTATGCAAACATCTGAATTACCTAGCAACTATTAAACACTGTTCAGCATGTTGCAGAAGAGTACGGATAACAATGTATTCCTAATAAAGTCAAAGAAAAATATTTCTCACCATGACAAAATTGGAAGAGAATAGACTAAAGCTGGCATGACATTGCTTTTAGCCTTATTTTATTGATACTTACTAATTAAAAGTTATATATTATCTAAAAAGGCATAAGAAAATAGCTATGGAAAAAAGCAGCTGTACTAAATAACGTGTCATTTTTTTTCATAATGTGCTATATCTAATCACCTTTATTCTAAATTATTATTTCCAACTGAATTGCAGTTAAATGAGAATTTTATATAATTTATGAGTTATTACTAAAAGCAATACATTAGAACTCCCAAGAATTGTGTAATACTAAGAGATGTTAAAATTATATTTCTAGCACAGAGATTTAAGAGAGAGCTTTAAGAGTTGCGTCCTTTGCCAAAAATATTAGCATTCAAGTTAAACTGTCACTAGCATGCTTAGCTCACAAGATGGTCTTTTTAAGTGCACATAATGTTAGAAGCAAAACACAAGTCTGGACTCATGAAACTGCATGAATGTCACCACTATCATTTTGTTACTCACTTCTTCCCTTTACCCTAAAGCTAAACATAGGCCACCTCCATGTCCCCTTACTCTTTTCTATTCAGTCACATGCTCCTCTAATCCTTCAGTCAGCCTACAAATCTCAACTTGGAACTTTCCAGTTTTCATTTCTGTATTTTTTATTTTGCTGCCCAAATTGTTTTGAGTGCCCCTCAGCACTCACATGGCATGCCAGGTACTATGTAACCATTCACAACCCCTCCTGGGGAATTCACTGGTGTGATACAAGAAATAAAAGCCTCAGGAATAATAAACTACTAGCAAAACAGATTTCTCTGAAGTAGCATCATCCTCTAAAGTTCCACAGGGACTCCTCATCTGTGTTTTAGTATAGACTACAGATCCCTCAGGGCAAGAACCAAGTTATTTATGACATAATTAAGCAAACAACAGCATTATACTAACTCATTCTTCAAAGAGATATCCTGAGATAATGGTACATATCACTCACCTAAATCTCCAAACAATATGCTATCTATCAAAAACAGGCAATTGTCAGTTGAAGTAACTTCCCAGTACCACACACTCAGTGCAGGTCACTCAGTAATCTGGTGCACTCAAATCAGTGTTTTCCGCTATCAACAGGCAATTTAAGCATCTAATTAACAGGTGTTTAAGGCAATCCTTTTGGTGTTTTCTTTAAACACTTCTGGCAACTGTTTTAACCCACTACAGGGTGCAGCAAGCACAGACTTAGTAGTTAGCAGCCCAGTTTGCATGGTGGCAGAAGCGAAGCAGGCCCTAAGAGTCTGCTTCAGACAATGGGATTGTGCCACTACCATGCAGGAGGCAGGGGCACTACAAGGCTCCATCCCCAGCACTCACTGGAGAAGATACCCTGGGATGGCTCCGTCTCAGCTGAGGCAGAGTTCCAGAGGGAGCGTGCTGCCATGCAAGACTCAGTCTGCAGGATGACACTGGCATCACAGTGGGAGATACACTCTGGCTGGGGCACTGAGACACCAACAAAAGGAGCAGTGAGAGGAGGTGAACAGACTGGGAAGGTTTCATCACTGCAATATAAGAAAGATATTAAGCTATTAGAGAGCCTCCGAAGGAGGACAACGAAGAACCTAGAATTCCCTAGAAGAATGCCACTTTAACAGCCACAGCTCTTTCCCTTTTGAAGGTTTATAAGATTACAGGATTTCTGAGCCATATCAAGAACATATACAAACCAATGCAAAGGATATTTCTGTTTTAAAAATAAAACCAACAATACATTTAAAATGTCCAGCTCGTATTGAAAAATAAAAGCACAGTCCTCAGAAAGTTTCAGTCTGAAGTAATCTTTTATGGATTGGATAATACTCCATCTGCTGCTACTTCAGGAAAAAAAAACTAGATAGTCAGCTGAATCTCTTATCTATTGTAAAGCCACCATCCTTTACAAAACTTGCAGGCAACAGGACAGCTTACCAATGGCTTTTGTGTAATGTCTGGCTCCAAGTAACAGCTCTGGAGCTCTGTACCAGAATGTCACCACAACTGGATCCAAGTCTGCCAATGGCTTCAAAGGCGAGTTAAACAATCTTGCAAAACCCATATCAGCTGGGGAATGGGGAGAAAAAATAGAAAAGAATATTTATTTAAATTTTAATACAAAGAAAACAAAATTTAACAGTATTGCCAAAAACAATTATAACAAAAGCTTAAAAACATTAAAAGTTACAAATCAAAGTTTCTAACAAAGCACAGTTACTCATAATAATACTGAGCCAAATTTATCTAAGACTAAATTCCATTTACTTCGTTCATAAGACTATGAAGGATAATGTTTGACTTCAGTGTTTTCACCACGGGATTGTAAAACTTCACACAACACAGACACCTGTTTATTTTTTAAAAAAACTCCAACAGAAACTTGGTTAACTAAAGTCAATAGTGGTAGGTCTCTAATGTACATTTTTTTAATAGTAATTTATAAAAGGGTGAGTCTTTGCGGCTGCTATGTATTTACCCAAAGTGCAAAACCAAAATGACTACAGTGTAGATTGTTTTGAACTATTTTTCAAGGCATGTCTCCTACTTGATTTGGAGGAATGAACTCCAGAATCAGTCAGTATATACTGTTACAGAGGTGTATTTTAAAAGTAAGCACTGATATATAACTCAAAAATTCTCTCTAGAAAGAGTCTTGTAACAGTAAGAAATGCTCAATGGGAAAGTACAAAATTGGGCGTATCCTCAAACCCACACATTTTAAATCCAATTTAAATCTGCAACTTATCTTTTATACCACTTCACTTAAATCTTTCTGCTTCCAAAGTTATGAAATGCCAAGTATAATTTTCTTGCTGTTGCCCATACAAATACAAGCATATAAATCAATAATTATTAGCTGAATGTTTTCAAACACAAGAAAATTGATGAATGCAGAGTCCAATATGAAAAACTAATGAAGATCTCTTTCTGTCTTACACTGAAGATCTGTTTTTTTAAAGTAACCCCTTAGCTATGCAATGAAATTTTCTAAAAATGTTTACCTATTTTAACTCTTCCTCTTTCAGGGCCTTCACCCATTACCAGAATGTTTGCTGGTTTCTGGAAAACAAAAAATCAGAATTTTTAGTTGATCAGCCTTTGGTGATTATCTTCAAGAAGAATAAAAATATGTACGTTCATTTTATAACTAAAACATTTCTAGAAATATCCTTAGAAGTCTAAGATTACCATACCTTTATGTTTTGCTGACATTTAGTTATTATCCCTAGTTACCAATTTCACAATTAGAAAAACAGAAAACTACTTTGACGTTTCACTGTAAGAAATGCAATCTTTAACTACATTTGCATTCCTATTGTTACCAGAATGATTAAGTTCAGTGGAAAGATTTTCTTCTACAGGAAGCAGTTTTATGCTACACATCAATAACCTAGCAAAACCCACTTTTGCTAGTATAACTTACTGAAAGTGATGCCAAATCTTGGTATGCAAATGAGTATGCATCAATGAGTGTCAGTTTTATTATCGTCACATATAACTCAATTTTTAGAGCTGTGTTTGTTTTTAGAGTATGAAAGAAAAAAATCACATTGGCAAAAGAACTTTTTCCACAAAGTTGATTTCATGCTTGAAAATTCACTTAAAACAGGAATGTACACAGACAGCTATGTCCACAAGCTTTTGACAGTGTAGACAGCAGCTTTGCAAGTAGAACGAAAGCTTTATAGACATTTTTTGCAATCCATAGTTGTTTGCAACCAGCTGCTTGTGAACACCACATAAAATCTGCACATGACATCACAGCAATTGTTCTGCTATTAGAATCTAGGTTCCCTCAGACATCAATAATCATTCCTTGGAAACTTTTCCCTATTGTTTTAACAGCTGTAAAAAAGTAAACAAGATTGAAAACATAAAGTGATTTGAATGAAGAGATGCATAACAAACTTTCAAAGCAGAATTTTTGGGAAGTTAATCCCAACAATAATTGTATTTAAAATCCCTAATGCCCAGAGAGGTCCACTCAAGTAGGATTTGTCCAAGAATATGAAAGAGATGTCCAGAAAGCCACCACCAAAATGTCACTTAAATTCTCAGTGCCTTGCCACTATTTACCTGAAATGAGACACTCAAACTAGGGTTACTAATTCTGCTCAATATTACAAACCTTTAGCTTTTTTGAAAAAGCAAACCAACCACCACCAACAACAAAAAAAGTACCCTACCTATTCTTTCTCTTTCCCTGGGACGCTGTTCTCACTTCCCACCTCACATCCAGTGCTAGACATTGCTTCTTCCCTGGCTCCAACCACAACCTCTCTTTCCAGATGCCATTGCCTCTTTTATTACTTCTTTTTTAATCTACAATTGTCAACGCCATCCCTGACTTTTCATTCCCCAACATATATTTGGAACCATTCAAGAGGCAATATGCACTCCCTTGGAGAACACAAGAGCTATTTCAATCGATCTTGAGCAAACACTCACCAGCAAATCTAGGGAAGATAAAAATTATGCTTGCTCTTAGCTAATATTTAAGGATAATAAACTCAACACCTCAAGGTGGCTGTCAAACTCCAGTTGTACATTTATGTATTACGCAGAATTGAACATTCCAGAGAACAAAACAATCCGATTCTGCATATTCAGTAATCAGGTAGCAAGGGAAGCATGCAAGTTCAAGCAAGGGAGCAAAATCCCAGTTTCCTTGCCAGAATTCTTCCTAAATTTTTGCCTGAAGAGTTGAGTATGATGAGTTTGCTGGACCGACAGGCTGAGGGCAATGGTATGAGGTTCAGCAACGCAAAGTGTTGTGTCCTGCCCTTGGCCCACAACAACCCCACGCAGCACTACAGGCTGGGGGAAAGAGTGGCTGGAAAGCTGCAGCTGCAGGCATTAGAACAGGCTGCTCAGGGAACTGATGGAATCACCATCCCTGGAAGCGTTCAAAAAAACGTGGATTTGGCACTTGAAGACATGGTTTAGTGGTGGACATGGGGGTGAGAGGTTTATGGTTGGACTTAATCTTAGAAGTTTTTTCAACCTTAATGACTCTGTGATTCCATGAATCACAAATCACTTCAATAGACCTTTATATTCAGGATTGGATTATGCACTATAAAAATGCATTTATTTGTCAAGTGAAGAAAGCTGATAAAAATGTAGTTACTGCACTGATTTATGGGTCAGGGTTTTTTCTAATTAGGTTGTAAGAAATAAACATTATAACACCAGGAGATTTACCAAGATAAAAATCAAAATCTAAGCATAAACAACAGGATTCTCAAAACATCTCACAAGAGTTACATTTTATCTGTGGCAATACAAGATTTTCCAAGTAGCAATTTCTTCATAGAAAAAAACTCCAACTATTTTATCCGCTGACATAATCCACAATATTCACAGAATAGCTGAGGTTGGAAAGGGCCTCTGGAGATCATCAAGTCCAATCCCCCTGCTTTTAGCAGGGTCAACTACACAGACTGGTCAGGCCTGAGCCCAGTTGAGTTTTAATCTTTTCCAGGGATGGAGACTCCACAGCCTCTCTCTAAAACTTCTAGTGTTTTACCACACTCACAGTAAAAAAAGGCTAGTCACACACTACATTTATGCCCACTGCTGCCTGTCCTGCCACTGGATAGCATTGCAAAGAGTCTGGTTTGGTTTTCTTTATTCACACTTACCAGGTATGTAGATGCATTGGTAAGATCCCACACAAGCCTTCCCTTCTTGAGGCTGAACAGTCCCAGCTCTCCCAGCCTTAGAAAGACTCCCCGAACCCCTAAATGACTTAGTGGCCCCACGCATACAGGAGATACACTAGGTTAGATCTGAACTATGGAAGCAAGGGACTTGTCCATTTATGTAATTTTTAAAGCCAGAATGTTTTGAAGAGATGTTGTTCTGTTTAAAATGTAAATCTGTACTAATGAGTAATCCACCTAGGACCAGGACCCCGCTTGGGCAGCCAGCAGAGAAGCAAGCTGATTTACAAACTTATCATAGTCATGTTGATTAGCTCTTGTGAACCTCTGTATCTGAGAGAGTCAGGGGAAACAGAGAAGGAATAAACTGGGAAACAACTAAAAACTTATTTCCAAAAGAACAAGCACTTCTCCTGAGGTACCACCATCAATGTGGAGATGACAGGCATTTCATGGACGGCAATCTGATGCCTGCAGGATCCCACTGATCTGCAGATCACTGTCTCAGTAGCAGCTTGAGTTCCTCTTGTTAATCAGAGCTATTATGGCTAGGAAAGCATTTTCAATGCATGTACACTGAACCAGTCAAAGAGTTAACACCGAGCTGATAGGGCTCATCTTTCTGAGATACAACATATGATATCCAGCTCCTGTGCCCATGAATTTTTATTTAATAAAAATATACAGCTTCAGAGGAGCTTAAAATGTAGGTCACATGTTTTGTGGTTGTTTTATATAATGACTTGAACACTGTAAAGTAAAACTCCTCACCTCCCCAGAGTCTTGACAATGCACATGCTGTGCTGAGAGTAACACAACCCATACGGAGCAGCAGTGCTTGGCTAAACAAGTGGCACCAAGGCAGAGTAGTAGAACTTCAGGTGCTCAGGTATGGAGCAAAGACTTTAGTTTACTTCAGAGAGATTAATGTGACATCAGAGATCCTCAGGAAAGTATGTAATGAACGTTCCATCGTGACATCAGAGATTGGACTGTTTAAGGGGAATGCAAACAACTTCTTGGAGAAGGTAGAATGTGTTAGCCTAATCTCTGTATACATAGCATTTTAAATATCAAAACATTTTACTCCAAAATAGTAATTTAATAGTCTACTATAAAGCTACAGTCTAGTATACTGTAGTTACTGGACAGCTGCAAAAAATCAGATTCAGAAACCAGGAATTAAAAAGCCCCATATCTCATGTTTGTTCTGGCTACATACAAGTCATAAGCAGCAGTCTAGTTCCTAAACAAATCCTACTGCTATCCGTGTGAGGAATAAAACAGAGTTTTAGGTGGAAGAAAACATGAAGAACCAAGCAGCAGCAAGGAGACCAAAGCTCGACACATACTTAGAGTAAATCATGTCTCTATCTGATAATTTTAATAAAGAAAGTTTGAGAAGCCCTGCTTAAAATTAACTAAATCCTTAGAGTAAAAGGTAACTCAACAAGGACTACACTTTCAACTAGTTACATCCCAATTAATACTTTCTCTATTTTCCTCATACTCTCCCCTTGCCGAGAACACAAACACCAGCTGGGAAGCAAAGTGATGCTGCTGCATCTCCACCTATCTAGTTGCTATAGAAACAACAGAAACAGTAAGAGTTATGAGTCTCACACTTAATGTAAGCTATAAAAATGAACAAATCTCTGCTGAGAAATACAGTTGAGGTTTGACTGTCTATAGAACAGCTGCAAAAAGAGCAAGGTCAGCAGCAACAAACAACTGCAGCAAAAATCTGAAAATTCTGCAAAAAGGGATGATGATGATTTAATAGGTTCTTTACAAGTAATAAGCATGGATAATAGTATTTACTTTTCTACATTGGTTGGAGAGAGGTAATAAAGCAATTGAAATCTTAAAAAAATATCTTGGTGGGAGAGAAATTAAAATATTGGGCTAAGAAGTGTGTTTCACAAATAATAGAAGTGTCATGACCAGAACTCGTACAGACACCCATGTTATCTGAATCAATATGCTTCTTATTTTAATATTTAGGCAGTAAATTAGAAGAAAGGTTGAAAGAAAAGAAACCATCTATGGTCTTAAAAGAGCATAACAGGTCAAACCAGGAATAACAGCCTAACAATAGGTTGCAATACTTTAGTTGTAATGGTTGTTATCTCTAAGTACAGTGGTGACACAATTCTTAAGAGATTTGGTGCAGAATTACAGTCCTGTAAGAAAACGTCCATAGGGATACACTACTTTCCATACACCATTCTTTATTGTTTATATCCAAACAAATGTGTTTCCCTTTTGGAATGTATCACTGGACAAAGAATAATCTGATATTAGGAGGCTTCTATTGTAAAAGAGATTGCAAGTCTTCCAGACAAAAGCTTTCCCCACGATTACAGAAACTGCCTTGTGATGAGGTCTTTTCAAGTCTCCATTATTTAAAAAAGCAATTGTAAACAGCACAGTGTTGATACATAGATGTACTTTCATTTCACAAGCCAAAACAAGAGCAATGGTATTTTTGTCTCGGCTTTAAGCACGCTGCTCCCCAAATGACAAAGGTCCTGTGTGAGATGACAGTGTTCCACTGCAGGCACTACTCAAAGGACTGCTGAGCTTTTCAGTTCAAGATTAAGAGAGAGATGCTGATTGTTCACAGAAATTTGAAAACAAAGTTTTTGTTCTTCTCATCTGTAAGGAAATGTAGGCACTTTCCTGCCTTACATAAACACTGTTCAAACCCAGACGCTGTGCTCAGATCAATAAACTGGCACACCGGGTACTAACGCTGTTGCTAACAACTGATCTAATTAATGCAGGATTTAAAAAAGAAAAGGTTCTTAAAAGGTTCTTAAAAGATTTTATTATGCACCACAAACCTCCAAATCATTATCACTTCCATTTGAAACACTTACATATATTGAAATGCATATAGGAAAATTGTTATCGTCACTTCCCTCTCTTTTTCTAGAAAAACATTTGGTCAACATTTTTCTGATACTGAAGCACTAGATGAAGTATACCATATAGAGCAAAGTATCTTCACACCTGCTTCTTTTTACAAGCCTTACGTACTGCGAACTACTATTAGAGACTACTCTGATTACACAGCATCACTTTCAACTTGGTTTTTCCCAGCTGTTATCCTTAATGTTACACAATAGTTCATTATATTTTGGCCTAGATTAGTAATCCATACAATTTTCTTTCACTGTTTGTCTGTTGAAACGATTGACCTCGCAAAGCAAAATCATTAACAAATCCCATCAAGCTATTTATCATTTCATTCAAATCAATATTATTTTTACAGATATTATCAAATTGAGTAAGACCAAATATATTAAAAAGGCAGTAAAATCACAAGGAATGAAAAGTGCTTTGAAATAGTATTTCATTCAACTGAATTCAAAACTCATTTAAATCTGAAAAGGACGAAAAAAATCAGAGGTAAACGCATTAAGTAAGTATATGACAACACAGGAAGCAAAGAGTTCCACAGAAGGGTTTTATAGCTAAATTTATATATTAAAAAAAAATCAGTCCAAAAGTTACTATGCAATTAAAAAAATGAAAATACAAAGAAAATTTGTATTGGGTTTCCATGACAAGGTTTTGGTGGCGGGGGGCGGAGGGGGGCAGTACAGGGGTGGCTTTTCTGAAAAGCTGCTAAAAGCTTCCACTATGTCTGCCAATGCCAGTCAGCTCCAAGACCGACCCACTGCCAGCCAAGCTCATCAACAACAGTGGTTGGGTCTGTGGGATAACAGATTTAAGAAGGAAGAAAAAAAGTTATTGCACAGATGTAATTGCAGTAAGAGAGGAATGAGAATATGCGAGAGAAACTCGGCAGATGCCAAGGTCAGTGAAGAAGGAGAGGTTGAAGGTGCTCCAGACACTGGAGCCAAAAATCCCCTGCAGTCTGTGGTGAAACAGGCTGTGCCCCTGCAGCCCATGGAGGTCCACAGTGGAGCAGAGATCCACCTACAGCCTTTACACGAGCCCCACACTGGAGCAGGTGGATGCCTGAGAGACGGTTGTGACCCCGTGGGAAGCCTGTGGTGGAGCAGGCTGCTGGCAGGACTTGTGACCCCATGGGAGACCCATACTGGAGTAGTCTGTTCCTGAAGCACTGTGCTCCATGGAAAAAAAAAAAAAGGGACCCATGATGGAGCAGTTTGTGAAGAACAGTAACCAGTGGGAAAGACTCATCTGAGAAGTTCATGGAGGGTTGCCTCCCGGGGGAGGGACCCACACTGGGGCAGGGGAAGGACTCCTCTCCCTGGAGGAAGCAGCAGCAGAAACAATATGAGATGAACTCACTGTTAACCCCCATTCCCAGTCTCCCTGTGCCACTGGGTGGGGGGAGGTGGTAGAGAATCAGGACTAAAGTTAAGCCCGGGAAGGGGGGGATGGGAAGGTGTTTTTAGGATTTGTTTTACTTCTCATTATCCTGCTCTGATCTTGATTGGTAATAAATTCAGTTAATTTCCCTAAGTCTGGTTTGCCTGTTATGGCATTTAGTGAGTGATCTCCCCCTGTTTGTATCTTGCCCCCTGAGCCTTTCACTGTATTTTCTCTCCCCTGTCCAAGTGAGGAGGTGTTGGTGGGCACCTGGCATCCAGCCCAGGTCAAACCACCATAAAATTGTACACAAAATTTTATGGATAAGTGTCACCAGACTGTTATCTTTAAAATACTCCCCAAATGTACCTGATTATCATTAGAAGAATACTAGTGACAATAAAAACATTTCAAAATGCATGGTAACCTTTTATCTCCACTCTTGCCCCTTATAAACTCATTTTAAAACTAAATGTGTACAGAACTGATAAAGACACGGAAGCACAATTCTGAGATATGGAAACTGGATATTCAGTCTTAAATCTTTGCTATCGGATTATGTTAGAGACTTACGTATTTCTTAGCAGCTAAACTGATATGGTCAAAATAGTCATTAACTCCAGATATCAGAAATTCTAATAGCAACGACTGCAGAATTTACCTGAGACTGATGGCAAAACATATTGCTATCTAGGAGTAGGAACAAACTGTACAGAAGATATCTGAAATATCTCTTTGGAATGCCTTAGGTAAAGATTTTGGTTAAACACATTCCTTGCTTGTACTCATTATGTGTTGAGAGAGGAAACAGGCTGTTTTCATATGGAAGCTAGCTAGCAAAGGAATCTTTTCATGTTTATATACGCCTATAACACTTTTCTCTGCACAAAAAGCAAAAGTAAATGAAAGCCAAAACACTACAACTATGGCCAGAGTGCAATCACAGACCTGCACATAGTGGGAAAAAAAAAAAGTCCCTGAAATAAACTAAAGGTCATCTAGCCTACAACAAAAGCAACAACATGACTACACAAGCTTCAATACAGACTGATTTAAAACAGCCCATGAACCTGGACACTTATCTGGAGGACCAGCCAAAATCATGCAATGCTTTGAGCTGGATGGGACCTCTGGAGGTCATCTGGTCATTCTCCTGCTTAAAACAGAGACAACTTTGAAGCTGCATCAGACTGCTCATAATAACCAAGGGAGCCTTTCTGGGAGGCAGTCTAACAAAAAAATTGTTTCCCACCAGCTAATCGAAATGTCTCTTGTTAAAACATGCATCTGGCCCCCTCCTCTTTCCTCTGCATATGTCTTAAGAAGTCTTCATCTTTTCTAGAACCCCCATCAAGCAGTTCAAGTCAACTCAAATCACTGCACGCTGCTGAGTGCAGCAGCAGCAAAGCTGACACACACAGAGCCATCTCTGTCCCCTTGTTATAACCCCATTGCTCCTTTGGCTGAACAGCTACACAGCTACATGTTTAACACTGGAAACACATATTTGAGATGACAGCGTCAGCCTAGAAGGCCAGTATCTAGAACACACTCACTATGAAACGATTTCATGAAAAAGAAAGACAGACCTTTCTACCCCTGCCTTCATCACATACAGACATATATTCCATTCAAGTCATGAATTCAAGTTATGCCTTCAGTTACTCTCGTATATAACCACCCTTGTGATAATGAAATCGGTGGTCAGGTAGAGTATTCATTTCTCTGTTTTTCACCTCATTTTTCATAGGTTGGGTGTTCTCTTGAGAGGTAATTAAGCATATACTTCAACTGACATTAATTCTTTAAATTCACTCCCCTCAGTCCTATCCAGGCTCTCCCCAGAAACGGCCAGAACATCCATAAGAATGCTTTGCTTCAGAATTCATTTGAAACAATGGTTTCTTAGGCAATTGCTAGAAAAAATATTTAATTTATAAACTCAAGGTATTTGATCATTGTTGTAACAGGAAAAGACTATTCACCAACTCTGTTCCCTGATTAACCAATGGATAATACAGTTGCAGTTATGCCATTGGAAAATTGACTGTAAACACAAGGGAAATATGAAATAAGAGTAATCACAAGAGGAGAATATAATTCTGGGCTACATAAAAGTTCAGAAATGAAACAGTCCTCCTTTCACACACCATTTCAGGTTTCTTATGGCTGACAGGGTATTAAGTTACTGCAAGACAAAAATGAAGATTCCAGACAACTCTGAATGCTGGGCATTGCTTCTATTAAAACAATCTTCTCAATGTACCAGTGTACCAGTGGTTTCACCCCAATCAATGGCAATGCAACTCAAGTGAAAAAGAAAAGAATGAAAAAACCTCACATTAAGAGAATGCCAAAACATTTGACACAAATTAAATTTTATGTTGCTATGCAACATTATCCAAAGCATTCTGCTGGTGCTAGTGCTGCAATAGCATACTTGAACTTAAAATGTTACATACAACCTTGAGAAGGACAAAGGAGAGGGAAGTCAGAAACAAAGAGGAAAATATGAACATAAATTATCAGTGAAAAATACAGTGTCATAAAGCAAACGTTCAAATAATATGCTGAATTCACATTGTCCCTGGGATTTTCAACACATTACAACACACACTCCAGCAAAATTCCCATGAAGCTACGCAGCAACCATTTAGTGCCTTGTCTTTGGACCTTGTCTGGGCAATCTGGGAGCACCAAGCACAGCATGGGACAAGACAGATTGTTCAACCTCTGCTACCCCATTTCCTAACAGTGAGATGTGAAGGCCCACCATGTACGGGAACAGAAGAACGACTCACCTCAGAAACAATCTGGAAGAACGTTCTGTTTTTTAATGTATGACGAACAGAAAACAGAGGGATAAAGCAGTCAAACTCTTCCTTTGTTGGGACTTCAAGAGGTATCCTGGATACCCCAAGACACTGCAGTCAAGCCAAGTCTTTGCATCTCTGCCATTGAGTTCTTATTATATATTCTTCACACATAATCTTTACTCAGAATATTCAACCCAAAGGCAAATAAACTGAGAAGATATTTGCACATGTAAAACATTACAAACACTACTATTTTCTTCACCTTTCTAAAGGCAAAAGCTGAGAGACAGTAAGTCTGACAACACTAACATAAGAAAGACTATGACTGTATTAAGCTTAGGACTAGAATTTAAGAGGAGTGGGAAATGAGATGATGAGATTCTCACCTGTTCCTCGCATTACTTCGCATTCATTTGTTTCTGTTACAGCAGCATGAAAATTAGATCCCATAAGCGGTAATTCTTTCAGTTGCAGCACTGAATTCCACCACTGCCAAATCCTAGTATTTGTTTTATACACTATTCTAATGACTCCTCTTGGTTTAGTAGGGTTAGTAAGGAGGATGAAGCCTCTCTACAATCAAACAAATGGCTGAAAGTGAGACTGCTGACACCTTCATAAAACATTTTCTTAATTGCCTTTCACAAGTATCTTTGGCAGTAAAACTCCAATACCTCCATTCCCCCGAGAGTCTGGTAGAGTCAAATAATTAACAAAGCTTTTCTGACTGCAATAAATAATATAGTACTGAATTAATAGATATAAATGTAACCCATTTTCATTACAATCCAGATTCTGCTTGGATAACTTAGACTGACTGACTTAAGTTGAAATATTAAAAGTCCTTTAATGGAAATTTCAAAGGAGGAAAAGAATAGGGTAGCACAGTTACCTGAAGTGGCTGCTTCCACTTTGAGTGGGTCTTAATGAGTCTGGTTTTGTATGATCTCTTTTTTCCCACGGACATGGGAATATAGCTGAAGGGACTCAGAACAGTGGAATAAATTTCCTTTGTTATTATTTTTGAGTAAAAACTTTTGACAAGATTTAGAAAATCAAATACATTAGAGGATTTTAACAATCAAAGGTTTATGTCTAATAATATTTCATATACTTTAATTAGCTCTTGTCAGTTTATTACATACATAATTTTGTAGCATCAAGCTACATTTTTTTATCCACTTTTCATATATGCTGTTTTTCTATGCTCATCATCTCAAGGAAAAAAAGGTGACATCTCACCTCTTCTCCCCACCTTCCTTCATGTTGAGTCTAAACACAAACTGACCCTTACCTACATGAGCAATTAAATGCCTGTTATACTACAGCATCGACTTCTCCTTTATGTGAAAATAATCTAGATCAGTGATTTACAATGTAACCTCAATCCTTATACATAGTCTTTCTTGGAGCATCATCTTAAAGCAAGCACTCAAGTTCCACTATTTGCAGGGCTAAGTTACGTGTTCCTTTTTCATCACGGTTTGTCCAGCAGATCAGTCTTCAGAAAGAAATTCTATCACCCTAATACAACCCTTAATGCCTACGGCAACAAAATTGGGATTTAACAGTCCTCTGGATCATAAGGTCTCACATTCATCATCCAGTTACCATGTTCTAGACAACTTACTAATGTATCACTTGAGGTAGCACAACCCCTGTGGCTTGCAGTGAAAAAAAAATCAACAGACTGCAAAGCAAGCAGATGGACAAAGTACCACTGCTCAGCTGACACACACATTATTACAGATACTCCATTTTATTTCCACTGTTATTCAGATGAAAAATTGTTTCACAACGTTAACCAGAGTTTAGAGGAGACCAGAATCCCCACATCATCTCAAGAGCTGTCCTGCATCACGCAGCCCACATCTCCACAACCGTACCCCTTAAAGCACGGCCCACAGGGAGCTGAAGTGCTCGTCCCCCTGCACCAACAGCCTGCTCTTGTTCTCAGGGTGCTGTGTCACGGCTGGGACTGCAACAATTCCTTTGGATGAAAAGGTACTGGTGAGATTTTATGAGGCGGTGAACCTCACAGGAGACAGAGAAAAACAGTTTTGGAAATACTGCTATGGAAGTATTCAGTATTAGACTTCAGTATTACAAAGTTAGCAAAGTACCAATACAATGATCCTCTTAGGTTTTTTTAGGTTCTTTTCATGTAGAAGAAAAAGAAAGAGGTAGCAAAGGCTATGTTTACATATAGATCCATAAGGTATATAGACTTCTACTTGGTTTCTGAAGCCTGAGTTTTATTCATCACCTGCCATTACTCCCACACACAAATGAGATTAGGAGATATTAAGTAGGACACCTGCATGTGTTTACATTCATTGTGACTTGATAATGTTTCTTAATACAAAGTATCTTTAATGTATGCACACTGTAAAATTTAGAAGAATACTGCATTCCCTTTTTGCTCATTTTATCATTAAATGCTATGAAAAGGAGCTTAACGTTCAGCTGGCATTCAAATTTTTATGGTATTCCTTCTGTAGTATAAGCTCCAATCTTTACTGCACTATAAGTCCAGTCTAACAATAAAGGTCTATATAGTCTAGATCTGCCTGAGGAATTGAAGACCCAACACATAAATTGACACTCATTCAGAATTATCAGCATCTCAAAACCATTTGAAACGTTCTCATCACAATTATTCATATAAATTAAAGATCACAAGTGCTTAAGTAGATTTTCCACCAATTTAAAATAATTTTCTAACAGGCCAGGCAGGAACAAGCATAAACCATTTCAATACAGAATGTACTTTCCATAATTACCATAAACAACTGAAAGGCGTATCTTGAATACTGCTATCCAAACATGAGTGAACATTGCCTACACAACAACCCAATTCAAGTATTTTATTGTTTGTTTATGCAACTTTTCTTGTATACAAAGGGTACAATAGGTAAAGTACTTTGAAAAGCTTAAGTTTGAGAAAGGCCAGTACAGCAACAAGGCACAGGAGCAGACACAAAGCAGTGCATGTTGTGTAAGGAAGAAACAACAACTGCATAGATAGGGCTCGGGGTTTGGTGTAAGGCAGGGAGACAACTTGAAGAACAGTAAACAGAGAGGGTCTTTCAAGCAAAGACTGACCCATAAAACATTGGAGCTGGTAGGAGCAAGGGTCAGAGAGGAAGGAAAACCTCTCAGCCACAGGTATAGCTGGTGGAGGCTATGAAAGGTATATATGAGCAACAGGGAAAAAAATGCCTTGAAATACAGAGACTGAAAACCTGAACTCACCTGAAGAAAAGAAAAATTATTTAAAGTTAAGATATAATATGCTGACTCAAAAATTATGGAAACCACAAGACTCTTGAACCTATTAAGACTCTCAAGCATTTATCCCAGTTACTTAGTTGCTGTATGCATAGTCCAAGATAGTGAAGTTTTCTTGCCTTGGAAAAATATTTTCCTTTATCAGATACCACATTATTTACACAGCTTGACAAATATTTATATTGTTAAAAAAGATTATTGAAAATCAAACAGTTTTACTTTAAAGGATGACATTTGAAATTTGTGTTTTAATATTAACAATCACAGCCTAAGCCAAGTTGGATGCAAAGGCTGCAAGTAGCTATGTACCCTGCCATCTTGGGCACAAGTATTGTTTCCTACTCATAACTGCTTCTGTGCTTTTCAGGTTTTCACTCAGAAAAACATCACTTGCTTATCCAGAAAAATTTTTCTTTTTGCAGAATACTTGCAGCTGCTAGTTTCAAACCAGCACCTTCACATTTAAAAATAAAGATTCTGCAGATACCAAGGCAAGGCATGCTGGACACAAGTAAGGAAGGTTCCTAACTCCACACCACTATCACTTTAGAGCTAGTAACACTGCTCCTTCCTTTCAATCTGTGAATCTCTTACTAGCAATGAGACTGTGTTTGAGGGCAAAAAAAACTCACAAGAGTTCAGGTATCCTATTCTTGAACCTAAAAACCCCGGTCACAAATAGGTCACATGGCAGTTCTGTACTAGGGAAATGCCAGGACCCCTCATATGCTTTCTTGAATAAGCAAAAGCAGTAGGCTTCCTACTTCTCAACAGCAAAATGAATGAGATTCCACTTAAAAATAGTTTATATACGCATCCATTAAACAGTTATGTTACATTCTTGGTATTTTCTGTGAGCACTTTCACATGCAGAGTAACACGTTTGGAGCAGCCTTAGATATTCATGCAGCTAGATGAACAAATTAGTTGGGCTAAATAAAAGTGTGAGCTAAATGAAAGCACCTCCATCAACATGCCATGGGCACACTCTTATTGTGTGATATCTTGCAGTAAGCACTAAGCAACTTGGTCCTTTCCATGACAGCATGAAGGTATCTTTTATTTACCACAGGATACTGCTGGTAAAAGTGTGCCCACAGGCAGGTAGAGGAGCTAAAGGGCTTTGAGTTCACATTCCCCATCTCAGCCACAACAACATCTCCATCAAGAAAATGTGCTCATACTCTGACCTGCAAGTCTCAGATGAAGAGGTTCCTCAGGTTAGAGACTACACTGATAACTGGTAAATGATAACTGAGTTGCAACAGATCAGTGGAGAAATCTCTCTCTATTAATAATGAGTTTACCTATCTGAAGTAATTTCTTACTGTATTTACAAAGTCAACACAAGATTGAGGTGACGATGCTTTGTCAAATCCATGATTAATCCATTAAGGCTTCCATAATATTTATAGCAGCTTTCCAGCCCTCAGTTTTAAAATAACTCAGGCAATATAAAGAAGAGTGTTTAAATTGAACATATTTGATACAGTGACTTTAAGTGTTCATGGAAATTACTACAGTTTATTAAAAGCTGCACAGTATCTAAACCAAAATGCTAATCTTCTGTCCTGAAACTGTCCTGATTTGTGAATGTAAATAGAAGAAAAAAATATGTAAGAAGCAATGAAGGTAATCAGGTCAGAATAAGTTACACAAGAAGCAAGTAATTTCTTCATTTCCTTTCTTCAGAAGTGTACAAGAACTTTTTTCGGGAAAATAAGTACATTAGATATTTATTTAGTGTAGCATACTGCTACAATGTGGTGTTTCAGATTCTTGAAGTTTGTTTCTGTAGTATATTGCCAGAATCTTCATATTTATTTTAGTACGTAATAAAAATGCATGAAAAGACAATTATGTTAAGAGATGCTTTCATGAACAAATACATTAGGTATTAGTACTACTTGTCCTCATTAATGCAAACCAAAAAGCAGTTCTTGGCAGGATATTAATAGGTGGTGCTTAAATATTTTAGGTAGCCAGCTTAAGACAAGGTGTGGGAGTCTGTTAACTGCTTTTGAAGATTAGGCTCTTCCCAAATTACATACGTGGCACAAAACAAAGAAATCATTAAGTCACCTTAGAACAATTTAACCTAACACATTAACATTTACTTAAAACCTTGTTCATGTCTCTGGAATTATTTGCAACACCTTTTATAATAGTTCTATAGTAAGCATCAAGACCCTTCTTAGACATTGAAGTTGCTGTACTGTATCTAATACCATGTGAAAGAGCGAATCGAGTTGACTGGTATGCCTACAGACAGTTTTCAGCACCAACTATTAATCGTTTTTTCAATCAATTGTCAATCAAGGTCGATTCTGAACAGAAGTCTGTGGTTGAAGATTTTCAACCTTTATGCAAGCTAGTTAATTATGACATGGGATCAGCTTGACACGTCCAAAAATTCTGTAATCAGTAATATATATACATATATATACTTTCAACAATATAAATAACACAAATATTTCCGGAAAGTTTAATTTTTTGTGGTTGCTTTTTTAAAAGTGTACTGACAAAAAGTTGTTTGCTGTTAAAAAAAAAAAAAAAGCCTGCCAGACCCAAAATGGATAAGCCCCCTTTTTTTATTTTGTAAAGGATTTTCCCATTAATTTCCAAATACTTTAGAAGAATTACATATAAACTAAGACACAGCAGAACTATAGATTGTAGTAACTTTAACACACATGACCACGATCACAATATTCATTCTTAAAGCTACTAATGGAAATCAGAAGCTAAAAAGCACAGGGAGAGAAGATTAGGTACATATAATTGAGTGGGGAAACAGAGAAAAGCTGTTTTGGGAGACAAAAGCCTGAAGAAAGTCAGTCTCAACATCTTTTCTGAAGCAGAACCACCACAGTAGGAAGTGTTACTGAATTCAGAACCTAGACACCTTTAAGTTTTAATGAGTCTGTGGAATTTTTATCTGAGTATGGTACTTCTAATGAGAAACTAAAGAAAGGAGGGTCACTCCACCTGGAATGTGTGAGTTTTTTCCACATAGGGGTCAAAGTATGAAACACAGGCTTCTACGTGCACAATCCACAGAGCTCAAAGCTGTGAAGGCCAAAGGGGAGAGCAATAATTAAGATTGTGGATATGGAATACTGGAGTATTTCAGGAAAGTCAAAGCTGAGTCAAGGTTATATGAGTAATGTTAAAGAAGTGGCAAAAGGCAGATCAACAGATATGGGAACGTGGGCAGAGGAGCAGGAAGTTGGAAGCAAATGAAAGATTTGTGTCAAGAAAGAAAACAGAAGAAGAGTTGTGAAGAAGGCTCTACGTGCCGAAAACAAAATGTGAAGTAGTTCAGAGCTAATTATAATATTTTTCCATTCAACAATTATGCCCTGTTAAAAAATGAAAAACAACCTGCATAGACATGCAATGCTGTAAGATACTGTCAGTTCCTGAGAAACATTCTGTGATTCATGTCAAAAACACGAGCATGTTAAAGAATGGCAGGTCAAGCTGCCCTAATTTTTTTATTTTTTTTTAAATTAAACAACTTCAAACACATAGTACACTTTCAAAGTAAGATATGATTGTCCTTGCTATAGCAAATTTGCCCCAACTTACTAGGAAAAACATCTAAGTTTTTAATGCTCAAGATTTAGGATTTACCTCACTCTTGATGTTGCCAATAAGTCCTTGGACATTCTTACAAAACTGAAGTACTTAAAATGCAAACAAACTCCCTGCAGAAATTTTTATTTTCTTTTTTCAGACTGCATAAAGAGGCTAGGCACTCGATCTCTGTTCCTCAGAGCCAGATTAGGATTTTTGAAAAATTTACTATGTAACAAAATGCTCTTGAGAAAACCCCTAGCTTTCAGAACTTACCATCAGAGCACTTTATACTTGCTGTTACTCTGTCCCATGTTTTGTATATGCTATGCTCATCAGCTGAAATTCTCTATAGTTGCAACACTGATTTTGAAAATAGTCACGCTACAAACTTAGGACCAGGATTAAAATCTAGGGAAGCTTTATTAGAGGCGATAATAGTTTTATTACAGATTTTATGGTTGCAGCATCCCTACAATTAAAAATCCCAAACCCATCAACTCATTTGACAAATTGAAATCTGAAGTTAATAGGATGGAAAGAGACACACATCTCACACACCCAGTTCTGAACAAAAGTTTTTGAAAAACTGAAGTGCTTCTTGCATACTGAAAACTAAACTAGACATGCACTGTAGAGGACTGTACCCAAAGGTACCCAAAAGGTTGAATTGTTCTACAAGCTCAACATATGGGTACCAGTCATAAAAAACCAATACCATAATGTCATTATTACATTGCATTTTAGTTACCCGCATTTTAATGAAATCATTTTGAGAAGTAATGTAAAGCACTTAGAAATGAACACAGTACCTGTCCAGTTTTAGTGATGTTATGTTAGGCAATTTTATCTCACCCTCATTAAGAAGTGAGTTATCAAAGGACTATGCATTTTCTGCAGGATAAAAACACGCAGGTGAGCAGTTACTACAGAGCAACTAATGCAGAGTAAATCCACACCCTAGACTGCCTTGCTATAACTTGTTCATGTAGCCACATCCTCTGCATTAAAGTTTTCAACTAAATTAAATTAAAACTCTCTGAATACTGAAAAAGGATTCCAAATCATATGCACCAAGAAAAACAGCTGTACAGTTTAAAATGTTCCTTCCTCTAGCAGTCCACACTGTCTCTCGGCTGGAGATAATCATGCAGACAGCAGATGGGCAGATGAGCTCCTCTGCCATGGCCCTCCAGTCCACTTTTAGCACCTCGACAGGAATAAATATACCTTTGTCAAAGGCAAAAGTAAGAACTGGGACAGTCAGAAGAGAAGCACACTTACAGCACTGACTGCATGGTACCCAGCATCACCTCCAGTGCAGCAGAGGGCTGAGACAGCACCACCTTGCATTGGCACAACTTGAATTGAGCACAGACCACTTTCAGAATAGCCACACAAGTACTTTTCAGACCATTCAGAATAGCCACAAAAAAAAGTTTAGCACAATTTAGTTAATCTATTTCAACACTTAACGCAGACCTTCTCAAGTGTTCCCATGTACACCTCTCGGGAGAGTGAGAAAGATTAACATCTGGTACTTTTCCAATGAAGTAAAAAGAAAAGTCATTGAGTGAGCAGAACTGTGGGGATCAGCACTTGAGTGAAGTACAGGTTATAAAGGAATAGTACTATATATCCCTATGGACAGGAAAGAATTAAGAATCAAAACTTTCACATAGCAGGAGAGGAAAAAAAAAATCTTGAAATGAGATAAACAAATCAAGTTGTTTTCTAGTTTACCATTTTTTCAAACTCAACAAACCACTTGCAATATACACTCAAGTATATTTACGGTACATAAAAAAAATACTTTTTAGTCCCCATAAGGCTTACTGTTACTGCAAGCTCTTCCCATCCCACTACAGAAGCTGGGACCAAAGAACAGCAGCTCCTCACCACAGCAAAGAGACATGCACAGAGAAATAAGCTTCAAAGTAAACTCTGCATCCCAGAAAAAAGCAGCAGACAGCCAGTGACAGCATGTGTATTTGCTGACAGTAAAATTAGTAAGAAGCTACTGAAAAATTATTATATTATCCAGCTATAACCAGAATTTCAAGCAAACACATTTTCCAAAACCTAAATGGGTCTGCAATTCTCTTTGGTTTAGCTATCAGAGTTCAGATTAATATTTACTTGATAAACAATCACTCCTAGGGTTGAGACTGGAATTCACACCCTGAATGTCAAGAAACAAAACAAACTTTAACATCCCATTTTAAAAACTTCATTTCAGCTGGGCGAGCAAATATCTAAACATACAGTTCTACAGCCACAAAAATAACTTTCATAGCATTAGAAGTCAGTATCAGCTCATTAAAATGTAGCATACTGGAATTTGCACTTATTTCGTAATTCTTACATTCATCATCCACAAGTGTTACATCAAAAGTAACTACATGAAAGGCAAATCAAAGTAAAAATGTACAAGCGTGTTTTATGTATTAAAGAAGAATGTAGAACAGAAGACACATTTGTGAAAAACTGTCTTTGGCAACAATTGCAGTGTAAGACAAAATGGCTTGAGTAGCTGAAATCCCCTGTTCCAAGGGGAATTTCAGGAATGCAAAATACTGTCTACGGAATTATTTTCTTTGGCATAATTTATATTTGAGAACACCAGCTACATAGAACATCGTAATGCTAAATTTGGGGATTTGGGTTCAATGTTTTAAACTAGCAGAACAAGTAGGCATGAACTCCTAGCAGTACGTGACTTTATTTTTATTATTTTTTTTCTTTTTTTTTTCTTTTTTTTTTTTTTTTTGGTTAGGTAAAACTCTTCAACCAAAAAAAGCCCCCAAAAACCCAAAACACCTGAATTGGTTATATAGAAATAAACTGACAGAAAAAAAACCAAAACCAACCACAACCTGTGTTCAAAGATTATTATACCAGTAGGAATCAAAGCAACACAGATGGAAGGCTAGCTTGCAGGTGGGAGGGAGGAGTTGCTTGAAAATGCAAAACCATAATTTCAATATAAAAAACATTTTTCAGATGCCATCAGCTTGCTTAAATAGAATAAAATGATTTTTACATAGTTTTCTACTACTTTACATAGTAGCACAGAAAGGTTACTGAACTGCTGGGCAAGTGCTTCTACAAGCCTCTCAAAGGAGGTGAGTTGTGCTCTAACGCCACTGAGGCACTGAACAAAGTGGAAGGGGGGTCTGTCAGAACACCTGTCATATATTCACAGGGGCTTTAGCTGCCAGAGGGCAGGGAAACAACAGAGAAGTTAAAATTCTGGTAGTACAGAGGTTTGGTATACAGAAAACTGTATGTGTTTAACATTGACTACTTGCACTATGACTTGTCTTGAAATCTTTGCTGCTTCACTCTTAAAACAAATGAAAGAATACTATAAATGCTTTTACCAGTGGTCCAGATATCCTGAGGGATTGTTCCTGTATTTATTAAAATATCTTGAAATTTTAATTCTGAGCTGGTTTTATGTAAAATTCAGGAAAAAAAGACTATCACAATCCTCCCTAAAGATGAATCTGAAGACCTAGTGCCCAGTTTCTGAGAGGATCACTTTATATAGTCGGTCACTTCACAGACTAGGTAAAGTATTTCCTTCATTTCCTTTAATTGACATAATGGTGGTACTTAGTCCTAAGAGCTACAGTGATTTCTGAAACATTAGCCAGAAGCCAGAAGGGATGGAGGCTGGAAAAGACAAGGAGGTCCTGAGATAAGCCATCTGTGACACACCAGCTGATCAGTCATTTTCTGCAGCAGAGTTAGTTTCTTTGACAAAGTTCACACACAACAAAATTAGGAATAACTAACATCCTTTGCTAGTCACTGCAGCTTCCTGGATCACTGACCAAAGATGCTTAATTTAAGTGCAAGATAATCTGCAACGTTACTGCAACTGCTTAGTAGATCAGCAATAACTACAGCAAGTTTCCAAATGAAGAGAAATGCACAAGAGAAAGCACAAGATGGCAAACAGCATGGAGAACAAATGCGGGATTTTCATTTTTTCTTGATTATATGTAGTTACATTAGTCATCTTCACTGATTCTAACACACTTCTCTTAAGGTTCATTAATTTCTATTACTATAGAAAGAGGTGCCAACCTCTGTAGCCTTATACAGAAGGGGTAATGAGTCCAAACAGAAATAATCCCATAGATGCAGTTACAGTCAATTCCATTATCCTAAAGGTACTTTCTCCAACAGAAAAAAAAAGGTAGTAAGACTTTTACAAAAGAAAAACTTCTAAAAACAGCTTCTAAACTTTGCATTTTTATTTAGAAAGCAAAACTCAGTTTGCTCACTCCAAGTGGTCAGTTGTACCAGTAGGCTAAGCACATCATGTATTTACTAGAAACCTCCTTTGGCAGATAGTATCTAAACTGGGAATACTAAAAAAGATTACATTTTCCTTCTGTTTATTCTATATCAGGGAAAAAACCACATAAATTCTAGAATTATATTAATACTTTTGCTTCCTTGTTGCCTTTTCTCCACCTCAGGAAAAGAGATAAGAAGTCCAAAGGCCATATGTCATCTGTTGACTTTAGCAGCAAAACGCAGCCAAAAGAACATTAAATCAGTCCCTTTGTTTCTTCTGACTCATCTGAATTTATATCCAGTCAGGGTTTTATGAGCATAAGCTTGTTTCAGAACCTGAGGTAAAGCATTTTTCTTCAACTGTAATTATTTTTATTAGTAAAAATTAATCTACAAACATCTTAATACTCTTGCCACAAACCAAAAGGTATGCATTAGTCAGTCATGGAAAAATTGCTGTTTCCATGTACACAACAGAAGTATTAGTCTGTACATCTTCACAGATCTTTTTAAATCATCTGAAGATTAGTTTTTACAAATGAAGGACAAAAGCAAAGTTCTGAGTAATGAGAAATCCACCATTTTTTCATAGGTGCCCCGAAATATATGCTTAACACTTAAAAAAAAAAAAAAAGAGAGAGGGAGAAAAGCACCTGCTGATAAAACTCAGTTTGTTTTTCAGGACGTAAAATTTCTGGTTCGCTTATCTATCTAGAAGCACATATCCATACAGACATATGTATAAGCACCCATAAACTATTGTTCCTCAGCAGTAAATAAAAAAGCTTATCCTCTCTCTAACCAATACAATAGAGGAAACGTGTTAACTTTTCAGTTGGTAAATTCAAATCACTTTCTGAAGTCATCAAAGGAGTCTAATCTCTTAAAATACGTAGGATTGGCTTGTATTTCCTTTCTTTTGGGAAATCTGCAAGCTGAGTATGATCATTCATATGGTTCTCTGACACTGTGGAAAGTCCCCTGCACCCCAAAGAGATCATGCAGACAGAATAATAAACAATTAAGAGGCCTGAACCCATACACAGATAGGGAAGAATGAGAATCAGGAGTGCATGGTCATACATATTCATGCACCCTTCTCGTGCATGCACACACACGATGACATAGAATAGTGGGGATTACAACTACAGTGGTTTTTAAAAGTTTAAAGAAACTGGTAGACAGGTTGACTCAATATTTATTTATAGGAGGCATGTGCATGCTCAAACGGATGCAACAGGGCCAAGAAGCTTTTCAAGCCAGTGCAAAATTACTGGCAGAAGGCAGGACCCAACAGTTCTGCATTCCTACACAGCAGTTGCTTGTCAAGAGAGGGATGCATGAACCTACATCTAAATTTACTTTTGATATCAGCACATAAAAATCCTTCTTTAGAATTGCTAGTAAAAGGGGAGTTTCCCACACTCGTCATTTCACATTTTATTTTTCAAACCCACAGTTCGCTTACTTAACAAAATGCAAGTGGGACATTTAAAAACCACTTCAGTTCTGCTACTTTTTAGGTAACTTCTCTTATCATTTATTGGAAAATTTTCTTGGGAGGGTACAGGAAGGAAGAGGGGGGAGTAGCTAAATACTATAAACTAGTAATAATAAGCACCCGTTTCTCAAAGGCTTTGAAAAGAAAACATGAAAGCAGAAGCAAAAAGTCAGTATCCACTTAAAATTGTAAGTTTTCTGGTGCCTTCATGCAACATGCAATTGATTTTTATTTTTAGTTTTTGTTAATACTTCCAGCTCATTAGAAGAATATCAAACAACAAAAATAAGTTATCTACATAAACCACATACATTATACTGCTTTCACAGCACATAAAGCAGTAAGCTAAAATTAGACCCATAAATAGCTAGCAGATTGGGAAACAGAGGCAAAGACAAGTGAGTTGTGCAATGTGGCAGCAAAATTCCAGAGCAGAGTCCAGGTATAGGTTCATGGTAAGAGACTGCAGATTTACATACTGGCTAGAGAAGGATTACAATGAGAAAGTGATTGGTTTTTTTTAGTTAATCCCTAAACTAAAACTCAATTAAGTCAACTAAAAACCTGAAAATTATTAGGGCTTTATTTAATTTAATATAATTTAATTGTATTATATCTATCTATAATATTTTAGAGAGAGAGAGAGAGAGAGAGATATATAGATATATAAAATATATATATAACATTGCTATTCCACACAAACACTGTGATGGATCATTTAAAATATTCTGAGTAAGATAAAAATATTTTAAAAAAACTCCCACAAATTGTCAGAGTTAGAGGATGAAAAAATAATTAGTTCAATCATTTCTGAATAGGCTGTGCTTTTGAGGGAGACAGAAGTTGCAGGTGCCCACAGAAAGTCATCTGTCTGACCCCTTCAGTTTGGCCTTTCCCTTTCTGCTTGACTTCTGACAGGAGGCTCCAGATGACTGCAGTTTCCAGAAAACCCTGAAAAACAACAACCACTACATACTGTTCCCCAGGAACAAACTCAATTACAAGATTCACTCTGTTGTTGCACTTATCAGCTTCAAAATTCTAAAAGGTTTGCTGTCTTTTTAAGTGACAAAAACCACCCTCGAGTTTTCACTACAACCACTTTTCTTCACTGAATATCACCATAAGAGCTGTCCTGCAGTATATAAGGACCCTGCACCCAGCATTTTCTTCAGGATTTATTCACTTGCGTGCAGAAGTCTGCCATACCACCACCGATTCCCTCCCAAAACAGAAATAGGAAAAGTACCCTTTCCTTGCCACTGCCGTTCGTGCTTTTTATACTGACATTGTAGACTGCAAGCTGAAGGAGCTGTACTTTTGCTGTACACTAATCTCCTTAATTTGCAAAATGATGCACAGTCAATTGCAACATTCTAAAGCTGTAGAGGGTCAGTACAAGAGAAACTGAGAAATTCTTAGTCATCCAGTATTTAAATTTATAATAAAAACACTTTAGGAACTTGGTTCATTTTACAGACTTAGTTTATATGATCATTGCAATAAACAAGTTTTCAATTTCAGAATGCTGAAAGCAGCCATTTAACATAATCCCAGGGAAAAGGGGGGAGGAACGAAAACAAATATGCATTTCTCTGGTGAGTTTGATTTCCAACATTCATTTTTCAACCCCATAGTTTTAATAATACAAAGCAGTATTCTAAAGAAACGCTCAAGGAGGTAAATGGAATCTTAAATTAATTCCTCAGTATGGATTCTGTGCACTTCAAACATCTCATAGATAATACCTCCCCTTCAGGAAAATACATCCTATTACAAACAGAAATTGCTTTTATAAGGTTCTAAAGGATATGGTCTGAGCCTGGTTTTGTCCTTAAGCAAATAACACCATCTACAGAGAGGTTATTAGCACAATAAAGTGCCCCAATCCTTCCTGTTGCTAACGTGAACAGACACTTCAAACAGTATATGGACAGTCTCCATTTTTTGACATCCCTGCAAAGTAAGACCTTTGCTGAACGTTCCTGTAGAATCTAAATATTAGAACACCCTGAAATACTGTATTCCAAGTGCTGCATCTTCTAACTTGCTATTGACTCAAGACATGGAGCACAATACTAGATCTCGTTCAAGTGGGCAGCCCACAGTGTATATAGAGCATTTATAAAAACCCAGAAGCTTAGTACTCAAAGGTTTTTTCTCCAATATCCATCTGTACTAACCTCTTGTCCATAAGAAAATGCCCCAGCAGCTAGCAGAGCCAGTAAATCCTCCCTCCTCTAGTGCATGGCTTTCAGGAGTGCCGCTATGTTGAAAAGGCAAAATTGTCATTGCCCAATGACATGCAATCCAACAACAAAATACCACTAAAAATGGGTTGACAGGAGAACAAGTGTATGGATTTTCATAGACTTAGGTCAACTCCAAGGTGTACAGGCTGACACAATGCTATTTAAAGAAATCAGACATCTAGTGCTTCTGTTCCATATTTAATACTTGTTTGAATCTTGCCTTAACAGCTGAATGTTTTTTAACTGACCAAAACCAACAGCTTAGAAAAAAAAACTTTACAAGTCACTTAGCACCTTTCAGCTACTCTCAGGGTAAGGAAGTCAGAAACAAAATAACCTAAATCTTACAAAACACTGAAAGATACACTACACTAAATTATTTTCAAACTTCTAGAAGTATGAGTGTGAGTGTATTCAGTGTTTGCCTCAATATGGGCACTTTCCTAAATTTGGACTTGTTTTGGCATAGTTCAAGCTGATGTAAGTCTTGTATCACAAGAGAGTCAAGGCAAACATAAACATTATACTGATTTTATCTTTTAGGAACACTTGCACTTTCTCCAAAAACCAAAAAAGTGTATTTTAACAAAAAAATAATATGATCTAATGGCAGATGATGGTAGAACAGCCTGTAGAGCTTTCTGCCACCACCGCCAGCCTCACGTTCCCTCTGCGCCAACTCATGTTCCCAGTGAGGTCCCTCAGGGAGCTAAACCTGCAGAAAACAAGCTCTGCAGGTGAAAAGTGGATATTTTCTGTGTGTTTAACTCCATGAATGAGCTCACCATGAGTCAGGTGAGTATCACCTGCCAGACCAATAACATGGGTGGCAATGCCTAGCAGCAGTGAAGATGGGAACGAGACTGTCTCCTTGTGGTAACAACTATCCATTAGCTCAGGCCAAGGACAGGACATGTATTGCAAGTCTGCAAATTCACATTGTTCACCACTTCTATTACCCTGTCACGCTTTTGCTGGCTACTGCTGATATTAAAAATAACAACTAAAAATACCATCGTAATTTTAAGGTTTTTAAATAACACACTTGGTGTTCCAGTTTCTTTAAAAAAATCTTTTATTCAAGACACTAGTAAATTAAGATTTAAACAATGTTCTTCATATACCTCTCTAAGTACATACTCTTGCAAATACCTAATCTGACATGTTTCTGTTTTTTCATAACATTTGTTAAATAAATTATAGAGATCATTTCCATGGCTGAGGAGAATTTGACTAATATTATGATAAATATTCTTGGAGAATCTAATATTTTTTTGAAGCAATGAAAAAAGCGTAACATGACTTTTATGGATGTCACTATCTTTGGTCTACATCCAAATACATGTTAAAAATAGTAAGAACAGAGCTATATTAAACCAAGAAAGTACAAGGTGTTTTGATGCAAAATTTGGTTTACATAAAATGGAAAAATATTTTTTCCAGCAGATGTAAATTAGAACAGCTAAGAGAAAAACACCAAAAAAACTGTTCCCCATCTTAAGAAGACACTGAGGAGCTGGTATTCATGTACTACGCAAGGAACTGATTCCAGTGAAACCATGCCTGAGGTACCGTGCTTAGTAGCAAAAATCACAAGTATGAGCATATGAATAAAAATTACAGATATAAAAGACTTTTCATTCACTGAGGATTTAAACTGGTTATTAAATTATTATATTAACCTTGAAGTTCAAGTGCCAACAGGACACATCCAGAATAACATCAGGCTTTTTCTTACCATGTTCAAGATACAACTATTTGAAGTACCTGAATTCTTCAGGAATCCACAACAAATTTTAAAAAGGCAAAGGATTCTGAATACATTTTTTAATCACCAGTGTATAAAAGCAATTTTCCAAATGGCTTCATTTGTCTTACTGAGGTATCCCGGAATCCATCTGCTTAAATTTACTTGTAGATCAAGACCACATTAAGATTTCACAAATTTCTGTTCTTCTCCCTTCTCAGTTATGCCAACATCTGTCAAGTGCTATCATTCCAGAGCCATGAAAAACAGTGTTTTTTTAACAGCAACAATCATCTCCCAAAATTCCAAAAGGAAAGCCAGAGACATTAGACATCAGCTTTGCTGCAACGTGTCAACCACAGATAAGAACTGTAAAGTAGCAGCACTAGTCACGCAACATACCTGGTGCTGCAGGCTGGAAATAGCAACACCGGCAAGAAACTTCTTGAGGGTATTTGTTATTATTACCTTAATTACTTAGATCTTGTATTTCCTATCAAAACATCAAATTCATGCATGGCAGTTGAGTGTATATATATTTAAAAGTTCCATGAATGCATATTTCCCTCAAACATAGTTGGATATAGACTTTTCAGGTGTTCCTTCTCAAGTTGTAGCTAATTACATCTGAGCACTCTGCCAAAGCAACAGCTGTCTCCTTAGGAAGGTAGTAATTGTATCATGAAAATCAGGATTGTACATGCTTCCTGTTTTTGGTCGTGGTTACTATTCCAAAGGTGACCCCTCTCCATCTCCCCAGTATACCAACATTTGGAATTTAACAGAAAAACTGACAATAAACACCAAAGAACAAACTAAAAAAACAATCCATACCAAAATCTGAAATCCATTCTAGCCGCTGTTGTTAAGTATTACAACAAAAAATAGATAAAATTTAGTTCAGAAGATGTCCGTGACTTCTATTCCAAGCCTGCCTTAGTTTATTCATGTCTTTCAAAAAAAAATTGCTCTACATCCAAAAATTAATCCAAGCCCCTATTTACTATTAAAGACTCAAGACTAATCTATGTCTCACAAAACTTAATTAGTGATTGTAAGTTTCTGGACATGCAGCCCTATTTTGACATACTGGGGCAACTATGGAAAAGAACCAAATAAAAGCTGTGGCTTTATACCCAGATTACACCACATTTCCTACCATACCTACTAGTGACGTTTGGTGTATTAACCATCATATTTGTTTGTCTCATGCCAAAGACTCTAATTACAATGCAAGTGGCAGCATACTCACATTAGTATTCTTTTTGTAACCTGTGGTAGCACTTCACTTAAGCATGAGGAGCGATGGAAAACTTTAAAGGGAAAAGGGTAACTAAGACAAGGCAACTGGCTGCCCTTGTAATCTGCAGTCAACTTAAAGAGCCACTTCAGGTCATGAGAAATTTCAAGATGATAACTCTTTTATAGTTCTCTTCCCACGGTCAGAAAAAACACCACATGGAAAAGAAATACTCCATGAAAAAACTATTCTTTCACTAGCTTTTATGGTAACTTGCACGTAAGCCAAAAAACGTACAAGAGTATCAATCACTTTCCTACTCAAATGCCTTTTCAAAGTCATGCACAAACTTATAAGAATGTTCAACCAACATATATCAGCTGTCCCACGTACTGTTTTCGGATATCGATATCTGCAATCCTTTTACCGGATCTAGTATCATTGTCTGAGCTCAGATGACTCAGATAAAAACAATGTGAAAACATAGTTTGTTTTCATGTTTAAAGTCTCAATTGGTCTCCTGCAACAATAACAGGAAGAGCTGTACGGATCGATACGCAAGATTACTAATAGGGACTTTTCTTGTCCTACCCAACAACACACACGTGGAACTTTCCTAACCAGGTAATACATGCCACACTTACCAGATCCCTGTGAAGCACCCAGTTTGCATGGAGGTAATGGATTCCATCGAGGATCTGGTAGAGTAGGGATTTAACCATAGATCTTGGCAATTGCATGGGCTTTTTATTTGCTTTTGAGGCACGGTGAAACTTGATAATATGCTAGAAATAAAACAAGTAAAAACATGAACTAAGTTAGATAGGTAAAGAGGTGGGTGGTTGTGTTTTCCTTTGGTTTATTTGGTTTAACTAGTAATATTAATGGAATGAAATACAAAGTTTGTTGAATTTTGCAGTTAGAAATAATAGCGATGTATTCACAATTTTCTTAAATTGCTTTTATTCTCGGAGTTGCTTTAAAAAACAGCTGTCAAGCTTTTGTTAGTGTCTAAATACTAATTACTTACCTTCAGTAAAGGGTCTTAGACATTCTCCTCCCTCCCTCCTCCCCATTTGGCATCCTCTTATCCTCAGAAGTAAGAGCAGAAGCTTTCAAACCAGCAGTATCCACCAGAAGGAGGACCACACTCTATGCTTTCACACTTTCCCTCCTTGTCTTCAAAAACACCCAGGATGTGTTATATATTTGCAACTCCTCTAGTGTTGCCCACTAAATCAGAATCCCAATAGACAGAGATTAAATAAATATTTTTAAAAATATTTAAGGGGGGGAGGGGGTAACTCCAAAAACCCCACACCATAACATTAGGGTAAGATCATGTTCAAACATCTAAAAGTGGTTATCTTCTTGCTTCTAAGTGTTGGCTGCATACTTCATTGATGATGACAACAAGCTGGTGGCTCTCAGATTACAGAAGTCAGTCAGCTCACTAGAGGACAAATACCACTTGAAAACATGGAATGCAAGAAAGGACCCCAGCATTAGTCAGTTGAAAGAATGAAAAATACAACTGAAAGACTGCTGAGAGATCATGAAATATTAATAAACTAATTAATATTTATTGTAAGATCACTGAGGAGATGACAGGTTAGGTTTGGTTTTGCTACACTGTACAAGAAATAAATTGGAATGAGGCCATTCTACCTTTTCAATCCTCAGACAAGATGGGGCTACGCAAGGCACAAATCCAATCTGAATATATTGTCATTCAACAAACAACTAAATACATTCAATCAGATGGGGGAAAAAATAAAATCTTCTTTTTGAAGACAATTCAAAGAACCATCTCAAATAACACAATAGTTTTCAATTATGTGCCTTTTGAAAGATGGAAATAATAAAGGCAGTTTGCATTTTTACTGAAAAGGATTCAAAATGCTAATCTGTGGAGTGACAAGACTACTAATTACCCAATTCTTTAAACAGGATTTGTCTAGTTCAAGATCATCCCCCTCCCCAGATTAAAGAGTTAGCCAATGGCTGTGCTTTCATTAGACCTCTGCTCCCTCCTCCACCACCCCCACTCCCATCAAGTTTGTCACTACTGTTCCCAATGAAAATGGAAACAAGTTGATGTTTCCTTATGGTAAATGCTACCCCCAGCTGTCACCAGCACCTTAGCCATTGTCAAACTGGACTTAGCACAGGTATAGACAATATTGTTTAAAGAGAAATAAAAAAAGCGGAAAAACACAAGTAAATAAAAAAAGCCAGTTTATTCCCTATCAACAGCGTTCCCACAGAGCCTTCCACGACTCCATGTACAACAGCAATGGCTGTGTATTAAAAACCAGTATAAATCTAAAGGATTATCAGTTTTCAATATCCACATGACGATGAGATAACAAGACAAGCTCTTAGTACCTGATCCTTCAGTTGTGCAATCACTCTGAAAACTGTAAATGGAATGCCTTAAAGAATCACTTCCTTAGAAAAAATTTTTATTGTCATGTTACAAGAAGATTCTCTCTCACAGTTTCAACTGGGAGTCCCTACCTGCCAGTACCATACAACGCACACTGAATAATGACCTTCTCGTGTAATAACAATATGATTTATAATGCACTAATGATACCATAAACTCACAAATTATATATTCATTAATATATGTTATCAAAAATGCAGCAGTACTAACAGGCAAGGGTCATACACACAGACCCATAAATCCAGTCCTGCCCTTTTTCAGTGTGCGTGTAATCAATAAAAGGGATTTCTATACCCATTTAAAAACTGACTACCACCCATACAAAACATTATTCCTTATTATAAAGGCACCAAGAAAATGAAACTGAAACAGGGTCTCATGGGACACAATGGGACATAATAAACTACAGATATGTTGAGGAAGAACAACACATCTGGCTCTGCCTCTGGCTCTACCTCAGCCACTCCAGTACCTCCAGAGGTCAGGCATGTGACAACATCAGGCTGGTGCCCTCTGATTTCTAGCCCTGCCCTCCCATGTGGCTCCTAGAAAGAAAGGCTAAGGAAACAAGCTCCTTTCTTGAAAGGGTTTTTGAATTGTAGAAGTGAATTAAAACCGATAGTTTTGCTTGAAGCAAGCAATATCACTAGATAAAATCCAATTTCCTGCAAAAGTAAATAAAAACCATTGTTGCCAACTTACTCTACCGAAGTTTATATCCATCAAATCACAAACATCACAGTTTAGAGAACTGAACAAAAAGTAAACTAAAAACCTAATGCAGGGCCAAATACTACAGGGAACTGAAAAGCTGAATTTGCCCCATGGCATTCGAATGAATCCACAGTGTTTGTGACCAAATACTACTCTAAAGAGTTTTCTAAAAAAAGCAGTTCATCCAATTTCTTGTAAGCAACTAGCCATATGAAGAAAGACCAACACACGTAACCAAAACTAACCAGCAATTTTAATGGCAATGTTCATCTAAGAAATAGAAAGGCAAATAGGTGCTAGCAAGCCTAAACTTTCTCTTATTTCTTTATATTTTCAGAAATGTATCTATATGGCCCTACCACTGTTGTGGGAAATTATTCCTCAAATTAATTAATTAAAGAAATAAATAAGAGCAGAAATAAATGAATAGTCACAACAATGGGACAAAGGCTTTGTAATCAGGCAGATCAGGTGTACAATAAGCTCCAAAGCAAAGGATGCCATAGCAGTACGACAATGTTAAAGGAATTTTTTAACTTGAACAGTTTGCTGACTTCAGGTATGGCAGGGAGATGTGCTCTTGCCATCTCAAAACATTTAAGATTTAACAGTCTAAATCCAAGACCTCAGGTGCAGAAACAGGTGCGGGTACCAGCACAAACTAGAATGTTCTTTATACGTAAGTGCACCGTGCAAGTGGATGAGGCACTCTTTCCTAGTTTCACTTCCTGAACAGTTCCAAGTGCAGCCTCAAGTACAGCATGTAGCAGCCAGAATTTCAGACCTAATAAAGACATGGAATAATCTACACAAATTATAGGAATTGTAACCATTTCCCATTCCCCAGATGACTGCCTTAAAAACTAAAACTACACTCCTGTCATTCAATAAATCTTTTTGAAGAATAGCACAGCATCAAGACTGTCCTGGAGTATAAATCTGAACCCTGACAGGTATGAAGAACATCCTGGTTCTCTCTCCAGCAATCAGGAGGTGCACTTGGACACCGCAGCTACTAACCTCTAGGTATGCACAAGTTCTGTGCTGAATCTTACCACTAATGGATAACTGCTACGAACAAAACACGGGGACTTCCAGGCAAGTCAGAGGCATGTTTGTAACAAGATGACAAGCAGACAGAGGGTCAAAAACCTTCAGCATCCTCCATGCCTTTTTTTCACTGGAACTCCCCTAAGATAACTTAAGTCATAAATTCTGATAGATCACCTGGCCAAAAGAGCTGGAAAACACCCAGACTCATTCAGCAAAACAAGTTCGGAAAGCCCTAATTGTCAGTGTGCACTATATCAGTCACATGCTACAGAACAGAAACCCATCCACAACATTATCCAGCCATAAATTCATTTTAATTAGTTCATTAGAACACTGTGGATTCAAGTTCTCCTTCTGATATATCTTAAATGCTTCAAAACGAAAGAAAAATGCATGTCATATGAGGTAAATGAAATTGCAAGCAATATTCAAATCTATTCAGCAGGAGTAGCCAAGTCACTTTCCCTTTCTGTGCATCCATATTTTCAGATTCCTAAATCTTAAAAACATGCTGACACTGACTGGATTCCAAATCCTCTGAGCCAATTCAGTACTCACTTTTGAAAATAAACATAATGTCAAAAATTTCTAATGCTTTTATATACTTTATTTTACATTTAAATGAGGCATCGACTTTGTGGCAGTGGTTTTAAGTCTGCACTCTAAATTCAATTAATACTTCACTGACCAACATTAAAGTACACGTTCATTAGCAGTCTGGAAAAGCAAGGAAGCTATAATTTGCTATTTGCAATCTCTGGGACTACTGTTTTTACTTCCTAACTGCTTATTCCCAATTTTCAACTTGAAAAAACCGTAATAAAATTGCGGGGAAAACTGGATGAACCAGTAAGTATTTCAGTAAGACCATTTTAGTTCTTGCAAAGGCAAGACTATATAAATGATAAAAAATGAAGTGAAATGCAACTAAGCATTTGGAAATAAAATACGGTGGTGATCAATGAAATCCAGTAGTTTGTCTGCCTTCTATGTTACCTAGTGTATTGAAACTGGTTTGAAAATTGGTTAGTGAAGAACTACGTGTATTTTCTAAATCCTTCACCACAAACAAAGTAAACATAATGCATAACAACATAGAGCAAATTCAAATCCCTAGTATTTAACCAGCAGTTAAATGAGCATTTGAAAAGATCCTAATTTTAGTCTGCTTCCAAGTCAGTCAGTCTCATGCAAACATACTCTATGTTTGTGTCATCCAATTCCCAATTCCAAGAACTGCTGTTCAGTATGACAGAGGTTAAAACAAACAAAAAAGTCAGATGTGGAAACTTTTCACAGAAGCAAGAAGCCAGCTAACAGAGGGACCTTATGCACGCCGAACTAAATGGAGTTAGTGCGAGCTCCCACCTCAACAGACATCAGATAATCCATAGAACTCAAGACACAAGCCCCTAGAAAATCTGACTACTTGAGTTCTGCTGCTTAAGGCAATACTCATTGCAAAATTACATGCATCTCCATCAAACTGAAATGCAATCATGCCAAATTCAGTTGCCTCTCCCAGCTGAAGCAAACTGTGCTCCCATACTTTAGCAAAAATCCTGCTGCATTCCATTCAATCCCTAATACAGCCTTTGAGAATGAAACAGAATTATGTCAACCTGCCAGTAAAAAGTAAAGTTACATTTTAATATTAAAGCGATGGAAGCTTGGATACATACTAAATAAGTGCCAAGGCCAAGAGGAAGATTCATATTATTTGGCTTCCAGTCTCATTTTAAACAAAAAATTACTTCTATCTTCTCTCTTCAGCAATCAATACCCAAACAAAGGCAACATATTGTTGCATATTAAGTGTAAAGTATTTAAAAAGGCTATGGAAGAACAAATCAAAATTTTAAGGTGGTATCAAAACTAACCACACATTGCTTCCACAATTTTCAAACAGAGAAAGCAAAGATGGAACAAATGAATGTGAGTAACATTTGCTGTTCCAAAAATAAATCATAGTTTCACATGCCTACTCTTAGGACTCATTTCAGATACCAAAGTTTTAGACACCAAGAAAATTTTGTCAGTTTACTTATCACAAGTAAAATAAAATAAAATCAAAACAGAAGTGGCTAAAAGTATCTCTGGAGTGATCACTTTAGTTTCCAATTTTGGAAGCATGACAGTAACCAACACAAACTGTCCTTCAGAAGGGGAGAGGAAAAAAGGATGCCTCAACAACATTCCCTCTAAACTATGACAGTGTATGGTCATCATCAAATATCTTCTTTACAATGACATTAACCACACTGCCTAACAAAAAACCCTATTCCAAGTGACAAGTGGTCAACACTTTAAGTAACAGTGAAAGGTGCTTTAATACAATAACTTTTGCTAATGCCAACTTGCTTTAAATACCTAAGCTTTGAAACACAGAGAAGGCATAAACAGATTCAGTAAAGTTTTTTTAGGTTAAATTGGGGTCTTTCGAGGTCCTCTAATGTCTTTCAGACCTAAATATGTCAAAACAACTCTACACAACAATAACAAAAGTCATCAGAATTCAGTTACCCTTTCAGTGTGTGTGTATATATATATATATATATATATATATATATATATGACACACATGGTATTCATTCCATTCTGTTCACATTTGCCTCTGTCTTTGAAGCCTGTTCCTACCTGTTGTTTCCTCCAATTCTCATGCTTCATAGTACAGAAAATGAGTCCACATAAGCTACCCTCAAATTCATACAACTCTGGCAGAAAAAGCAAGTTTATGTTCTGAGGATGTGATAGGCACATTCTCAGAACAGAAAGCTATCGACAAGGAATGGCATTGCCCTCTGCAAGAAATTCAACCATCATTTTAGTGGTGAAAAAGGCCACCCATTTTATTTGGAAGGGATCAATCATGCCATAAAGACCTATGCTAGCCCATTTCCTTCTGCCTCAACAAACCTTCTATTTTTCTGCCAGGGAGAAGAATCCTATAGTGGTAAATAAACATACAACAGAGAAGACTACACAAAGAATCACCTAGCAGAGCAGGATGGAATTAAAACAAAAATATAGACGTGACTTTAGAAAAATCAAAAGAGAAAAAATAAAACTGCTACACTGACAAAAGTATTTTCATGTATATAAAGATATTTGTGATCAACTAGCATACAAATTATCTTCTCTACTGAGAGCTAAACTGAAGCCTGTGAAAGAAAGAATTATAACTGATTACATCATGTTTAAGGAATATGTTAAAACTCAGAGCTATTCTACAACATTCGTGAGATTAAGCAAATTGCACAAATTAGTATGAAACACTCATAATTTCATTTGTCATAAAAGAATGTTATTCAAAATTTGTTAACTGAAGTTAAGTGTATTTATTTGCATACTGAGAGAGTCAACTAGTGTTATGAAATTCACGTGTAGGAAGAATAGTTTCTCCTTTTCATTATCTGATGGTTACTTTTAGGTACACATGACTATGCTAATAATCTCTACCCTACATTTTTAAAAGCAGAATATATACATAACGAGAATTTAATATAAAACAAAGCCAGTCTGCCCACACATTTTTATTATCATGAACAATAATTTCCAGATGAATTTTACTCCACACTTCTCAGTGTTATTTGCTGCTAAGCATTTAGTTGTTAGAGATCACTGGAATCTAATAATAAGAAGTATTCAACCAAACCTAAAAAATACCCAGATTGTGGTTTAACTGGTCTTGAATAGTGAATATATCATCATTCAATATTATCAAATCATAGGTAATTACTTATTTACTCACTTACTAAGAATCAACAACGGTTTTTATTGCTATAAAACACATTCAACACATTTTACTGTGATAAAAATGTTGCTTTTTCAGAATGAGATAAAAACCATCCAGAAGCTTCTGATTTGGTTACATTTCTAGAAAAGGGGATCTCAAAGATTTGAAGTTATATACACATATTAAATGAGTCTGAGAATTAACTCTGTACCATAACCAGGAACGGTAGGTAAACTATTAATTCAGAATGTAAAAAAAGAAGTGTAACAAAAATGTTGCTTAGAATCAAAAATCCTACTTAAAAATACAGAGACTATAAAATTGAAGACATCAAATGTGTGCTTATCTGTGGTACTAAAAATGTGTGCTTTAGAAATATTTTCAATCCTAAAAATCTGATGCTTTACAAGTATGAGAGTAGCTGGGAACAAGCTCTCAATATTATAACCTCTCCAATGGCTAAAAGTAATTAGACTGACAACAAACAGAATTCATCTCTAGAGCAGATCTCATTTGTATCAATTTTTTTAAAAGTCCATTTAAGTAAACATCATGCATTTAATGTATAAATTTGATATGAATTTGAAAAATGTCTTAAAATGCATGAGCTTTACATAGGAAGTTATGGAGAGTAGTATACAACTTAAGACTAACGTAAAATAAGAACATACATTAAAGTGCAATAGGAAAATTTAGTGATAAAACATCAAAAACTCTGGCATTTAAAACAAACTTTTTATTTTTAAAGGTCAAAAATTAACGTACCAGAAAAATACACATATCATTTGAAGCAGTTACACTCATTCTTGTTACACTATTCCATGCATAGTTCTGTAAATCTATGAAGTTCTAACTATGTAATGGAGTGGTAACTTAAAAACAGTATCAGTTCCTCTCAGGGATTTAAGATTAACTCAGCTATGCATTAACTAAGTGCTTATTTCCTTTTGTGTTTGCTAAATTGTACAATTTGGATTGAAAGCATCCAGGACCTTATGAGCAGATACTGAAAAAGGAACGTCCCTCACAAGAGAAGGATCAGAAGATGATTGTTTCTGTGGCTATTAACATCTGAAGCTGAAAGTTTCAGGCCATTGTAATATAAAGGCATGAAACTGAACTGAGTTATCAGGAATTAAGATATTCAATAGCACCTGAGGACACACATATTTTTAACCTTGTATCAGGTGCTCCTTTTACACTGAGGTTCAAGCTAAGGCATCTTTACTTCACAGCATGAGGATATATAAGCAGTGATGACAGTGCAGACAATATGCTATAAATTAATTTGTGTGGCACATCCTACAGCCTGAGAACTTCACTGGATCTCTTTGACAGAGACAAATAGTCAAGAAAAATCATAAGGAAATTATTTGTGTATTACGCTAAGAATTTTGGTAATTAAGGGAAACTAATTATAAATCAATTTGTCAAAACAATTTCTATATTCTTAGATATTCTCTATGGTAATCTCATGAATGGCTTTGCATTGTCTCGCATAATGTAAGCTGAGAGATAACGAAAGAAGATATCTTTGATAGACTTAGTTATTAAAACTGGAAAAAAAGTTTGTAGGCAAGAACACCACAATCGGTCTTCATCAATACCTGTCAAAAGTAGCTCAAATTAGCATAGCTTTCTACATCCCTTGGTAATGGTATCAATAGATGTTATAGAAAATGTTGAAGTATGCAGCTATCAAAACTCAAATTTCAAATTTGAGCAGTTTAATTCACATAAATTAAATGCAAAGTAAAAAAAAAAAATTCTTGCTCACCATAAAAGAACTTTTTAATAAGCTTAACTGGCACCATCACTTCTCCTCATTAGAACAGGACAATTTTTTTTCAGTATTAGAAAATGAACAGAATAAGATAGCATCTAATATAGTTTATTCATCTCTTGCCAAATGTTTTCAGTAGAGAAGCTGAAAAATATAATGATTTTAATTAATCTGATGTTTGTACGTGATGAGCACGTACTCTTTCTCATTGAAGCCAATAGGAGTTACTAAAGCTGGGCAGCTTTGAACAGAAGCACAGTTCCCATACTTACAGATTTTGGTAGGTAACTCTAAGCTACCTGCATTTCAAAACATTGGTCTCTGGGAATCTACATCTCTCTAGTGACAGCACACCTACAATTCCAAAACTTAAATCCTTACAAACTGACATACCCACGATAAATAGACTTATTTTGGTTTTATGTAGTGCTGGGGAAGCACGTGATGCTAAGCAATAAAAAAAAATGTGCTAATCCCCTACCACAAATTCTACCCCAAAGAGCTGAAAGGGCACAAGCTGTAAAGCACGGGAAATGCAAAACACAACACAACACAGACAGAATGACAAGTGGTTGGTATTACTGAAATGCGTTACAAAATAGGTGGATTTTCTGGAGCTTTTCGAAGGAGGATAGTGAAGGATCTTTACGTACGTTAATTGGGAGGCTGTTCCATGTGTAGGAGGCAGCGTGGAAAAAGACACAAAGTTGGGAGTGAGCAAAAGAGACAAAAGGGGAATTAAGAGCGATGCTTGGGAAGTGCTGACGGTAAAGGAAATGAGGATCAAGGTTAAGCCAGAATCAAGAGTGCCTTGAACATGGCCAACTTTATGCAAGGGAGGAAAATATTCCTGGCAAAGGTTTAAGAAGTGAGGAAACATGGGTAACTATACAGGAAAGGAGAAATGATTTGTGTAGCATGTCCCACTAAAAAAAAAAAACAAAACAAACATGAGAAAGTAAGGAAGTGGGAGATCAGTTCACACCAAATACCTTGTTGTAACAAACATTTCAGTCTTAATAATAGAAAATAATTAACTTCACTGAGATTTTATCCAATACCCAGCCAGATGTGAGGAGTGGTAAGAACAAGCTGCAGTGATTCTTCATCTAAATCTCTTAAATCATGTGAAAAATCATTATGTAGTGTAAAAACCACACATCCAAAATAAAATCAAATGGAAAAGGCTAGAAAAGAGGTGTTTAAGACATGGAAATAAATGTAGCAGTAAAATGTGTTTGTTGTGATTTTTCTATAAAATGGGTAAACTCATTTGATGCACAAATAAATTCTGTCATACAGAGGTTTAGCTGATGCATTCCTCTTTATCATCACTGCCACCAGTTACAAGAAATACAAAGCTCTCAGTTTACACTGAACATTGATGAAGAAAACTTTTAAAATACAGAAGTGCTAGCCCATAAGAGAAATAAAATTAAATATTTTTTAAGCTTATGAAAGTGAATGAAACATCATGACTTTACTTGTTCTGAGCCAGAAGAGTCTTTTTGCATGGTCTAAGTTTACTTTCCTTCCAACTACAATTTTGTGTCATTTACAAGTACATATTCATCAACTCAAGATCTAAGTACAAAAAAACTGAGCAATTTGTCACTAACATTAGTAATAGCAAATTCTATATTACTGAAGCCTTAAAAAGTAATATTGGAATTAATATTAACACTTCCTCTCCTTGCCAATATTTTCAAAGGAATTATAAACATATTGATTATTCTTAGTGTTTGATATCTTTTGGGTTTAAACACAAATCCAGGTTCACGGAACTCACATCTTCTTAAAAGAAGTGGGGTTTGAATATTTGCATCTGAGTTCAACTCAAGATGTCATTTATGTCATCCTCTCCAACAGATTAAATCAAATCATACTATATTTTGCTGGAAACTTAAAAACAGACATCTAAGTCTCTATGCCTCTTTCATGTAGTGATAGTTCATCAGTAGACCCAATTAGCTTACTCTTTTCTATTTTCTTTCCACTCATACTGTCCCAAATTCTCTGTTTAGAATATAGATGATTGGATGTTGGTGACTTGCACTATATCTCAGTTAGAGAACTCTGTAAAACGGTCCCTCTCTTTTTTTTTTTCATTTGTGCATGTGCAAGATGGTAGAAAAAAATATTAAATAGATTTCCAAACTCAGTTTTAGAAGATCTCAACTCAGAAATGCTTTCTTTAACTCCAATTAAAGCTTGTAGGAAAATCCTTTTCACTTCAAAATGCAATCTGACTTTGAAAAATTCTACATAGTCTTTTGCACGTTTTAAAGTGTAAAAATAACAGGATGTTAGTTACACCCTTAATTACAGAGCAAGAAATTTATGCATCTCTGCCTATAGAATGGTATGTCACACACAAGTCAGTTTGAACAAGCTCTTATTACAAACACACAGGGAAATCTGTACTTACCCACAAATCATGCTCAGCATAATCAAACAGCAGCCAAACCTTTCTGTCACTGTGAGAAAGGAAAACTTTCTGCAATGCAATCACGTTTGGGTGCTTCAACTCTCGTAAAAGCTGCAGAGAAACAGAGAAGTTCTTGTTACTGCCGTGCTTGTACAATGCAAACACACCAACAAAACCACCAAACAGGTCAAATAGCAAACAAGTGATCCTTAAACAGGCCCTAGAAGAAAAGATGATTCAGGACATTATCTTAAAAATATCTAAATAAGGACACGGGTAGCCTCCACGCCATGGGTTGCTGTTCTGCCAGCACAGCTGCCTGTCACTACCTACTTTCTCTGTCCCACACTCAGCACACAGCTGCCCATCCCACCTATCCATCCCACTTGCCAACAGTGTCTATCTTAAAAGATGTTATCACAGAATCAACTCTGTTGGAAAAAACCTCTCAGATAGTCAGTCCAACCTATTGACCAAACACCACCATGTCAACTCAACCATGGCACTAAATGCCACGTCCAGTCTTTCCTTAAACACCTCTGGGACAGTGACTCTACCACCTTCCTGAGGAGCCCATTCCAAAGCCCAATCCTTTTTATCAATAATGACACACAAACATAACTGTTTTCTTGTCAAAGATGAACATCAGGATTTAAGGATGCCAGGAGGAAGCTTGCGCAGCTGGTCCAATTCTTTGTGTGGACAATACAGTTCTTGATCACCACATATTTATTTTATTACCAATAATTCTCTTTTGCTTTGGATCCCTGCCTCACTTGGCTTGGAAATCATGGGCTGTTGTTCTCAGAACTAAGGGTGTTTTCAAAGAAACGTCTACCAAAATGTTTTTTCTAATGGTTGCTTCAACTACTGTCCCGTAATCCAGAAATAAACCCAAGCTTATTTACTGCTTGCCAGAAAGAAAACTAGGTCTCATGACTAATTAGACAGCACCTTAAAGCAGGCATCGCTGCTGAAGTTATCCTTCTGCCAGATTAAATTAGTCTCAGGAGGTGCTGGGAAGCAGTACTCCCAAAAATATAATTTCCATGGAATCAGTTTTCCTCCCCTCCCCCTTTCCACACATCAGTCACAAGAATGACTGATAATTTCTGTTTTATCTGGAAATTGCTTGCATCTGCAGCATTAGTATATACATTGCCAAGAATCAATTTATAATGGCGAAATAGTAAATGGAGTAGGTTCCAAGGTCCATTCAAGAGAAATGAATCTTCCTTTTTTTCACCTTACAGTAAAAGACTCGAGATGTTTATTTTAGGGGAAATAAAAAAAATTAATTTTAAATTATATTATCCTTTGGCTATACAGGTATCTGTCAAGACAAGAAATCTTCTAAAGAATATAGTTGCTTAAATCTATTCCTGTTTTTCAGCAAATGAAAGAAACATCTTTTCTACCATGCAGGAAGCGTTTTCTTCTTCTTGTCTCTTTCCTTCTTTCTCTAAACCTGAGCTTTCCTTTCTCCAGGCTAAACAACCCCAGATCCTTCAGCCTCTCCTCATAAGATTTGCTCTTTGTTACATTCTGGCTGTCAAGACTGGGTGCCACAGCAGCTGGGCCTTCAGCAGGAGCCAGACCAAGGAAATGTTGGCTCCAGAAGTTCAACACAGTTTTTCAAGAACAAGAGCTCTGCTCTACCTATGCTGGACTTGCAATGGTGCTCAACACCAAGACAAGATCAGAAATGATATTGTAGAGTACAAGTGATGAGCATGAGCCACAAACAGAAATGTTGGTAAGATTTATGTCTAAAAATAATCTTGTCTAGAAACAGACTACAGCAGAAGAGGGAGTGACCGTAAGGACTGAGCTGCTGTAGCTCATAGGTACATTGTGGTGGGGGAAAAAAAAGCTGGTTTTTTCCCCCTGGAGTTAAAAAAAAGGGTAACCCCCGAGTGGGTGCTGTCTCTCTTGGTGTTGATCCAATCAGTGCTCCGGCAAAATTAAAACATATCATACTAAACCAGAAAAGAAGGATGATGAGGCAGTTGAAGAGGAGAGTGGCCATGTTCTGAAGCCACGAGGAGAAAGGGGCAGGAGCCCTGCTTGGGGGTCACGGCCCTCCAGCCCCCGGCTGGGGTCATAGAAACTCGGAAACAGTGTTAAATTGGACCAAGCTCTGTAACTGAGAAGCTGGGAGTCTTTCTCCACTGTGAGTGGGCAGCAGGAACGGCGGCAGAGACAGCAGTGAACAGAGGCTGTGGCAGAAAACCAAGAGATAAGAAGAAGCAGCAAAGCCGGCATGCAGCCAAGCAAGAAGACACAGAGATGTCTAATGGAGAGAGAGTGAGAGAGAACTAAACTCTACAGACAGAGTTTTGGGGTAAGAACTGAACCAAAAACCCTCAAAACCCCTTTGAGACATCTCCTAGAGAGGAGGGGTGGACTCCCACTTGAGGGGAGTCTTGAAATGCAGCAGTACCGGAGAGAGGAGCTGAGAAGCTCAAGATGTCCTGGAAGCTGGACCGGGACAGCCAAATGGAATGCGGGGTAAGTGGTCTGACCCCCCGCTGCTGCTGCCGAGCTGGCAGCCTGAGACAGAGCACAGGAGCTCTGGTAGAACGCTTGAGGCAAAGGCTTTCAACTGAAAGCTGCCCAAGACATTCTGACTCAGAGGCAAACCCCCTGAGGAAAGGGACCATCACGAAGACTGCTGCACTTCATGATATGACGTGGTGAAGCGAGCCTGTACCTGCAACCGCAGTCCACGAAGAGAAAGAGACCTTCGACTGGAAGTCGAAGAGCCGAGAGGGGTGAGAGAAGACCCCTTGCGTGTAATGGAAAGAGATCCAGCTACAGCTGCTGCATGGAAGAAGAGAGACACTGTTGCCCCGAAGGTGGAAAGGATCTTTCCTTCTTCCCTCCTGGACTTTTATTGGAGGGAGAAGAAATTTGATCCAATGTAAATACTGCTTTATCATAAGAGAAATAGTTAAGATTGCATATATAATGTATTATAATATTTATTTGGGTAGTGATTGTAATATAATTCCCTTCCCCCCATATTGAGTCTTGTGTTGTGTCTGGAAAACCCCTCTGACACTGGGGTGAGTTGTGGGAGGGGGGGCTTGGACTCGAGAATTAAATTTTGGGGATCTCAAACCACCACATACATAAAGAGTGGAGATGAGCAGAGTCATTCAAAATGCACTGGGAAGATGCGGTCAGAAAGGAATACATGGCAGAACCAAATACGCGGCTATGGAAATAAAAACCCAGCAAATTTGAGACAAGTGTTTCAAAGACAAGTAGTAATCTAAGGCTTACCTAAAAAGCAATGAGGGATTTTGGAAACCACATTTTCATTAAAGCAGATGGGGGATGCCAATAGTGTGAAAACATGGGAACATATTTGGAGTTACTTGCATCACGATTGTAGCAACCATCTACCCTAACGACTTATATGTTTGACTAGAATTTTGCCAATATTTAACTTCGAAACACACCACGTACATCTAACAGGTAAGTCATCACAAGTCACTTTCTTATGATACAGCTGTATGTTCATTCACCACCATAAAAGCATTTCACAAACGTGCATTTTAGCCATACCTAGAACCACATGAACAACTTCAGAGATGTGGTGAATTATTGTCTCCAGATTTCCTGCAGCACAGATTGCTTTAAACTTTAAACATACAGAACAGATAAATGAAACATAATACTAGTACTGTTTTTCTGAAATCTTATTTAGAAGTAAATCAATTTGGAGACTTGATTAATTCAAATCTAAAGTTAGAAGGAAGAAATCAGTACATTGTCCTAGTAATTGGAAGATCCCAGTGTACCTGACAACATTTTATTACAAAATAACAACCTGAACATAAAAAGGATCTGCAACTACTCGAATTTATTACTAAATGAACACAGCATCATATTTTAACAGTCTTTTAGCTTAATGTTGCTCTAAAATTTAAGTTCCATCATATCCAACTTGTGGTAAAATGCTAATAAAAACCTGTGTCTCGGGTGAGTTACGGTACATTTCTTTCTTGGTAACAGCACACAAAGCAGTTTAGGCAGAAAGACATTGAGAAGGACATCACTGTGAATTGTCAACATCTGCGAAACTTAACCGTCCTGTTCAGTGGGTTTCATGTAAACATATTAGAGGATGATTATTATTGTTATCATTATTATCAAGAGAATTGTACAAGCATCTCTGCTTATTACCTTTCTTAGCTAATGGCACAGCCTGAAGTTTTAAAATGCTGCATTTGGATAGCCCAAATAGCGTGGAACAGCTTGTAGGATTCCCGGGCGGCTACACACTACATGTAGAATTGCTAGTAATTTCTTCAGTTGTCTGATGAATAAGTTCTCTCATGAGGGACACTGAGAATTTCCCTCACAAGTCAATGTCTCTTATAGCAGGAGAGGGATGGAGGTCATAAGGGAAAGTCTCTGATGCCTGAGAAAAAGTTAAGTTGGCAACAGAATTGATATAGGAGCTTGAAGCATTGGAAATGCAAAGTGTCAGCAGTCATGCTGAGTTAGACTTTGCATGGAAAGTCAAAATAGACAGTAAAGATTGTCTAGGCAGAAAAGGAGCACAAGAGAGTGCACAAGAATAAGAAAGTAGAAGTAGGATATCTTAAAACATAAAGACAAAAATAAAAATCTAAAATATTTTACATCAGGTTTTAATAACAGTTATGATACTGATCATGGAAAGAACAAACACATAATGGAAATGCTTCACGTTTCAGAAAGTGGAAATTAACACAAGTCAGATACAAGCAAAATTCAGAGGTGATATCAGATGATTAGCAAATACATCCCATACATTCATAAATGAGAAATGGAAAGGAGACAAGGCATTTGCAGACTTGTTAATCCAAAACATGCAAAAAAACCATTCTGAAATGCTAAACATAAAGAAAAATGTGTTTAAAAAAACTATCCTGATTTTCTTATCCAGTAAGTGATTTTGAACACAGATCTTCTGCTTGTTTTGAAATTTTAACCTTATAATAACTCTAAGTACTTCATCAGATGGAAAAGATGGGAATAAGTTTGAGGTGAGCAAGAAACTACCTAAAAAGGTAGTCAACAATGGGATACATTTCAAGGCCAAGTAGTTCTATATATTAACTATTTGGGGAGTTAACAAAGAACAAGTACTGTGTTTATTAATAAAACCCATCTCAGCATCAAAATCATGAGTGTGAGTTAAATTAGCTGATTCAATAAAAACAGCATTCCCAATGAAGAAAAGGAGTGTGCTAATGCATCATTTTTTATGCTATTTTATTCTATGACTGAGTAAACAAAGAGTAATAGAAACGGGATGAGCACAAAATCTGAATTCATGCACTTAGAAACTAATCAAGAATTTCTACTACAGACTGAGAAGTCATCAGGTGCAGGTGAAAAAAGGTAGAACTGGATATTATCGGATATTAGATATCCTAATTGAGGTATTTGCAGAGGAGAAAGGATCTGTTGATATCAATATATAAAAGGTTTCTGTGATCTATTTTTAAAATACTATATGCAGCTTTCTTTACTCATGCTCAAACACTTCCCGCTCCACACACACATGAAAAGATGAATTTGCTCTGAAAGAGGCAAAGGGTGACCAAAGGAGTGAACAATCTATCTCCCAACAGGGAATAAAAGGCTTTCTCAATTACTGTAACTGACCAAATATTGAAAGGAAATAAGATGGATGTCCACTAAAATACAAAGACATGAACACTAAAGATGAAAGGAATCATTATGCTAAATGATAATCATGTTTGAGAGTAGAAAGACACAACTGATAAGAGATAAAATTACTCTGCAAGATGGCATGTGATGAACAGGAAAGTTCAGGAATAGCTTCTCAATAGCAGGGAAAACAGTATACCTCATTTGCGCTTTGATCAACATTGGAAAACAAAATTACTTGACAATTTGATATGTCAGCCACTAGATTCACTAGATAGATGCCTATGCAGTACTTGCCTGTATAGAAGCCTTCACAAAAGACAGGTTTAATGAGGTTTTACTGATCATCTCCAGCAGATTGAAAAGCTCAGGTACTGACTGGCAGCGAGCTCCTAGACCAATTTGATTTAAACTCTGAACTTAGTCTGCAAATTGTCTACCACCATATAATGCAAGTAACTTTTATATGAAGTAGAGTAGCAACTAGGAAGACTCTTGCTCTTTTTTGAGGTATGTAAAGTTCTGCCTTTTTCCCCCCAAAGAGAGACAATTTCTGTGAATAGGAGAAGAGTTGCAGTGTTACTAATATAAACAACAAGATCAATTACAAGGGTGTTTAGCACATTTAAAAACAGTCAAACAGTACATTCCTCAAAGAAACAAATCTTGCAGAGAAATACTTTTATACCACAGGATGAATAATGCTTTCTAGATAGCACTTACAAAAGCAGGGTGAGGACAGACACTTTCATCTCGCTGTGAAGGAAATCTAAGGAAAATTAGAGAAAACTGGAACACAAACAGTGCTCTCACTACTGACAATAGTAAATCTTGCAGCAAACGTATTTCCATGTCAGTGATGACAAAACCTATAATCATCTTCAGAAATTTATTAAGAGGCCAATCTCATCTAAGAGGTGTTCCTACCTTTCACACAGTCTACTTCAGTCTTTTGATCTAGGTACTTAAATTGATCTGGAACAGCCTTGGTAGTTTCCTTGATGGAAGTGCACACTGTAGTACTGCATTTAACCATTTTCAAGGTTAGAATGAAAACCTTTAACAAGAAATCATAGAAAAGACCAAAACATGAGCCTGATAGCTCATAAAAGCAATTGCACGATGTAGAATTTTAAAGTCAGTTCTTGTGTGATGAACATATTCAAAGCTTCTAGGGTCACTGAAGTTGTTTTTTAATTGACACTAGACTTTTTGAAGAAAACTAAAGGTCATCATTTTACGTCTTCAGAGGATCTTTTAAAGTTCCAATTTACTTAGATGTTATTAATCAATCCTAGATCCTCTCCTCTGTATTATTAATATTATCCTTTCCACACAGAATCCACAAAGACCCTGTGCTGCAGCTTTTCCCTCAGGGAAGTATATATGGGTCTCTAAAAAAAACAAACAAAAAACCAAACCAAAACAAAAAAAAACAATAAACAAAAACCAGGTAGTTGTTTATTAAACTTGTAAGAACAATCCTTTGCTAACTGTGCTACTGGTCTCAAAGTTATCAAGAAGAATAAAACAGAGAAGAACTGAAGGAGCGTACCGTATTAAAAAATGACTCAAAATTCAGCTTTGTTAATAATTCTGAATTTTGGGATTTTCCAATTTGGATTACCTTGATCATGTTGTTTATATTAGTAACACTGCAACTTGGAGAAATTACAATTACGGAGTTACTGCATAACCGAAGCACCAAAAAAAGTCTTTATAATAATAGTTTCAAACTAAGCAGGTACAGAGGGTTCATTTCCAGCTTTAATTTGTACAAGGCTCACACGTGTCCAAGAGGTCTCAAAAAGATGCAGGCAACATAAAAATTGACATGGATATCTATATCTACACACAAACACAAAAAAAAAAACCCCAAAAAACCCACTGTCCAAAGAACCTAAGAAGAAAGGTAAAGGTAAACTTCAGCATCAGCTTAAGTTCTGCTTCAGAGAGGACATTCTTGGTATACTGGTCTGGTAAGGCCTGTCCTTGGACAGCCTTTGGCATTGCAAAACCAAGTAGGGGACTCTTACATGAACTGCTAGGAGTGCTGCCTGAGTTTACAAGGCATGCTCCAATTTAAAATTAACAAGCTAAAATACTTTAAAGCAGACTCCAAACAGACTCTCTCCTTCCCTCTAATTCTCCTATACATGTACCCAATCTTCATCAGTTTGATCCCAAGCAGTCCTTCATACTGAAGCATCCCTCAAAGTCTGCTTTACACTTCCTTCACCATTCTCCTTTCTTCATATTTCCATCTCTCTAAAGCACACGGTCCCCAAACTGTGAGGTTTCCAAATTCCCACAAGAGAAAAATCAAGTATGTTTTAAAAAATAAAGAAGTAAAAAGACACTGAGCAGAATCTAGCTAGTAAACTGCCAAATGTCAGGACAGGAAGAGGACAAAAATCTGCCCCACCCTTCTCCTATGAGAAGGATTAAGAAAGTATTTATTCTATAAATATTTTCATTTCAGGAGCTGAAAATGGTCTGGTATTGCTAAATAACATTATTATTCTGAAACAAAAGCTTGGCAAAAGACTTTTCTTAAGTATCACATTTCAATAAAGGAATAGAAACTAGGATAACTGCATTTTTAATTCTCGAGGTTCCCAACAATAGAAAATTAAGTAATTTTGGCATTTTTCTTGAAGAACATGGGTAGAAATACACATATAAGGATTCTTTCTATTTCTTATTTACCAATATCATGTACCATAGTACAGACTTTTAAGTACAAATAAAGAACTACTGTAAAATTACTTACACAATAAGAAATTTTTAATACAACTATATAAGGAAACACTGACATTAAGACCACAAAAATCAACTTACTTCCAGTGCACATATTAAATATATAATTTTTTTCATATCTTTTCTATAAAATACATCTGAATTATTATTGAATTTATGCATCTTCCTAAAGGAAACCTTATTTCCTTTGAAAATTGAACTCTATACTCTCTCTTCTGTCAAAGGCAGCTCCATAGCCAGTTTTGGTCAGTTTGACAGAGACTTAACAACAACCATTTTCCTCCCAACCAAAAGGTATAGATAAATTAAAGCTTTGTCTCTCTCAGAGATTTTTCTCCTTATTTGGCTTAAAACAAAATAAAAGAACATTCATCCCACTCAGATAACTCCAACTACATTGAAAACATCTATAGAAAATAACCTGCTAAAAAGCAGTTGGAAATGTTTGTCATTTCTGAAGATTTTAAGATACCCTGAATTTGCTTTTTGGTTGCCTAGAAATTTTTTCTGTTACTGAGAAGATAAAGAAATTTCCCAACAAACTAACAAATGTTCTTAAAACTAGAGCTATATTAAAGCATTAGAATGGGGTAGAGGGGACACAACATACCACTTTGCTAATATCCCTTTAAAATTCAGAAGTAGCATCACATAATTCCACAAACTTACACATTCTGTCTGGGTTTTTAAACTGCAACTAGTTTTCTCTTACAGGGCTTATTCTAACATTTCCACACTTTTCTGATTTCCTGGCAACCAGTTATCACCTTGCTCTTGCACTGTATCTCACAGTGAATAAACAGTGATGGCAACTGAGGTTTTCCAAAAGCCCTGCAGAAGGGCAAATAATGAGATTAGACACCAATTCTGATCAAACATCCATTTTTCAAAGTAGATATTTCTCTCAAGAAGACTTCAGAATGATAAATGGTATATGAACCAGAGTAAGAGGAACAAAGTTTTAGTAAAGAATGGCCAAGAAGTATGTTTTTCCAACCTCAACATAATTAATTATGGCACCATAGTGATGAAACTCTCAAGAAGTAATAAATTTCTAACCTATGCAAAATATTGGATAGGGATTACAATGCTATCCTGAAAACATATTTTTACAGCCTATTTTTCCCCTTTAGTTTTGAAGTCTACTTATTGATTCATCTTCTTAACTAACTTTTTTATTTATTTTATTATTAATTTTTCATTTTTGTGACAGTCTGCCATTTTCCACAGTCTATACATTACAAACTACACAACACAAATTATAAGTTATTTGAAGTTACCATTAAAATAAATTCTAGATCTTGAAAAAAACATCCACCCAACAACTTCTTGCACCCAAATAGTGACAATGACCAACCAGCCTTCCAACTTGGTAAATATGTCTACTGGACTGAGAAAAGTGCAATTCTGTGCCTCTGCTTTTGCTACTGAAGTTCTCTATCCTGTGATATGAAAATTTCTTGCATTGGCTTCCATGCAGACCCAGAGCACATAGAATCAACTGGGTTGGAAAAGACCTGCAAGATCTTCAAGTCCAACCATTGATCCAATACCACCCTGGTTACTAGACCATGGTACTAAGTGCCAAATCCAGTCTCATTTTAAAAACCTCCAGGGCCAGCTAACCCACCACCTCCCTGGATTCCAAGGTCTCATTTCAAAGTTTGATTACTCTCTCTGTAAAAAATTACTCTCTCTGTAAAAATTTTTTTCCTAATATCCAACCTAAACCTCCCCTGGCAGAGCTTAAGACCGTGCCCTCTTGTCCTGCAAAATTCAGCTGGTAAGGGGTTCTATCAGATGATACATAACAGATTTGGCTCTGTAACAAATTTGCCAGCATGTCCTCTCAATCTGACAGCTCAATAACCTACAGCCTAGGAAGGTATTCCAGCCCTAGAAACAGCCAAGAAATGTTGTATACATCATGGAACTTCAAGCCTATGTAGTTTTCTCAAGTGGTCATGCTCAATGTCGCCAATCCAACTTCAAAATTCAAATCTACCCCTGCTTTGTAAAGGACTTGGTGTACTATTCAAGGTCCAGTATGCTGCTGCTGAGTACTGTCACATCCAAGTCCTCAACTTGCAGACAATTATTTCTCCAATATAAAAATACATGGGAATATAAATCAAGTGTTATCATTAGGCAACAGTTCAACAACAATTTATCATTTCCAATAGCGTATTAAAAAAGTACTCTTCTGATATGACAAAGTATTAATCCAACACTCTCCTGTGATTCAAAACTGTTTGGGAAAAAAAAAAAAAATCAATGGCAGCTTAACTTTATATCCAGTGGTTGTATGAGAGATGAGCATAAAGCCAGCATTAAGTCCCTGCTCTGAGAAGAAATTAAGTCAGGTGCCTATGCCCTAATCTGGACCAAACACTGAAGACTGATGCAGCAACACAACAGCAATCTCCAGCCAGGATACAATTCTGTTAGGTACCATTTCCATGATGCTGAATCACAGAAATAGCAGATTTTTCATAGAGGAATAACACAATCTTGTAGATCATGTCAAGTTTTCAGTGACACTACTATGTGACATAATTAGCACTTCAGGATTAAAAAAAGATTACCTTCATATAGTTAGAGAGGGGAAAAAAAAAACAAACTAAAAAATCCCCTAATGATTATTCTTCACATGTACTCCAGTGGGATGCAGGCATTTAGATACATAATTTATAATTCAAGTCTTCTTTAAATAGAAAATTAAATCAAATCAGAGGTATGAATTCAAAACATATTAAACACATTAAACCTCTGTTCCTTATGAGAATCAAACAAAAGCCGCTTTAGTTCTAAATGACAGCATCCATTAAAATTTGATGCACTTCAACTGATGTGCTTTAATGTCTTACTTCTACCTAAACAAGATAATAGACAAACCTACAGTTGCAAGTACAGTACCCTGCTCCTCTTGTGGACAGGAGGAGAGAATGTATTATTTTTGGTTCTTAACTTCCTTTCATTAACTTAGGTCTGTCTAAAATACCAAAAGTTTTGCACACAGTTTTAACATCAGGTTTCTTGTATACTGTTTCCAGATCAGATTAATTTAAGAATATTACTCTTTCAAAATTTTAACTCAAGAATTATTTCTATAATTTGTCTGTTGACAGTTATTTACAACAAAATCAGCATTTCACTCTGGAAGCACAACACTAGAATGCTCTAAGTGGTCACTAACACAATTACCTGTTAAATTTGTTCTGCTTTTGCTTGTAGGTTTTCACTTTTTACCCATATTTTCTGTAACCTTTAGCCACACGTTAGACAAACCTAATGTATGAAGCAAGCTAAAACAAGATGTTCATTGGCAGTCTCCCAAGTCATTAAACGCCTACCACAAGATTCTTCTCATACTCTCAGGATCAGACTGCAACTGGATAAAAAAAGTCAGTTTGCAATCTAAAGCCTGCTATTTCCTCATTCTTCTATTATATATGAAAAATTCTTCAATGAGACAATGAATGCAGCAAAATCAGTATTTCCCTCAATAAGGAGGGATACAGTTCAGGAAGGCTCGAAAAGGTGGCTTAATGAAATTAAAAATGTGGTGAGCAAAGAGATAAAAATAGAAACAAGGTATGGTAAATATGTTCTTATGGCAACTCATAAGGACTCAGAACAATATCAATTTTGTAAGAGAGCTTTTGAAACAATAGTAGCTAATAAGATGAAGAAACTGGTAACTGGTTAATATTTACTAACATAAGAGGTTAAGCACATGGCATTCTGCATTTATCTTCCACTGAATATTACCTTTCTCTAAAGTAACTTCTACTGCAAGCACATGGGTAGTGAACTGAATTTTTGCCCAAGGCAGCAAAAGCCATGAGGCTCTGAAAACATCGTAACACAAACACTCAGGATAGAGTTTCTTCCTGAGAACTGAGTGCAGACACTGTCCCAGACATGCAGAAATGAGTAATTGGAAGTCACTCTCCAGACCTGCAACAGAACTCTTCCAGTATTTCATTAAGCATGCAATTAGCAGCAGCACATAACATTTTTATAATCCCAGCCAAAATGACAGTTCACTTATGTGCATCTATAAACTCAGTCTGTGATTTTGGACCTCCCACATCTTCCTTCAGCTTCCCTCTCTTCCAAACCACAGATTCCCAGTCTATTTTGTCTCTGTTCATAAGGAAGTAGTTTGTATCCCCAACTTTCATGATTCCCCTTTTCTTTACCTTTTCTAGTGCTACTGTATCCTTTCTGAGGTGGAAAGAGATCAGGATAGCACAGAGACACTCAACATCCGAACACCCCAGGGATTTATTTGGTTGACCGAGTCTGGTTTGCTCTCAGGTCTTGACTTTAGAAACTCACTTGAAAGTCATTCCAGTGACTTTGAATTTGCTTTTTTGTGTGCTCTTAAACTTGGAGAGCTTATCAGAAGAAGAGTGACAAAGATTCAAAGATTCTCACTCTACCCTCAACCTGTACTAAAGCAATGATTGTTCAAGAAGCCATCACTGTAAATAGGTAGGGTAGTTTCTCTCCCATTTCCACTACATTAAAATTCAACGCTGATAAATGTAAACATAATTTTATTACACAAGCTGCCCAGTATTATGAGATCTTGTGCACTTCTGCACAGGTTAGCAAAGAAACAAAGCCAGGCTAAGCAATTTTTTATCATCAAACTGCCATCTGATGCTTCACTTTCCCTTGGGGAAAAAAAAAAATGTTATTTGAGCATACTCTGTAGGAAGAACTTTAGAGCTGTTAAATGACGCAGGTCAGAGCTCTGGCACTAAAACAAAGGAGAAAGTTTCCCTCATTTTTCTCTTGCTTAGCTCAGTCCTGAGGAGAAGGATGACTTCTTCTAGGGCAATGGACATGAAACTCACTACAGAAAGAGGAGCGGCAGGAAGAAGGTGAAGAAAAACCAGTCAGGAGAACCATCCCAGGGAGAAACACCATGAACAGGAGGAATGGCAGAGCGGGAATCAGAAGTGAGCAGATAAGTGAGACCTTGGAGAAAGACCCTAGACCATGGGACAAGGATACATGGACTACAGTAGTACATCAGAGGTGAGGAATGCAACTGGCTGTGGAAACAGTAGGGAAGAGGAGAAAAAAAAGCAGAGAATACTAGCAAAGTGGAAGAGCAGCAAAAATGGTGTTGGTAATGTGAGGACTGGGAAATAAAAAAAAAAAAAAGTATAAAAAGGAATGAACTATGTAGGAAAAACAAGACTAAGGCAAAGAGTAGTGGAAGGGAAAGCAAAAGGCAAATACGGAAAGTGTCAAGGGGGGAGAGACACACAGAAATGTGTGCAATTCAGCAAACACCTCTCCTAACCTTGGCACAAAGTCCAGAGGCCCAACAACCCAACCTTGGCACAAAGTCCAGAAGCCCACCAACCCTCTGGCAAAAGTGGTCTCTTGTTCTCCTCTTTTAAGCACTAGTTCCCATGACAGTGAGGTTACTCAAGATGGCAGGCTGTGTTGTGAGCAGAAGGTCAGAAAGAAGCAGAAAAAAGCGAGACATAAGACAAAGGAACCACTGCAGGGAAAAGAAGCAGCATAAAGAAGTAGCTTCTATTTCCAAGGATAGAAAATGGAAAAATATATAGTACTTGTCAAATTCTTTTATCCTTTGAGCATGACCTCCGGGAATAAAATCAGTCAGAATGATTTGTACGAAAAGGAATGGCAGAAGAAGAGGAGAGCTAACTGTGTGTGTCAAGGGAGGTGAAAAGAACCTGAGACTGGCAATATGTGATATAATTAAACTGTAAAAATGGAGAAAACTCTCATGAAAGCAGCTGAAAAATCTGCAGAAGCTAAGATTGTATTATAAGCACTCTAGAATACAAAAGAAGCAGTAAAAGCAGTAAATATTGCTGCTGACAGACCCTGTGAAAAAATAGGGAAACAAGGAGAATAAAAAAGTGTATCAAGAAGAAATGCAAGCAGGAATGAAGTCACAAATGAGAAGTCACAAATATTTACACAGTAGATATCATAAGGAATTCTGAGCAACAGAATATGAAGGATACTATACAAAGGATAAACCATATAACAAAGAAAAGGTTTGGAATAGAAATTAGAGACAACAGTGATTGAAAAGGACAGTGAAAGAGCATACCTGATAGTGAACACAAACACTGAAGCAGTATTGCTCCTGACTGAAGAGGCAAAGATAAGCTAATACATGCAGCTAAGTGACTGGATGCATTATCTGCATTAAATTACTGAGAACTAACACAGAACAGTTTACAGAAAGTGAGCCAGGAGCCAGAGTCAGAGGAAGGATAACAAGTAAAAGATTACAAGTTACATGCAAGTAGCCTGGTACAAAGGATTAAAACATCCCAGAAACAATATTTTTTTTCCTCCTCAGACTGCAAATGTTTTACAATGGTTATTGAAATAACTGAATGTAGTAAGACATTTTGTTCCAATCAACATGTCACTACTATACAATAGGATAACTCAGCCAAATAATCCAAAAAGTGCAACATGCACTTCGTTTCCACTCATTATGACATTTTCCACAGATAGATAAAAATCAAAACAGCATGTCCTTCAACAGAGCCGATAAAAAGAGAGTAGGTCAAGGATTCTTCCTTTATTCTATTACTGCCAAGACAAAAGCCATGTTTTTGCAATGCCTTACCTAAAAAACAGAATATTTGCCTTTTATATTTGGCAAGAACCATGGAAAAGTTCAGGCAATGGGCCAGATCTTTTGTCTAAAATGCATAATGCTATGGCTTAGCTTTGCTAAGGACTCACAAACAGTGCCCTGAGAATCTAGTCCCAGTGCTCTCTTTTCTTATTTAATGCCCAACATCAGATTTTATCCCAAAGGTATAAAAATGGATTTGCATACACACCTCCCCCTAGATCTCTTTATAAAAGACAAGAACACATCCGATGCTGTAAGGACTATAGTAATCTTCCAGGCTGACAAAGCTACATCCATGAAAACAATAAACACTTTAATTTATACATGAGATTACTTTAGCACAAAGTTTCATAAAAACAAGGCACGCTGCCTTTGAGTGCTGCAGTGGGAGAGCTCAGGCACTCCTTGTTCCACGCTGTCCCCCCTTCAGCTCTACTCCCTTTCTTGCCACTGTCACCACCACACAAGTTATGTCCCCATTTAAGCAGCACATAGGAGGGTTTCACACATACACCTGTCTGTATGGCTTCCTTTTTGCCCCAGCTTTTTATGGCACAGTCCCTATCCGAGTTGCTGTGCCTGGATTGTGCCACCAAAAAAAAGAAATCTTAGATTTACATGACAGAAAAGCCCCTCAGTGTCTTATTCCATTGCAAGCATCCTTTTACCCTATTGCCTTCAGATTTTTAGGTATTTTAAATAAACAAAATAAATTAATATGATGTGACACAGATGTGATGGAGCAATGGGACTCGATCACGAAAGAGACACTACAAATATCAGATAAAAAGACTGAATGATATAGAAGAAAATGCAGTGATAAATGGAAGCTTGAAAAGACACACTGATGAGTGAGTGCTATTTTGTAATATTTTTAAATAAATATTTTTTTAAAACCTCATTCAGGAAAAGCCATCCAATGAAGATTCCTGCCTTTAAATTTTCTTTACTATTCATAGCATATGAATTGCAACAACAAAGCAATTAGTTTAAATACTGCCAATATTCTCACTGGTGATAATTGGTTGCTTCTTGCAGGAACATCTGTTCCATCTTTCTTAAGAAATGAAGTACAGACCCTGTTACCTAGACAACAGAATCCTTCAGAGCACCATGCACTATAAAAGGGCAATATCAACCTAAGCCACACTGCATATTCACTCTCCCCACCACTCCCTCATCGCGGCCAATGCAACTGAATGCTGTGACTTTTTAACATTAAGCCCACATTTATTAGATCACATATACTGAAGCCAACTTCCATATGCATTAAAGGCAACAGCTGTGTTACTGTCCTTCAGCCAAGCAACAGTCACTCCGAGGCTTTGTATTCAGCCAGTTTCCACCACTGCCAAGCTGTCAAGCTGAAAATGCTGCTGCTTACGGTTACTCTGAGACCAAGACCCTTCAAATCTAGAAATCCCCTTGAATGTGGTGCAGACAGAGTCACCTTCACTGCCATCCCCCTGGATTACTGGAATTATTCAAGCACCACAAGGACTCATCCCTTACTGGCACTCACTAGTGTCCTCCAGCCAAATTTAGGAGAGAAGCAGCAGATCAAACTTTGAAGATGCCTTTTGTTGCCTTAGTAAACTCATCATAGTTTTATAAATATTGATAAAATATTAACAACAATGAAGCACATCAAACGACAAATTCTTTTGTGTGCCTCGTCAAGATGGATGGATTTATTTTTTTCCCGTGCGTGCATGTGATGGAGGACCAATGAACACAGAAGTCAAAATCATAGAATCGTTAAGGTTGGAGAGAGGCATGTAGTGACAGGACAAGGGGGAATGGCTTTAAAAAGACAGAGGGTGGGGTTAGACTAGACATAAGGAAGAAATTCTTTACTGTGAGCATGGTGAGGCATTGGAAAATCTTGCACAGAGCAGCCATGATGCCCCATCCCTGCAAGTGTTCAAGGCCAGGTTGGATGGGGCTCTGAGAAACCTGGTCTAGTGGAAGGTGTCCCTGAACATGGCAGAGGGGTTGGAACTAGATGATCTCTAATTTCCCTCCCAACCCAAACCATTCTGATTGTATGAAAATAATCCCACTGAGAGAGGACTACAGATCTGTTTTCCAGGCCCATTTGTGTTGAAAATGAAAACATGAATTCTAGAAGTACTGAAGATGATAAATAAAAGCTTGAAAATGGTCTGGACTTGAGATGCCCAGAAGTAGCAAAAATTAAATAATACATCTGGCCTTAAACTGAAAATCTGAACAATTGAGATAGCTGAAAATGATTCAAATGTAAAATCACAGCAGAATTACTTATTTTGACCGCAAGGCTTTGAGCAAAGTTCAGTGAATTTCAGATGTGGAACAGTACAAAAGACAATTTAGTAACAGTAAAGTATTTTTTAGCCCACAAGTATAATAAATACTTAAGAGACAGACTGTAAAGATGCAAGATCACCCATCCTCAGAAAAAAAAAGAAAGACTAAATAAAACCTAGGCAAGAACAAAATCACTAATACAGAACAAATATAACATGTCAAAAAAGAAGAAATAACTAGTAGTCTGAAGTGCAAAGATACTACGGCAAATGAGGGTACTGAACAAACCTTGGAGTTTTACCAGAGAGAAACCATTAATTGCAGTAATAAGAAGCTTTTTTTAGGGTAGAAACTTAGAGAAGTCAAACCAAAATGGATTCAAGACACAGCTAGCAGACAGGAAATCACTATACTGCTTGTAAATATTAAAGGCATCTGTAGATAAAGGAAAGCAAGGGAAATAGTACAAAAGGTAACTGAGGTAAAACAGAAATTAAAGTAATCTAATAAGCAAGTGAAAATATGGAAAGACAATGACAGTTGAGAAACAAACTCTGCAGGGGCCATGGGATAGAATAAGTTCATTAGCACAGAAGGAAAAGGCAGAGACTTTCTCAAAGGTCTTCAAGAACTGGCAGCAGATTTCATAACTATTTCATAACTGCCTCCAATCAAAATTATTCTACTGATAGCTTTTTTCAATATGCTGTTTGCATATTCAGAAAACTAATAACTTTTTCCAAAAGTATAGCCAGTCTGAAGTACATTAACTTCAGCATGCTCAGGTAGCTACATACAAAAAAGCTCAAGGTCAAGTATACCCATGGCATATACTTACAACCACAATTTTGTATATGCACTACATACAGGCAACAGGTTTCAGGAAGCATCCTGACACTGTTGGTGACACAGGAAGGATGAACACGATGCTCCTTCTACAAGGCAGAAACATGTTGCCAATCAGATGGCCAAATGGAGCCAAGAACATGACTATAATGCTCCCACCTTCTTACCAAAATGCAAACTAAGCAACAACTTCACACTGTAAGTCTACGGGCAAGATGCATCACAGAATCAAAGACACCAGGCTATCTACTTAGTGACTATTGGACTGTTAACTACAGTTTAGAGACAAGAAAGCCTCCTTGCATCTTAAAACCACCATACAATAACATCTCAAGTCAACATAGAGACAAGACAAATCTCAATAAGATACAGTAGAAACTGTATTTAAACAGAGCTACTTTCCAGCTTACCATAGAAAAACACCACACTGAAACTGCTAACATAATGAAATTCAATTAAGTGAATAAAGTTCTATTCAAAGGTAAGGTGACATTTTGCCTTCAAATAACAAAGCTGACTAAAACTCGCACACAAAAACTTGCAGACTAAAATATAACTGCAGACTAAAAACGCTATCCACTTATCCCTATACAGGGCTGAAAGCAATGCCAGATAACGGAATGAAAAAAGCAATATTTGCTCAAATTCCTAGAATTTTTTTCCCGCTGATATTCAATTTTCAATCCAGCCATCTCTGTTCTGTATTAATTTATCTAGTTTAGGCACTACTAATAACATTTCATTTCTGCTTCACAGACTCCCTGCGCACCAAGAAGTCTCAGGCAGCCTGTGGATGAGGAACACTGGAGAGACTCATAAAAATGACATTGTGTTGGGAGAAGTCTCTGACCCACAAACCCTCATTCTTACAAGACATCCTCCCTGACATCCACTGAGAAGGCAACACAGCGGGGCACAAGGAACCTAGTTAACTTTTGGAGGCTATCACAAACAATTTCTTGATATACACACTGGAAGGGCCAATAATGGTAGCACACAGTTGTTCTATAATAATTCTAAAACAAGAATTATTTGCAGATGTGACAATCAAAGGTAGCTTTGGCTGTAGCAACCATTAGCTAGTACACTCGAAGATATTCAGCATGGAGAAGAGAAGGTTCCAGGGAGATCTCTCTCCAGTGGTCTTCCAGTACTTAAACAGAGCTCATAAAAAAGGAGGAGAGGGACTTTTTACACAAGCAGATAGTGATAGCACAAGGGGGAACAATTTTAAACTAAAAGAGGAGAGATTTTTCTTAGATTAGATGTTAGGAAGGAATTCTTTACTGTGAGGGTGGTTGAGGCACTGGAACAGGTTGCCCAGAGAGGTCATGGATGCACCATCCCTCAAAGTGTTCAACGCCAGGGTGGATGGGGTCCCAAGCAACCTGATCTAGTGGGTGGCATCACTGCCCATGGTGAGGAAGATGGAACTAGATGATCTTTGACATCCCCTTCCAATCCAAGTCATTCTATTATTCTTCGATTATAAGATCCCGAGTGAAGAAGGCAAGTAGCAGAGCACAGACCTGGAACTTCAGGAGAGCAGACTTCAGTTTATTGAAGGAACTGGTAGACAGCCACAGGAACCAGCTCTGAAGAGCAAAGGAGCTCAGGAAAACTGGCAGGTCTATTAAAATATACAAGTAGGAAACCTGCTTGGCTAAGCAGATTGTCAGAGCTTAAATGCAAGTATACAGAGGGGTGCAAACAGGGACAGGCTACACGGGAGGAGTTTAAAGACATTGCCCAGGCATGCAGGGATGGTGTCAGGAGAGCTGAAGCTCACCTTGATTTGACACTTGCAAGGAATGCTGAGGGAAACAAGAGCTTCTACTACTACATTGGTTGTGAAAGGCTGAACAAGAAAATGTGAGCCTGTTGCTGAATTAAGTGGGCAATTTAGTAGCAGAATTTGAAGACTGAAGTCCCAACTTAAAAAGAATCCATCACCTAAAAACCCATGCCATCACCTCTCAGTCTGAGGCATCAAAAATAGTCAGTGTAATGTTAAATTAGAGAAAGACACATTCTAGTTATGTGAAGTGAATATATCATTCAAACAATTTTACAACTCCACACAGAATAAACTGAAAACATATAGAAACTAATTTTAATTGACTACAGGGAAAGTACAAATGGAGGAACATAAGGAAAATATTCAGTGCTAAAGAAAGTATGAGAAACAGAAGAGAAAAATAAAAGTTTATCACACAAATTCAGAAAAGAACCCAAAATTTACAAAACATTCCAACTGAAGCTTTAAAACGTGTGAGCATATATGTTCATTTGTGCATATACAAACACAAGCAATCTTGAAGTAAGTATTTAAGTTTTGCAGATAAATATTTCAAAAAGTCTTCTCTGCATTATCTGCAATTCTGTTGTTCTTCAACTGAGTGATAAAGTAGCTATCTGCTTTCAGTGCATTGCTGTCTACAGCTTAACCTGGAGAGGTCTGGTTTTGTTTTTTTTTCATTTCTGTTAAAGGCACCGTCAGTTGGTTTTGCATTTTTATGTTCTCAGAATATTCAGAATCTGAAGCAAACAACAAATTCAAGGCAAAGAAAAATTGAGTCTAAATAGCACTGAACACCCATTTTTCCCTAGTCAGCTGCACTGGGCACGTGGATTATATCCTAACTGATGCCAAGTATCAAATTCATAGAGAAGTTTCTTTGGCTCATATCATGCTAGACTGCAGTAAAGGCTTTCCTTTTCTGTTTAACATACTTGCTGTTGATATGCTGATATTGCTCTCCCACTTTGAGCAGAGACACAACTTCAAGTAAAGGAAAGTACCCTCTGTATGAAAAGAAATAAAGTTTTTAATTCTGCATTTAGATATTTAAAAGCAGTGTTTCTCTTTTCCTTTCTTCTCTGCATGCTCTTTTTTGCTGTTGTTAAATTGCTGAAGGAGGTAGCTGTAGTAAGACAACAGAGTCGACCAGCCTCTTCAGATGATGCTCTACTTTTGTTACGATTACTTGATAAAAAATTGTACTTCGAGCTTCAAACTTTTTCATAAACACTACAGTGTATTTATGAGTTGATATAAAAGAAGTCAACTTAATTGATTAAACAAAAATTGTTTTATTCCACATATTTATTACTTATGTAATACTTTCATTTAATGAAGTTAATTGTTCTTTCAGGTACAATAAAATAAAAAAAGACAGAAAATGTCTACAGAATCCTTTTGACGAATAACCAAAGCAGGAATTTAAGTACTCCCTTACACAAAAAGCATTTAAATTACACAGATTATACAAGATTAAACTATGTAATGCAGAGAGCTCTTATTCTTCCTATGGTATGCAAAACATGAGTTGTCATGTAGCTGAACCAAAAACCTTTTTCCAGCTGATTCATACTTATAAAATCAAAATGCACAGGCACGTCTAGCCAACACATGCCTTAGCTCTCTAACAAAAATCCCTTCAAAAACATTTTTTCACTTCTTTCACTACCTTCAGCTATTGAAAAGGGGAGTAGAGTTTCAAAGTTTCCACAAACAAATCTAACAATCTTTTCTAATTAGGTAGTAGAGAATTTATGGGAAGATTTTACGTGGCCAAATATTCTACTCACTTATTCTATCTTGGCAAGAGAAAAGAAGCCCTGACATTCAAAAGGAATCTCCTACAGCAAATGTACTCAGGGACACAGACTTTTTTAAAGCCTTTTTTTACTTAATCTTGCCTTCAACAAAGCCAGGAACCAAGGCCTACATGGGTCTACACAGTAGTAAGTACTGCAAGCTGCTATGATAGTCAAGGCCAAAGAAAAGGTCAATACAGCTGAAGCAGAGACTTGTACCTACTATAAAAATCTATGCAACTTCATTAAAAGAGAACTAATGGCATTACAAATCTTCTAAGTGTTTTATTAATACTGAAAAGTTATCATTTCTGTACAGGTGATCTTTTCTGCGTTCTTAAGAGATGCAGAGACAGGTCAAACAGGTTAGAAGGTCAGCCTGGTCCACAGTCTCAAATTAAGTAACTTCATGTTTAGCTCATTTTACTAAGTGGTTTCCAACCAGGGAGGTGAGAGCAGCTTGCAAATGACATGTAGCACCCGACAGAGGTAAAAGTATGTAAGCATTACTAGCTCTACCAGCAAGGCACAACATGTCCCCTTGAATGTCCCTGCTGCCAGCAGCACCACAGAGAAACACACAGTAAAAGCATCAAGTGCTTCAAGATGGAGACATTAAGTCTGGCTGACCTTCTCCACTCAGCTTCAGTGCCACACCACCACAGCTTCCCCAAACCCAAGAAGAGGGAAACAACCCCAGAAGAGCTGTCCACATACAAAGGAAGGCCACAAACAGCAGGAAGGCAGAAAAGAATATAAATACAGTGAGACAGAGCCTTCTTCAAGAAAGCTGAGAAATGCAAAAAGGTTACAAAGACCAATCATTTAACCTGCAAGGCTTCTAAAACTTCGCCCACTCTCAGAAACTGAAGATGCCAAAATATTTGTACCCTCTAGCAGTTTGTAACATACACTGCATCAGTAGGCAAAAGGCCTGAGAATAATTTGTGCATTCTAAATTGTTCAAATAAGCTTTCAGCAACTCGTTTAACATTACAGTCTAAATTTATTTTAGCCTGTACCCATAGATGCAAGTATGAACACAAAGGTCAACTAATGCTCCCACTAGTGTCCCACAGCATACTGGCAACATTTAAAGGTCTCCCAGAAAGAGTAGCCTTCACTAAAAAACAGTACACACAGGCATAGGATGTGGCAACTAAAATGGTTACGAGTCCCAGACCCAACATTCACACAGGGCAAAACTGCAGCACTTAGGGCATTCTTTAAAAAAGGCTAGGTTAGCAATGACACTGGTTTTTGGCTCTACTTCTCCCATTTAAATCATCTGCAACAGCCTAGTCTCATTTTCTTCCTCTACAGAAAAAAAAAATTATCTATAAAAACACCCTATTATAGAAAAATCAAATGAATTTTAGAATTAAGATTACTATTTACAGAGCAGATGGTTACAGTTGGTAATTTATCCTTGAAGAGGGGAAGTTCTCATTGGCAAGGGTGGGTAAAAAGCTGGAAGGGACCAGGAGTTGACCAAACAGCATCTAGGACCTAATTCAAGTCACTGGTTCACATGAAACCTTTAGTAGTAGTCATCTTTGTCTACAGACTGTGTTAGCTTGTCTGCAAGAATGTTACGGGTGACAGTCTCAGAAACCTCAGTAGAGTCGAGATAAACAATCTACAGCATTCACCTCATTCCCCATGCCAGGCATCTCATCGTAGAAGACTAACAGATTGGTTATGGATGATTTTCCCTTCGATTGGGCTGACTATGCCCAATCACTGTCTTGTCTTGCGTGGGTTTGGAAATCGTTTCCACCAGGATTTTCTTCAGCACCCTCCCAGTGACTAAGATGTAGCTGATCAACTTGTAGTTCCCTTGATTCTCATTGGAAACAGGAGTGACATTTGCTCTCTTCCATTCACTATTATCTTTCTAAGATAACTGAGGATGGTCTCAAAATGAAATCCAAGCAGCTGCCTCAGCACTTGTAGGCACAGCTCATCAGGCACCACAGACCTGTGTATGTCCAGTTTGAACACTTCCTAACCCGGACCTCCTCCACTAAAGGTAAATTTTCCTTCAACTTTTTCGCTGGTCTCAAGAACATGAGATTTCTGAACCTGGCCTTACTGGTAAAGAATGAGGCAGAAGAAGTTATTGAGTACTTTGGCCTTTTCCATACCAATTGTACCCATTCAGCAGCAGGTTCATATTTTCCCCATTCTTCCTTTTGATATTCATGTACTTGTAGAATCCTTTCTTGTTGCCCTTCAGGTCCCTTGCCAGACTCAACTCCACATCAGCCTTGGCTTTTCTAACCCCTATTCTTGCAAGATCAAACAGCAATTCTATACTTCTCTTGTATTACCAATCCCTGCTTCCAAAAGGAATTCCTGATTCCTTTTTATGTCCAAGTTCAATAAGGAGCTCCTTGTTCATCCATTCAGGCCTCCTGTTGCCCTTGCTTGCTTTCCTACTTCTTGGGATGGAGATTTCTTGAATCTGATCCTTGAATACCAACATGTTTTCCTGTATCCTCTTCTCTCCAGGGCTGTATCTCAACAGAATTCTTCCAAGATGAGGTTCAAGTCTGCTTTCATAAAGTTTGGGCTGTGATCCTGCTTTTTGACATGCTCCATTCACTTAAGATTCTGACCTGCATCATATCAGCTAAATAAGCCAGTAATGACAATTGCACTGAAGTTCTTCCACTCTCAAGGATTTTTGGGGCTCTCAAACCATGACAAGGCTACACATCCAGACATTTACTAAGTACTTAGTGAATGGTACGGATTAAGAAAAAGCTTATTATTTTTCTTTATTCTGAATTAGTTTTTCCCAAAATCCACAATTAGAAGTCTATAGTCTCTTGATGGTGAAAAGCAAAGTAGTAGAATTAATTTGGATAATACTCTCACAGGAAGTGAAACCTTTGGGACAAGAAATCTCAGATAAAGCTGTATTTCCCTGGTGGTTTTTTGATAAAGAAATACAAAATTCCATTACCATTAGCTGTTTGCAGACTTTTAAAGTTATAGCTATTTGTTTCTAACAGAACAAATGAAGATCAGGATACTTCACAGGAGAAAAACAGCCCTAACAAATAATACCACTCTGGTCTGCTGCTTCTGTCTCCACTTGTTCTAGAAAACCTACCTAATTACTTAGACAAGGTAAGGAGCAAAACATAAAATGTGAAAGCAGCATAACTGAATAAAAGTCTTCCTTTCCCCCAACCAGAAGTTCCAAAATGAGTTAATTCAAGTCTTGAGCTGAAAGAGATGTCATTTTCATTAAATAAATAATCATCTAAAAATGAAACTCTATATTTCATAACTCTCATTCATATTTTACACCACTGTTCTTCAAAACATGCTGTTGCTTAAGCCAAGCAATAATCTGCCTCATAAAAGGAACATAGAAATCGTTGCCATTTCAGTTATCTTCAGAATAAACTTGAGTTACAGGGAACAAATTAGCTTTTTTTCCCCACACACGTCTTTTGATGTATAAGAATACCTTCTAATACTTTCATATTCAAGACAACAGAACTGGCTGAAATATGGAATCCTTCAGCAAGTATCACCCTACAGTTGAAATGAAGTAACAATCACTTGCCCCAGGAACCAACTGCCTAAATGATGTTTTCACTGCCATATGCCTTCTTTCAGGAAAAGCTCATATGAATGGTGGTAAGAGAAGTTTCATGGTTCTCAAAGTCCAAAGGAAAGACAGACCAACTAAATTTGCAACGTCAGAAGAGAGGAGCCTTTTGTCTTAGGGAAAGTTAGCCAGTAGATATTATTTTGAGTGTCTAAGAAATAGGACATGCAAAGTGATGGTCTTGGACTGCAAAACTGAACACTTTTTAGTTCAGTAATATATTTCTTGAGCATATTGTAAAGTGTCTTCAGTTTACAGAATTATTAAAATATTCTGAATGCACACCGGTGTCCCTTTCATGTTCTCGGTTTCCAAGGCAGGGTTTGGGTTTGGGGTTGTTTTGCTGCTGGAGAGGGTACGGGTGGGTTGAATGTCAAGAGAACTACTCATGACATTTTTTAAATGGCCTCTTTCCAGGCTGAAAATCTTTATTTAATCAGTAAACATTACCCTCTTTGTCACCTATCTAAGCCTTTAAATACAAGATAGGCTATTGATGCATTAATTAGAAATCTGCTTCTCTGTATGGAAAATGCATTTGATTCTGGCTTGTTTCTATATGACAAAAAGTTTGTATTTCTTTTTCAACTATTTCAGCTTTACCTTTTTCACATTTCTAATATTTGACCAACCTGAAATTTCACTGAGGCAAATGGTGATTTGCTCCATTAGCTCAGGTTACAGAGTTTCACAATAATGTCTGAAGAAGAGTAAAGTATAATCCAAGAATTACCAGATGAACCATTGAAAGTAATCAAGTAACTTACACAATAGAAATCAAAATTCACAGGTTGTACTGGGTTTTGTACAAAGCTTTACTAATTTTAAAAAATAGTTTAAAAAAAAAAGAAAAACAAGACCAAAATAGTTATGTATCATCAACTTTAAATAATTGGACACTCTCTACTTCCTTACATTGTTGTGTCCAGGTATGACAGAACCAGCTTCATACCACACCACTGTCATGACAACAGGAAAGTTTCCTTCAGACTATTCCATACATTATCTGCATAGGAGCACAATTTAAAACAAAGAACAACGATCCAAGAAACAAAAACCCCTCAATGCTGTCAAAACCGATTTCATAGCAGCAAGAATACAACCTAGTACTGATGTTAAAAGGGGATTTCTTATTTCCTCCAAAGGCAGAAATATTAGCGAGAAAGGTCACTGGGTAAATCCTGTGTAAAGTGACTGACAGCAATGCAGCCACCTCTGAAATCCACAAGTGACCTTGACCTTACAGTGATAAGCACTTTAAAAGGATAGCAGTTTTATCTGTTAAGTCTCTTCATACAGAATTACCATGGACACTACACTGAACACGATACAGTGGTTTGTTCAGTTCATGGACATCATGCGTTTCTAATGCCTCAAATTGCATTGCACACCTGAATGCTGTGTTTCAATGCAACACTGCTAGATTATAAAAAGCTTTAGGTACAATCCTAACATACATTTCAACAGCTGGCAGCACAGCAACATTAAGACAAGGTAAATATTTAATCAAGCAAGTGCACGTCTTTTGCAATGCAACAAATTCTTGCAAAATTTTACTTGGTACCAGAATTTTGACAGTAATGCACATTTTCAGATGTAAAATAAAACATTTAAAGATCAAATTCTACCTTCATATACAAACACTTAATTTTTACCAAATTTGAAGAAATGATAGGCAGTAATGTGTTTCAAAGTGCAAAATTTTTGAATCAATTTTTTCTCCTAAGACACATGTAATAAAAATACAATTAAAGTTGGTTTTTATTTTGCTATGACATTTCTCTCTATTTAGCAAAACAAATAAGAAATGAGGAGAACAAACTGTTCTCGGGTGCTAAAGAAGAACAAGCTGCCATTAGTCTGAAATAAATTACAGTTTTAGCAAGTGGACTTGTAATGGTAGCTGTAATCTTTCAGAACCTTTTTCCTTCAAGTCATTTTAAAAATATTCCTTTTTAAAATAAGACTTCATTTAAAAGTTCACATTTATTTCCCTCTGAACATATCAAAGCAGAAGAAACAAATTATACCAGAAAGAGGCCCTACTATTACCTGGAAAGAACACTCCTTTCCACTAAAAAGAAAATTACGACTTAGAAAGCATTTTAAAAAAAAGCTCACATCTGAATAAACTTTCATGTTTGCATACTTTATAGAAAACATTTAGATAATCTTTATGTTACTTAATGCGAGGAAAATAAAATATCTGTTGAGTAATAATGTCAGTAAAAATACTTTCATTTATATACACTTACTGCAATCTCTCTACAGGCCGACATGGAAATCCCTGTACCTTCAATTTGCTTCAGTGCATACTCCTTTTCATCTTTTCTGTACACACATATACACAAAAAGAAAAAAAAAGAGAAGAGTATGTTTAGCTCTAACTTATATTACACCCATCAGTACAAGTTTAATGAAATATTTTAATTTCATCTGGATCAAGAAGCTGAAAAGCCAATCTGCTTTTATGCATAAATAATACTTTGATAATAAAAGCAAGTTTTCTTTTAACAAAGACTTTATAAATCCCAACCCAAAACTTCTGTGTAAATAAACTTTGTTAACCTGTATCTATTTCTCTCTGAAAAGAGAGATAATATCTGCAAATAACTGCAAATATATCTACAGAGAATTTTGGAGGACACTTCCTGAAATTCCAGGATAGTGCCTACTACTGTGAAAACACCACACTAGTATCCCATGCCTGGAAAATTCCCAAGCAGATAAAGTGTTCCAGTGTGTTTTGGAATTTGGTACAAGAATGATTTCTAAGGAAGCAAGACCAAGCATGTTTAGGCTACAGGTTTGAAGGGCCTCTTTTCCCCAGAGCCTTCTGCAGCTGAAAGTGAAGGAATGGTTTACTTTAAGGTGATAGAAATTATTTTGGAACTGGCAAAGATAAATATATTCTCATTCTGCACAGATAGTTTTCTACAGAGAAATGGGAAGGATGGCAACTTACAACAAGCTTTGCAACTACCCCCAAAACATTCACCCATTCAGACATTCAGATGAAAATCTTAACAGTCAACATAAGATTGGACCCTCCTCTTAATAAACTTTTAATCATCTCTGAAAGTTGAAATGAAATAGCCTCATATCACAGTGTTTTGAAACATAACTTACAAATCTGTACTTGGGGTGAGAGAGGGACACCACCCAAAACTTTTCTAGGCTAAAGAAAGCCTAAAAAGTTACCATTACTAAAATCAGGCCAAATACTGCATTAACAGCTCACGAGAGCTGTTCACCAAGTATTTCAAGAATAATTTCAGAAGCGGGCGTGTCTGCTTCCTAAGCAGAATTCACCAGGATCTACTGACACGATAATTCAGATTCCTTCTTTTTTCCCTGCTGAGCAGCTTTTTATTTTCATGAATTAGTCATTTAGAAGAGCTCAGCTCAAGATGCAGAACCAAGAAATGTGTAACTTCACAGGTAATAAGATCATACCTTATCTAAAAGAAATTGCTTTTGATTTCATTAATTAGTCCAAATTTTAAAGAGTAAATAATAACTGCCCATTCCCTCTTATACATGGTTCTGCTATCTACGCAGAAGATTTACATACACTGCAAAGTATTAACTCCATAACTGAGATCACTTACTGAGACCGTGAAGACAAGATTATATTGTCTGCAGAACCAAAACCATCTCTGGACATTTAAAACTGATCATGGCTTTTAAACTATGGTCACGTTTAAGCTATGCAGCACAGAACAATCCCATGCACAACTATCAGCTAGAATCCCAAGGCAATGTAGTCACTACTGCACTGCATTATATACTTCTTCTGGCACATCTGCTTACCTGGGCACAGGACCCCACTGATACAGCTACCCTTGAACTAGTTCTACCGATGCAAAGCATTGCATCCAGTCACTCAGACCTTCACAGATCGAAGGTCACTGTAGAGATTGAGCTTGGCACACGCTGCCTTCAACAGCATTGCTCAGCACCACCGCCACTGCCAGCCCGTCAGAGCTTGACAGGCAGCCACTCCAGGCAGGCTTTTAAGATGCAAACGAGAAATTACAAAAGATGTTAAAACAAAAACCCAAAAACCAAACAATCCAACAACTTAAGATATTATGGCATATGCAAAAAGAAGGCAGACTTACTGAGTTGATAGTTCTAGAACACTAGGTTTTGTGACCAATGAGCAAAAATAGGAATAATTAAATACTTAGCTAAAATAAATAGGTGTCAAGGATAAAGAACTTCAAAGATATAATATTCTAGATCTGACAAAATGTATTAATTTTCTTTTTTTTACCACCAGCTCTGGAATCATAAACACAGCTTCCTTTAAATACCATTCACTTGCTCCAGCAGAAATGCAAGGCTATATGAATGCTTTTCCAAAGTTAACTGTTCTTATTACGCAGACATAATAGCTGATTAAAGCACTTTCCAAAAGTGGTGTTTCAGCTAACAATATTTCCCATTCAATAGTAATCTCAAGATATTTTGAGAAAGAAAGAAATATATTCAAAACTTCAATACCAAGTCAGCCAATGCAATCTGATGAAACACACAATTCTGGTTATTCAATAACGTGTCCAAAAAAAAAAAAAACCCAACCATAGGTACTTTATTAGCCATTTGCCCACTTGTAAGAATTCAATAAATAATATCAAATGGTGTGTGTGATAGGTAAATATACTGTTCACTCCCTAAAGACCTATTTTCTTATGAAACACTTGAGACGGGGAAGTTTTTCTATTTCGTGTTGAAGGAAAACTCTAGTGAACTCTGAACACGTTTCAAGAAATTATACAGCATTACACAGCATGAAAGTTTTCATAAATCCATTTCTGACAGATCCTATATCAATACATTTTTTTACTGAAGTGAAGCAAGCATGATTAAGTTTGAAAACCAAATCCAAACAACAACAAACCACATAGCTCCGGTCTGAGGCAAAAGACCAGCCATGCTGGTAACAGCCAAGCAGAAGCAAGGTCTCTGTAACCGTTTTCATATGGTCCACAGAAACACTGGCTTGGGAACAGGTCAACTAACTTGAAGGTCCTGCTGTGTGGGGGTTTGTCTGAGGGTGGGGAGCAAGTGACACAGACCAAGACCATAGACTACTCTGAGCAAAAAATATAGCAAAGGAGAACTGAAAGGGAACTCCGTACCTTAAAAGGCTGTGACTTAAATTTTACTAAAGCTTTTCAAAACTGATGCAGAAGAACTTGCCTGACAAAACAAGTACCATGCCACACCACCAGTAGGCTTCTCTACACTTCAAGTCCCCTTATCCAAAACTAGGGGTTAAACGTTAAAATCAACATGGCTTCTAGTTTCAGAAGCATTAAACTCATGCTATTTTAAAAGGGATTAACTTTTTATGAAAATGAAAACTGTTGATATGAGATATTGCCCTCCTGAAAACTTCCCATCTCTGTATTTCAGGTTGCTGTAGGCAGCATCCAAATGCAAGGGTCCTCATGCATATCAGCAATTATTGAGAACATCCCTCCATTATAAAAACTTGGTCTTCGAGATTAAGCTTTTCTCCCTCACAAATAAATATCCAACTCTGCAATCCCTAAAGTTAATGTTAACATTTTAATTTGTACAATGCAAAGCAAAACCCTCTTCCCCCCAAAAATTGTACTCAGGGGTTTATGTCCAGCTGCAGTATTCAAAATGGAAAATGAAAATATGATTACTGCTTCTTCTGGGTAACACTTTCAGTTGCCATTTTCCAAATGCTTTGGAAACAACAAAGTATCAAATTCACTTTAGAAGAATGCAGTTCAGAAGATTTAGAGTAATTACATTTCAAAGGAGCTAAACTGTCTTAACTATGGCAATTGTACTTCAGAGACCTCCCATCATATGAGAAACTACTCTACAAACAAGTCAGTGGAAAACTAGAAACAACTTGCCCAAGACCATAAGAAAAACAGGAGGATTTGAAAATAGCACATGGTTCAAACTATTGTTTTATCCCTATTATTCAAATTTTAAAACTTTCCATGATGGTTCCTCTTGAATTCACAAATAATTTAACATAAATCCAAACTTCAGAATTAATTATCCACATCAAGGAACTAGCATGAAAGACTTCAATCACTCTGAAGCTACAACTGTGACTATCACATAAGTTAATACAGATATTATCATTACTGTATATACTAATAATAACTGTCTTAAATTAAGTGCACAATACCCTAATTAAATAATAATTAAAGTGCACATTTTCTTAAACAAAAAGGCACACCATAAAAACATTTCAACACTTAGCTAAAAAAAAAAAAAGTAATAGAAAACAACAACAATTCACCCTTGTGACAACGCTAATGGAATTCAAGCATTTGTGACTTTGTAGGACAAAGGCTGGGAACACTATGGAGTTCAGTGTCCTTCACAGTACTGCCTGGAACACAATGTCCATACAGGTATCTGGTTACGCTCTGATCACTTTGTTTAACTGCTGCTAGGCAGCATAAAGTTAATCACTCAGCAGCAGATCGTAGTGAGTTGCAAACTTCCCCCCATCAAGAACAGGCAAAATCATGACACTGAAGCACAACTGGAAGCCAACAGAAAAACTCATCCGGAACGTGGCAGTCAAGCCACTAAACTGATCGTGTTCAGCACTGGTTACCTTTTGCAAGCTGCTCACAGATTTAATCCTATACATAGCACCGGGTCATAGCCCTTTACAAAGGTAACAGAACCAAAAACTGTGTCTATGACTGATTGGAAAAAGGGACCAAAATCCTTCCCGAAAAGTGATGAATTCTTACGCTTTAGTGTTTTTTTATGCATATAGAAACAGTCATTAAGCCAAAAGAACTACAAGATCAAAAAAATTCCCATATGGTGTCACTGAGGTGCATGTTCAACAGACTAGGAAAGTAATTTTCTTTTACTATTATCCTCCAACTGTATCAAGCCTTATCCAGTCAGCAATTCAGCCAACTCCTTTGCATCCACACAGTAACCAGCCACAAATGGCAGAAGCTGTGAATCTGTAGGTTGATCTTAATTTATTTCCAGCCAACAGTATACATGCTGAACTTCAATGCATTTACATTAGTTCGTTTTGAGAGACAGATAAGAAACTCAAAATATAAAACAGTTAGGATGGTAAGCAAAAATTTAAAAGAAATCCACCACCACATGAGTTCTTTAAAAGCACTGATAAGATTTTTCTGTTATTAAAAAAATATGCCTTTTCCCAGCTATGATTTCACTAGACTGGGAGTGAGGAGCAGAGGTCTCTTAATATCAATGTGAGAAGACTGGGGCTATTCCAGTACCATTACACATAAGCTAACTATATCCTCTTCCCTTTATTCCAGTAGTTTCTAATTCAGAAAATTGAAGGCAAATCTTTTTAGATAGATACCTTCTAATTGTTAACAACAATTACAGACTATTTCACATTACAGCCACAGATAGATCTTTAAGATCTCTGTAATAACAGACCACTGGAAATTTTACTAACCTTAACCTTACTAAAATTTAGCCTTTACCCTATAATAATAAAACTTTGAATTTGTACAGAAAGAGAGCACAACTTCAATCACTGCCACCCTCACTCCAAATTTATTGATGAAGATTCACAGAGACCTCAACCAGCTGCAGGGTTGCTGCCACTGCTAAAATAAGACTGGCTCCAAAGTATCTTGAGTGACTGAGAACTGTGAATTTCATACAAGTAAAATTATGACAGATTGGGCTAAGTGGACTTGACAGCCTGTTTGTAAAGGTAAAAACTAAAGTCTTCCCACTAAATCTTGAAAGCTATAAAATTATTCTGCTGCTCCAGATAATTTCTTCCAGCATTTGCTGTATTACAGCAGGGGATAGAGCTGTACCTGATTTTATTTCTTTACAGACAGGTTTGATTGCAATAATGAATAGACTTAGGAAATACCTTCATTCCAGAAAGGATACTGCATGTGAGGAGTTGCTACCTTAAAACAAGGAACAGCAGCAGCGATGAGGAAAATACTTCTGAAATAAAGATGAATTATGTACCAAGGCCACAGACACAGGGTCCTTTAGATTATGCCAAAAAAGAATCTGCTGTTTGCTTCATAAAATCACGTAAGAAGAATACTTGCAAATAACATTAAATGTGAAGAACATTAGCTGTCTGGTTTTGGAATTTTGTAACCATAGGTCCTGAAGTCAGGACTATACAGTCCAGTTTAACATGCATTATGTCTCTTTCTCTGTAATGCTAAATCTGGCTAAATACTGCAACTTTATTTCTTTGGGATCTTTTTGGCAAGAACATATTTGTAACACCAGATGTAGATTTCTTTTCTAAATCCTTATACTACGTTCAGCTATAGCAGAATAAACAAAATTATCAACTCAATGTAAAACCTATTAGAAAGACAATGGCCTAAAAGCTGCAGTTACTCAGTTTTCCTTTTATGGCCCATGACACAATCAAGCACTTCTCCCAACACACCTGAAAGCCCAGATTTATCAGAGACATATTACAAATTTTCTGTTCTTCTTTTCCTTCAGACTTCCTAGTTCAAGCCATCTACAGTAAAATTTTCAATTCTCAGAGCTAGACCTACACAAAAGCTTACTAACACAATGTGGATGTAATTCTTAAATAACTAAATTAGCCTTTAGATACAAATGCTGCAACCTAGATCATGAGTAAGAAGCAAGATCCAAATTCTGTATATGCAGTGTGAGACAACACATTTGTTACAGTTGGAAAGTTGCAAAGTTGAAAAAACACCCACACAAGAAGGTATAAAGACCAGAATGAAACTTCATGAAGTTACCACAAGGCCTAATTTGACTCTGAAACATAAAAAAAAAAAAAAATTTAAAAAATCATAATTTTTTATGTTTTTTTGGGATGAAGACTCTCCATTTACCTCACTTCAGTGTCAGGGGATTAGGATTTCACAAGTTTAGATGCCCTTATTCCAGCCATTAAGATAGTCTTGCTACTTCTCAACAACAAGCAAGGCCTTTAGTCAGCAATCATCACACCTGTTCTGGGGAAAGGGAGCCATGTTCTGCTTCCTTTAAACTTTAAAACTTCATGTCCCATAGTCAGAATAGGCTTCTCTCACACTCTTTCTGGGGTTTAAGAGCACTTCTTGGATGAAGTTTTATGCTGGTTTTTTCCCTACCACTGAAGTCATGCTGAAGGTAGAATAAATGGCATTCAACTTGTAACAGTCTCTTTGTTGTTCTGAACTGAAGGTCAAATTAAATTTGGCAATTTGTCTACCCCTGTTTCTCATTTGGAGCATGACAGACCTGGGCAAAGGAACAACTGGTTATCTGGTACAATGACTGGTTTTAATCAAAAGATATGAACATAACTTTGAAGTCTACGAGGCCCAGGAAAACAGGGCAACAACTGATACAGAAACTCTGTTTCAGGAATAGACACATTTGAAGACATGGGTGACACCCACTCTAAACTGCACTAGTGATAATGAACCAAAAGAACGAACACTGCATTTTCTAATGTGCAAAGTGTTAAATCTTAGCATGAACCTGTGATAAATCATAGAGTATTAACACAGGTGAGAATTTTCTCTAAACACCTTTGAATTTGCAAAATTCATGAGCCATAAGATAAGAGGTGTCTCCTCAAAACAAGCTACTTAGGAGTCAAACAGTTAATCTCATGCTGCTAGAAATGTCATGCAGGAGCGGCCTTTCCATCATCAGATCTCTTCAGGCTCTCAGACCCCACATCATTACCAATGAGGTGGGAGAGTCAAGGAAAATTGCAGTCAAAGCAGAATCCCAGCATTACCTGTGTGAATGCTTCCAAGTGCTCTAATAAAGACAGAAAAAGAAAGGAGGAACAGAAAGGCAGAAAACCTTCTGGCCACATAAAAAGAATTGATTCTTCCTGCAACTAATGCATGAGGAAACCAGACACATTGCTTCAAAATACAGCTCTGGATGTAGTTTCCATTCCAGCAGATCTAGCTTCTGCCTCCAAGTCAATTGCCTATAACACTTATTTTCACTTAGCTGCAAAAAGAAATCAATGGCATCTTCTACTTAAGTCAGCACAGAGTGAACAAAAAAATAATCATACCGCACAAGAGGCTCAGTTTATGGGAACACATTTAAAGCCATACTGTCCGAGGCTTTCCCCAGTTCATATCTGTGCTCTTATTTAGCCCAGAACCCTTATACTTAAGTGAGCCATCTGACACTGCCAGCACACACAGGAAGCTACAGCCATTGCTTTGCCTATTGAAAAGCCTAACCACAGTGTGGTTTCACCTACCAGATGAACAACTCTAGAATACTCCAGGATCATTAACTTTGTAGAAAACAGATGACAACCGAGGCAGAAACATGCAGTTATACAGTGACCTCATCAGAAAATATTTTTTTTAAGATTGCTAATCCTAGGAAAGACAGAAGCAAACATGAATAATGCTCTTCAGAGATCCACTATTACAGTAATCCCAGCTCCTCCAATCTTTCTCACAACCAGAAAAGTCAGTTCTGCTTCTGAATAAAGTAAAATTAAATACATAAAAAAACCCACACCAACCAAAAAACCCAACCTACACTTACAGACATGCATTTTGAAAAGGTCAGTTAACACTATCTCTACAATATTCCTTCCCTTTCAGTCTTATTAGATACACCAATATTTCATAAGCTCTCAAAAAAAACCCACTGCTAAATGAAAGGTTGTGCTCCCACAGAAAAGTCTAAGAAAATATTAATAAAAAAATTCAGATAGAGAAGTTAAGTATCAGTTGATTTAAAGACTCTCAGGATTTTGTTAACAGAAGCTAATCTTTATTTAAAATATATCTGCACATTTTTCTTGAATCTGTTGAGATAGTGAACTTCACAAGAGGTATAATAATTTCTAATATCATCACAACTAGCATTGTTATCTGTCAGTCATCTACCTTATAGTCAAGTGAACCATGTAAACCAAGCCGTCAGAGCTGGGAGGTCTTTAATAAACCTAAATTATTTAGATAACATGAAACTCGTAAGTCAAGTCAAAACAATAAACTTCTTGTATTTGCTACACAAGTAGAAACTGTTCTTCATTTCCTAAAGTCACTTATTGAGTTAGCCAATTTATTCTAAAAGCAGTTGTCCTGGACCAGTTTCAGCATTCCTTCAGGCAAACACGCTGTTATTGAAACAAATAAATCTTTTTTAAGTTCTAACACTTTATTTCAGTAAAAAAAGAAAAAGAAACATTGCAGCCTATGTCAGCTCTCAAATGCCACCAAAGAAGCTCGAGAAATGACGTATCTTTGGAAGCAGAATGTAAGAGTTGCCAATCACTTATGCTAGCAGTCCCTTCCCTTCCGATCACACATACAGACCATTCCTTCTCCTGAACTGAACATAAAGCAGCAGCCAGTACATGCAAACAACATAGAATTCACTAATTAAATGCAGAGGAGAAAGACTTTGGTCAGAAGGCACCTACGCAAATCATGAGCTTGATTAAGGTCACAGAATCATAGAATCAGCCAGGTTGGAAGGGACCTCCGAGACCATTGAGTCCAACCCTTGATCCAACACTGTGGTTACTAGACCATGGCACTAAGTGCCACATCCAGCCTCATCTTAAAAACCTCCAGGGACGGAGAATCCACCACTTCCCTGGGCAGCCCATTCCAATGCCTAATTACCCTTTCTGTAAAGAATTTCTTCCTAATATCTAACCTAAACCTCCCCTAGCACAGCTTAAGACCATGCCCTCTTATTTTAGTGATAGTTGCCTGGGAGAAGCAAAGAAGCCACTTCAGTAGGTATTTTCAAAACATGTAGGGAAATTTAATGTTACTGATAAATCTCTAGTGCAATTTGGTTAGGACGTTCTACAGAAATTCTGGTTACTTGTGCAAACATCGGTAGTGTTATGAATCATGGCAATTTCTGGGGCTTGGGGCTTTCGTTGATTTTTTGGTTTCTTTTTAAATCATGTATGATGTGAAAATACCCATGTTGAAAATAAATTTATGAAAGAAACTTCTATATTTCTACCTACAATATAACAGATTAGACTGGATGACCCAGAAATACACCAACATATTAAATTTCTATGTCAAGTAGTTTGCAAGAGAAGTATTTAGTTTCTGACCTAGCCTCTGTTCTACCATGCTTTGCCAGGTGGGGGGGCAAAAAGGAATCTCTTTTTCCCCCCCTCAAGCTCTTACTTCCTTTTCCTGCAGCACTACTAGAAAACTCTTAACCCTCTCAGTAACACAAAATTTCTTATCCTCTTCATTTCTTTAGAAAATAAACACCACTAAACTCTGAGAGGTTTTTCTTCACAGCTTATTATGAGCTAATTTATGTATGACTCTTCCTCTGCAAGCTTGGCAAAAATCTTCACGTCTTCCTCTAAAACACAACCTCTGCTACATCTCATTCACCCCCTTTCTTCCTCAAGCTCCTACCACCACCTTTTCGCTTGCCACAGTAGCAAACAAAACATCAGCTGAATGCAATTTGCTTTCTGAAAGGCAATGATGGGCTGTACAGCTCATTTCTGCACTTAAATTTCAGGGTGAGTAACAGAAGAAAGGACAAAATAGCCATGGGAGAGACCATATGCAAGAGTCTGTGGGAAGCATTAAAAACTACTCATCTCCACTTGCACTATCTCTTGGGCAGGAAGCAAGGCCATGGTATAGTTGCACCAGCAGCTTTCAGTAAGGCATAATTATGAACTACTAATTATCTCTTCCCAGTTTGGGGACTTTTCTATTATAATGCCTTACAGGCAACTAGTTAGACAGGTTTGGTTTAGTTCTGCTGCTTCTCCTCACACATAGAGAGAGCATTCAGTGGTAATAAGTATTTTCATAAAGGCAAATACAGTATTTAGGTCTACTTAGCTTTTGAGAGATTATAGCGAGGCATAAACACCTTCAGCACAAAAACCTTGAGCTGTTTTATACCTTCAAGATAAAGAGTTTCATCAGGGAAAAGAAAAAAGAAAGTGGGAAGCAAACCACAGCCTTTCAGTACCATAACTGATAAGAGATTTTGCTGCAGAGAGGTAATTGTTCAGGATCAAATATGTTGCGTTCTGACTTTGGTCAATAATTCTGTGATTTAGCCTCTATCAGGTTTACATTAGTAAACAGCAATTGCAGCTGAACACTCACATTACTTACATTTGAGACAACGTCAAATAGAGGAAACAAGACATAAATACATAAACTATTATAGACCCTTAATATCTTACAAGTATGAACTCGCATCACTACATAATATTCCAGTTTCACATTCAAGAGAGTATAATCCTTGCCATATCAATGAGTTTCCTCCCTCCTAACAGCAAACGTAACTGCAGTACTCATGTCCTCATTCCCCTGTGATTTTACCACCAACATTGTTCATTTCTACCATTTAATCAACTTGAATGCAAGTTTCCTCTCCTGACACACGTCTGCTATTTAAGTTTTTAAGCAATTTAAGTTTTACAGAAGAACAATGTGGGGAGAACAGTAAACAAAACAATTGCTACATGAATACTGATTTAAGAGATCGAGTGGATTACTTTTGCTGCTTCTACACTTAAAGTTTTCTAACACCACAGTGATCTGAGTCATAAGTGTGACTGGATTCAACATCTGAACAACATAATGATATTAGCAGAAACCACAAATACAGCGAGTTGCCCCAGAAGAAATTGTGCTCTTCCAAGGGAGCCATGCCTCACAGCAGGCTATTTTTTTTCTCTCTTAATCAATATTTTCCTGACTTCTGCTTCAAACGAATAAGATTCATCAAGTAAAAAAACTAAACCAAAAAAGGTTACAGAGCCAGAACCACAAGCAGCATTTCTATGTTAGATTATATACTTGTCTTGGCTATGTAATTCATCCTTCTTTCTCTTCCAATGCCCTGCCTTTCAATGAACAGTTTGGGTAGGAAGGAATTTAAAATATCTAGTTCCCACTGCCCTGCCATGTGCAGAGACACCTTTCACTAGACCAGGGCTCAAAGCCCCATCCAATCTGACCTTGAACACTGTCAAAAATGGGGCACTCGACTTTTATGTGGACTTGGAAGCTGTAAGTTAAGAACTTTACATCAATGACACTGCACACCAGCATCACTCCAAGGAGGAAAACAGACTCTCCTCCTCAGTTACAAACTTCCAGTACTGAAAAATAGGGCAGAGAGGAGGGAAAGAATATTTCATTTGTCTTCCCCTTCCTATGCCTGTATGCCATATTTTTGGACTTGAGTCACTGTTACCCAATTTCCAAAAGGGGATTCCATATTAGGCAGCCAAAGTGAAGCCTGTTTTATACCAACTGTATTGTTAATGTACCTGCAACTGTCAAACAATAAAGTAACCTGCCAAGTTACTAACAGTGGCTTTTGCTTTTTTTTTTAAAAAGTATATTACTACAGTAGCATTTAAATCTATACACTTTGTTCAGCTGATACATTGTACAGTACAGGGTAGTGCCAAACCTTTCATACTTGCCAAAGAGTAACATGGCAAAAGGGTCTGCCAGGGCAGCACCAGCTACTGAGCAGGTGGTGAGCCTGGGAACTGCCCAGGGTACAAATCCTGCCCCTTCTGCTGCCATCATTCTGAAAGCTGATCACTCCATATTTCTGTCATTCCCCCCATAACAAGATTAAAAAGCACATACTTGCTTTTTGAAAGGTGTTTTGAAACGTACAGATTAAAATAAAATTACAAATATTTTTTTCTTTCCAAGTAGCTATACAAGTAATATTTTTAATAACCTCTGTTGCCCAAACCCAGGAAGCGAGTCAAAGAAAAATAAAATAACTATAGATTGAGAGAAAGCTGGCTCCTTTAAACTCTTTGTTTAAAGGTAAGCAGAAGCAGCAATAACTGGAACGGTTTTATTCACATGAAGATTTCAGCTTTTGCAAGTGTTGCATCTCCTGTCACTGCTATAGAACGAGGAACAGAGTGGCCTATTTTCTACTTGACTCATGCATCCCACTATTCCTTGCACTCCTGACAAACCAACAGTGGTATCTTTTAAGCTTGCTGACTCATGTATATATCCTCCTGCAGGTGAACTGACATCCTGGTGTAGGAACAGAAATACTTTGCAGTAGCCTGGACCTAAAGACTGATCATTCTGAAAGAGTAAAATGAAATAATTTAGCCATATACAACAAACTGCAGAATTTCCAAACCTTGCTTCATCTTCAAAATTGCCCCTTGTATGCAAAGGAGATACAGGAAGTGAAAATAACTATGAACAATACTGTAGCTTAAACTGTGATCAAAGAAGTGGCAAGGAACATAACAAGGAGAGGTAAGGCATGAAACAAAACCACATTTTCCCAACCATAACTGGAAAAACTGCATTCTTTGTTTTACCAGGCAGACATGGATATGTCCAAAAAAACAGCTAAGAACTTGACATTGACAACAGAACTGCAATCATGAGTGTTATATCACAATTTACACCCTCAAAGCCACTGGTCCAGTTCTAGTGTACACTGAAATAAACCATTAGACAGCTTATATAAATACCTATTTTCTACCCCTTCCAGACTACAAAGATATTAATGAAAGTTTCATAAACCCGGGTGCCTAATTTAGCTAAATGTATAACACAGGTAGTACCTCTAGACCTCATCAGACCACACAAACACTACTGAAGTAAACAGAAGCTGCAGGTCCTCAATGTCTTTAAAAACTTGTTCCTGCAGTGCATGGAAATGTCACACCAACATTGTTCCAATCTGACTGTCTATTTGAAAAAAAAAAAAAAAAAACTTTCATAGAAATCAGTCAGCTCACTAGAAATGTGTCCAAATGATATTCTACTCCAGGCTGAAAAAGCCAAACTAAGCTGTTACTTTGTCAAAAAACTGCTTTATGCCCAAACCATTAATGGAAATCTAAGCAATGCAACCGCTTTTTTTACAAGCATTTTATCAAACAGCTTGCCAAGCTCCATATAAACACATTTTACTATTTCATAAACTTTATAGGCCAAGTTTTTGAAATGTGAAGTGACAGGCTCTCAGTGGAATTTCTGCAGAGCTACAAGGTTTTTATTGCCCTCAGGCCCCCGAGACTGCAAATTGACTATATGAAGCAAGTAGCCAGAATCTCTGCCTTTTATACAGGACTGCCTTGCAAATTGGAAATACTGAAACAGCCTCTATGACCAGCCATAGAAGAATTCCTTTACACGAGGCTCAAAATGCCTCAGTGATCAGCACACAATAAGTATGCACCACTGCTAGGTTTCTGTTGCCAACAGTGGAAGAAGTTTCTCTCTGTCATTAAAGACCCCTTAAAGTTAAGAACTAATGCTAAATATCCCTCAACTCACAGATACACTTTAGCTAGGTATTTACATAAGGAAATCATCTTATCTTCATGACTCTGGTTGTTTTCTAATTTTTTTTTCTAACTTGTTCACATCCTACTTTCATCCAAGGTCCTAAAGTTACACAAAAGCAACTAAGAGTGAACTCACTAATGCCATAAAAAAGAAAACAAAACAAACTAACAAACAAAAAGAATAAGCCAGTTTCCAAGCTCCATGAAGTAAAGCTTCAGTTTTTACTTTAATGAGTGTTTAATGAGTACAGTTGAACGTGTGCCATATCAATCTATTGGACAGCACTGAAACTTTGCACTTCCGTTTACACGTTACCTTTCTTAACGGCTCAAGGTCTCCCTTTGATTACTCCCAGCTCTGACACATAAGCTATCTTTTTATCATGTTTACTTCTGCTTTACTACTCTCCATTTGCATTTGTAATACTATTACTACTGTAGGCATTTTGAAGATACGTCCTCTATGGTGCCTTGTAGCACCCATGTAACTCCTGCGATGGTTTTCCATTGCACATGATGGAAATCAAACCAGTAAGTCAGAAACAGACATCAACGTTCTTTATTTTTTTTTTTCATAAAACAGTAAACCCACAGCTCTGCCTTTTTTATGCTGTTCTTACAAGGAGTAATTCTAGGATTACAATATCAAAGAACAGCAAAAAACAGTTAACTAGCATTTTTGGTGGTTTTATTATCGCTTCCTTTCATATATCTAATATATAGAGATAATAAATTAATTAAAACTTTAAAAAAATAGAGAAAACCATGACCACTTAACCCAAAAATATCGGAAGAGTTCAGTGGCAGCTCTAATACCTGGAAAAGCTTTAATATTTCCTTTTCAAGTTAGCTAAGGTTATTCCTAAGGTTGCAGAGCAAGAATCAGAGCTCATTTCCTGGTATTTAATCCTCCACTGGAATTAGTGTGCTACCTTTCAGTTATTAATCACTTTGATACTACAGCCTTTTAACTCAGAGTTTAAATTGTCGTTGCGCATGAATGCAATTTACTCCTACAGAAAAATCCCTGAACTTCTCTACTAATCTAAAGCAGCAGCGTTCCATTAACCAATTCCAAAATTTTATTTAAAAGTTGTCATTTTTCCACATTCAGTCTCTTCTTTTTCAAAGTTTCAGTTGGCTATAATGGAAGTCTTTAGCCTTTAGCTTTCCGATAGAAAGGGATCACCTCTAATTTGCAAGTACATTTTATTGAACTTTACAGTATGTTCAGAACACTTCTGCAAACACAGCCTGTGTTTGTGCACTAGTCACACTGCACAGTGAAAAAGGGCTTAATGGCTCTTCTGAAAGCAAAGGGTTGTATTTGGAACCCACATCTGGGCAAGAGCTCAAACCCCAGGACTGCTCCCCTTCAACAACTGCACACCAGCCAAGCAATCCCAAATTGCAATCTGAGCTCCCCATCACTTTCTCAACCACAGTACATGGAAGTGCATCCATGCAATATCTACCCCATGGTGCCAGCTCCGCAGGGAAGAGAAGGAACCCTCGCTTAGCCAACATATGTGGACTTAATGGCTAAATGATCTCTTTGGATCTTGCCACCAGCAAGGTGTTTGGGGACAAGTGTATCGTGCTCTCTCATGGGAAACTGATGGAGACACACCTCCTACACACCTGTGTGTAGGCTACTGGGCAGAAGCTGCCAGTTCTGCCGGCAAGGAGTGTCCCAGACACGCCATCAAGCCAAGCCTGTCCGACTTTGGCTTCAGCGGGGTAGCGGGGGCTGGGACCAGACCAGGGACCAACACACGCCCCGGGAGCTTCCCGGGCCGCTCGGGCGGGAGCATCCGGGGAGTGGCAGTCGGTAGCCAGGTGCTCCTTGCATCAAACTTGCTCGCTTCCCAAGCCCCTGCGAGTTCTCGAAGCAGAACGTCAAAGCACGAACGCGGTCACACAAAAGATGAAAGGTAGCGACTTGAAACACGGCGTGAAAATCCAAAGACGACCCCAGGGCACAGCCTGCTCTCACCGCACCACCAGGGATGGAGTGGGAGCGGGGACAGAGCAGGACGAGGTTTATGTTGGACATTCAGAATAATTTCTTCACAGGAAGCGTGATTAGACATTGGAATGGACTGCCCTGGGAGGTGGTGGAGTCACGGTCCCCGGAGATGTTTAAGGAAAGACTGGACATGACACTCAGTATCGTGGTCTAGTTGACAAGGTGGTGTTCGGTCATAGGTTAGACTTGATGATCTCAGACGTCTTTTCCAACCTAACTGACTCTGTGATTCTCAGCAGCCGGGCACCGACCCCCGGGGCCGGAGCACCAGGGCCCGCTCCCGGCGCGGGCGGAGGACGGCCGGGCGGGCTCCGCGCTCCAGCCCCCGCGCTGCCACAAACTTTCCGGAGAGGGAGGGAGAGGAGAGGAGGGCGCCGGCGCGGGGGGGGGAGAAGGGAGGAAGGAAGAGGGTACTCGGCGCGGCCCTTACCCGTCCTTGCGGCGGGCCTTGTAGACGTGCCCGTAGGTGCCTCTGCCCACCTTGCATCCCTCGTACTCGAACAGGTCCTCCACCCGCTCGCGCTCGGCCGCCAGCTTCGACTTGAACTCGTAGTCCATGTCTCGCCCATGGGCGGGGAGGGACGGGCGGGCAGGGGGACGCGGCGGCCCGATCAGCACCCGCGGCTGGCGAAGCCCCCTCCCGGCGCCGCCATGTCCGAGGTTCGGCGGGGGCGGCGGGCGGGGGGGGACAGGGGGCGGTTTGTTTTTGTTTTGGTTTGGGGCTTTTCGGCGGGGGGGGGAGGGGGCGCGCTCCGCCGCCGCCACCCGCTTCAACTGGGCTCCTCGCGGCGCGGCGCGAAGTCTGCCGGGAGTCGTAGTGCGGCTGCGGGCGCCTGCCCCGCCGCCGCGGGCGGGAACGCCGCGGCGCCAGAACTACAACTCCCGGCATGCCCCGGGAGGCATCGGGCGGGCGGCGTCGGCGCACTACCCTCCCCGGAGACAGCGGAGCGTTTCAGCGGCCGCCGGGAACTTGCTGACTCTTCACATTGCGGTCAGAGGCGGGAGCGGTGAGCGCGGCCGTACGCGGCGCCTCTGGCTGGCAGGAAGGGACGGAGGGATGTAGGGCGGAAAGGACGGAGGACACGGGCCCCATGCTGCGGGGCGCTGAATAGTGCGGCAACTTGTTTATCTCGCCAGCTGCCACTCACGGCTTGGCCCCGTCCCCCTGCAGGCTGTTGCCCTCTGATTGGTCGGACCGCCCCGCCGTGCCGCGGGTGGGGCGGGGCCGATCCCGGCCCCGGGAGCGGCGGGTCCATGTTGGAGACGGAATTCTCAGGGGCGTAGTAGAGCCGGGTGCTGCTAAATAAACCGACCGTTCATAGGAATATAGGGGGGGGGGGGATACAGCGTTTGCGCTCAGATACAGTCCAGGCGTGTTGCTGTGTCTTTATGATCCGATGCCACAGCAAGGCTGTGCCCCTTCAGCCCCAAGCAGATTTTTAGACAAAACACGGCGTTGCTGTGAGGTTCAGATTTCATGCGAAGTATTTTGAGATCGCAGAAACATTCAAGCCTCTTAACATTATGTCTCGGCCTTTCAGGGGTATTTTTGTGAAAAACATCACTCTGTGCAGGCATATTTGCATTATGGAAGTGCCACGCAGAGCTAAACAAATACGAAGAATCACAAAAACCCCACAGAATCGATTAGGTTGGAAAAGACCTCTGAGGCTATCGAGTCCAACCTGTGACTGAACATCACCAGGTGAACTAGATGATGGCACTAAGTGCCACATACAGTCGTTCCTTAAACACGTCCAGGGATGGTGACTCCACTATCTCCCTGGGCAGCCTATTCCAATGTCTAATCACGCTTTCTGTGAACAAATTCTTCCTAATGTCCAACATAAACCTACCCTGGCACAGCTTAAGACTGTGCAGTCTTGTCCTATCACTAGTTAGCTGGGAGAAGTAGTCGACCCTCTCTGCTGGGTACAACCTCCTTCCAGATAGTTGTTGAGAGTGATAAGGTCACCCCTGAGGTGACCTTACACAACCTGAAGGTTACATCCTGGCCTAGAAGCAAGTGACACTCCCCACCTTGTGAATTCAACATTAGAGTACAACAGTCAGCAGCAAGCGAATGGAGCAGAATTAAATTAGAGGAGGGGAAAGTACAAATGGAAGCTGTCCATATACAGGAACGGTCTTGGTTCATCACCTGCCCAGCCAGCGTTAGTTACCTCAATAGAAAGTTTTTCCACATGCCAGATGGGAGGGGTGGAGGAGCTGAGCTGATGAGAAGCTGTCATTGCTGACAAAGCCGAGGGAGATGTCAACTGCACGATCATGCTATATATGATTACTGGTGCATAGCTAAGTCATGAGGTCGTAACTAGAAGTTTGCTTCTCAGGGAAAGGCAAGAGTGTAACCATTTTGAGGTGATTATTTCTTCCAGAAGGCAATAGATGATTCATAATTTCCCTAGTGCCAGGTAACTAGCAACCCAAATTCTCAGAAAATTTCATCACTCCTTTACCAAAATAGTATTTTGCAGAGAACTGCAAGTGCTTTTCTCAGCAGTTGCAGATGTGGATATTTCTGAACAAGGCCCGATCATGAACTGGCAATTTTCCTAAACAGGAGGAAGAACAGCACTGATCTTTCAGTGTCAACCTTAAAGACATTTGCTAAAATTAGAACTCACCATTTAAAATTTTGCAAAGTATTCACAACTTTGGTCACCTAGAATTCAAAGCCAACACTTAGAAGAAAGCGACACAGACTGAAAAAAGCAAATTTATAGGTTACTCTACCCAGATATATTCAGCCAGTTTTGACATCAACAGGAATAAGGACTGCCTTGCTGTTGGTAGTAATAAACTCTTCAAGTAGTTTGCATTGCCCTCTTTGACCAAAACAATAACCATTATTGCCCATTTTCACCACTAAGGCTTTTGTTTTTACTCTTTCAATTCCACCATGTACCGACAAGACTGTCTTTATTATAATTCCTTGTAAGTCCATAGCACTAGTGAGAGAGGGCTAACAGCACCCCCCGTTTTAGAAGCCCAGCTAGGCTGGCATTTGTAAGCCAAGGCAGCTTAATTTCCCCTATACCTTATACTGTACTCTAGTGTTGCAAGCAACCATTTTATCCCTTCTTCCATAAAGTGACTGTGCTTTGCCAGTAAATGTTTTGGCCCTTGCTGCTGCTCCGAAGGAGGAGAAGCAGCAGCAGCAAGCAGCCATTTATGGAGCAATGACAGTAAATCATCTGAGAGAAAGAAACAGAACAGTACTGTGACATTTCCATTGCTCTTCTAAGTTAGTAGAATGTTGTGATACTGCTAATATGTATTTAATAGCTTTCGCTTTCTAAAAAAGGTGTTTAATTAATTTTATTACTTCTGGTCAGAAGATAAATGACTGTAGCATTTTTAATATGCAATACCCTCTCATTTGTTTAATTGTGCTGATACAGAAAGTCTAAGTAGCACCAGCAAAGAAAACAGAAAATTACAGGCTTGCAGAGTGCAAGCAGGATTTTTTTCAGCCTGCCAGCCTAACTGAAGATGCCTGGTTGTCACTCATTAGAATCACCATTTCCTCCAAATCTCAAGTCACTGTGGTTAAATAGTGCCTGGATTGTTGGAGGTGAAAGGTGTTTTAAACAAGACTGAAAGCTGAGGAATTGAATATTCTCACCAGTTCTCTAAAGATATCTCCAAGACAAATAAGACATGAACTTCTAATGTAAAAAGGAAGAATTTGGTCTGTAATACTTCAATGTCAAGAAAGTGATACATACAGACCATTTTTCTTCTTTGTAGATTGCCTTGCACTTAAAATACGTTCCTATTTTCTTTTCAACTTGCTTCATGAGCAATCTCTTACAGTTCTCTCTTCATGTATTAGTGAGACCAAAAAATAGGTGGTGGGTGGGGTTTTTTAACTCTTCTAGGCCACATCTAGAAGTAGTTGCACCTTTTCTTAACTCATTCTCTTTGTAAGCTTTTACTTTTTAATCTAGTGGGAATTTTTTGATTCTTAGGGATCAAGGCAACATTTTTCCAGTAGATCTTGAGTGGAATATGAATAAACATACACACTCAGTGTTCACTTATGTCAGTCACATTTAAAACCAACGTTGCTTCATTTAAGAGTGAAAGGATGCATGTCAGGAGTCTGAAGGATACAAGCAGAGAAAATTTAGAATGAATAGAGGTCTCACATGAACTATACTTTCATCTCTACAGAAGCAGAGAAAAACAGTTCTATTCCAAAAAATATAGAAATATACTTGGGATTTTTAAACATATTAGTGTGAGAGTGAGAAGAGCCCAGTGAAAGTGGGACAATATGCCAGAGGATTTCTAATAGAAATAGATTAGAAAGTCTTCGACTGGCTGTAAGTTCATATGTTATCATTCCCAGTAAAACTCTGAATTTCGAAATCTTTTATGTCAATTAACTTCTAAACTCCTGTAGTAAAAGTATTAACCTTATTATATAGGTTTAAAAACACAGTACATAACTGGGAGGTTCTCTCAAGATTTTACAGTAAATCTAAGGAGCATGCTCAGAATGGAGGGAATGCTGAATGCTGCACTCATGGTATAATTATTTCACTGACTCTGTTTTGTTGGGGATTTTTTTAATTCATTTTTATCGTGCAATAATCCAAATAGTACTAAACCAGAAACCTTGTGCTGTTTTTCTTGAGTGTAATCCAAGAACTTGGTCACAGAAAAGTCTGTACTACTTTACACTGTATTTTTTTCCTGAGAAAAAGAAAACCCTCACAAAAGCTATTCTCTATCTTCTCTTTACAGACTGGCAAGAGTGAACAGTTACCTGACAAAAACAAGGTAACTCAGCATTCAGCAATTAAAAAACAGTGGGAGACAGCAAAGTAAAAGTGAAATAATTCTGTGTTGCTCAGTGTGCCGTAGTTCATCATTATGCCACTATACCTCAACCTTATTGCTGATCAACTAGTGTAATCACATGTATATCTTTCTTAGGATATCCACTTATTCCCTGTGAATTGTAATGCAAGATGCACGAGCTTATTTCATTTGAGGAGCAGCATGCAATATTGTGGATTGGCTTCAGTTTGACAGAAAAAAAAAAAAAAACAAACCAGAGGATACGATTAACTAATGCCTTTATGTTCACATTTGAGAATCAGCGTGACAGCTGGTTTAGACAGCAAGCCAATACCTCCAAAGCAGAGATTTAGAGAAAGCCTTGAATTCCAAAAATGTTGAAGTTGCCCATAATTATGGAGAAAGCATAAACTCTTATTCTGAATATAGCAGTCTAAAATTTCATCTTTTGGAGCTGCACAGTCAGTGTAACTGAGTTGCCTTGTCTTTGTTGGTATACACGATTTCAATATTCCTGCATTGTCAGCATCCTCATTCTAACACCACCATATTCCATCTGTGGTATCTCCTTGCCTGTCGTTAAAGTTTTCAGAGGTTAAATAATACTAAACTTTACTGTAGAAGCCACTGGAAAGGACAGTAGCATGTCATAAAAAAAGGAAAGAAGTTGCTTTAATTATCTTTGAAGGATGTAAAAGAGAATACAGCAAAACTGCTCTATCTGATAGCTTTCTGCAGTTAGATTCAGTCCCACAGAAGAAGTAGAACTCTGCTAAACAGATAACCTGAACTGCATCAAGTTTTACTCTTATGTTTTCAATTTTTTCCTTGGATATAATATGTTTTATACCACTGTACTGGCTGAATCCTAAATACAAGCTACAGCTACAGAACAGCATTCTATGACAGGTCTATAGAACATATGTAATTTATACATACAGAGCTGTTATTCTTTAGTGTTGCTCCTAGCCAAACAGATTGTGGTTACAAGTGTTTTCAACATTAAATGTTCAAAAGGATGGTAATGAATCTTCTTTGGGTAGGAGACATAGGACAAGAAATAAACATCAGTTGTACCAAGTGAGAGGTATATATAGGAAAACCTTTGAGTGATAAAGACAATTATGTAATTAATTGTCTGAAGATACTATGCAATCGTTAGATTAAAATTAAAATCATGAGATATTTTTAAGAAAATATTAGATCAACCTCTGTCAGAAATTTTGTAGATAAGGTAGCATTAATATAATGAGAAATTAGATTTCTTGTTTTTCTTTCCGTCCTTATTTTCCCACATCTCTTCTATTCTGTGTGATATAAGAAGGACCCTCAGTTCATGGACTGACCAGTTAAAAGAAAAAATACAAAAGATGAAAATAAACCATGAGTTCTCATGACAGAAGGATTATTCCACAGGGATTCATACCTAACACAGAACTGTTCACAGTTCATAAGTGAAAAGGCATGAATGACGACGTGACAACATTTGAGGAACATATCTAATAATTCAGATCTAAAGCTGATTGAAAAATACTGCAAGAGGCTTCCACAACACTGTGTGAGTAGTTGAAAAGCAGTGTTCTAAAATGCAGTGTAATGCACATGGGGGTTAAAACATACAGACATGATGATGAACTCTAAAAGCTAGTATCAGCCAGGAAAAGCCTTAAAGTCACTGTGAGTAGTTCTCTGAACAAAGGTTCAGTGCTCAGAAGTTATTAATAGCACAAGAAAGGTAAACTTTTTAAAGAAAAAGATAACAAAACATAATGTAAAGCACATTTGTATTATTCTGTATATAACTGTGGTGCACTACGTGTGTTGCTTTCCGTTCTAGTTACCCCATCTCAAAGCCCATATGGAAGGACTACAGTAATGTTCAGGATTGGATGACCAAAACTCAGAAAATTGAAATGGCAAAATGAGGGGATACAAATACATTAGCAGCTTTTAAATATAAAATACTACCAATGTCTTAGCAAGCCTGCAGGACTCAGATTACTGGAAGATGGGAAGGCATACAGAAGGGATTATTGCTACCTCCTTCCCCTTTTTGGATATTTTTTTATCATATGCTACATGGGCCTGTGGTCTCATCTACTACAGCCATTACTATGATCCTATGAGGACAGGCTAAATACATTTGTTAGCTGGGAAGATAAATGATTGGGGGGGTGATAAACAGTACAAAATAAATTTGAGAAAAAGGGCATATTTAATTAATACTGTGTCATTTGCAGCTATTGTATACAATAGTCCAGAGGAAAATTCCAGCTCAGGAATTCACTAGAACATAGTTTGTTAGAATCTGAGGAGCTGTGCTACCAAAAGAAACAAGTGATCAAAGAGCTGAATCTCTCCTACCTGTGAATGATTTTGTAAAACTGTTGTGGAATTAGATTTAGAAAAACCTAAGAACTCCTATGCTGAGAGGCTCAATATGTTACTGAAGTTCTGGTTTTCTTATTTCCACCCTAATTTTATTATTTTCTAACTCCATCTGTGCCTCAGTGGCAAAATCCTAAATTATCTAGATTCCAGAACTGTATTTACCGTCAAGTAGGAAATGACAGCATTGGCTGCTGGCTCACTATGCTGAAGAAGTTGAGCAACTCTGAATTTTAAAAGAAAGCTAGATGTCTAATGAGATCAGGAACCAGGAGTTCCATTGTCCTGCATGGTTCTGTTTTTTAGGGCACCAGGTTTTCTACCTGCAATGCAAGGCAGAATACTTCCCCATCCTTAGGAAAACTTTTGGATTAAAGTACTACTAAAACTATCTCTTAGCTTTACTAGCTATGTCCATCAAACAGTAAAAAATTTGCTCTCAGCCAAATTTCAGTCAGCCTAAAAAAAAACTCACCAAAATCTTTTTGTACTTCACGTTACAATATTGCCAGTACAACTCAGAAGAAAAGAGATTATCCTGAGTCAAATTCCTATTGATATTTCCATGTATAGAAAAGACTTGGGCACTGAGTTTTAAAGAAAAAATACTTTTTAAAGCCTTGCCAACAGACGTCAAAAATTTTATTGTCAAATCCCTACAGTGCTTCTGGATGGGTAAAGTATCAAGGAGAAGGTGACTGAGACTTTAGCTTCACAGAAGATGCAGAAACAAGAGTAGATGCAAGGGAAGTATGGGGATGATGCTTCCACAGACAATCACTAGCTGCTCTTACTACAGAATGTGAATGCCCTTGCTGCTGATCAACTTCATATCGCTAACTTCTGTCTTATCCTCACTCCAATTTTACACATAGACACTGAGTGTCTATAGGGGCAATCAAAATTGTTAAATCAATGCACCTAAGATGAAGTGTGTTCAATTGCCACGTTAATGTTTCTTTGAAGGATAAAGTGTCCAGGATAAAGTGTCCTTGATTCCCGGCAGCCTCTGATGGTATGTTGTGTCTGGTTGGAATGGGGTTAATTTTCCTCACAGCAGCCTGTATTGTGGTGTGTTTTAGTTTTGTGACCAAAGCAATGTTGATAACACACTCATGTTTAGCTATTGCTGAGCAGTGCTCGCACAGCATCAAGGCCTTTTCTGTTTCTCACTCTGCCCCCGCAGCACGTAGGCTGACATGAGCTGACCAAAGAGATCTTGCACACTATGTAACATCATTCCCAGTTATGAAACTGGGGGGCGGGGGGAGTTTTTGCAAAGTTGCCATTCCTTGCAGACTGGCTGGGCTTCAGTCTGTGGTGGGAGGTGGTGAGTGAGTGAGTGCCATTCCACTGCTTGCTTATTTTTCTTCCTCCTTTTTTCTTTTATTGACTTATGGAACTGTCTTTATCTTGACCCATGCCACCTCCTTGCTTCTGCCCTTTTGGTTTTCTCTCCCACCCCACCTCAGGGTAAGTGAGCAACTTGGTGGGTTTTAAGTGGCTGACCAGCATCAACCACCGTCCAGAGGAAAGCTGAATGAGAAGGAAGTGGGATGCATCTTAATAGACTAATTGCTTTGCCATGGCTCCCTTCTTCTGTGCTGCACGTGGAAACTACCAAATCCCTATGGTTAGGGATTGGGTAGAAGAAGTCACGGTTTATTTTGGTTTTCCCATCTGCTGGTGTCAGCAAGAAGTCAGTATGGATCTCAAAAGGATTAACAAACTGATAACAGCTCCTGTTGTGTGAACCAGCTGAACAAAATATGCTGCTTCTTCCAACCTCTAATGCAGGCATAGGTAACTTATAGCTCTTAAATGACATGAAGCTCATATGTGGCTTCTGCAAGAGCTATACCATATGCCCAATAGCAGGCAGTGCAAGTATGGAAGTTCTGCACCTTCTGCGTGTCCAGCTCTCAGAAACAGCAAACAAACTGAGGTCACTGAACCCAAAATTCCCCTACCACCTTGGACCCACTCTACTCTCCAGCAGAGTCCTTAACAACAGCCTATAATGCCAATTTAGAGTTTGCTCTCTCTTTAGCGTGATGTCACATGAACTTGAGCTTTCATTTCTCATCTTCCTTAATCTTAAACAGTTCTGTTTGATTCTGCACAGCTACAGTCTGATATCATGACAGCCAAACCAAAATCTTCCTCTGAATGAAGTTTTCGTACCTTTTGGTAAACTTTTGGTAAAACAGGCTCCTCCACCTATCCTGTGATTTCTGAGGAACTGTATAAATTTGAATTTTATGCGTGCATGAGCTTTTCAGGACTGTCTGGAAACAAAAAACGCAGAAAGGTTGGGTTGTTTGTTTGTTTGTTTGCTTGTCATCTCAGAATAAGAAGACCTAAATTTTAGGAAGTGAATTTAATATGCTCTTTAAATGGATCTTCAGTAGTAAGTTAATAGAGACATGTTTATCCCAAAATCTGTTCCAAACTACAGTTTTAGCATTGGAAGAAAGACATCATATGTGTTTCAGTTCTTGTGTCTATGAAGTAGGAACAGTCATATTTAGACATCATTAATCGGACTGCCTCAAATCTAATTGGTAACTGTGGGCACTATGAGTATTAATTATTACTTTATTATTATTTTTACTTCATTATTACAAAATGATAGTTGCCAGTGCAAACAAAACTTTTTTCATATAACCTATCGAGTCCATGACTTGCAATGGATTCTTTGGCATAAGACAAAAGCCAGGAGCTGTAACTTTAGCATGCTTGTTACAGAAGCAAGCATGCTTGAAATAGAAATAATTGTGCTATCAGTGGTAACAGAAACAATAGCAGTAGACTGGCATCAGATTACCAATTTGTTCTCAGTGGTGAATTTCTGAACACTGTGTGGTGAACTGGATGCTTAAGGAAAAGAAGACAAACTAAGATAATTTGTTGAAATGGTGGACATTGTGCTGATTATGCTAAGAATCTATTCTAAATGCCAAGCTCACTTCAGTCTGCTTAATTTTGATGAGTTGCTTTTGATTCTAATCATTCCCAGGTAGAGATCAAGTTGTTCTCTTAAGAAGTGTCTGAAATGAAGCCCTAACTTCTTTGGATCCGTGTCCCATTCTTCATTCTGTCCTGGTGTCCACACCTCAGGTTCCCTGCCCATCATTAATCTTCCCTTCCCCCAGTGTCCACAGCTCCCTCCTCCTGCCTCCCAGCTACCAGCTGGATGAGAACCAAGGGGATGTGGCTGCTTTTCAGCTGGGCATGTGCTGGCTGCCAGCAAACTCAACATAATAAACAACCTTTGAGCTCAGGCAGCAGCCCTTCACTCACAGTAATAATTTCAAGGAAGTAGTCTTCCTTCACTGAGCTGTTATGTTTCTTAAAACTTGGAGGAATTTCATAGCCTGAAGTTTTCTATTTCTGAGCCAAATGTAACTGAAATGATGGATTGAAAAGTTATTAGATTGAGTCTGACAAGATGGGTAGGCAAACAGTATATCACCTAAGCCCTGTTTCCTGAGGCTTACAATCACAGAGAAATACCCTTTGACAATGTAATAGATACAGTTCCCAGTAGTTTATAAATAAAGTTTAAGGATGGAAGGTCAGGGCAATAGGCAAAATATTGGTCTGGGGTGTTTCCATACCATTTACAACATTCAAGGGAAATCTCCAAAGTCATTTAGTGGTATCAGAGCAGAAAAACTACAGTGGTTTTGATTTATTTAGATTCATACTGAAATTAGTAGAGACTGGGATCACACTTCAGGAGCTAGGACATGTCTTTTTTAACTGTCTCTGCTTCAGCAGTTAGGCATCATTTCCCAAACAAATGTAATTGTAGTTCCTTGTCAGAACCTAGGGAGGATTATTTGTAAATTAAAATAAAAAAAAAAAAAAGAAAAAATATTAATAGGTCCATTCTATACAACCCTACTGAATGCAATATTTTAACTGCCTTTAGGACTTCCTGCATATGAAAGATCTTCTACATAAACATCCACAAATGAGAATCATATGCAATGTATGTATGACTGTATATTCTGCTTTTATTAAGTGCATTCTTTTTTCACGTTTCCAATATCCTAGATTGTATCTTATCGAAATTCAGATACCAAAAGAACTGGTTTTGGCATAGTGAAGGTAACATGATACCTGTTCTAAAGTCTGATAAAATTGCGTGCTTTATTTTGTGTGTAATTTCTTTTCCTTGATATCACTTGAGTATTGATACCACATGTCATCCTTATCCCTTCAAAAACACATAAAAAGTGAGGGGGGGAAAAAAGGGAAAAAAAAAAAAGCTGAACACAAATTCACCCTGATATGACTTTGGTGGAAGGAAGACAAAGACATGCTGAACTCAGTGGCATTACTGATGAATTTATTTATGACTGTCAACAATTCAAATTGCATTGAAAGTATGTCAGCTCCCTGAAATGGTAGGAAAATCCACCTAGTGTCAAAAATATGTTTAAGAGGAATTTAAGGTCTGAAAGCAGTCTGGTGGTCATACCAATTCTGGATAAACTGAAAATAGAGGAGCAAATTTGGTAAATTACTGATGAGGAAGCAATATGCAGTGACTGTAGCTCATATTGGTCAGGCAGCAGAGCACATAATATGTGTTCACAGAGAAAGGAGGTAATAGAGAAGGTCTGCACATCTATATGAGAAACAATATTGGAAATAAAGACAAAATATGGAAGAAAGCCCCAGAATATGGGGAATTTGATTTCCTAGCTCAAACTGATGATGTATCAAAAGCAAATTTAAGTGCTGTGCCCTGACCATTGCAGAGCTTTTAGGAGGCAAATCATGTAAAATCCCCTTCAGGAGCTCTTTCCTGCATACAGAAGCTATATGGACTTATTTCACGCACTATTAACCAAACAAGTTCAATTTTTGTGTGTGGTTTCTCTTACATTGACTTAGAGCTATTTTTATCTGTTTGGTTTATGGCTGTACATTTAGACAATAAGCACAAATAAAGTTTGCAAACAGTTGCTCCATCCAGAGTTGTTACTCCTCCCTAGCCCTTTATCACTGATTGTTTGCAAACATTTCGCCCACAGTTCTGCCAGCCTGATCCCAAATGGGCCCCTCCATGCCAGGGAAACTGGTGAGCAACCTCCAGTGAAGTGTCCAAGGAGATGAGCCATGGAGCACCTACACAGCGGGTGTGGGTGCAGTAACCTGCTGCTGGATGGTGACAAGCAACGAGACACTGTATCTTCATCAGTTCCAGCTATGTCAGGAAGGAAACATCAATCTGCTGCCCTGCTGATGGCTAAACCAGTATAAACAGATCTAACCATGCTAAACCCTTGACTGCACACAACCATGTGTACTATACTTGCTATATTGATTTGAAAATCGATAATGCTAAGTGGGTAACCCCCCTGTGTAAACATATTTATAGCACTCTAAAGGATTTTTTTCCCACCAAAATGATATTCCTATAAATTTATCTCTAATACCATTTTATCTAATACCAATTTTATCATAATCTACAGCATGAAGTAGTGTTGCATCCTGAGCCAATATATAAGCATTAAAGATGAGTACCTTATCTCTATAATCTCACAAAGCTGTTTTAATTTAATCTTATCTAATTACACTGCAATGTAAAATAGTGCAATTTTTAAGTAGTTTTAGGAGGCCTTTATTAGCCAAATGACGGAAAAGGAATAACAAAAAAAACTACTGAGCAGGGCCAAATGAAGTTGTAGCATAGCTGGGAGGGTTGGGCTGCAGGTTATGTTATTCCCATGCCATGCGACATGGAATGAGCAACTCTGAGGTGTGCTGGTAGCCTCCACTGTAGCCAGGTCTCTTGAATGCCCTTTTGTCATATTTGAAAGGATATAACTTCAAACCAAGTAAAACAGCAGAATAAATAGATAACTTCTGATATTAAAATCCTTCAGTTACTGTACTTATTACAAAATACGCAATATATTTTTAAATTATACCCCTTATTTTAAAAATATTTTTCTTGAGAAACCCTGCCAGAAGTCATCATTACTATATGCAAATATATATTTAATGCATAAATACATAACACACAAAATTATTATACTTTTCTGATCATAAGGTTGCATTAACACGGCTAAGGCTGCTTACCTGCTTTGAGGCTTCTATCTGTACATTGGCTTCGTGCATGTAACTTTCAGGTGCAGTTTAGCACCATGCCTTCTGCGTGTTCACATACCATCATAAAGGTGTGCTCTTCCCTTTCCTTTCACACGTCTCACTAAGTCCTCAGAACTTACTGCCCTGCTGAATGAAGGGAGTTGTAAAGCTGTGTACAAGCAAAACAGACCTGGAGAACCAATACTTGCAGGCAAGTAATGAACCTTTGAGCACTTACCAGTGCCTGTGGCCCCATGGTGGACAAGTCAGCCACCTAAATTCCTCACAGAGTTAAAAACTGAATGACAGTCTTCTCAAAGGCAGCAGTCAGAGAGACTTCAGAAGTGGTTCAATACTTGGTCAAAGCTCTACTCCAGATGTCTTAGGAACACAAATATTTTGCAGCACTGTGATCCTGGTAGGAGGTTCCTTCTTTGTAATCTTAAAACTAATCCAAATCCAATTATTTTATACTGTGGGACAATTTCTGCATTAAAATAGCAAACTCAGATATTTTTCTTAGCCAGCGGATTTGAAGCTGAAGTCATTCTGAAATCTCCACTGTAACTTATATATATATATTATATATATATATACATAAAAGAAATGGCCTGCTAATATAAAAAATAGCAAGACTGGGATACGCAGGCAAGAAGACTCATTCCTTAATTTAAGTTATATACAGCATTAAAAAAATTTTAGATGAGACTTAAGAAAGATGGTACATTAAGACATTAATCCATCTACTATTTCTAGCCAAGATTCAGTTTACTGGAATAAAAACATTTTGACAGACAAGTACCAAAAAGAGGTGTCAGGAGCTGATATCCTGATAATGATGGTATATTGTATAAGGGCATCCCATATTAGGGGCAAATTCTGGGACTGCATGCTGACAGCCATAATAATTACTTAATCCTGCTGGAGTTAATGGGATTATGGTTACCCTTCCCTCTTCTTCCATTAGAATAACCTTGTGTAAGAGACAGTTTAATGGAAGATGTACATGTTTCCCAGCTCAGGAGTCAGAAACCCATGAGGACCCTGAAGACAAACTACCTCTGAAGCAAAAAAACTAGCACTTCCTATTAAAAGTCAAGACACAAAGCAAACTTGATGTACATCCTGTCTCAGAAAAGATTTGATAAAACATGGCTCCATACCTCTCAGCAGGTCACAACAACTGGACCCTTTGGTACTCTGGGTGGATAAGCTGCAGTAGGTCCCACTGTCCCTGCACTCTCTTGCATAGTAGGGGCCACCTTGTACCGTCGCTGTTGTTGATAGAAAATAAGGGAGTGGTATAACCCTTTTTTTTCCAAAACATATGATCTCAACTCCTGGCACAGAGCATTTCACTTGTTCCTCACTGCCCTGAGTTCAAGTAGATAAACATGTGGCTATGCTGTACCAGGGTCTGCAGACCCTGCACCTTCACATTATCTCAATGAGATGCCTATCTGCTACTGCTGCTGCATTTATGCAGAAAATGTGGGAACCCTCAGCAGCTGGTCCAAGGTGTGTCCCCCACAGACTTGTACTACAGACTTGCATGAAGTCTCACATACTGTGTTAAATCAGTACAGGGAGCAACATGCCCCAGAAGAGCTAAACAAACCCAATGCTCAGACTGCCAAATTTATGTACAGGTTTTGCCATTCCTTGAAAGAAGTCACGTTGGAGGCAGGGTTTGACAGGAATATAGTTTGTTGTTTAACTGGTAGACTTAAGGTTTGCATGAGAGCCAGTTGTGACTTTGAGAAATTTAGCATGAAATACAGAGAATAAGGGGTTACTCATCTCTATTGCTTTTTGAACCAATGTAGCACCTGAGCTGTGTGTTGGCATTTTTTCAAAATGGTGTTAACCTTTGTATAGTCCCCCTCTTATCAGTTGCCATTACATGGCAAAATTAATCACTTTAGTCTTGTACTAACAATGCTACTTTTGTATTGTGTTTATTGCATTATCTTATATATTGTTCATAATCATGCATACTCTTGCTTTTTTTTAATACTGATGTTTTCCATGAAATGCACTTGTGTCATTTTAAAAAATCAATAGACGTATTATCTTCAGATTGCCTCATGTATTGTGGCACTGTAAGAAACAAGGTGTTGGAAATAAAATGTTAAGCCATCCAAAGCCACTGCAGTTAATCATATTTAACATCTGACTAAACTAGGCTCACTCAGAGCTTTTGGTAGAGTCCTGCTTAAGCCATTCTGTTGTATTATGTGAGAGGACATTAATAGCTGCATTTCCTATTAAAACTGGATGTAGTTCTAAGAAGCCAAAGGCCCTGTTCAAGTTTAGGAATATTTTGTATCTTTCATTTCTCTGGTACAAAAGGTCTTGGAATGGCTTACCATTTGTTTTTCTGTGACCTAGAGATAGACTACTGATCATAAATCTATTTGCTTTTAATTAGTATATCATCATGAAAAGCATATGAGAGGAGACTGGAGAGAGTACATCCCGCTGGTCAACCTCCCTAGTGCTGAGTTGCTTTTTATTTACTCTCTTGAATCTGTAATGAAAATGCACATACTCTACTGCAATTAAAGTGTTAACTTTTGTCATCACTATTCTTATTTCCACCACAAAACTGATGTGAAAACTCAGCTTTTGTGTTGCCTGAGTAACATAATTCCCCCAAACAACTCACACTTGAAGTGGAACAAAAACCCCAACTCTGAAGAGCAAGAAGAGAGCAGAGTATTAAGGCAGGACAGGCATCAGTGGGGAGAGCCAGGTTTTTTATGAAACACAGTGGGATTAGAGACAGATTTCCAAAGAGTCGAATACATCAATGAAAGGGGACAGAAGCTTAAGGATGTCCTACTGCATATTACTTTAAAAGGTATGCTTTTTCCTTTGTGGCAATGCTTGAACTTGACTTTTTTTCCTCTTGAAAGGAACAGCCTTTTCTTTTCTTCTATGGCTTAGCATAAGAAAGGAACAGGCTTTTAATGGTAGCTTGCTTTTCTTCAGCTTTCAGACAAGGGAAAAATTCTGATTTCCTCAAAATACATATTTTGCCCATAGAAAAAAGGCCTTTTTATCTTCCTGGATTCTTTTTGATCCCTCCACATAATTTTCTTAGGTTCTCATACTTTTCTTCACTCCATGAAGATATGCCCTTGGGTCACCCCAGTACATATGGTTGGGAACCTGCAAGTGTGTATACCTGGGCCTTTGTCACTGCTGGGGACATTACAATGGTCCTAACCACTGCTTCCTGTACTAAGTTTGACACTGACTACACTGTTCCAGTCCTCCTACTTTAAGATCCCCTACATCAATTCCCTCTTTCATAGGACTCACAGGCAATCCCCAGCAATTTAGTGTCCCTGCAGCAATGCCTTTACCCAGGGCAAGCTGTTTGGAAAGGGACAGAAATTCCTGCAGTCTCGGGAATTTCCAAAGTCCTTCTCTTTCCTGTTACCAAGCAAATCTAACAATCTCTTCTTTGAGGGAAGGTCCTAGAAAACTGCAGCCTCTATAATTGCTGAAGGACTGATGCAGATTAAGGGGGAAAATGGGTTAAAGAAGAGAAAATACACTTCCAGCACTTCTTTATTGCACAGAGAATGCTGACCAGGAGCATATACGGTAAATGGAGAAATATCCTGGGGAGATCACAGGAAAAATCCTGTTGCAGAAAAACATCATGCTTCAGTAAAAACAGAAAGGCAGATAGGTGCATCTGTTATCAATCAGCCCTTTAGACAACAAATTAAGGAGTCATGGAGCAAAAGAAAAAAGCCTTCCCTCAGGTTCAAATTCCTTCTTGGAATTTCTCAAATGTCCACGACTGCAGAGCTGTAATTCCCAGTCCTCCCTGAGAACAGTAGGTATTGCCATTTCCTTACCAGCCTGACTACCCAGCCAGGGAAACCAGCAAAACTTTGACTACCTGTACAGAAACCATACTGGCTCTCTGGGAAAAGACACAGTTGCCCTAGCAGGACATTAACAGGTTTAGCCCATTAATCTAACAAGCCAAACAATGTTGAGAAATTCCTGATCACTACATACTCACTTACGGCTTTTTTGTTTATTTGCTTTCAATAAGGATATTTAAATTGCAAAACTAACTTCCTGTGAAGTTGTCTATAGTACCAATTTGGCTTTTCTCCCTGAGAATGGAAAATTACAGAGTACATTACCAGTGTGCTGAGTGCTCATATACTAATGTTAACAACAATCATACCCCAGCAATTTCCTTAGCATAAGAATAGGTTTGCTTTGTAATGAGAACGCTGACTAAATAGCAGAAGTTTCTGTAAAAACACTTGCATTTAAAGCTTGACCACATGTCCCTGTACAACACAAGCTTGACCACATGTCCTTGTCCTCAGGGCTCTCAGTTGTGACTCCCAGCTCCCTCCTCCTTACTAGCTGCCCTGATAGCCATGCACCTCATCTCTAACTCCAGACAGTCTCACCTACCTCGCCCTTCACTTGTCTTTCCTAACTGAGTGCAGGCAAGGTGGTTCCTGCCATTCACCCTCTGACAGTGTGCTCCCTGGCAGTTCTCAAAAGGAGAGGGGGCCCTGAAGTGATGAATTTCTGGGAGCAGGGAAAGAGCATAAGGGAACCTCAGAGAGATTGTTCTGGCCATGTAGTGAGTGCATACACATTAGTATTTTGATTTTGAAGATCTTATGTTCTGCAGGTCCATTCCTAGCAGTGTGCACTGCAATCATGTTTGTGGCAGCAAGAGGAGGAGCATCCAGAAGTACCTTGCATCTGTGCTGTATGTTCTCTTTGCTTCCAAAGTGTGTTCTTATGCTCCTGGATACTTCCAAACCTTCCTGCAGCCTCTGGACTTTAACCTCAAACCAAGGAGAACTCAGTAATGAATGTAGTTGGTTTGAAATCGATTACTGTTTCCAAGGTCAATAATGGTAAAACAGCCCTCCTGAGAACACAACTCTGCGGTGATCTTACCTTTCCCTTAACCAAACAGTGCCACAGAAATTAATCAGATGTTTGCCTACTCAACCTGCCAATCTACTGCCAAGCTTTCTCTATTGCTTAAAGCAGGCCTCACAAAACCTGAACTAAAAGTATGCAGCAGTTACAACATCCTTATTTCACTCAGACCAGGCTTAATAGGATGTGTTGCTTCTGAATTTTAAGTAAATTATTCAAATTCACCTTGCATTTGCTGAAACAAAGGTTGAATCTCTTCTTTTTGGTTTTGGCATTTGGGAAGCGAACGCCAAGTTTCACTATCCATGCTTCAATAAAAAACAAAGAAAAACGTTTCCTGTGAGTACTGCATATCTTCCTTGATCAGCCAAGGTTTACATCATGGACAAATATGCCCATTTGTATTCAGAAGATGCAGACTCAGTATGCATCCAACCTATTTCCCTACCGCAACCTCATCATCCCCCGTTTCAGATTCCTCTGTTCCCCAGGCACCACCCTGATTCATAATCTCAAGAAAGTAGGAGATGCTTGATGATCTTGCAGACCTGCACAACAACTGTTTTCACTGTGGGTTTTCCAGCCCAATTGATTGCCCCGTGTCTGGTAAGCATTGCTAACTAACTTCTAGAGCATGAATGCTATTTGCTTATCTGTCATCAGAGTGGCTCTCCCTTGGGTGTCTCCTTGATGAAGGCCAGGGCCAGCACCTCTTCAGCCTGCAATTTCATTTATGTGGCTTTCTTCGCTCTGAATTTCTTCATCCAATGCTGGTCACATAAAACCTGCAACACAGTTTCACCTCCTGGTGCATTTTTTTTCAGGCACAGAAACATTATTCCATCCTGTGAAGTTACTTTTCCTGCTCCACAAAATCGAATCATTCTTGTCCTATCATGAGTAACAATTTTAGAAGGACTCACTTAAGTTCCACATTTATGAAAGATATGCAAACCAGAAATGCGAGGTACCATTATTATTTTTTACAGATCTTGTGCTGATGGCAGAAAGTTGCAAAGTACGGATTTTTGTTAAATAGGAAAATAAAATTAAAAATGTATTTTAGAAAACACTATGCAATGGAGAATCGTGCAAAACTGATTCTAATGTCTTGACTCTGGAAAAATTCTGCACAGAGGAGCACAGCGCAAGTTAGCACAGGGTGACATCACATTTGGGTGTGGCTCCACCCAGTACAATCACACTTGGTGAAGCTGAGTTGTATCAGTCTGAGCAGCTCTGTGTGAGTGTACTCTGGTGTTGCAGTGTCAGCTGTTGCAGGCTGGCATCATACTTTCTCATGGAGTCACATTTATAAACCTCGAGGTTTTCAGTTATGAGTTCTGCTTTGACTCCAACAGAGAACTAGCTCAGATGGAGACATCAGCACTGCAAACATCTGAAGTTAGATAATGCAAATTTCAGTGCTGATGCTGTAAAGATGGAAGAAAAATGCTCTTAGGTGATGTTCAGCAGGGGTTTTTCTTACCATTCTTCAAAAAATTTCTATTATTAATATTTTCCCTCCAGTAGAGATGCATTAGTCTTTCAATCCCTGAAACAGAAAGGCATGCTTTTATGCAACCGTTTTCATGCAGCCTACGTGCAAAATTCTTAGCAGTTTAAATAAATAGTATTACTAAAATAAATTATTGCAAATTTTTGCTATTGCTGCATAGGCAGTTCAGTTCTTTGCTCACTTTTCCCAGACTGGACATATAGTTTCACTGCCACACTTACTCTTCCAGTAGAACAAGTAGATCTTTTGGTGTACCTAGAAAATTTAATGAATCCTTGTCTAAAATAAGTTGGGTGATTCATGCCCTAAACCTACCTGTTATTCTACACTGTCCACCAAGGGAAGCCCTGGGTGACACATCTTAGTTATCAACATCTGCATTACATATGTAAAAGTGAAATGAGATTAATTTTTCTGGTGGTGCCTGCAATTGCTTCAGACATTTCAGAGAGGGTGGGATCAGACTAGATATCAGGAAGAAATTCTTTGCTGTGAGGGTAGTGAGGCACTGGAACAGGTTGCGCAGGGAAGTGGATGCCCCTGGAAGTGTTCAAGGCCAAGTTGGATGGGGCTTTGAGCAATCTGGTCCAGTGGAAGGTGTCCATGGCAGGGGTTTTGGAACTAGATGATCTTTAAGGTCCCTTCCTTAATTCTATGATCCTTAATTCTATGATTCTATGATTCTGTGTTATATGTTGCAAATACTAAGTTAAAAAAAAATCAAATTATTATGATTAAACTGAGCTTATTGCTTAAGACGACTTTTCATAATCAGGCAGCATATATTCTGTAATTGCACACAAAATGAAATCACTAGTAAGAGATACTCTGTTGGCCAAATGACAAAAAGGCTCCTGTGCTTGCAGTTAGCTGTAAGTGTATAAAAGCTCAGTGCATGTCTTCCACCACAGGTGGCCTGGCTGTTGCACAGACTCAAAGCTGCAATCAAAGACAGTTGTGCAATTTAGACCTTTTTGAAAACAGAGAGGGAGGGATAGTATTAAACTACCCCATATTTGTGAAAAGGGCACCAAGTAGCTTCTGGTCTAATGAAGGACTTCTGATCCATATAAAAAATCAAAAACAAAAACCTACAGTTATGAAAAACTGATACTTTTTTGCCAGTACCTTGTTGGATGTTATGATCAGCTCCACTTATGCACAACTCTGTGTGAAAGCTTTGCCCTCCAGTCTCCAAAACAGCCTGACCACTTTTTTTATCATCCAAAAATATGCTCTCTGTTGCAATTTATCTTAAAGCAACTTTAAGAAATTAGTCATAACCTTTGTTTAAAGGTTTTATTTTTGAAATGCTGACACCAGCTTAGCTCTAGCATTGTCTAGAGGGAACACTACTACAGGGAGACTTAAATGATGCTGTCACATAGCATAGAATAAATTATTTCAATTGTAAACCAGCTAATTATACATTAAATCTGGTACCTACTGCTCTTTTTTATAAGAAAGCTTTTTGCTTGCTCTGGATGTAATATAGCAGTGTGTCTAAAGCCACATAAAGAGCCATTTTGGTTTTGTCATATCAGTATCGCTCAGTGTCTCAATTTAAGATTTGTATTTCTGTTCATGTGATAGCCTCATGTTTTCTTTTCACTTCATTTTCAGAGTTTTGAAATTTTGAATGTACGCATTGACAAATACCCCAGAGGTCAAATCCCAATTTATTAATGTCTGAAATCTCATTATGTTTGAATAAACTCATTAGTTTATGACCTAAATGGTGATTTTTTTTTATGCTTAGGCTTATTAAAATTGATAATAATATAACCAATGTAAATCCCTTCTTTATATAAATGACCAATTAGAAACAATGTAAGCAATTACAATTTATATAAATATTTTTTCATTACTTTTCAGATAAATATGATGACATTTTCCCTGTGGAAGGCTCATTATAAATCAATCACAATCAGATGTCTCTGCAGAAGCGACCAGCATAAAGAGACAGCCTGGCTTTCCTCAATCAAGTCAAAAAGGAATGAATATGCTTCACCTCTGAGACACTCTAAATGAATACCAAAATAACATAATTTTAAACTGAACTCTGGATATACCTATGTACTCTTGAGAGAAATATGGGTTTCAGTGTTGTCTCCCTGAGAATTCTTTTAGCTTTGACTACACGCCTTGTAAATAGGTTCACATAAAAAAGGATGCAGCTTTGCTTACTCTGTGTAAACAAAACTAGTCCATGTGGTTGACAACAGTTTTGCTTACATATGTGTAAGATTTCTGTTGACTGACAGCTTTGTTTCCAAGTGCCACAGAAAGACTGGGAAAGCTGTCCATTTGTCTTGTTTAGTAAGGCAATCTTAGAGACTTTTAGGATCAGAAATAGTTTTCTTGCTTTGTATTGGTGACTGTAAATCAATATTGATACAAAATACAACTACTGCCATAGTGAAAAATAAGGGAAGCATAAGCAAGCCTTTTCATTTTCAGGAACACAACTACAAAACATCTCAAGCAGCAGTTTCCATGTACTTTTTAATTATCCAAATGCAGGGATTGACACCAGTTTTTAGAACACTGAAAAAGTAACATCAGTAAGAAAAAAAGCAGGATTACCCAACTGTCTTTGGTCCTTCTTCAAAGATCAACTGTAACTAGTTTAGATTAGGTTGAATAATATCATATATTTAGTAAATTAGGTACACATAAATACTGAAGGTAACTACAACTGAGCTAAAGGTATTTATAAGTAATCTTCATAGATAAAGACAAAACATTTATGTTGTAATTGTAAATTAAATTCATTATTACATTCAGTGCATCATACTCATTAATCAGATGCATATTAAAAAGTATATAAGCATGATAGTCATTGCCTAACAAAGAGGAATTGACATTAATAACAGAAGAGGGCTTCGACAGATATACAACAATTTGGTTAGTTAAAAATTGGTTCAGGCAAAGACGGTAACAGTTTCTACTCCAGAAGTAAACAATATTCTCAATTTCAAAAGGACAAGCTTTGAAAAACCAGAGAACTTACTTGTGAAGTAAGGGACTGAGGAATTCAAATAATGAGGATAATATAATTAAGTGAAAAGGAGAAAAGTATATGGACTTTGTGTCTCAAGAAAGCAGAAAAAGTTCTACTAAAGAGAACTAGTTAAATAACCACAAGCAAAACCCATAACATTTGCAAAATGGCAAAGAGGATTAAGCACAAAGGAAATGTTATCTGAGAGATAAAGAAAACAAAGGACAAAGTAGGAAGTGTCAAAAGTTAAGCTGAATTAGACTTCCAAAAAGTCTAATTTTGTATGGAATACAAAATGAGAAGAAATGGAAGGTAATCTTGGCAAATTATAAATTGCACTTCACTATTGATCTGAAATTAATAGTTTGTCTCAGTTTTTTACACGTATAATGACTGATCATGGGAGCAAAGACAGTTTAGATAATGGCAGGACTGTGTAGCACAGCATCATCAAGAATAAAGACAGAACAGAACTTCACAGAAAAATGAATGCAAGACCCTGCATCTTCTCCACACCATTGCTGAAAGGAACTAGCACATGAGCTCATGGGTCTACTGCCAGGTAAATGGAGAGAAGCAAATTTCACAGCCATCACCAAACAGGTGGTTTATTCCAGCAAAGGAGTTTTTATACCCCATCACTATGACATCAAGGCCTGCAAAATACACATAAACTAGCAGCAAGTTCAATTTAGGCCGAAATTGAAATTCCTAGCTTTTTTATTTAATTCACCTTTTCCAAATGTAATTGAGTGATTATTCTATTTGCCAAATATTTGCTGCTGGATCTGTAAGCTAAACTTTGAGAAGTTTGAGTAGTTACATGGTTTTAAAAGACATACACTGTCCAAATATTAAGGATATGCTACTTATACTTTACAATTTCACATACAGAGAATTTTACAAGACTTACTTAATTGTCAGAGCTTCCTTTTTTTTTTTTTTTTTTGTCAGCAAGTATAATTTGTCAGGAGATAAATTGTGTGGCAGTACTACACTTACAACTGTCAATCAAAACTGAACTAACTGCAAAGGAAACCCTGAACATATTTCACATGACAATTCTTCATATTTACTTTCCACATTTAATTTAGAAGGATATTTCCTGCTTGTGGGCAATAAGTTCATTTATTCAGTAGGAAATAACTTGAAATCACTATTTTGAGCTAAAAATAGCTCCAGTTACTGAAAGATAGTTTCTACTTGCTACTATGACACAATTTAGAATTTCTATCATGTTGCAGAACAGCCCAGATGTGCTGAGAAATTCTGTTCTGTGACTTTTGACTCTGAAGAGCGAAGTTGGCTGCAGTTGCTGTCCTCTCCATAAGCAGAAACCTGAGAAGTGGGGCAAGTAAATCAAAATGGGAATGGAGGAGCACAGGCAGGTTGGCAACAGTAGAGATGAGGGCTTTTATTTCTAAAAGAAGGGAAAAAATGCCTTGCAAGTAATGCATTCTCTGTACCTACACTGTTCTGCAGCAACTTGCTTTTCTGTTCTTTTTGTAACAACCATCACAACAATTTGGGAAGACAGCAACACACTACAGGTTTTGCTTGTCACAGTCACATACCAGAGTTGCACAGAATTAGCATTAATATAACGTTTAAATAGATATTAACAAGGAATATTCTCCTTCACAAAGAGCAAGCATGGCCTGTTACTGCCGGGTGGGTGGAGGGCTGGTATAGGCGGCTTTAATTCTGTATTTGAATCTTCATTTTTCTTGGCAGTGCCACTCACATAAGTTGGCTGCTCTAAATGACTTTGCTGCCATAGCCTCCTATGGATCTTTCCAGCTGCTCAAAATAGCTGTTCAAAGTGTGGAAACCTCTGCACAAGGAGGATTCCACAGGGAGAAATTTCAAGAACTCTACAGCCCCTTTGTGCTACTGGGAAAGTGTAAAGAGACTGGATAAGAATACAGAATTCATCATTGTCCTTTCTGTACAATAAAACATTCATACTTTCTCATCTCTCTTTCTGGACTCGATTATTTGTTGACACCAAGTTTGCACTATTCAAGAATATGGGTGAGACCAAAGATTGCTTCACATTAACTCTGTGAGCTCTGTGCTTTGCAGCTGGATAAGCAAAGAAAAGGGGGAGCAGCTTTGGCATCATACAGGCTTACATCCTGTTTCTGACTGCCCCAAAACTGTGTTTTGGCATGCAGAAACTCTGGACCACTTTGACTGTTGGGTTTGGTTACACACCTAACATTAAGGAAAAAAAAAAAAAAGAAAGAAAGAAAAAGGCAAAATGGAGTTGATATAGTTGCAACAGGTTTTTTTACTACATAGAATTTCCTCCTGCACACTGGGGAATGTACCTGGCCAGCTATAGCCTGTTGTGCCAGCAGATTACTACAAAGGAACCAGATCATAAACAATATTTGGCCCTGTGTCTCACAATCATATGATGATACCTGAGCCTTCCTGTCTTCCCAAGCCATCCTTCCTCCAGATTCAAATGCCTGATTGATGTTATTAAATCAATTTCAAAAATGTTCTAGTTAAATTAGTGCAACACCTTTGAATGGACATTTTCAAACCTGCCGGTCCTTCATCTCCTGACCTGCCCTTTATCTCTGGATAATCTCAGTTGTAAACATGAATTCAGCAACCATCTTTTGAATGATGACTCACAGAACCTCCCTCTAATCCACAACAATCTCCTTCTGTCCTTCCTGAAACCTCAGCCTGTCTCTCAAACAATACTTTGTTATTGTCTAGTTGTCAGTCAAGTTCAAAAAAGAGCTTTCAGTGTTTCGCTCCTTTCCCTCCTCCACCTGTTTTGTGTGTATGTCAGCAATCCAGTCTCCTGTGAAGAAAGGCCTGCAGCCTTCAGCATTAATATAAATCTTTTTGGGTGATCATACCCATACTGTCAGGCTTCAAATATACATCACCACCCTGCTACTTCTCTGACACATCAGACAAAGTACTTGTGTTTGTTTTCAAATTCTTTCACTGTTTCATGTTATTCAGTGTCGAGATAATTTCCCTCCTCATGTCAGCTGGTGATACTGCACTGTATTGGCCCTTGTTAAACTTTCAAGCTTCACAAGGCTTCATAGGTTATCCTTCATATAGAGAAGCTTCCTAGAAATAAAAAAAGAATGTACTTCATTTTTTGAATCTTCTCCTCCTCTGAAATATCTTAGAAATATTCTTATGGGCGATTGATGTGCCTTTAAACCAAGAGACACAGTGAGCGGGTTAGGCCCACCCTGACTAGCGTCTTGTAGCAGGTGAGAAGACACCAAAGTCCTGAACTGCAAATGTCAGAGAAAGCACGAGTTGAAGGGGGCAGACAAGAGCACAGTCAGACTTCAGGAAATGCTGAAATTTGTGAACACGTGGTCCAAGACATGCAGTGAGACCACATCATAGCCAAAATCAGGAAGTCAGAGACTCCACTCAAGACAGTATCCAAGACAAGAAAAAGACACATCTGGCTGGAGCAATGTGACACAGATCACTTGCAAAGAGAAACTAGGATCAAACACCTAACTGAAAAACAGAGACCAACATTAAATCAACAGAAGACAGGACTAGGAACTAGTATTGCACATCTAAAAACAAGGATGGGTGGACTGATATTAAAAATAAATGGGGAATACGGCTGGACAAAGTCCACAAACTCTCAGCTGTAGTTCCTAAGCACTTTAAGCAGATTTAATCCATCGTGCCTACTGAAACTAGTGGTCCTGCACTCCCTATCCATTTCAAGTGCATGCCAAAGCACAGCCTCTTATTTATACCAACACACGCATTTATGTAGCTGGGACATGAAATGGCTTGGGAAACTGATGCAAGTTAAAGCTGATCACAATTAAAAACTATTAACCATCATTAAAACTAAGTAGTTAAACACGATGGAGTCTACTATACAGCCATGCAAGTGCTTGTGCCGGCACAGCGGAGGAGGCAGCATGGAGGCAGCAACAAACGGCTGAGAAAGGAAGACCTTCTTTTTAGGGTAGTAACAACTCACACAAAGTTAATAAAAACCGGTGAAGCCCCAGCACTAGAGAACATGGTTCTCTGCCAGTTATTAAGGCTGTGGTATGGATGCATACAAGCGGCGACTAGGCACCTAGGGCATGATTCACATCCAGCTGCCTTGGGAATGACTCACTGCCTCAGCCTCAGTGAGTCACTCCTTCGCTGTGGACAGAGCCCAGTGCCTATTATGCTGTCCGATACTGATACTATCTCACTATCTCCTAGTAGGGACTCATTCATCTGTCTCCAGCCATCTGCTGCTGCCAGTCCCATGTAGTGTTAACTACCGCAGGCTCATCGGGGCGGATGGCATTTTCTCTTCTTCATTTAGTCGTTAGCGAAGGTTTCCTCGGGCTATGAAGTACTGCAACACTGGATTTATAATGTGTTATAATATCGCTGGAAAATGCTTTAAACGACTATAAACTTGGCTAGTTTGCAATAATTTCTTCTAAATATTAGGGGGGAAAAAAGTCGCAGGTAATCAAGCGTTGACCCAGGGACACAGACCCGCGGTCCCTCCCGTGTGCGCCTACAGCGGCACATGCCCTGCTTGGTCAGTCGCTCCTTGTGCCGCACACACGCATCCCAGCGGCTACTCGCTGCGCGGTCACACACGCTGGGCTCCGGGAAGGGGCCAGGGGAGCGGGAAGTGTGCCTGAACGCCTGGCCGAGCTCCTCCTTATGAGCGAGAAGGAGCGCTGGGTGCCGGGGCAGCGCTGCCGCCGCAGCCCAGGAAAAGCTGGAATTCTCGGACTCGCGACGCGCCGAATGGTTTCGGGAGATGCTCCCCCACTGCCTCTCGGCCATGTTCAGCCCTGCTCCCTCTCGCACTCTCCCCTCTCCCCGGATGGCTCGCTGCCGACCACAGGCCGAGCTTCCCACCCATCCTCGGGGGCGGCGCGGTCCCATGGCGGCGCGGCGGCCACACCCGCGGCCCCGGCGCCGCCGCCCGCGCTCCATCTCCCGCTCCCTGCGGGCGGGCGCGCGGGCTGCAACGGGAGGGGCCGAGTGAACCGGCATATGGCTGGACGAGCGTCGCCGCCGCCCTATGGGAAGCAGGGAAAGGCGGACCCGAGCGGCGGCCGCCCAATGTGCAGCGCCACCCCGAGTGATGCGGGTACCTGCGGCGTATAAAGGCGGCTGCGTGCGCACTGGCCTCTCGCTTACACAGTATGGCCGGCGACATTAGCTAGCGCTCGCTCAACGCTCTTCTCTGTAACAGGGGAACACACGGACTACAAGGAACCGAACCGCATCGCCTGCCCGCACCCCCGCTCGGACTGTAACCCGCTCACACACGCTCACGCCGCATCCGCCGCCGCGCACTCCGGGTGGTTTTCGCCCGTTTGAAAAAAAAAATATCCTTCCTTCTTCTACTTATTCTCTTTTTTTTTTTTCTTTTTAAATTAATATTAAGCAAATCCCCCAGAAGGTAAAACCCGCCCGGGACGGACTGGGACCCGGCGGCGGCAGCGCGGCCCGTGCAGCAGCAGCGAACGGTGGCGGCCGGGGGCGGCAGTTTGGTTGTCGTTTAATTTCTGTGGTTGTTGGTTGCCGAGTTGTCTCACCATGAAGGAGAGCGGTGCACACTTCTTCGAAGGGACCGAGAAGCTGTTGGAGGTGTGGTTCGCCCGGCAGCAGCCCGCGCAGCAGGAGCCGCACCAAAGCAAGGGGTCCGGCGACCTCCGCACCATACCCAGGTCCGCGAACGGCCGGCGCGGGGTGGGGTCGGGGCGGGGGGCAGCGCTGCCCCCGGGGGGGCGAGAGGGTCCCTGAATGGCCCGGGTGTGGCGGCGCTTGGGGGGGGCGATGGCGGCCGCGCCAGGGGGAGGCAGGTTCCGGGGTGGCCGTCGGTGGGGGCTGGGCGCTGCCGGCCGCCTTCCCCCTTCCCTGGTGACAGTCCCGGCATCTGCCCGCTGGGGGTGACCTTCCGCCGCCCTCCAGAGACCCCCGAGCAGGGAGCCTCCCCTCGTCCTGGCCGCCGGCGGGAGGTGGGGGTGCCGGGGACGGAAGCCATTCCGCGCCGCCACCTCGTGCAGCCCCGCGCGGTCCCTGCTGGCAACATGTGGCGGCGGCGGGGAGCGGAGAGCCGGGCGTGTGCTGCCGGCCGGGAGCGCCCGCGGGGCGAGGCGGGAGTGTCGCAGTGCTGCTCCCGGCCGGGGGCACGGCGGCGGCGCCCACCGCGCTGCAGCGGTGGCTGGCCCCGCTCCTACAGGCGGCGTCGGGATGAGAGAGCTCGGGAAAACCCTGCCTGCGCTGTACTGCGGGGAGCGGGGGCCCAGGAATCTCGTTCCCAGTTGATGAAAGCTGGGAAGGGCGATCCCTCTGGTTAACGCGGCGAGGATTGATGGTTCCCTCACATGGCCGATTTGGCGGCGAGCTCCGGCACTGCGTAGCCGGACAGGTCCGTACAGCGGCTGTCGCGGAGAGAAACAGGCGATAGACGGGGACCCTTCCCGTGTCTCCCTGTGGCGTGGGAAGCGCCGGAGTGGGGGAGGCGCTGGGAACGGGGGTGTCCCCTCCTCCCCGTTGGAGAAGTGTGGCCGGAGCCGCGGTTTACACGTGAGTCCCCTGGCCGCGCTCCCGGGCCGCGCGGCCGCTCCCGTGGCTCTCCCCATTGAGGATCGAGGCCAATGGGAGCGGGGAGCCGCGGAGGGCCGGGCCCGCTCCCGTCACCCAATGGGCATCTGGGGAATGCGCTGGCGCCTCGCTCGCCGCCGCCTGGGGCGGGGAGGGAAGGCCCGGGGCCCGCTCCGCTCTGGACGCACGTGTTCGGGACCGGCTCCCGCCGCTCCCCGCCCGCCGCCCAGGAATGTGCCAGCGCCGCCTTTGTTAGCGCAGGAGCCCATGGCCACCTGCCGGCACGCGGGTCGCTTTTGGAACCCTGGCGGGCCAGGCGGGCAAGAGATGTCTTTATTGTATTTTATAGTGGGACAGTCTGGGAAGGCTGGAACTAGATGATCTTTAAGCTCCCTTCCAACCCCAGGCCATTCTGTGATTCTGTGGAATACCCAGACTTGCGACTTAGGGGGTCCAGCTGTAGATGTACAGAACATTGCGTTCTGGAAGTGTCAGAAAATGGTAGCTGAGAGCTTGAAGTGCAAAGCAAAATCTGCAGAACTGTGCATGAGGTTGCAGGGACAACAAGAATGGTATGTCGACTCTATCAGCTAACATAGCTGGAAAAAGCAGGCTTGTCCTAAGCAACCAGGGCGAATCTGAAGGTTATACTTTTGTCTGTAGTTGACTTTCAGTGTGGTTAATTGTTCAGCTTTTCAGTTTTGAATGTTAGCTGGAAGATCTGGTGTTCTCAAGTGTATCCAGATCTGCTTGTGCATAAGACTGTTACCCAGTGGTCTTCAGTCAGGGAGCTTGAGCAAGAGAGCTTGGAAAAGAGGTTGTCGTGGTGTATTTAATGGTTAGAATATGTTACTGATTATAACATCACCATTCAAAGGCGTATGCCATTTGTCTTTTCCTTTGATTTGGTATTCTTCAGCAAATTTCCTCTGTGTGTATATCAGTAGGGTTAACTATTCAAAGATCTGAGTTGCCAGTGGGCAGGTAACTGCCTTTTCGTAAAACAGTGAATAGTTCATGGGTAGTGGAAGCTTCATTTCTGCCATACCAGAGGCACTGCAGAATACGTTTACCTCTGACGTGTTGGTGTAACGAGGTAGCTCGCTCATGTAAATTTGACTTTGTGAAGCTGTTTAGACCTTTTGAAATAATATGCTTAACATGGAAATCATCAAATGTGGTTATATAGTTCTTTGAGGCTTAGTGGTATAGCAGACACAGGGTAACAGCTTGTATAGGTCAATCCTGGAAGACTGTTGAAAATCCTAGCTGAAATACTTGCAGATCTAAGCTGTGTAGGTGTTGGAGGATTCCTGTAGTGTTTGACTTTAAATGTGAAAGATTCCCAAAGTGCTCATTTGACTGTGTTAATATGCTGGTGTTCGAATATGCGGATGTAGTTTACAGACGGCATTCTGCAAATGCTTTCCTCTCTGACACAGTCATGCTCTCTGGTGTTCCGTTTTCCAGCTCAGACTCGTGTTCGCAAAACTGCAAACTTAACTTTTAGACTTCTCAAGAGCATTTAGTGTAATTGCAATGTAGGTACTGGGACAGTCCCTTTGTGTTGTTTAGTTGTGGCTGTAAAGTTTTAATGGGGTAGATACAAACTGTTAAATGTTGAACATGTGGTATTTAACACAGTTTCAGAGCTGTGAGCAAGCTTTGAAGATCTTTGTGTTAATTGGCTCTTAATACAAGATGTTAATTGAAGTTGCGTACTTTCTTTGGTAGGAAGCTGTGGCATGTCTGAAAATTACTGTTAACCTGTGTCCAATAGTAATTATTAGTGATACTGTGTTTCTAACATGAAGTTTTACAAATGTTCACTTTTGGAAAACTGTTGTAATTAAATTACCTACTGCAGTTGATAGATACAGACGAAAAAACACCTGAATGCAATATTTCCTACTACTGCTAATTCTTTAGAGGTGATTGAATAAGCTAGTTTATGTTGAACAGAACTTGAAATCAAAGCTGAAACTGTAGAACAATAGCTAAATTAGAATCAAGTTGCAAACCAGTTGAGCTTGCCTTTTGTATTGTAATACCTGCTTAGTAGCGAAATGTGAGCCATTCATCTACTGAATGACTAAGCTGGTGTTCAAAGCTAAAAATTTCCATGTTGCCAAGTGCTTGTTAGGGATTAGATATTTTAAAGTCTTTGCTGGATATCATCAGCAAAAAAAGTTCTTGAACTGATGCAATTAAGATTTTTTTTTTTCCACATATTTCCTCCTATGAGCAAAGTTGCTTTCTGGATAAAAGTTTGGATTAAGTGTAATGTATTTCAGAAAACATCTGTGACTATTGCTTTAATACATTCAGTAAAGGTCCCAACTAAAAAGTATTGAACATGGGCTTTACTTTGCTGTTAAGTTTTGGGGTATTTTTGCTGACTTTCTAATGAGTTCTGCAAAGAGGTCTTGTGATTGAAATAGTGGCAAGCATCTGAAGATACTTACCCTGCTTATATTCAGCAGTGGAATGAAGTTAATGCTTTTGTGGTCTCAAAATAATTGGCTTTAATTTTAGTGCTCGTTCTCACCATGCTTTGTAAGGCATGGTTTTTAAAAATAGCCTTAAACCATGTATAAAAACTGGAGGATTTGCTGAAAACATGATGAACTTGCTGTGAGCCCTGGATTTCCATGGTGATTTTGTAGTGCATTCACTATTCCCACAGTAGACTAAGCTGTTTATTCCTTCAAATGTGCAACTATGCATTTTACGTCTCAAGGGTTATCATGATCTTGAATGTACACAAGTCTGAGACCTTAAGTTAATGATGCAAGTAGTAAGAGCCCGTATGTCAGGCATTCAACCCTGAAGAATACTCTGAAATTATTTATGAACTTTTAATCTGCTTCCTATTTGTCTATATTATGTGAACACACAAGCTAGAGAAAATTGCAGCAATGAGCAATATGGAGTGACACTTGATACCACATTTTGATCCTGTGCTACAAGAAAGCTTCCAAGCACCCATATACATATAGTCAGGCATCTAAGTCCTGTAAATATTTGCTTTGTACTGCACCCTATAGCCTGAGTCAGCTTACTGCTGCAGTGCCGCTGCACCTCTACCCCTTCCCCCAGTCCTGAAGACCACAACAGAGTTATCTACCTGTTTTCTCAAACAGTGAAGGTACAAGGAAGCTGGGCCATGAGCCCTGTTCTAACTCTTACTCCTGCAGTGCTTCGGAACAAACTCAGTGGAGTCTGGAAAAGAAGGCAAGATTGTGCTAAGATAAGGGCTTCTGTCACTGTGTACTTGCTGAGCCTTTTTGTGCGTGATGCGAGGTTATCTAGAGAACTTTATGTAAAAATGCAGTCTTCCCCTCACCAAAATTGATATTAATCAACTAGATTTCAGCTTTCAAGTTCAAAATTACAAGTAAAGTGTGCTTGCTTGTAACTCACAATTGTAGTTAAAGAACGGTTTCATACAAAGGGAATAAGCCCTTTTACACTCACTACTGCTGATTCTGATACTGTTTGCAGGCAGTGAAGACTTAAGTTGAAGACTTGATATTTTCCTACCTTAGCACTGAAACTGCTAAAGAGTTTGTTTAGTTCACTTTCTGCCTGGTCCCTTAGTGGGACTCTGGAGAGCATCTTATTAAAATATGTGGGTCCTGGTGTATTCCCCAAAGGGCTTCCCTAATGGCTCTTTATGCAGCCAAGAGAATGGGAAGATTTGAGGCTCATGGTGGAGTTGCTGCCTTACAGTATGTTCCTTCTGGAGAAGGTTACACTCAAAGTGGCCTTGAATGTTGCTTGTAATTCTTGCTGTGCCTGCTGGGGCTCATGCTTCTTAAACACCTTGAGTGTCATGTATGTTTTGTGCTTTGGAGTCCCTATTCCATGTACACTGCTGTAGCTGCAGTAATGATGTAAGACCTTCAACGGGAGAAATATGGAGCCTTCGAAGCACTGTCTGTGATTATCTGTGCCATTGCTGAAATATCTTGGTTTGATTTGGAAATGATGCTCTAAGTAGTTGGCTTGGGATCTTCTAGGTAAGAAGTATTTTGTGAGGAGTACTGCATAGAATCACTTCTAATGTGCATGCAGTTTTCCATTTAGGTGCCTGCCTTTAATTCCAGATTAAATGCATGTCCCTGAAGAGTTTCTTAAGTTTAAGATAAGGGGGAGGCAGACAGTCTCTCTGTACATCTACCCACAGAGCATATAGAGGGTGTGGCACTTCTGTGCACCTCACAGATACTGCTGAAGTAAAATTATCAAGTTGCCAGTGCCTTGGGTCTGAACTCAGGCTGTGAATGTGGTTCAAGGTAATCTGTCTTAAACAGCAATTTATGAACTAAATTCCAATTCCAATAGAAAATAATTCACATGCAGCTGTCTACAGAGAAATACACGAGCTTTAATACATGAGGAGGTGCTTTAAAAAGCTTGTGACTTCTGTAGTCTGTACTGTACCTGTTTCAGGACTCTTGAAACCAATGTTGCAACTCTGCTGACACTGATACTTAGCCAGCTTTCCTGTGTCTCAGCTACATCTCTTCAGCATCGGCAGTTTAGACATGGCATTAAGCTTGACTGTCTGGATCATGGTATTGATAGGAATGTGCCTACTTAACTGGAGCCTGCTAATGAGGTAACTGTTATATCTGTGGCTCCTAAAAATACTTAGTAGGTAACAGGTGAGGGGATAAAAGGTTGCTCTGCAGTTGAATGCTTGATGTTAAAACAAAGTCTTACAGCAAAGATTAAAGTGCTTATTACTTTTGGTACTACAGACTTGTCAGCTATTGTATTTTAATGAAAAGCTATGCAAGAGTATGTATACAACCTAAGCTGTCTTTAGGAGTTTCATATGATTTATTTCCTAAGAATTCCTGCACTACTGCAAAACATCTTTTCCTCCCAGTGCCGTCTGGCTGCCTTGGCAAGGTACTGTTACTGGGGTGGTGGGGTAGCATGCTTGTGGAGGCTATTAATTGCTGATAAGAACAGGTTCTTGATGTAGTTCTTTATCTCTTTAAATTGCTGTTAGCACCTTCCCAGTTGGCCTGAAACAGCAGTATTGTGCCTGATAGGCTTGACTTGTGTTAAGAACAAGTTTTACCCCCGAAGGTAAAAGCTTAGAGGCCAATAACTTGCGTTCAAAAGCGTGGTTTATATCTGGCAAGGAAAACATGCTTCATAGCTTATTCATTCTTTATTCCTGCGAAGTATGAAATAAAGGAGCAAACATGATGGTTTAGGACTTGGTTGTGAGGCACTGTTGACTATTTATTACAGACTTTAGGCATACTTCCTAAAATTAACATACTTCTCAGTTGTAATAGTTTTTCCCTACTGGTATACCTGGTTGGCAATTTGAATGGAAGTTATTTGTACTCTGGTAACAAGTCTGTGGATAAGGCACTAAATATTGCAATATAGGTAGAGGAGTGGATTGCTGAACTTGATGATTTTTTTTTTTTTTTTTTTGGCTAGTCAGATATAGAACACAACTTTCTACCACTGAAGCAAGTACAGTTTTTCATACTTCAGTAGATGTATTCCATTTACATTTGCTATTCTCTGAGAACGTGCAGCCATTTAAGATGCAATATGCTTGCCAATTGGAGAAACTAATTTAACTTTGGATAAGTGGCAGTTATTTGAAACTTGAGAAATGGGATTTTAAAGCTTTGCAATGAAGCGGTCAATAAGCCCACAACAGTGAGGAGCTAATTTCAAGTGTGTTTTTGCAGATCTGCTGCAGAACTTGCTTCCAGTGAGAGCTGCCAATGACTCTCACAGATCATACTCTACTATGCTTGAGTATAGGACAGCAGTTTCCAAACTGTGATTGTCCTGATGTCTGGCTATGGAAAATAATTTAGGAAATAGTAATGCCATGCACACTGATCATTGAAAAAGGAGTTTTGAAGAGCAGAAGCCCATGATAGCATTTTATTGAGAATTAGTCTTTTATTTTTCCCCCTGTTTCATTTGGAGGCTTTGCTTCCAAGTTCAAACTTAACTCAGTAATGAAATAAGTAGTGTTCTCAGATATTTCAGTTACTAGTTTTGTCAATTTTTACTTGACAAAAAATGTGCATAGCTGCAGTACATGTACTGATAACCATTGAAATACTATTTTTAAGGTGGGGTTTTTTTGTTTCTACATTAAGTGTGGGTAGACACTGCTTCTCTCAACTAGTGATGCTTACATAATTATACAGCTTTTTTTTTTAAAAAGAAGGAAATGCAAGAGTTAGACTTATTGTGAGCTTAATCTACTTGGTACAAAGTAGTCCCAGATGTTCTTCCTTAGCTGTGCTTTAAACAATGGAACATGCCAAATACTAAGGTCATCTTGTTTAAATAGATTATGTTGGATCAAATCCAGCCTTTCTTTAGTTTTCTGTACTTAAGTTTAAAATGTATATAGATACAGGCCAGTATCTTTGCAAAACTTCTCCCAAGTCTCATCCTGGGTGCTGCAACCCTCTGTTAGTCTGTCTATGCATCTAAAGTAAACTTGGCATCTTGTCTGTTTCAAATTGCAGTTTTTTTCCTTGATGCTGCTCTAATCATCAAATGATGAACTTGCCCTTTATTTGTGTAACGGCTGAGCACATAACATTTAGTATATGCTTAGCTGTGGTTTCTGTTGTATAACAGTGAAGAATTGAGCAAAGGTCCCTAAATACCATACCAGCTGTAGTACTAACAAACATAACTAGGGACTTTATTTGCATGGTGGGCTTTGGACTTAACATGCAATATTGTGTTGTTGATGCTATGCTGTACTGACCCCTCGTTGGACTACTTGAAGACCAAAATTTGTACATTTTCTTCTGCTAATGTGTTTGAAACTTAAACAAGCCATTTCCCTGAAATGTGTGCATGGAGTTGTACTACAGCAATACTTAAAAGTGTCACTTGTCTGCATCAAGCTGAGGTTTTGACTGTCTGACCAGGTAAGAAGCTTGTGAAGGCTGAGACGTATGCTCTTGCAAAGCCTAAGATAGTTACATGCCCATTAATACTTAGGAAAGTACAAAATCAGATTTGTGGTAATGTACATATGGGGTTAGTGCAGCTCAGCATTAGGGAACCCTTCCTCACCTTTCATAAATGCTGTCAGACACTGGGTGTTTCTTTAATGGCAGATGAAATGTCAGTAGCAGTGCCAGAATGATTTGAACAATTTAAAACATTACCTAGTTCAATTCACAGGAATAATGTAATAGGATGTTAAAGGGAAAACATTAAGGGTGGCAAACTTACACTGGTGGGTTGTAGCCAGAGAAAACTAAATCTTTCAGTATTCTTGTCAGTGAAAGTGTGATTCTTTTTTTTTTCTAGGAGCATTTAAAATAGGTATAATATATATGTTTCACTCCTTGCATTTACCAGGTTTTTCAAGGTGAGCAGCCACGTGCATTTTCATATACACTTGAATATTAAGAACAGAGCTAAATCCAGTCAATGACATAAGCATAGAGATGAATAAATCTGTGGGACTTGAGATGAGCATTAAAAATAACCTTTTCATTTGATATGCAGATTTGAGTGTCTGTGCTGTCATGTCTATAGTTGCAGAAGAGTATTTCATCAAGGGTCACTAACTGGGATGGTAGGGTAAACCTCACTTTGATTTTAAGTATCCGGTTATATCACTGAATTTGTAAGCTTGTTCAGATGTGCTCTTAATTGTGAGTGCTTTTAAAATGTGTAGGATTTTCTTAAACTCATTTTTAATAGCTTCAGTCTCATTTAAAAGGAGGCTATAGTGTGAGTCTGTAAGTTAAGTGTTCTGGTTGAATCATGTATAAATATACTATTCTGGTGTAATGCTGAGTATTAGTAGTAAAGGTACAGAATTCAGTTTCAGGAGTCATTCTCCTGAATTAGAGAATTGAAGGAGAAATTAAGGCATTTATTTGCTGGAGTGTTTAGAAAAGCCGAAGGACATCTGGATATTTTAATTATACTTACAGCAGAATCTAAAACTTCGACTTTGTGAACTGACCAATTTTCTGAGGGGAAAGATTGGTGGCTATTGGAGGAAGCCTGCCAGTGGAATTAACAGTGACTGCTCTGTCCTGAAGTACAACTACAGGGCTTTTGTGGTGTCAGTAAAGGGTGAGAGGTCTGACTCCTGAGGACGGATTATGCTGACAGCTGTATGGGCAAGCTGAGCTTGCTTGGTGATGAAAAATTGGCTCTTCTTTTCGTGCTCCCAGCTGCAAAGGGTCCTGCAGCATTTCCAGCTCTGCTGATGGGTAGCTTAGTTTTATGCTGGGTTAGTAAATCTCTTGGTTCGTGACAGGTCTGGGAACAAGAGCCAGCACAACCTGCAGGTGGAACATGCTGTGGGAAGGGAGGGATGGGAGAAGTAGGACAGCTGGCAGTCTTGTATTTTGTGACGTCAGGATGCTGTATTTGTTCCTGTCTTATTTATAGCAAAATTGACTATATTGGATTCTACTAATCTGATGTAGACACAAGACTTAAGTTGACAACTAAAGTAGTTTTTTGCAAGTCTGTCCTTTCTGATTAGGACTTGAAATATTAAACTTTTACATTTATACTGAAATCTAGCACTGTGGCTTCAACTTGCCCTGTATGAAAATAGTTTGGTTTATTTTCTTTTAAGTATAATATTTGAAACTCTTATTTACTCTAAGTCTTCTATATCTTCTAGAGGCAGAAGAAATTCTGTGATCCTGATTGATCAAAGAGGAATTCAGGCCATTGAAATCTGTTAGTTTTTAGGGATGGTTTTCAGCTAAATTAGGAACTTGACTCTATGCTGATCAATTAAAACATCTTAATGCTAACTTGCTGGTTTATTACTCAAGTAGTTGCCAATGACTTCTGATTGAAGTGCATGGAGGTTCAACCTAAAGCATACCTTAAAATTAATTGCTATAACTTATCTTTGTGGGATAAGGTTATCTTGACTCCCTTAGTTAGAAGCTTGGGGTTGCTGTTTGGCAGTTGTCTGCATGCAGCAGACTACAGTAACAGCTTTTGATGAATACTTAGCAATTGAGAGCTAAGAAATTGGATGTTACTGTTATAGGCAGTCCCTATATAAGAAGTCTTCCTATTTTGTGCTCTCAGATCCAGTAGCTCAAGACAAGAGCTCTAGTCTTGTTTGGGCTACACTTTTTAACCGGGACTCCAGAATGCTTTGGTTTGTTTAACCTGTTGTTTGTGCTTTTCTGTAATTCCTTTACAGGATTGAGTGGGACAAACTTCTGGAGAATGTGCATTGTTTGATCATAAGTGTGACAAAAACTGACAAGCAGGAAGCTTATGTACTCAGGTAAGCCACTACTGCATTCTTTTAGTCTCTTAAGAGGTGGAAAAGTGAAAGCTGTCATATGGGACCAATTTTGGGTTAATATGCTGCTGTTGATGGCTACAGCTTGCAGGGCTCTGCTAATCACAGTACTCTCGTGCTTCTGTTCAGAGGTGGAAATGTCTTCGCAGTTACCACTGTTTCTTTTTTCCTCTAACTGAAAAGATTGACGGAGCTGTGGTGGTTCTGCACCTGAACACTGAATTTTGTCTGGGGGGTAAATAAGTCTCCCCAGTTAAGAGGCTTAGTTTTGCATCAGCAGAATAGTGCATATAGGTGTCACTTATAGATCAGCAAAAAAACTGTATCAGTAGATTGGCTTTAACTGCAGATAATATGGAACAACCCTTCCATCTGAGCTAAGGATATCTATAAAAATGTAGCTTTCCTGAAATCCTGGAATTTTTGTGTTGTGCAGCAGTTAGTTGTAAGGACACTACTTTCGCCATGTGTTTTTCATCTTGCAAAATACGTTCTTGCTTTTTCTATGTGAACTTTACAGATACATTTGACATTCTCTGCTTTACTTCAGATTACAAATGCTGAAGCTTTTGTACTCTGAAAGACTGTCTTGAGGGCAAAGTTGGGCTTAAGAGCAAGCTAGTCAAAGAAACTGTGCTGAAGTCTTATTTCTTCAAGCTTCATGTATTTTAAACGAAATTCTGAAAAGAGTCTAGCTAGTTACACTGCATCTTGGATGAAATATAGTCTTGACTTTGAATTTGTAAACAGCATTCCAAATTGCGTTATTTAAGCTAATTTTTACTCCTGTTGTTCAGTTACTTGGTGAAAACATACTTGTTAAGCGTGTTTAAATATTCTGGATGTAGTATCAATGCCTATCTTCAGTTCAGTGGAACTGCAGTTAAGTATCTGACTTAGTTTATGTATAGTTAATTTCTGTATCTTTACAGGCATATCATATAGCTGTGCCTATATTCTCATAGTGAGACTTCATGTTCCTGTGGACTGGTGCTAATTTACCTCTTTCTAGTAGTCTGCTTTCCTAGAAGATGCAGCCAGACAACTTACTAAATTCTGTTAAGGCTTTTGCCTTATTTGAGTTCACCTTCTCATAGGCTTTGTCAGCTGAAAAAGATTACAAGTTTGTTCTATGTCAGAGTTAAGACATTACATTCAATGTCTATGCTGTGTACCCACTTTACAGCATGTTTGTATTTCTCAAATAGTTTGAGGATGTCTAATACATGTGTTATGTCTTCCTGTAGTGGGGTATCTCCATAATACCATGCTTGGAGCAAGTATTTGTTTTGGGAAATCATAATTGCTCTCGAATGTTAGCTGAAATCTACAGTTTTGGTCCATTTGCCAAACATGTTTATGTACCATATGCTGAATACTCAGACTAACGCATTTGGTGGGGGATAAGAACTAAGAGCTGGATTGTTTTATGTAGAGCACTTAATATATTTTTCACACCTTTTTTACAGTGAGAGTAGCATGTTTGTCTCCAAGAGACGTTTCATTTTGAAGACGTGTGGTACCACCCTCTTACTGCAAGCACTGGTTCCCCTGTTGGAGCTTGCTAGGGAGTACAGTGGGTTTGACTCAATTCAGGTAAGGTGTCAAAAATGTTGCATCTTCCTTAGAATGTACACAAACCTTTTTTACCACTATTTCAAATTCACTGATTCTGTTAAATATTCTGGAACTTTGACATTTATGTACTCTTCCCATAATGGGAAGATTGTGATATAAGATTGCCCTGCTGTAGCATTTACCCTTCTGTTTGCCTCTTAACGGGTGCGAGCTAGCAAATGCTATTGTGCTGAGTTACTTAAGGGTGAAAGACTTCTGTGCCCATGCTGTTAGTGCTGAAGTCACTGGAGTTTTCTAGTGGAAAACAAGTTTGGAAGTAAGCTGTCTCCTGTAGCTTAGAAATTAAGATAGGAATAACCATATGCCTCTGAAATGGGAATAAAGGTAGCAGTGTTTTGACAGTGAAAACTTTAGGTCCTGTAAAAGTTTATGATAAATGCTTGCATTTTTCTAAATTTTTAGATTTTACATGGGTGGATATATTCAATATCTAAGATGCACCTTTATTTTTTCAGAGCTTCTTTTATTCACGTAAGAATTTCATGAAGCCTTCCCACCAGGAGTACCCACATAGGAATTTCCAGGAAGAAGTAGAGTTTCTTAATGAAATTTTCCCAAGTAAGTTCATGAAACTTCAGCAAAGTTGTACAGCTTGTGTGAAGGGTTGATGTTACGTGAGAAGTGACAAGCAGTACAATAGGTACAGGCTGCCAGGCCGTGCATTCAGCAGTCCTTGCATAAAAATCAAGAGCTGTTTACGGAATTTCTGCTGCTAGCTTGCCAAGATCAAAATTTAAATCATAGTAAGCTTGACGTTTAACACCTTGTGTTAACTGAGGTCATCTTCGTACTTCTAAACAGTGTGTAGTAAATCACTCTGCAGGATCTGGCTTTCACTAACCCTAAAAGCCCTGTCAAAAGCTAGGATAGTAATTTAAACTAACTAATACACTGAAGAAAAATGTGGGCTTTTCTCAGAAAAGTCACTGTGCCAAAAATTTAATTTAAACATTTAATAAAATTTAATGAAGTTTAAAACTTACAGGAAGAATCTTAAATTTTAAATACTGGCAGAAAAGTGTTTTTTTGAAGGAACATGGAAGCTGTGGTACTCATCTGAGTTATTTGAAAATAAATGCAAATCATAAATGTATTTAATAGAGGCTTAAGAGTACCAGGGTTTCTCTCCGTGCATAGCAAAAGCTGTAATCTGAATTTCCTGCTGGTAGGCTCTCAGCTGGGGTGTCCAGACCCGCTTCTGAGGGAACCTCCTTTTCTGATTAACTTTGCATTCCTGAAGCTAAATGCCTGGTTATTTGACACAGATGCTGACTGTATCAGTGAACCTCATGGGGTTCTGTGAAAACTTCTGTCTTTAAATATGAGATGAATATAATATTTTTCATAAATGTTCAGCTGTGATGCATTAACTGGAGACTTCTTGTCTTGTCTAGATGGAGCAGCTTATTGCATGGGGCGTATGAATTCTGATTGCTGGTATGTATGTGAAGAGTTGGAAGTCTTTGGGGCTTACAGTAGAACATAACTTGGTGCTTTTAATATATATTACATATGTGATTTGTATTTTCCATAGGTACCTGTACACTCTGGATTTCCCAGAGAGTCGGATATCCAATCAGCCTGATCAGACACTGGAAATTCTGATGAGTGAGCTTGACCCAGTAGTTATGGACCAGTTCTACATGAAAGATGGTGTTACTGCAAATGATGTCACTCGTGTATGTTTGCTTGAAAACTAATAATTTTGGGGAACGGTGGAAATCGGGCAGCAAAATGCTTCATTTAATTACCATTTAATAGAAGGCTTATTTTGTGGTAGGAAAGATTTAATAGAAAATGTCAGGTTAATGCTTTAGGAGTAAAATGGATTTAACTCTAGAATGTTTTGGGGAACATCACATTTTCAGTGCCCCTGCTTTAGTGTTTTGAAAGGAGCAATATATAGTGCTTTGGATGATTGAAAGCTTTTACTCTGAAAAATGGAGGAGTAGGAATAAAACCACAATTTGAGTAACTTTGACTGAAGGATGTGGATTATGAGGAGTAAGGCTTAGACTGAAGATAATGAATCCAAAGGTTATCTAGGTATCAAAATCAAGGAGCCATTTGGATGGGGGGAAGGGCAGACTTGGGGTCTAAGCATAACTTGATGGTTATGCCTCCTTTTCCCCTTTTTCCAAATGGGGAAGTCCTATGACATGAACAAATTTCTCTGACAAATACACTACTTCATCTTGTTTTCTGTCTTAGGCTTTGATTCTCTTATTTGCTACTGAGATTTGGATGTATCTCAGGTATTATGTGGGATTTAGAAGTGCTTGGGATTGCACTTTTATTCTAGAGTATAAAGTAGTATATCCTTACTCTGGAGTAAATGTAAATAGGCTTCACTTTGTGGACAGTGGTTGAACAGAAGCTCCACTTGCCATTTCAGCAGCAAAAGCAACTGTTTTAGAATTCTAAGCTTTTCCCTTGTCTTGGATGTATGCAGCTTGGTTCTGTAAGAGGCAGTGTAATAAATAACTGAGTGACAAGGTGCATACAAGTTATTTGGTGACAGGATGCAAAGCAAGTTCATCTACAGTGGTACAAATTATCAAACTGACTTGTTCTTGGCAGAACTCTGATGTCCTGCCCCCTAAATGTTGGTTCTACTTTTGAATGAAATCTAAACAAGTGTAAGGGTGTATCATAAACTGAGTTGTTTAATTCTAACTTCTATTTCAGATGAGTGGAATTCGTGACCTGATACCAGGTTCTGTTATTGATGCTACAATGTTCAATCCTTGTGGGTATTCAATGAATGGGATGAAATCGGATGTAAGTTTTGCACTCATTGATAATTAACATACTGATAATTAATAAATATTTGGTGGTAACAATACTTTTTTTTTTTCAGGGAACTTACTGGACTATTCACATCACTCCAGAACCAGAGTTTTCTTATGTTAGTTTTGAAACAAACATAAGTCAGACCTCTTATGATGACCTGATTAGAAAAGTTGTGGAGGTTTTCAAGCCAGGAAAATTTGTGACAACCCTCTTTGTTAATCAGGTGAGTTTTCTTGCTTTAGCTTGTCAGCTTATGAAATGCACACAGACACAAATAAAGCAAAGCTAGAGATTTTTAGTGGTGATTAAGTTTCCAGTTTGCCTTTATATTGGGATGGTAGGTTCTTCAGAAAGTAAAAGTACTCTTCACTATTGCTTTGGCATGTACTAAATCTGATCTCCAGAGTTCTTCAGAAATACTAAGATGAGGCAACCCAGTCTCAGTATTCTGATGACTTCCTGTGCCATTCTTTATGGGCATAATTTCTTGCTTTGGCACTTTTCTGGATTTGCCTGCAGCTGTCAGTTGTAGAAGTGCTGCTATTAATGGTGATGCTGCCAGCTGTCATAGAACCATAGAATGTTTTGGGTTGGGAGAGGCCTTAAAGATCATTTAGTTCCAACCCCCCCTGCCGTGGGCAGGGATGCTTTTCACTAGACCAGGTTGCTCAGAGCCCCATCCAACCTGGCCTTGAACACTTCTGGGGATGGGACATCTGCAACTTCCCTGGACAACCTGTTCCAGTGCCTCACTACTCTCACAGCAATGAATTTCTTCCTAATATCTAGTCTGAACTCACCCTCTTTCAGTTTAAAGCTGTTCCCCTTTGTCCTATCACTACATACCCTTGTTAAAATGTCCCTCTCCAGCTCTTCTGTAACCCCTTTTAGGTACTGGCAGGCTGCTTAAAGGTCCTCCACAAGCCTTCTCTTCTCCAGGCTGAACAACCCCAACTCCTTTCAGCCTGTCTCTGTAGGAGAGGTGCTCCATCCCCTGTAATGGTTTGCAGCATCACATGTAGGGAGCAGAATCACTGCCTGGGAATGAAATTTCCTGTAGCACTGTCAGGCACAGATCTGAAGCATGTTGGTAATAAGTATCACAAGAACTACGTGTGAAATACATGGTATGCTAGTCCATCTTTAAATGCCAGTTTAAAAATAACTTTTACCTTTTTGTTTTCTAGAGCTCTAAATGTCGCACAGTCTTTTCCTCTGCCCAGAAGATTGAAGGGTTTAAACGTCTTGATCACCAGATTGCCCAATTCAGTGATTATAATTTCGTATTTACCAGTTTTACAAAAAATCGCCAGCAACAGCACAGTTGATTAAAAATGAAGAAAAAGCGCAAAAAGAAATCCCATATAGAAGGTGGTGGTTGCTTTCTAGTTAATGATTCAGGGGGCCATGTTTTCCACTCCCACCACCTTGTAGTTTTGGAAAGCCCTAGGTGTAATCTTAGTATAACCGTTTTGAATTGTATGCATTATTATATCAAGGAGTTAGATATCTTGCATGAATGCTCTCTTCTGTGTTTAGGTACTCTATGCCACTCTTGCTGTGAAATTGAAGTGCATGTAGAAAAATCTTACTGTATGAAACTTTACAACACTTGTAAAAATGATTCAGGTAGAATTACACACAATATAGTTTTTCTCCAGGTATCACCAAAAATTCCCCACAGACAAGGCTTTCGTCCTCATTAGACTTTAGCCTCAACCTACTCACTGGGGACAGTTCTCTGTTAAATTGTTGCTCTGTTTTTGTTTTTTTTTCATCTATGTTGTGATTTCAGTCTAAAACAGTTTTTGACAAACTTCTATGATTTCTAATGAAACTGATTCTTAACACTTTCATGTTTGGAGAAAGTTCTTAAAACAGTTACAAATTGTTTTGCTACTACAGGTGGTGGTTGATTTATTTTTAAATCAGACTGACTTTTCATGCTCTAATAAAGCTTATAGGAATTTGCTCAGCTCTACTGTAGCACTGGGCTAATACATTGGTCTTTCACCTTTAGTAACTTGGGTATCGGTACTAGTGCAGGCTAAAATTTGTCTTACCTTAATGCTCATTTATCTGTCCACAACCCCAAGCTGTCACACCGCTACACGACAGAATTTGAAGAAGGTCCAAGTCTTGATTAGGAGAAGAGCAGAGCCAGAATGCAAGTGCTTTGGCATAGTTGTGTGACAGCTTTGCAAAGTGCAAGTTCGTGTTGGCACCAGACATTTTCTGTCCTAATCACCTGTTATGTCAGACTAAGAAGTTGGTGCTTTTGAGCACTGGCAGGTAGATGTAGTGGAGGAGTGGAATTTGCCAGTCTGGATGTGTTGATTGGTTTGGATTATTCTCAGTAAAACCTGTGACCTACTGTAAAGAGTGCTTCTAAACTGGTCCAGTGTCTCTTCATTTTGTTGTTCCAAGCAAAGCTAATGCCTCTATCTTGTGACAGTCCTGTGACATAGTTGTGCATGTGACTTACGTTGTATTTGAGTGTTGTGACTTCATCTGTTTTTTCCTCCTAATTGCTGAGGTGGTTCCTCTTACTGTGACTTGAGGGCATTAAGTGAAGGCATAGAACAAGAACTGTCTGGGACATCTGGACAGCAGTGAAGTAGAATGCTATTCATGGAGCATGAATAAGTCACTTCAATGGGTATTGACTAAAATGCAGGCTTTAAAGAGCTGGCACCCTTTCAACTGTGTTTGCAAATACTGGGATTTTAACAGCTGTGAGACCAGTGTGTTAACTACAAAATTGAGATATTTCCCCCCCCTTGTCCTTGCAATGTTTTGACTCTTTCTGGTTTGATGCAATGGTTTTTCTGTTCCTTCCATATTTATAAATGAAGCACTTTTTCAGTGCTTATAAACTGAAGTCTACTTGGTTAGAAATCAAGTGGTTGGAACATTTGGATTTTTTTTTTTATATTTTAAGCATATTATTGATGTTCTTTACCAATATTATCAATTACATGCTGTAAATGGCACTAAAGCTTTTTGGTGTTAATACTGAGGACCAATATTTGTGGTTTTTTTGTTCTTACATTGTCCCAATTGTTCTGACATTGGTTGGCTTGAGGTCCTTTAAGTAGACTGAGGTTCCCTTTTCAAGTAATACTGAAGTACACGTTTAAAAAAAAAGAAGCATAAGCCTCGGCTATAAAAATGAAAGCTGTTGAATGGGTTATTGAACTATCTGGGTGATCAGGATGGGGGGAGTATGGTGTTTATAATTTCTGTGGTGTTAGACTTTGATCATTTAAAAATATCTGTACCACAACTTAACGCTTCAATAAAAGTTCGCTTAAATTGTTTGCAGTGATGATCCAGTAATTCTACCCTTAACTGTTTTCATGCCTTTTGGTACCAAATGGTTTAATTCTGAAATAGATTTATGTCCTTATTGTCCTAATTTACTTTAGATTTGCTTTGCCCTTGTAGGGGATGCATCTCCACAGTTTGCACACTGGTAGTTTTAAATGAGGCAGTATGTCAGACAAAGCCAAATGCAAATGTTATGCTGTTGTTGAGGCTAAAACTTTTTCTAAATGAACACAAAAATTTGCCATCTTCATCTAACCTGTATTTTTTCTTCAGTATTAAGTATTTTAAATAGTCCTCTGAATTCAGACAGCTCCTGTTTCTAAGTAAAAAACTGGCATACATTTAGGGTACTTAATTGGACTGAGAGTTCCAGGTGAGGTTTGTTTCTTAAAACAAAGGAGGCATGTATCTGGATAGTAACCTAGACTAGAAGCTGGTGGCTACTGATGTCACCGCTAAGCGGATGCAACCAGCATAAGTGAAGATTCCTTGAGTTCATGTGACTTAGTCCTTCAGGAATAGTAGCTGCAGTTTACCCTCAAAGCTCTAACAATGCTGATATCCCCCAAAGTCACCTAAGTAGGGAAAACTTGTGTTAGTATTGGAGCTCTAACACCTTCAAACTGTTCAGTTCTGAATACAGGTTTCATCAGTCACCCAGAATCTTATCTGTGATGTTACATTTCTAATTGTGCTCTAGGTATTAAATAGTAATTTCTAGTTATTTCAAGTACTTACAACTGTTGAAAATGACCTACTAACTCTGCTATGAAAATAAGAAATTCCAACTTGCAGCATCAAGAGATCTTGTCTAACGATCTCAGCTGTAACAAGTTAGCAGTAATCTACCTCTGAAGAACTGTTTTCTAGACTGACCTCCACAAACTGAAGATTCATCTTCATATTTTTCTGTTTTAACTCGCTTTGCCTGAAGTTTGCAGGTTTCATGTGAAGTTACTTCTCATCTTCACATTTTTTACCTCAGGAGTGTTCTTCAGTAATGCTCCTTTACCCCCTCTCCTGTAAAGGGTGCTTGATAGTTGACCTGAGAATGTCAACTTTTACAGCAATACAAATGCAAAGCTTCCTGTAGTTATTAACTGCTTGATATTTGTATTTCTCATAAACCAGTGGAGGAAATGGCACTGTAGCTGTAAGTCCACATGCCCACTTAATTTCTGTGAATAAATCAATCGAACAGCTATTCTAAAGGGGTAGGAAAGGCTTTCCTCAGATGATTTACTGTCAGATGACAGCTAAAGGAGCACTAAGCACAAAAAGAGGGCTAAGGAGGATCTCCATTCTTTACTGGATGTGGGGGGGGAACGTAATGGCAAAGGGCAAGGAAAAAGCTGGGGTACTTAATGCCTTCTTTACCTCAATCTCTAAAATAAGAGCTTTTGCTCTCCAGATACCCAGTCCCCTGAGCTGGAAGACAGGGGCTGGAATCAAGCTTCCCATAATCCAGGAGGAAAGGGTTACTGTTACTGACTTGCTACACCACTTAGAAACACACAAGTCTATGCGGTCAGATGGGATCTAAAGGTACTGCAGGAGCTGGTGAAAGACTTCGCCAAGCCACTTTGAATCATTTAGCAGCAGTCCTGGGCAGGTCCCAGTTGGCTGGAGGGTAGCAAACATGATGCCCATCTACAAGGGCCAGAATGAGGATCTGCGTAATTATGGGCATGTCAGCCTGACCTTGGTGCCAGGGAAGGTCATGGAGCAGATAATCTTGAGCACTGTCACATGGCATGTACAGGACAACCAGGCCCAGACAAGCATGGGTTTGTGAATGGCAGGTCCTTCTTGACCTGCCTGATCTCCATCTGTGACAAGGTGACCTGCACAGTGGAGGAGGGAAAGGTTGTGGGTGGTGTTGGTCTGGACTTCAATGAAGCCTTTGATGCTGTGTCCCACAGCATTCTCCTGCAGAAACTGACTGCTTATGCCTTGGATGGATGCACTGTTTGCTGGGTAAAAACCTGGCTGGATGGCCAGGTCCAGAGAGTGTTGGTGAATAGTGCTGGTGGCTGGTCACTAGTGATGTTCCCCGGGGCTCAGTGTTGGAGCGAGTCCTGTTTAGTATCTTCACTGATGATCTGGATGATGGAGTGGAGTGCTTCCTCTGTCAGTTTGTGGACTGCACCAAGTTGGGTGGGAATGTTGATCTGCTGGAGAGTAGGAAGGTTCTGAAGAGGGATCTGGACAGGCTGGATTGATGGGGTTCAACACCAAGGGCTGGGTTGTGCACTTGTCACCTCAACCTCAGGCAGTGCTACAGTCTGAGGAAAGAATGGCTGGAAAGTGTCTCAGTGGAAAAGGACCTGGTGGTGCTAGTTGACAGCAACTGAACATGAGCCAGGAGCATGCCCAGGTGGCCAAGAAAGCCAGCGGCTTCCTGGCTTGTATCACAAATTGTGTGGCCAGCAGGATCAGGGAAGTGGTAGTCCCTCTGTACTCAGCACTGGTGAGGCCCGTGTACCTTGACTACTGTGTTCAGTTTTGGGCCCCTCAGTAACAAGAAAGATATCGAGGTGCTCCAGCATCCAGAGAAGGGCAATGGAGCTGGAGTACAGGTCCAATGAAGTGTGGCTGAGGGAGCTGAGATTGTTTAGCCTAGAAAAAAGGAGTTTCAGGGGGGATCCAGAAACATTTAGAGGTGGCACCTAGGGACATGGTTTAGTGGTGGACTCTAGCAATGCTGAGTAAATGGTTCAACTCTGTGATCTTAGAGGTCTTTTCCAGCCCTAATGGTTCTATGAATCCCATCCAGTCCCTTGGGCTTGTGAGGTCCAGCTTTTAATAGTCTCTAACCTGATGCTGCCTGTAGTGTATGGAGCACATCTCATTCCACAAACTACTACTATGAACAAAGACCTGTGTGATTGAGAGGAGACTGACTCAGTGAAGACTGACATTCAGTAGAAGGCACTGAGTATATCAGGATTTTTTTCTGGTGCTCAGTCACCTCCTTGATTCAGCAGTCTTAAAAACTGAACTTGGCTAGTTTAGTTTTATCTCTGCCTAGGAAAGGCTTTATATTTTCTTTTGATAGCCTGTCCTTCCTTCCATTTCTTGTGGACTTTCTGCACTTGAACTCAGTTTGGAGTGATGAGTGCTGCAGTCACGGTGTCCCAAGAAAAGAGATGTGCTTAAAAAAGCTAATAGAAGCAATTGAAAGTCCAAGAAGTGAATAATACTGGTGGTTGCAAAGCTGGGGGGAGGGGGGGGGAAATCTCATCCCATGGCAGGGGATTTGAAACTAGATGATCTTTAAGGTCCATTCCAGCCCAAACCTTTCTATGATTCTGTCTTAGACTGTATGGAGACAGAGGGGGGTGGGCATGATTAGGGCAGGTAAGAGGATAAGGTAGTTCTGTGTGCCTGAGCTCCCTGATGTCATTTCAACACAGGGCAGAAATGGAGCTGTTGACACCAATGCTGGTATCAAGCCACTTGAATAGGCATTAAAAGCCACGGGTTTTCAATCCTACACCTCTATTGTACTGTGTTGATGACAAAGAGATGAATCTGCTCTAGTACTCAGATCTGAGTGGTTTGACTCTAGAAGCAGGTAGTGGCTATCAGTCTGACTGCTGGTTTGGTGGTGCAGGATTACATATTGGCAGAGATGTTGAAGCTTCCCAACTGGGATGGTGTAAACTACCCTAGTGATAATCCCCAAAGCAATGCCATCAATAACTGAATGCACAAGTCTTGGAAAAAGTGCTGAGGAAGAGCTCTTGAGGCATGGAGTTCTCCCATGCTATACAGACAAAACTGTTAGAGGTGGAAAAAATTGCTTCCAGATATATTATGTATAATCTGAAGCCTGTTGAAGTATTAAAGCCAAGCCTGTGGCCAAAGCCTAGAAGGAACAGGATAGTTCAGTGCTGACCTGTTATGTTCCCATGCAGCCACAGTAGTGACAATTCAGTAGAAAGGTTAATGAACAACTGAGGAGCTATTCAGTTGCATGGAGCTAAGCAAAATGGGCTTAGCCCATATGGGGACTTGTGTCAAACGGATGCAGAGAATCCACCTGCATGTTCTCAAACATACTTAAAAACCATTCCAATTTCAAATGCATGTACAGCCACAATGTGAATGTACCTACAGGCAAGCCCTGGGAAGAGAACACTGTCATTAGGAAGATACTGAGACAGGCATTTCCCAGTAGTTTGTTCCATTGACTTTCAATTATGTGTTTAACTTCAGGTTAAGTTACACTTGCACTTTTTCATCCTGCTTAATTTCATACTATGGGATTACTGATGGTGTGGTCCGTGGGGTGTTCTGCATATTGCTTACGGTTCAGCCAGGCCTCTGCTGTCCAGGGGAGGTTGGATTAGGGTAAAAATTGCTTATAGTGTTTGGTGGTAGTTTATTTCCTGCCAACAAGGAAGCATTGCTGGAAATAAGGTTTAACAAAATTTCAAGTTAACTGTTCAGTTTTCTTCTACTGCTTCTTATACACTGTACTTACGATACCAGAACTGCTGTTATATTTAATAATAATAAAAAAAATTAGGCAGGCCCTAGAGAGTCTTGCTTCTGCAGCTGCCTGAGAGCCATATCTTCTTAAAAATTTTACATTCTCTATAACATGCTTAGTTCTGCCTTTGGCAACTGCTATTAATTTTAAGTATATGTATACAACTAAAATATGTAAAGTCACATTTAGGAGCAAGTCCAGACATATGAATACCATAATCTCAGCATTTTTCATTCCTATATTAGCCAGAACATGAATCCACATTTTTGTATCATAAAATTCCTAATGTGGGTACTTTACCTAATCACTAACTCCAAATTATGTCATTTATAGCATTCCTGTTATTTTCCCTGTGTCTTTTTCTAGATTATATTGATCCTCTCAGTCCATCACTCTTTCTCTTAAAGTATTAAGATTTCGAAATAGTATGCAAGGCATCTGCAGAATCACAGAATGGTTTGGATTGGAAGGGAAATTAGAGACCATCTAGTTCCAACCCCTCTGCTATGGGCAGGGACACCTTCCACTAGACCAGGTTGCTCAGAGCCCCATCCAACCTGGTCTTGAACACTTCAGAGGTGGGGCATCCACAGCTTCTCTGAGCAACCTGTTCCAGTGTCTCACCACCCTCACAGTATAGAATTTCTTCCTAACATCTAGGTCTACTCATTTTATGTTCACTTGATTAGACTTGGAGACTTGTGTTCTTTATTTGCTGCACATTGCCTAAAGCCACATTATTAGCTAGGTTTATAGATGGGATACTCTGTCCAAACCATCTCTCTTGCAGCCTGAATTTGCCAGTTTTAAGGGTTCTTACAGACATGTATTTTACAGACACATTCTGATAGTGCAGGAGCTGTTTTTTTCTTATTATTTGATGATCTAGCATTTAATAGTTTCTCAAATCCTATAATCTTATTTAAAGTGAAAGTCTGATATAAAACTGAAAGCATTGATAGAGTTGCTGATTTAAATAAAGACATGATTTATTTATTCCCTCAAAGTGTTGTGAAATATGAGGGGATGATGGGGAGGACAGAAAAATAAGAAAATTACTCATTCTGGTTACAGAAGGTATAATTTACCCAGTGAAAACTGGCATATATAAAAACAACATAAAGCTGCAAAGGCTTCAGGCCATAACTGCTGAAGCTATGGTACCTACAACTGAAGGATACTGAGCAGAAAGCTGATGAGATTAGTGAAAGCAGTTAAGCAAACAAACAAACAGCCACTGTTGTAATTGTCTATGCTCTATGATTAATATTGGTTTCAATGTTAGTATTTAATTTGCTCAGCTGTTCTTTCACTGCTTTTAGGCAGATAATCAACTGTAAATTCATATGTTTTAATATTCTAGTTTTAAGCATGCTAAAAAGTTTATTTGGAGTTGTATTCTGTTGTTAAGTGCCATGACACGGAAAAGCTGAACAATTTATATTTGTGCCTTTCAACTCTTCCATTTAATGTGCTGCTACATAACAGGAAAATATGTTTTCTGATTACCTGCTCTCTTAACACTGTAATCCCTTAAATACTTCATTCTTGAAGTGTTTAAACTATGCAGACCACCCAGAAGGGCCCAGCAGACAAGAGGTTACAAACCAGTGATTTTCCCTTCAAATCCTCATGTTACTATGTCAAGCAGTAGGTAAGAAATGAATCAGCTATGCAAAAAAGCTATCCATTTTGATTTTTCATAAAGAAAATAGTCTAGGGATACACAGAAATTGTGTTTAAACCAGCTTTCATAAAACTGTCCTAACTCCTTTTTAAAGATTTATAATCCTAGTTATTCTTACTAAATTTGGACAACTGCCACCTCATTGAGCCACTGCTCAATTTCTTATAGTAGTCAAGCTTGACTATAGGATTTCAGTGTAAAAGCTGAACTATACATTTGTTTCCTGATCTAATAGATCTCAATCAAATAATCGTAGTAGAGCACTTCATCTTATGTAACACAAGTATACTTCTTTATATACTTCTTTATATGCCAGTATTATTTCAAAGCAAAGCATGTTATTATACATCTGGTTAAAATTTACTGAAACCTGTGTATAAATACAACCACTGCTTGTCCAGGTTAAGAGTTCTCAAAATACATCATTGTCTAAAATTAACATATATATGAATTGTTGTGGTTTGAGACCCCCAAAAATCCAATCTCCGAGTCCAAGCCCCCCTCACACAACTCACCCCAGTGTGAGAGGGGTTTTCTAGACACAACACAAGACTCAATATGGGGGAAAGGGAATTATATTACAATTACTACACAAATAAATATTATAATACATTATATACACAATCCTAACTATCTCTCCTATGATAAAGCAGTATTTACATTGGATCAAATCTCATCTCCCTCGAATAAAAGTCCAGAAGGGAAGAAGGAAAGATCCTTTCCACCTTCAGGGCAGCAGTGTCTCTCTCTTTTGCATGCAACAGTCATAGCTAGAGTTGTAGCTGGATCTCTTTCCATTACACACAAGGGGGTCTCCTCTCACCCCTCTCGGCCCTTCGACTCCAAGCGAAGGTCTCTCTCCCATGGACTGTGAAGCAGGGACAAGGCTCGCCTCACCATGTCATATCACGAAGTGCAGGGCATCTTCATGAAAGTCCCTTTCCTCAGGGGATTTAAGTTCCCCTTGAGTCAGAACGTCTAGGGCAGCTTTCAGTTCAGTCTTTTGCCCCAAGCCTCCTACCAGAGCTCCTGTGCTCTGTCTCAGCTGCCAGCTTGGCAGCAGCAGTGGGGAGACAAGGCCACTTCCCCCACATTCTGTCCAGCCATCCTGGTCCAGCTTCCAGGACATCTCTGAGCTCTCAGCTCCTCTTTCTCTGCTGCATGCTGAATTTTAGGACTTCCATCCAGTAGGAGTCCATCCCCTCCTCCTAGGAGGTGTCTCAAAGGAGTTTTGGGGGAGTTTGATTCAGTTCTTACCCCAAAACTGTCTCTGTTGAGCTTTCTCTCTCTCTCCATGAGACATCTCTGTGTCTCTCTGCTTAGCTGCATGCTGTCTTTTGCTGCTTGTTTCTTATCTTCTTGGCTTTCTGCCACAGTTCTCCATTCACTGCTGCTCCGCCGCCACTTTCAGTTTCTTTGGCTCTCCACTCGCAGCAAGGAAACTTCCCCCAGCTCTTAGCTACAGTACTTGGTCCAGTTTAACACTGTTCCAAGTTCCTGCAGCCTCCCAGCCCCCAGTGGGGCTCCTGGCTCTTCTCTCTCCTCGTGGTCTCAGAACATGGCCACTTCTTCAACAGCTATCTCATCATCCTTCTTTTCTGGTCTGCTGTGATATGTTTAAATTTTGCAGGGGCACTGATTGGGTCAACATCAAGACACCACCCCCTCGGGGGTTACCATTTTTTTAACTCCAGGGGAAAACCACTTTTTTCCCCACTACACGAATCTCTTCAGAAATCAGAAGGGTTTAAGTAGGAGGGAGTTGCTTGGTACTGTTCTGTGTGAATTTATGTGTGCATGGGTTTGCTAGAGAGAAGACCTAACACAGGAATATGTACAAAAGTAACAGAAAGCCAGTCCCAAAAGGGCTAAGAATATGACTCTTAAAAGAAAAGCATATAGTTAAAACTATTAGGTTGAGTGCTAATTGAAAAAGAGTGACCAAGGTAAGTCTCTGCTTGATGCCTTCTGTGCTCAGAGAAGGAGGACTCTGTATAGAGTTTTTTGCAGTATTGTATTCAATTCCCTGGGGAATTTAAAAGATTTGGAGAACAGGAGATATAATGGACAAAAAATACATGGTTACAGAAACAGATGTTAAGTCTATACTGAATATCACAAAATTATTTTTTTTTTAAATTTATGTGATGGTGACTTAAGAAATTAATACAATCTTTATATTCCACATTATACATATTTTAGATACCAAATATATATGCACCAGTATATATTTATATAAAATTATGCAAACTATAAATGACACCCAAAATATAAACAGTTCTAGACTACCTTTTTTGTAACAGTTCCTGAAGTTTTATTGTTTTGGAATGCTTAATTTTCAAGATTGTTTGAGACTCTGAAGGAACTTTAAATTATTTTGATCATTCTATCTGCAAATCTAACCAAGTCACCCTCCAACAATAAAGCCCAAGCTCTGAGGCAGTGTGATATGAAGTTTCTGTTATTCTGGGAACCATACATCCCATACAATTTCTTAATGGACCTCTAGTCATCTGCAGAAAGATTTTTTTTTTTTTCTGCACTGTGGGATGGAATGGGAAGATTTGAAGTCAGACCTTTTTGCAGATGCTGGATCATTCCTTCCACCATTACAGGGACCCTATAAGAACCAGAGGAATGCTTGCTTATAGACTGATGAGAATACAAATGTCAAGTGCGTCTCCCCCTTAAAAGGACACTGTGTTGCCTTACAAAAAAAGACATGCAGGATTGTACTGTACTGATAAGCAACCTGGAATACAGTTACATCTGATGTAATCTGAAACCACATAGGAAGACAGACAATTATCTCTTATAAGCTTTAAGGACCAAGTGGGAATGAGACATGACCACTTCATCTTGAAACTTGGACTTCTGGTGAGTCATGAGGACTGTCTGAAGGAATGGAAGTCCTTACTCTTTTCACAATACTGTAAACCAGTTATACAGTATGGAAATAATGGTATTTACCTTATTTGACAGAAGCACCAGTGGTAACTAGAATGTTAGAAAAGGTGGCAATATGCAGAGGCTCAATGAAATAATCCTTCGTTGGTAATTACCCTAACTCCACAATATTATGAGGATTTTTTTTGATAAGACAATCTTAAGGCTACACAAGAATAAATACGTATATTCTAAGTCAGGTCAAGAGATTTGAACTACTCACCCTCTTTTGAGTAACCAAAATTACACTGATAAAAGACACCAGTGTAAAGATTGAATAGTGTAGAGGTTGAATATTTTTTAGGTTTTTTGCTGTCTCCAGCAGTGAAAATACTCATCATAGTAACTCTTATTTCAGTGCAGTATTAGGATTAGTTTTATAGTTTGTAAAATTCTTGGGCACATTTCCTGAAAAAAAAAAAAAAACAAGGATGCAGTTCAGGAATTCCAGAGAAGCAGCAAAGCCAGCTAAATTAATAATTTACTGCTGGTCACTGTGTGTATCTGCTAATATGGGAGGAAGAGCTGATTGGAATAGCATACAAGAAGGCAAGAGAGAAAATTATTTGTTGCTTCTAGTCCCAAATTCAGGGCTGTTGCCTGCTAATTCTGAGCTGATTAGAGAAAGTGAAGTAAAAGAGAGATGTTGGCAGTGACCACTGCTCCTGTTAGCAGTGCCAGACCTGGCCATTCGTAGCTTTTGCCAAACACACAGTCCCTTGCCCAGACTGGTCCAAAGCTGGTCTTTTGAGCAGAATCTTTCCATCTGGACTGCTCCCAAAATGAAGACAACAGAAGGGCATTTGTAATGCTTGTAATGCTTTGCCTTGTCTTTTGTGGTTTCCAGAACAGTAATGGCTGAATAAGCTTAAAGAAACTGAAATGGTGCCAGTTACACATCATTATATGTTTCAACACACCAAATATAAGGGAGAGCAAGTCTGAGGTGTTACTTAGCTTCTACAAGGGGAAAAACTTTTCTGCTTCCAAGGGACTGGGCATGCTTTCATGCACAGTGGAAGTGTACTATACTATACAACTCTTACTTAAAGACAGAAAGTCTTGGGTTTTACCGTAATACCTTCTAAAAAAAATGATCCTCCTCAAAAATAAAATGTTTTTGTATCTTAAAGTTGGTACCTGGTGGTTTTTTCAGAGGTAATATGTATCTGTATGGCAGCATAAACATCTATTTTTTAAAACAGAAGTCTCTAACTTCTTTGCAAGGGAATTTTGAGCCCATGATAGATACTAATGGTGGACCTTATGACTAAGATGTTCAAGTCTGACATTTGGATGTCAAGTTCAGTCCTTTAAGGACAATAAAGCAGAAATATCAGCTCAAAATACAGATATGACAGTATAAACTTAGAGGCATCTTCTCTCATCTCCTATAATTTTGTTGCTCAATTACAGTGTGAAGACCCTGTAAATAAAAATAAAGCAATACTTATCAGCAATCTTTAAAAAAAAAACCACCCCATGCAACACATGTTCAGGTGAATGTACTTTGGCATCAGTCACCATTCAATAAATAATAATTTTATTCAGTATAAACTACTCTGAATGCAAGAACTGCCATAAAAAGTTATTAGTTACAAAAGAAGGTGTTAGGAGGTGATGCACTGGGGACCTAGGTACAACACATGCTTGTAAGAACAGAAATAGGAACAGAAAGTCCTGAATTAATTATGTGAAGAGGGTATATATATGTGTTTTGCTACTAGCTGTAAAAGATGAACCTAAGTGTAAACAACATGTCTTCAGAATCTCCAAGAGAGCACATAAAGAGCTAAAAAGGTCAAGGCCAATAGAATTCAATATTTTCCATTTTCAATATAGACTTGTATAGAGCAGCTCAAGTCTATCCACCATTCAGAAATCCATATAAGTTCTCAGAACAAATCTCTATAGCAAAAAAAAAAAAAAAAAAAAATCACATCAGCAGTAGGTACTGCTGAGGCATTTTCAGACAGCTAATAACTCCCTCCAGAGCTGGCTAGGTCTAATTTGGAATCTGAGCTGACAATTGTATTCCCCTCTTTCAACTGCTTGCTGGGAAAAAAACAGCTATGCTTCCCTGCAAATGTAAGTAATAAAAGATAGTGAGGTCTTCAAGCCTTAAGGCTCATAGATCTTTGTTTTTTAGAAAAATCGTCCACCTGCTTTTCTAGGGAGAAAAAAAACAAAATTAAAATTATTCTTTTTAAAAAATAATCTGTTCTGATATAGGTTAGAAATCAAAAGTCTACATTCATACATACTGAAAAATATCGTGAGCTTACTGCAAACTAAATGAGGCAATTGTCAGCAGTGACTTTTTTTTTTTTAATAAAGGCAAAAATCTCATTGACAGCAGCTACAGAAATAAAGATAAATTCTTTCACACTTCACCTCCTGACTTGCATTTCTGACTAGCTTACAGAAAGACACAGTCATGTCTTTGATCTATTCGTGCTTTGAGCCAGCTGGACATAAGACCAGCCTCTTTTCAGAAATCCTGTTGCCACATTAGCACAGTTCTGAGCCCAAGCTAATATACCCTGCCTCACAGCCAGCCTTATTAACTCATGTTCAGCGAATCACAAATTGCAGCTACACAGCTGCTACACTGGAGCTGGCTCCCAGCTGGCTGGTTCAGGCCACAGGCAGAAGGAGCATGTCACTGTCAACACCCATTCATGTAGATATACCCTCAAATGACCCTAGGCACTGTGTGCTGTAACCAAAGCTATTTTTAAGAATTGGTCCTCCAAATAATTGCACTTTAATTACATAATGCAAACCATATTAGAAAAGGAGCAACAATCTTACAGGATATGGTAATGTGAGTTTGTGTCAATATAGCCCCAACAGTGTGGCACCTAAGCTTATCTATGAACCAACTTTAAAAAAATTAACAGATCCACTAACCTGCTTTATTTTTTTCATTGTTATTGAAAATACATACAAAAATTTACATCTTGTCCTGTAGCAGGCAATTGATACTCTACAGAATGCTTCTACATTGCCATGTAGTACTTTTCGCCATTTCCATTGTTGCATCTAAAGCACTACTCTCCTCTTAAAACAGCAATACATAAAAGACATTTAAAATTATACAACAGTCATGGGAAAGATTATCACATTGCATTTGTTGCCTTGCTTTCCCAACGCATTATCTATTGAACAATGAGGTGAATCAGGAAGGTAAGGGCTACTGAGAGAATGTGGTCAACCATGACAGTGTCCTTCTTTGCACTTTTTGCTTGGTGTTTCTGAAAAGTATTCCTCAGTCAGTGTAAATTGTAAGTGTATTTGTTATAGATTCGGGTCCTTCTTCCCCATTCATTACCCTTCCTCTTGCAAAGACAGAGGTAAGGCATGCTGGCAGTGGGTCAGTGCACTGGCTTTGCATCAGATCAGCCTGACACAGCTCCTCAAAATTACTTTTCCAATAGCTTTAAAGGCTTAAAACTCATTCACAACAGTACTTTTCACAGTCTTCCTACACAGAATTCCTCAAGAGCTCAATAACAGCTCTTTTCCAGGTAATGACGCCTTCGTGAGTAAAAGCAGTAATTGTAAGCAAACCAAAGGTCATGGTATGCTAAGTGACTATGGGAACTTCACAGGGATTTAAACTTCTCGTTCTGTTATTTGCTGTGATTGATCTACGGTGTTCTATTCCTCTGCTTCTGTACAAGAGACAGTGGAGTTAAATAGTTGGAATTAAAAATAAAGCTACTAAACAGAATTTATTGTTCATAAAAGTTTTTCCCTTTTGGATCTAGCTCACTCAGCATGCTGTCTGCAGCAGTGGCTACCCACTGTGGAGGATGCAAGTACATACGGTGTGCTCCCAGCTGTTTCCAGTCCGGTTATGTCCTCAGTCTGATATCTGATGCCAGTGGATCCCTCCTTCAAGTACTTGTCCAGTCTCCCAAGGAGGTCTTGCACGGCCCCAGCGCGGGGAAAGACGCGGGGCAGCCCCGGCGCGAAGTATGGGGCGACGGCGGCGGGACTGCTCTCCGTTCCCGCTGCCACCCCCTCCGCCCTTTCCGGGACGCGGGCGGGAGCTCCGGCTCTGAGGCGCGGTCTGGGTCCCGCAGGCGGGAGCGGGGCGGCAGCAGCCCCGGGCGGCGTCAGTCAGGCGGGGGCCGCCGGGCTGTCTTAGGGCACCGACCCGCCCCTGCGACCCCCCGCCCTGCGCCCCCGCGGCCGCGCCGCCCCCGCACACAGCGCAGAACCGCACACACCCGCACAGGCACATCCACACCCGTGCACTTTCGCACACCTGCACGCTGGCACACGCTCACGCAGTTACACTCACACTTACACACTCACACACACGCACTCACCCCACACACACCGCGCACCTCTCAGCACACGCACCCACCGCACGCCGCCCCCTCGCCGGGCTCACCCGTCCGCAGACGCCGCGTTCTGCCCCTCCGGCACACGGGTACCCCTCTGACAGAGTTCACCGCAAGGCACGGCCATACGCCCCCCCGGCGCGGAACCCGCCCTTCACACACACACCCGCACACACCCGCACACATACACACACCCGCTCCCACTCGCCCCCAGCCCAGCGCCCCGCGGGAGCGCAGCCCCCTGAGGCGCCGCCATTTCCCCGCCCCGCGGCTCCGCGCTGAGGAGGCACCCCTGTCCCTGCCCTGCCCGAGGCTGTGCGGGGCCGGCGCGGCGCCTGTATGCGGCCGCCGGGCCGCCCCGAGGCAGAGCCTCCGCCCGGTGCCCCCGCAGCCGGACCTCCCCGGTGGCCCTTCTCGCAAGCCTCCGAGTCCCCGAGGATGGACGCAGCGACCAAGCGGGGCATGGGGCATCTTCTCCGTCCTGCGCCGCAATGGGTGCTGCTGGGGATCCCAGCCTCTGAGGATAGGGGACAAACCCTGGCTGTGGGGAGAAACTTGGACAATGTCACTCTGGAGCGGTTGGACAGCACAGCTGCAGAGGGATTTGGGGGCCAGGTTGCACCTTCCCACACTGGCTGTATAGGGATCCCATCATTGCACAGGACTGGTCAGAGAACGGGAAACTGCAACTGGCACTGGCGAGCAGATGAATTTTCCCCTCCAGAGATTACCTATTAAGTCCTCATGTTACTTAGGAGTAACCATCTCTAGCTACGTGCCATATTGTATTAGCTGTAATAAGGAAGGGCTGAAAGAGAAATATCAGGGAAGTCAAGTGGCTTCAAGGACACTGGACATAAAAGCTACTTGTGAAATTGGGGCTCCAGGCAGTGCTAGGAACAGGCACCAGCTGAACCCAGCCGTGGCTGCACTGAGGGGTTCCGTTTAAATTGCACTGAGCCTTTTGAGGTCAATCAATAAATGTGATTAAAGATAACATCCTGCTGACATTTTCACCAAATTTTTTTTACACTGTAAACATGACAGTAAAGCTAATGTTGTTTGAGTAAACATGAAAAACCACAATGGAATTAACAGCTCTGCAGCGCAAATTTATGGAAGCATGAGCGTGTGAGAGTTGTGGTGCAATAAGGAGCTATAATGTAATGCCCCAAAATATCTTTGTTTCCCACTTTGGCCTGAAACATCTTAAAATACCAGCAGCTTCCCTACCGCTGTCTGGCTTCCACAGGAGACTTCTCGACAGATGAGTGGCAGAAGAGATGCTGTTATTTATAAATCACTGTAAACATTAATAAAGTGCTGGTCACACATGATTTCAGATTTTATATCCATAATGATGTTTATTTTTAACTGAAGACATCACACTGTAAACGCTACACACACGGATAGTTGGGGTGGCTCGGCTGAGGTTTGGTGTGTAACTTAGTGAGGCATGGCTCTTGCTCATGAATCTGAGGGTTCTCAATGCTAGGTCTCACTGCATCTCTTTCAGGTGTTGAAACCGCCAGTTTCTCATGCCTCTGTTCACAGTTGCTGTTAACCAACAAAGAGACGGCGGCACAAGGTGGGTCTGTATTCTCGCTGCTCTGGTGCAGAGCCTGCTGTACTATCTCCAGTCCATCTTCATTGATAGGGTTCATTAAAATGCCAGTACTGCTCCTGGAGCAACCCCAGCCAGCAGGGGATAGCAGCAGAGTCACTGCTGAGATTGATCAGTCAGTTCCTAAAGCTTTACTTTGGTTGAAGCTTCCAGTTAAATAGGCATAAACTATTTGTGGAATGACTGAACTGCGTTCATATTTTGTGGCGCCAATTTTAATTGTGCTATTATGAAAAAAGTCTATCTAACAGAGATTAGATGGGTATATATACTACTAGAGTTTGATATACTATAGATTATAGAGCAGGCAACCATTTTTTTGCATACAGTTGTATTTCAGATCATGTGGCATGCACGCATAGATGTTTTATTATGATAGCTGAATATATGCTGGTGTTATCTGCTGGTGTTATCTGCTAAACCCTTTGAACTATGTGTCTTCTCTGGAGCAGGGCTCACATCTTCCCCTTCTCTCCACACACACTTTCAAACCCATTCCTCATTCCAAATCTTCTGCATGGCTTTCAAAGTCTGTGTCCTGTTTGTAAGGCTCTGCTCCTCCTTCCAGGGTGACTCATTATCTGTCCTTCCTCTGCACCGCCTGGGCTCTGCTCATTCCATTTCTCATTTGCCGTTATCCCTCTTGAGTGCCTCATTTCCCATCCTGCCCCTTGTAAATGCCCTCCCTTAGTCTGTACATGATAATTTATTTTCTCAAATCCTGTCCTGTAAAACATGGGCCAACCTTCTTTAATCATAAACAAAATCCTGACATGAGGGTATTCTCCTCATTTTGGTCTGTATTTTGTCTTTTTATGCTGGGTAGCTCTGTAAAGAAAATCAAATAAAAGGTTAAGTAGAAAATAGTAAAGATTGGATGTAGCTGTAAAAGAGAAGGAAGCATTCTAATTCCTTTTAGCATTAAAACTGTGTAAACCACATAGAACAACATGAATTTTCCACTTGGAGAGAACTGCAAGTTCCTAAGAGCTGTAAATCTGTTGAGTCTGTATGTACTGCTCCAGGGTTCCGCTGAAGTACTGGCATTATCCTCCACCTAATAAGGAATAGCTGTTAAAACAGCAATGTCATGTGCTGTGTGATGGAGATACCTCAAACAGCTCCACGTGTGCTCGTGCAGGCACTAGAAGACTTCTAGCCACAGTATCACGGATTTACTGAGTGAGTTACATTTTCCTCAAGGGCTTTCTCCAGGCAAAGACACAGCAGGCACTTGCCTCTAGCAGCAGACTTTAGAGAACAGCAGCATAGCTGTGGTTCTGTTGCCCGCTTTGCCTGTACCAGAGCCCCGGAAAGTGAGGGCTTTTCCTGTATTGCAGGGTGGAGTCAGACATGCAGGGCAGTGTGGCCAAGAAGAAGCTGACTATTCCAGCAGCAGCAATCACCATCTCACTCCCTCAGTGGGTGCCTGAATATCGAGCCCAAGCCAGGATGCCTAGCTCCACACCTTTAGCTCCCCTTTCCAGGAGAGGACTGGGCCAGTCCCAACCCCTAACCTTGACTAAGTTTGGTGTCTCTGCTGTCTAGAAGCTTGAAGCTTGCTCGGTTTACTCTGCTTCTTATTCACAGGCAGTTTGGATATCTCAGTATCTTAACTAATGTCCGGCCAGTTTGGACACATCTATATCAGGTTGAAACATAAACACTTGAACCATCAGGGAGTCTTCCATCACACCTCTTTTCCAGCATCAGCATGATGAAATATTTGCTCTTTACAAATATTTTTCATGCTACTCATGTCAATTTTCCTGAATGTTTGTGGCTTAAGATACTAATTCTCAGAAGAAAAGCAGGAGGAAAAAGCAGCTGCAATCTTGTGCAACATGTTGGTGAATGCAGCGTTGCAGAGATTGTGCTGGGCAGCTGGGTTCTCTGTTCTGCCACAGCAAAGGCATTACAATTGCTCATCTCGCTGCTCTTTGCTTCAGACTCTAAAAGTGAAGCTATAAATCCAGAGACACAGAAGAAGGAGGTAGGCAGGCAGATTTGGAGATCTGTGCCTAAAGAGAGAGAAGGAAAAAAGGGAACCAACAGGACAGTGGATGTGTAACAAGGACCACCTGAGAAGACTGTAAAACAATAGTTCAGAAATACTGGGAGACATAGAGGTGATCAGGCTGAGTGGCTTCATGTATTGCCACTAGGATGTGGATTCTGAACCTTTTGGGTCAGATGACCAGTAAGATCTAAAATCTATCATTTAGCTTCATGGTATTTTTCATCTGGAGTTGAAAGAGGTGTAAAAAGTGAATGAGCATACTGTGATATGGACAAATGAACTTAAAACAGTCTTGATAACTTTCAAGTACCAACCAAAAAAGACTCAGGAAAACATTTGCCCAGGTTACTACAGTTTTCAGAAGTTGAAAGGATAATTTCCTACCCAGAACTGTAATTGAGCTAAAGATTTTTGTTAATGTGTGTATGTAAGTACCTGCTGAAGCAGTTGCACAAGAATGAAATCATATTATTTGTGATTAAAGATTTTGGGGATGAATTCTGCTCTGAGCTAAAACCCCATAAATTTTAAGGAATTCCAGTGAAATTTGTCACCATTGTATTATATCAAAGCTCTATAGACTCCCTTGTTTTTTTCCTTTTCTTTGATGTACAAAGGCTTGGCTTTAATTCACCAAAGTTTTTAATGCATTGAGATCCAGCTACTTGTCTTGTTATTCGTGTTGAGTTTGTTCTCTGCTGCAGAGAATAAGACTCAAGATGTTCAGATGTTGAGATGACTTTTTATTCCAAGAGATGTGGATTGACTCCAGACTAGCTGAGATTAGTCTGAAGTACAAGATCTTCCAATTGATAGAGTCTGTTACTTTCTCCTCAAAACTATGAGACCATGGGGAGGAAGAGGACAGACTCAACCTACTTTTGTACTTCTTGTTCCTTTTGCATAGCAATGTCAATGACTTAGTAAACCTTAAAAGGTAAACTGTAGAAGGATTCTGTTTCCACCCTTTTTTAGCCAGCACTGGCTGAAATGTGTAATAAATCACTTCCCTGATGTTTGCTTGATTTGGATGAAATATTTATGTGCCTCTGGCTCAGCTGGCATTGGTTCAAGAACCACTGTAATCCCCTGCCTTCACTTCACCTTCTGAACTTCACACCTAATGTTGGGAAGAATCAGATGAACTGTCAGCCATTTTATGTAAGTCCACTCTTTAGCTTACTAACTTGAACAGTTTTCTTGTTGTTGATGATTTGCTTGGATGAAAAGAAACAGTATGGAAAAGAAACAGTATGTAAAGATTTATAAATTTTAAGAATGAACCACTGTCCTCCGACCTCACATACATACAGAGGTCCCAGGATTTCCCTGAACTGTGGCATCAAAGCCAACAGCTATGGTTGAGCTAGAGCAAATCTTCTGGATAAAGAGATTTTGAAATCTTTAGCAATGGAAAATCCATTACAAGTCTTGCTAAGTTGTTCCATGGTTAGGTTTATCCTTGGTTGTAAAGAAATATGGCTTACTCTGCTCTGAATTTTTCTAGCTTCAGCTACTAGCAGTTTGATCTTGTGTCTTTACACATGAGATTAAAAATTCATTATTACATGTATGTTCCTTTACAGGAACATGATTGTGCTACCTTTTCCTTCATACACTTGGGAATGGCTATTAAGTATTAGGTGATTAAATCATCCTAAGAGTTGCTGGGCTCTCCTTTGAGCCCTTTCCAAATTCTTTCTGAATTGTGGACATCAAGAACCCAGGCTTCTCCACCTCTACCAGACATTAGGGGACATACACAGAGCATAGTCAACTTTGTTAAACTTGTATGTCTTCATTTCAACCTATAGAGATCACATCAGCATTTAATAATTTTGGCTCATGCTGAGATGAAGCCCAAAATTTATTTAGATTTCAGCTTATACTCCCCATCTTCTCATGCCTTGATCTGCAAACATTCTTCACTCCAGCATGTCACCTTACTTTGAGGGTGCAGAAGCAGCTGTTGAATGTGAGGGTGGTGAGGCATTGAAACAGGTTGCCCAGAGAAGCTGTGGAGTCCCCATCCCTGGAAGTGTTCAAGGCCAGGTTGGAAGGGGATTTGAGCAAGCTGGCCTAGTGCCAGGTTCCCTGCCCATGGCAGGAGGTTGGAACTAAATGATCTTTGAGATCACTTCCAACCCAAACCATTCTCTGATCCTATGAAATACAGACAGGTCAGCTGAGATTAAATAAGAGATTGGCCCTGAAAAATAGTTATTCCTGATGAACTTTGAAGTCAAGGGCTTTCAAGTGCTTTCAGCCCAATAGAAGTAAGAATTTCCATCTTGATATCTCAAATAACTGATGCCAAATAATCTGAGGTCATGTAAAAGATTCCAAACTTTGGTATTTCATAAATTAGCAAGTCAGTTATATAGATAGATATCCTCTTCTAATCCAGCTGGATAACAAGTAGCATAATTTACTCCCTATCTGTTACCACCTGCTTCCGAAGCTTGTCATTTGCCAAGTTTTACTAGGAGAGATCCCAGTTTTAGGACTCCATGCAGGACAGTGCAGCTGTTCTCAGCTTTGCCACTCTCTTCCTGCCCCATCACTCACAGACATGAAGATGCATTCCTTCCACATGTGGATATAACACCAAGTTTCCTCAGGATGTTTCCAGCTGCTCTTGCCCTCATACACTCCAGGACATGAGACTGGCAGGAGACAACTCAGTAGAAAGAAGAAGCAGTTGAAGCTCTGAGCTTGATGAGATTACTTTTAACAGCTAAACTCTTTTTCCCTGAGGAAGACAAGATGGGTCTTTTCAAGGACTCTTGGTGGAGTCCTATGGGATAAGGCCCTTGAAGGAAAAGGGAGCCCAGGGTTAATATTCAAGGATCACCTCCTCCAAGCTCAACAGCTGTCCATCCCAATGAGTAGGAAGTCAAGACCTCTGTGGATGAACAAGGAGCTCCTAGCCAAACTCAAACACAAAAAGAAAGCATAGTAAATGTGGAATCAAGGACAGAGAACCGTGAGGAATACAGAGACATTGTTCAAGCATGCAGGTCAGGAAAGTTAAAGAGCAGCTAGAACTGAAGCCGGTGAGGGATGTCAAAGACAACCAGAAGTGCTTCTGTAAGTATGTAAGCGACAAAAGAAAGATTAGGGAAAATGTGAGCCCAGTGCTCCCTCCCTCCTACTGTACTGCATCTCACTCCATCGTCTTAGACTAGACACAGTAAACAGAACAAGCTCTGTGTAAATAAAGCACCCCTTACTACTTTACCCTGCTCTTCTCTGAGTAGGGTAAGGATTTCCTCACATAATGTTTAAGGAGTTATGGAAAAGACAAAGGCACATATGCAAAGGAAACAATCGGTTTTGTTGTTGTTTTTTTTTTGGTAACACCTATGAGCTGGTTTGGCTTGCAAACTGAAGAAGCTCAGCAATGTAGCTGCAGGGAAATTGAAATCATCTTCTGTAATACTATGGGCAAATTACCTTTGTCCTGGGGCTGATTTACCTTTTGTAACCCTGGCTAGAGCCAAGAATACACATTAGCCTCTTACAAGCTTCCTTCTGCATCTCTCTGCACCTTACAATGCTGTATCTTTGCATTTAGCCATTTCACATGGTAACATTTTACTGAGAATCTTTTGATATCCACCTTTTGTCACATCATCACTTTTAGTTACCCTTCCAACTTAAAAAAAGCCTGGGAACTACAACACCCTTCTCCTGAGGCAGCCAATTCAGTAAACAGTACAGATACAAAGACTAAACATATAGTGTGTGTATAGATGCACGCATATGTTCTATTACCATTTTTAAATGCTAAATTTTGTGGGGTTTCACTCCATAATAAAAAAGGCTTTCAACCAGAGGCACTCACAATCAAATTAGACAGAAAAAACCCACAAGAACTTAAACAAAGACTCTTATCCTGTGTTTTTACAAAACATTTAACCTTTTACTTAGACTAGTGCCATAGCCTCACAAAGAAAGCAAGTGTTCAGGATGGAATGGAGAAAGGCTGCTTCCCTTCTGCAAAAGGATTGAGAAGGAATTCCAAGCATGAAGATAAAAATCAAAAGAAAATGAAAAAGTTAGACAAAGTAGAAAGCCAGAATTTATTATGTGTTTCAGTGAACTTTCTCTGTTTTCCTATACTGTACCTTAACTGCAACAATGTTTATTTGCTAAAATAGATAGTCCAAGCCTCTAGTCTACGAACTTCCACAATTAAAATTTGCAAACTACAGGGCCCAAAATAAAACACGTATTAATGTTCTTAAATTGCAAGTGAACCCACTGAAACTACTGCATCCATATGCAGATCTCGAACATGATCATGTATTTAAATTGACCATTTAGTTGTCACTGAGTCAAAATGACCTAAGTGCCATCAGGTTACTGGCCTCTGGCAGCATGCACACAATAAATCTGCTCATGGACTGACAGCATTGTTAGCTGAGGCCTCAGAAACACGAAATCTGGATCCTCAACAGATGTATTTCCATATTTATCTCATCAAGCAGTTCATCTCACTGGCAGACTGAGGACAGTCTCTTTTAAGAGATAGGTTGTTGAAATACTCCTGCCAGGATATGAAAGACCACAGTAAACAACTAATGCCCATGGCAAATTTAGCCTGAAAACGAGGTATTCTCTTCTGAAATACATTTGGCACTAACGCGCCAAAAATTTCCCATCATCCAACTGCATGCCCTGAACCATGATAACCAGGAGACTGAGATGCCCCAGATACTACATGACACTTAGGCTGATATAAAAGAAAACAAATATAATGGCTCCCTCACAGCATTTCATGCCAGTCTATGATTTACACAGGCTGAACTGGCACAGGTTTATGTTCCTATAAGGGCTTTGTCTAGTTTTAACTATGAAACTTAACCTCCTCTCAGCTATAAAAAGAGAACAATGACATTAAATGTAACATTACAGAAGCACTGTCAGTTATGACAATTAATTAAAAAAATATATTCAGAATAGGGAGTTTATTCTGCTTTCTTGAGGTAGAACTTTGTTTTAAAACAACAAAAATTTTATCTAAACAGAAAGACCTGGTGCAAAAATGTAACTGCCAAGAATAATGATTAACAAATAGAAAACAGTAGTTAAGAATTATTGAAAGGTTGGGTTTACACATATGTACTCATACTGTACAGCATGAGTACAACTAGCTAAAGTTACCAACATTTAAATACAACTTTAAAAGTTAGACGCATATTAAAAACCTCTGTCAGAAATTCTGAACAAGCTATTCATAATTTTATTTATCTATGTCCTTCTAGTGGCAGAACATGAAATCAGATACTCGAAAAATTATTTTTGTTATCTTCTACAATTCCCAAATACAGTGGCCCATACTAACCAAATTATACAAATATTATTTTAAAATATCTGATAATTAACATTAGTAGTATATCAAACATCTGTTCCACAGCTATTATCCCCTGCAGTCAAAATTCAAGGCTTTGCAATTTGCCTGGTGAAGAAGTAACATGCCCCAGAATATTTTCCTGTATTTAGAACTACTCCGAATTTACAGGCTGTTTTTACCACATTAGTATGTAATATTCTAAAGCAAGCTCTACAAAAAAATAATTAAAAATGTGAAGCTTAACAGAAAATTAGATGAAGCCTAATACTGGCTTCCCAAAGAACAGTCCTACCAAACTTATTTGATATAAGATCAGTGATTTTTCTAGGAAAAGCAGAAATGCATTAAATCACACCTACCTGGACACAGTTAAACACTTACTGACATTTATGTTTATCTTATGGAAGATAAGTAGAGGCCAGAGAAAAATTTACAGTGAACTCCCTTATGATCAGTTTTTATTTAACATTTTAATAGATGACTTTGACACAACAAGTAGCAAGACACTTTTGGTACAAAATCAGAAAACATAGCATATGGAAGGAAAACAGGGAAGAATTACATTACAAAACCAGTATGAGACTGAGGACTATGGAGTGCAAAATTATTGGAATATATAAAATTTTCTTGAGGAAGGATGTTCTTTAATGTTTGATCTTTGTATAGTTTCAAGCCTAACCAACAAGAAGTGAGATTTAATCCATGAAACAGAGAGCAGCTAACAAGCTCTAAGTGATGTTCATGTGTTAGAAAAACAAATTACTTGTTGGTAAATTGCCTCGTTAAGATTTAGGGCTTGACATGCTTCAATGATCTCGGACCTAAAGGGGAGTTACCAAAACTTGGGAAGAAGGATATACCAATATACTGATAGTGGAAACAGAATTTACGGGCCACAAGGACATTTGACAGAATCCTCAAGGAAGAAACTAGTAAAGTCAACTCAGCAATTGTGCTGCAATCAGCTCCGACTGGGTGAAAGGTAATTCCAGCAGGAGGAGATCATGACCACCAACTCATGGGCCACTGACCCAAGAAACCCACTGACTCAGAAGAGAAAGCCTGAGCATGGGACTAATTAGCATGAGAAACGAGAGAATCATTAACAAACAGAGGACAGAATACTAATTAATAGGAGTACTATGTAACTTGCAGCCAATGAACACTAATTCCTTTGTTTGCTCAAGTGTATGAATAGCAAAAGGTTTTGTTAGTTGGTGTACTTGATTTGTGGAATACCACCAAACACCCAGGCATGTGCAACTCTGAATTAAATAATCAGTGTCTCTCTCGAGTGTGTAATTATTGGCTTATTGCACAACAAGTAACAAATCTGATTTTTGTGGACAACGTCGTCCCGTACTTACAAACACACAAGTCAAGAAGATACCTCAGAAATCCACGGCAGATGGAAATCAGGCAGGGGGTGTATTTAAACCTGACAGGATCACCAGAAAGCATCAGGCAAAGGACATAACCCACTGAAATGAACTGTATATTTTATTATTTGATAAAACCTTTCTAAACCAATGGTCTGTACCGGAAGCAGTGCATTACTTGTGTCAAGAAAAAGATGTATCTGACAGCCCTTTCTCAAAACAAACAAACAAACAAACAAACCAAACGGAGGATGATGGAAGATATTTTAGGAATCTCCATTTTCCAGTACCACTTCTGAGATTCAAGAAAAACCCGCACAGCATTTGGGAGAGCCAAACAGTAATTTTTATTTTTTTTTTAAATATTCAGCGCAGGTTCGGAGCAGTGTACCACTGAGGAAGCGCAGGCCCTGGCTCAGCCCGCCCAGGGGCGCTGTAGCGGCGAGGCGGGGCCGCTCCCGCTCTAAGATGGCGGCAGCGGCACCACGTGGTGCGCGCTGAGGCGCGGGCGGGGCTCGGGCGGGCGCTGGTGATATGGCGGCGGCGGCGGCGGGCGCGGAGAGCGAGAGGAGCGATGAAGCGGAGGAAGATGAGGTGGAGGTTGGTGCACGCCGACATCCCCCCAGCCTTAGGGGAAGGGGCCGGCCCCCCGCGGGGCGTGTCTCGCCCGTGGCTCCCCCCTGGCCCTTCCCGGCCCGCCCCCTCTCCGCCCGCTCGGCAGGGCAGGCGGTAATGGGGCCCGGTGTGGCTGTGCCCGGGCTGGCGGCGGGGCTGGGCACAGAGCGAGCGCTTTTCCCTGGGTACGGCGGGCTTTTCTGCCCCTGCAGCGGTGCCGTCGCCAGAGCTGCGTGGTTCTGGCGGTTCTGCTGCAGATTTTCTGGAAAAGGGCGCTGTCAGAAAGAGATCTTCCAGTTTCACTTGCTTCCTGACCTCATAAAGTCATAGAACGGTTTGGGATGGAAGGGACCTTACAGATCATCTAGTTCCAACCCCCCCCCACGACGTGCAGGGATGCCGCCCCCTAGACCAGATTGCTCAGAACCCCATCCAACCTGGCCTTGAACGCGTCCGGGGATGGGGCATCCACAGCTGCACTTAGCAGCATGTTCCAGTGCCTCATCGCCCTCACAATAAAGAATTTCTTCCTAATATCTAATCTAAACCCACCCTCTTTCAGTTTAAAGCCATTCACCCTTGTCCTATCATTACATGCCCTTGTAAAATGTCCCTCTCCAGCTTGTAGTTCCCTTTACGTACTGGAAGTTGCTGTAAGGTGTGCCTAGAGCTTTCTGTTCCCCATGCAGAACAATCCCAACTCAGCCTTTCCTTGTAGGATAGGTGTTCTAACCCTCTAATCATCTTGGTGGCCCTCTTCTGGACTCACTCCAACAAAATCCTAAAATACAAACTTACTCTTCTATTATTATGTGTATTTATGCATGTGTAGTAGATGGTGACTCTTAAATGTTTTGTTTTCCTTGAATATTTTTCAAGGCAGACTTTTTTTTGCCTTGTTTTTGCATTTTGCTTACTCAAAATTGTAAGGAATTGCATATAGGAATTAATTTCAGAACAATATGTTATAAAAAGTAACTATTTAAGTTAACACATTGCTTAACCTCCCCTGTGATGTCATATTTAGGTCTGCACTAAGGCTTTAGGAAAAAAAATTAGTTTGGAATATGCAACTGGTCATATTGTTATAATTCATAAATCACCATATTGATGCTCATTTTTCAAGGGTGGAGAAAAGAGCTCCATTCCTATCTAGGAAGAAAAGGCCAGGAAATTCCTGTGTGAAACGGGTATCTGATGGATGGCTACATTTCCCTGGGTACTCCAAGAGCTGTCTGTCTCTTGATGAACTGTCGAATAACTCCCATTTGGGGTCTGTTTATTCTGAAGGGCTGGGTCTTTGTATGCTGTTCTGTTTGGTTTGGGTTGTGTTTTGGGGGGCTTTTTTTTTTTCCCCTGAATTCAGATATCTGTTACAGGTGTACATTATAAACTTATCTTGTAGGAGCAGCTGGTCATGGTGGAACTATCAGGAATTATTGATTCAGACTTCTTAGAAAAATGTGAAAACAAATGCAAGATTTTGGTGAGTGATTACAGCACAATAGGAAAGGGGTAAGTCATTATAGATGTGAACAAGGGGCTGACACTGCTTCTAAACTTCTTGACATTAATAACATTTATATCAAATCTCTGATAGAGAATTACGTGCGCTGTACTTGACTGGATGTTGTGGGCTCTATTTCAGAAACAGCATAAGGTTTTTGAATATAGTATTGTGTAAATATAAGGAAACTTTTTCAGAGGTATGTATGAGTTAGTACCAGTATCCACTCCGATTTCAAGCTCTAAGTTATTTTTTAAAAATTACGTATTTCACATTAAAAATGTGATTTTCATTAAAAAATATATATTGCTAAGCACCCTTCTTCAAATCACTTAAATACATCTGACAGGTAAAGTCAAAATCTTTCTGATTTGCACTGTATTTATAATGTGTTTTTTTGCAGAGACTGCCTGGCAAGTTCAAGTTTTGTAAAGGATAACTGGTTATTAAGCATTTGGTAAACAGTTTTGGATGTTGTTTGCTTCACTGTGAGGTTATTATAAGAATCTGGTTTACCTGTCCTTTTCCTTTTGAGTTGTTTAATCACTTTCTCTGTATGGGACAGATGCTATTTGCCCTTCAAACCCTATGTAGACTATGAGAGCTGTCTAGATAGTACTAGTACTATTGATTTGCAAATACTTTCTGAAAGTAGACCTTTATTACAGACAGAAAAGATGGAAGAGAACAGCTGAGTGTGCCACTGATCAGAATAGATGTGGGGTGGTAAAGTCAATTTTGAATGTCTCAAATGTAGAAACAATCAAAATTCATAAAAGATCCATCTTTGGATGGATATGCTTTTATAAGCAGATTTACTTCCTGGATCTGCCCTAATTCTCTTGAAATGTATTACACACGTGATTCATTACTGGTGGCTGAAATGGCATATGCTTCAGTAGTGTTAATGGGATTCTTTTAAATGTTGTGCTTTGAGATTCTCTTGTAATTATCCTGTGTGATATGCTGTATTTTATGGAATTTACCATATAGTGCCTCATCTTCAAAACTTTTAGCATCTGCTTATCTTCATGTCCTGAATAATTCTGATGTTCACAAGGTACTTTTCAAAGCCATTTTGCCTTAATTAGTGTAGTCTGTTCAGACATTGGTTTTTATCAATCTATAATCTATAAGTATAAATCATATTAAGAGATAATACATTATATTATCATATATATATATAAGAGATATATAATGGGATCCTGGCTCATGTATTTGGAAAACCTGTGCTGTAGAGGAAGGGAATGAGCTGATAAAGTACTGCCTTACCCTCCCACTCCTTGTTTAAAAAAATGCAATAACAACACTTTCCAACTCCTTCACGATATAGACACAGAAATCACAGAAGCTTCTGTGACCCAGCAATTGCACTTCTTGTGCTGATGCAATGTTTTATGCTGGATTTCTTCACCTTGTGTATTTTCCAAAGGCTTTTGAAAGTTTCTAGAACTTGCATTAATTGGAACTTGGAAAATAACATCTTTTTCATGCAAACATATACATTTTTGTTAATTTGAAATGGAGGTTACATTAATTTCCTAGAGGAAATAAACAGTAACTTAAATAAACTGTAACTTAAATAGACCATTGGCTGCAGTTTGATCTAAATTTATTTTAACATGCTAGAGCATTTCCTATGACAGTTCTATACTAAGTTCTGCTATGATTACTAGAAGGGTATTATCTGGTATATTTTTGTATTTAATATAGTTAAAGTGACATGTTTGATGATAGTCTGAAAAAATGTCATTACATTTTATTAACAGTGCACTGATTCTACAGTAAGATTGGCTGAATCCTTTGTAGCAGTTGTTATCACTGCTTAACTAAGCCTCCTACAAAAACAAAGAAAACTCCTTCTCCCCCCATCCCAGATGTTTAACATTGCAGAAGACCTCAGGGTCAATTGTAATGACTAAAACTACTTTTATTACATTTTTTTGAAAACTAATAAATATTAATTTAATTGCATGGTTTTTCGCAAGTCTGCTAGCTTCTGTAAAATCATATCCTCTGCAGAAATCTCTTGTCCACTTCCATAAATCCTGTTTTAAAGACGTACTTCTCTTCATATGAACCTGGCAGTTTGAGAAAGCTTTACAGACTGGAATCCATTCCTTTCCTCTAATAACAAAAGAAACTTTATCTTGCATTTACTTATTTTGTTCTTTTTACCTTATGGTTTGGAGTTTTGGTCCAACTATCTTTATGAGGAGTTGATGTAATCTGGATTCTGCTATGTCTGTCTTCTCTGATTGTATAGCGAGAAATTTGCCTGGGCTAATAGAGACTTGACAACTGTGCAATTTTGTCCCTCTTTTTGTAGGGAATAGAGACAGAGAAGCCCATTTTACAAGTGGACAGATATGTATTTGCAGGAGAATATGAAGGTAGGAAAAATTATGATGAATACAGTCTCTCCTTTTTCTTGTGACCCAGAGAGCTTTCTTAACATTAGTTAATTATCCTGCAATTGGTCCTATGAGATGCTGAAGTTCTGGGTGGTTGTATAACACCATACAGAGCAGCAGCAGTCTGAGTTCGCTGCTAAATTAACCGCGCATCTATGGTACTTCCTGGGAAGTAGGCCTGGAAGCTGACTCCAGGGTGCACAGCTAGTATGTCAGCAGACAGACATATGGGACATAAAACACCTTAAAGTAAGTGCCTGTTGTCTCCTGTGTAAGCAGGACTGACGTGTTGTACAATCTGTAGTTCTCTCATTTGCCTTACGGTGACAACGGTGGCCTGGAAGAAATGGTCTGGGATCCTCCTGTGATACTCCTGTCTGTTCCTGAGTTGGCGGTGTGCTTACTAGTGCCTTTGGGAGGGGCTGGAAATCAGAACATTCCCGGAGTTGGGCCAGTGGGTACAGTATCTGCGGCTGATATAAGTTGGTCTCTAAAACTTTCTCACTTTGATTTATGTAGATACCTTGGGAACCTGTGTGGTTTTTGAAGAAAACACAGAGCACGGTAATTGTGATTTAATGTCTTGTTCATTGTGGTAGCTGGGGAGCTTAAAAATACTTATTTCAGTTGATAGTGGAATTCACTATCAATATAATCACTAACATATAATGATTGGGGTCTGGGTATTGTTTTTTTCTCCTCTCTTCTTAGTAGATGCGGAAGGCAACCAAAAAGTACAGCTGAAATACAAGTGTCACACAGTGAAGAAGTTGAACATGACACGGACCCTTCTGACAGAAAAGAAGGAAGGAGAAGAGAATGTTGGTTAGTGCCTTTATGCATACAGACATGGATGACATATGCTTGGGAATGTCAGCCTTTATTAAGTGTTTGATTCAAGAGCATGTAGAAAGTTAAAGGTTTCTTCTTTAGACAGCAAATACGTATATTTCAATGCAAAAGTACAAAACACACATGGAAAGAGGAGAGAGATACTCCTTCTGACCAGTGCTGCCTCCAGAAACGGCTACTACGAAATGCCTTGTAAATAGTCCTTCTCCATATTTATTGTAGGCTCCCTTTAGATACTGGGAGGCCACAATTAGGTCACTTAAGCCTTCTCTTTTCCAGGCTGAACAGTCCCAATTCTCTCAGCCTTTCCTTGTATGAGAGGTGCTCTGTCCCTCTAATCATCTTGGTGGCCTGCCTCTAGACTCGCCCCAACAGGTCAATGTCCTTCCTGATCTGGTATAAATGGGTGTATAAGAAGTAGTAGGAGGGGACATACACGAGTAATTTTTTTTTGCTATCCTTCTGGTATTCAGCAGTTCATCAGTACCCTGACAAAAGTTCTCATTTGGACTACTATGTCTTTAGTCCATAAACGCTCTGTCGTTTTTACTTGCTTTTTGAACCTGTTTATACTTTTGACTTCTTCCATTTTTATGACAGTTTTCAAATCACATTTCTGTTTGGAAAAAGTGCAGCTTTACTGTGGGTGTTCCCGATTGTTTGTTTGCTTTTGTGGTTGTTACAAATATGTGATCTGGTGCTTTCAATGAGTGTGTGTTATTTATTTTGTCATCAGAATTAGGAGATAAGTCAGTCCCTACTTGTTTTCCCAGACCAGCCTTATAAACAGCTGTCTCCTTTGAGTAGAATTCTAGTCTCTGTCTTTTGTTGCAATTGTTTTATGATTTTTGTAGTTGTTGGTTACTTGGCTTCCCTTTCCCTGTATAGCTAACTTGACTCACCAATTCTTGTTTCCCTTTTCTAGTTTTACAGTGTGGGTTGAGCAGAACACAGCACTCATGATATGGACATAGCATAGTTTTGTATCATGCTTTTCATTACTTTCATAATAATTTTATCTCCCTCATGACTGCTCTTTAGAGATGTAGCTGGTGACATAAGGAACCTTGCACAATGCCTCCAGTATCTGGATAAGAACCTGTAGCTATATGTCTTGGAGAAGTTGGTTTAGCCTGTGCATGTGTTGTTAATTTATCAACAGTCAAGTTTCTCTTCATTTTAAGATGGTCTTTCTTTACCAAATATCTTCCTGTTATTTGTAGCCTTGTTTACAAGGAAGATGAGTGGTTTAAGCCCCACACAAGGCTTGCAACAAAAATTAGTGTTGGTTCAAATTCTTGAAAGACATCCTTTTGTCCTAAGCAGTTCTTTTACTTGTATGTTGGTCAGGCTCAGCCTTAATAAGAGTGAACTTAGCTAAGAAAAAACTGCTGCTAACTCTTAACTCCTTTTGTCACTAATACAAGTTTTCCTTCTTTGCATCAGGTGGAGTGGAGTGGTTACAGATCAAGGACAGAGATTTTTCCTACAGCAGACCTAATATGATTTGCAGTTTTATGCGTGAAAAGGATGATTCTGAGGAGTCAGGCCAGGCCCAAGACAAATTGACTGAAGAGTCAGAGGGAGAGGTGAGTGGTGAAGGAAATTCTGACATGAATTGTGATCTGGAGAAGCAGCACACCTTGGAAATAGATGCTTCTATTCCTCTGCCTGAAAGCCCTGCTTCTGGGACAGAGGAATCTCCTTCTGGAAATACTGCCTTAGAGGATGTCCCTTCATGATATCAACTCTGATCTTGTCATGATTTTTTCATGGAATTAACAGGCCAGCTTTTACAGGCTATGACATGATTTCCACTTTATCTGAGCAATTAATAATGGAAAAACAGACATTGTGTTCTTGTGCGTTGCTTTTGTGTTTGAAATATAGTGGGAAGTGCTGAAGTGTTTTTAAAAAACTGATTTGAAATGTATATATCTCTACCTCAAACTTGAACAAGGGGAAATGGTTACATAATTAAAAGAAACTCAGAAAAATGTTGATGTATTGTACAGTCTGGAACATTTTGTAAAAATGAAAAAACATCATTGTTTAAAATAAAGTCTTGAATTTTTCAAATATAGCTTCCCCTTGTGTGTCATATTCAGCTGCATATGTGTCTGCTCTTGTTTGATTCTTTTCCTTTCAATAACTGCAGTACAAGTGTGCCTTCTATTGACTGTTTGAATAGCAGATTGCTTAGTTTGGATTTTCTCTAGTGTCCTTTGTCTTCTTGATGGATCTTAGAAATCCTTCATGTGGGAAGGGACTTTAGGAGGTCTCTAATCTAGCTTCTTATATAAAATGGGGTCAACACTGAATTCAGGGCAAGTTGTTCAGGTCTTTGTCCACTCAGGTTTTGAAAAGCCCTGCAACCTTGTCAGCAACTGAAACCTAGGTCTTAAAGAGGCATCTGTCACTCTCCTTCCCCCATTTACTGTATAACATAATGTATGTTATACAAAAGGAAGTGCGGTCCCCTCCCTTTTTATTTTTCTTCCCAGTAACTTCTTGGCTCTAATATTCTCCTCTGGCATTTTTCCAAAGATTTTTATACTTAAGATCCTGTACCCATGCATCAGTGGTTCCCAAACTGGTCCATGGAAATGTACTGTGGTGCCTAGCTACTCTGTGGGTTGACACTACATAATGCTACATAATTTATATTGTCACCCACCGTTTTATATCACAGTCGAGTGTGTCGTACACTCAGAATAATGTTTTTAAAAGCACAACATTTTTTTAAACAGAAAACATTTTCTTCCTGACCCTTCTATCTTCATACCTTTGTTTGCCTCCCTCAAAACAGTGTAACTGCAATAGTGAGGATGGGAACACCTAACTAATTCCAGAATAATTATGGAATAGTTTAATTAGTAATGATCAGAGAAGTTCACTCCCAGCGTCGTTCACAGCACAGGATCGGTAAAGACAAGTCATCAAAAACACAGCAGTTGCAAACCATCAATCCCACTTCTGCTTTTTCTATGTAGAAGCAACTTGAATCAAAGGGGAAAGGGAGGCAGGGAGAGGAAGGGGAAGAAGAGGGACCATGTTCTGTATGCCTCCAGCCTGGGTATGGATCTTTTACATGGCAGTGTCTGCGCTTGAGGTTTCAGGGAGACCGCTCAGTCCTCTCTCTGGCTTTAACTGCAACCATGGAAGTTTAAAAGCATCCTTCAGACTTGATTTGTGTGGTGCTGATAGAGGATAATTATAACTGGAATAACAGTCTTGGGAATGTTATGAACTGATGAAACACGTGCTCTTGTCTGCTGGGGGGAGCATTTGTGGAGCTGGGCTGCACTTGCTGACAGCTGAATCTCCTGCAGAGGAGGCTGGGTGGGTGGTAGGTTCAGCATGCTTGCCATGGCCCCTTGAGAACAGAGAGGTGCTTCCAAGAGTTTGTTCTCTGTTACAATGCAACTCTATCTCATGTTTTCTTAACCAATTGCCAAGTCTGTCACTACGTATGCGTGAGCTTTTTTCCTTATGTACAAGGAGTATTCTAGCAGAATTGGTTTCTGGCCTTTTTACCAATTTTGTAGAAAAAAAAAATCCCTGCAAGTTGTTTATTTGAAATGCAGTTAAAAATTGGTGGGCATGGGGGACAGAATCACAGAATATGCTGAGCTGGAAGGGACCCACATGGATCATCCAAGTCCAACTCCCAGCTCCGCACAGGACCATTCCCAAGAGTCACACCATGTGTCTGAGAGTATCATCCAAATGCTCCTTGAACTCCGTCAGACTTGATGCTCTGACCATTTCCCTGGGGAGCCTGTTCCAGTACCCAACCACTCTCTGGGTGAAGAACCTTTCCCTAATACCCAACCGAAACCTCCCCGACACAGCTCCAGGCCATTCCCTTGGGTCCTGTCACTGGTCACCACAGAGTGCCTGCCCCTCCTCTTCCCCTCGTGAGGAAGCTGCAGTGAGGTCTCCCCTCAGTCTCCTCCAGGCTGAACAGACCAAGTGACCTCAGCCGCTCCCCGTGTGACTCCCGCTCCAAGCCCTTCTCCACGTGGGACAAGTGACCCCGTGGACTCAGCCGGACGCCGGGGTCCCGCAGCCCTGCCCCGCGCACGCGCATTGCCCGGCCCGGCGCGCTCCCTCCCGCCCGCTCCCGGCGGACGTGACGTGACGGACGGCGGTGCCCGCGCGTCCTTCCGCACGTGAGGCGGCGGCGATGGATCCGCTGGACCGCGTCGTGTGAGTGTGCCGGGGGTCTCCTCCCGGCCTGGGCGGCCTCCGAGCTTTGCTGCCTCCCCGGGCTCTGGGAAGCGAGAGCGGGCGGCTGCGGGGCTGTGGGGAGGGTCGCGGAGGGGAAGTCAGCAGAGAGAAAAGCCCTCTGCAAAACATGCGGGAAGGAGGGAAACGGAGCGCTACCGTCTTTTTAGTGATGGCCAGTCAGCCCTTACCCAGTTGGTGGCTTAAAGGAGTCGCGGTGCCCAGCTGGTGTTGAATTTGTGTGTTTCTGTATACCTGAGAGAACTGTCTTCGTCTCTGCTGGAAGTTTCATTGGTGCCAGCGACAGGACGAGGAGCAGTGGCCATAAAGTAAAACACAGGAAGTTTCAACTCAACATGAAAAAGAAGAACTTCTTTAGATTGAGAGTGGCAGAGCACTGGAACAGGCTGCCCAGGGAGATCGTGGAGTCTCTCTCTCTCTAGAGACATCCAAAACCCACCTGGATGCGTTTCTGTTTTACCTTCTCCAGGTGACCCTGCCTTGGCAGGAAGGTTGGATTAGATGATCTCCAGAGGTCCCTTCCAACCCTAGTTTTTCTGTGGTCCTGTGATACCTGTGTATTTGGGGGTTTTGTTTGTTTTCAAAAAGAAATTAAAAATAATGTTTCACGGAGAAGATAACCTGGTGGAGAAATGTGTTTCTGAAGCCATGTAGTTACGGATTTATATAAGCTGTGTGCCCCTGCGAAGGCTGATGTATTTCACTTGACTAATGCCCTGCTCTCTGGTTCCTGCCAGCAGATGTGCCATACTCTTCCCAGAAGCAAGTCTCTGGCTTGGGGAGGGAGCTGGTGTGAGGGGAAGCTTTCAGCCTGTCAGAAGGCTGGGAATCCTGGTATATCTTAATCTCTAAATTAGGAGAAACTGAAAAGTACAAGACTGTAAAATCACCTTTTGTACCTGGGGGGAACAGAGAGGAAGAGGAGTGGCAGTAAAACACATTCATCTGAGACTGAGCTTTTGGCATTGATTGTATTTCTGCTGGTTGGGATTAGTTTGAGTCATTGAAACAAGTTACTTGAACACAGCTTGTTCCAATTCTAGTTTGGTTTCATTGTTTTCTGTGGTGTCAGGTGTTGTTACTAATATTAGGTTAATTAACTATTAATTTATTGTTACAGGAAGCCTAAAACTAAGAGAGCAAAAAGATTTCTTGAGAAGAGAGAACCCAAGCTTAACGAAAATACAAAAAATGCTATGCTCATAAGAGGGGGAAATGCAAACTTAACAGTGACTGCAGTGCTTAAAGATATTGTAAGTTGTTGGACATAGTGTGCAGCCTTCCTTTCTCTTTCTTACAATTTGCATATTCTATGCTGGACTGTCAGTATTTTCATGCTCTCACTGTACCCCAAACCTCAGATTGACCAGTACTTCAAAGGTGTCATTACGTGCTTATTGATGGAGATTATTTTCTTCCAATTTCTTCTTTGCCAGAAATTTTGAGCTTGCTCTCTTATTTTTTCCACAATTGTCCAGTATATAAAGTGAAGTTCTGCCAAGTCCCTTTGAAAACAAGAGGATTAGGTACAGAACTGGGACTGTATCACACAGCTAAGTCATATCCCAGAATCCTGTAAATTGCTTGTATGTATTGATATGGAGCTTTCAGCCTCTCCTAAAACTTTAAGTTACCAATTCTGTCTCCTAAGTCCATAGCTGAAAAACATAACTGTTCCTACACTCTTTTCTTACATTGCTTTGTTGTTTTCTTACCATCTTATGCTGCTGTTTGTCCTCATATCCCTAGAAGCAGAGGGATTCCTTTACATGACTTTGATTTCAGCTGCTTCTCAATTTCTACAAATAACTCCTTCAATTAATTTGAAACCAAGAGTGTCACCAACATAAAGGGTGTTACTATCAGCAGGCTTTTTGAGGTGCCTTCTTCTAGACTGATCTGCACAAACAGTTACTGTTTCATGTGATCATGTAAGTTGTAGGGTTATAGCAAAAACAGTGCTGGGCATGTTTTAGAGATGACACGTGTTTAACTTTGTGTTTTGCAGTATGCTGTGAAGAAGCCTTTTGCTGTCCTGTATAAAAAGTAAGTGATCCCACTTTGATGTCTTTGAGTCCTCTGACAGACAGCTTTTGGTAATTCCAGACCGTGAATAAAGATGCTGGCCAGCGTGGGGGCTTGAACAATGACAAGGGTCACCTGAGGTGGCTGAGATTCATAATTTTGAATAGACTGGAAACAAGCTACACATGATCAGCATTGATGCTGAGCCCTGTTCTGTGGCAGGTGGTATGGAGCAGGATTCAGCTGTAAGTCTTGCTCAAAATGGGAACCCAATACCTGTATGGCTGTAGTGCAGAGACAATCATAACTGCTAAATTTAATGTTGAATGAACAGGCAAATGCAACTGTTCATGGAGTGTCACTGGTGGTGATGGTGGTCTGGAAGTCTATTAATATGACTTGTGGTTTGAACTCTAACTGAGCCTCTACTGCTGGAGTTTCAGTAGAATGCAGAACTTTATTATTATTGGAGAACTAAGCAGAAGTGGCTATCTGAGCCTGTTGTCTTTTTTTTTTTTTCTTCTAACTTTTTTTTTCCCTCTCCTCTCAGGAAAAATATTACCAGGCCTTTTGAGGACCAAACATCATTGGTAAGTATAAACAATGTTTTCTCTTACAACATTTTTGAGCAGGCTCATGTACCTCATGTGCCAAAAGATGAACCATCAGGGAAGAAGACTAGCCTGGCTGAACAGAGAGCTTTGGCTGGAACTCAGGGATAAAAAGAGACTGTATCACCTTTGGAAGAAGAGGCAGACAACTCAGGAGTATTACAAGGATGTTGTGAGGGTATGCAGGGAGAAAGTTTGAAAGGCCCAAGCCTAACTAGAATTTAATCTGGTTACTGCCATAAAAGACAATTAAAAATGTTTTTACAAATACATCTACAACAAAGCGAGGGTTAAGGAGAATCTCCATCCTTTACTGGATATAGGAGGAAACATAAAGACAAAGGATGAGGAAGAGGCTGATGTACTTAATGCCTTCTTTGCCTTGGTCTTTTAATAGCAACACCAGTTGCTCTCTGGGTACCCAGACCTCTGAGCTGGAAGACAGGGACAAGGAGCAGAATGAAGCTCCCATAATCCAGGAGGAAATGGTTGGTGACCTTTTACACCACTTAGACATGCACATGTATGGGGCCACATGGGATCCCATCCAAGGTTAATCAGAGGGCTGGTGGAAAAGCTCACCAAGCCCCTTTCAATCATTTAGCAGCAGTCCTGGCTAACTGGGGAGGTCTCAGTTGACTGGTGATTAACCAATGTGATGCCCATCTACAAGCAGGGCCGGAAGGAGGATCTGGGGAACTACAGGCCTGTCAGCCTGACCTCAAGTGCTGGGTAAGGTCACAGAACAGAGTGTATTGAGCACTATCACACGGTATGTGCAGAACAGCCAGGGGATCAGGCCCAGCCAGCATGGGTTTGTGAAAGCAGGTCCTACTTGACCAACCTGATTTCCTTCTGTGAGAGGGTGACCTGCTTAGTGGGAGGGAAAGGTAGTGGATGTTGTCTGCCTGGACAATAATAAAGCCATTGACACTGTGTCCCACAGGATTCTCCTAGGGAAACTGGCTGCTCGTGGCTTGGACAGGTGCACTGTTCACTGGGTAAAAACCTGGCTGGTAGGCTGGGCCCAGAGGATCGTGGTGAATGGTGCCACATGCAGCTGGTGGCTGGTCACCAGTGGGGTTTCCCAGGGCTCAGTATTGGGGCCAGTCCTGTTCTATGTATTGATGATTTGGACGAGGGGATGGAGTGCATCCTCAGTCAGTTTGAAGACGACACCAAGTTGGGTGGGAGTGTTGACCTGCTTGAGACTTGGCAGGGTCTACAGAGGAATCTGGAGTGGCTGGATTGATGGGCTGGAGCCAATTGTATGAGGTTCAACAAGGTGAAGGGCAGAGTCCTGCACTTGGCTCACAACAACCCCATGCAGCGTTACAAGCTGGGGCAAAAGTAGCTGGAAAGCTGCCAAGCAGAAAATCAGAGCCTAGAAAGGTATAGAAAGTCAAATAAAGTTAGTTTGTGGGTTTTTTTTCACTTGGTTACAGGCATTTTTTTAAAAGGGCAAGTTTGCAATGTATGTGTTGTTGCAGTATATGCAGGACACAATGAGGCATTTGAGTTTTTTGCATCTCTTTAATATACAGCTATTAGAGAGTGTGTAGATATCAACACACAGTAATTAACAGAGCTGTATGAGCACATGTTTCAAGGGTAGTCCCCTCTGGTCTGTTCTTGGCCTGTCCAGAGTCAGCATTTTTCAGGGACCTGGTGACAAAACTCTGTGCTGAGCTGTGTGATTTGTACATGCAATAAATCCAACCTCTCCAGGTGTCTCTCGACCTCCCAGAGGGACAGAGCTGCTGTGTCCTCTCTGAGCCAATGCTGTTGCAGGAGTGGGAGGAGTTGAAGTGTCCTTTTGTGCTTCACAACTGCTAGGTGCAGGTATATGCTTCTGGGGAGTACTGGATAAATAGTGTATGTGTGTGTATCACAGAACCATTGATACACAAAATGAGGAGCTGCCCTGAGAAGCAACAGTGTATAAAAAGACTTTGTAGCTGGACATCCTCAAAAAGAACTACTGTAATGTTGGCTCTGGACATAATATCATAATAGGTTCTCTATCTACTCCACCTGGAAAAAAAATCTTCTCTATGATAGTCACTACTGGCTTGGCTTTAAGTAGCATCTTAATCTTAAATAATTGATAGGAAGTTGCTCTGTAGTAGGACTCTTGTGGTGAGTGTGAGAAGATTAGATATTTAAAGATATTCATAGACTTGCTGTTGAGGAAATTAACTGATTGTTCAGAAGCTGTTAGGCAAAGCTAATGGGCTACGTAAAGTTTAGCTGGGGAACTAAAATGAGGCATTACTACTGCACCCAGCTTGCAAATACTTACTCTTCAGGCAAAGAGAAGTGGATGAAAGTATCTTATGTAAAAGTAAATAATGAGAAATTATGAAAAATGGTGTTACAGATAAAATGACAAGAAAAAAATTGCCTGGGTTGACCTTTAAGATGCAGTGGAAAATAAAATAAAATAAAAAAAAAATTATTCGAACCTTGAATCCAGCTGCCAATTTTAACTTAAGTGGACCTAGACATGCTCAAAACTTCTGGTAAGTGCAGTAGCTCTTCTCATTAAGCAGCTCCTAAACTCACAGGTTTGTGATCTATACCTTTGCAGAATATTTTAAACCCTACAACTTATAACTCATGAGTTTTGTTCTTTTCCTCAATTGCAGGAATTTTTTTCCAAGAAATCAGATTGCTCTCTGTTTCTGTTTGGCTGTCATAACAAGAAGCGACCTAACAACCTGATAATAGGTAATATGTCTCACTTCGGTTTTTATTGGGATGACAGGTGTAGTTTTCAGTGAATATTTAAATAGCTAGATTTTCTTTTTTTACTCTCACAGGTCGCATGTTTGACTATCATGTCCTGGACATGATTGAGCTAGGCGTGGAGAAGTTTGTATCCCTAAAAGATGTCAAGGTAAGGAATCACTAATCTAGTATTTCAGTGACACCTACTGGTGGATTTTTGGTGCATTTTTTTTTGTTTAAAAAAGTGTTTCGTGCAGTATGTGAGGATTGGTAATTTGTGTACTCCAAAACGTTAATTTTATGCTCTGCTTTTTAATTTATTTTGGTTGTTTTAAGCAAGCTTGCAACTTTCTTTGCAAATTCTGTTTTAGTCTTGGTTTATTTCTAATATTTTCCTTTTAATTAAAGAGCTACATTTACAAAATTGTCAGATTCTACCCATGGTTCCTATATAAACTGGTGCAATCTTTGAAAACTGAAATCCTTGTTCACAAATTATAACCAAAGAGAATCACTCTGCTGACTGAGATAATTCCAGAGCTTTCTTTAGCTTTTAGTAGCACATAAATGCCATTTTTCAGGGAACTATACTTAATTCAGACGAGGAGCTAACATCTTTATTATTTAAACACAGAGAAAATTCACATTTTTGGCTATGGTAGGCTCATTTTGACAAGACTAAAACTTATTTTGTATGTGTGTACTTCTGTATCAAGCAGTTCATGCACTGGAAAAATAAGTAATTTTTACAGTACTTATTACAGTGTATAAATTGGTACAGCAGTTCAGAAGAATAGTGAAGAAATTATGGTTTATAAATGTGAATCCTTCCCTTGAAGTCAGATTGTAGTGTGTCTTCATAACACTGTTTATGACAGGGAAGTTACAGTTAAATAAATGTACCTGTTTTCCAGAATTAAAATTATGTGATTGACTAAACTGTTCTTTTAGCCTTTTTCGTGTATTCTCTAATGTCAGAAGCAGAATAAACTTGTTTGCCTCTAATTTTAGTTTTCTTGTTATTAACTGCAGTCAAATTCAATCTTTTTTTTTCCACTGGAAGCAGTTATCTTATACGTTTTATAGTAAAGAAGCCTTCTTTCTTTGATCCAGAACAAAGAATAATACAATTCACCCTTTTAAAAACAAAGTCCCTCCATACATTTGCAGCATTGTTCAGTGAAAAAAAAAGGTGTCTTTTCTGTCTGAAGGGATCATAGGTCACCACAGTGTTTCATTCAGTGTTGAATGGCTAACCACCTCAGTCAATAATATGTTCCTTAACACGGTCTGAATTTTTGTTGTTTTAAAATTCTTATTCCACAGAACAGCAAATGTCCCGAAGGAACAAAACCTATGTTGATATTTGCTGGCGACGTGTTTGATGTAAATGAAGAATACAGAAGACTGAAGAGCCTTCTTATTGGTCAGTATTTTGATTATTTAAACAGTAGGGTTGCATAAATCTGTAGTAATGGGATCTGTTGGGAAATGCTGGTTTGTCAAAAAATGTTTGCTTACGTTCAGCACAGAAAGAAAACAAGAGCAGGCACTTGTAACTTTCATGTCACACTCAATTAAAGTTTCACCTCTTAGAGGGGAAAAAAAAGACTAGCCTAAAAGACTCTGAAATTGAAACTTTGGATTCGTAAAGTTCATTACTTTGATTATGGGAAAACTGTCATTTTTCAAAATGTCTTGACCTTGTAATTGTACTGAATTGTCACTTTTCTAACCAAATAATATTTTTGAAGTATCTAAATTGAAAGCAGTGGATTAAGTTCAGAAAGTACGATATTTTTGCTTACAGAAAAGTCAGATCAGTATATTTGAGCTTCTGTTTTGTAAATGAAAGCATTTTCTGTTGGAAATTCCACCAATTCTAACAAATGTACCATTGATTAGAGTACTTGGAAAGAACATGTGCAGTAAAAGTCAGCTGCAGATAATAGCTGTGGCCTAACTTCAAGGCAGGCCTGGAGCTTAGGAAACAAACTGGCGTTTCTTACTATCTCAAGGTTGGAGGCTCTGGAAGATAAAGCACAGTGTAGCTCAGTCAGACATAGAGGTCATAGGGTACTGTGTCTCTTGACACTTAATGCATCTTACTTGGTAGAACTAGACCTAATAAGTAGGGTGGTGTGTTTTTTCTTTTTAATAGGTTTCCTAAAAGTAGATTACTTATTTTTTTAAGCTCTGATAAAATACTGAAACTGGCCCAGTAACAGTCTTGTTCTTTCAGTTCCATTCATGGGTTTCTAGGCAAACAGGTAAATAATTGTTCTTTAGAAACAGACCTTAAAAATGAGAATTTTTTTTCCTTAGTATTATAATTCCTTAAAGCAAGGTGTCTCATCTGGAATGAGACTGAAAGGGAGCAGGAGAGGAGGAAATTTTCATCCTCTCCATACAGCTGACTGGTTCTTGGGGATGGGTGAAAGGCTGGTGATTGAGCTTATAAGTCTGTGAAATTGGGTGAATACTGAATACAAAGATAAGTGAGTTTTAATACTGCATGTTTATGTTGTTGTAAATGAGTATTTATACTGCAGGAAGCAGGTGCATTTATTTCTGAAGTGTATTTTGTTCAGGCAATCTCACAGAATCACAGAATCAGCTAGGCTGGAAAAGACCTCTGAGATCACCAAGTCCAGCCTATGACCAAACAGCACCTTGTCAACTAGACCGTGGCACTAAGTGCCACATGCAGTGTTTTCTTTAACACCTTCAGGGACAGTGACTCCACCACCTCCCTGGGCACCCCATGATCAAACAGCTTCAATGGGACACATGCATAGCAAGATAGTTACCCAATAACTAAGTAATTTGTCCTGTCCTTTTTCTTTGTTCATCTGTCCTTTCTCCTCTCCTATTTATTTGCTGTTAATGACTCTGCAGTCAAATGTACTCTACACCCAATCATTCTTCTTGAGTATATGCCAAAGTACTCAAGGTCTTAATTGTTCTGCTGACTTTTGTGAAATACCTGGATGCAAAGCAATAGACAAAGGAAAAGGTTAAGGAGAATAAAGGCTTGAAGGTATTACTAATCAATTAAAATCATTTGGGTAATAATTTGACCTGCCTCAAAACTGGCCTTAACTGATAGGGAAGAACTGATTCATTCTGTTTCTGCAAAAGATGGTGCCTTTAACCTGCCACTCGATTGCTAAGAAAGATAGAAAAATGTCTTTATAACAACAGCAGCAAATATTTTGTTGCTGTACCAGTGTTGTTGGGATCCCAGAGGGAATATTAGATAGCTAGCAGCTTCTTGTTGCCAAAGCACTGTGATGCCAGTGATGCTGGTGAACAACCAAGCTTTCATTGGCTTTTGTGATACCAAAGGGGCTAATGCATATTTGGAATATCATCTTAGCAGCAGTTTCTTTGTAAAAATAAAGGCAAGGGTGATTTATTGTCTTCATGGTAACCAAAACCTATAGTCTGGTTAAACTGTGAAGTGGAAGAATTTATTTAGGAGAAATAAATGACAGCTGCATTTTCCTTAGAGACCTGGAAGACAAAGACATCCCATTCTTTCTCTTTTGGTTTTCATTGCCCTCTGATGTGGTAGTGTAGGAGTTAATTTACAGTATAAGTCTTTGGAATGCAGTTCATGAAATTCTAATAACTTTTTATATAAAATGTTTTAACTCTTACAACACTGCCTGCTTGCCAGTTCTGTTATCACACACCCATTTTATCCTACAAATGGCTAGGCACTATAGGGCTTGCTTATATACTTTCTAAAACATTGGTTTGCAGGAGACCTCTGCAATTTTAGATTGACTGTGACCTTGTTCTGCATACAGCCTTCCTCACGCAGACTTTTTTTGAGTGTTTCAAAAGATTTGTGGGCTCCTTCTGGCCAATAAAGGGCATGGCTAGGAAATGTCTGGGATAGAGTTTAACTACCTTAATGCTAACTATAGCTACATAGAATACAGTGTTACAAATTGATATAGAAAAAACTGCATAGACTTATGTTCCAAAATAATTTAGAAATTTAATCTGGAAATGGAAAGGTCCTGTGAAGCTCTCTGCAGGAAAGAGTAAATTAGAAGTTCTAGAAACATGTTTGAGGACAAGGGGGAGAGAGAACTAGGAATGGAAAGAAGGGAGAAAGCAAGTCTGTAATCCAACCAAAGCCAGAGTTGTAAATTAGGAGTACATTAAAAAAAACTTCAACTCTCTGGGTATACTGAAGTGTAAGGTTTCTGCAGCTCTTCAGTGTTGCCAGGAAACAGAAATTCCTGACCACCTGCGTTTATTGGAAGAGATCATCCTGTGGGTAAAAGGATGTATGATGCCACAGGAAAATATGAAGGGGAGGTGTTGCCAATTAAACCACTGTGAATGTAAACTGCAGAGAACTAGTAGAAGGGAAAAAAATATGCCACAAGCAAACAAAGTGTTTTATTTGCAACTTTTCCTCTAACTACAAGCTCAACTCAAAAGAAGAGGAAAGAGAGTATTTAATTGACAAGGAAATTTCCTGGCCTGACTCCAGCTGGTATTTGCCAGCAAGACTTTGTTTTGGATGTCACTCCAGTGCTGATTCTCTTGAAAAAAGGTGGTGGAGGAAAGGACAACTAGCCAAGGGATCTGAAAATGGGACAGAGCAGGAAAGACTGATGGGTTTTGCATCTGTTAGCGGTTCTCCTATGTTTCAGCATTGCCCTGTCGTGTTTATTAGCACACCTTGTTCCCTTGGTCAAGGTCACATTCTTTCTCCACCCTCTGCATATGTTGGACAGATTGCTGTGCTCCTTGCAAGCTCTCTGATTGCACAGTATATTTTCATAGCTTGATATAAGAACCTCGCTACAGGCAGCTTATTATTTAATGTGTGTGTTTCAGTGTTCTCTTTGCAGACTAAGCAAGTATTTCAAGTGCCTTAATTTTATAGATGTGTTGCTTATTAAATAGAGAAAACATTAGATTTAATGACTAATATTGTTCTACCCAGAGGACAAAAGTGCCTTGTTGTGAGGGATGTATGAAAGAAATTATACATCTAAACGTTTTTCCCAAGTCAGAGAGAGAGAGTGTAGGTAAGAGTAAACAAGATACAGTTTCAATCTATTGTGTAATGGTTTTGATCCCTCTTTCTGTTCTTCCAAATCTGGCTATGATTAAGAACCAAGTATCAGGTTTGAATGATGTCTTTAAACAGCTAATGGCTTCTTTGTACTGATCTGTACAAAGATCTGATTATTAGCTAACTATTAACTAACCTAAACACAAGATAATTTTTTTTCCTGACTTTAGAGCTGAATATTTAAAAGAATAGACAATGCAATTATTCCAATTAGTTTAATAATGTGAAGTCACTGCTCTGGAAGTACCTTTGCTCTTTTCCATGTACTTACTTTTAGATAGCGTATATTGCTACCACATTATCTCTGGGAAGTCACTGTGTTCCTGTCAGGATTTCTACACACGTTTGGATTCACCAGTGCGCACTAACACATGCACTGAACTTTCTCTCTTGTGTTTTGGCCAGACTGCAGTTTTAAGTAGTGGCTATTTTGTGAAATTCCCACTGAACATCCAGCTTTTCTAGGCCATCCCTTGTATAGTCTTGCTTAGTTAGTTAGATGCAGGAAAAATATCCTTATAAGAATGGAGTTCCCATCAGTGATGTGGATCTCTTTTGAGATAAACCAGTTTGTTATAGCCATCTGTTGGTTTTATTTTCAGCCCAGAAACCTGGCACTTACTCTTTTTAAATACTCTTTCAGATTTCTTCAGAGGTCCTACTGTGCCCAGTATTCGTCTGGCTGGTTTAGAGTACGTTCTGCATTTCACAGCTGTAGATGGCAAAATTTACATGCGAAGCTATAAGTGAGTATGTGTTTTATTTATTTGGGTTTTGGTACACTTGTCAGCTTTTCCCCAAATTTAACCCACAGTTGTGTAATTGAACTGGCTTGAGCTGCATTTAAAACATGCAGTGTGTAGAAGTGCTCCAGCGTAACACAGAGTAACTTGTACTGCAGAAGGAAAACACTTGAGCCCTAAATCTGCTGGTTCCTTCCTTGTTGAGCTCCTCCTTCTAGCTTGGATTAGTAAGGTGATGTGAATTAACTTGGTGAATTCTGAGTACTGTGTAAGGCTTCATAGACTTAGCCTGTTCTCAGGTTGATTTCTTGGACTCTCCTCACTTAGATGTTTGCTGGAGAGCGACAGGTGGTAGGCTGCAGCCAGAGATACACAAGGAAAAACAGAAAAAGGCAGGACATGACAATCTTTCTTGCTGTGTTGGTGTTCACCCTCAGGTTCATGACCTGCCTTAGGTGGCTGTGAACATTCATAGCTTGTGTTCCATGCGATTTTGATTTCTTTTATTACAAAATCACTTTAATTAGTCTCATTCTAAAAACAAAAAAACAAAACACTTCCTCAGATACTGCTCAGGTTATTTTGCTGTAAATGATAATAAATATTTTTCATGTCTGTTAATACCAAGGGTGCTGTTTTGAATTTGAGGAGTAATATGGCTTTCAGGGTACTGGGACTGAGTTTTAACAGTAATACTGATTATACTGGTCTCATTAAAAAAAAAACAGACAAACAAACAACATTAGCCAGGTATTTTTTGGGTATGTTGAAATAATAATGGGACAGATTTTGTATTTTATGAATTGTTATTGACAGATGTCTTTCTTGATAATAGAGTTAGTGGTAGCAGTTGATTTCTGTTTTGAACTGCAAGATTGAACCTGCCCTTCAGGAAGATGGATAATTCTTTATCACTTGGGACAATATTTATTTTGGTTGTTTTTCCCCTTCTAGAGTGCTTCTGAAGAAATCTGGCTGTAAAATACCTAGAATTGAACTGGAAGAGATGGGACCTTCATTAGATCTGGTTATGAGGAGGACACATTTAGCTTCAGATGACCTTTATAAGCTATCTTTAAAACAACCAAAAGCCCTGAAGGTACGTACCTTCGAAAGTGCATTACTTTCAGCTCTATCTGTAAAGAAGAAAAAAAGCTGAAGTATTACTTATTGTATGTTTGACTAAAGCTGACTTTTATCTAGACCAGCTGAGATTTCTAGGGCCACAGCACTTCTGTGGTGATCAGCTGGCATCCAAACTCTCCTCTGGAAGCACTTAGAACATACAGCACAAATCTTCATCTCTAAACTCTAGACAACGTGCCCTTGCTTTTGGGCACTTGACTCTCGCCAGAGCTCCTGGGACTCTACTCAGAAATAGTAACATTGTTATTTCCTTACAGCCTAAGAAGAAGAAGAATATCTCCCATGATGTGTTTGGTACAACTTATGGTCGAATCCACATGCAGAAGCAAGATCTTAGTAAACTGCAGACGCGGAAAATGAAAGGGTTAAAAAAGAGGCCAGCAGAGAAGTTGGCTGAAGATGGCGGGGCTACTCCCAAAAAGTCAAAATCAACTTGATAGCCTGGAACAGCTTTGAAAACTCACTGTACCTTCAAATTTAGTATATATATATATGTATATGTAGTAATATAGGTTGTCAGACATAAAAGATTTAGCTGCTGTTAGCTTTAGTTTTATAAAAAACACCTTTTGAATCATTTGTCATTTTAAAGGCAACATTGGGGTATTCAGCTTTAACATGGAACTTGGTTATTTAAAATAAAAAATGTGATATGACTTCCTTAGTTTTCCAAAGCTGAGTATTTGTTCTCTTGGTATTAACAACTGTATGCTAGTCAAGCAGGTGACTCATTTCCCGAACAGTTTTCATAGAATGGTTTGGTTTGGAAGGGACCTTAAAGACCATCTAGTTGCAACCCCCCTGCCCTGGGCAGGGACACCTTCCACTAGACCAGGCTACTCAAGGCCCCATCCAACCTGGCCTTGAACACTTCTGAGGATGGGGCATCCCCAAGTTCTCGTGGGCAACCTGTTCCAGTGCCTCACCACCCTCAGAGTGAAGAATTTCTTTCTAATACTAATCTAAACCTACTCTCAGTTTAAAGCCATTCCCGCTTGTCCTGTCACCACATGCTCTTATAAGAAGTCCCTTTCCAGCTCTCTTGCAGGCTGCCATTAGTACTGGAAGGTGTTATAAGGTCTCCCTGGAGCCTTCTCCAGACTGAACAGCCTCAACTCTCTCAGCCTGTTGCCGTAGGAGAGATGCTCCAGCCCCCTGATCATCTTTGTGGCCCTCCTCTGGGCTTGCTTCAATAGGTTCACACGCTTGTTATGTTGGGGACTCCAGAGCTGGATGCAGTACTCCAGGTATGATCTCAGGAGCATGGAATAGAGGTGCAGAATCTCCTCCCTCAACCTGCTGGTCCCACTGCTTTTGATGCAGCCCAGGGTATGGTTGTGCTTCTGGGCTGTGAGCACACATTGCTGACTCATGTTGAGCTTCTTGTCCACCAACACCCCCAAGTCCTTCTCAATCCATTCATCTGTCAGCCTGTATTTGTGCTTGGGATTGCTCCAACCCAGGTGCAGGACCTTGCACTTGGCCTTGTTGAACTTCATGAGGTTTGCACAGTCCCACCTCTCCAGCCTGTCCAGGTCCCTCTGGATGGCATCCCTTCCCTCTAGCGTGTCAACCTCACCACACAGCTTGGTGTCATTGGCAGACTTGCTGAGGGTGCACTGTCCATGTTGCTGACAAAGATGTTAAACAGCACCAGCCCCACTACTGACCCCTGAGGGGCATCTTCACTTGGGACACCATCCCCTCCTTGTTGAGAACAAGGTCCATCATAGCACCTCTCCTTGTTGGCTGCTCTATCACTTGGAATTTGTCATCAGTGCACTCCAGGAATCTCATGGATTACTTATGTCCTGCTGTGCTGTCCCTCCAACCACCCTTGAGGTGGTTGAAGTCCCCTGTGATGACCAGGGCTTGTGAAGGTGAGGTTACCCCAGCCGTCTATAGAGGGACTCATCCACTCAGTGTTTCTGGTCAGGCAACCCAGTATAATGTCACCTGTCTCTGCCCTCTCTTTAATCCTTACCCATAAGCTTTTGGTTGGCTCCTTATCCATCCCCAAGCGGAGTTCCCTGCACTCCCTGATCACTGACATAGAGGGCTATGCTCCTTCCTCATCTCCGCTGCCTGTCCTTCCTAAAGAGCCTGTATCCTTTCATTCCAACCCTGCAGTTGTGGGAGCCATCCCACTAGGTCTCAGTGATGAAAATGGGATCATAGCCCTGCAGGTGTGTGCACATCTCTAACTCTTCTTATTTATCTCCCATGCTCTGTGTGTTAGCATAGAGGCATTTAAATTGGATCTCCACATAAGCGACTTACTGATAGCAGTCGCTGAAATTCTTCGGTGCTGCCCCTTAGGTGCTCTCCTGTTGACCTGCAACCCCTCTCCAGCCTTTGGGCATCTCTTGCTGGCATCAAGCTGGAAGGAGTGGGATAGATTGTTTCCCTTCCCCCAGTAACTTCAGTTTTATTGCTATTACGTTGGGAACCTTTCATCAATCAGTTCTTCTTGAAATTCCGTGCAGGACCAGAGCAGTGTATGTGCATAATATACACTTCTCTGTTCATTTATTGTTTATGTATTTCAGGTTTTGCACAACTGCAACACTCAATAAACTATAAACCATTTTCTACAGTGTGAACTCAATACATGTCTGATGCCATGCTATGCTTTTAACTGTTGCATCAAGCCCTGCTTTACACTGGCAGAATCGGGAATGATTAAGGTGTTTTTACTGTGTTCATCACCATGGTAACAAACTACCTGGTATTTACTTTAGGCATAAATGAAACCTTTACAGTTTGAATTTCAATCTTTGCTGCTTGATTTGTGCCCAGAATGGAAGTATGTGAAGCAACCACAAAAGGTACTTTTTTTTTAGATCTTTTTTCTTCTTACCCTGCTTTCCTCCCAAGTCTGTGCTCATGAATTAGTGAAGACTCAGCAAAAGACTTGGGTGAAGGGCATGAGAGTTTAAGAGTTCAGTGGGACTTTGGTGTGGTGTTCTGTTTTGGAACACATTGAAAAACCTGGCTATTTTACTTCTGCTTGTCTCTTTTGAAGAAGCCGTTACTCTGACCTTAAGCATAATTATAATAAAAGCATAATTAAGCATAATTATGATAAAAGTGTACACACACTTTATCATGAACACAGCAAGCTTGCTCGTCCTAGTTATGTTTTTAGTGCTTTATCTTTTCTTGCTAGTTTTCTAATCAGCTGAAAAGTCACATCAGAAATAGGCGATTTGTTATTTTCAATTGTCTTCTGCATCCTGGATGGAAGCTGCTGTGCAGCTTTGCTTTCCTTATGGGAAAGAGAGTCGAGCCATAACTGTGGCTGTGCAAATGCCACATGTGACGTTCTTGCTGTGTTCATTTGATAAAATTTGTAGTGTGAAAAAGGAGGGGCTTTACAGGTTTGGGATCACTATGGGGGTGCAAACATATTTATCATCAATATTATTTGCATGGCTCTCTCTAAATCCTTTTCTTCGATCTATAACCATGTGATTGAGAAATTGATGATTCCATAAGGTACTTCAGATTTGTATTTCCCACTGCATCTTTCTAAAGGACAAATCACTAGGCTTTTTTCTGAAAGCTGTGTTTGGTAATTGCTGTAGAAGAGCTGTACTAATGGGCATGCTGTCTTTTACAAGCTTAGACTTGTAAAAGTAATAGTAAAATACTGTAAGTTCATAAAAGCCAGCATGGCCATAGTTTAAAAGGCTGTAAGTTGTATTTTCTTAATTTGGAAGCTAATTTTGGTGCTTAATTTGGTGTTTAAAAACTTCATTTCTTAGCAGTAGCATAGACTATCTAACATCCTTGATGTAAAAAGTGAGACAGTTGTTCAGTAGAAGCCCCCAGATATATGGGTTTTGTTTAATACTGCTGCTGGGTTGCTCCTTGTATGAAGAGGAGTCTCAGGCAGGTGAGGGCTACTGTAGCTTCCAACACCTGAGTGTGGTTACTGTGCAGCTTCAGAGAGATGATAAATCCTTGGGCATGGGAAACCAGTCAGTGGGGAGAACCCAAGTGGGTTTATTCGCTCTTTGCAGGGTCTTTTGTCTCTCGTAACTAGAGGTGGAACTTGAAGTGTCTGATGTCCCACACCTGTAGCTGTTTGTGTGAATACCCTTTTATTTGTAGCTTTTGTCAAAGTTGTGCCATTTTGGTGCAAATTCTTGTGTGGGAAGTGGAAAAGCTCTCTCTTATTTTTCGTGGCAGAAATGAACCATTCTGATCTCTCTATGACAAGATAGGATGAAGCCAAATTGACAAAAGAGATCACCTCATGTCTTTCAGAGAAGTTTCAACCTTGATATGAAGCACTGATAGGCAGGTGGCTAATGCATATGGCATGTATAACAGCACCTCTGCATGGTAGGCAATTGCTACATTCCAAATATCTGATTTAACTCAAGGTGAGTGGCAATGGGAAGGCTAAGTATAACCTTTCTAGTGACATGATCTTATTTCCCAGAGTCTCTCAAAGTATAGGAAATTTGTCTGTAGCTGTGTGCATTGAGAACAGAACATGCAGTGCTCAAAGGGTAGCTGATGAAAGGGGCTTGCCTTACCTCAATTGCCCTTGCTTTCAGAGTTCACTAGGCTCTGAAAACACATAAACATGGCCCCAGGGTCTGCATGGCATGGGCAAGGCAAAACTGGCATGTTCATCCCTCTCCTCTGGCTTTCATCTTACCTCCCAGTGCACTGGAGATAACTTTATTTATGGGTTGAGCATAGTAATTGCTTTGGTTTCAAGAAAATCCCTGTGGGCAAAGCGTGGCTCCCGAGGCTGTACCTATATGGTAAAACAGAGTTAGAGTTGTAAATCAGCAGTCAAGCCTGTGCTCTCTTTAGTCTAACTGGTAGGATGGTAAGGGCAAGGAAGGTATGATTTGAGCTTTCTGTGGACCCTCGGTCCATGTGCTGATGTTGCCCAGCTGTGCTGGTGTCTTCATTGCTGCTGTTAACTAGTCTACTGTGTCATTATAAATAACTAACAATATACATATAATTCATAGCCTATCTGCACTGTAAGTTTACTTGGCTGTTTTTTGTGTGGAGGAATTATAAAAAGTAGCAAGAGAGGTAGATACTGAGTGTCAAAACCCGCTAGGTTCTTGGGATTCCTGCATTTTTGGGAATCCATCCTGGGTGCACACCATCACAGCCTTAGCTCTGTGCCAGTGTAGGCTGACAGACTGAGCACTGAGAGCAATGAGTGCTATGTATTTCAAAAGAGCATATGAACTCCCTTCTCCTTCCGGGATTTTGTAGGTTTGAGTTTATCTTTACAGTTCCTTAGCAACCTTATTTGTTTTCAGTAAGTGCTTTCTGGGTTTGATTGTGAGAGATTCCTCCCCCACTGGCTTGGTTGCACCTGGGAAGGGTTAGAAAAGAGTGTGAAAAGAGGACATGGCAGACACACTGGGTAGTGCACTGACTGCTGCATCCTCCAGCCAGAGGAAAAAAGGCTGAGCATTGTTTATTCTAGATACTATCAAATATAGGGGAGCAGGGTAAGGAGACTAGAGCAGAACTGTTAGAGACATTTTCATTATTAAAGAGAGGAAAGTGGAAAATGTTAGCTATGCATGATATATATAACATAGCCATACATAATACATGTTGACATGTGTGTTACACACGGTGCAGAGAGTTCTCCCATGTCCCCAAGCACAATTTATCTCCTTTTGAAATCTGCTAAAGTGCTTCTAGCAGTGCTGACACATCCCAGATGCAATCCAAAGGCATAGCTGAGAAATAGGTCAGTTGCATGAGAAGTCAGGTTTCCTAAAAATGTACAAGGAAAAGAGACATGAGGCTTCTGAATGTGAAGTCTCTGTGGGATTGCCTTCCTAAATGGGTGAATGTTCAAAGTTAACAATATGGCTAACATTGTATAGGAAAAACTGCTTTGCTGTCACACTACTACGTAGAACATAGTAAGGAGAAGTTGTCAAAAACTCCAAAACTTTGGGAGGATGTGATTTCTGAGAGACCTACCTGATGAGAATGGGAATCAACTATCTTGGAGATCATGGTAGGCAGGAGGGATCTAAGTACTGTGTGGGCAAAGAAATGAAGGTGGGCGTTGGGAAAGGAAAAATTTATAGGTAATCTGGGATTAAGGCTTATCCTAAATAACATGGGAATCATCTACTCAGAGCAATCGGTGAACACAGTAGATATTCACTGATCAAGAAAGTTCTAAGACATCTCAAGTTCCTTGTTTGTTCTTCTTTTCTTTGACTTTCAGTCATATTCTCTCTACTTGATCTCCCCTGCCCCACCTCCTGCTTATGTAACATAAGCACGGAGTAATTCAGGGGAAGTAAATGTAAAGTTTTGAGTAGAACTTAGCAGAGAATATACATGGTTAACGACATTCCCCCAAAATCTCATTTTATTCCTCTTTTCCCCTTGATAATCCCATAAGTCTTCCTGTGATGTAACACAACACCTATGACATATGGATTTCTCACTTGTTTCATGATCCTGAAGTATGCCCATGTGGGCCCTGTCTCCTGCTTTGATTGCTGCAAATTTCTCCTCTTGACTTCCTTCACTCTCACAGCCTCCAAACCAAACCAGACACAGCTGCAGTGACCCGTTTCCTATTGTTTGTCCAGACCATCTTTGTGCTGGCAAGAACTTGAGTTTCTTGTTCTTTATTGTTTATGCACAATAAACTCTGTTTTTCACATATACAGTGCTGCAATGCAAAGTAAGATGAACTTCAAAATCTATGTTTATCTCCCTCTTTCCTGACATTAGCATGTACTCTGTGGAGAAGGCAGTGCTCAGCAGGCATGCAGTGAAAGGGCCTTCACTTAAGACCAAGCTCTGTGTGATCAATACTAAGGCTGATTTAGGTGCTGAAGTTATTTCTCCTCCTTTTAAATCTGCAAAATTAAACCACTGATCACTACTGCTGGCCTCTAGGCAGGAGAATTACTGGTACTGCTTTATGCTCTGGAATTATTGCTGCAACTCTAGCTGTAGAGAGGCATGCTGGGGCCTAGCATCATCTTTTGCCGAAATATAGTTTAAAAGCCTCTTCCCTCTCTGCTTGTTTTTCAGATAAAGGCATATTCTTCATTCTAAGTCATGGTTTCTCTCTTTCTAATCCAAAGAATTCCACGAGTAGTTACATCTTTTCAGTTTTAAGTGCAAGTTACTAATGTTTTTCTCCAGTGGCAACTGAGCTCCTTGGCTCAGAAGCTGTTTTCTCCTCTGGAGGAAGGTGAGGAAGGGAATGCAGAAGTGAGGTGGAAGAAAAAATTCAGGCAAAATGTCTCCTCTTTCTCCTGGTGTGTCATCCTCTTGTGTGTGACAGGAACTAGTCTGCCAACGCAACAAAGAAATGTAAAATATTTAGCAGTACAAATTCACCCCAAACGTGTCTAAGTTAAACTCTCCTGATTCTCATGAACAAGGATCTGTTTGGCATGAGTCACTGCCAAAGATGGGCAGTCACAGCTGCTGTATCAGGGAGTTTGTACTGGGACAGCTTGCTGCAAAGAGTGTGATGAAGAACTTGCATTTGCCTCCCATAACCACCTTTTTTTTTTTCAATGAAAACATATTATTATGAAGAATTAATGAGGCTCTCCAAAGTGCACATAGAGCATGCCAATAAATAGTAATGAACTTTTAATTCATAAGAGATGATAAATTTCAGCTCCTGCTGGCTTACTTTGCATACAGAAATAATTCCTTGCTCAGTAGGGTTATTTGAAAGAAATGTTAGACAGGCTTTATATTTTATGTCTTGAAAAGAAGTTTGTAGGTGGTTTTCTTTTTTTTTTTCTTTCTTCTCCTTTCTTCTCTGAACATACCTGAGATACCTAAGGGCTTCTAGGGTATTGTAGGCAAACAGCTGTACTACTCAAGTGCACTCTGTGGTTGATGAGTGAGGGGTTTCTGTTTGTGTTTCAGATGCTCGTCTCTTCAGAGCTGAGCAGAAAGGCACACTCAAAGATTCAGAGACCTGGTAACTGCTGAGTGTTTCCTTCTTGCTTTCCTTCCAGGGAGAGAGGGATACCCACCCTTCCTGCCATTAGCCTTCCCCAATTTCTCAGAGGCAGTAGGTCATACATAATGATATTTCTTTGAAAAAAAACCCAAACCCACAAACCAAACACTTTATAGATAACACCATGTGGGGAGTTCAGCAGCGGTGCTGACTTAAGGAGTTTGGAAAGTGCAGCTGTTTACGGGACTGGCAACCAGGTCAGGGAATTGAACTCGCTGGAAAAGGTGGAGGGGGGAGGAGGGGAAAGGGGGCTTGCTTTGTTTTGAAGCCTACATCAGCTCCCTGATCTGACTCACAGCACAGTTAGGTGGTGGACTGCTGCACTGGAGGGGAAGTAAAAGGCTTGGGGTGGGACAGGAGATATGAGGGAACTCCTGCCTTGTGTTGCTGCTTAGAGTAATATCTGTAAGATGGTGCCCAGGTTTTGAGAATTACTATGGTTCTGAGTTTGTTCTTCAGGAAACCAATGGGGGTTTTCGGGACCTATATTTGCCAGTAAGCTTCATCACAACTTTCCTGATGAAGATCACTTTTAACACTATTTTACAGATGTGACAGCAAAAGTTAACTGACTTTTTCCAAATGGATTTGCTTTGGGAACCAAGGTAAAATGTGAAAGTTGTGAGTTCCTTGTTGGTGTGGGCTCTGTTGGTGGCTTTCATGTACCTCCCTGTGGCTGAAGCCTGTGCTGTCTGTGCTGTGGTGGAGCTGGCACGGCTGCGAGCAGCACTTGGTCAGGAAGAAGTTGACCTAAGTAGAACCGCTTAGGATTTTTGATTTTCTTTGCAAAGAAAACCTCTCAGAAATGCTGAGGTTTTTCAACAAAGATCGACACCACCCAGCCCTAGTCAGTCATAAGAGAGATGCCAGGTCATTCTGTGTGCCTTTTAGCAAAACATGAAGAAATCTGTACAGATTGGTTTTAAGGCAACCTTCAAAATATTCAGGAAACTTCTCCTTTCCATCAGGAGTAATCTTCTGATAAAACTCCTCATGTGGCCTCTGGTTTAGATGAAAGTGTTTTCTATGCTATAAAGATTTTTCAACACACTTCTTTTCCCTCTGATGCTATGGAGCCATGGCCATGAACAAGACTTTCTGAGCTGTGTTAAATGATTTTGTTTAATGAACTTGAATAAAAGATCAAATTGGGCTTATTCTAGTCTGAGCATGATCAGAAATACTGCATGATATATTATGCTTGGAAACCTAACACTACATTCTAGCATGAGCCTCAGGTCTTTTGAAGGCAGATTTAGTTGTTTTCTCCAGTTATGAAAAATATTTTAAACTTCATTTAAATTCCATTAGACCCATGTTGGTGTTTTCAGGATGCAATAGCTGATTAGGTTCTCAGTTACTTTTAATTCCTGGAAGGAAATCTATTCTGTGGCTTATGTGGTAAAGTGACTGAAGAGTTTAAGTGTGTATAGACAAAATTAAGGAAAAAGTATAGTTATAGTAATATTATGAAAAAGTTAAAGGTGAAATGCTTTCTCAGCATGCAGGCTGCAAAGGACACAATAAACCTACCCGAAAGATGGTCTCGTGCATGAGATTCTGTCAAAGGGAATTCTTGTTCCTTTAGAGACTCATGCTTGTGGCAGGAGATTTATGCCACCTGACTGGTATGTCTGGAGAAAAAGATGTTTTAAATGTTAGCAGAGAAGAAGTAAAAAATTTGTCAAAACTTGTGGTTTATTAAAATGGTGCCAACATTTGGTCAGAGACAGCTACACTAGACTTGTAATCGATTCTGGGAGCTGAGTTTACAGGAAAGTTTTGTCATTCTACTAAAAAGTAGAACAGGATGAACTTTTCAACTTAGTAGGTAAAGAGCTAGTTTCCATGGGCCTAGCTCTGTCAGCAAAACAAATGAGTGCTGAGAAAGAACAGGCAAACTATTAAGACAAGGCAGTAGCAGAGGTGTTGTCTCACAGCGAAAGCCAGATGACTGCAATCAGAAACTTTCTGGTCTTCTATGTCCCCTCTTGGACATTGAACTAGACACATGACTTGGAAGACAGGAAAAGGAGAGATAAAAACTTATATGATACATAATCACATCTGCAAAAATAATTTTGCAACTTCTATGAAAAGTGTTTTTTCTTGCAGTGGAGAAAGAATCATCTGTGTGCAATCACCTGCCCTTCCCAAACCCATGCTGGCTGGGTCTGATCCCTTGTCCATCCTGTAGGTGCTGTAGTTCATAAAGTTCCTGAGCTGGAAGTAATCTCCAGTTTGTTGTGTTTTGTTGTTACTGCATCTTTCTTTTCTGACTCTTCTCATTGTTTGGTTAAGCATGCAATTTTGGCATCTTAAACACCCTGTATTGATTAGTTTCATAATTCAGTTTTGTTGAGTGACATAGAAATTACTGGATTAAACTGGAGGCCTGATCATATTCTTGGATCTTCCTTGGGTCTTTTATTTGCGAGTTAGCAGATAAACATTTTCTTTCAACTGTTTCATGCCAGTCATGACTTTACATGCCTCAGTTTCTTTACTGATTTCTTTCCCAAGCTGAAGAGTTTGATCAGTTTAAATGCTTTTCACACACAAACGGTAACATATTGTTTATTTGTCCTCCTTGTACTCTTTCTAGTTCTGTTATATTCTTTCTGAGAAAGGAATTTTATGTAATATCAAAGGTATTTTTGTACGACTAATTCTGACGTGTTTGGCACTTCCTTTTTTATTTTCTCTTCTTAGTAATGATTAATGTTCAGCTGGAGGCTGAATGTTTACATGCAGCATGGTCTTGGCAATGCCAATATCAGCAGATGAAAGTGCTGCAGAAAAAAGAGGACCCTTCCAAAAAAACTGCTGCTGGGGCTTTTGCTCAGCTGCAGACTTGGATATATGGTGCTTAGGTACATGATGTAGCGGTGGACTCAGCAGTATAATGTTTATGGTTGCACTCAATAATCTTAAAGGTCTTTTCCAACCTAAATGATTCTATGATTTTATATACCTGTTAGACATTGTTTAGGGAGCTATTGCTGCCACAGAAATAACCAAAATAAAACCAAGATCTCTCTTCTCAAATAAACTTTCAAATTATAATAATATACCAGGGACCATTATTTTATGTACCTGGAGAAGGGTTTTTTCACATTGATGTTTCTCAGTATCTAATTTAACCTGCTATTTTTCTTCCCAGTTACTGGCTATATTCAAATTCTTCCACAGCTTGTAGTTTGATAACATGATATGACAAAGTTTGATGATGATGTTGGATAAATTGGTGTGTAAATGAATGCCACCTGCAAAAGTATCCAGAAGAATCTTGTGAGGGTGAGGGTGCATTCTAATGCCATTCAAATTATGTGTTGTATGTACAAATGATGAACAAAGCTGACACTAGCTTAAAAAAAAGGGAATAAGACCTTGCAATTGTAGTAGAGGGGGAAAGAGTTATCCTGATACTTACAGCCAAAAAGGAAATCAAATGTTAAGAATTAGTATGGGAAAATAAGAATGAATAGGAGGAAAATGAAACCAAGGATAAAAATTTGATGCTGTATAAATTCAAAGTATGCCCATATCCTGACTGCTGTGTGCAGTTCAGCTATGCCTGTCCTCCACCTTGAAAAGGATTGTAAGAGAACTAGTTCAGAGAAAGTGAAAGATGATCTCAAAATATGGAATGGCTTCTACAGGAAGAATGAATGAACAATCTCTTCTACCTGGAAAAGATATAACTGAAGGGGAATATTGCAAAAATATATGTATTCATGAATGACATGGAGATCACAGAATAATTTAGGCTGGAAAAGACCTCGAAGAGCATCAAGTCCAACTATTAACCCAGCACTGCTACATCCAACACTAAGTCATGTCCCAAGTGCATAATCCACGTCTTTTAAATACCTCCAGTGATGGTGATTCAACCACTTCCCTGAGCAGCCTGTTCCAATGCTTGACAACCCTTTTTGTGAAGAAATTGTTCCCAATACCCAATCTAAACTTCCCCTGGTGCAACTTCAAGCCATTTTATCCTGTCCTAGATGTTCTTGTATGGGAAAAGACAGTTAATTTGGGACTAGCCAATGAAAAAAATAGATGGTACATAAAAGAATGCAACTTTTTAACACAGGCGGTTAAGCTATGGAACTCCTGCTAGAAAATATGAGTGACAGGAAAAAAAAGTCCATTTATCATAATTCCACTAAGGCTGGGGAATACTAAGAGGAAGTTACTGCTTTACTTCTTTGTCAACCACCTGTGCAGTGGGATGGTCTGCACCGGCATGCAGCTCATGAATAACATTGAACTGGAGAAAGCAGACACTCTGCTGGAGGGCAGGATAGGTCATTCCTCTATTTTAGCAAGTTTCTTCGAAATGGCCAACAAGAACCTCATGGAGTTCAATAAAGGTAGAGGCAAGATCCTGCACCTGGGATGTCATAAGCCATGCACCAGTGCAGGGTGGAATACAGAGGATAAAAATTAGCTTTGCAGAAAGGTTCTGGTGAGCAATCAGATAATTAGGCATCTGCAGTTTCTCTTGCAGCAACGAGGACTAACTGATCTGTATTATCAAGAGCACAGCCAGTAGGTTGAGGAAAATTAAACCTTTGCATCTGTGTTTCCCAAGACTTGTCATACCTTTCCACTTGCTCTGTCTTGTCTTGACTTCAGAGAGGTAGAATTGTTCTGAGTGGGTGAAGCAGGAGAAGTCAAGCAGCTGGGACAGATGTGAGGGCCTGCACTGGGGTCAAGGATGTGTGCCCAATGGGCTGGAGTTTCTTGGAGTAATACAGCTGAGGATGTAGAAGAGTGTGAGAGTTAATACAGTTGGTATGAAAGAAAGTTTAAGGAAGGATGGGGAAGAAGACTGAAGATGTCAGGGCTTCTGAATTGAAAGGATGAGGAGAAGTGGTTTGACTCTGAGAGCTGGGGGGCGTTGTGAAAAGAGTTTGGAGATAAAAGGGCTTGGGAGATAAAAAAGTCACAGCTGTGAAAAAGCAGATGAAAGAGGAGAGTCAGGGGATGAGCATGCTGTGCTATATAGGATTTGGGGTGAAAATGGGCAGGGAATATTGTGGTGCTTCCCTGATCCCTCTAACCAGCTCTGATCTGGACATGGAAATTCGCAGAGACCTGGCCTTCCTCTCCCAGCAGCAAGGGTTTTGTCACCCCTACCTTCTCTTTTTGCCACTCAAAAGTATAAAAATTAGAGTGTCATTTCCAGATGAGAAGATAAAAATAGTTTTACCGGCTATCTATTTTTAAATCAACACCTCAATAAACCATAGTAATGTCATGGATCCCCCAAACTCATCTTCTCTACAGTTTTTCTCCTCCTTTTCCAGTGTGACAAGGAGAAGTATGCGCACACTTCTGTCCCAGTGGGCAGACTCGCCTGCCAGTTGCACTGTCTCCTTTGTTCAAATCCATTTCCAAATTTAGCCAGAGAGAAGTAGTAATAAATTGTGGACAAAGCCCATTCTCGGCTTGGCCGGTAGATGGCAATTCCTGCTCTGTAAGATATCCTTAGGTGGCCTTCAAGGCATACAGAAACAGGAGTTTGCAGTAGTTGAGTATCTGTAATTTATATTGAGCACAAAAACACCTCTGGAAATTGAATTCAGGTTTCCTGTCAGCTACTAACAGATCAGATGCCAGAGCTATTCAGTGTGTGAAACAAGTGCTGTCAGACACTGAGGAGAAAAGAACTTCATATTGTTTTGTTCACTCAGCAGTTAACTCTGTTTCATTACCATAACAGGCAGCACAGGAATTTTGGTCTCGTTTTAAAGGTATTGCAGAAACTACATTGTTTTGGGGATGTGTCCTGTCACATCAAATGGTCCTGATATGCATTGACATGGAAAGTTGAAATTAAAGTTAATGTAAGTGGGTGTTTTCTACTGTTGTTACAGATCTACAGGAAATGACCTGTTTAATTTCATAAGAAAAAATAGCAGAGCATGCAGGTACAGATAATATATGTATTAAATTACAAACTTCTGGAACAGATTAGCAGAGAAGGCTGCTGCAGAAAAATCAATATAAACTTGCATTACGTTCTTTGCTGTATAAGGAGAAAGTTTCAGGAATGATATAAAAAGCTAGCAAGGCAGAACAATGGTTAATGGACAAATACACTGACATTTTCCTTTCCTAGCCCAAATTTCTCTTTCATTTTCACAGTGAAATGGCTCTGTATAGCTAACTACAACGTGATACATTTGTTATTTAGGGAATGTTGTGAGTTTTTATGTCTCAGGAGTGGTAACTCCCAATGTAGGGAGGAGGAAGGGTTAAGAAGAGAGTCCAAGCTGGCATCACAGATTGGTTCCTAACTATCATGCTGACTGGATGAGAAAGGGGTACAGAAGTTCTCAGTAAGTATTGGGGAAAACATTTCTTAAATCATTCCCTGGTGACCTTTTTGCCTGGAGAATCTTAAATAGGATATGAAGCAAGCTTTACCTACCTTTGTGTGGCTCGAAGTTTAGTTGCCCTGATGTGAGACTGAGGCCTGAAGGAAGAAAAAAAGGAAAATTATTGGAAGAGGTACTAGGGGTCCTGCCAAAAAGGCCTGGTTTGCTTTTAAACATTGAATATTTGAGACTGATCAAAAGACTGATCAAAATATGTTTTACTTTCCAGTCGTACTGATACGATTGAACTATAACGGGAGAATTCGTTCCTAGTCTGAGAGTGTGAATAACACCCACTTGCGTGTAACAAAACACTTCAGTTTTTGATTCAAGGACCTCTCCTGAGCTATTGCAGATACACCAGAAGCGTGCAAAGTCTGCCTTTGTGTTTCTATCGTTAGTGGTCTGTGCTCTGTGACACCTCGAGTTACAAGTCTTCTCCTTCTCATAAAAGAAAGTGCTTCCTTGAGTAAGAGAAAGTCTGTACCGCCACAAACAAGGCAGCTGAAGAAGAAGTCTAGAGGGGCTGTCTGGCCTCAGACTTCAAAGGAAGGCCAGGATTTGCTGGTGGTGAATAGTTTAGGCAGACTGCAGGGACTATGTTCAAAAATTTGTTTAAAAACAAACAAACCTGTAACTCTTACATGGTCATGGGTAAGAAATTCTTGTACTAAGCCTATGCCCCTTACTTTAACATCAAAATTTGTTCTGAAAACTGTTAGGAAGCCATGTTTTAGGAAAGAGGAAGATAGAGTCAGGAGGAATTTCTCCAAGTAATTAAGTGGGTTGGTTTGGGGGTAAGAGACAGAAGAGGCTCATGGTGGTGAGAATGGAATTAAACAAGGAACCTGCATCTGGAGATTTGCTCGAGAAATCCAGAGTTAGAACGCTGGGTCTATCTGTATCAGCAAAACTTTGAAATGTGAGAGATTGTGTTTGGATACAACCATGATAAGATAATGTCTAACCAGAGAACATACATCAACCCTCCTGTGACAACTAGTGCTTCCAGCTAATATCTCATGCATATATTGCTTTCCAAAAGGAGAGTGACATTTCATCTTTTCAAGAAGCACACATCTGGACTGGAGACAGTCAGAAGTCCATCTCTCTCACATTGCTCCTGCATATCAGGAATATCTAGGTGGAGAAAAGTGCCACTCAAATCCCCTTGGAAGTTACCCTAAAATATCAGTGCTACTGTGAAAGCTGAAGTCAAACACGTTGGGGTTTTCTGTTAGTGTTCGTAATTCCTGGCTATGCTTGGTTTCATTGCACAACCAAAAAACTACTTTTTCCAACCAATAGCCTTGCAAAGTCGTAATGAAAACAGAAAATACTGTGTACTTTGGCTGAGGTATTACCAGCCATAAAGATCTGGCAACTGCAACTTGTGTAACAATCTTGCTAATTGTATTTAAATTGGAGTGAATCAACCCTCCCAACACTGAATAAACGACAACTTTATTTTTCCCCAGGAGAAAAGCAGATAGGAGACTGGATATATACAGGTGAGTAGGGTTTTACCAAGTGATTCCACACCAAAATTTGACACAATGTTAACTATTCCCATTCCCTAGGCGGGTGCAAGTTATTACATTGTATAAAGTAAAAGACAGTCTGAAGTTAAAGCTCTGTAGTTACTCCTCAGTATTTCATATGGGAACAGTCTTACGTGGGAATAATTTCTTTTCTTCTTTTTCAAGTTTTTTCACATGTCCGTGATATATTAAACTAATTTATGAAAAGATAAGCCCTCTTCTATATGTGGATATGTACTGGCATGAATAAGAAAGGATTGATAGTCCCCTAGCTTCTGCTTTTGTACTGACTGGTGGCAGTACATCAAACATCCTGCAGAAATACAATTAGTAAAATGCCTTAAGATCACAGGAACTACAAAATTACAGTGTCTGGGAACAAAGTGGGTCATAAAAGGTTAGAAAACATTATTTCTGTAAAAATAAGGGTCCTGAGTTATTTGTAAGATCACATCCTTATGTCAGTGGTGACTTTCTTAGTGAGAATACTAGGTATGTTTGGATAATACAGAAACCTGAGATGACTTAATGATTAATAATGCTATTCTCCATAGCAAATTTACCTCAAATAGAAGAACTGTACACAGTTGAGTACACAGTTTTCATTATAGGTCTTACTAATCGTAAAATCCTGTTAGTACACAGCAGTATCCTTCAGTAAATTCCAGCAAAGTGAATTCTTAAACTGTGATACCACTCTTTGTGTATGGTTATAAATCAGTTTTCTAAGTGTCTGGGAATCATTCATGTGGTTTAAATGGCTTGGATTTATATCATCTTATTGCTTATTTGGCCCAATTTGAGTACGTGAGCTTTCCCTTAAAGGGTGGTACTCTGTGTGCTGTATTATTTTAACAGTTGGCAACTTTTTAAAGGTTTAGAAGATGCTACTTAAGGAGCTACTTAGAGGAGTTGAAGGCTTTTAGTAAGATAATTAGGTAGAGTGTAATTTAATTTTAAATATTACTATCCCAGAGAGCTTAAATAAGATGACCTTGATTTCACCCTGGTGAGGGAAGGAGGGAAGACTCACCTTTTCCTTTCAAGTGTTTCTAACTAAAATGTAAGACACATATGGCCACTTAGGTAGTTAGACATTTTATATGCTGAACAATTCTACCTGAAAACTGATACTGCATCAGTTATGTCACATTCCTGTGATCAGAAGCTTCTGTAATGCAAAATCTTTCCATGGTCTTTCTTTTAAATAATTGGGAGGATCATTATGATGACAAAGCAAAATGATTATTAATTTTATCTGTCTTGGGGAATGCAGTTAGGTTTTCCTGAGAGAAATCTTAGTCTATTTGCATCCCTTGATTTACCAAAAATGCTGTTTCAGAGGGAATACAAATAGCACTGGGATCTACTGAATCTGAGTGATATACATCTGGCTTTCAAGTAAATGCTGCACGACGAATGACCAGCTATAGGGTAACATAGTAGTCCTTATGGGCAAGGCTAGCAGGGGCAGTGCATTGTCTCTCTCAGCCTAAGCAATATGGAAGGCAATTTAGGATTCCTTAATGAAATTTATTTGTGTGAATATATCCTATACTATAAAATCCTTCTTTCTGTATTAATTTATTCTATTTCTGTATGTAAAGTAAGGGTTATCCCATTAATCTGGTAGGGATGGATTTTATCAGAGTATAAATAGAAAGTGCAGGGCCTATGTGTGTGGTTACTTTTCAACAGCTGGAATATTTTTACTTAGCCACAAAGTAAATACATATTTAGAGGAAGGCCATTGATACAGGATTTATTTAACTTAAAGATAATACACCCTGTCAATACAAGGATTAATTTAGTTCTGCTTTTGAAAGAGAGGATATATTTGATGGTGTTTATTTCAGGAAATACAGTCATTGCTAACTAAATGAGGCATTTCCATGTGCCTTTTTTTTTTAAATCTGTTTTGCACATATTATCATATATGGGATGAATTGTGGGTTAAATAACCTATCAATTGGAGAAAAGTGAACGAGAGATGGTACGTAAATTTTTTTCTGAGCTGACCTGCAACAGACTAGATTTTTTTCTTGTGGGATACTTGACTTCAAATTCAGGATTTGAGATAGTAGTTAAGAAATAAATGTAGACTGAGGACAATAATTTAGGAAAAAGAAATTGGAAAAAGATTGCTTTTCTGTTAATCTTTCATATATTAAAACAACTATTTTATTTGTGAGTACAAAAGTAGAATGAAATTAAGTCTTTTTGTGCCAGCTATGGGGTAGCTGCATGAAGTTATTTTTAATATATTTAATGTCCTATATAGTTTAAGTATTTCAATGCAAATATATACAACCCCAAACTATTCTTTGCTATATTTAGTACTCTTATACTACTCTTAAAATGTCACATTTTTTTTAATAGTGTATTTCTCAACACAAATATGTTCAATTTGCAAAGGCAAGTAGACTTTCTACATGGAAGACTTTGTTAACAATTTTCGTATGCCTTAATATTTGAATTGACTCACTTAGATACATAGTTTTGCTTACCTACTAAGTAAAATGCTGACATTGTTGTAAATCATACCTTAAAATGGGGCTACTAACACCTGCTAACCCTTGCTATAGCCTTTAATGCAGAAACAGTTTTGAAGTGACAAATAGAAAGTTATGATAAACAAAGTTTATTTAACTTCCATAGCAACTAGAATTCTTAAAAATCAAGTGAGTGAGAGTAGTGTCGCTTGTATTCCTAGTGGTTCATTACTCCAGGTAGTACTGGCAGAGGTACTAGCTTTTTGCTTTTTGGACTTTTTGCAACCTGAAATGTCAGTTGACTGATGACTGAGTAAACAACCAAAATCTGCTTCTAGACAACAATTGGATTGGGTTTATTTGACAAAACATTTTCTTCTAGGGTGCTCCAAACTTTTGTTGGAAACAAAATTGAGTTCTTGAGATTGCAAAGGTGGTCTGGAAGATATCAAGTCTATGTAAAACAAAGAAGGAACTCTGAGTTGCTTAAATCCTATGATAATGCATGTAATATGAAATACTTGACCTGGATTATGGTATCAAACCAAACCTGAAGACAGCCTAAAACAATGACTTGAAGCAGTTCCTGCTCATTCGAAAACTTTGAAGATGAATGATGTTACCAACAGTGTTAGCTATTTCACTGCCAAGAAGGAGGTGAATGATCATGCTAGGAGAATGTATTCTTAATGCTTCCTCATTTAGCAATATGATCAAAACAAATTCCATGTTTGAGGTCAGAATAAAAATTATCTTAAATTGTTCTTCAACTTAATATACAAGGGTGGGATTAATTTCACCAAATTTTAGGTATCTAGAGTTCTCATTTGTACATCTAAGCTAGTCATCTGGGCTCCTTCAATATCAGTTATCATAAATGTTAATGTTTGAAGTAATTGTGCCCCCGTCCCTGTACAGTCACAAGGTAGGCTAGAGGAATACTACACCAAAAGTCTACCATCAAAAACTTAGCTTTGTACAACTGGAGATTTACAGGGGCAGAGGGCTTTTACAGGTAATGCCTGCCACTTTCTTTCACTTGCCTACCTTTAATAATAGCTCTGTGTTAACTATGTTCCAGACAATAATCTGTCTAGTCCCATCCACACTTCACTGAATAATGAACTAAACCTAAAATTAATTTGTAATGGAGCCGGCCTGAGCCATAATCCATGCTTTAGGTGAACCTAAAAAAGGAAAATGTTAAGTCTGGAACTGATGTTTTAAATAAATATAGAAATGGGAATTGGATGTGTTGCTTTTCCTTTGCTTCACTAGTTAGATTTTTAGGCTAATTCCTTTCTCTCTCTCATTCTGCTTGGTATTTCTGTTGCTAAAGCACAAACAAGAAACTAGCTATTATTGAATTAGGAAGGAACCTATATCTTGACAACTAATAGCAGTTTAGGAAACTTCTACTGTAGGTATTATCAAATTAAGGCTAGATGCTCCCAACACTTCCCACAGTAAACAAATAAAATCTGTGGGTTTTATCTTTGAGAATGTGACTCATTTGCTCAGCAATCAGATGCAGCCCTTGTACTTCATACGACTCAGCTGGAGCCCAGTCTGAAACATCAGTAGAACATCCTGTCTGGCTGAGAGATGCATAAACACTGCTTACTGAATGGGATTTAATGTAATGTTGATCTTCACACAGTTGGCAATACCATATGTTTTTGTGTTTTAATGGTTATCCTGTTTATCTCATCTTTCTGATTTAGGTCCAAATCCTTCTGCTGAATAGGTGTCTTACTTATACTAGCTGAAAATTATACAACAAAAAAGCTTCATCATTAAGAGCATGCGTTAGTCTAAGTGGTCACAAATTTTTTTGTTAGCTTCATGTCTTCTGTATAGTTCCTCAATCTCTTGTGTTTGTATCTATTGTACTGCTTGTAGCAAATTGTGATAAAGTTAGGCATTTTACTGAAAATCTTTTTTTTTTCCTGGATGATGTAGGTATACCCTTGTCATTGATTACAGTACAAATTCGAATCAGATTAATGGAATAAGGAAGAATTAAACTCTCTTAACATGTACTCTCCAGGCTTTGCATCCTGTTCAATTTACCTTCGCAGAATACTACATAATTTTGAAACACTCTACAGATATAATGGTTTATGGAAAAGTCTTGGTGTGTCACTAGCAGAGTACTTCAACAATAAAGGTAATTTTTTTGAAGTCATTGGCAATTGAAATATTCCTTATGGTCGAAGAAAATGCTGCATGTGAGAGCTACTGAAGCAGTGGTCTATTTTCAATAGCTTGTGAGAAAACAAGTGAATGTTTAGTGGGAAGCTGGCTACAGTTCCAGATAGGGTTGCAGAAGATGCCATTTTGTGGTCTCTGGGGCTTTTGAGAGCCCACAGGTGACAGGGCAAATTCCTCCTTTGGCACTGGCCTTTATGTATTGATCCTAAAAGAGGCACAACCTAAGTGCCATCATAGCAGATGTCTGTCGCAAAGCATTATGTCTTTCGCATGCACGGTTGCTGTCTGTTATCAGCTGTAAGGTATTAATAAAACATGTAAAATAAGTACATTACTATAAACAGGAACACATCTTAGACAAACCCAAGGTTTTTCTTACATCACATTTCTCAGCTTATCCACCCTCTCTTGATTTTTTTCCACTTTTCTCTCTGTTTTGCCATTGATTTCATGATTCTTTTTCTTGTTCTTGGGAACTACCAGGAAAATAGCTGAGATCTCAAGAGATTTCTCTCAAAATGGAAGAGGTTTAGCTCTTGACAGGAGCAGAGTGTACCAAAGTTTCCCTAGATATCTACTTGAGGCCCATAAAGGAAGGCCCCATGTGCCCTAATTTAAAAAAAATAAATAAAAATTTAAGTTTAGATAGATAACAATAGGACAACAAGGAATAGAATATGGAAGAAACATTCAGAACAGATATAGACATCAAATTTATAAAACCTGTATATTCTGAAGAATCAGATTTTATGACTCTCTATTCCCAAATGTGAGGAGAAAAGGAAAATAATTAGTTCATACTAATCAGGGTATAAAAAACACTCAATGACTGGAAAATAGAATTTGTTTCCAAAAATGCACAGAAGTGGAAGCTTTTCACAATACATTCACAATGGGTTTTTTCGAATACACATCCTTTATCTTAAAGACTGGGGGAGTTGTTACAGTGTTTGTAGGAAACAGGGAAATGAAATGCAGTACCTAAATATTACACTGAAAAACGTGCAGAGAAGGAATTACTCTTGTGCTTAACTGAATACTGTCCAAAACTGAAAAAATATCTGGTTCTTCCCTCCGGCTGATTTGACTACCTATCACACAGTTTGCAGCCCCCATTCAGGGAGGTAGGTGAAGTAATCTGAGGAGTCTAACTAAAAGTTAGAAATATATAATGTTGCACTGGCAGAACTGTGCTCCTTTGTATCAATCGTATTAAGATCCAGTCTTGGATTCTGCCTTTGTCTATTCTTACGCAACCGAAAGTTTAATTAAGTTAATCATTGCTGGCAAACGTAATGAAGGTTGATTCAAAAAAAGGTTTTCTCTATCACAACTGTTCAAAAAATGTTATATTGGGGTGGGGAAAATTATTGTAAGAAAGCTCTACAGATCTGGAAAACAGCCTCTGTACAAAGACTTACTGGAGAATGTGAAGTGTTAATTTTTGCGTGTTAAATTGCTTATGAAGTAGATTGAGCGTAGTTAAGCTTGGGGTTTTTCATAACCATCAAAACTTGTTTCTTGGGGGAACAGATGTGTTTTTCAATGGTCAGCGAAGTGTTCTCTCTTTGCTTTGACAATTATTACGTATTTCATACAAGTAGATTGTGTTTTGTTATAGGCTTTTATGTTTTCCATATTCTACTGCTGTTGTACGTGTACATGTAATGTTTTTATGTTTAATTCAGATGCACATAGGCAACAAGACAAATGGAGTATGCAGCAAGATTAGTGCATCTATAAAATGCACTTCATTGTAATCATAAATGTGTTTGTAAACTTTTTTAAAAAGTAACTTATTTTAAAACAAATGCGAACACACTAATCCTGCAAAATTAAAAATCCAAAGGTCGATATTGTTCTAAAAGCTAACACCTGCTCAATGTACATTACACAGGCTTTCATTACCCTGTTACATGGTTTTCTTTCTTTAGCTGCTACTTTTCACGTGGAGAGTGACCGAGTAATGTGTGCAGAACAAGAAGACACGGTCTTATGGATCTGTGCTTTATTTTGGACTAAGTTTTTTTTACCTGTGTGGCCACTGGTAGGTATAGGATGGAGAAGGCAATTCAGAGTCAAAAAAAGGAGGAAGAGGCTTTAACAGGCAGGTAAAGGAGTTGCATGGCGCAGATGATATAGCAGTAACAGCCCAGGTTCTGAAGGAAAAAGTCAGGATAGTGTACAAGAGCAAGAGGCTGCTTTGAGCACCCCAGGTTTCACAGGGAAGGACGAAGCATCCAGATTTATTCTGCTGATTTTCTTTGAAGAAGCTGCTCTTCCCCATCAAGCCCAAACTGCTTAAAACATAAGTAGCTGCCAAATGCCGGAACAGATGTGCAGCTGAAAGCTTGGAAGCAAGATCATGGGTCAAAACGCTTGTCATCTAACACTTCAGACCTCTCCTCTCCCTATCCTCTTACTTTACTGGCTGCGGGGAAGAAAGGTCAAGAGTTGATGCCTCTGTGCAAATGGGAAGCATGCCATGAGGTGTGCAAGAGCAGTATTTTCTCTTCCTTTGTATACAGAGAGTATTTTCCCTGCTTTTAAACAGAGATGACAAACGAGGAGATGCGGTTCCCTCACGGCCCCCTCTGGCACAGGGTGGCCCAAGGAGAGGTGGACAGCTGTCCAGGAGGACAGCGGATGCCCCGAGGGCCCCGAGCCCCCTGCCGGGCCCGGCAGCCTTCCCCTGGGGAAGGAGGGTGGAGGATGGAGCTCCCCGGAGGCCCAAGAGCGCCGGGCAGGGCCGAGCGCCAACTGTCACCGCGTGCGTGTGTGTGTGTGTGGCGGGGTGTGCGCATTTTGGGGCGGTTTCTCTTTACTTGGTTGTTGTTTGCAAACAGCCGGGGCGGGAGTTTCAGACTTTCCCCTCTCAGCTCGGTCGGCTGCAGCGGGTGCAGCTGCCCTGCCTCGTGGGGAGCGGGCTCGGCCTGGGAGCGGGGCCAGGGGCTTGTTTACCGCCCTGCCCGCCGAGGGCAGTGCGCGGTACCTGTGTGCGGGCTCGGGGCGCTCGCTCGCTCGCTCGCCCGCCCGCCTCCTGCCTCCCTCCCGCCCAGCGCCCGCGGCGGCCGCTAACCGCTGACTTCCAGCCTCACCCCTCTATTCCTCGATTCCCCGCTCCCCCTCTCCGAGCGGCCACGGCAGGAGCTCTTATCGCCGCCGCCGCTGACACGGCGCGGTCCCGCCCCGCTCCACCCCCTCCGCCGGAGAGGCAGAGCTGGAGGGCGGGGGGGAAGGAGGGCTGGCGAGGCGCGTGGCTTCGCCTCCCTTCCCCTTGCCCCCCTCCCGTCCCGCCTCCCGTCCCGCGGCCAATCGGCGCGGAGGGAAGCGCTCGTGCCGCTTACGCCCCCAGGGGAGCCCCCCTTTTAAAATAAAGCGGCGGCGGCACGGCGGGAAGAGGGAGGGTGTGTTGTGGCCTCGTTAGGTCTGGCACATCGACGGGCGGACACATAGACGGGGCGCCGCAGGATGCCCGCGGTGAGGAGGTGAGGCAGGCGGGGGACGAAAGGTCGTGAAGAGAAGGAGGAAGGCGGGAGCGGCGCTCCTGAGGGTCTCTTGCCCGCTCCGAGGATGGCGCCGGTGAGCGAGCAGCTGGAGCCTCAGGGTGCGGAGGGGGACCCCGCCGCCGCGCCCCCCCTACCCGGCCCATCGGCGGCTGAGGAGCCGCGGCGGGAGAACGGCAGCGAGTGGCGCCCCGGGACCGGCGAGAGTAAGGCCCAGCCCCGGGCGGCGGCGGAGGCCCCCGGGGGCGCGGGCTGCCCCGGGAGCGCGGCTGCGCCGGAGCCCCCCGAGGGCGGCTGGGGCTGGGTGGTGATGCTGGCCGCCATGTGGTGCAACGGCGCCGTCTTCGGCATCCAGAACTCCTGCGGGGTCCTCTTCGTCTCCATGCTCCAGCTCTTCGGCGGCAGCGAGGACAAGCAGCTGGCCTTCAAAACAGGTGAGAGGCGGCCGGGAGAGGGGTCGGCGTCGCTTACAGCCCGTTCCGCCTCGGGCCTTCCCCGCCCCCAGCCCGAGCGCAGGAGGTGTCCCGGCCGGGGCTCTGCCTGCCGGCGGTGCCGCCGCCCGGCGGTCGGTGTCCGAGCCCCGCGGGGCTCTCGGGGCCGGCCGCGGGCAGCGAGACCCCTCGGCAGGGGCGTGAGGGCCGGGCGGAGCCTGCCCGTGCCCGCCGCAAGCACGTGGGGCTGGGCTGAGCCTCTCGGAAACACTCCTTTCGTCGGGGGCAGGAGAAGCTGCTCTCGCCTCCCGGCGAAGGTGCGCGCTCGCAGCCGTGGCCCCGAGGCAGTGCCGGGGGCAGCAAGATCCGGGGATATCAGGGGAGAAGCTGCAGGGAGAGAAGCAGGTGTACCCTGGCTTCTTCCGCAGCTGTATCTTTGTGTCTGTCATCGTGCATTGTTGGGAAGGGTGCACGCTCCCGGTCCCAGAAATCTTTAATCCCCTGCCCTCGTGAGCCTAATGGTTAGTCTAAATGATTAATTAATAGTGGGGTATAGTGGCACTTAAAACATTTCAAAAATGGTCTTAACAGTTGCTAAAAAGAGCATGTCAATGTGCAGATTTACTGCTGTAACCAATATCACAAAACTCATGAGTAAAATTAGTGGTGTTTACTCGACTTTAAAGACCTTAATAGTACTATCACAATCAAATATCCACTCTGCTATTACTGATCTAAACCACTCTGGACACATAAGTATCAATTAGTTCAAAGGTGAGCATAAATTCTATTTTATTTTACATAAGTTTTCTTTGGAATGTGTCTTGTGCTTTGACTTTGCAAGCTGAGGAAATGCAGTTCTTGGATCTCGCAATAATAACAAATTAATAGCTATAATAATTTATTATAGTAAATAAAGTTGGCTTATTTAAAAGGTAGCTTCATTTAAACTATTAAAAATGAAATATTAAAAGAGCAAATGTTGTCTTTTATGTTTTTGTTCCTTTCTAAAAAAAAAAAAAGGTGTTCCAGGTAGTAGCCTTGCAGAGGTGGAAGCCTTCTAGGAAACTTACTACTTAGTAGGTGATACAGATCTTTAAAAGAGTTTTGAAATCTATGTCTTCCTTAATACTGGGATAAGTGGGCCTAAAGTTGAGATGTAGGAAACAAAGAGGCTAATTTTCCTCCCCCAGCTTAATAACAATATTTTTGGCTGAAGTAGAAAACCAAGGCAGGTGTTTGGACTGAAGTAGGAAAGCTGGAAAGCTGTGGTGGAGCATTAAGTGATGTGTTCTCCAGCATTTGAACTGTTTATGGTGATATAGAAGGTGTATGCCTCGGTGTCCTTGAGCCATAAAGATGAGACGCTACATCTACACCTCAGGTATGGCAGTGTCTGCTTTGCAGCTGGGAAATTCATATCCAGAAGTAGGTGTCTGGGCTCCTTAGCCTGCACAGGAGAAGAAAGAGGTTCAGAGAAGTTGCTGTGAACATTTGCATACTGACCTGGGAGTCCCTGGCCAGTCAGAAATGCAGAAGCAAATGCATGGCTGATACTCTCTCTGTTCATGATGCAGAGGTGTAATTGCTTTTTCTGGTTCTGTAGTAACAACCTCTCAAAACTGTTGTCATGTACTTAAAAAAAGTCTTTAAGTACTAGTGCAATAGTCAAAATAATCCACAAGAGACAGATTGAAACTATTATGTTTTACCTTCCAGAAGAGTAGTTGCACCACTGGTGTTTGAGTGAGGCGAGATTGTGGGTGTGCTCCACCCATGTTTTTGAAAATTTGCCCAATTGAAGAAAAGAGTGTGTGTGGGGAAATGGGAACTGGCTTTAAAGCCTAGATCTTTTGCATCCTGCTTAGAAGAGCAGAAAGAGTCCTGGATGGAGCCAGCACCTCCTGCATTGCTTTTTAAGTGATCTGAAAAACAAAACCAGCCAGCTGCAGCTGCAGTTTGTTTTGCTCTATCAGATGTGCTCTGGTTTGGGTAATGCAGAAGACAATATTTTTGCCTTTTTTTTTTTTAAACTCAGGTTGGTTTAAGTTGGGGGAAATACCATGAGATAGCTGCCTTGGCTAGACAACTTGTGTGCATGTGAAGGAGGACTGCAAATTAAAAAAAAAAGGAGTCTCCTGTGAACAGCAGATAAAAAGGTGTCCTTGCTTTCAGTGCCTAAAAGTGCCTTGATGAGTCAGGGGCACTGTAAGAGCTAAGCAGCAGCTGTCAGAGAGAGCTTTTTGTTTCTTAATGTTGAGCCTCATTGGCTAGTAACTGTTTGCTATTTTTTTCTTGTCTTGTGAAGATAGGACCAAATGTGAACTGAATTAAAATCCTCATCGAATATTTAGCTTGCCAAAAGGGGGAGCTATGATCAGGATGGCCAATTGCACTTAGTGTAATGTAGCTCTTATTGAACACTGATGGATTAGCTGGCACTGGTGTAGAAAGAAAAAGAATGACTAATGGAAAAAGTCACTATTTAGTGTTGGAGAAAACTCTAACCTGATTATTCCCATTATATTGATTATAGTACTTAATCTAGTTGGGTTTTTTGTTTGTTTATTTTTTTTGTGCTAGGACTAATTGCTACCCAAATCTGGGAGTGGAAACTGCATTTGAGTTAGATTTAGTGAGTTGGAAAACTGGAATTTGTAGTGAATTGCTGTGTGGTTTTGGTTTTTTTAATAGTCTAATTCTTCTGAAAATTTTTTTTTTAAATCTAAAATGCTGATTTTTGAGAGGTGTGAATATTCCAGGTAATTTCTTCAGTGATCCCAGGTGTCTGTTTCATCTCACTTTTGATCCAGAGTACCACAGAATTCAGATTTTTTTTTCTTTTAAGTTCTAGGATTACTTAGCCTCTACCATAAGCACATGTGTTGCCAGAGGTTTCTGTGTACCTGCTCTTTTGGGACTAGTCAGTAGCTGTCTCTTGCTTGTTTTTCTCAAAAATAGGAATTAAGTAGGTTATAGTATGTGCTGTTTTTGTTATCTCTTAATAGCATTTTGTAATATCTTAAAAATGTATGCCTATTTCTTCGTGTAAGGCAAAATGGGATGACATTAAGTATCATAGTCTGTGCTATTTTTATTAGTTTTAGTAGATGGATGGATATTTATCAGTGCGAAAGGCAAAAAGGGAGGAGGCAGAATGGAGTAGGATGTTATCAAGAAGTGACTCTGCCTTGTAGATGAGAAGTGGAAGGAACCAAAAGTACAGGCAAGGCAGCAGGGCCATTTCCAAAATGCAGCATCAACACTGGATGTGTAAGGTAAATAACTATAATTAACATTGTTGCAGGATTTAGGAGCAGCAACAGAAAAACCTGTGCTGCGGATAAGAGAGGGTTCACAAATGTTTTCAAGGAGCACCTTGTTATAATTATTTTTTATGTAAAAATTTGAACATAACTAGTATACAGTATTTTGGTATTCTGTTAGTAAAAAGCTCACTTCCTTGCTCATGTAGTGCACTATATAAGCAAATCTATTGTTTCCTTGGGTAGCTACTTTTTTGTTCAAAAGCTAATTGATGTACAGCTGCAGTAGAGGAAAAGCCCCCAATGTAAGTATAAAACTTCTAGAAAGGTGTGCCTGAAGTCTCAGGAAACTACTCTGTTCATTGTTTATAGTTCATTGTGTTTGAGGAACAAGTTGGGTGGAAAAAACCCATGTCAATGAAATACAGGATGCTCTTGGCCCTTGGAAATAGAGCAGACCTAGTGGGCCTCTAGTGCTCAAGTGCAATTGTAGCCTAATCATCCTTTAAGGGAACGGATCAGGTTCTGGGACCATTCCAGGCTCTGGCAGGAAAAATGCTTGGTTCCTTTCCCTGTTGAAGTTGCCACATGGGGATGAGGAGCACTGAGCCAGTCCCATTGTTATCTAAGTTAGGGATCTGTGTGTGAGTCCCATCTAGTCCTGTGTTGTGCTGTCTTCATAGATGCCTCTACTGTACAGGGTTTTGTGTGTGTATGTACACATACCTGTTTTCAAAAGGGAAGTAAATACTATGATACTAGTGGCAACAGAGATAAAAAGGCTAGGTTTCAGTTTAAAAAAAGTTAGATAAGACTAGTTTAATTGCTCCTTGTTCTATAATTTACAATGCCGGTTCTGTAATTCCCCTGGATTATTATCTCATATGTCTGGAGCGCTTCTCTTGAACTCTTGATAAGTTGTCTGCAGACTGATTAGCCTTGAGTCTGCTAGTTAGGTTGGTTTTTTTGTGTTTTTTTTCCTCATCTTGAATTCACGTTGGTTAGATCATTTTATTTCCAGGTGCAGGTTAACTTGCAACAAGTTGCTTAGTTAGGGAGAATACTCTTCCTAATGTGTCTGAAAGCTGGTTACCGGTTTATTTTTGTGGGTTTCTTAAGAGGCAGTACTTTCATTTCTCTCTAAAGACGGCTGGCTATTGCCACCACTCTGCCTGAAATTCACATGCCTCAAGTTATTAGCTTTGGTGTGCTGCCTGTCAGACAAAACTGTATCCTCTAAAATCAACTTCATACAAATCCACTGAAATGCTAAGTTTTTACCGTACTTTATTCATAACAGTTTTGTTCCATGTGAAATACTTTTCATACTTTCAATGTTACTTCTGTGTCATCGTCTCTGCTCCTATAAGCTTCTGTAATGTAGAGAAGAAGGGTACTGTGTCATGTTACAAAATGAGGCTTTGCTGTTTTCTGGCATGAATGATGTACTATGATAACATTGTGCTGTCTAGTTTGCATTATTTACATAACCTAATGTTTTTCTTGCTACTTATTATTAGTACCTGCAGCCAGTGAAGCTTGGTTGACTTTGAAGTTTTCCAGTGTGCATTGCTCCTTGCTCTTCAACCTTGTTTTGTTTAATTGATCCCTGTAATCTGTTCAGTGTCATCTTATTCATCCATTTTGGCTGCCATTCTTTGAGGTTTCTCAACTCCCTTCCTCATTTTGGGTTGGCCTAAATAACTGCTGTCTAAAGGGGAAGTTAGTAAAATGTGTGTGTTTATTAATAGACCTTCTTCTTGGACTTAGCTAGATGTACCAGGGTTTAGTGTTTGCCTATCTATAAAGATGATTTCATTTTTCAGCGCAGTCTGCTTTGTGTCCAGACACTTTAAGTTTCTTGATAATGTTCTCTCTCTTATCATGATTTCTTTAACCTCCTTAGATGAGTACTGTTAAAAGCCATCTTGAAGTTTAAATGTAATGGTCTTTTTTGTGTGTGTGTGTGTGAAGAAACAGTAGACTGTTCTTAAACTGTTATAGCACAATTTGTCTACTTACTCTTTTAGCAAGTTTGAGTTAATTCAGTAATTAGAAATAAGAACAAAATGGCTAAGATTGTGGCCTTTCTGCCTGGAGCAATGTCTACTAGAGCAGGCTGCTGAGGACCTTGCCCAGGGAGGTTTTGACCATCTGCAAGGATGGAGACTCTGCAGGCTCTGAGGGTTATCTGTGCAAGTGTTTGACCACCCTCACAGTAAAGAAGATTTTTCTTACCTTTAAATGGAATTTTCTGTACTACAGTTTGTGCCCTTTGGCTCTTGCTTCTTGAGAAGAGTTTGACTCAGTCTTTTTTAATTTCCTCTCATCAGATATTTATGCATGCTGGTAAAATTGCTGTCCCTCCCCCCAGCGTTTTCTTGAACCTAACCAACTCCACCTCTCTCAGCCTCTCACCGTCTGTCAGATGCTTCAGTTCCCTTCTCATTTTTGCAGTCCTTTGCTGGATTCACAGTAAAAAGAAGACTACCTGCTCCACCTTTGGCGTAGTTGGGGGTTCAGACTCTTGAAGCTTGAGGATCTCAGAGAAGGTAAAGTCAATCTCTTGCCACCTCCAGTGCTGTGCAGTGTTCTGACCCCCTCCCACATTTCCTTCACCTGGTAACACAAGCATACGCCTCCTTAGGCATCTGAGTGCCTGCCTGCCTCAGTGGGGAGCCACAGACCTGCTCCATGCATCCTTCCTGAGGAGCACAGTCTGAGTTGGGACCTATGGTGTCATGGGGGACATTTGCTGCAGTGTGTGCTGGGGAGTGTGCCCTGTGGCAGCACCACTGGTGAGCGAGTGTTGGCTGCTCTGAGAAGAGCAGCTGGTCCCCTTTGCTATGCCCTGTTGTTGGCCAGCTGCCTTGGCTCTGCTGTTGGAGCTGTGCTCTAGCTCAGCCCCTTCATGATGTGAGGGCTCAGCAGTCATATGAAACTTAGTATTTAATGTTTTCTGAATTTTATATACATATTACCCACCGTTTGAAGAGCCACATACAGATAATCTTAGCTGAGGAACTCAGTGGCAGTTCAGATTTAGCTGTAGCATTGTTGTTGCTTGGAGACTATCCTAATCTGTGTTTCAGTTCCTCATTTCTAAATTTGTGGATTAATTTATTAATACATTTGGGAATTAGTATTTGATCAGTCACATAAACATTTTCAATAAACATTGATCTATAATGCTCAGCAAGTAATTACCCAATTTGAAATGGCTTCTACTCTGTGAACTCCATGGAAGGAGATGCACTGATTACTTGCATCCAAGCTAATGCAGCACTTATAAGGTAGCTGCTTGACATTAGAATAGTCAATTCCTTCATTATGTGAAGGAATTATATAGGTTGTTTCTTATATATTCTTATATATTTTGTATATTTATTCTTTCATTTTGTGAGCAAACAAACAATGCAGACTTAGACTACTGCAGTTCAATCTTCAGCAAACATGTACAGGAAGGACAATTCTATGAGAAAACATTCTCTTGTGATCTTACACTATCTGTTTTAGTTCCAGAGATCTAATTTATTACAATAACAGCAGCTCTGGTTTATATCTTGCTGTTAATTTTCATGGGAACTGGACAGGAATGACTGGTTTTAATAGCTAAGTTAGAGCAGCAGTCCTTTAGTAAGGATGGGACCAATTTAAAAATCATCAATGTTAGTTCCCACACACAGGAAGGGATTACTGGGATGTTGAGCCCAGGCTCTTGCTATCAGCAGCATGTCTGTAATCCCATGGAACGCGGTCTCAGACTTGAAGTTGCAAAGCAACTTTTTTGTTCTCTTTTTCCTGAATAAGAGAAGTAGTGAGTTCTTTGGCTGTTTATCTTTTGCAGTGTGCTTTGTACAGTAGAACTGTATTTTATGTATATGTCCAAAGTAACTCAATAGTTTTTTTTCTTTTGCATTTTTAAGAACACAGATAGGAAGACTAATAAATTAATAGCTAATATGTTTTAAATTACTTAATTCTCTTAGTTTCTGGCTATTGTCCTCTGGGAAGTTCCTTGTAAAATCGTCAGTAAGGGTTGTCTTTTGGCTCCTGCTCTGGGTTTTAGCCATTTTTTCAAGATACTTCAATAAAAATGTTGCAAATAGAAAATGCATTGGGTAAATAAAAAAAGTCTTTCTACTTCATTTTAAAGAAGTATCTTGATATCACATAATTCTAGCTGTATTTTGTCAGTGCTCTAACTCTAAACAAGGATAATACACTATGGCATAATGTTCTAAATATATTGTGATCATTAAGCTTTTGCACTCTAGAAGGAATGAACAATCCTTTCTTCTGGAATGAAACATAGCTTTCATAGTTGCAAGTTCATTATATGAGACTAGGAACAGTGTTCTTGTGTATAAGGTAGGAGAGCTGCTCTTTTGCCAAAAAAAAAAACAACCAAAAAACCAACACATCACTCAACTAAGGCAGCAAAAAGAGATTGTTCTAATTAGACAAATCCTAGTTTTAGCACTTACTATATTGCAGTGAATGCTTAAGAACTCAGTGCAAGAAGAAAAGAGAAGGTTAGTATTCATTTAAAAAGTGATTGAGTGAGTGTTGAGATGGGCTGTATCTTTGTAGGCTTTTGTGCTGTCTCCCTAGAACTCCCTGTTGTCCTTGGACTGACTTTTGTGACTTTGTCTTGTCAATTTTCTATACCCAGGCGTGGACTAGCCATGCTCATGTTAAGTAACTACTCAGTCTGCTCTAGACTGGAATCTGGATGGCAGGTAAGGCACATAAAGAATGAACAGTTGAACAACAAAGACATTGGTATAGAACAGAAACCAATTTGGTTTGTCCAAGCAGACCTGTATCTCTTGTCAGAAGAGCTGGAAGCACTAAGTGTACTTGGCCTACACAGCCAGGGCTTACTTGGACAGTAACCTGATCCTATGTTATAATTAAACATACTGGAGATGTGCTGGTTTTGAATAATCTCAATGGGTTGCACAGGTGAGACTGAAAGCCTACTTGTTGTCAGTTTGCTCCATGTTTAGCACATGTAGTAGTTTCAAAGTGGTTTGATGTCAGCTTCTATGTAATGCTGCTTGTTTTTATGAGAGAGAAGAAGGTGTGGCAATGGTGTTTTACCTAAAGATGCTCCTAATCTCAAGCATGTGAGATTGAAATTGAGAAGCTGAACTGTGGTGCATATTTAGGACATATCAGTGGTATGTGTCATGATTCAGAGTAACAGCCTTATTAGAAAGTTGATGTAGTGTTGCTAGATAATATTTTTTCAAATCTTGAGTGTGCTATTTATATGATGACTTTTGGGTTCTCATTCAATTTATTCATGAAAATACTGCCTGTGGCCCCTTGAGTTCATTGATTTCAGTTGTCATGTGTGTGACAAAACTGGAGGTATGTACTTTAAACAAAGCCTTTATGGTTTTGGCACACGAAAAGGAATTTGAAATTGACCTTTGTTCTTTTGTAACTTAAAGTAGTTTCCTACCTTTGAAATATTTATGTAACTTATGCGCATCAAACCCCAACCTTGCATTCCAGACTTGAAAGAAATTAGGACTCTCAGCTTATAGTTTCTGACACAGCTGGGTTCTGGCAGTGATCTAGAAAATTAAATCAACACTGGGGAGTCTTCTGGAAGCTTAAATAAATTGTGCAAGCCTGGGATGTATTTTATAATCCTATCAGAGTAACCCCATTTTTTACAGATTGAAGCATGAAGCATTAACAGCTTTTTATACCCCTCTATGTATCAAAGTATTTTGTTAATGGTGCAGCAGTTTAATGAACGTTTAGTTTCATGCAGTGAAATCACTGACCCTTGAAGATGTGTGTTGGGGGACTGGGATAGAATTGGGTGGATTACTGGGATGGCTGGAATAGAACTGCACAAAATCAATATGGACAATATTAGTCTTTGCGTAGTCAGAAGTTTAGTCAGAATGACCCAACTCCGGTGTTCTGAATTTTTATTGCTTTTTCTGATATCAGGCAAAGAAAACAGTATGTTGCATGCAATTTGTGCTCTCTCATGCTGTGTTATTGATCTTTTGTATATGTGGTATAAGGCATTTAACTTAATGTATGTTATGTGATAATTTTTTTAGATGAACATGTATTATTTCAGCAATTGGTCAAAATTTTAAAATATTTTAAAAATAATTTAACTGTATTTATTAAGGATAATTGGGAAAATACAGGTAGGGAAAGGTGGATATCCTACAAACTACTCTGCTGCTTGTTCTTTGGGACATTGTCAATGCTACTTCTGAGCATTTGAGATTTCTTTTCTGGTTTATGCGGTGTCCCACCTACCAGCATTCTAAGTATGTATTTTCCTGATCATAGATAAGTGAGGTGCTATAAACAGTAATTTAGAAACCAGGTGAAAAATTCTATCATTTTGTTAAAATTGCCTGCATCTGGACCTATGTGGTTGTTCTGGAGTTTCAAACAAAAAGGATATGGATTCTTAGTGTGAGAAGGATTAGAATGGAAAGGATAGAAACTTCATTTCAATATGAAAATTTGCTGCAAGTTTTATATTGTCTTCTGAAGGTGATCAATCTTAGCATGTCTCACAATTTCTTGTTTATAAGCAGTTTGGATTCTATGGAAGCTTTGAGTGCTAGTTCTTTGGGATATGATCTCTGCCAGCTGAGATGCTGATTGCTGCTCAGTGTTTACTGTGCAGATGTGGTATTACAAACAATATTCTTAGAATGAAAGGATTTCCATTATTTTTATCAAGACATTGCTTTACAAAAAAATGTTAGATCTCTGCTTTCCTTGAGCTTTTGCAGAGCTCTATAGAGAGTGCTGTGTGAACTGTTTTGGGATTCCTCTTCAACACACCTTTTTGGTTTTTTGGAAGAGAATAATTTCTGTGACTACAACAGCGCAGCTTTGTCACATTGCCTTAGAACCTGGTTACTGCTTTTCTTTTTTGTGTTAAACTAAAATCTGAAGTACAGGGGGCTCAGTGGACTCTAACAGATAATTAGGGGTGGTCGTATTTAGAAAATAGAATTAACAGTTTAGAAATGAGTACTAACAGTAATGTGAATAAGGTGACTAGGCTTGTGACTCTCTGGCTGGTGTGATTGTAACCAATCAGTGGATTTATTGGGTCTTATCAGAAATTAAGTAAATCATGCCTTTTTTTTTTTTTTCCATTTTAAGACATTAAATGCTACTTTGACCACACAGTTTTTAATACTGTTTCCTGTACTGTGCACCATTGATGATTCTGATAAAATACGTTACCATGATTGATTCTTAACTATATAACTATTTCCCATTCTAAAGCTTAAGATTCATCTTTTCATTTTACTCTGCATCCTGCTTAATAGATAAGTAACATGTTAATTTTATATATATTTGATCTATATGTCATAAAATCCGTAAACCTTTCAACTAGAATGGGGGAGAGGTTGCCCCTTAGCAACTTTACTTGTTTCCTAACAAGCTACAGACCCTGTAGAGTATGTAGACTCTATTTTTACAAAAGGCAGTGGATTTACTCTGCAATGTAGAGCCCTCCATTACAGAATCATAGGATATCCTGAGTTTGAAGGGACCTACAAGGATTATTGAAGTCCAGTTCCTGGGCCTGCACAGAACAGCCCCAAGAATAACACCACGTGCCTGAGAGCATTGTCCAAACACTTCGTGAACTCTGTCAGGCTTGGCGCTGTGACCACTTCCCTGGGGAGCATGTTGCAATGCTCAACCACCTTCTGGGTGCCTGCCCCTCTTCTTCCCTTCGTGAGGAAGTTGTAGACTGCCATGAGGTCTCCCCTCGGTCTTCTCTTCTCCAGACTGAACAAGCCAAGTGACCTCGGCTGCTCCTCGTGTGGCTTCCACTCTAGACTCTCCACCACCTTCGTAGCCCTCCTTTGGATGTGCTCTAATAGCTTTGCACCCTTCTTATATTGTGACACCCAAAACTGCATACAGAACTTGAGGTGAGGCTGCACCAGTGCAGAGCAAAGCAGAACAATCACCTCCCTTGACTGCGTGGCAGTGCTGTGCTTGATGCACCCCAGGATATGATTTGCCCTTGAGTTTGTAAGCTCTACTTTTTCTTAACTTTAAATTTCCTGACAGAAGACTCACGAGGGTCATAAACTGTTTTTTTTCTCAGGCCATTACCGCCAGAATTACCACATGTCTTTGTGCAAAACTCATAGCTTGGGAGTGTGATGAATTAATTTTAAGGTAATCTTGCCATTAAGTGTGAAATTGTATAATGAATAAAATCCTTTTTTCTTGAATAAGTGCCTGTAGTGGCCAATGTTTTAGTGAAATGTTGTGTAGCTTTGTGTAAAACATCAATTGAATTGTGTGACTAAGGGTTTGTGATTGGGGGAGTACATGAATGTTTAGTGGGAATCTAAGAGATAGTTAAAGAATGGTTTAGCAGTATTTACATAAAGGTAGTTGAAATAAGGGGAGTTTAGGACTAGTGTAAATGCAGAGGAAGGAAGAAGGAACCTCCACCTATTATTAGGCCTGGTGAAAGAGATCAAAGGTAAAATCAATCTGCTTATTTTAAAAGTGGGACATCTTGTTAAGCTTAGTGAGAATGCTGCATCCACACAGATTTATTTACTTTTTTTGTACGGACTTGCCTTTTAAATTGACTGTACTGCTTCTGATAACAGCTATGCTTTGCTGTTGACATTGTTATTTACTTTAGCAGTTACTTTTTGTCTTTAGCTACTCTGTCCATTTTTTAAGAAGTAACTTCACGACTGAAAAGCCTCTTCCTGTGCAGTTGGTTTAGCTTAGGATGGGCACATGTCCTTTGAAGTTCAATAAGTCATGAATTTCAGTTTAGTGTAAGACAAGGATATCACTGTTTTAAGATGGAAAACAGTACCATGGGCTTTTAGAGCTGATCTGTTCATATGCTTGACTCAATTTAAGGATTATCAGTTTGAAGTATTATGGTTACATTTTTGCCCTCAGTAGTTATATCTGGCATGTGTTAAAATATTAAATGGGCAAACTATATATAGTCGTTCCCCTCCGTACCTTTTTTCCTGTTTTTATCTGGGTCACTATGGGAGTGCTGAAGCAAATGTGATTATCAGAGGGTTTTGTTATGTTCTGAAAGGCATGATATGTACTGAGGTGAGAGGCAGCCTTCCTAAATGGTACTGGTGCTGATCATTCTGTGGTGCTTTGCATCACACTGTACCAGTAATGTGCATTTTGCGTTCACTGGTGTTTTTTTTTCTTTTGCCTTGCTCTGCTTGTCTGTTTTGCTGCACTGGAATGTTGGGTGACATTTTCAGACAGTGATGTAAAATATGCAAGGGTGATATTACACCTGGAGAGACCTGGCAAGGCATAGAATTCAATTGGCAGATTATAGCAGATGGGGATCTATTCAGTTCATTCAGTGGTGTGTGGAGAGTTACTCAGCTTGGCCAGATGTGGGCTTTAACTTTAGGGTGGGCTGAAACTCTGCAGTTTACCCTAGCTTTGCTGACTGGATCTCCACTGGCTCTAATGGGAGCTTTGACTCCATATTCACATGGGCATCTACACTTGGGTCCTTTAATATGCTTTAACTTGGAAGTTGAATCCAACTCCAGGTGTCCTGTAGTGACCCTGGGCACAACAAAAAATACTGCCATACACTTGTGTGTGCTGCATCTGTATGGTCTTTGTTCTGACTAATAATATCCACTCTGATGTGCAGACCAGTGCATGCTACTTAGAGACCACATTTGCAAACCCAGTTAGTTGAATCTTTAGGGGGTTTATTGTCAAAGTTATCTTTCCTTTTGAAGGTTTATCAGAGCCTGATAAGATCGATACAGAAAGCAATGCCCCTTAGAACTCTTTGATGCTCTTGATGTAGTATGTAGTTAGGAATTTAGCTCTATTTGCTGAACTGTCTTCCATGTGATGTTATATGAGCTTCAGCTTCTAATTGCTCTGGAATTTACTTAATGGCATATAGAAAACAGGCTGATACTGACTTTCTGTGGCCAACACTTTTGTATGATTCCATTCCTCAAAGCAAATGTAAATTCGTCTTGTATTTGGAATGCTTAAATTCGTTTATATAGCTCCCAGCAGTTAGACTGTAATTGTGGGTGCTGTGTTCTTTTGAATTATTTCCAAATATAAGGCAGTTATAGGCAGCTTTTCCCAGCATGATTGTGGCCAGTGGTTTGGTGATGAGCAAAGTTAGGCTACACAGAAGAAAAAAAAAAATCAATGTGAGAACATCAAGAAAGTTGAATCTTACCAACCAGCAGTGGTAGACCTCTAAAGCGTGTTCTTGGAGATAAATTATAACTGCTTGGTGGTGTGATTTTTTTTTTTTTTTTTTTTTTTCCTCCTCCTCCCCTCTGTAACCTTCTTGTTTCTAGTTTTTGTCTTGGCAGGATTACAGAGCCCCTGGCATACACGGAGGCCAGACAGTGCTAGTCAGTTATGTCCTGTCTCTGGGAGATGGAGTTCATGCTGAGCACCACATTTGGTAGAAGTTGGAAGCTGTAAATTGCTTCCCTGAAATTTGTCATGGCAGGACCTAATGCTTTGCCAAAGTATCTGAGACATGCCAGTTGGTACCTGCCATTCAACACTTTTTTTTTTTTTAATTTAAAGTGTTGGCTGGGCTAATATGCTATTTGAGACTTTTGGTCATATATTAGTTATATCTCATCAAGATCTCCAAATTTAATTTACAAGTATTTGGTTGGTTTTTAGGAGGAAACTGTCTAATAAATAAATGATCTGACTAGGATTTAACTGGATATTACCAAATACAAGTGGAATCATTCTGGTAATGTTTTCTGATTCTAAGGAAAACACTTAAAACATTGTAGCGATTAAAACTTGAAAGTATTAGCTGTAACATAGAGTTTGTAGTTACTTTTAGGTTATGTTGGTGTTACAGGTTAGATAGAACAATAATAGAAAAATTGAATCTGAAGGCTTAAACACTATTTATGCTTATCTCTTGATGTAAAAAGCCCTGATTATGATCACGTTGGTACTCACTCTTATATATGCCATATATATATTATATAGGAAATAATTGTATTTGGTTTTTGCCTTTTTTTTTGTTCTGTAATGTTTTGGTTTCTCTGAAAATAGACCAGTTGCTATGAAAACAGGTTGTTGGAATAGCATGCTGCCTGGTTTTGGCTTAAACAGGCGTAGGCAACCAATGGCACTACTGTGGTTCTGCCTGTTAATGAAGGGCCACTTTCTTTTTTTCATTAACAGTTATTATCTGTATGTGGGCAGCATCTGCAAAGGTCAGTGCTGTGCTATTAGAAAATGGCTCCAATGCTATTTTAGTTTTTTTTCTTAAGTTGTCTAGATAACATTCTTTCTTGTCTCAAGATTTTGCTGTGTTGTCGATCTTCAGCATCAAGATGTAAGGTCTCCGTGTTCCTGTATGTATCAGCTCTCAATATTTTACTGATGTGAATTGCCAAGATGAAGCACTGGTTTCCACAGTTTCTGTTTGCAATTGTCTGCTTTTCTGAGCTTTCAAACCAGAGAAGAAATGCAGGAAAATGGAAATACTCTTCTGTTATTTTAATAGTTTTACTACTCTTATTACATTTACTTTTACGTTTCTTATATTAAATGAGTTAAGATGTTCTCCACTTTTGATTGGAAAAGAGGGAAATGTAAAAGTAACACTTAATCCAATTAATGTATTTTCCTGCTCCGATTCATTGTGATGACTTAGAGCATCTGGTGGTAACTGAGCATGAGCTGCTTAAAGTCACAGAAACCCAATTCCCATTATTTCTGCTCATTGAAGGGAATAAATAAATTACCAGACACTAATCTTGGGATAATTGCTTGCTGAGCAGGAGATCTTAGCTTTTAAAGAAATTAGTTTTGTAAGTTTATGGAGCTGTCAGAACTAGTGAACTATTAAAAAAGGTTAACCACAAATGAACAGAAACCGAGTTTTCAGTCTTTTATTTGTAACTATAGCAGTTGAACTTTGCAGCATACAAATATATGCAGTGAAGATAGATATTTTCTTTCCCCCTATGATGTGGTGTAATCACAGCCAAAACTAGGACACCTTTATGAGTTTTACTGTAATTTATCAACTGAAGTTTAAGCTGGAGACTAAAATTTATGTCAATGTTTCTGGCAGTACAGAGTTAGGTCATGTGTGCAGTAAGGTAAAGTATGTACTGCTGTTTTGAATGACCAAACCTTTGAGTTTGAAGTGACTGTTATTTTGGGTTGGTACTCTGATTTAGACATAGAGGAAGGCATGTGTTCTTTAGGTCTAGACAGTCTGCCCTGTGACATTACATGAATTGTCCTTATTCTCCTTTATTTGACATGACTTAGGCAGGTCAATATTCAAAATCCTTTTTTTGTTCTAAAATAACTGCGTGGCCTTGTGATTTATGTCTTTAGGGTTTTGGTATTTGAAAGTCATGCCCCTTGTTGCTGGTGGTCCTTACTCCTTTGCCTTTGGAGAGCAGCTTGAAAAAGGGGGTGTTAGGAGTCATCATTCATAGCTCCTGCTCAGCAGCCACCCTTGCTGCATTGACCTCACTGGAGTCTTCTTCTTTGCCTGTCAGCAGACTTCCTCCCCCACACATATATCTGTAAGTATTCAGAGCCCACAAATAAGTAGATAAACAAGCCTCAAATGCACCTAGATTTTTTTTCCCTGTAGAATAAAATGCCTAACATATTTTCAACACCTTCTATTTGCAGGATAACTAAGAAGTAATTTAAGTGGTTCCTGGATCTTTCTGGCCTGATGGGTATTTTCTATCTCTGTAGCTTGTTGCTATGGGCAGTTTATGCATTTTTTTTGAGGCTATAAAAATCTGTATTTGCCTCTTTGTCAAATTCCTGTTCTGTAGCTGGTCTTTACATATAACAGTATATGTTCATTCTGATTCTCTTATGCTGTTTATTATAATGTTTACTAGATTACATCTTTGATCAAAATTCCACAGGGATTCTGGCAAAGTGATGACAATACCCTGGGTTAACTTGGATTAAGTACTCCGATTGGAAGTAATTGTTTCATGCAATATGTTTTTGTCTGTCAATGAGAACTGCATTTTTTTTTCCTGTAGATAGTCTTTTCATTGTGGAATCTCTGCTTGAAACTTCCTCAATTTAAAGAAGTAGGCTTTACTTATTCTCCTTCTGTTTATTTTAACTACTGTCAAAATATCAGGATGTAGCAGACTTGCCATATAAGGACACAATTATTAATATTCTTTAAGTTTAAAGTGATCTCAGTAAGTTATGTTTAACTTGTATTTAGAGGGGGCATGGAGGCTTCAGAGCACTCCTTCAGTTCATGTTCAGATATCATCCATGGGTTGGCAACAGTAGAAGTGTAAAAGCCATGTAGTGCCACAGGTACTTGCTTCAAATATATGATGTTTTAGTTTTGACACAAGCAGAAAACAGCATTTCCTTTTGCACACAGGGACTTCTATTGCTTATTGCTGAATGCATGCACATACTTATAGGACAGTACAAAAGCAGAATCAAACCCAGCCTGCTGTTTGCAGATTTGTTTCTGCCACAGCAGAGCCCTAGTGCTGCCTTTTTTTTTTTTTTTAAGCTGTACACGGTAGAAATACATTCATCTAGGGGGAAAAAGCCAGTATTGTATGTATTTGTCATTGCAGATCTGAATTTTGAAATTTAAAATATTATTTAAAATCAGATTTATTAAAAAATTCTTTAGTAGACTGATACAAAATGCAGAAGTGTGTGACTTCATATTTATGGGTCTTCTGTACCATGAACATGCAGTTGTTGTAGAAACAAGAAAATGGATTATTCTTGGCCCTTTCAGGTTAAGGACATCATACTGTTCACAGTTTATCAGAAGCAGAGCAAATTGAACTGTGTTACTTTTTTTCTACCATTGTCCTGGAATTTGTAAGTACTTTAACTAGTATTTTGCTTTCCTGGGCTACTGCTGGTAGAGACTTCCTTGATTTGGCATTTCCCAATGTCTTTTTAATGCTGATTTTGAGTTAATTAGAGTTGCTTTATAGCTTTCTCAAACACTTGAAAGTTTGTTTTAAACTGAGATGGCTCAAATTCTGAATTTTATGAAGAAGTTAGTTCTTCAAAAGTTCTGCAAAAGAATCTATAGGTATATTGTAGAATCACAGAATTGTTAAGGTTGGAAAAGACCTCTGAGATCAAATCCAACCATTAACACAGCACTGCCAAGTCCACTAATGAACCATGTCTGTAAGCCCACATCCACATATTTTTTAAACACTTACAGGGGTGGTACACTTCCCTGGGCAGCCTTTTCCAAATGCCTGGCCATCTTTTTGGGGAAGAAATTTTTTCCTACTGTCCAGTTCCAAATATCCTCTCCTGGTACAACTTGAGACCGTTTCCTTCTGTCCTGTGACTTCCTACCTGGGAGAGGAAACCAACCCCCACCTCAATACAAGCTTCTTGCAGGTTTTAACTTCTGAATGCAAATAGAGACCACGACACAATAAGCAACAGTAGCTTTTATTTTGCACACAAATAACTGCCTACATCCCTGGGTGTGTGACTTACTGCTTTTTTTAAACAAGATTTGAGTTGTTGTGACTGAGTGGTTGTGTCAGTGTGCTCAGTGGCATGACTGGTTGAGAAAATAAACTAACTTGGTGCTAAACTTGATTATAAAGATTTTTGAATAATTAAATTCAGCTTGTGTTTTTTAAAGTAGAATCTTCAGTGGTATGATAACTCTCTTCCAAGAAGAATCAGGAGCTGCTGAAAGAAACATGTAATAGATTCTGTAATTTTCTGGCAGAAATTTAATTATTAAAATTGAGATTATATTTATGATTATCAACTTAAGCTACTTGGGAACAAACCTCCAGGGTAAACTGAGGGATGTTTAATTTATCAAGATATATGGTTGTTATTTTTGTTGTATCTTCTATTTGTGTTTGGTAGCTATGGAGATGAGAAATTCATCACATAAAAATGTCCCAAAATCTCAATGCATGGACACTCCTATTAATTTGCAAGAAAGATCTATGACCTTTCCTTTCAAGTACGTTGGCTGTGGATTTTAGAGGAAATAGCTGTGCTTGTGAAAACTCTTCTAGCTGTGGTGTCTCTATTTGTAGAATTGCAGAGTGATAGTAGGCTGGGTAGGATCTATGGAGACCGTCTTGTTCAACCCACTCTTCAGAACAAGTTCATTCAGATCAGGTTACTTGGCCCTTGTCAGGCTGGGTTCAGATAGAGATCCAGTATTCCATCTTCTGTCTCTTGTGTAATAGCTGGGCCCCTTTGAGCAGTGTAGTTACACTTTCACTGTCTTTTGGGTAGTTATAGATATCAATAAGATCTGTGCTGCTCGTGCCTCCCAAGCCTGTTCTTCAGGTTAAAAAAACCCAACTCTCCCAACCTTTTCTCGTATGTCAGGTGCTCCAACCCTCAGTCACTTTGGCCTTCTCTTTTATTCAGTCTGATACGTCAGTGTCTGTCTCTTGTTCTGGAGAGCAGAAAACTCAGTGCAGCCCAGATACAGCCTCATGACAGTGGAATGCCCATGTCCCTCAGCCTGCTGGTAATGCTCCTGCTAATGTAACTTGGAATGCAGTCAGTTTTTACTGCTGAAGGGCACTCTGCTGACTCAGATTCAACTTGTGGCCGTGGGCTCCCAGGTGTCCCTTTCTGCAAATCTGCTTTCTAAGCAATTGACCTGTGGTCTGTACTGGCTTTCATCCCAGGTGGAAGACTTTACATCTGCCTTTGAGTTCCTTCTGTTTGCTGTTGTCCCGTTCCTCAGCGTTGAGGTCCTTGCACATAGCAGCCCTTTCCCTCAGCAGATTAGTCATTCCTTCCAATGTTGTATCTGGGGCATGTGAAATGTTTCTTTTCATACGTGTTATCTCTTGTAAAACCAGCTGTATATTTTTAATGCTTAGTGAAAGACTTTTAGACTTGAAATTAATTTAAGACAGTGTTCTGTATCCTATACTAGTAACTGATTAAAAAGTAATCCATCCTGCCATATCCCTTCTCCCCTTTGACCAGTCAGTGATTTTTGAACTTGGAGAGGCAGAAGTACAACTTATATCAATTTCTTTTTCGAAGGGCGTTTAATACCTGTGGACTTCAAAACACTCAGTTGTAGGGGATGCACAGTTAAATATTTTTTCTTAACATAATTCACTCTTCCTTGTGTTCTAAATGTGCCTTCTGATAACTTTTGGGAGTCCCGTTTATGTTTGAGAAGTAAAAAAAAATTACTTTATCAGATCATCTGTATGTATTCTCTCTAAAAAAAAAAAAAAAATCCCCAAAACACACAAAACCAACTAAACAAAAAAAATACCTTTCCGCTGCAGTCACCTGAATTGTGTTTTGAGATAAGGAGTTTTGTCTCTCAGCCCTTCTTCCTTTTCCAGGTGATTTGCTAAGATTGCCAAACAGCAGAGACTCAACATGGATTCTTTCTGGATGTTGCTGGTAACTACTCTCTGTATGCTAATTTGACCTCTCCCTGTTTCTTTCACTCAGTTTATTCATGCCTCCGAGGGCTTTTCTCATATCCAATGGAAACTTTGTTTTTTCTAAGAATCTTTTGTGATGGATGAACCCTTTGTTGAAAGCTGCTGGAACATTAAACTTATTTTGAATGGCATGTTACTTTAGCATATCCAGATAATTCTTAGTAAGTGATTATATCTAAACAGAGTTTTTTCTTAAATCTTTTTATTCAAAAGATGTTTAATTGCATGATTCATGATTGCTTGATGACTGATAAGTATTTAAAGCTGCTTTTAGGTATGCAAAAGCTTATGATATTCAGCCCCTTTGAAGAGACCTTGTATCAGAGGTAGTGACCTCCTCATTGTGGTGAAGAACTATTTCTGTCTTGTTTTATTGCTTTCTAGAAAAAAATTAGATGAGGGAGTACTCCTTAAAACTAAGCCTTGTAAAAGAATAAGGTAATTCTCACTTCTTGTTCTAAGTTTTATTCTAGTTTTTCCAAGAAAATGCAGAAAACATACTTAAAAATATAAATTTGCTAGTCATGTACTGAAGAGCCTTTGTTCTTCTTGTGGAGTAGTTATATCTTTGCCATGTGGAAATGCTGGGTTTTTTCCCCTCAAACAAGAACAAAAATGTTTTTTCCTATCTCCATTTTTTTCATAATACTTGTGTTGTACCTGGGTATATTAAAGCTATGAAAAGGGTAAGTATTCTTCTTAAAGCTCCTACCAGCCTGCACCTAGAGGATATTTAGTTCTGATTGTCATGAAAACTATTATTTATGGTCACTAATGCTGAAGTGTATGGTGTCATCTGTTTGCCTTGGAAGGATTACGTGAAGAAATTCTTTGATTGGGGGAGAGGGGCAACGAAGAAAGATACTTTCATGTCTTGTTCCTTGCAGGCTTTTTAAGAATAGGAATGACACAGTTTGATAGAAGCCATCCTGAGCATTAGCAGCTTGAGTGAATTTGTCTTCTGTCTTCTAAGGATCTGTCTACAGTTGTATTTATCAAGGGAAGATAAATACTTAAAAATAGCATTTTTATTTTGGGTCATTTTACTTTCAAGTTTCTTTAATTTCTTATATGAAGTCTGTAATATTCTTAAGAGTAAAATGGTTGTAGAACTACCATAATCCTTTGTTTTCATTATTGGATATGTTATTAAGTGTTTTTTTTTCTTTTAATTGAGTCACTTCAGATCTCCTGAAAGTAAAAGCGTTGCCTCAAGCTAAGCATGATGTTGGCAGGAGCTGTGCAAACTTCTTTATGTTATTTTGCCAAAGAACCTCATTCTTGACCTGAAATATCCCTCCTGTTTCCAGCTGTGAGCTTCATGAACAAACACTGAATTTTGACAAGCTGATCATTATTCATGCAGAATAATTTATTAGATCAAATTCCTGTCCTAATTAGTCTCCCTTTGTTTTTTAACAAGCTCTACTTTTTTCTGTTTTCACTTGTTTTCTTAACAACTCTTACTTTTTGCCAATTTCATTGGGTTGAGTAGGTAATCCTAAGAAATGACTGAAGGATGCAAGTGACATGGGACACTGCATTGTCTAGCTTAAATGGAAGGTTCCACATGGAAGTTACTGTCTCAGAATGTATTAAAATGCAACATCCTTTTGTTGGTGCATGGAATTACCTGGATTGATCTTTAAATTGTGACGTTCATAAGCCAGGAATACCCAGGAAGAGAATTAATTAAATTTAAAGCTTTAAAAGAAGATTGAATTTGGAGTGGTTTGGCTTTTTTTTTCACAGTAAACTAGTGTTATATGCTATTTAGGAAAGCAGGAATTTCTCCTGCAACTTAGTCTTTCCCTCGGTCAAATCGTGGGAAATGTTGAGTCAGGCATAAAATGGTTTGTACTAAGGCTAGTACATGTGGTTCCTTAATGTCTGAATGATATGTGGATGGAAGTTATGGACTGCTTCCCTTGTTGCTGTAGTATGATTTCCCCCCCTCTTCTTACCTGTCCCATTCATCCTCTTCTATTTCCATGATGAATAATGTTGAAGCAAATCTCATAATGAGTCCTTTGAGGCTGGGAGGTGGTTTTTAAATGAAACAAATCAACCCAAAAACTCATACAAAACTCAACCAAACACCTGCCCCCCACACTAACATTGACACATGCATACAAGTCATCTCCACATACCATATCCACTGTTGAGCAACCAGACCACATAGATGAATGTATCAAAGTGGCCTTGCTAGAAATCCTCCCAATGAAATGAGCGATGAAAGGTTCCTGCTATCAAATCCTCACGTCTGCTGGGTTTTCTTGGGTCAGCATTTGTGTGCTGAATTTGGGTGTGACTTTGGTACCCTATGAGAGCTCACAGTGGCAAGAATTTCTTCATCCTGTTCCTCCTCTGAGTCATTACTTAGATTAGGATTTACTCAGTCTTTTGAATCCCTTTCTTGGCTGCCTTCCATCTTCAACCCTGTTATTTATCTTCCCATTATCTCTTAATGACTTAACCTATAGCTTGTCCCTTGCTTTACTGTAAATGTAGTCCCTGTTTTATTGACTTGGGAGCAGATATGGAAGTGTTAGAATCTTTTTGTTCCTATCCTGTCCTCCAAGAAATCTCTCTAGTCTTCTTTCTCTCCTTTTTCTTGCTTTTCTACCTTGCTGGTGCCAGACAAAACAGAAGACTCTGTCACACCAGCTTTAGTGTTGGGGCTTATCAACTTAATGCTTTTCTTGTTTTTGGTATTGTGGGCTCCTGTCTTGTTCATACCTGCAGATTTATCAATCCTCAGATCCTATTAATGTGCTCAACACTTGTCAATTCCTCTGTTTCATGCTTCTGATTCACTTCCTCTCATGGGCTGAGTATGCATTCCTTGCACAGTAACCTACTCTTGTTTTCCTCGAAGAAACTCTCTGAAGAGCAGCCACCTTCTTCTGCAGATGGATTACTAGAGAACTGGTGGGGTGGTTGTCACCAGGTTTGAACTGCCAAGGTCTCCTCACATTACTGCTTATTTCATCCTTTGGCACCCAGTGCTTTTTGCTAAATAAAGCACAAGCCACAAAGCTTTCTGCACTCCAGTCTGCAGGGTGAATTGAAAGCAAGTGGGCTTTCTTGATTCTTTGTTTTCTTTGGGCTGCCTGTGGGGGGATGCCAACTGTCAACAGCTTTTCTTTTGAAGCGCTCCAGCTAAAGAAACATGCATGGTATACTTTAGTTTTTAATAATTTCAGAATAATTAAAATAGATACCATTCTTCTGCTGTCCACACCCCCAATAGACTTGTGGAGTCTATTGGACTGATATTTTAATTTGCAGTCTTACCTGAAAATTCTTCCAAACTCATGAGCAGGCACACTATTCATGTTGTTTGATTACTTTTACCTAGTGCTGGTTTACACTATGCTATGTTATCAAGGTCAAGCTATGTGCACTTGTCAAAACCACTACAGCGCCAAATTTCTATATTTCTGTTTAGGAATCAGTCATGGAAGTCTGTTGTTTTTCTCCTAAAAATATTTGGACTTTGCATTGTGGAAATATAGAACAACTGCTTAGCTCACTAACTTGTATTCCAGTTGCTGCAAGGAGAGCATTCTGTGCTAGCAACTCTTATGCCGGGGGACTCATTGGGAAGTGCAGAGCTTCCCAGAGGTTTTCTTTGTGATAGAGTAATACTTGTAATTACTCATTTTATCAATATAAGAGCTACTTGTGACTTACATGACAGAGAGAACTCTAGGGTGAGGGCATTATTTTAGTGCAACTGAGATGCCTTCTTGCCCCCTCTGATTCAATGTAGTGCTCCTGATATCAGTTAGCTCTGTAGTAGCTGGGAGTAAATGCTACAGTAGCTCTCCAGGAGGACAGGCTTGTTTCCAAATGGACACTGTGCATGAAAACCCCTTTGTTAAAATGGTGGAATTGAAACTGAACTTCGGAAATTGGGAATGTCCTCTTTAGACAAATCTACTAAGCTTTGCTATATCACTTGTCTTTCATTGACTCTTTTACCAGACATGGTGTAGGAAAGAACTAATTGTTCTTGTACAAGTGCAACTTCCTGAAAATACAAGCTTAGACCAGAAGGGAAGGACTAGTGTATTTTAAATAGGACTATAATTTTTTTTTTTTTGTCTTTTAGTTATAAGTGTTTGGGGAAATCTCAGACCAGATCTGACAGCCTGAGGGGGGGTGAAGCTGCCTCAGCTTTGCGTCCCTGGTTTAGCCAGTAGTGAGGCTGAAAATGTGTTTCCAGTAGGGTCTTGGAAAAAAAAAAAAACAAAAACCAAAAAACCCAAACCCAACTTTCATGTGTTAAGGAAGTAATAAAGAATGTTTTAATCCGGGACCTCAGAGAAAAAATTTGCACTGGACGATGTGTGCCTGTTTGTTTGTTCATGGTGGGTACAAAGAGTCTTTTTAATAGACACCCAGAAGCTTGAAGGGCTAAAGGCATTGGTGAAAAACAGGGGAGGAAAAGAACCAGCAGTATGATTGGCTCAGTTTCGTGAGGTTTTACCTACTTGTATTATAAATAAGAGCTTTGGACTTCTGATATTTTTCCAGAATATAGCAAAATAGTCAGTAAACCCATTGGTTTTGTTACTGAGATAGTGTGATCTTTATCAAGCAAAACTTTTTTTCTTTAAAAGAACCTTCAGAAGGTTGTAATCCTAACCGAAATTTGATTTTTGCTTTCTGGAAGCAGGTATTGTAGTTGTGGTAAAGGAACACCAATAGGTTAATACAAAGTTGAAGAATAAGTCATGTAGTACCAGTATTATTGGAGTAGAATGCTGTGTTTCTTGACTTAAATAACAAATTTATTCCAGATATCACTGTTTATACATGCTTTTTGTTTTCTATATAAGATATATAGACTTTATTACTTTCTTATCTTTGACTAGAATTTATCTATATAAATAGATAACGAAATTATTTTTTTTACAGGAATACTCAATATTTTGAGAACTGATTTGATGTCTTAAGCATAATCATTATTTTTTGAGAATAGTACTGTACAATAAGGGAGACAACTTGTAATACTAAAAATCACCTATTGATGTGACAAATCTTGCAGAATAAAGCTTGTGCCCTATCTCAAGGAAATGGAGTTTTAGCTCAAAAGACATTGTTATTTTAAAATTATAAAACAATGCTCAAGTAGCTCAATTACTTGCCCATTTATTTGTATTTTAAAATTAAGTTGCTACATTTTGCTATGGAAGTACTTGGTGCTGAGTGTGAAATAACAAAGTTATGTGAAAATGGCTACAAAAAATGGAGTCTAAATTGTTTTTATGAAGGAACCCACAGTGCAGCATGTTTGCTGTGATCCTCTGGGGGGACCCATGCTGGAGGAATCTGTTTGCGAAGGACTGCACCCCATGGAAGGGATCCACATAGGAACAGTTGGTAAGAACTGCAGCCCATGGGAAGGACCCCCACTGGAGTAGTTCATGGAGGACTGTCTCCTGTAAGAGGGACCCCATGCTGGAGCAGGGGAAGACCATGAGGAGTCCTGCTGCTGGGAAGGAAAGACTGGCAGAGACAATGTGTCAGATGAACTGACTGCAGCCCCAATTCCCTGTCCTCTTGTGCTGCTGGAGGGAGGAGCTAGAAAATTTTGGACTGAAGTTGAGCCCAGGAATAAAGGAGAGGTGGAAGGTGTGTTTTAGGATTTGGTTTTTATTTCTCATTACTCTGATTTGATTGGTAATAAATTAAACTAATTTCCCTGAGTTGAGTTTGTTTTGCTTATGACAGTAATTGGTGAATGATCTCACTGTCCTTTGATCTTGACCCATGAGCCTTTAGTTATATTTTCTTTCCCCAGTCTGGCTGTGGAGGGGCAGTGAGAATGGCTTGGTAGGCACCTGGTGTCCAGCCAAGGGCAATCCACCACAAATTGAAATTCTCAACTCTAGATTATTAACTTAAGCGTGGTGCTCCTTTAAAATAGTTTTTGGAAATGTTTGCTTTCACGTTTGACTCAGTGTTTCCTAATTAAAAAAAAAAAAACACCAAAAAACAAACCCAAAAACCACTTTAAACATAAAAGCTTAGAAAGGCTTGAGACAGAAGGGACCTTAAGTATCATCTAGTTCAACCACCCTGATGCCATGCCTGGATGCCACCCGTGGCTCTTGAGGGGGTCTGTTCCTTAAGCCAGAAATTATTATTTGAGATGCCAGGAAAGCATCACCAAGGCTGGGAGTGTGGGCTGCTTCTACTTCTGCAGTAGAAGTTTGGGAACCACTCTTCTGGGAAACCACTTTTGGTTTGTGGCTTGTTTTTAACTAGGGGAAAGTGGCATGTTTAGAAACATAAATAACTTACAGCCCTAGGGCATGCTGGCATTATAAGGGTAAGTACTTCTGTGGTAGGTGCTCAACCCATGCTGTCTTTGTCAACACTGAGTATTCAAAGCCTCCTTTCCTTTCTCTTCCACCTCCTTGTGGAAGGAAAAACATTAAAGATTGATCAAAAGAGACTTTCCTACTTTCCTGCCCATTTGTTTGACTCCAGGATCTTGCAGAGAATGAATGGGCTTTGGACAGTGTATTTTATCTTGGGAGAGTGTATCTGTGATTCAACAGCTTACCGGGACGCTTTTTGTTTAAAAAAGGTTTGTGCTTTACTAACTGTAAATATCTAAATTGTAACTGCAACCTGTGGTACATATTTGCAATGTCAAGATTCCAGTCAAAACCTGTTGTTATTAATGGAATAAAAAATATATATAACCTGTTGTTTTTCTGTTGTTTGTTTTTCCCCAAACTAGATATTAGACTGGATGGGACAGATGTGAACTACAAATTTGCTAAGTACCTCAATAGGCTGTATTTCACATACCCTCCATCTGTCAGACTGATTTATCTCAGTTGGGTATGTGATATATTACATATGCACTAAGTCACATGCAGGAGGGTTTATCAGCTGATTATCTAAGATAAAATTACCCTGTGTATGCAAAGTAGCAATTTGTTCAGGTTTTCTAGATGTATGGCAACCTCAGCATTTGGATTGCTGGAAATCAGATAATTGCCTGAGTAGCTGGGCACTAAATTAATGAGAAATAGTTTATTGTCCCAGTGAATTACATTGTCAGACTTGACTATTTTATATGGGGATGAGATAGAAGAACAAGGTCAAGAGTTACAGGGGCTGGTTCACTTTGTTGCAAGGGTTAGTGCACAAACTGAGTCACATGTGAGTGTAACTGATATAAAGGGCATATGCTGACATAAAGATTTACCCTGTCATACATCCTTTTTCTTGTATCTGCTCTTACTGAACTTTCCATGCAGATGATTTCCTCTCCCTATTAGTCCTCTGAAAGGGACAATACTAATTAATTTTTTTTGCTGTGCAAAAACTTAAGATGCCCCTGTTGTTTGACTAAGCTTTCGGTATTTGAAGGGAAGAGATTGGGTGACAGGGGTGAAAGAAAATGAGATTCATGAAAGTCCCCTTTTTTTTCTTCAGCCTAGGACAACAACATCTAATTCTTAGTGTTGCTTAAAAATATTGCAGTTTTGGACTTCTGTGTCCACTTGGCATTGTATTTGTGATAAGGCTGATAAAATTATATGAAAATATTGGAGCAACAGGAAAACTTTCTTTATGAAAGAGACCCATACTGAACTTCTTAATTGTCACCTCACTTTATCTTTAAAGTTAAATATAGCTTTCCACATAACTTATAGCACAAAATAATGTTATGATTGCAAGGACAGAAATTTGCTGTATAGTTTAGTCTTGTACTTATATTGCTAAATGCAGGCACTGAACGCTTGTCTGTTTTTTGGATTGTAGTGTTTTGTTTCAAAATAGACACTTTTGTGTCTGCTTCTCCTCTGAAGCAGATGTAAGTTAAACAACCAGATCTTACCTTGAAAAAAACTTACCTGATACAACATCTAAATGATTTGCCCTAAAATCACTTGTCCTTATGTTTTATTTGATCTGTATAATAATATTTTGGGTTTGGTTAGTGTTTTCTTTATGGTAACTAGTCTGTCCCTTGCTTAAAATGGCTATTGACTAATAACTATTTTGGGGTGGAGAATGGGAAAGGGTGGTTTATAAGGAAGATCTTTTAGGTAACAGTTTGAACCTTGAAGGTATGGATTTAAAACCCAAGTTAAGTTTCATTATTTTGGTAGGGATCCATAGAGCATAAGAGAAATATGTTGATATAATCAGGAAATATGTGCTGTTACAATCTGTCCTGAGGATGTGTATGAAGTTACGGAGATGTGATGGAGTCCTTTAGCCAGTTCTGATGGATTCAGAAGGGTGTTTGCATTTTAAAAGTTGGGGTTAGCTTGTGAGTTGCTTGATGGAAATCTGTGCTCCTGAACTTTAGATAGTGTACCAAACGTACTGGTGAAGTAAGATTTCTTTATCACAGCTGTCTTCATCTTTGTGGTCTCCCAAGGACTTGTGATACTGTAGAAGTGAAATGTATGCCTGTCTCATTTAAAAGGCAACCTTGATATGCAGGTCTTACCCCAGTGCAAGTGAGGGGAGGGTAAAGAAAGAAGACTGATAGTTCTGATAAGAACTTAGGAATTTGGATCTTGAGGTCTAATCTATGCTCTAAAACATGAGACATGTTTGGTTGCAGATATGTTTGGAATGTGTGTTACTGTTGGTTGTGAGAGCAGTTAGGATTAAACCTTTCTGGTAAATCAGACTGTCACATTTTAAATTAATAGCTTATACTTTCTTATGCAGAACATTACCTATCCTAAATCAAAACAGAACATAATTTTTGGCCTTCAACTGTGTGGAATTGAAAAAAAAAATGAATAAACAAACCAGTGCTAATTTGGAGGGAGGAAAGGGAAGATAAAAATGTGCCTGGAAATCAGCTCTGGAATTCAGCTTTTAGGCCATTAGTTAAAAATATGATTACCTTGTGCTTTGAAAACCATCTCAGATAGTCAGCAGAAAACATTCTTGTATGACTCCTAAAAGGAAAAACAAGTGGCTACAGCCATTTCTTATCGATTTGTTCCTTGTTTATTCTTCCTGCCACAGCATTTTCAGACTTTACTAAGTGTCAAAGGTCAAGCTCAGTTTGCTATGAAATCTGAATGCACGTGTTTTTCTGTTAATGATTTACTTCAGCCTTCCTTTAAAGGTTCCTGAAGGCTTAATACTTATCTCTAGCAGCAATATTTTTTCTAATACTGCATTTTTTAGCTTTTGTTTTAGCTTTTAGTAACTCAAGCATTTGTTTATTTTCTTCTAACTTTTTAAAATACACAAAGAGCTGCAGTCTTTCTAGTAGTAGACATTGTTTACCTATAAGAACATCTTTTTCTTTAACTGTTCAGGTTTCTATTTTGTGACTTATAGTTTGAAGAAAATGTCATGGTCAGCTTCCCACGATATTTGCTTTGGGTTCACCGTTACAAAACTGTGTTTTGTTAAAGGGGGAACCAACGAGAAAAAATAAAAAGCCCCAAAAACTCTGCCTAAGCTAGTGTTATTATAGCAAGTGTAAATTGTATGTTAGTTAAGTAATCAGTTAGTTGCAGTGGTATGGGATGTTTTGTCAGTATATGAATACACATTGTTTTTACTTTTCTGTTGCTTATGCCCACAAGGACTTGATTTCAGTAGAAATTCTGATTTTGTGTTGTCATTACTTTTGAAGGCAGAGGGTGAAACTACTGTAGTCCAATTTTTGTAAATGGCAAGTTTGGGGAGGCTCACTGTATTAAGGATATATGTGGATCTCTTCTGGCCCTTGGTTTTTCACCTATCACACATCTTCAGAGAACGATGTATAAAGCCTTGAAAGAAATAGGTCTATATTTCGGCTTGGTAGAACATTTGGTTTTGTTTCTTACTCCTACTATAAGCTTATTTTACTGATTTTACAACATATTTGCAAGTTTATGGTTTTTTCCACCTTCTTGCATCAAGTTCAACATGGCTTATACAAACCTGAAGTAGCATTTTGGACTGTCACAAGGCACGTATGTTGAAGAGATGCTATGCATAAGCACAGGAAACCTTACAGCTATTGGCAAAATCTGTGAGTTCAATCAGAATAAACTCATTCAAACTGCCTGAGAATGACCTCATGTTTGCTGAAAGCAGGAGGTTATGCTTTCATGCTTGTGATATGGAAACAGGGTATCTATTTGAAGGTCTCTTTATTGTGATCCAGTGGGTCACATATAGTTCTTGGTTTCTGATTCCAATCATAACTAGTAGTACCTTTCAGTAATAATGTTATTCAGTAAAAGGTTTGTTCCCCAGGAAACAAGAAAAAAGAGTAGGGAAAAACCTCCAATATCTTGTATTGTGTTTGGGTACTTCCACTATTGCCTGGTTTATAAATCTTTGTGTATTGACCATGATCTCTTGAGTGTGTTGTGGAAATCTGAATAGATCCTTTACAGATAACTGTGATTTCCAAACCCTGTTCAAGATAGCTTTGGTGTCCAAATGAGAGACTATTTCTTTGCGCTAAATTATCTTTGCCCAAAATATTCTAGAATTTTCATTTAAATTAGGGTGATTTTTTGGGGTGGGGGGGGTGGGGGGGTAAGGGAGGGTGTTGATAGCCTAGCTCAGATATCTGCAAACTAAACACTGGAAAGTAAGCGAACTGAAAGCTGTAGTCATGTAACCTGAGTTCAGAGTATAGAATACTTCCTGTGGCAGCATTATGTCATAAATTTATTTTTAGTCTTTAAACAGATAGTTTCTCTAATGGCATCAGCAGAGCTCTTTTGGATAGAACTTGCAGTGCACTTTTTTGACAGTAGGAATTCTAAATGTGTCAGTGCATGCATTTTAACATCCACTTTTTCCTTTTCTACTGGCATACTGATCTGTGATCTGTGGATTGCTCAGTAATAGGAGCAGCCTGTGTGGAAACCAGTTGCTCTTCCTTTTGCACCTGCAACTAACTAAATTCCTCGTGATTTGTGAGAAGTTACTGAGCAGGCTCTGAAACAATTTTCACAGGCATGTGTAAGCAAGGCATGTAGCACAAGGTATTTGGTGCTATAAAAATAGGATGGCAGTTTCCAGGAGGCTGACCTACAGAGGCTCTCAAAGGACATGGGAGGATATTGGAATACTTGTTGCATGTAATGGTTCTGTTGATCTGTTGGTTACCTAACATCTGCTGAACAATTCCCTCTTTTGGAAAACTAGCTTGCCCTGGAGAAAGAAAAATAGATAATGGATAAAAGAGGATGTGTCTGGAGTGCCTTAGGCAAAGGGTAAACCAGTGCTTCTGGGCACAGGCAACAAGAATAAAACGATACTGATGAAAAAATTGCCGTCAGTAGGAGGTAGATACAGTAATTCTAAGCAATGAAGTTTACATCTATGGTGCTAATAATAGATTTCAAGAGATTACTTATAAGGATATTTTTGACTTAGAATTCAAGGACATCTTCAACTCCTTCCCATTTTTGAAGGGGGGGGAAACTCTAAAGGTTTTAAATTTCATGGCTTAGTTTTATTTCTTTTTTTTCTTACGTGAACAAGTTAATATTGCCAACTTAATTTTTTTTCCTGAAGAACTGCTGATGTTTAACATGATCTTCAGAATCCAATTTCAAGAAGCAGGGGTTTAGAACAGTGTTCTTGCATAAATTATATGCAGTTACTTGAGTTGGAGGAGACTCTCTGGTTCTGGTCTGACTCCCTCACTCGAAGTCAGGCCAAGCTAAAATACATTGAGCTTCTCAGTTAGATCAGATCGTTCAGTATTTGTAGCAGGAAGAATGTTGCAAAGTATTATGGTACTTGTAGTCTTTGGTACTCTCATGCATGCTCAGTGGAATACTTTAATGTCATTGGTTGAGAGATCATGTGACACGATTTAAACACTGTATTTAAGCTGATGCCCTTTGTAATAAAGTTTAATTCTGCTTTCAGACTCCTTGGTGTGAGTAGTGGGGTTCGTGCAACAACAAGCACCTCAAGTATTGTCCAGTCAACTTTTGAATATATCCAAGGATGGAATTTCCGCAACTTTCTTGAATCAGACCTTCTGATGTTTGACCACTTTCATTGTGGAAAATTTTCATAACATCTAACTGGAGTGTTCTTTATTGCAGTTTCAGTTGGGATTTTTTTGTCCTGTCACTGTGCATCACTGAAAAGAAGCTGGCTTTATATTCTTTAATGATCACCTGTTAGATACCTGGAGGCACAGATTAGATTTCTTTTGAACTGCTTGTCTTCTGCGTGCTGAACAAATTCAAACTCTATAGCCTGTCCTCATATGAGTGTGTTGATTGCTGACCTCTAGACTTGCTGAGTTATTCTGTTATTGCTGAGTGATTAATATGGCAGATTAAATTCAGTTTATGTATGTGTCTCATGGGGAGAAATGTAATCCAAATAAGTGCCAAAAAAAAAAGATGTCTACCTCTTTAAACATCATTGCTATTTGAAGGAAATAAGGTCATGGATAGTTTTTCTAAAAAAACCATTTTTTACAGAGTAAAAGTATTTACTCTGAACAAAAAAAAAAAAAAAATAAAAAGAAAAAAGAAAGGATAATTACAACATGGAGACTGGAAAAAAATTATTTTAGCATAGAAATTCATTGTTTGTCCTGTATTAAATGCTGTATGCAGTTCTGGCTACCCTGTCTCAGAAAAAGTATGATACACTCAATCAGACTCAATATAAAGAGGCAAGAGGGAAGAGTACATCTTCTATAAAGAGACAGACTGAATCAAAATGTTGCTTAATTTTGGAGAAGAAATTAGTATGAACAGATCTGATTTAGGCATATAAAATCATAGGTTTCAAGAGGAATTTTTAGCAGGGGTGATTAATTCATATTTCTCACGGTAGGGGAATTAAACTATGAGTAAGTTCAAAACAAAGGGGGTTTAATGTGTTGCTGGTGCTTGAGCATGTTCTGTAACTGATTACAATAAAAGCAGTGAAGCCAAAGTAATACTGATGGAACTAAATGTTCTTAAAGCTTATTGCTGGATGTTGGGAGAACATAGCCAGTGTTCTTTGTCTAAGTACTTTGTGGTGATCAGAAATAGGATACTGGGCTAAATCAGTCTTCGATCTACACAGTATTGCAGTTATTTTGCTCTTAAAAATAAATGTCATGTAAATGTAATTATATGGACAAGAAATTATTAATATTAGTTGGAGATGAGCGAACTGGCTCCAGAAATAGCTTTCAACAACCGCTTTTGTTTCCTCCAGAACAGGATTTCTCAAATTCTTGAACTATTTGTTTATTCTGAAAAGAATTACACGATTTGAGGAACTAATTCTTAGCTTCTAGTGCCTCAAGGAATGTTTAAGTCCTTAAAGTAGGAATAGCTTTTCTTCTATGGCAATCAAAATGTTTTGTGTATGAATATGAATGCAGTTATATGTAGCAATTAAGAGCTGTATTAGTATCTGAGTTAGCAGCTCTGGAATATAGCCAGCTTGTGGCCAGGAAAGCAGCCAATAGCCTAGAGGAGAAATGCTTTGATTATTATGTAATAGCTGCTCTAGAGAGCTCTCTGTCTGTCCAGCTGCATTTGTAATTTTTTTGTATTGTTTGGGACAGTTGTAATTTCTATTTATAAAAATGTGGAAGACAACTCATTGTACATTTTTCATACTGCATAGAAAGTGTAAGAATGCTGGAAAGCTTACTTGAACAAAGCAAAATTGAAAGTTACTTGATCTATTGAATATACTTGATAGCCATCAATTTCTTCATAGGATGAGAATATTGCAGCAAGAGTTACTTGCCTTAAGGAAATTAAAGATTTATGCATGTGCTGTTTTGTTTATATCTTAATTATTTTTGATGCTAGGTTTCTTCATAAAGGATGAATACGGTACATTTTCTTGAACTATGGATACATGTGAAGTTTAACTTCAGGAACATTTTATCCAATAAATAATAAAGCTGTTCATACAAGACATGCCAACAATATCTGTTATGTTTCTGTAGACCACAAGAGCCTTGCGTTAGCTTGACATTGTAATTTAATGACTCCAGTTTTCATTAGGTAGATAAGTGGTATAGTATGGGCTTCTATTTCTTTAGTGGGACTTCTTTGCACATAACCAGTCTGTTCTGAAATGCTTCAGATAGGGCCATTGTTCTTCCTGTTAACTGTCTGTTGTGTTGAAAACCAGTGGAAACCTTTCTTCTCTTTTATGCTTTGCCCTGTCATTCTTGTAACAAAAAAAAAGAGAGAGTCAAGGGATAACAAAGGCATACTTCTTTCATTAGTACCTGGAAGCATGAAGAGCAAAATCAGCACGTTGTTAACTCAGTGTAACTTGTGCTGAATGGCTTCACTTCAAGCTTTTATATTCCAATTATTTTATTAGCTGTGTAAACCATTAAAAACATGGTAAACTTGATTTCAGTAAGGAGAATGCTAATTAAATCACAACCTGTAGCTCTGAGGTAATTTAGTCTGTTATTTCATGCAAGTAACAGATGCCCACTTTCTTTGCCTGTGTTCATGAATAGAGTGCATGTACCTGTCCATGTGCAATGGGATTCTCAAAAGAAAGTAATCTGTGGTGGGCTTGTCTAGTGCCAGTTGCCTTTGTGTCTTCTTGTACCTAGGCAGGGAGTGTGACAGGAGGTTCAGCCATTTCATGGTACCTTCATACCACATGAAACTACTGTTGACAGTGAGTCTTGTGATGCCCACTTCTCAAGATTTAACTGCCTTTTCTCTTGGCCTTGCAGATACCCCCAGGTATCTGGGTACCCCATGTACTTTGTTTCTTAGTGCTGCCCTGCTAATCAAGCAGAGATGCTGAGGACTGTTCATGGTGGTGTAGCTACCATTTATTTGTGAGGATGACAAGAAGACATGGACATTCCTAGTGTTTGCAGTTCCCTTTTGTACAATAAAACTGCAGGCTCACTCTGGGAAAGATAAGTAAAGAGGAGTCTTGTAGAAGTTGGACTACTTGGAAGCTTTGTAACTGGCTGGTCTCCAGGCTATATGAGAGCATCTGTTCTTTCTGACTCCTGCTTACAAATTGTAGTTGGTATAATGTCTTGTACCATCAGTAACCACATAGGCTGTAAAATGGGGCAGATCTTCAAGTCGTCTCACCCAAGGTGCATTCGAGCCTTCCTTAATGGCAGAGGAAGAGAAAGTACAGACCTTTCATAAATTCAGTCTTTGCCTTTCAGTCGCTGTCACAGGCCTTGTTCCTCTGAGTCCTTTGTGCTCTCCCTTCATACTGCTTGAGTGTTTGATGCAGAAGGGCAAGGCTGACAGGGGTATTATATATGGGTTAGTCCTACCCAGGAAACACAGAAAATGCCCATGAAAGTACCTCACTCTTCAGACTGTGCCTTAAAACACATTTATCACATGCTCAAGAAACATGCCCCATAACACCACCCTCCCACCCCAAACAGTTATGTCATGGTTCACTGAGATCACTGTTTGCCCTAAAATAAAGGTTTTGTTTCTTGTACTAATTTCTTGTTTTCTCTAGACATCTGTTCTCTTGTCTTTCATTTACATTGTAAATTCTTGGAAGAAACAATTTTTTTGTTTACTGGTTTGTTTTTCTGTCTTTAGTGCCTTGCACAGTGGGGTCTTCATCAATGTGTCCAGCTCACTGGCACTTTAACAACACATCTTCTAAGCCTTGGTATTGGTAGATATACTTGCAGATATTCTTCATCAGGTCTTGGGGTTATATATGTTTTTCCAGATAGTTTTATTTGCCCTTATAATTGAATCACAATTGTTTATCCAACTGTGTCTTTAGGAAAGATATTGTAAAAAAAATCCCAGTTACACAGATTTATATCAATTCCAGGTTGAAAGAGGTCTTATGTTTTCTGTACCATTAAAAAAGAAGCTAAAGTGTTTTTTTTTCCCCCAATGTATCTTGCATCAGCAGATTTTTCTACTTTTTGTTCAGACCATTTTTTCCCCGAAATAGATGGGGATATTTGCAATACATGGTAACACATATGCCAGATATATTGGTTGTAACTATTGCGCTATGGCAGTCTGATTGACCTTTATGTCCTGGGAGAACTATTAAGTGTAAGGTCAGTAATGCCTGTTTCAAAGATTGTTAGATTATAAGTGGGAAGTTATGTGGTCCTGAACACCTATATGAAGTAAAGCAGAAAACTGACTTTTAATTGAAAATTAAACAAATTATGTTCTACCTAAGCTATTTGAAGACATTCTACCTAAGCTATTTGAAGTAAAAAGCACTGGTAGCTGAAACTATAGTGGACTCATCTGAATTGAATCTTAATGATTTAAAGACTCATTTATAACCAAGTACAGTTTTAATGAGGTCTGTAAAGCTGGAGAAGTATCAGATGTGGTGACGTTGTTCCTTCATATATGGAAATGGTTTTACTACACTGGTTTCTTTAGTATAAAGTAAAATCAAATTCCTAATGTGTATATTACAGTATAAAAGTCTGTTGTTGTTTACTCGTTATTGATGTTCAATATGATCTAGAACGAGTAATTAATTTAAAAATTATTTTTTTCAGCAAACCTACCTATTTAAAGTCAATAAAGTCTAAAATTAAGTCAAGTGAATTGAAGTCAGAATGGATATGAAGCCTCAAAGGTATTTTTAATGACTTAGTCATCAGACTGAATATTAGGTTATTTACTAGAGGAATGTTTCTGTGTATTAAAAAAAAAGTTAGAAGTAATAGCTACAAAAAAGTTAAATGCATTCTTTGAGCTGATAAAATCTAAATTAGTTGATTATGTAAATTGTTAGGCTTTTTTTTACCATGTTAAGTAAATATATTTAAAAATGCATTTAAATGTTTTTAAAATAGTTACCTAGTTGGTACCCTGCTTTAGTTGAGCAACACAAAATCTCAGATGAAAATAAATACTAGTTGAAAGCTGAAATCTCTTGGTCTTCTAAAATTTTTTTTTGTTTTTTTGTTTCTTTTTTAATTTTGCAGCATGGGTGAACTCTCTTTCTATGGGGATGGTCTTCTTCTGTTCTCCAATAGTCAGCATATTCACAGACCTATTTGGTTGTCGAAAAGTTGCTGTTGTTGGAGCTGCAGCAGGACTTACTGGACTCCTTGCAAGTTCTTTTGTAAGGTAAAAAAATTAAATTCTTAACTTTCAAAGTATTTTATCAGTTTTACAGGGTAGAGGTAATGCTGATTCTAGCAACAGAATATGAAGGAGTAAACATAAAGTGCTACTTTATATTATCTGTTAAAGTAGAAAACTTGTTTTGTTTTTTGTTTTGTCTTTCAAACTGTGACTTGTGAATGTTCAACTTCAAAAGTAATTTAAAAAATACAATAGAGTGTTGTAACAGCACTTGCTATTTAACAGGAGCTGCTATGTATAAATGTATCACCAATAAGACTATTGCTGTAAGATAATAGCATTGTCCTGAATAAACTTGTTATATGTTTGCTTAATGTATGTTGTGTTTCAGCAGGTACATAAGCATTGTTGCTGTCTTCCCTCCCTGCCCTGTCCCCTCAATTTGCTTTTAAAACAGTTTTAATGTTGATAAATACACAATAGGGCCTCCAGGAAAGTGTTCATGTTCTAATAAAATTTGTTGTTTTCATCTGTTTTTAGTGATTCAATTGCCAAACATGGAGATAGCAAAAAACCTTAGTGTAATGATATATACTTAGGCCTTATTTTCTTTCTTAAGAAAAATCTCTGGTTTTTTTATGTTACTGAAAAAAACCTTTGAGTGGGTTTTTTTCTCCAGTTTAAAATTTTTGTATGCTTCTATAACTTCCGTAGAATAAATCCTAAGAAATTCAAGAGCGACAGATTTGTTGGACATGCCTAGTAGAAGATGAGGAAACAGGAAGTTTACTTATTCTAGTTATCAACAGAAATTGGTTAGTGAAGATAGGCTAAGAAGCAGCAGGAAAATAAGCCAGTTATCTCTAGTTCTCAGACTGCTGTTTTTTCCCCCCACCCTTGTCAGAATAAGTAGAGGAACAATCAAGAACTACATTTGGAAGAATTTCCTACATAGATGAAAATATATTTGTACAGATAAGCTCGTGAAAATGTCTCTTCTGTGCTTGTCCTCTGAGCCAGATAGATGTGAGCTGGCTGTGATGTGGATGGATGACTGTCCATGCTATGTGGCACTGTGCCTGATCTATTATTACATCTAGCTTGGACATATATCCCCTAATGTGAAAACATGTCCACAAATTGACAGGAAGAGAAGGCAAATATTTCTGTCTTAGGTACTGAGACTAATGTTTATATTTGTTCTTGGATTAACCTGTATTTGTAGGAAAAATACAGTTTCTTTTCTTGTTACTTGAGCTAGTTTCCAGTTTTTATTTTATTTTTTGGTTAATTGAAGTGCAAATATTTTGCTTAATTCATTTTATTAAAGCAAACAAACAAACCCCCCACTTCCTGATATGTTTTAAGAAGCTGCTTACTAAAGGTGAGGTAAAAAGTAAAAGATTCATCTTGGAAAAGTCTTTCTTCTTCCTTGCTTCCTAGTAGTATGTTAAGTGTTGTCTGATATCCAGTGGAACAAAGGCAAAGAAGAGGCATGTGAGAGGAATTTGTTTTGTAAAGGCTTTAAAAATATTTTAGCTTAATTGAATTTAGTTTTGAAGAGCCTTTTGAGAGTGAATTCTTCTAAGAGTACATGCCAGGTCACTGTGCATACTTGGTGTTTCATTATGTTACTTAGACTAAAATGATTTATGACTATGATGTTATCAGTTAATTGAAGGAGTATAGTTCAGATATGGAAGTCTGTGTTCTAAAAGTAAAATATTGTAAAGTAGATAAATGGAAATATGATTTACTGCTTTTTCTAATTTCTTAATATAAATTTTATCTCTCAGGAAGTTGAGATGTAAGAGTGTTTATAAAGGAGGACAATATTTTAATATGTATGTTGTGCTGCAGAATGAATCTACAGATTGAAGCACAAGTTCTTTGCCCTTACTGTATTATATTCCTCCTCTCATTTTATAATGTCTGTTTTTATTCTTCCTGGTTATTTTTGGTTGATAACGGTAAAAAATAAGTCTTTCTTCCATATGTTGTTTCCGCTGGCTTATGCTGTGTATAGGCAGTTTCAGAAATTGATAGTTTAATATAGAAAGTGACAATATTATATTATACAAATATTTTTCTCTGTAATACGCTAAACCAGAGTTGCTGGTGTCAGACCTTTATTAGTCAAATACTATTTTCTAAGAATTTCTTCAAATGTATGGGAAGCTTGTGGAGTGTATTTTTCCATAGAGGGGTGCTGTAGAAGTGCTTTCCTGTGGTGGAAAGCACTACATAAAGCATTCATACTCCCCTGAAAAAATTAATATATGGTCTAACAGATTAAAGTTTTTATAACGGTTTGTTAGAACCAATTTAAAAGTGGGTGTTAGCTGATAAAAAAAGAAATGATAGTTCATTGAAAACATAATATTAAAAATAATTATATAAACCATCATGTGCTGCCTTAGAAATCTTGTATAAAAATTTCTCCTCCATCATCTAAATGTAAATAAATGTTTCCTTTGACTTTATTAATACTACAAAACTAATTTAATTAGTTATACTGATACTGTTGCTTCATACCTTTAACATTTCTTGCACAAATACCTTTTAATGGCACATAATTGCCTGTGATCACTTAAAACAGCTCTGCTTCATTTCAGTTGTATAGTAGATGGTAATGGTGGAGAACCTTATGATGAAGATCCACCTTACTATGAGTTGAAATATTTCGTGATTAACATTTTTCAATTTCTTTCTTAGCATATTCAATATATGGATTGCAACACTGAATTTAAAATAATTAATCTAGAGGGAATTCGTTGTCTAAAAAATTTAATACCTAAAAGAATTTATCATTTGCTAATAATGTGTTATATTACCAAAACTTGTCAGTATTTAAATGTTTTGTTTTTCATTAATAATGATGTTTACTACTTTGATACTGTATTTTAATAAGAAATTGTTTGAATATTTGACTTTTCTGGGTTCATGACTGCTAGCACAGTGAAGAAATGTCTAAATTGAAACAGTATGCCTTTCTCTGGAAAACAAAAACCCAGCTATGGTTTAATTTATATTTGGCTAATTTGCCCCAACAATGATTTTTAAAACTTTTTAGCCACAATATTTGTTGTAATTATAATTGAATATAATTTTTCTTTTTTACTTGTTCAGTGAATTCTGTCAAATTTTCAGCAGAATAAAATAGAATAATCATTGAATTAAGCTGACACAGAGCATTTCAACTATAACTATATGCAAACTCAACTCACTTCTGTAATTCTGTTTGTTGATTGAAAAACTGTCATGTATATAGTGGGTGAACATGAGCATCCACTATCTTACAAAACACTAATGATTTTTTTATTTATTTTTTTTTTTTCTTTTGGTACAGCACCATTGAACCTCTGTATTTCACCTACGGAATCTTGTTTGCCTGTGGCTGCTCCTTTGCGTACCAGCCGTCCTTGGTCATTCTTGGGCACTATTTCAAGAAGCGCCTGGGACTAGTGAATGGCATCGTCACTGCAGGCAGCAGCTTGTTCACAGTGTCACTGCCCTTCCTCTTGAGAGTTTTGCTCGATTCTGTCAACCTGTTCAACACCTTGCGGGTCCTGTGCGTCCTTATGTTTATTCTGTTCCTGGCTGGATTTACTTATAAACCCCTTGTTGCCGACACCAAAGACAAGGAGGGAGGAAAGAAGGGGAAGTTCAAATTTCCCCCTGGAAAAAAGATTTGCAATTTCTCCGTTTTCAAAGTTCTCAGTTACCGAATCTGGGCTTTTGGGATCCCAGTTGCCCTTTTTGGATATTTTGTGCCTTATGTTCACTTGGTAAGTGCACATTTCTTCCAACATATGACATGCTTGAAACTACAGCTATTTGCCTTTGTGTTACGGACTAAGAAAGCAATTGTTGGTAGGAAGCAAGACTTAAACTGCAAGTTGTGTTTGGGAGAAATGAAAAATTAACTTGTTTGTTGTCTGGTTGAAAGAGGGCTTTAATCAGGACTGTTAGTTAAGCCGGTTAAAATTTTTGTTCTTTGTCCTCGGTCTAAAGTTTAAAATACTTCAACCATGAAAAGAGACATTTGAAAAATATTCTGTGCTGTTCCAAAGAGAATTCTTCATTTTAGTACTCAGTTGCATACATTGCCAATGACACTTGTGTGTTTTAGAGAAAGTGTGAAAGGAGTAGAAAACAGAAAATGGGTAAAAATTGTAATTTTTGTTCCTTTATATTGAGGTGTGTTAAAGAATTGATTTTCTAGGATGCATTTTATTCACCATTTTTCAGCTTTATTAAAAGCAAAATACTTGTATTTTTCTGTCTCTCAAGCTTTAGCTTTGTGGTTTACTACTATAGCAGTAATATAACTGATCCTCTTACCTGGTCCCTACTAGCTGCTAGTTGAGCCGTGTTTTAGTGCTGTCTACAGTGACTGACAGAGCTTTGGCTTCTGATGATGGAGAAACTGTCAGTCAGCCATCGTTTCTTGTACGTGTGCTAGAGTTAATTTTTTTCCCTAGCAGATTTTTTTCTGTAGTACACTGTTAAAGTACGAAATTTAGGTGCAACTGGGAGATACATTGTATCTGACAGGCACTCATTACACTACTGAAATGGTGAATTATTTTTTAACGGCTTGCTAGTGGTGCTGTCTAAACTGAAGTGGTGTAAACCAAAAGGCTTAAAAGGGACAGATGTAGGGGGGGAAAAAGAGCCCACGACCTGCAGTGAGATGCTCTATTTAGACCATTACACATCCTTACATTCAAGAGTATTTGATTGGACTGGTAGAAGTAGTATGCACTGTGAAAACAGAAGAATCTTTTTAATATTTGTTATTCACCCATGATAGAACATTAAGATTAATGATAATAAATACCTTTTAATTCTGTCAAAAAATTTTCAATGACTTAAAAGCCCAGGGGTTTTTATGCAATATAACAGATGGTGTCACATCTTTCTGGTAATACATTGGTTAGATTACTGACTCTGCATCAGATACTTATTTTCAAAATTACCTTGTGTTGGGGGCTAGTTTGTTTTTGAGCAGCTGTAAACTGAATTTTATTAGTGGCTAGTTCTTGTTACTTAGTTTTCAGTCATTTAAATCTTACTCTTTAATACTTTGAACTAGGCTATTTCAAAGGACCATATAATCTAAATGACTAAACTGTTGTGACATCTTATGCTATTTCCTCATAAGCTTCACAGCGATGTTTTGAAATAAGTCTTCAGAGGAGTTGGTGGTGTAGAGAAAGCTATTGGTCAAATCCTAAATGGTTGTTAACTCATGCAGAGAATTGAAGAGTAAGACTATACAAGCAGTCAAATAGAACTTCTAAAGTACATTTATTGAACAAAAAGCTTGTAAGTTTTTACCAAGATGCTTGTACAAATGCTTGTAGTTTATAGGCTGGACTAAAGGTGCTGGTTGACTTGTAGAGGACAAAGTTCTTTATCTTTTTTTATATTATAGTATACATTTTTTCTTTTTATAGGGTGCTTTCACTCCTGTTGAATGAGGATAATACTTTTAACGGAAAGAGGTGTTTATTTTTATGGAAACATGAATAAGTGAAGTGTCACTTATTGCTGGTGGGCAATGATGTATCCTGGGGGGACTAAAACCTTAGAAAGTCCATGTGGATCTGTATTTGAGACAGTGAATAAATCAGTGTTCACGAAGGAACAGTATGGATTCTGCCTTCAACAGATACTTCAACTCAAGTAGATAGCTCTGGACATTTTTTATCCTAGTTTTGTCTGCTTCTGATAACCCCCCACATTTTATGTGCTTCCAGAAGTACATAGAAGTATGCACTTACAAATAAATCAAGGGCTATAAGAAAAAATAAGGTGTTTTGCTGGTATGTCTACTAAACCACAGTGCTTACCTGATCTTTTGAACATTAAAGTTACTATTGTCTCATTGCTGCAACTTTAAAAATGCAGTAAACAATACTGGAAAAGGGATACGGTCCTTAGGTGAGTGACAGCTTTTGTTACGTTAAAATTCTTGAATTTTTCCCACTGTTGGGGTTGGCCAACAGCAGCCAGACTGCTAGAATGCTGGTTGCAAGCACCTTAAGAAATAAACACTTATACAAATGAACCTGCTGCCTACAGCTCTCCTCTTAGACCTCAGAACTGGCTTCTCTACTTAACCAAGTCCCATTTTTCCCACCTGGAAGGACAGTTTCAGCCTGAATGGCTGCTCTTGACCATGTGATGGAGTGCAGGTGCCACAGGCCCTATGGATTGGGGTCCTTGTGTGTCACCCCCCAGGCCCATGGTGGCTGGAGGTCACAGATTTGGTGTGCTCGAGTCACTGCACATCAGCTGCTGAATGCCAGCTTGGCACAGCTGGGGAGCTCCTGAGGGTGCAGGCAGGGTCTCCATTTGCTTCAGGGCCAGCCCTGATTTCTGTTCATGTCTCTTGCATTTCCTGAAATATATTGGAAAGGGGAACACACACTGCGAAACTTGTAGTACGAAAGAAGTGAAAACTCATTTTGGGCTTTGGAATAATAGAATTGGCCAAGTATTTGCAATTTTAACTCTCTGCTCTGTATTTGCTTCATCAAGTAAAAACTGGAGAAATAACCTGCTTATGAAGTGGGCTCTAACTAAAACACATTGATTATATGGCAAGCTGGATAGTATTCATGTCAAGGAGCTGGCAAGAATTACCAGTCTCTGACTGGTAGATATCAGCTGCATGTGAAATAGGCATCATATTCCTTTTGGCTCTTGCAAGGGAGAACCAAAAGGGAAAGCTTTTCTTATCCCAGTTTAATTGGTGTCAAATTCCATTAATAGGTGTTCCGTTACATGTCACTTGGAAATTGGGTTGAGATAAACACTATAAATAAGTTTTGACTTAATTTTATTCTATACTTCCAACATTAATTTAGATTTTTGAAGAACAAACTGATAAGTCAGAAGATTACTAGATCAAATAGTTATTATTCCTCTCAATTTTAAAATCAGTCTAAACTGCAGTGATTGAGAGTGGGGTTTTTTTGATGACCCTCTAAAATAGGCAAATTTTTTGATGACCCTCTAAGATAGACAAAGAAAATCCTAGTTTAGTCCATTCAAGTTTAAATAGTGAGTTCACAACAGCAATCTGTCAGATCAGGTGAAAACACTTTCCAAGTGTTTTTAGTAAGGACTATCTTACAAGGAAATTATTAAGTACATTTGAAAGAAAGCGTACCTACTCTCTGTGTCACTTGTCCTGTGCTTGTTTTGATAATAAATAGAGAATTTCTGTTTTTCAGCAGTCAGTCTGATGTTGAAGGGTTTAGTGTTGTTCTTTTACCCTTAGAAAATATTTACTTAATCAGAATCATGCATCCTTAATTCTTATGAGCTTGTTAGGTCAATTCCATTAAACTTTGATACAAAGTCATGTGCCAGGTAGCTTAAAAGATATGTTGTTGCTTTTTGTACTTTATTTAGCCACGTTGAAAAGAAATACTGCTTAAAAAGAAATACTGTTGCTGCCTAGTCTTTTCTAAGCAGTGGCCAAGGTCACTACCGAGTTTCAATATGCGTTTAGGACAATATTAATTATGACACACTTTCAAAACAAGGGGCTGAGTATTGTGTTTTGTTTTTAATGCAGTGTTTCAGTCCTGTAGTAATTTGTCTTGGGACAAATATAGTTTAATTTAGCAGTTACTTTTATTAAATGCCTCTTGCTAATGGTAGGCCCTGCCTTATTTATAGTGTCTTACACCTTGCAGGATGAAAAACTGAATTTAACAACTGAATAGTTGAACAAAATATTGCATATATTTCTTATGTGTTTTACTTTTTTTAAAAAAAAGCAGCTAGATTGTAGATAATGCAATAGAAATATGTATTGATAAAGTTTACCTTTCTGTGTTGAAATATTTTTTAGCAAAGGAAATGCTCTTAAAGAATTACTAGATATATTTGAAAATTAGGCTTGTTGTTCAGATATGGTTCCAGGCTTGTATACAAAGCTACTCATGAATTGATATGCAATGTGGAAGTTACCATGACGCTGACTGTACTTTTAAAACTTCAGAATAGCTCAAGAAAAAGATTTCAGTATTTTGCACCTTGCTTTGCTGCCCATTTCTTAATTTACTGAGTAAATCTGACTTCTCCTTTTGATGCTTATCCACGATCATATTCCATGATGGGTGCATCCTTGTATATGTAGAGATTTTTGGTAAGCAGTAGCTGTGTGGAGTGTATGTGTTCTGTGTCTGTTTGCTTCATGTTTAAGATATGAAAAAATGGTGTGTGTCTGGCCATTTTTTCCAACAACTTTCTTGGGAGAATCTGTCTTGGGAGGGAGATAAGTACTGGATTTAATGTCCTCTGTAGATTATACTGAAGATCCATTGTCTCATTGCTTCACTGAAATCTGCGTTGCCAGGAATAAGTTCAGCTGGAACTCCAAGGAACAGGGAAGTGAGACTGGACTGCAGACAGTGCTTGGAAAAAAAATATCACCACTGAGAAACAGAGCATCACCTTGGACTCTGCTCTAAGATTCTCATAAACTGTATTGGGAAAGAAAATGCACCTCAGAATGAAAAGTAAAGATGCTTCCAAGCATTTTTATTCATGGGAGAGGCATGAAGCTATTTGGAATCTCTGTAGAGTACATGTTAGTCATAAGAACTTCTTGATGTATATAAACAAACTCACTTTCTTGGCTGCATCGCAAAATCAGACAACTTGGATAAATATTAATCTGTCCCCTGGGTGGCTTAGCCTGTCTCCAGATCTTCTGTGTTTTTTACTTTGGAGTTGCTGAGTCTAGTGCTGTGCCCACATAGTCTGTCCTTGGACAAAAAGATAGTGCTGTGTACTGGTCTATGTTACTTATCTTTTGCTGGAAAATCCATTTTTTTCCCCACGTTCTTTAGATAAAAGTAGTCTTTTTCACTTTAGAAATATAAAAATTAACAGGAGGACTTGCTGATATGGATTACAGATGACACAGACTTCTGTTGCCAGATTTCATTCCCCCACGCTTCTGGTCTGTAGTGTAAGTTCTGTGCCTCTGTGTGATTTAACTGTTCTACAACTACTTTATTACCTTGGACTACCTTCTTAAATTGAACCAGGATGACTTGACCTTCAGCTCTGTTCTTTATGAGCCAGCTATTTTGACTTTTCCCAAATCTTCATTCGTGAAGCCTAGCCATGAATTTTGACTTTTATCTGCCCATTTCTTACTCTATATTAGTGATGTGTCTTGTTTTTGTTAATAAGAGATCAGATTCTGCGGTGAAAATTCAGTGTTTGAACCTTTGCCCCTAAGAATATGTGCCAGTAAAAACTGTTGACTTGTGCAATCAGCTTGGAGAAATGAACAGCTGAGTTCTTGAAAGATCCTCTGTAACCACAGTTTTCCTAGGAATTTAACTAAAATTCTTGCTATATAATTTGAAAATTGTATTCACTTCCATATACTCTGGAAATTTATGAGAGGCCTTACTTATTCAGGACAAAACATTCTCTCTATTCTGCCAATACACAAAAATTGACATTTTCCACTTGTGAATTGCACCCTCCCCAAGCAAAAGTATTGGGTCACTTGGAGGAATTACACAGGAAAGTATGAAGGGGGTATAGAAACCACCTAAGATTCTTGAACCACATTTGAGCTCTGCTGTATCAGGATAAGCTGTGATAGTCAGGATGAATCTCACTGCAATAGTTCTGCCTGACAAGACCCTAGTCATCATCTCTAACACTGCTTGCAAATATATTTTTAACTCTTCAAGCCTCCCCTACTGACATCGTGTTCCCTAAATATTGTCAGATGTGATATCTCTAAATTAGACTCTTCATTTGAGAAACCAGTGTTTCAGTTGCTGTCCTTGTAGGAGGGGTCGTCTCTACAAAGACAGTGGCTCTGTGTCCTTTGCAGTGGGAGAATTGCTCAAGGAGCCATAGGAGAATGGAGTTCTGTACCTTGCAATAAGTGAAACTGGTCAGGTTGTGCATTCTATGTGTACAGTCCTAGTCCTGCACCTCTCCTCTCCCTTTAATTCCTGTGCCCCTGGATTCCACAGTGGAGACAAATAGAAGCACAGAGATAAATGCTGTCCTTTATGTCTGTGTGCAGAGCATGGTGAAAAGTCTGTATGGACTCTGTTAACCAAAAATCTCTAAACTTCACCGTGGATATGCAGATTTTATAAGTTAAAGTGCATACACATAACAGCTCTTAAAGAAATTCAGTTCTTGTAAGGTAAGTACTGTCTGTGTTTTGTGAACCACCTGTATTATGTCATAAATTTGCTACTTTTAGAATGTTATGTAAAGTAGTGCTTAATATCTAATTGGTGTGTCTCAATATTTTTTCCTGAAACTGGAAAATTCAGTTTCCATCACTACATTCACTTGCTTTTATGGGCTGCTGTTCAAGAATTCTCATTTCTTCACATCTACATCAGTCATTTGTCTGAGGTCTACTACATCTTTTATTTCCCAGAATCTGCTGTTAGTCTGTTTTGTAGTGGTAGGACAGTATCTCTTAAATTATGTCCAGTACTAACAGATAACTGTGTGTCAAACAGATATTTCTCTGTACTGTAGGTATAGCTGTCAATTTTAGCACTATTACCTTTCTCATCCACTTTATCATATTTCTGTCTCCAATGGAAGACTAACAAGGCTCTGGTTTTGTAAAGGTCCAATGTAATTATTAAGCAGATACCTCTGAGACCCAAAGTCTTCAGTGGCTCCCCATGCTTTACTTGCTTTTCTAATCTTTGCATTTATCTCCCTTCAGATCTCAACATCTGCTGCAGTTTGACTGCCCAGGTTAGTGAAATTTTCCCCCTTTATCCACTTCTGTAATTATCCTGTGCACCCATTTCTTTTTCAGTATTCCTCGATGTTGACCTGGCAGTATTTATTCTTGGTTAGATTGCCCACTTTGGACAGTGGGGGTGGGGGTGGGAGAAAGAATTAAATTAATTCCTATTTTATCCTTGTGATTGTTATGACAGTGTATTTAAGCTATGCTTTTCAAATAAGTACTGGAGATGAATAAAAAGTATAGTTTCAGAAAGAATAGAAATGGAAAAGAATAAAACTGATATTTTCTGATTTTTTGAGAAGTAAACGTAAATGAAAGTTTAAAAAAATAGATTGCAGGTATACTCATGTAGAAATTAAAAGGATAAGAGGAAAGGAGTCTTCCTCAGGTCTGCAATGCTGGCGGATTGAAAGGTCTGAGTTACATTGTGATTTCCTTTGTATCAATCTCTAACCCGCATTAGTTATCGTACTACGACATCATACAAACCATTCTAATAGCAGATAGAGCATATAACTCAGAGTAAATTGTGTGGGGTTTTTTTTAAATGCTATTTTAATGGTAAACTCAGCATCTTAGTTTTGAGTGTTTGAAGCATTTTGACCTGAACTAAACTCTTCAAACTCCACAAGTGCCCAGAAGCCTGAGATCACAGCTGATGTTTTTTCCCTGCTACCCTCCTACAAAGTAACAAAAGCTAATTGCCAAATACCTTCAGTCATATACAGACCAGCTTTTCTGTCCAGTTTCTGCTCCAAGAAGAGCTTCATAGAAACCCTCTTTGCTTTTTAAATCCTATTCAGATCTGTGAATTTTTTACTACGTGTTTTGATTCTTCCTTTGAGGAAATCTCAGAACCTAGCTCCTTCTATTTGATTGCCAGTAATTGTCAGGCTGTGAGCTATTTTTCACATTCTTTTCTGATGGTTGAGTTAAAATTTGTCATTACTTCTGAGCAGAATATTTCGTAGGAAAAGAGAGAGGTGGTTTTGGATTAGTCCAGGTGGGAAAAAAACCCAGAGCATAAATATCTGTATCCTGATGATTGAGTTAAAATTAGTCATTACTTCTGAGCACAGTGTTTCCTAGGGAAAGGGAGAGGTGGTTTTGGATTGCTTCAGGCAGAAGAAAAAAGGGAAAAGAAATGTTTGTATCCTGAGTAAGGACTGTATCTCTGTATGAGGAGGAGAGGCTATCATAATCTTTTTGTTGTGTTTTAAATGAAAATTTGACTACTTGATTCAATTTCTCAGATCTTGGTCTGGTAGATACTTGCCAGTGTATTTGGGACTTGCAAGTGGAATTGAAACCCTTGTGAGAGCTTTCTTCTGTTTCCCAGTAGAATGAATAAGGTATTTCACTCAGGTCTGTGAAAGCTGAGGTGATTATGACGATGTACACAAGTAGATTTCTAATACTGAAGTGTCACGGATGCCCTGGTGGCTGAATAGAGGTTTGAGAATCAGTTTTGATCTTACTCACCTAACTTCTGTGTTTAAGGAGTCTAGTCCTGAGAGACATAATAAAAGCAGCACAAATTCTGTTGTAGAGTCAACCTCTCTTAGGACATGACAGTAGCGTTGTAGCATGTAGGCAGATAATGAATCCTTAGTTTACTAACCAGTTGACTCTAAGTTGCTTACTGTGTTGTTCTTCAAGATAGGCAAGAAGTAAAATCTTTATATTTGTAATTTTTAAAGGGGCTACTCTAAGAAGCTGCCTATTGACAATCTTGTCTGGTAATCTTATTGTTAATTCTACTGGTGAGCTGAAAAATTTACTTGAGGTAGCAGCCCTCTTTTGTAAAATGAAAACCTGTCCTTTTGTAAAAGCTGTTTGTTCCTGGCTAATTACTTTCACTGATGCAAATAAATACTTATTTTCATTCTGATCTTAGTCTAGCTTTCATTGTTTCTCTTTGCCATTGTCACCTTCCTGTCTGAGTAGTTACAGAAGAACTCTACTGGTAAATTTTTTAGTCTGGCAGATTCCAGAGATCTTGAATCAGTCTCATAGCTGTCTTTCAGAACATCTTTTAAGCTGAGGGATACTCTTCTCACTTGACTTGAGGATGTTTAGTTTGACTGACTAGTCCTTATGGTCCAAGAAGCTGCTCCACAGAGCAATTTGGAGCATTGGGATCAGGCTTCCAAATTACCTCTCAAAGAATTTTTTTTTTGTATCAGTTTGGAAAGCTAGCTGTCTAAGAAAAACATCTTAAGTTAAGAAGTGAGAAGACATCCTTTTTGTGAAATGTAAATGCTGTAGCTAACACAATATTGTAATAAAGGTCTTGCTTCTCGTATTGTAGTGGTGTGTTAGCAGTTCTCTTTTCCTACTTACTGTATCATTTAGTTGGTCAATACACAGTCCCATTTGTCTTCCCATATATTCACTTGTAAATTTACCTTCAGTGTTGCTGAACTGAACTGTCAGAAGCTAAATGTATACTTTCTGTAAAATCTATGTAATATTTCCAGTGATGTCTAATATAGGCAAAAATAAGGAAAGAAATTGGGTACTTAACTGAAGTAACTGTAACTACTAATAGATCTTGGTTTAAGAAAATCACTTTTGTTTTTCTTTCTGCACAAATAGTATATGCTGCTATATTCATCTTCTCAAGGTTTATTATTGTTATTTTTAAGCTGGCGTGTTGAAGTCTGACCATATTTGTTTGAAAGTCAAGGCCAAAGCATTATCATCCTTAAAGTGAATAGTACAATAGGAATTTTTTTTTTTTTTAGAGTTGAGGAAGACTAAACTGGATGTGAAGCAGCAGACTTGTATTAAAATGTTACTGAAGTATGCTAAATAAAATTAATCCATACTATAAGCTTTTAATTTAATATTATAAAGGGGATGGAGTTGCTATGTTAGGTTTTAGTTGCTTCACTTTTATTAGCTACTTTGAGAATCTTAAATGTTTAAATGTTTAAAACAATTAGCCAAAAAGTGTGGTTTTGTTTTTTTTTTTAACAAGTCCAGTACATACAATATTAATCATCAGTGGTTAATGAAATATATTCTTGTTTTTTTGGGTGTTTGTGTAGGATATCTTGATCCATAGTTTTGATATTCCATAATTTCATAATTGTAGAATGTCATATAATGTGCTTACTTTAAATTACATAAATTGTAAACTGATAACACTGTATCACATTAGTAAATACCACAATGATTTGAAAATAATTACTTAGCTCTTTAGAAGTGTAACGTAAGTAATGATGTCAGGAAATTGCTTCCTCCAGTCATAAGGTTACTTTTAATCAAAGATACAGCAGTGTTTTACCAAGCTAGAGCTAAACAAAGATTTTTTAAGTTTTAACACTCAATAAATATGCATTTGTGACTATTCTAAGACATCCATCAAATCACTCCAGGAATCATAGAAAAAAAGACTGGAGGTATGCCAGTACTTCATCCAATTAACTCAATTTTTTTTGAGTACAGACTTTGGTGTAGGACCTTTTTAATATTTCTTTTTAAAAATCTTTTTTCACAGGTCGTAGTTGTCAAATTTCTGCTTATTGCCAGGTCTTTTGTATTCTGTACACATGGTCCATGTCTTTAATAATGAGTAATGGACAAAACAGGACATAAAAACTCAGCTGAGCCCTTACTGGTACTGAGCAGTATGTGAAGGTCACATCATGTAATGAATTCATGTCTTTTATTACTTTTGTAACATGACATTATTGGAACATGCTGAAGTTTTAATCTGCTAAACCTTTAGTTTCCTTTCTAAAGAGCTGTTGCCAGAGCATTTTTTTGCCTCAGTGTTTTTTCAATATAGTTTAATTTCCATAAAAACATTATGAATTAATAACTAATTTCACATTATTGACTGAGATGCCAGTTTGCCAAGATCATTTTGAATTCCAGTCTTTTTCTTTACAGTGCCTGCCATATTCATAATTTGATGTAATTTGCAGATTTAAAAGTATATTATCTATTTCACTGTCCATATAATTAACAGAAACGTTAAATAGCAATACATTGGGGAAGGTTTTGGTTGTGCCTTCTTTGGCATATTCAATTTTGCAGTGAATCGCTATTTTGAAATAGCTTTTCCAAACATTTGAACATTCATCTTTACAATTGTTTCATTTAAGACATGTATTCCAAACTGGCTCATAAGAATTATGTTTGAGAGAATTCCTAAATGCTGGCCAAAGTCAAGATTTGTTACATCTGCCCTTACCCCTGTAGGCAAGGTTTGCTACCCACCACGTAATAGAGAGAAATTAGGGTTGTTTGTTTTTTTTCCCCTCAAATCTGTGTTGGTTCTTAGATTGTGATGTTGCCTGCTAGATGTTTACAAATAGTTCTGGTTTTGTTTCCTTTTCTGCTGTTATTCTGGAAATTCAAGTTAATGTGATTGACCTGTAACTCTCTAGGACTTGCTGATAGTAGCTAATTTTGGACATAGTGGCTAGTTGAGTTTTGAGAGCAGAATAAGCCCTGAAACACTGTTTTAGGCCACAAGAAACAGATAGAACTGAGACTCTAAATTATGGATTGTAATCACAAATGATAATTTTAAAAAATGCTTTAAAAGAGTAAGTTATCCAACAGTTTAACTCTCATCCCTTGTGTATGTTACAGTTCAGTTCTTGCAGATCCCTGGCTTTATTCCTTGTTCTTGTTCTCAGTCACTGCGAGCTTCCTCAGATATGTGTGTGCCTTATCTGTCTTGCTGCTGACACCCAAGCCACACCAATCCACCAGTGTGCTTGTGTCCATTTCTTTATACTGTCTCTTGTGGCTCCACCCTTACAAGAAAGGGAGCACCTAGGATTGACAGAAGCTCATGTTCAAAAGGAACAAAACAAGTGAGAGTGTCTGCAAAAGTTTACAAAGTTTTATTAGTAAATTACACACTTGGCATGGAAATTGGTATGTTAGTCTCTGATCTCCTAGATAAACACATGGCAGTGAGTTTTGGATAAAGTGAAAGAGAAGAGAGAGAGATGAATTAAAGAGTGTGAGAAAGGAAAGAAGGAAGAAAGAAACAAATCCCCAGTCAGTCCTGGATCCAGTGTCAATCAATCCAGGTGATAGGGATGTCCAGGGTTTTGGGGGCACTGCATGGACTTGATAGGGGTACGTCTCTCTGCCCTGGAGATTTCTCATTTTCTATGCAAATTAGTTGCTTATCATGTGCAGCCTGTTCTTTTAGACCTTTCTGGAAATGGGTCAGAGGGATTCTGATGTCCTTAGTCTTGCTTTTTCCCTACAGTCCATGCCTGCTTCTCAACCTCATTCTAGTGCGCTGCACCGTTATGCTTATCTCTTAGAGCTAGAACAAGGACATTTGTCCTGGAAAAGTGCTGCCCTCCCTCCATATGGCCCCCTTCTCCAGCCACATCCTGTTCTTTCTCACAGTGTGTTATTACCAACAATCCTTGATTGGTTCCAGAGCTATGTGGCTATCGGTGTTTGAGACATACACATTAGCCCCCTTATCATCTAGGCCTCTACACCCTTTCAGCTCTTTCAGGCAACTTAATTTGGAGCAGTTAGGAATAGTATCTCCAATATATGAATGGTACCAGCAGTACCCCATAAGCATTTGCTTTTTTCCTTACACTTGTCTTGAATGAAAGTGTCAGATGTAAGGACTTGAATCAGTAACTGAGCGCATTAAACCCGCTGTTTTCTTCAGAGTTTTCTGGGTTATATGTTGCTGTTGAGCATCTCTTTCAGTGAGAAAGACTGTATTATATTTAGCCTACTAAGGCTGTGCTTCATTGGGAATCCTCAAAATGGAATATACATGGGAAGAAAACAGTTGACAGAGAAAGAGTTGTTTCTTGCTAGCTCATAACCGCTTCTTCGGATTCAAGTTCTTTGTGTTTGGAAAAAAAAAGAGCTACAGCTCTGCTCAGATTGCTGTCTTTGATTTACTGCGTGAATATAGCTGAATTGTATGTGCAGTGAAGGGAAGGTCTTGGCAAAATCTGGTCTTAGTTGGATGGAGAGAGGTTAACCAAGACTATAAATCTGAAAGCATTCCAGCCATATGTAGTGGCTAATATTTCTTCTAGTCTCATTCTAACAGTAATGAGAATTTGGGCAATAAGATCTGTGCATGTTACCCTGATGATAGAGAGCACAGGTAGAATGCTGGTGCCAAGGATGCATTCAGTTATGTTCTTCACTGTCTATGTCTTGATTTGGAAAACTGGATTGTATGAAGATAAATTCTAGCTTTAAAAACAAAGAAGCTGTGCTAGTCTGGGATGTAATTTTGCCTGAGCCAACTAGGTCTTTTCTACGTGTGGAAAAATCAGACCTGCCATTCAGCAATGAAGAGCCAGCCACATTACTGAGAAGCAGCAGAACCCATAGGAAAATGCTTCGGAAATGCTTTGTATGCCTGGGTCCCCATTTGACTGCGGTATCTATACTGCCTGAAGTATCTGTACTGCCTAAAGAGTCATACAATTACAACTTGTATAATTCTGCAATGACAGGAACGTTAATACATGAAATGCTACCTGAGAAGGTTCACAAGCAATTGCTCATCATGGGATTTTTGAGTAGTTCTAGCAGCTAAATCTGTGGAAATCTGAATCTTGTTTGAGCTACTTCATCATAAAGATATTTAACCTATAGTTAATAGGTGTCTCTAAGTCCTTAATGAGTTAACACTTACAGTAGTGAATTAATCCTGAATGACTGTATTTCCAGACATTTAGTTAATACTGCTGTTGATTAAAGCTTACCTAGTGACTGCATCTCTGAAGGCTGAATATGCTGTTAAGAATCTGAGGATGAGACCAGGTTGCTCAGGGCTTTGTGCACTTGGACCTGAAAAACCTCCAAGGAAGGAGACTGAACAATCTCTATGGGCAGCCTGTGCCACTGCCCTCCTGGGGAAAAAGTTTCTCCTTACATCTAGTTAGAAGCTTTCTTTAAGGTTATGATGTACTTAAAAACAGTGAAAGCTGAAAAAAAAAGCGCTAATTCAGATATTTGAAGTTTGAGATGAGTAGTGGGTTTTTTCCTGATTAAGGAGTTGATTGAATCCAGTATTTTTCCCCATTGATCTAAGAGGACAGCATTTCACCCTGCGTGCTGCTTTGAGAAACCCAGTGACTGAGTTGCAGGTGCAGGGTTAAAAGTTATCTAGATGTGGAGCTTTATCTTACCTCTTGAAAATCTCTAGGGAGCGGATCAATCAGGCCTGCTGATTAAACAAGCTAGAGGCTGCAAACACATGGAAGTGGAACGGGTGACAAGAATAGCATAAAACACCTTGGCTTCTCTTGCCAGGTGGGCCAGCCTGCAGGTGTTGACAGGCACGTGAAGGTAGAGGTGGGAAAACTGTCAGCTTTTCTTCTTCTTACCTTTGACGGAAAGGGAATAAAAAGAACAGCTTATCTTTTATGTTTAAATATCATTCCAGATGAAAAATTTCATCAGATTCTGTTCCCAAGTGTGTCTCAAAAAGCAAAGAGAAAAATAATCTTAAAAAATAGAAAGAGCATGCATCTGTCTTCAATTTAACTTAGAGGGGAATTTTTAAAAACCAAACCAAACCCACTAACCCTTATTTTTTTCCCCTTTCTTACAAAATCAGTTATATGGGACAAATTAATATTGGATTTAATAGGCTTTCTGTGCCCAATAGATTTTATACTTAAGAAAATTACTATCACTAGCAAATCCTGTTTATGTTGGAAAAAAAAGGCACTGCTTGTGTATTAACATTCTTGCCAGAAAAGAATCTAGACTATTTTGCTTTAGAAGTGTTTACTAAAATGGCAATTTTAAATTTTATAGATAGGAAATTAAGGGTTCACTTGTTTGAAGTTTTATCACATACTCAGATTTAATAATAACTTGGTGTGCAGCTTTTACTATCTGCGTCTGTCAGCCTCTGGTTACCTTGTCTCAAATGTTTTTACTACATCTTTACTTAAAATCTGTTTCTTCTCTTTGCTCTTTCACACTTCTGAGTCTTTACTTTCTTGTTCAGAACTACTTATGAGCACAGAGTTTGCAGGGCTGTGCACATGACTTCTACATCTTCTAATGCCCCCTTTGGCATATTTGGTATTGGCAAATGTGTTTCAAAAGGCAATAGTGCAAAAAAATCTTCCCTGTGGGTAATTTCTGGTCTTTGGGGTTGATTTAAAAACCACAAACACACAAACAAACGTAATCCACTGTGGAACCAGGGAGACTGTAAAAAAATCCATCAAGCCATGGTAATGTTTTGTTTTTTTTTTTAACAACTTTAAAGTTGTAATGACTGATACAGGGGTCAGGACCACCGATCAGTTGCCTTAGTTCTTTAGGTTGAAGTGGCTGATAATTCATTCTTCCAGGTTGCCTTGTTTGTTGCTGCTGTAGCTGTACCCTCTTGAGGAAGTGCTTGCTGTAGGATTTGGTGTTGCAAGTGGTTCCTGCTCCTCTGCCTCCTTGCCCCTGAACATCGTAGTGGTGGTTGTGGATGTCAGGATGAGGCATTCTGGAGGGCCTCTTCTACTTGCCTTGTCTGGTTTCTTACTTGCATTGTCTGGTCTCCAGCTCTCTGCTTCTTGCTCCTGCCCTGAGCTGTGTTGCAAGTTTGGTAGCCTGTGTCTCTGTCTTACTGCACAGAGCGGTATTGCAGTGATTCCAATTAATCACTCAGTACCTTCACACCTCTGAGTCTGCCCTGGCCAGGGAAGCAGCCAGTTTCAGTCAGCCCTTGTGGATTCTATGTTACATTATAAATATGACTAGTAAATTAAGAGTGGCTGGGGAGAACTGTTCTAAGATCTCTCTCTCTCTTTTTTTTATTTTTTTTTTTTTTGGTATTAAACAGAGCCTACCTGTTCTAAAATCTGTAAAAGCAGAGTAATGTAGATGACCATTTGTAGCTGAATTTGTAAATCTGAGATTCACAGATTAACTTCTATTTAACTCAAGTTTTCCAAGGTCTATCTTTTAATTCTAAAGCAAATTTATTTTCTCAACCTTCTTTTTAAACAGATGAATCATGTAAAAGACAGATTTGGTGACAGTGTGCCAGAAGAAGTGCTTCTGCTGTGTCTGGGCATTACTTCAGGAGTTGGCAGGTTGATCTTTGGCAGAGTTGCTGATTATATTCCTGGTGCAAAAAAAATTTATTTACAGGTATGTTTTTATTATTTCTATATTCCTTCAGAACTGTGTATTCTGAAGGCTTTGGTTTCAGGTACTGCTAATAAGTAAGCAGAGCTAACTGATTGGAAATTCAAATTTGAAAACTTTCAAAATTCTGGGAAATTCAGTGTATGGTGTTTGATACTAGGAGTCTTTGGTGCAAAGTTTATGAATCTGACTTTTATTTTTAATGCTAAGAAAATGTCTATTTGCTGCTTGCTGTTTTCAGCTGGGAATGGAAGAAATTACTAATCATTAGCCTGTGAGTGAGAAGCTCTGGGGATTCTCTAGATTCTGCTTTCTCTGTTTTATCCCATGATTTCATAATGGTTGCAGAAAGGTTAATTTTTTTCCACATGTTCCTCTATTAAGGATTTTGGATCTCTTTTCTTGATCTTTGATAGGTGCTGATTTAGTGTTAAGTATGTTCTGAGTATAGCACGCAGTGGTATGGCCATGGGAACATAAGAGGTGCTTAATTGAGGAGATTTTGCAGAAGGAGTCACAGCTTCCAGAAATGCTGAAGCTTGGGGATGAAGGAGGATATACACTTCTTTCCCTCCACACTTATAAACGATATTTTTTTAAGGCAGAATGTGGGATTTTGGAAAAGCTTTAGTCCACTTGCCTGTTGGCAACTGCGAGGTGTTCTCCATTTGGTCTTTTAAAATGAATAGCAAGGGAGGCATCTAGTGGATGTTGTCTGCACTGCATTATGGAAAACAAAAATTCTTAGGAAATAATTACCTTCCTGGAGTATTTGTTGTCATAGAAAAACTTAGATTTCCTGATGTGTTTGGGACATTGATTTCCTATGCTGACATATGGATGGTCCACAGGCAAAACTATTACCTTTTTTATTTTCTTTTTAATTCTGCTTTATTTTGCTGAAAGACAGTTTTATTCCTTTAGTCTAAAACAAATAAATAATCTAAGGTTATATTAGAAAATCTTTATAAGTATGCATGCCTACAGCAGTACACTTTTTTTGTGGAAAAATTGTAATGGTTTCACTTCTATTGAATATAAGCATCCTGAAGTAATCATTCACAATACTGATATTTTTACTTAAATTACTATAGTGAGGAGTCTAATTACAGTGTTTCAGCTATATTAAACTTTTGATATTTCTGTGACTTTCATTTGTGGAAAGAGCTGGGAACAATTTCTCAAAAAAATTTGGTGCATGAGAAATGACCTTATGAGTCACTGCAGGATAGTTGATTACAAATGCATTTTCAAAGCTTGCAAAATGGGTAGTGGAATTTCTTTGCCTGTCATGAGTTATGTATTTGTTTTATCTTGGTATGTAACCTCTGATGGTGGTAATCTGTGTATGTATTTTAAAGCAAATACAGGCAGATAATTTAATTCACTACAAATGCAAGGAAGCTTGTCTGTCCCTAATATTTGTGAATTTGGTGCAATGTGTTTTTATATCTCTTCCTTGGTCATATTTAGGTGGCCTCATTCTTCTTTATTGGCTTGATGTCTATGATGATTCCACTGTGCCATGTCTTTGGAGCTCTCATAGCCGTGTGTCTCTTCATGGGCCTATTTGATGGATGCTTCATTTGCATTATGGCTCCTATTGCCTTTGAGCTTGTTGGGGCTCAGGATGTCTCCCAGGCTATAGGATTTCTACTAGGACTCATGTCAGTCCCTATGACAGTTGGACCACCCATTGCAGGTGAGTATAGACATGTTCTGTAGCTGTAAATATGTTTCTATGTTTGCATGACTTTTGGCCATGTTTTCCATTCCTACATCATATGCAGTGCACTGCCATTGTAGGTTTTCTTGGTACGTTCTTGAGAAGATGTGGTGAATTTAACTGCTGTGCATTAGTAGTTTACTGCACTCTTCAAAGTTTGATCGATCTTTTTCATTAACTATGCAGATGTAAAACATTTCTCAAAAGAAAGGTAAGTTTCCTGTTGGATTTAGGACCTGACATTTTCCATGCTATTGAAGTGACAGCCTATAGGTTGCCTGTATTAGAGTAGGACTCCAGATTAGAATCCGAAAATTAACTGGATTCCAAAATTAGCTTTATTCATTCTTTGATGAGAGACTGTTTGATGAAATAAAGGTTTTGAAGCTGAATACTAGAAGTTCTTTGGGAGGTATAAGTAGCTAAAGCTGTGTTCCTTACCACTGATGATTTTCAGTGCTGATTTACTCTGAGATCTGGTGAGTGCTACTGAAAGGTACTTGATAAGTTGTAACTGAACTATGCAGCATTATAAAGGACAACATTTTAAAGCTAGAACACCATAGTCTAGGTACTTCCTAATCTGGATATACTGTCACAGCTATTAATACTTAAATAGAATTTGACTAATGGGAGGAATTTGGAGAGAGCAATTAGAGTGAATTATTGGCAAACACGCTTTTTAATAAGAGGCTACTAGGAATGCAATATATGCAGTATATCGAGAATAAGAGGAAGAGGCACATTTAATAGAGGCAACTGTAACTAAAAGAGGGAGAATTTCTCCAAGTCATGGCAAGATATAAGTGCTGGAGAAGCTCAAATGAGCAACTTTCAAATAGGAAAAATTGTACTTGTTTTTGATGGGTGATAGTTAAGCAGTCGAGGGGTGATATACTGAGCTCTTCATTACTACTTTCAAATCAACTCTGGAATACCTTTCTACCTATATGTACATGTATATTTGGTCATCAGGTTGTCAGTGGTTATAATCTGTGCCAGCTCTCAGGTTTCTGAATCCAAGACCTGTTTGTAGATTCCTGAGGCCCCATTATTTACAAGTGGTTATTTCCTGTCTTTCCAGGCTTGCTGCGTGATAAGCTGGGCACCTATGATGTAGCATTTTACCTGGCTGGAGTCCCTCCCCTCATTGGTGGAGCTATTTTATGTTGCATCCCCTGGGTCCATGAACAGCAGAAGTTAAAAGAAAGAGCAAAACCTGTTGATGGAGAAACTACTGAGAAAATGCTGGAAAATGAAAGCACTTTGGTGTCAAACACAACAGAAAAGCCAGTCAGAGAACTGGAATCTGGCATTTGATGTTTTCTTTTCCCTATACCATCCTGACCTCTACTGAAGTTTGATTTCTACTTTTTGGCTGAAGATATTATACTACACTGAAGAAGTCTTGAACTATTGCTCAAATTGCAAAACTGTTATAAGAATCTTTTATACCATTGAACTTTCTTGATGAGTCGTTGAATTTGATCTCAAGCCACATTTTCAAGGTATTTGAAGTTTTGTAGCTTTAGTGTGTATGTGTGTAGTGATTCTGAGTGTGAAGAGAATATTTTTCTAATCCATCAGAACCGATTTCTGGAAATGTGAGAGCTGTTTTTGGTTCACTGACCCAGGATTCTTTAATCACGTCTATGGCCCATCCAATGCAGGCACACCCATTGGGTGTTTATACTGGATAATGTAGTAGCTCTTATGACTGATTTGTTTTTTGAAGTTTTTCATGCTGTTTACAGTCTTTTATAATTCTATATCATGAACATGAATATGCATATTTTTGATTCCCTAAACTCTTGATGAAATGATTTTTCATTAGAAAACTAAATTATTAAACATATTTTTATTTTCTCTAAATACCCCAGCCTGTTTAGTTTACCAAAACATTCACTTGTGTTTGCATTCACCTTTCACAGTAGCCCAAACAAAGAATGTTCAGGATGAAATTCTTGGGCTCAAGCTTTGAATATGTACAAACTAAGCTCTGAGTGCGAACATGTTCAGAAGTAAAGCTGCTGAATTATAGACTTTTTTTATTTACTGAAGGCAATACTATTAAGATGCATGTGTATAATTTTTTTCAGTGAAACCTCAGAGTAGTTGATAGTTTTGAAACTAATGACTAATTCTTTGGAGCAGTATTGTGAATTAGACTGAATTTCAGATTATTCTGTTGTACTTGTTAGGGTTTTTTTTTATTCTTAAAAACAAGACAGCTTTAAAAGATACATTCTAAGTGCAATACCAAGTTGTTTTTAATGTGGAAATATGCATGAACTATTAAAACGAAGTTCATCAATTAAGGATTTTTGCACTAAGTGAACATGCAGATTGATTACAGGTCTATATAGGTGTGTTCAATTACCTGTAGAATATAGCTCCATATTTTATTCAAATATAAAGAAATGTCTTTGCATGTCCTATTTCTTGCTTAACATCCTAAACATATGGCTCCATTGCTTATGTATTCTTAAGTATTATACACTGTTTGTCAAGGAGGTATTTCTGAAAACCTCTTTTTCTGAAAAATATTTAAAAGCATAACACTTTGAGATGAAAACGCTGCTTTTCAGTTTATCATAAAACACTTCTAAGTACAGTGCTTGTTTGTGGATATGGATCAGCAATCACCGAAATAATTAATAATTCTTTTTTTTCAGGTCCATTCAATACCAATAATTTTTCTTTCCTTGTTTAGAACTGTCATAGTGAAGAGTAAATTAAATATGATCTGGACAAAGTGTATATTTAAGTGCATTTTCTTAATTAGTAACAGTATCTGTTCTTTATACAAACCATGGAGGCATACTGGTTTTTTGAATTATAGCCTTTATTGTCTTTGCTATTTTCATTATTTTTCCTTCTCCAGTGTTGTTGTAGTAAATTGCTCAGAAAACCCACATGGGTTTGTGATACAAAACAGCAATACTATTGCATTGAATGTTTACGTCTAGCAATTCTTTAAATATAATATACAGAGCATCCTAATTATTGTAGATGAAACCTCAGACCCTTTTTCTATTGCAGACTTTCAATCCCTACTTTACATGAGTGAGCTCTGAATAATTGAATCTTAAAATATTAGAGGTGTATAGGGAAGGACTTGGAGGTGGGGAAAAAAAACCCTAAACCAATCTGGAAAACAGAGGTCCCTTCAGGTTCATAGATGCATAGTACTGTTAATTAAAATTACTATGAAATGCTGCCTTCATTACAAAAGTGATGTTAACAGTTGATGTTGCTCTTGTCTGGAGTGTTTTTCTGTAGAACATGTTATTCAGTATTATTTTCCAGTTGGGCAACACAAAAGGTGTTGTTGAGTAGATGTGGTAAAAGCCTCTTATTTCCTAATGCTTTGTTATGAAAAATTAATGTTCATCACAGATCTTGCATTTCATGTGTTTTAGTGTTGAGTTTTAAACCAAAAACAAGGCTGCTCTTTATCACTGGTGCAATTTGAAATGATTGTGGCCAGATATCTTGATATAATTGTGACATGGTCCCGACTTGCTGCTCTGTATCTCTATAAATTATCTAGCAGAGTATATAAAGTAATTGTTGTTAGGTTTTAGAAATGATGCAGAAATGTTATAACAATAATATGGATTAATTATTGGCATGCCCTTTAAAAATAAAAATCCAAACACTCACATTTGAGTAACGAAAAGCATTATATTGCTCACAAATATGAAAGCATTTATTAAAAAAAAACCCAAACCAAAAAACCCCAACAAACAAATGACTCCAGGAGGAGGTACAATGAGTGAATAACTGTTTAGGAGTCATTACTATGCCAAAACCAGCTAGTGAGTGGGGTATTAAATGAGAGGGAAGCAGAGTTAAGGATAAGGAAGCTATGCTGGTGTGGCGAGGTGATGTTGGAATAATGAACCTATTTCTGATGCCAGTGCTTGTTTTGCAAAAACGCTAAAATTGGAAAGGCTTCTCAGAGAAGATAAAGTAAATTAATGCAGAAGAATTCTGTTAGCATCTTTTCTGTTAGCTTGTATCTATGGGGGAAATGTCCAATAGAAAATACTCTTTTTTTGGACAAAAGCATAAGGAGTTTATGTCCTAAAGCTAGATAAGACATAGCTAAAAGTGGAAAAAAAAATTCAGATTTTTAGTGGTGAGGCCAACCAATCATTGAGAAACTTACTGAGAAATATACTGAATTCTGTATGCCCTGAGGTTTTAAAAATGAGGTTAGCTGTCTCCCTTTAAAAAACCCAAACAAATCCCAACCCAAACCAACACAGAAAACCCCCAAACAAATAGCTATTTATTACATTAATGAAAATGATTAAATATTGTTGAAATGGTTGCAGTTCTGAAAACTAGGAGAGAAAAGGACTGAATACTCAATTTTATTCTAACTGAATAAATGTAAATAAATTTTTGTAGCAATTTATTTTCAGGTGTGACAACCTGTTCATGGGAAGCCTGCTGAACTTACATTTTGATGACCCAATTCATTCCAGACTTAATTTTGTTGGCTGGTAGATTCTAAAATTAAAATATTAGCTTTAATTCAAGAAGACTCTTAAATTATTCTGATGTATCCCTCTCTTGAGAACGGTTCGTAAGAGTACTTTCCATAGACATTGCTCTCTCATCCTATAAACAGAGTAATCATTTTTTTTTCCATTGAATGTTCTCAGGGTAAGCTTCAGAGGAAATTCGGTCAAGAGAAGTTCACTTAAAATGGTGATGTGAAATTTCCAGTCCTACTTAATGCTATAATTAATACACCAGAAATTAGTCTTGAAACCAAGACTAATTTTGAGCAAGGTTTTATTGTCTTCATGTCTGGCTAACACATCTTTTCAGTACGTATGAGATCCTTGTAAATCTTAATATAGCTGTTCAGCAAAGAGTCAAATAATGAAAACCCTTCAGGTTATTATTACATCTATGCTATACAACAATATGAAATGATTAATTAATAAAGAAAGTATTGTTGGATTTGCTTTGGCTACAGTAGAAGACCCATACAAGTCTCAAACCAAGACTTCAAATTATAACATAATTAGAATTGCTTTCATCCAGATCTTCTTCTGTTCAGCATTAACATTTTAATTATTTTTCTAAATTTATTTTCAGTGACCATTTATTGCCCCTGAAAATTGTTCCCTCACCTCAAAGATGCATTAGGCGTTCTGTGGCCGTTCCTCAGGGTATATTTGGTATCAGAGGTAGACAATGGACATTTTTCTCCTTTGGTCCTTCATGTCCAATGTCTGGGCATATACATTCCCCTCTGCCCTTCAGAGACACTGGATTGTCAAACTGATGCACACCATATTGGATATGGATAGTACTTTTCAGCTTTCCTTGCATTGAATCTTTGAGTAGCCATAGCCTGGCAGACCAGCCAAGTTTTGGTGAAGTGAGAGGGGTGAGATTGGATCACCTCCCAGGAGCACTGAAGGCAGGTCTTGCATATGCCAGGTGAATGCTTTGATCACAGGCTTGTGATGTAAAAAAAATGGACACGGCCATTGTAAAGAAAAAATGCCCTGCTCGATTCTTTGCATCAGGTAGTACATGCCAAAGGGATGGGAGATGCTTCCTTGCAGCCCCAAAGGGAGTATGTCAGGATGGGAATCAGTGCTACTATTCTTACTATCATTTGTGTAGTTTAGCTTAAGCAGCCGGGCTCTCCCTGTGCTGGCATGGAGCAGCTCCCTGCCTCAGGAGCTCACATGGAGTGGCTCAGCTGTGCCCTCTGAGCAGGGAGCAGAGGTGGTGCCTTGTCTGGGGCCTGGATTGCCCTTGGGAGAGCTGGAAGTGTTACAGAAGCTGGCATCTGAAAGCTTGTGTCAGAAATGACCCTCTGCTATTAAGAGTGTCTGTGTATGTATATATCAATACAATGTATTTTGACCAGGGCATACACAAACTTTCTGCATTTAACTAGAGGACGTGTAGCACTGCAATGTGAGAGATGGCTGAGGAAAAAGTAATTATTTTCATTGTGTGTCTCACTGTTGACAAGCACAGCACCATTACAGTTCCAGCCGGCCAGTGAGTTTCCAGCCATGTAAACTTTGGCATATGTTCGGTATGCCCTTTAGAATATATATATATTTTATCAACAATCGTAATGTTTTGGAACTGCATATGCTAAGATTAGAGTGATTTTATACCAAAATGTTTGCTAATATTGATAACACTGACATGTTTAAGTATCTTTATAGACATCTTATTTTGTATGTTGTTTTTGATATTAAAGGATATATGTTTTGCTAGCCTTAACTACATTCTTTCAAGTTCTTTGTTAAGAGGGTAAGAAATGAATGTCTAATGTTTTTCATGGTGCTAAAATAACTGTGATCAGCCTCAAATTATTCAGAATAAAGATGGTAGTTCTTAAGTGCCCCCTTTGTTACTGCATGCATCATTTTTAGTCTTATTCTCCTGTAAAACTTGTAATTTTTAAAAGTAATTTTATGTTATATTATGATAATTATTGAATTTAGTGTGCAGACTTCTGTCTAAAAGATTTTACATCTTTTATTACCACTGTGGTCTGAGTGAAATGTCCCCATTTGATCCTAAGTTAATATATGGTGCTACCCATATAATTCTAATTGTACTGACAATCCATTTTAAGATTAGTTATTTATAAACCTTTACTTCTTTCTGAAAAAAATTATCTTCTCTTTCCATTCTGGGGTTTAATATCAAACTTACAGAAAGAGATACATTCACAAAAGGCAAAAGTAAAATTGAGGGGGGGAGAGAAATGGGTAGAATAAGCTTGAATGGTGTTTTAAAAGAATTCCAGTTTTTAATATTTTTTTTCTCATTTTTGCTTCATGAACTGCCAGTGTAGTTCAGTAGGGCCTTTGATCATTTACTGGCCTGCTACCAATTTCATTTTGATTTACCTTGGCGGCATGAAGCATGGAGTGTTTCCTCATTGACAACTTAGGTAAATCTCAGGAGTTCATTCACCTTTTCTTTGTAGTAGGGTCAAATATTTAATTTTCTTTAATAAACGTATCTGATGATGTGGAGGAAATATCGCCTTTTCACCTGGGGTTATTCTCTAAGCTGCTTGTAGTTCAAATTTAAATTTGAAAAAGGTGCCCAAAACCTTTATAAGAGCCTGGGTGCTGTTTCCATTTGTACACTGTTGAGGTACAAAGCTTCTTTGTAAGTGTTTAAAACAACAGTGAGGACAAGCCTAGGGAATACATTTCAAATACTGCTGTATCTTTTCTGGGAAGCTGTTTTTATAAAAAGGCAAAATACTAAAACTTAAAAATGCAGTTTGACTTGTATATGACTTTCAGAAAATAAATGCTGATGTTTTATACTTGAAATTGTTTTATCTGGAATTGTCTCTGCTGCTGGACCTATGAACAGAAGCTCAGCAGTGTTCTGCAGATAGCTCAAAGTTCAGACTGCGCTCTTGCAAAAGTATTGACACGGCTGTGAACTATCCAGCTTTAAATGTTATCTCTCGTTGTTACTTGTAGCAGCTAAATTTTTTAATGCATAAATTCCCCCAGGCTACCCGGAACAGGAGTGTACTTGCAACATGCTTGCCAGTGCCAGGAGAAACAGGAATTGGTTGCTACATTCTCCATGCACTGTTATATTCCAGTATATATTATATATACAACTTGCAAAACAAAACAAGCCAGTTTGGAATTATCTTTGAGTTGTTTGTGAGGCTTAAATATACCAAGTAGGCTGAAGATTAGAGCCTTTCTTACAAAAAATAGCACCTCTGTTTCAGATAATGAGAATGAAACAAAACATGTTGCACAGCCTGTGAGCTGCTCCAGGTGAGTGGTGGGAATTTATAGAGTTTTATAATACTTTTATGATACCACTAGGAATGTTTTAATACTTTTTCTGAGGAGACCCAGCAGCTCTTTGCGTCTTGAGAAGATTTATCAACATAACGTGACAGTCACTGTAGGAGATAAAGACCTTTTATGATCAGTTGTCTGAAAGGTGGAGTTCTGTGATAACACAGATTAAATAAATAAATAAATAAGTACTGGTTTATAGGGGCTTATTTAACTAATGAGCTCCTCCCGAGCGTGATAGCGGTGTGGTATAAGACAGCAGCGGAGTGTAAGGTGCAAAGTGGAGTGTGAACTGCCCTGAGAATGCCGGTCCTGGAGGCAGAGCAGTGTTCCGAGGAGAAGGCAGCGGCGATGGCAGAGGCGCCTCCATCCCCCTCCCCTGCCGAGTCCGGCGCTCCGGCAGCTCCTCCCGACGCCGTGCGCGGGGTGGAGCCGCGGCCGCGCTCCCCGGGCCCGGAGCGGCCCTCGGAGCCGGCGCAGGGAGCCATGGCCCGTGGGGAGCGGGAGATGTACGTCCGGTTCTCGGGCCCGGGGGAGCCTGCGGAGGAAGAGGAGGCGGCAGGGCCGGCGGCCGGCGGGCGCTGTGGCTGCGGCGGGGATGGAGCCGCCCTGCGCTGGTGCATCACCGGGGCGCTGTGCGCGGCGTTCCTGGGCTTGGTGAGTGAGTCCGTCCACGGGAATGGGGAGAGCGGGGGGCAGTGCGGCCCCTTCCCGGCCCGGCCGGGGGAAGGGTCGGGCGAGGTGACCCCGCATCTGCCCTGCAGGGGATGAGCATCGCGGTGCTCGGTCCCACCTTCCCCAACCTGGCCGCCAACGTCGGCAAGAACGTCAGCGACATCTACTACATCTTCGTGGGCCGGTCCCTAGGATACCTGGGCGGGTCGGTGATCGGCGGGGTGCTCTTCGACTGCATGAACGCCAGTCTCCTGCTTGGTGAGTGCTGCCCCGTCGGCCCCAAGGCCACCAGGAAAATCGGCCCGTCCCAAACTGTTCAGGGCAACTTGGCCTTCTCCTCAGCGTGCGCAGCCCGAGGGGGAGAGGTGTCGCCCTTACTTAGCGGTGCCGAGTCGTGGGAAGGGGCGCCCGTGTCACATGGTGCTGCAGCTCCCCGTAAATCCCCGTGGCACTTGGTGCTGCTCCCCGTAAATCCCGGCAGTTACGCTGCTGCTCGCTGTCGCCATATTCCACCCTGCTGGATTCCTGACACTACGTGTGCTCGGGCATTACAGCGTCACTGCCAACAGGCTGGGCCCGCTGGGCACATCAGCAGTGGTAGCTGGAATTGAACTGACAAGATCTGTCTGGACTGAAAAGTATGGTTGGATTTTTCTTAGTTTGTATTAAGTAATGTGCCTAGCGTAGATCCTGTTGGAACATACGGTGCCACTCCACGAAACACACAAGCAAAACAGGAAGCTGTGTTTTGGCTGTCATGTACACAGCAGAAACCCCCAGCAGTCATGCTGAGGCACGTTTCTGTGGGGAGAGTTTTCTAAAACCCTTCCCTTACTTAACACTCATCAGACATGATCATCTTCATGTGGACAGAAGTCTGGACATTTTGCCTGGAGTGCCTTAGCCAAATTAGAACTTATTTAAAATGGAAAACATTAAATGCCGTCTGTGATGGTGGAAACATTTAAACTGTAGGAACTGCAGCTGATGATCTTAACAGTTTTCTGGACATGTGGAAACTTGCCTTGGACTGGCCTTGTTCTGGCAGACCAGGGCTGCTCAGCCATCAGGGTGCCAAGAGCCACACTCAGCACCCAGAAACGAGGGGCTCCTTTTAGAGTTGTGTTAGTGTCACATTCCAGTAGAGATTCTCAGAGCACACCTAAAACAGTGGAAGCTCTGCCTTTTTTTCTTTCAAGTCCAGTAGCGTCAGTGTGTGCCTTGATGCTGTAAGTTAGGGATTAAATCATACACCAGGGCTCACTCTTTTCTTCTTTATTCAGGGAAATTCAAAGAGAGTTGTGCTTTTCTTGAGGGCCGTGTTGTAATCACAGGGTCAGTTAGAGAATATGAGAAGATCCCTTTTTCCATTGCTAAATGTTTGAACAAAGTCTCTTCGTATCCCCATGTGCCTGTCTCCTATAAGGAGCAGTCATATCATATAATGTCATTCTCCCCTCTTGTCTTCATTTTCATGGATCAGTTCTTATTTGCTCTTGTTCTAAGATGCCTATATTCAGTCTTCTCCCTGTCCTTTTCCTGTCTTCTCCAGAACACCTGCAAAGTGGGTTTCCTTTAGCCTCCTCCTTGTGCATCTGACCAGGTCAAAGTTGTCTGTGTCTCGCATTTAAGACTTTATCTTCCATAATGGAATCAGTACACCTGTGGAAGTGCATGTTAACTTGAAATAGTTTAGTATTTACTTCTTTTTCTGAGGTATCATGCAGGATAGCTTTCTGTCAACAATGCTTGGAAAATGATTGATCTAATCCTTTCCAATCTGGTAGTGCTATGGCAAGACCACAGTTAGAACTACTGACCCTCCTCTCAATTTTTGTCATCTGAGGGCTGCCTGTAAGAGATTTTGGTTTGTGTAGTTTTACCTCCTACCTTTCAACTGCTGGAACCCTGCTACTGTACTGAGAAAAAATTGAAGACATAATCTATCTTTGTCAGGGTTGCTTTTAAGTGCCAGTCTTCAGGTGTGAAGCTGAAATGGGCAAATGAGCACCTGCTAAGAAGTTAGTTTTCAGCTCTGAGTGGGGCACCTGAGAAGCTGTACTTGATACACCCCATCTCTAGCATTTTCTTCACGCAGCTCAGCATGCATGCCTTCAAAAATGTTTGGAGGCATATATTCCAAGTATCTTGATAGGACTTCAGGGTTCTGGGTATTTATTTTTTCCACTGTTGTTTTTGTTTGGAATTAACCTAAGTTCTTAATTATATCAGTCCCCATCAATCTTTTTAATATCTGCCGCATCTATGATCAGACATTGATTTGAAAAATAAGAGAGACATCTGAAATAATACAAGCCTTCTAAAAACATAATACTGTATATTCAAGATATTAATTGCAGATTATTTTATTATGCAGGTAATTATACGCATAGAATTTAACTGCCTAATTTCCTCCCAAATGGTAATAAAAATAATTTTCACCTGCTAAAAAATATTTTTTTGGAAAGGCATGTTCGAAGTGTAGTCAGTAATGGCAAAACTAACACAGTTAGTGAATTGCTGCTAAATTTATGATGAGAAATTTTGTAGCCCTGTCTCTTAAAACTCCAGAAATCCCTTGGAATATATTCCTCATGTGGGAACAGAATATAAATGAAAGTCAGCATATACAGAGGTCTCTTGGTGACCAAGGTGCAATTACTTTAAAGGATTTTAAGAGTTTAGTGATTTGTGTTCTTTTAAAATGGAGCCAAATAAAATGCTGTGCAGTTCTCAGAGGGCAAACTTGATACTGGTTTCATGGTGAAGTAACATTTCTAGATCAGAAGTTTGCAGAAGACTTCTTAGTGTCCTAGCAGCAGCTGCTATTCCCTTAGCTTTAGCAGGTTTGTCACACAGTGTTTATATCCTGATAAAATTCTTTTTTTTCCAAACAAAAAATGATCTGTTGAACCTTCTGTCTGTTACTGCTCAAACCACGGATTGGATTGCATCACTTATTAGGATTATCTGTAACTTTGATAACTATGAATGTATTTGTTTTTATTGGTCTTCTGTGTAGTTTAAATGGAAACTGCAGTACGTGAAGGTTTTGTTTTGTTTTTTTAACCTTTCCAGCATTATCCATGGTTGCAACAACAGTTGGTCTTTATGGGATACCCTGGTGTAAGGACTCCCTGCTGTTAACTGCCTTGATGTCAGTTATTGGAGGCTCCATGGGAATTCTGGACACAGGTAACGTTCCTTCACCAAAATAATTGGAAACTTCAGGCATACCAAAATGATTGCTATTTTTTCTTGTGACACATCTTGAATTAAAAGAGGGGAGCTGTTTTACCTGACTGGGATTCTTGGATTAATCTAGTCCTGAGGCTTCCAGTGTTTGTGTGTCTGTGACAGGCCTTCCTTTAAGGGGCTTGGGGTGTGGGGTGACCAGTGGTGCATTTCAGTGGAACATTACAGGTGTAAAGGAAGTGTCCTGTGCTCTTTAAGCAGTGTTTTCTTTAAATTACAGGAACCAGTCAGGATACGGTTCATTAACATTAGCTGGAGCTGAGTTAATCCTGAGCAAGCTCTCATGTTTGAGAGAGAGATTCTCACAGTTGTTGTATTGGAATGTTTCCCACCTAAAGCCAGCTAGGCAGAAGTTGGGAATTCACAGCAGGCATTTACTGCCATAGCTCACAGCACCATGGCACCTATCTCCCTGAATCAAGGAATATTTTCCACCCTTGGCCGGCTTAGCTTAGGTGGCTGGGAATACAAATTTGCTCTGTCCCCCAAATTGTAAGTCTGTGGCATGTGCATCCTGCAAATGGCCTGGAAAGAAAACCAAAAAACAACGACACTTTTGCTAGAAAACTGTTCAAAACCAGTTTTTTAATATGCTCCTTATTGGAGGGAGATGATCTCAGAGATCTTTTCCAGCCTAAATGATTCTACGATTCTAAGATGTACCAGTGAAGTTGCAGAGCAAATGTCTACAGGTGTGGATAGAAAGGTCAGTCATACTGAAGGTACAAAAAATAAACTTCCACAAAAATAAGTTCATAAGTTCATGGGCACAGCTTAGAAAGGATGAGTTAGGGATGGCTGGCTTCAGCAGGCAGTTTTCATCAGGAGGTAAGAGACCTGACATGGCAAGAGACCTGAGCACACTTAGAGATGTCTGGGAAATGCCGTCATACTTGCATGTGGAGATTAGGAAATGACTACAAATACATCAGCAGTGGAGTGTTCTGGCATTGCTGTAGAATGTGGTGGTGCAGCTGCAACAGGTGGCTGCTCACCCGGGACCTCTCCAGTGATGTCCCAGCAGCGTGCTGGGAGCCTGGGGATGCTTACTAGCCAGCAAGGTACTTCAGGATCCAGTTGACCAGCTTCAGGGAAGCCTTTATTTCTGAGGAAGAAAGAGCTGGCTCATGTATTAACCTAGCTGTCCAAACAGCTCTGGAAGCACCCCAACCAGGGCCTGGTTGTTGTGGCTCGCCTGGTTGGCCAAACAGAGGAACGATGGCTGCACATGTGAACCATCTGCCATAATTCTGTGGGGTTTGAGGGAGCTCTGGTAAGATTTAAAAGAGCATGATACAGGGATCCAGTAGTGAAAAGATAGTTTTGTGTGGCACAGGCTATGGTAAATAACCCAAGTGCCAAGGTGCATTTGCTGTCTCTGGTAGGATCATTATACACAGCACTTGGTTGAAAAATTCTTCAGATGGGAAAATCTTATTGGATAATGGTAAAAATACCTTCAGTGGGTGGATGTACTGCTTGGAAGTCAGATCTGAGAGGCAGGGAGACCTCTCAGCCTGATCAGGAGTAGCAGAAGAAAGTAAGAGCAAGGCAGTAAAGCGTAACTGAATTAATTTGGAAGAGTGTTCATGCTGAGTGGTAAGGGCTGCTGTACTGCAGTACAGGAATTTGATTACTGTTCTTGTTTTCCTGCATTTGTCTGAGGGACTACTTTAAAACATCTCTCTGGGATCGTATTTTCTAGCATTACTGTTGATCTGAAGGTATTGTAGTTTGATCTTTGCAGTGGTATTGATGTGAACCTTTCTGCTTCTGGAAAGTCCTTTTAATGCAGTTGAGGTAGTTCCAGCCCATCAGAAGCAAGTGATTGATGTTGTTTCCTGGGATGTTGTTTAATGGGACATGTGATTCTTAGTGTTGCGCATTGTTGCTTTTAATACTTAAAGAAATGAGCAGCAGTTAAATTTGTTCTTTTAAAAAAGGCTGAAAAATGCTGTGTATTGTCAAGTAGAGTAATTAGATACACAGAATCAGTCATTTAGATTGAAAAAGACCTTTAAGGTCATCAAGTCCAACTGTTAAGCCAGCACTGCTGAGTCTACCACTAAACCACGTCCCTAATGCCACATCTACCTGTCTTTTAAATACCTCCAGGGATGGTGACTCAACTACTTCCCTGGGCAGCTTGTTCCAATGCTTGACAACCCTTTCTGTGAAGAAATTTTTTCTAATATCCAATCTAAACTTCCCCTGGCACAATTGTGGCTGTCCATTGTTGCTGGATTAAGCCACTGCATGGCTCTTAGTTTTGACTACTGTGAATACCCTCCCAAAGCTCAATTAATCACATGGATTTAAGGCAGAATTTCAGTTAACTACTGTTTTGCACATTGTATTTGCTAAATCTGGCATTGATGCACATTGAATTAGTAATATAGGTTATGGTTTGTTTTGTATTTTTTTTTTTTGTCTTTAAAACAGTATCTGGTCTCAGACTAAAACGACTGAATCCTCCTCTCTCCAATCTGCAGGTGGCAATGTACTGGCACTGAATACCTGGGGAGCAGAGGCTGGGCCACACATGCAGGCCTTACACTTCAGTTTCGCTGTCGGTGCATTTGTGGCTCCAATCCTGGCTAAAATGGCCTTGGGAGGTTCCGAATCTAAAGAACTTCCAGTGGTTGAAAAGACAAACCAATCTGTCCTGAAGTCTGTGCCAACAGCATCAGCTGCATCGGCTACACCAGCACTGCAGGACCATCTTGAGGAAGACTTTTTGTGGTCCTATGTTGTCATAGGGACCTATCTTCTCTTAGTTTCCCTCTTCCTTTTTGTTTTGTATTCAAAGGGCAGCTCAGCTCGAGACAAATCAAAGACTTCTCTGCAGAAGGACAAGCTTGCCAAATACCACTGTGCTCTAATTGGTCTCCTGTTCATATTCTTTCTTTTCTATGTGGGAGCAGAGGTCACTTATGGCTCTTATGTATTTACTTATGCAGTGGTCTTTGCTGAGATGAAAGAAAGTGAAGCAGCTGCTTTGAATTCTGTCTTCTGGGGTACGTTTGCTGCTTGCAGAGGACTGGCAATATTTGGTGCTGCTTTCTTGTACCCTGGCACCATGATCACACTCAGTCTTGCAGCATCTGCTGTCTCCTCTTCAGCCTTGGCCTTCTTTGCACATTACCGAGCCTCCCTGTGGGGGGGAACTGCCGTGTATGGAGCATCAATGGCTTCTGTCTTCCCCAGTGGCATTTCCTGGATAGAACAGTACACGGTCGTGGAAGGAAAATCGGCTTCTCTGTTTGTGGTTGGTGCTGCGCTGGGTGAGATGTGCATTCCTGCTGTGGTGGGGTATCTCCAAGGCAGGTTTCACCACATTCCTGTGGTTATGTACGCTGCCTTCGTGTCTTCTGTAATGACAGTTGTACTCTTCCCAGTGATGTACAAATTGGCCACCTCTCCCCGTGAGAATGACTTGAAAGAAGTGAGTGACATCGAGACCCAGAAAGCTTTGTTGTCAAACTCAAGGCTTACGGAGGATGAAGAGGATGAGGATGATGATGAGGATGTGAGAGAGTGGAACGAAGCAGACTTTGAGGTAATAGAAATGAATGACAAGCTCAAAAACTCTCTGATAGACACCTCCCAGAAGATACCAAGGGACTTTCCAGCCCAAGTCACTCTCCAGCCCCCTCTGGACAACGTATCAGGTGATTCTCCAGTGGTTGCTGGTGGCTCCCCTGGGAGACAAAATGGGAATGTCGACTGGGAGAAGAGTGATTAAAGTCAAAGCTGACTTTCTTTTTTTAAAATGGAAATTCGACCTGCAGCGATGTGTCTCAGAGTGGGCAGGTCCTCAATGATGTGAATGGGGTACCATGATAAATGTGTAGGCTATGCTGAAACTGTTAAAATGTTGAGATGTTTTCTAAGTGTGAGGCATGCATCCAAGTATGATATGCTGTGATAACTGGGAAAGAAGGGGACTGCTCAGACTACTCAGTTTTTTGGGATTGGTGAACAGTGCAGGTCCAAGGTGCTTTGTCACAAAATGTTTTCACGAGAGAGGAGAGAGAACTGTTATCTGTTACGCTGAACTTTCTTACCTTGTGAAAGAGGAATATTTTTATTGCAATTGAAAGTTGTGTGTGGTCAGGAAATCAGTTAAAATTTCAGGTGATGCCCAGCGGCTGTAAATTGAATAACCTTTTGGCAAAATATAGATTCCTGGTTCTATCACCAAGATGAGAAAAAACTGGAAATTATTTCTTGGGAGTGGAACCATGCCTTTGGGTCACTTCAAAGCAGTTTATGGGAAGAGGCACAAAATGGGTCATTGTTAATCTGCTCTAATGCACAACTCTGACTTATTGAACAGTGGTGACAAATCTAAATAATCTAAAATATTTGTGATTTTAATTACAGCACTACCACCGAAATCAACAAATATATGTAGAAGATGATAAAATTATCATAGAATCATAGAATGGTTTGTGTTGGAAGGGACCTTAAAGATCACTTAGTTCCAACCTTCCACTAGATCAGCTTGCTCAGAGCTCCATCTAGCCTGGCCTTGAACACTTCTCTGGGCAACCTGCTCCAGTGCCTCAACACCCTCACAACAAAGAATTTTTTTCCTAAAATCTAATCTAAACCTACTTTCTTTTAGTTTGAATCCATTCCCCCTTGTCCTGTCACTACATGCCCTTGTAAAAAGTCCCTCTCTGTCTTTCTTGTTGGCCCCCTTCAGCTAAAAGAGATTACTTAACATATGGTATTGGCATAGGGATGTGTTATTTTTAAGCCAGTTGTTTAAATTAAAGTTACAACAACTTCTCTGGTTTCCTGTGCCAAGACTTTCATGAAGTAATGTGTTAAAATGAAAATTTTAGGAGAGGGAATTATCAATGAGACAAACCTTTCTGGTTGTACTGTATGACTACTTGCCCCTGGCCAGTTGGATTGGTGCCATTTGGGTTTCTGTGGGGGATGATATTAGCAGAGAAGCTGTGGCTTATATGTGTAGGTTCATTGCTGCTAAGCAGGAAGCCCTGGGCAGGAGCAGTCACACCAGTGAGCCCTTGAAAGAGGGGAAAAAAAAAAGGAATAGTAGCCAATGGCAAAACCTGCCTCTCAACAAATTTGGAGTTTCAAGTTCATAGATGCCAAGATTACTGTTAAGTGTTGTATTTTTTAAGGATGTGTGATCGGAATGTGTTCATGTTTGTTTTTTTTAAACTATGCACTTTTACTAGTATTTTTCTTGCTAAGGGGTTTTCATTTACTAACAAAAGAGCTCTAGGTGTAACATAGGTGCCTAGGTGGCCAAGAAGGCCAATGACATCCTGGGCTGGATCGGGAACAGTGTGACCAGCAGGACCAGGGAAGTGATTCTTCCCCTGTACTCAGTGCTGGTGAGGCCACACCTGGAGTACTGTGTCCAGTTCTGGGCCCCTCAGTTCAGGAAGGATATTGAGGTGCTGGAGCAGGTCCAGAGAAGAGCAGTGAGGCTGCTCGAGCACAGGTCCTATGAGGAGAGGCTGAGGGAGCTGGGGTTGTTTAGCCTGGAGAAGAGGAGGCTCAGGGGAGACCTCATCACTCTCTACAACTCCCTGAAAGGAGGTTGTAGTGAGGTGGGTGTTGGTCTCTTCTCCCAGACAACCAGCTGTAGGACAAGAAGGCACAATCTTAAGCTGTGCCACAGGAGTTTTACATTGGATATTAGGAAGAAATTCTTTACAGAGAGGGTCATCAGACATTGGAATGGGCTGCCCAGGGAAATGGTGGATTCACCGTCCTTGGAGGTTTTTAAGAAGAGACTGGATGTGGCACTTAGTGCCATGATCTAATAACCACAGCGGTAGTGGATCCAGGGTTGGACTGGATGATCTCACAGGTCTTTTCCAACTCGGCTGATTCTATGATTCCATGATAGCACAGAACCTTAGATGTTCCCTGTATTTGAGGTCTGTTTTTGTTCCCTCTCTTGTCCTCCAAATGTGCAACCTAGAATTGCATGGCTTTTTCCTTTCCTCTGAGAAGTTAGTGAGCAGCTGGAATCAATGTGCAGTGAAAATGACTATTTTTTTTTTTTGTTTGCATCTTGCCATGTTGCAGGGTGTCTCCCTCCCTCTGCCATCAGTACTTAAATGCCATTGTGGTTTTGCCAGATTCCTTCCGTGGCAATTTTTCCAGTGCAATGCATAAACCTGCACTTAAAAATGAGGCATTGTTTCACTTGTGGCACAAGATTTCTCTGCTTACGACGATGGTAAACGCTTTTAAATATCAGGCCAAGTCCTGTCCTAGGTGCAGGTGACAGGAGCAAGTCAGTGTGGCCTTGTGTGCTCAGTTGGTTTGCCCTGGTAACAAATGGCACGGTAGGCACACGTGAAATGAGTGCAGCTCCAATGTGCATTTCATCATTTTTTCTTTTCCTATTTTCCCTCCTGCACACGGCAGGAACTGCTGTGTGTGGAAAGTAGGTGGTGTTGGCTGACAGGGAGGACAGATCCCACTGGTGGATGGGGAGAAAGTGCAGGACACACAATGAAAGATATGGAAACTTTTCTGTGGCAACTCCCCACTGCAGCAGCAATCCATGGGCTTCACCTGCAATGACATCAGTGTAACAAAGTTTCCCTATACCCGAGATCTTGTTGCCAGAAGAAAATTATTTAAAGAAATATACCAGGCAACCAGGAAGATTTTAAATATCCTCAATTCGTACATTAATTTTTGACAAATTTCCATATTGGAATGTCCTGCATGTAAGTTTGTTCTCAGGGATAGTTTACATGTCTTGCATAATTGAGTACTAAAAATTACAGAAAATTAAATCAAAGCTGCATTGGGAAATACCCTGTAACCTCTTTGAAGCTTACCTATTACGTATTTACACACACTTATTTGTGTTTCTGACCAATGTCTTCCCAACAAATGTAGAAATATTGCGCAAAACAAAGATTTATTTTTTTAACTGCCTGTATTAATTCCTGTGTGAGTAACTTGAATTCATTCCCATTTCCCCCTTAAAAAGCAGGAGGTCTGTGTAGTAGGAATGGAGCAACAGGCTGGAATGCCAAGGTAAGAGCAGCCTTTTCCCAAAAATAGAGGATCCAAAAAGCAGTGGCTGTAAGTTGAACTTGCAGAATTATCTTGAATGGTACCATGTTAGAATCATGTCCTACTGATGCCTGGAGACCTTTGTCTGAATGACATCTAAATTTAGAGTCATCTTAGCCAGGACTTGGAGCATTCAAGGTCTTAATTCTGGTTTCAAACTTGAACTGGGATGTACTAACAGAAAGTGTTCTCCATATCCCCTAACCAACCTGCTTTTAATTGCAGGGACTGTCCTTGAATGAAAATTAAATGTTTGAAGCAATTTAAGTTTAAAACAAGTCCTAGGACATTTCCAATAATGAGTCCAGCTCACAACAATTCTAGGCACCCTTGATGTTCAAGGCTTAGCTTTCCCTGTTCTTGGATTTTGGTGTTCCTCAAGGGTTGTTTTTAGACAGTGAGTGTTAGTTTTCACATGTTTAAATATCCTTTCCAAGTAAGTTGCTTCCTGGCCTATAGTTAGCGAGAGTCTGTTTACAGTGCGGATCTATTTACAGTGCCTTTTAAGTGACAGGTCCTCCAGAAAGTTTCAGTACTTGCATGTTAGGGGTTGAAATTACTTGAAACAAACTGTATTATGTTACTATCATCCTGCTTATGCTAGAAAAGTAATCTCTCTGTTGAGGACAAGAGCTGTGATCCAAGGATTAGATATCTGAATTTGGTAAGAATCCTATTTTTGTTCATAAAACCAGGAATGGGTTGAAGACGAGCACTCTGCTACAGTGTGAAAGGTAACCTCTTGCAGTTAAGTGTTATTTAATACTTTATCTCCATAGCACTGCCACGTACTGGAATGTACTGCAAGCACTCACACTCCTCACATTTGCACTTTTATTCTGTACATGACCAATGCTTGAATGCAGGAGCAGGCAAAGTTTTATGCCTTGATGGTTTATTTTTTTATCTACTTTGCATACAAGTACATTGCAATCTGTGGATGTTCCATTATATATTTAATAGTTTTTATTCTGCTTGGTGTGGGCTTTACCTCATACTGTATAATGTGAAATTTAATAGATTGACTTGTGTCTTGACTGTAATAAATTCCTATCTGGAGAAGGCACTCAGGTTCCTTGATGTAAATAAAGTTTTGGTTTATTTTTCAAAGCTACTCTGGACTCTAAATCTCAAACTTAGTCCTGTTCTGACTAATGCAAAACTGGAAATATTTATCTTCTGGTTTGGGGAAGGCCTCTAAGAATTGCTACTGAGATTTTAGATCCTGAAGTTTAAGCTGGATTCTTAACTCGTATTTGAACAGACTTTTTCATATTACTGTGTGTGCCAGACAAGGGGAACAAAGGTGTCTGCAACTGAGGGTAAATATTAAAAAAAAAAAAAATAAATTTTTTACCATATTGTTTTATTCAATTTTAATATGGTTTCCATTATTAACTTCTAAAACAAAATGATTTCCAGTTTAGAAAACAATGCACTGACCACATAATTCCTTTTCCATTTTATACAGTTATACAAATATTCTAAATACACATTTTGTCAAGATGGTGGCAAATAAGATTTAACTGTACAGTATGTAAGGAAAGAAAATATTTTAAGCATATTTAGAAGCAATAGAAATGTCTATACAAAACAAGCAAAAATGGAATAAAATTTTATATTTAAAGTATTGCAACAGTCCCACAGGTTTGTAACAAAAATGTCTTTGCACAGTTCCTCACAATGCCCCATTAATAGCTAAAGCAAGACAGCAATTTTTAGAAAATGATGTTTCAAAATGCTACACATGCTACTGCTTGCACAGTTTGATCAAATAATAATCTACTTGGAATCAAGCAAAACTTAGGAGGAGATATACCAACCAACTTTAAAATTATCTGTATAAAAGTCATTGCACATTATTTTACTCAGTTGTTTGAAAAGTAAAAAAGTGTATTTACAAAATATTTCGCAGACAAAATTATAAAGTGAATGGATAATATATAAGTAACACGTCTTGATACTGACAGTTCAAAAACACACACAAATGGTTTTATCATTTCAAGAGGTTTTCAGTGCTCGTTCCTCCAGGAAGTAAACTTGACTTCTACTTTGAAATGGATTTACAAGATGGTACACAGAGCTATTTCAACATCAGCATTATAAAACAGTATGTTAGAAACATGAAAGGAAGAAGAAATTTGTACATCTTAAAAAGTGAGCGATTCATAGATCAACAAATGGGTTGGGTTTGGTTTTTTTTAATTTAGTTATGATAAGTGTTCATTATTCTTCAGATAATAAACCCAACAGGTAAAATGGAAATCCTGGACTAGATGAGAATTGAAAAAAGCACCATGCACAATAGTCTTAGTGTGGTAAACACTGAAGAAAAAAAAATAGCACCTGGAATCCTGTAACACAGATCATTTAAAACTGGTCAAGCAGCTGGCGAAGATACGGTGCCTTTGACAGTTCTCTGCTTACTCTGGAGAGCTTGAAAAGTATTGGGCAGTTGAGGGAGATGCACTGGATCTGTCGATCAGAGCAGCCTGTACAGTTCTTGCATATCTACATTACATGTAAAAAAAGCAAACCAGATTATTTTAAGTGACACAAGCAAGGCATAAACCACTTGGGACTACTAAGTCAAGACTATCACCAGGACAGGCTGCTGCACTGAGCTTTTCCCCAACACAAGGGATCCAGAGGAGCTCCCTTCTCTGCTGCAGCCCCTCCTGTCGCTGCCAGCTGGCTCATTTGGCCGCGGGTGGGGTGGCTGGCAGGCACCCACTCTAAATTGGGCAGAGAACAACAGCAGGACTGTATAGCCCGGGTTCAAATCCTGCTAATTAAATTCTACTCGCACGTGGTGGTACTTGAAAAAGCAAGGTAAATACGTTAAGTGGATTTAAGCAGGACAGTGTTCTATTCATGATAAACTGTATAAAAGTTTCCTAGTGAAAAAATAAACATCTCTTATTCTGCAGTTATTCTCTGCAGAGGAAAGGGACGTTAAATAAATTACTCTTGTTTCAAAATAAGCTTCAATTAGAGTTTTATCTAGTCAGAGTCAATCACTCCTAAGACAGTAATACACAGGCCACATAAGTTGCACTGCTCTCCTTGTTCAAGGAACTCCTTGTTAATGCTGCTTGAAAGTACTTTTAACATGAGATACCAGATTGACTAAAATAGCAGCAGCCACAGTTTTTCCAATGGTAGCTACCTTCAGAAAACTAAAGTCTTCTGCTTTGCTATTTTATTTTTATCCTTTGCAACATTTGCCACCTCCCGTGGTTTTTCCAAAACCTCAGAAGTTTCCTTCCAACCACACCTGTGTTTTGTAACATTAAAATGTTACACAGTTTATCTTACCATTTGCATAGCTTGAACAACAAACCAAAATTGTATCACTTTGCTTTTAAAACTAGTTCTTTTCCTTCTTTCCATGTTAAAATTATTTGGGAACCAGCACCCTATTAAGCCAGACCTGCATCAGCAACGAATTCCTGCAGACCAGAAACTCAGACCGACAATAGCCAGAGAGGAGCAGCCCCTCTTGGCCAAGTCCCCATGTGGCACCTCAGAGGATACCAGTCCTCTGGCCTGCAACCATGACCAAAAGGAACAGGATTTAAACAACTTGTTCCAGGGTTTGTAACCTCAGATATACATCTATCCTAGTTCTTTTAAAAGAGGCTGTAGCTGGTTCAAATGCAAGAGACCAAACTAAACTGTACTTCGGACACGTTCTAAATTCAGTTTGTGAGGGTCCTTATCTACAGCACATAATTTTTAAGTAATTTTCTGCTGGCTCCAGCATGTTTATAGTCACAGAGGGCCAAAAATTTAGGCTGTGAAGGATATATATGCCTTCATATTAAAATAAGACAGGTGTTCTTACAGAGACGTCAAACACTGACTGGATCAGGATCCTAGGCCTTGCCGAGCTGTTGCAGGGACAAAAGAATGTTCTAATCAAACCCACTGATCCTTCTGTGGAGCTGGACCAATCTGCCAAGTTCTGATTTATTCCAGAACAAGAGCAATGTAGAAGATTCAGAGTACCGTAGGAAAACTGCAGAACGTGCATCTCCTTACTTACTGCCATTTATAATGCAGGTAAGAGCAAATATTACAAAATACATCAAGAAGTCCACACCTTAGTAATGCAATATTTATGAATAGTGAATTACTGTGGGTTTATAACTACCCCATGAGAACCTACTAAATCAATGCTTAGACTACAGGAATGTTTATGTCTCTGAAATTCAGACAAGTCTTCAAAATCGTTCTTGTGGTAGTGCAAAAAATAAATTTTAACCAATATATTTATTAATTATAAAATACAACAGTATGAAAATTAGGTGAGGGTATACACGTTTCCACAAGAGGAGACACTGTGCTTTGCTATCATATATTCACGGGCACAGTCAGCTACCCTCTTAATTGATTTCTAGCTCAAGAGAAAAAACAGCTTGGAAAATTCCTATGGAGAGGAAAGGTAACAAGAAAACCTCCAAGCTAAAACACATCCATGGTATACATATAAATAAATAAGTTTTCTGGCACAAACGTTTTTGTTACTAGAGCATCGTCCGTTATCTTAATGCAAAAAAGGTGAATCTTTCATACTTTCACAGCTCTCCATCACTGTCATTATAAAAAGGCACCTACAAACCATACAAGATGATCTTAAAAAAAAGAAGAAAATGAGAAAAGCATCTTCTGTTCTGAGCCCCTCTTTGCCTTCAGTTTTAGGCAAAGCTAAGGAGAGTAACAGCTGCTACGCTGCCTGCGACACCAACGGGAAGAGCAAACAAGCTGCAGTGCATTTAACACCCGAACTGTACTTCCCATTTCTGTTGTGAGCATTCAGTGACACCCTGTTTTGAAATTCCAGCCCCTGTCTTTTGCTGACAGACATATGACAATGCTTTAATCGTACCTTGACCAGCTGTTCTTGCTTACGCTCCAACTCTCGGATTTCTTGGTTGAGAATCACTGCCACATGCTGTGGCTGACTTCTGCATTTATTACAGATCCCATACTGGGTCAGTTCATCACACACAGGACAGTGTAAGGTCGTGAAATATTGGGAGATGGTGCCTTTGCGTCCTTCTAGCTCAGTGCGGGCAGTTGAGGCAGCCTTCTGAATCTGTTAAGAAAAATAATTAAGAGGTAATGAACTTTCAAAGAGCAGCTTGCCTTACTTCTAGATTACATAAGGGTTTTTTTTTAAGGAACAAGAAGGTACAAGACAGCCTGCAGGGCATGAGTTCATACACAAATTATGAACATGGATTGCATCACTCTGAAGAGTGCAGCATTGGCATGAAGTGAATAGAACCCACACCTATATTTATTTCACAGGTAACCTCACCAGAGAAGAGAAAGAATAACCAAAGAAATCCTCGGTCACATGCTAAACTCCTGATCTCAACTCAAACTCCACCTCCTGCAGTTGTTCCTTTTTTAGCTGCTGATCTGATTGACATCTAAACATGCCCTGGCTGCAGCCCCAGTGACTGCCTTCCAGATTCTGCCCGCCTTAGAGTTTCTGTGCTGGTGCAGTCCTGGTCACAGAGCTGCCATGGTGCTTTGGTCCATGGCACTAACTCATGCTCTGATTTCCTTGGACAAGGCTCCACCACTGCTCTGTCACCCAGAGAAGTTTGTTCTCTTCACTTGCTCCTGCTGCTGCATAACTTAAGCTTTGTGCTACCTTTCACTCTCCTGCTACTCTGCTCTCTGTGACTTCCTTGGTGGTACCTGGCCTTGCAGAAAGCCAGGGCTCTTTTCACCTTTTTAGAGCAGCTTATTTGAGATACTTAAGGTGACTGTCACAGTGCCATTGGAAAGGTAGAGAAAAGAACTGAAGTCACTCGAGGCTGTATTAAAAGTCTGCAGTGGGAAATATGAGGTACTACTATGTTGCTGAAGTCCACACTGAGCAGAGTAGCACATACACACTGTCTTTCGCTATCCCCTTTTTGTAAGGGGTATCACGAACTAAAATCCAGCTATCTAATGCTTCTCTTCCTGCATCCCAATGACTTTTTTAACTTTTAGGTAAGTCAGGTTTGGATATAATTATTTTAAAATTTCGGGTGATACAAATTTTTGACGTTTTCCTGCTGCTGGGGCATACCACCTTTTCTATACAGAGGAAGGATCGTTGGAATGTTTTGGAAAATAGGATTTCCAACATCTATTTGCTAAACAGATGCATATACACATACTACTAAAAATATACAGCACAGCAAAACATTCTCACAAACTATGGAAGGGGTCAGAAAACAGAATATGACTGTGTGACCAACCCTGCACAGAACAGCTGGCTGAAAAAATTGAAGTGAAAAAACCACACAGAAGATCTAAGAATCAGGACTGCATGTTTGAGCATCAAACACTGCTTTGTAAAATACTCTCTGCTGTTGCCTCATATAAACCTCATTCCATTCCAAGTCACAATGAAGCCAAACCCTGTACAGATGCACTGCACTTGTTAACTGTTTGAAAACATTTACCCGTGGCAACTCATGGTACCAGCTGAAGACGTCTATGCCGATAAGTGAGAACACCCTGGCCAGTGGGGGCAGGATCTGTTTGGTGATATAGTACGTGGCGTTCAGCCTCAGGTTGGGATCCTGCAGGACTTCGATGGGCCGCCTCACCAGCTGTATCAGGGGCAGGCCGGGCATGCCGTACACAATGACGTAGGGCACTCGCTCCCCAACCCGCGGTTCAGAGCGACGGTCATAGGCAAGCATTCTCCTGTTTAAAAAATAGTCTTTGTAATGCATCCAGAGGCAAATTCATAGTTAATCCATTTGGTTATAAGCTTCCCCATCTGATTATATCAGTTGCTCTCCAGATGACTGGAGCTAACATCTATTATGAAGCACAGGACCAAATTGTTTCATTTTTAATTTATCTTGTGATCAGACCTGAATTTTAGAACTTGGAACATGTGCCCTAAAACCACATTCTGTTTCATGTCACTTGGATTTGCATGCAGGTTGCTTTTTAGCTACCTCTTCCTTAAAGAAATATTTTAATAAAGAGCAGCCAGGGAATTAAAAAGAGCTCAAGTAGAATTTGCTTTCTGGTCAAATTGTCCTTTGCTTTCTGAGATTGCTTGCTCAGTAGATTGATACCTGCTTCAAATTGAATTGTCCTTTGCTCAGAAAGCAAAGGACAATTCAGTTTAGACTTGGATTTTATTTTACTAAAAAAGTATAGCTTAATTGGAAGACCTTTTGTATTAAGCAAGGTAGCAAAATGTGCCAACTCACACTATCTATTTCTAATAAACATTATCAGTGGGATGAAATATTAACTTTAAGTAAGGTACTTTTTTAAAAATGAAAAATTATGCCTGGTAATGTATTTCACAGCACTGGGAGACATCATTATTACAATTTTTATCATATCTAATATCTGTGAGTGATAGGTGGAGAGTCAAGCCCCTATACAGAACCCAAAACATAAGTAACAGGAGTGAACACACTGTTACAACATCCGGACAAGACTTTACTCTCAAACATGTGTGGCTGCTTCCAGGACTACAAAATGGCTTTCTAGGACCATCTCATGCCTGATCTCTTTTTGCACACAGAAGGAAGCCAGGGACAACTGCTGCAACAGTATCTGAAGGAGAGATCTTACTGCTACCCACAATTTGACAGTATAAAGGTCAAGAGAACAAATATCAATGATCTACTCATAATGTGTCAGTACAAAGATCAAGATAAAAAATACCTATGATCTCCTCCTCATAACTTGTCAGCACAAAGGTCAAGATAAAAAATATCGATGATTAGCACTTCTTAATCTCATTACCTGGTGATTTCTAGGGCAGGTACACAGGCTCCAGGTCTGTAAGCTGAGCTCCCTCTGTACTCTTTTGCAAAGATAAAGTCTTGCATGCTGGCTTTTCCTTCCAGTAGCTTCATGCATTGATTCTGAACATACTGCTTGATCTGACTTATGTCCCGTGTTTCAAATAGCAGCTTGATAGAACACTCAAGTATCTTTTTAAATAAATGAGAAAGGTGAGAAAACCATGTATGTTTAACTAAAAACAATTAATTCCAATTTATTCAGTAAATTATAAGGAAATATGAATACACTGCTCAGAAAAAGTACCAGTGGTGAACTAGAATGTTAATATGACAATAGGTTGCAATCACTTCCACTCAAAGACATTTGTAGACACACTACTCGACAACTTTTTCCTCAGTTTGACATATCTTTCATGACATCATCCATACTCCAGCACTAAGACTGCTTCAACAATTACAGAGGTCTTCCAGAGTATGAGAGAGGTTTTTCCCTGTCATCTAAAACATTTTGCCATGACTTTCTGACCACCTCAGCAAACAAAAGAATAAGGATTAAAAAAAAAATGGAGGAAAAAAAAAAGAGAAGGAAAAAAGAGCAGTAAATCCTCCTACTTGGTTACCTTTCTTACTGGCATAAAATTGTTTTAATTTGGCTAACAACAAGAGCCATTTCTTTACAGCCTCCCAATACATAGTTTAAAATATACAGGTAAGAAAGCTTATTTTAAATGAATTCTTAACAAACCTAGATTTATATAAGTGAGATATTCAGCAGACATATCAGTGTGTCTCACTCATCTGGGAGTTAATACTTACTTTCCGTTAAAGTGAACTGGATCAAGAATGGTCTTTTAAAGAACTTACGTGGGCCAAGGGCTTTTTATGGGGTCTTTAGGGATGAAATATAAGATTTAAAATGCAAGTCCTTGTAATGCTGTGAAAGATCTTCAATTTATCTTTCAAATGGCTCATACTAGAAAAACAGATGAAGTCTCAGACAACTCAAAAGGACTAGAAACTCTGAGAAAGAACAAATATAAAATGAAATAACAGAATACTATAATTTCACTCAGGAAGAAATCTATGAACATTTTACCTTGGAAACAGCAGGACAGGAGTCCCTTCGGACTGTCTCTATGCCTTTTGCATCAAATACTGGGTCCTTCTGGTCCAATGTTTCATACATGTAACCCACGTACCTCTTTTTAGTTTGCAGGACACATGGCAAGTACACCTGAAATGTTTAGAAAGAAGATAGCCCAATCTGGCATGTGTTGAGAATATAAGGTGGCTTTGAACATAGATGGTTTCCTAAGGAATACTTTACTTTGTTGCCATTGTTGTGTTTTGGTTTTTTTGTTAAATCATTGAAACTGATAAACTAGATCAAAGGACTGTTAAAGGATGGTTGACGAAGTTGGGATTCTGTGGAGTTCCATTCTTAAATCACTTTCTACTTCATCTAGCTGAAGCTCAGATGACAATTGACAGTATAAATTGTTGCAAGTACCCTTAATTTTTGGATTGTACCGGTCACCATTTCTAATGTAACTCCATTATCTTTCTTTCTTATAAAGGTAACTTCATTTTAAACATCAGAGAAGAAAATGTTCCCAGGAAAAGTAGTGCTTAGAACTTTCTGTTTTCAAACTTTATCTAATTAGGAAGTGCCAAAAATCAGCTAGTATCTTCATCTGGGAAAGTATGCTTTCTTAATGTCTATGCTTGGAGAAATGGTTTTCTCATGAATGGATATTTAGGGTAATGGTCTCTTTTGTTTTCTCCAACCTCTTATTTCATTCTTGATTGTGTCAGTATTCCTTGACCAGTTTTAAATGAATGAATGGAGAATGATTTCTTCACAGTGTTATTAGGATAACACCACATCTTCCTGGCTCTTGTGGAAGAGGGAGCAGTGAATTTAGATTGCCTCAGGCTGAAGAGGGTCCTGCATATAGGTATCCTATCTTCCTGAACAGATGCTCCGGCTTTGAGGCATTTTCCTGTTCCTATGCAAGGAAGCTACTGTATAAAGTGTACTCAGTATTTTGACCCACAGGTGAAGAAGAGCACTTAAAAGCGAAGCACTCAGATATCTTCTCAAGTGGATCCTTGCACCTAGTGAATTATTTTCTGGCCAATTAATCCTTCAGCTTAATGACACAGAAATGCCTCAAAGTGGAAAGGGTCCCTGTACATCACTCAGTGAGCAAAAGTTGCTGTGCCTTCTACAGGAATCCTGACTTTTCTTGCTAATATTTTTCTACTGTATTTTCCATGGAAAATGGCAATTTGCTTAAGAATTCTGACTGAACTCGTTGAGTCAGGTATGTACTTTGAAAATATCTGGATCGCTAGAACTAATGCTAACTCACGTGAACACCCTGCTAAGGATTTTACAATTATAAACTTTCAGCAAAATTAGTAACACATTGCCTTGCTCTTCTAGAAAAGACTTGTCATCAATATTTCTTCCAGAAGCCTACTGAATGGATTTTTATGATTTTTCATTTTATAGGTATATTTATGTATCACATGGACATACCCCGAAGTGTGCTAAGGCTGACTAAAGAATAAATATCAGGCTTGTAATTAATGCACTGGCATCAGGGATGGTGAACATTTTCTCTACTAAGTCGCACAAGTTGGTTTGAATGTAGGTATGTAACAGAGAATGACAGAATATGCCGAGTTGGAGAGGACCTACGAGGATCACTGAGTCCAACTCTTAGTCCTGCACAGGACCATCCACAAGACTTACACCATGTGCCTGAGAATATCATCCAAACGCTTCTTGAACTCAGACTTGGTGCTGTGACCACTTCTCTGGGGAGCCTGTTCCAGTACCCAGCACCCTCTGGGTGAAGAACCTTTCTCTAATATCCAACCTAAACTTCCCCTGACATAACTTCAGGCCATTCTCTTGGGTCCTGTCACTGGTCACCACAGAGAAGAAATCTGTGCCTGCCCCTCCTCTTCCCCTCATGAGGAAGTTGCAGACTGCAATGAGGTCTCCCCTCAGTCTCCTCTTCTCCAGGCTGAACAGACATGTGCCCTCAGCAGCTCCTCATACAGCTTCCCCTCAGGGCCCTTCATCATCTTCGTTGCCCTTTTTTGAATGCTCTCTAACAGCTTAATATCTTTTTTACATTGTGGTGCCCAAAACTGCACACAGGACTCAAGATGAGGCCACACCAGCGCAGAGCAGAGCGGGACAATCCCCTCCCTCGACCAGCTGGCAATGCTTAGCCTGATGCCCCCAGGACACAGTTGACCTTTCTGACTGCCAGGACACTGCTGACTCATATTCAACTTGCCATCAACCCAGGTCCCTTTCTGTGGCACTGCTCTCCAGGATCTCATTCCCCAGTCTGTACAAACATCCAGACTGCCCCATCCAGCACTTTCCCTTGTTGAACTTCATATGGTTGATGATTGCCCAGTCCTCTAATTTGCCGAGGTCTCTCTGAAGGGCCTCCCTGCCTTCAAGGGAATCAACAGCTCCTCAGAGTTTTGTATCATCTGCGAACTTGTTTAGTATCCCTTCCAGTCCTGCATCCAAGTCATTCGTGAAGATGTTGAAGAGCACAGGGCCTAAGATGGAACCCTGTGGAACCCCACTAGTGACAGGTCACCAGTCTGATGTTACCCCATTCACTATCACCCTCTGTGCTCAACCCATGAGCCAATTGCTCACCCACCACATGATGTGTTTATCCAGTTGTAGGCTGGACATTTTGTCCAGAAGGATCCTGGGAGAGACCTTGAACGCTTTGCTGAAATCCAAAAAGTTTATATCAACTGGCTTCCCTTGTCAACTAGGGGTGTTACCTTGTCATAAAAAGTAATCAGTAATGTCAAACCCAGGGAGATGCTTCCCAAAACTGATGAGACAGGAATTTCAAACTGCCTGATGCTGCCAGCACAACAGGCCACCATGCATCCTGATGTGAAAGTAGGAATATTTCTTTTTGTTGTTGATACTGCAGTGCTCCTCTGACAAGGTCCCTGAGGCATTAAGGGGCTTGCAATATATACCCAGAGAAACACCACAGCACAAAACTGTTGTATATCCTTATCCTACATTAGGGTCCAGAAAGATCTTTTATGTTCTTTTTTTTTTTTTTTTTTAATAACAGTGTTTTCATTCAACATACTCAAGTATTTTCCTTTTACCTTTTCAAACTTCAGTTTAACAGGTTTGGGGTTTGTTGCTGTTACAGCTTCAGCAATTTCTTGACCAATCTTAAAAGACTGTTCCTTCGTGGCTCCTTTCAAGAGTACAAACATGCTACAAGAAATCAGACATAGGAAATAAGTGCAAATCTGCTCAACTTGGTTCCTGAAAATTATAAGCTATAGTTTCTGGGGTAGCAAGGCAGGGATTTTGTTATCAACTGCATTCCCTTCCTTCAGCTAGAAAAGCGAAAAATCTGAGAAACTTCAGCGTTCAGTATGAAATGAGGAGTGCCAAAGGCCTGAGGAAGCTGTGACCAGCTGCTGAGGCAGGGAACACAAACGTTCCCAGGCACTGCAAAACTTGAGTTCACAGGAGAGAACTGTAAAGAACTCTGGGTACGCCACTTTTGCCGTCCATGAGCAGCAATAGGATTTTACTTCCTTTCTTCAACAATTTTTTTAAGTGAAACTACTATGAATTCAGTATCTTTGAAATTTCAAGTCTTTTATCAAATCGAGCTGAAATCAGTCACTGGATTCACAAGTTGTTACAGAAGGACACCCAGACAAGCTTTGTTTCCCAATGGCTGAAAAATTATCTGAGTGTAGAACAGAGATAAATATGCCTAGAGCATGGCTATTATTTAGATGAAAGACTGACTGAGAAAGGGGAGATATTTATATGATGTATTTCAGGCAGCCTAATAATATCTTTGCATGCTCTGGTGGCTCCTTCTGAATTGTATCCACTTTTGAAGCTTAAAATAGTGCCTTCCTCAAGAGGTAATGCCTACTATGTTATAAATACTCTATTTTCTAAAATAAAAGCAACATCAGAAATGGGCACAAAACCAGTAATTTGGTAAATTAGATTTATACTAATTCACAACTGAAATAATATTATTTCCCCCCCTCTTTCTGTTCCATATAATTTTCAAATGAAAGGAAACCTTCAAAGTTCTAAGAGTCCTAACAAACTTGAGGAAACTGGATATTATTTACTTTGCATATTCTGCAGGACAGTAAGCAACATCCAAAGAGGGTCCACGTACTCTTTTCAGCATCATATGTTCCCCTTTTTGAGACAAAAGAAAAATCTATCTACAAAGAATTACTATGATTTTAAAACATTATAAGAAGCAGACCATTAATTACCTGTCTGTATCACCATACACAACGTGAGCACCCCATTTTTTTGTATCATTCACCAATTTAATGGCACGCTCCAATGTTTCTCTGGCTTTGTGGACAATGCTATCTCCAATCTGCAAAGTTAAAGACAGATTGAAAGCTTTATTCTACTGTTAAACCAAACACTAGCTCATGGTAAACACAGTCTAACTGTCTTTGATCTGTTTATGAAAATTACTATATTGAGACAATATATTTTATTTTATGGTTTAAATGCATATAAGAAATAAAAGGCTTGCTTAAATTACCCTAAAATAACAAGAATTGAAGGAATAATGACAAAAAAATATTAAGAATTAAAAGAAAGAAAAATTTGGTTTAAACTTCTTCAGACATATTGAAAGTGTAAGGAGCAAGACATGACTGCTTTGGACCACTTTCTCTAGGTTTTGGATTCTGCTGATTCCTCTGAAAACTATGAAATAGCTACAATGTTTTTATTTTATTTCCACTATTAGAACTGTAATCCAATCCACCTTTGGAGATAGTTCTATAGAAATGCCAACTTCAAATGCTCTTTATGGGAAGAAGAAAAATAAGACATTTCTTTCCAAAAGGTCACAAATAAATCCTAAGTTGCTGATTTGCAGTATTACAAATAAAACCAGCTTTTTTTAGTTTAAGTATGTTTCAAAAAATTATAATACTATGTTATCTGACTAGTGCCTTTCCCACATTTTTTATGTGTTCTTATTTGTAACCCTTACCTCAGTGCATGGCATTCTTCCAGAAAAATTAGCAGCAGTATAACCAAATGTAAAATTAGCAATATATTTAAGACCCAACTGACGAGCTTCAAGCATTCGAGTCACAGCCTTGTCATGCTTATAAGCCTTCATTGACTGTTTGACCATTATCCTAGTCTTCAAGATTTCTTCCAGCATCCTTGGCAGCACACCCTTTCTTACTGAAGGCTGCCATAAAGGGAACAAAGAAAAAAATTATGTTTAAAAGCCTAACCTAAACAGGTAGGAGTAAAATCAAAACCCAGAACTGTTAGTTAACCTCTGTCAGGAAGACAAAGTAATTAGTAAGATGCCCTAGCCACCAACAGCTTGGATTTTCCCACAAATATTACAAGGAATCTAGAATATAGGCAAAGCTCTTAAGGGCAGAGTAAACAACTTTTTGTTATTTGTTTTCATCAGCCCTGCTAATGCAATGTTCAGATAATCTTATTAAATAAAATGGGACTTCAATACTGTTAATTCTCAAAATATTAAATGTTGAAGGAATATTGTCTTTTAAAAATTCTGCAAATATTCTTTACTTAAAGTTTTTGTTTTCCATTAAATACATGTATGCTGGTGATTGGTTAACCATTTGTAAGAACTCCAGGTCATATCCATTACAAATCAGCCAGCAGAATACAAAATGAGAACAACAGTCAGGGAGTTTCATCTCCCAGTCCATGACTCTTTTTCTAGGAAAGCATTCTGCAGGCAGGAGAGGAATGAAGAGTTACACACAGATAATTACTGCTTGATCCCCAAACTACACAAGTAAAATACAATTTAATTATAGATGAAATAAGTCTTCAGTAAAAAGAAAAACATAAAATGACATTTTATTCCTGAACTGCCAGAAGTTCAACGCTTTGACAAATATCAAAAAACATTGTGAAATGGGAGACTGAACCTCCCCTTTCTGTCTGCTCTTAATGTAGCAAAATATAAACTACAATATCAATTTGACCTTAAGCTAGGCAGCCAACACGGAGTGAAAATGCCTGTCAAAGAGTACTAGTATAATTACCTTGACAAAAGCTACTCCACTGGGTGACACTGTGATATCATGCCTAATCTGGTAAAGTAAGTCAGGAGGTACTCTGAGAGATGTACAGCCAAATTTGAATGCATCATATCTAATAAAGAGAGAATTTATATAAGAAGACAAGTCATTAATTTACAGCCCAATCAAGCACAGCATCAGCTCACATTGAAATGCTGATAATGCCAGCAAGGATAGAATAAACTCAGGTATAAACAAACATAACATAATTTCATATTTCTTAGCCAAAGGCAAAAGGCTCTAGGAATAAAGTACTAATAAATGGCTAAATTCCAATGCATGCCTAATTTATCAAGTCTCTTCTGTGTTAATGAATTATTTCCAAATTCTGAGTTGGTGGAGGCACGTATTCATACAGTAATGCCCTATGGAAACCATACATGTTTACCGAGTACTACATTCCACAAATTTTCTTCCTACAAACTCAGAATTTCAAATCAGAAACTTAAAAGCCTGATGGTGATGCCTAGCAATTACTGCATGCATCTTCCCATTCTTCAAAATACTGTTTTATAGAGGTAATTATAAAGAGCAATGAGATTTTCTTCCAATTAACAGAATAACTGTTAAGCTCAATAAAAGATGCTACACATCTATTCATGAGAATAACTCATTTTATCTTTTAATTTTAAATAGTTAAGATCAGAGTGAACTACAACTGTTAAAAGAACTACCATAATTTATTAAGGAGTAGTACTAGTCCAGTTTTGAAGATGGGTTGTGCATTTACATTACCTTATTTTGAAGCAATATTAAAAAACAGCATCACCACAATAATGAAAGAGGTGTATGTACACACGCACACATACACATCGTTGTTTGTTGCTTTTTTTAACACAACACAGTCTAATTCTATATTTAATTAAAAATACATATTGATGTGTATATGTATATATGTGCTTACGCACACACCCACATGGTAGATTTTTATCATCCCTACTGTGTAACAGAAAATGATGCTATTCATACCTGCCCATTTTTTCCAAGAACAACCAAGGGTTCTCAGTAGCTTAGAGAAGACATTAAAGTCTCTATGGAATAAAAGTTTGAGAAAAGAAGAACAACTTACTTTCCTAAGTTTTCAACGTGTCCCAGGCAGGTTGAAAAACAGTAGTTGTACGCTATCACAATGGAAGGATATAATGACTGGAAATCTAAGACAAGAACTGCATTGCTGTAGAAGCGGGATTCTGGCTCCATTATTAAGGGAACACATTGTGGGGCTTTCATTTGAGCTCGCTGTTGGACACTGGGTGTCACAGCAATGTAATTCATTGGCTTCGCAATACGCAGCATCACAGACTCCACACGATACTGCAAAACAGTTTGGATATTATATCAGTTTGGATATATATATTATTTGGATATATAATCATTATAATTTCAAAAATGCAGAACAAACACATGTGCATTAAAACAGTGCAAATGCACACTTATATTTTCTAAATTTAAAGTACAGAAAAGTAGTTCCCTCAGTACCCTTGGATGGGATCCCATGTGGCACCATACAAGTGTGTGTCTAAGTGGTGTGGCACATCACCTGGCCACTTTCACCTGGAATCTGGGGGCTTCATTCTGCTCCCTGTCTTCCAGCTCAGGGGTCTGGGTACCCAGAGACCAACTGGTGTTGCTGTTAAAGACTGAGGCAAAGCAGGCACTAAGTACCTCAGCCTTATCCTCTTCCTTTGTCACTATATTTCCCCCCTGCATTCAATAAAGGATGGAGATTCTCCTTAACATTCCTTTTGTTGTTGATGTATTTGTAAAAATATCTTTTGTTGTCTTTTATGGCAGTAACCAGATTAAGTTCTGGTTGGACTTCGGTTCTTCTATTTTCCTCCTTCATAAATTCACAACATCCTTGTAGTCCTCTCAAGTTGCCTGACCCTTCTTCTGAAGGTGATACACTCTCTTTTCTCCCGTGTTCCAGCCAAAGGTCTCTGTTCATCCATGCTGGTCCTTCTCCCTCACTAGCTAGTCTTTCAGAACATGGGAACAGGCTGCTCCTGCGTCTTTAGGATTTTCTTGTATATCCAGCTTTCCAAGACTCCTTTGCCCCTCAGGACTGCCTCCTGTGGGACTGTCTCAACCAGTCTCCTAAACCGGATGAAGTCTGCCCTCTGGAAGTCCAAGGTGGCAATTCTGCTGAACCCCCTCTCTACTTCTCCAAGAACTGCAAACTCTATCATTTTGTGATCTGTGTGCCCAAGATGGTCTCCAGCCATCACATCACTTACCTGTCCTTCTCTGTTCACAAACAACAGGTCCAACCTTCCCTAGCTGGTTCACTTACCAGCTGTATCAAAGTTCTCTTCCACACACACCAGGAACCTCCTGGATTGTTTCCTCTCTGCTGTGTTGTATTCCCAACAGACATTGGGTAAATTGAAGTCTCCCATGATAACAAAGCCTAGAGATAATGAGACTTCTCCCAGCTACTTACAGAATATTTCATCTGCCTCTTCATTCTGGTTGAGTGGTCTATAACAGACCCCCTCCAGGACATCTGTCCTGTTGACCTTCTCACTGATTCTCACCCTCAAACACTCAACCCTATAGTCAACATCATTAAGCTGTAGACAATGGAAACACTCCCTTAACATACAGGGACACCTCTCCTTCCTTGCCTCTTCCTTCTGAAGAGCTTATAGCTGTCCATTGCAGCACTACAGCTGTGTGAGTCACGCCATCATGTTTTCATGATGGCAACAATGTAATAGTTTTCCTGCTGCACAATGGCTTCCAGCTCCTCCTGTTTGTTGCTCATGCTGTGTGCATTGCTGTACATGCAGTTCAGTCAGATTATCGATCTCTTTTCCCCTTTTTTGGGGGTGGGGTGGGGGGGGAAAGCCCTAATCTCTACATGACCATTCTCAGGCACATCTGTGGTTTCTAACACAGTAATAATCCTTTTGTCCTTGCTGCCACATAGATCTCCATCCCCTACCTCCACTGAGACAGCAGACTGAAAGACTTTGCTAGGACACGGTTTCTCAAATACTGGCGTGATGCTCCCAGGCTTATCTCTAGTGAGCCTGGTTTTATCCCTTTCCCCCTTCAAATCAAGTTTAAAGCTCTTTCAAATGAGCTCTGCTAACTCCTGTGCAAAAATCAGCAAGTTCTTCAATCATCTCACTAATAATTAGTATGCCTATAACCCTTTCCTGTTAGATTTGTTTAGTCTACTATGGAGTGTTCAAGATGGTTTCATACAACAAAATAATAAAAAGATACTTTAGAAAGTTATTGTAAAACTTAGTGAGAGATAGAAACATGGAAAAATAACTTAAGATATCTGAAATCTGTTCTTATTACTATTCCATTTTAAAATCTCTTTCAGCTAAAGAGAAAAGGAATATCTTCATAAAAGGAAGTGATGATTCTTCTGAGTGAATAAAAAAATTATTTGAAGTGACTGGGAATTGTTGCAACTGCTGTTTCTGTGATCCAGAAAGTTTCACTGGAAACAGAACATAGGTGCACAGAAGGGAAGAGAAAAGAACAGTCAGGATAGAAAATGCAGTATGCTTCTGTTGCCCACTCCCACTCACAGACATTTGAGAAAATGACAGGCAGAACAGTGTTTGTGGGCTGCAATCATGACAGTTTAAGCATATCTATGTTGGCAGTATGCCGGTCCCACACTCCCTGTCCCTAGCTGTGCATTTCTCTTCCCTTGCTCCAAGAGCGGTTATTTTCTGATAATATGGTAAATCAGGGAGATAAACTGGCAAATACCTACTGAATGCCACCATGGCTCTGCTATGGGTGCCTGCCTGCCTGCTCTGCACTCCCTCACAAACAGAGGGCCATTACCAGCAAAACCAACAAGAACCTGCACTGGGTCAAGAGATGACATAACAATTGCAGTCAAAGGAAAAAAGCTGGCAAAAGTTTTTTAACTGGACTGAATTAAGGAAACTGCAGCTTTAGACACTCCCATATCTGCCTGTCTTATGACAATGGTGTCTGCTTAGGACATTAGTCTTTAAGTTTTCTTTTTGTCCATAGAAGTTGGTAAAAAAAAAAAAAATCAGTTTTGGTCAGCTGTTTTTTAGAAAGCAGAAAGATAGTAGGAGAAGAAGTATAGTAGGAAAGAAGATGACAATAGAAGAGCTGTAACACATGAGAGAGTAGCTGCCTCATTTCAGGTGCTGTTCAGGTCTCACATGAAGCCACGACAACAGTCGAGTTAGTCTAGTCACTCAGAACCTGGGCAAGGAAAGCCTTTAGTAGTACTGGAGAGTGCTGGGGTCTCAAATAAACAGTAGCTCTCACTCTGTCCTTCTCCCTTTCTCTCTGATGCTAGTACCAAAACAATAGAACCGCACACATCGTGCATGGCAAATCTCACTCACAAGTCTGCTTCACAGGAAATGTCACTTAGAATATATTCGATGCAGCTTTGTCTGCCTGGAAGAAAATAATCTCGTCTTTCTAAAACACGCCCAATTATATTTATGTTTTAGAGAGTACTCATTTTCAGACTCATCTAAGCGTGAACGATACCAACTCAAAGTGAAAGCTTAGTGCTTCTGAAGTGAGTAGAAGAAAGAGATTTACTGGCATGATTAAATTTGGGCAACTCTATTTTTAACAGCTATTTTTAAACTCTGAGACTAGTCAACTCAAAAGCAGCAATAATGGACTAAATGGTATTCTTTATGTTTCACTTTCACACTAATTTCATGTCAACAGTCTTCTGTGACCCTATGAAAATACATTTATGGACTGAAAAGATACTGAAAAACTAAAACATTTTGTAAAACCTATATTGATTTTGTGAAGTATAAGAAAAACTAAGTCTTACCTGGGAGCCTCTTGTTAATACGTGTAAGAACTGAATGCCAAAAAGTCTTGCCATTTCACTTGTTCTGTCAATCAAATCCAGTTTCTCTAACAACAGGAGATTCCCACGGACCCGGCTAACATAATGATCAACCATTTTCCATCTGTGAAAGCAAATGCCTCGTTATAAACAATCCGGAGAGTGCTGCTCCTTCTACTAAGAAAAACGTATTTTTATGATAACTTGCTACAAACCAGCAAATAAAATTACCTCTAGGACATTTTCATATGTTTTTTTCAAAAATGTTGCATACATAAATATATACTTACATATTTCAAAGATATTCACAGAATGTGTTACAGCAAACTACTTTTAAGGCATCTCTCAATGACATGTTATATTCTGTTTTCCTTACTGTCCTAAAGGACTATCAAAACAGAAACTGAGTTTCTCTTCATGTGTTTACATGGTTTTTTTAACAGAGTGACCTTTTGTGGAGACATCCTTCTATATTAAGAATGCCTATCTCAGCTGAACATAAATTTAGAATTTCAGTATAAACCAAGTTTCTACCTAGTTAAAAAGTATTTAACTTTTACAGAAATTATATGTATGTCACAAACAACATGCAGATCAGTACTCAGTTTTATGAATTGTTCATATCTTGCAATACCAAATCACTCATGGAAGAGTGAAGCTCAATATGACACACGTTATATAAAGGTATTTTCAAGCAGCTCTAGTTACTGTCTTAACATGTTGCACACTGTTTTGTACTACTTTTAAGCCTAGTTTGTTTGACATGCACTGTGAAGTGAAACAGAAGCTGACAGTTCATTAAAAGCCCTTCTGATGAATAGCATACACAAATAAAAGACATTACAGAACTTCAAAACAGTACATCTATTCAGATATGTTGAAACTATAACTGAAAATGTCTTGTTGAAATATTGAGGGTATAACTATACAACAGAACAGCCAAGTAAATAAGCTCATGTTGCTGCATATACACTGTTCTAGTGCTTGAACTAAACTGATTATTTCTTCCTATGTTGACTTCAGCTTATACCTATCCGATGTTAAGAATCTGGCCTCAAAAACAACAAACAAAATGGATTAATAGATCATTACCTGTAGACATCTGCCTTATTATCAAACCAATCAGACAAAACTCGGAAAGTAAATAAAGGAAAACGATGATGAAGAACATGAAAGCCCACATTTTCAAAAGTGTAATTTGTTAGATTCACCTAGAAAAACACAGTGGACGCATTAAAGATGAACAATAGCTTTCATAATCAAAGAAATCTCTACTTTTCAAAAACTGTAACAATTAAAGTTTTGTGGGGTTTTTTTTTGGTATTTTGTTAAAAAGGTAAGCATTTATACTTAGAAGTCCCTAACAAGTCAGGAAAGAGTATCCCTCATCAACTGAAAAGAATATGCAGAATTAAGCAGTTCATAAAGATAAGGTCTGAATTTAGTCAGAACGAGATTTGTAAAGACTGAACCATTTGAGTATTAAATGTAAGGTCATAAATGGAAAAAAAAAACAAAAAAAAAAGGAAAAAAAAGAAAAGAGTAAATCTAACAGCTTAAAATAAGTTCAAGTATTTAATTTTGTAAAAGAACCATATTAGACAAATTCAAATTTTTAAAACAGGTAAGTTGTTCTCCAAACCAACAAAGAAGGGAAAAGGAATATATCATTATAAAACATTACTGATTCAAGACTTTTTTATTTTTATTTTTTATTTTATTTATTTTATTTTATTTTTTATTTTAACAATATGCAAAATCCATTCTCAAAAAGCAGCAAACTACTCTATTTGAAAAGGTGTAGAAAGAAAAAGATCAAAGAGTTACACAAATTAAATGAAACTTTCAACAAAGTCTACAATAATTAAAAAATGCTAGTAAGTGAAAACATTAACCTTTTAAAAACTTTACCTCATTTCTCATCATTCTCCAAATATTCAACATAATTCGCCCAACAATATTTATTTCACTCATTGTATCCGATCCATATTCATCCAGCTCGGTTGCAAATCTGTTCTCTTTCTTTTCATCTAAAGACATTAAAAGAGAATTTTATACGAATTATAAGACAGTCAAGACCAGATCAAGCTATCCCTCTTCCAACTTGAACTCTCTAGAAAAATAAGAATTCATAAAGACTGTTACTGATTGCACAAGATTATTTATTTACCAGTCATCTACACGATCTCTAAATAAAAGTCCCCCAGGTTTTTCTGCTCTTGCACATTCCTCCGAATGAAACTTCGGTTTCATTGAAATGGTGTCCAAGGCAATATATTCTCTACAGTGAATACATCAGTTAAGCAATGCTGAATGTTACTCGAGAGTTAGTTGCACACACATTAGTGCACAACATAAAAAATTATAATTGAAAAAAAGTGACTTCTGCCCGAAAGAGTTTATAACTCAAGGTTTTACTTGCAAAGATCTTGCACAGTTGGAACCAGGTCATGGGAGAGAAAAGTCAGTGCTTTTCATAGAGTAAAAGCAAACCCACCACAGTGGGAGCAGGTAGACATGAGTTCTGGGTAGCACAGAGAGAGAAGATAAAAAGAAGGAACAAAATCAGCACTCTGCATCTTTCTGTGAGACAGTGGTGACCAAAGTACAGAAATACATTGTCTTCTGCCATCCTTGAGTTTTGTCATGCTTTGGAATACTAGAACACAAGAAAAGACAGTCTTTTTGGTATACATTTCTTGAAACCATCTTTTTTTTTCAGTCAGCGTAAGTCTACAGTTTTGGTATTCTTTGCAGAGCTCACATAGATGTTTTTTTAAATGTACCACGCAGATTTAAATTCAATAGAAAAATACACTGATTTAATCCTCCTGTCTTATTTCTTCCCAATAATTTAATGGAAGAGAATGCACTTTGAAGCAATTTCCTCACATTTCTAAATTCATACCCATTTTTCAACTGTTGGTTTTTTTGTATTCTGCCATCACTCATTTATCAGGTATGCCTGTACAGTATTCTGTTAATAAAAAGCAGAACGTTTTGGACAGTGTGCAGAAGTGTGGATACATAACGCTTTAAAATAATGATATGAACTGAGCAATCAGTTCCTCAGACAGCCAAGAAACACATTTGCTCTTGAAGACAGAAGTAAAAATTGCATGAAATTCTGCAGAACTGCTGTGAAACATAATACAGACTTAATTTCACATGTTGACCTTTCAAATGTGTATCCTATCAATTAAATATGGCTAACAAAACCTATTTGTCATTTGCTGACCTTATCAATTCTGTTTTGAGTAAAAATTTAGCAGACCTTTCATTCGCTTCACCAAAATGTATACTATCTTTTTAACCTCCTTGTTTCAGATTTTTAAGGAACAAAAATAGCAATTTCTTTTTTCATGTTTGCATGGAAAAAATGGCCTACAAGCAGCAACATTTTGTCTTCTGCTTTTCTTCATTTCCACCTGCCGGATCTCCCGTGAACGCGAGGAACTTATGATTTCCCCCCCTCAATTTTTTTTTTGTTTTATTGGAAGAAGAAACTATTGGTTAGTTCTAGTTTCAGCAGTCTCCTAGTTCTCTTTTGACTTGTTTAGGAGATGCCCTGTATTTCTCAAGTTTGCTTCATGTCTTGCAGGTAAAGACAGGTAACAAAGTATACTGTGGTCACAAGGAAGACCCACTACCCTGATGAACCAGACTCTGCATGTGATGAGCACTGCCAAATTACAAAAACCTGTACTACTCTACAACTGGTGTGGGGAACATATCACCAGAAATACCTAAGCCTCTTTGAGAACTACACTGTTGAGAAGCAGAACTGGACATTCTTCCTATCTTTCAAGTGTATGAGATGAAATGAAGTCTCCTCTTATCCTCTGTTATCCACTCCCTAACTTTGAGCTGTGATGCAAAGAAGGAAACAGGAGGCCACAGTGCACACATAAAAAAATGCCACTATGCACAGGCACAGTACTCACTTCTGTTGTGATGTGTCTTAATGACTTATGAATAGTTCACTTGTAAATGGCAGAGGCAGCACCAGACTCAGCCAATAAAGCAAAACCAGAGAGAAGTCCAGCTTTCTTTTTGTTAAGTTGAAATCACAGGAAAGGGAAGGAAAAGTACCTTCCATCTTTATTTCAATAGGAGGAAAGAGGAGCATACTGCTTGAAGGAACTTCCTGTTCTGAAAATACAGCATGTGAAGAAGGGAGGGAAATATGAAGCATAGGGGTTGAAAAAGCAAGAGGAACGGGGTCAAAACTGTGGACAAGGAGGCCACAAAGCAACAGAGAACACAACAACTTGAACGTATATGATCTTGCATGCAAGCCCACACTTATGGCATGACATTTTTGGGAAGAGCTCATCAGTGTGAACATATTCTTATCTTCTGCAACTGTGTCAAAAAAAATAATTACTTACCTTACAATAACATCAGTTCTAAGAAACACTTTAAATGTTATGTATTCCACTTCTGAATGTGCATCTACCAAGATGCACAAGAACATCTGCACTATGAATACCAGTGCTGTGGACATCAGGCCTATGTCCTGCATGCCCCCTTGAATTTCATGTTCAAAAATGTTAAGGGCTACAATCCTAGTTTCCTTCACTAGAACTGAACCCACGTTGTGTGGGACTTGATATTTGTAGAGAAGGAAGCCCGACTGTGAAATACGTAATGACATCACCTTTAAGAACCATACAGTCCCCTTTCTCTGAGGACTGATTAATGTGTATCTCAATACCAGTAACTTGAGTAAGAGCTTATGTCAGGAAGATGGGTATTATTAAGAGCTTTGCTGATCTAACTGTTGATTCTGCATCAACTACAGTGCAGACAGAGTTGCCCTGCAAGACAAGAGCTTTGACTCAGCCTTTGAGAACAACAGTAGAGACACACTAGTTACCTGTCCCAAACTGAAGAGATTGTTCAGCCATACTTCTACAGTAGAGCAGTAAACCTTTCTGATCCTTGGAGGTTAAAGAACCTTTGACTACAACACTTACTGCTCCTCTTACCAAAGACATTGCAAATCTTGAGGTGTAACAGGTCAAAAATTTTTCAGAACATTCTTTAGTGCTTCTGAAGACTGAGTGCAGAGGCATTCTTATTGCAGTCAGTGTATGATCTCAATTTGAACCATCAGGGAAATTGCATAACAAGATTCATGCAATCAGTTATTATTTCTAAAGAACAAATTTGAGAGCTTTGTGCTAAAAAATAAAACTTGTGAGCCAATTCATATTTAAACTATCATGCGCTCCTGTTTTCACATATTAAGTATTTAAAAATTCACCAAAGTCCAATTCCCAACAACTTTCAACTGAAGATACAAATTTTATCTTATGTTTTCTTGTCCCTGGGAGGACTCTATAACTCAGGTCTTTTCTAAACATGTCACAGGTATCAAAAGCATCAAAACAGTGTACAAATATTCAAACCTGAAGGAAGGAGTATGTGAACATAGTGCTTCTAAAACATTGTGTTCTTCTGGACAGGCACACAGGACTCCAACATAAGAGATGCTATTCCTATGCTGGGTATGCCCAAAGATTCAACTAGCCCATATCATGTTCTATCATGTACTCAAAAGCAGATGCTTCAAGATGGGGGAAGCAATTATTGATACTCCCTCTAGGTCTCTCCCAGCTTCTAACCATTTGCAGCTTCCTGGGCGAGACATTATTTTCACATATATCATAGATCCCAATGGATTTTTCTTCCAATAATTTATCTCTTCTTAAAGCAATATACCCCTTAAGCATTTGTATTATCTTGTGACAAAGAACTCAACAGTTCAATAACATAGGGATGAAAAATTAACTTCTATTTTGTAGCTGCCATTTATTAGCTTCACTTATTTCTGGTTCTTGCATTGGAAAAGACCATGAAAAACCAATCCATATTTCCCTTTATCCCTCAAGATTTCATAGGCTTTTACCTTTCCTATACAGTTTTGTCTCTTCTGGAATCCCAACTTATTAAATTACTAGACACATTTGGATTATCCTTCTCATCTTTACCAGTTCTCCTTTATCCACTTAGGGAGGGGGGAAGGTTATGAGGAAGCTAGAACCACAGTACTTGACGTACAAGCACACTACAGATTTTTACATTTTTCACATTTACATTCATTGCTTCATATTCTCCTTGCTCCATAATTCCTAAAACATGCTTTTGCAACCACTACAAAGCAACAGGCTCAAATTTTTAATAGAACAATCACAGTAAAGTACTTATTTCATGGCTATTTAGTTTCTGTGCAGATCTTTGGCAAGAGTCCTGAAAAAAGCATTTTTTTCAATGGGTTTGATTTTTAAAATCTCCCTCATCTATATCCTCTTCATGACTGCAAAGAGTAACAACAAATTTTTGAGACAGTTTGTAATTTTACAGTCATCTTGGTTCTCCTCAGGTGCAAGAGCACATTTATTTAGCTCTTCACTAACTGCATTCTTCAAAATGATAGCTTCTTTTGATTGGCTAAATATAGACACTAGGCTTACCATTCTCATGGATAATTTTCTCTCCAGGTTTTCAAGAAAAAAAATCCAAACAGACTTTTCCCCAATGTTGGAGGAAAGCATCAGCACTTGGGCCCAATAAAATTTGCCCACAGTAAAAGAGTGGGTATTGAAAGTGAGGATTTTATTACAGTGCTGCTGGCCAGGGCAAGTGCTGTGCAGGAGCATTTTTATATCCTCATATTCCAGCCAGAGAAACCACAGATGATGATTATGATAGGTATCTGAATGACTGAAGTCAACGAGAAGCAAGGGAAGGTTTGGTGCAGAAGCACCTCCAAGAATTGAAAAGTTAACACACAATTATAGAAAATGAGTCCAGGTTTACGAATAGAGGACACACCCAGAAGTGGAATACACAAGGAATTTGACAATTCAGAAAACACCAGAATCTCACTGGTATTTCAATTTTTGGTGTGTGTGATTATACTATAATAACACATAAGCAAGAACAAAAAAGAGGTCCATCTGAAGAAACACTCTACATTTATTTTTTTTAATTTCATAGATTTCAACTTGCTTCTATTGGAACTGAACTGAAACCCTCTACAATAACTTACCTGGCACACGAGAAATCATCTGGCATAAATCAACATTTAGTGCAGCAGCCCTCTGTAAGAGATAACCCCAGGAATGCATCTGGACTTCATAGCCTAACAAAATGTCTGGGTCATATCTAGAGAGGTGGGGGGAAAAGAAAAATGAGCCTCATATTATTTAAGAAAGTATTTTCCATGAACAGAGTATAAACAGGATTTCATTCAAATCGTGTTGAGTTTAAAAAAGATTCAGTCACAATGGGTTTCTATAACAGCAGCATCTGGACTAGGAGACTATTTAAAACACAACCTTTTAGGATTTTCAATAACATTCAACTGCAAAGATATTTAGAAGGAATATTTTCACTGGAATTTTTTTAGCATATTTCTATTATTTCAGTCTTTACAAATAAAGAACAAAATTGAGGTCTTGTTAGGTTTTATTGATGGAATCAGGATGTATCGAGCATAAACTGAAACCTAGCTACTGGCACAAGACAGATGTGCAATGAAACAGTCATGTCTATGGAACAGAGTTTGCCACAAGGTTAACTTGAATGTTTTGCAAATAACAATGTGTCATGCATGCTGCAGTGTAGTTTATAGTAATCATGGGGCACTTCTGGTCCTAAATGATAACCCTTTATTAGGAGTTACAATTTGCAGTTGAGTGAGAGCTGTCTAAAATGAAACACAAAGCAAAGCAACCATATCTACCAGTTCTCTTTAAATATCTCTTCCTTTACGAAACCCTCTTTCTAGAAGATATGTAGAAAAAACTCATTTTATGCTGTATCTCATTCTAGCTGGCTGGCTTAAGTACAATAAAGTCAGAATTGTCTCCTGAAACAGTAATTGCCTGCCTTCCAATAAGGCTCAGAGAAGAGCTGACCAGACAGAAGGACAAACAACATGCCTTCAAAGACAAAGCACAGGTAGGAATTAGCTCAGAGCCAATATCACCTACCTTTTGAGTAGGTACTATTAAAATCAGAAGTTGAGATCTGGTTACTTGCCAAAGAGACTAAGAATGATTTTCTTGGACTGGGCAGAGAGAGACTGGCCAAAGTAACATCTGTCATTCTTATAGCAAAAAAAAAGAAAAGAAGCTTCAGTGGGAAGCTTCTTGGTTGGACTAGATCTTTAGGGTATTTTCCAACCTTGATGATTCTATGATTCTTTCAATGCAGCTCAGTCGAGGGGTTTTGAGTTCCAGCAGGCAGCATTTAATACAAATGAATGACAAAAGGGCAACGGTCAAGGGGTGGAGGACTGGACAATAGGCTGAGCACAGTCTATGCCCACCCCACAACAGAATGCAGGCTTGTAGACCTTAGTTTATGGGAGAAGTAGACAGGGGCCTTGGTTTAACAGGATCTCTGTACTTTTTGCATCCTTAGCACATAAAAAAATGCTGACATTTCCTGACTGTTGAATATAAGAGAACACCCTTTCCCCAAATACTGAGTTAGCTGTATCACAGCCATTACAAATGAAGCTTCAGAATTCATCAGGAAGTGTCTTCCTCGCTTGTGAGTCCCAGCCAAAGGCAGATGACTACTCACTTTGAAGTTACTAATTATTTTGAGAATAGCTCCAGAAAAGAGTTTCTCCACACTTCTGCCATAGACAATAACTTCCAGTAAAATATATTTCAAGCTTCTTACTCAGCATGACTATTGCTTTATTACAATTTGGGCTTTAGCAAAAATTCCCTTTATCACCTGCTTCTACTTGTGAGGGAATCATTTTTTTGATACAATTTTTGCATAAAGCAGAGGATTCTAAAGTAAGTTTTTGATTTCTAGCATTATAGAGAAAGTAAAAGAACTAGCACTTTGCATTTGCTGCAATCACACCACACCTACAGGACGGACAAGGGATCAGACCCAGCCAACATGGGTTAGGAAGGGCAGGTCCTGTCTGACCAACCTGATCTCCCTTTATAATCAGGTGACCCGCCTGGTGGATGAGGGGAAGGCTGTGGATGTGGTATGGATGTGGTCTATCTGGACTTCAAGCAAAGCCTTTGACACCATCTCCCATAGCATTCTCCTGAAAAAGCTGGCAGCCCACGGCTTGGACAGGGGCACTCTGTGCTGGGTTAAGAACTGGCTGGAGGGCCGGGCCCAGAGAGTGGTGGTGAACAGTGCTGCGTCCAGTTGGCGGCCGGTCACTCGTAGTGTGATCAGTGTTGGGCCCAGTTCTGTTTAATATCTTTACTGATGATTTGGATGAGGGGATCGAGTGTACCATTAGCAAATCTGCAGATGACACCAAGTTGGGGGGGAGTGTTGATCTGCTGGAAGGCAGGAGGGCTCTGCAGAGGGAGCCGGACAAGCTGGAGAGATGGTCTGATTCCAACGGGATGAGGTTCAACAAGGCCAAGTGCCGGGTCCTGCACTTTGGCCACAACAACCCCATGCAGCGTTACAGGCTGGGGACAGAGTGGCTGGAGAGCAGCCAGGCAGAAAGGGACCTGGGAGTTTGGATTGACAGGAAGCTGAACATGAGCCAGCAGTGTGCCCAGGTGGCCAAGAGGGCTAATGGCATCCTAGGTTGGATCAGGAACAGTGTGGTCAACAGGTCCAGGGAAGTGATTCTTCCCCTGTATTCAGCGCTGGTGAGGCCACACCTGGAGTACTGTGTCCAGTTCTGGGCCCCTCGGTTCAGGAAGGATATTGAGGTGCTGGAGCAGGTCCAGAGAAGAGCAGTGAGGCTGAGGAAGGGACTCGAGCACAAGTCCTATGAGGAGAGGCTGAGGGAGCTGGGGTTGTTTAGCCTGGGGAAGAGGAGGCTCAGGACAGACCTCATCACTCTCTACAACTGCCTGAAAGGAGGTTATAGCCGGGTGGAGGTTGGTCTCTTCTCCCAGGCAACCCACAGTAAGACAAGAGGGCACGGTCTTAAGCTCTGCCAGGGGAGGTTTAGGTTGGATATGAGGAAGAAATTTTTACAGAGAGAGTAATAAGACATTGGAATGTAGGAACCATGGCAGTGTTCGATTAAGGGTTGGACTTGATGATCTTGGAGGTTTTTTCCAATTCAGTTGATTCTATGATATTGCGCTATCTGCTGTTCATGTCAAAAGAAGGATTCTTTGGTTTTGGAGAGAGGAAATTATCGTCAGGATTGGATGCAGTAAATTTAGTCATTTTGGAAGCTTACTCTACCAATGGTACAAACCCAAAGCTACTTGGAACAATTTATGGACAAATGACTGAAGCTAGCCTGCAGTTCATTCCAGCAGCAAAATCAGCATCAAAAAGAGTTATGACCACTTGCTGCTCTGCACAACATACAATGATTGCCAAATGACATTCCAAAATTATGAATAGCTCCATCTAAGTTTGAAATAAAAAGAAATTATGTGATGGTTTATACAGGCATAAAAGAAAAGTTACAAAAATCAACATATTTTCAAATTAATTCTGATAATTAAACTATCCTGGTCCTAGCATATTGAAAAACACTACTGATTATTTAAAATCAGGGAAGTACTCATTTATATTCATATTTGAAAACTGGTTTCTAAATTCTAAAAGGAAAACACTTGCAGATTTACACAGTGCAAAGCATTATGCAGATAGGTTCCATGACAGATGCAAACGTGAATGAGAAACTCGTGAAGAACTGCTTGTGTGGTACATAAAACAGTATTCATTATGCCAGAGATTTGCTTGCTCTTTTAAGTCTGTTCTGAACTGATACAAGCATTCAGTTTGGAAGCAGCAAGTTGCCATAACTGCATTAGCACCTACCACCTGTGATGAAGAACAGTTACTTTGAGTTTTAACTTGCCCAAGCACTGCATTACCTTTCTCACTTCCTACTTAACAAAATTTTAGTGGGCTATTATATTACTACTGTAAATACCCCTGTATTAAAACTGAATACATTCCATCAATTCTGGACCTAATCTTCCTATTCTCTTTTAACCTAATGAACAAAATGATCTCTGTAATCCATCTGCATATAATCTCAAGAACGGTTTCTCTAGTATCCTTCAAATGGGAAGATGTTTTATAAGACAAGACATAAAAGCACTTTAGTTTATGCTGTTTTCAGATACATGCATTTTCTCACATAAATAAATTGTATCTAACTTAAATATCACATATTTCAGATACATGCATTTTCTCACATAAATAAATTGTATCTAACTTAAATATCACATATTTCAGATACATGCATTTTCTCACATAAATAAATTGTATCTAACTTAAATATCACATATTTTAGCACAATTTTGCGGAAATTCACATGTAAATTGGAAAGCTTATCACTCAAACGATTTTTAAAAAAACCAATGTGCTAGTTTTGGACTCAGTCTTGCTTGTACAGGCCATTAGGCTATCACTTTACAGCACATGACTTACTCTGCTTTTCCATCCCAACCAGACATACATTGCACATGTATTCATTCAGGGAAGGGTCTCATTTCAATTAATTTTGTCACCTCAAGTTTTCTAAGATGGTTTCTTTATTGTCATTGAACAAAAAAGGCTTCTTTGGGTAATCTGTTTTTTATATTTTAGCCACCTCTTGTAGAATGAGATCCTGCTCTTTCCATTCAACTTCCATGGTGATGAGGGTAGCTAGTTAAGACACCAACAATGAAGTACAGATGTCTAAGTTTCAGTTAGATGAAAAGTCATACAAAGCTATCTACATGGAAAATCAAGGTTGAATAGCCAGTAAATGGTGAAATCAAACCTTAATGTAAATTCCCTGTAAACACAGTCCCTTAATGTCAGTTTGCCCATATATAAAACTTGGATCCAAATGGTATCCTTCTAAAATCATAAAAAAAAATAAATATACTACCAGCAACTGAGTTGCTCAAATACTGCAGTAAGTCACACATACATGTATTTTATGTGTATCTGTATGCATTCACAAGTGTATTGCTGAATTATCTCCAAAGGAAAAAACGAAGATAGATTAAATTGAAGAGCTCCTTTCTGCTGAACAATACTTGGAACACCAAACTCTTGCATGACAGCATGTGTAAGATCTACCTTACGCAACAGGTTTAACAGACCTATCAGATTTCTTGCACCTAACAAGAGACACTGTTGTTTCTCGCTTCTAATTTCCTTGTTGATCAATTCTGCCTCAACTTATGCTGCAGAAATGCCCTCTCCTGTAGCCCAGTCTCATGTAGCAGCTGTACCAATGAACCAGTGTGTTATCTGTCAAGACCTCCTGTGGTATTCTTTTTCCTATTACGGAAGAAACATCTGGAGCTAAAAGATGACATTATTCCAAATGGGAAAATGAACAGGTAAACCCAAGTTTAGCTGATGTGAGCTAAGCTGAAGTCTCTCTGTCTCTCAACCCTTTTCATGTGGTGCCACAAAGACGACAGGCTGTGAGCTAAGAGGACAAGTTTTGTATGTTTCATTCTGCCTTCTCACAATTTTTACAGTATACTATGCAGTTGGTCTTCATCATCAGTGTAAGCTGTTTTATTAAAAGAAATTGTAATGAGACCAGCTGTTATAAATGCAAGAAACTAGTAAATTGTAATACTGATATTTGAAAGCTACTGGCTAGGACTAACACAACAAGAATAAGAGGTGTGTCTGCCAACATAGTGCTCTTTTGTTAAAAGGATGGGCACTGATACTGCTTTGCATGCTGTTGCCAGTCTCTGTGCAAAGATGAAAAGCAGCATTTATGCCGGTAGGATTTAAACACAACAGCATTAACATTCAACCCATACATGCTGCAGAGAGAAGAAATGCGATTATTTTCCTTTCCAGCTAAGTAGTATATGCTGTTATGACATCTCTTTCTCATTTGACAATTTCATGAATGAATACTAAAGCTCCCAGTTATACCTTCCCTTCTATTATGTATCTGGTTTTCCTCACTGCTATTTTTCTTCCAGCTAAGATTAAGGGAAAAAGGGGGGGAAAAAATTAGGTCACACCTAGGATACAGACAAAAGCAGTAACTGTGTACAGCAACAGAATACTTGGTGACTCAAATACATAACTGAAATATCTGAAACATTTTTCCATTTGCCTTAGACAATAAAAATCCGCAAAGTTGATACAGGACATTAAAGATTTCTACAGGAAAATGCCACAGAAGATGATACTGGCCTGGAAAAAGAAGGTTAGTTTAACACATCCCTATTTTAAAAAGAAAATGTTGCTAGAGCATTTATAGAAGAAGAAATATAATGCACTGTATTCAAACAAGAAATTCATTAGCATTATACCTTACAAGAAAAACATTATACAAAATATTTAAGTGTTAAACATTAACAGTTAATTATTATGCAAATGTTATCCCCAAAACCTTTTAAGTAAAGTCTCATGTTATACTCTCATTTTGTAATTTTATCAAAAACTACTTAACTACTTCCACGGAGACAAAGAGCTGTGGGTGTCTGGTAAGTCTCACGCAGCAGTGAATCTACTGCTCTTTTTTTCAAGCCCATCCTGTTTCCACATTCTCTGTGTGTCACAGAGACAGGGACTGTGCATTCCTACACGAATTCCCCAAAATTTTGCTCCTCTCATGCCTGTAGGAGTAGCCCTTTTGTACTATCTAGTAGTATCTGCACTTATAGAAGAAAAGTACAGTATGCCTTAAAAGTGTAGGAGAGGCCCAGACATTTAATTTCTCTTTCATGGGAATCCACTGCTCCATCAGGCTTGGACATCTCTAATTTTCCCACGTTTTACATCTCCAAGACAAACATTCTTGTAGCATTCCCTTCCACCTCCTCCTCTTCAGTCAGCTTTCCTGTGTTTTGTACTGGCTAGTTTATGGAGCTATGTACTCCTTTTCCTGCCTTCAGGCTCAGAGAGATGGTTCTCTTACTTTCTCAAGCAGACAGATTCTTCCAATTTTTCTCACAATTCAGTGCAGCTTACACCATAAGATAAAGAGAGGGTTTATTCAAGGAAGCTGTTCAGGCAGCATGACAGAATTCTTTAGGACAGCAATACAGATACAGGCTCCATTTCAAGAAAAAAAATGTACAACTTGGATCTCTGTGGTTGCAGATCATCCCCAGTGGCTGCACAGGATGGGAAGGAGGTTGTTTCTCAGCTGCTTTTTGCCAGTTTTGAGTTGAAATCCCTTTTTTTTTTTTTTTTAATTGTTTACAGCTAGAGGATAGCTTACCAAAGAAGGGAAATTTGGACCCCTAGTAGGTGTAGCTTCCTCTCAAGCTCTAAGATGGTTGTCAGGGTACCAAGGACCAATTTATCGATGGTTTTCTTTGTTGCAAATCCATGCTGTTTATTCTTCCCTGCTTCCTCCAAACTCACCTCCATGGCTCTTCCTGTCTGTTCCCTGTCTCTCCATCCTCAACCTCAGTGTTTCACTACCTTTTAGAATTAAAGTTGTCTCTACATAGACTTTGGTACTCACACTTGTAAGTACTCCCATTTCACAGATGAATCACTCTCAGTAATAATCTCCTAGAAATAAAGGTCCTTATTTCCCTCAGTATTTGGACAAATCTAGTTTTCAGTATAGATGAAATCACAGATCACAATTCAACAGAAACAACCAGGTCTTCTTCCGGTCTACATCTATGCTCAAGATGATAATTCTGTTTGCCAACAGCTCTGAGTTAATCAGAGACAACATCTACTAATTCCACAGAAGAATATTTACCCTGGTATTTACTTTATGGATGTCTAGGTAGAAACACATTAATCTTACTGTGGTCATTCAGAGTTAGCACATGCTGAACAACTTCACAGTGAAGGTGTTAACTGAATCCAACTTCAGCTCATCAATTCCAGTGAACTTTCAGGAGCAATACTCAATGTCAGTTGACAGAGAGTTGACTTTAGCTCTGCTACAAAAAAATTAGATTTGGGAAACACTCTTCAGTGACAGAGGCCTAGTCAAAACAAGAGATCGATGAGCTAAGAGTGTTGCAGGAAGTTACAAATTGTCCAGGAATCACTTTGCCCTCATCTGTGTGCTGGAAATAGTGGTCAAGAATTCTCTGTTGTGCTCTTCCAGAGTTTACATCTATTGACAAGAAGTGACAGAATCAACCTTCTTTTATTTTCAATAACCAGGACAGAAAAAAACCCAAAAGGCCTATGTAGAGGAGTAGAAGGCTGGAACTTGAAACAAATGAGCATGTTCCACAACTTCACATATATGAAATAAGAGAAAGAATTAGGCCAACTACTAAGAGAATGACTAGAAATGGGAACAAGAATTCTTAAACTGGACTGCATAAGACAACTCTTCCTTCCTTCCTACTCTCTGTTCAGTGCTCCAAAAAGTTGATTAAGTCTGTTCATGATATTGACAATCAAGATTGAATAGATATTCTGTCATTCATTATAACAGGAACCTGGAATTTCAATCTTCCATCCTTCCCTCCAACAGCCAAAGACACCAAGAACATGAACCAAAAGCAAGCTGCAGTCATGCTGGACATGCTATTTGGTCACAAGAAATTATTATTATCTAGCCTAAAGCATGTATCAGCATATAAGATACTGATACGATCCTCAGCTGAAAAATTGAGGTGATTTTGAGTTTTACTCTATGAAGTTGAAGTGGTAATGTTTCTTAAACATGGCCCGATAGTTTTTTCTTCTAACCTATCAGACCTACTATTAAGTGCACTATCAGAACAATCAAAGTACCTAGCTTGTGGTGGAAAAAACAACACTAAGAAGAGCAACAGAAGATTTTTTTATAAAATAATTACTGATTTTCATTAAAGCTGTTTCCTTGTTCATTTCTCATTGAGGAAGACTTTTACAGTCCACTACTTTTTAATCATGTAGTTTTATCATACTTTTACCTTCAGTTATTCTGGGCCTAGACACTCATTTTGTGCTTAAGAAATACAAAACATATACTCCAACAAAATTTCTTATTCTTTTTTGCCCAGGTTACAGAAAATAAAGGGATGGAAAAGAGCAGCAAACTATAGATGCAGTAGAAGTTTCAAAATCATCTTTGTTGAGAGTTCATCAGAAGTCTGATACCTGAGGTGTTATTTTATAGAGGAGGGAGGATAGTAGGCTAAGATGATGACAGCAGGCTGCCTCTCCATTAATAGAACAAACCCTTCATCTTCCAGGAATACAAGTTAACTAACTCAATCTTTGATGATAAAGTTGTGGCCGCAAAAAGGCATGCTAGCACATGCTAGAGAAGATCTCTCAAGTGGAGATTTCTCAGTCAGCAACCTGTTGATTGCTACATTCCATCTTGAAGTACACCAAAACTGCATGCTTTTTTTCATTCTGTAGTGCCTTCAACATGTACAGATATAGATGACTTCTGTTCTTCAGTGATAAATATGTATTTTAACTGCTGAGTTCTCCCAAATTCCATACAATTGGTGGAGAATTCTTAATTTATTGATAGTTTCTCATTCTCAGTAATTTTCCTAAGTTTGATGGAGCACTAGATTTCCCAGAAAGAGAAAAATAAAATTATGTTCCTTACCTGAATTTTGTCTTCTCTGAACAGGGATCTGCTGCTCTGTCAGGACCCACCCTGTGTTGGTTGCATTCAGCAACTCTTTTTGTATTCTGGCTTCATGGGGTTGGTCAAAGTCTTTCTCATCAGAGGTTTTCTGGTTGGAGAGAGAAAGAATTGCAAATGTACTCTGCCTAGTTTTTTTTTCTTGTGTCTCTATTCCAGCAGGGTGACTCATAGTTTAAATCTGTTTATTTTTCTTGGCAATTTTACAGGTTTGCACCTCTGTCAGTAGGGTCTGGAGAGACGTCTGTGTTTCCACCTATTCACCACCCAAGAGGGTTTCCAAAGAGGCTTCCCAGCCTTGGTGGAGATGGTGAAAACCAGCAGTTTTCCAAGTCTGATGGAGCAGGGGATTTCCATTCAGAGAAGACAAAGCTAATGAAGGAAACTGGTTTTTCAGCTAACCGTTATTTTAAACTGTCCACAGCAGTTTCAGTACCATGTAGGGTTCTTTCTGTCTTGCCTCAGAGTTTCTAGAAAACTCTTCTTGTCTGAGGGATTTTCTATAGCTCTCAGCACTGTCAATAACTACTATTCTAAGAGTTTCAGAGAGAGATGTGTAATGAATTCTGGGGTTAACAGGAAAAGTTATATGTTAAAGAAGATTACTTATATGGCTGATTAGTTTCAAGACTGTAACTCAGCTGCTTAAGAGGATCTCAATGTTCTTGCTGTCAGAGAAAAAGAAAAGCAAAAAGTGTTTTTATTTGAAAGACCACCACGCTTGTCCACTCTAGAAATAAGCCTTTGAGGGAAACGACAACAAAAAAATCAGTATTTGAAAGACTGGCAAGGGTTGAAGGAACTAAATCTGCTGTTCCAAGCCTGAAAAATAAAAGCAGAACGTACAGATATGCTACCTTTTTACAATATTCACTACTTCCTGGAAAAGAGTTCTTTCATCAGTAGCGTAACTGACTTCTAGTCCTGTAACTCCAGATCTTGTGAGCAAGGGGGCTTGGTCTCTGCTCCCTAGAAAATAAAAGTAAAAAAAACCATTACAATTTAGAAGGAACTCCATTACTTCAGTCAACAATATTGCTTTAGAATAAAACATACAACTAAAAAGAAATATGGAACATAACTTATTTTTATCCTTAACACTAATAATTAACACAATTAATTTTGTTCCTCTTGAGTGGAAAAAATTATTCTTTTCACTTTGTAAATTTTAGTGGTAATCCTGCACAAATTCTCAGATATATATAAATATGATTCAAGAGAAATTTCACCATTTTACATGTACAAGAGTCCACCTACTAGAAAATTATTTTTAATAAGAAATATTGAAGGACTATATGAACAGCTTACATAGTGTTTTCATGAAAAATATATATTTTAATTGCTAGCTTAGAGTAGTGTTTTGTAAAAAGCCTTACAGAATGAAAATGCTAAATAACAGTTTTTTTCAGCACATTGCTGATTTACTAATAGAAATGGAAAAACATGAGCAATTGCTCACTTAGTGACATTAGGAGTGTCTACACTGATAATGTCTGAATAATATCTAAATTTGTATGCATACAGGAACTCGTCATTTGCCTTCCATATTAAAAAAACCCCTCTATAAATGAATAATATGCAGCGCATACTCTGTGTTTTCAGTTTCTCTATACGACAGATAGTAAGATCTCTATTAAGGCAATGTTGTGGATTTTAAAAACTGGAGTTTTTACAAGGTATTCTACTTTGACACATTCTGAGGATTGAGAATTTAAAAAAAGTGCTTTCAGAAATAAATGTTAAAATGAGTACTGTAACACAGAAAGGGGAAAAAAAAAAGGTGTATTTCAATGTCAATCACTCCACAGATATCTCAAAAAGTTCTAACCAAGAAAGTATTGACAGTACATATCCACTAAAACAACGAATGTCACAATAACATTTAAACACATCATTTTATTTTGCTAAAAAAAACAGATCAGAACCTTTGTTTTTTCAAAATATCACTGGACCTCTTTACAGAGAGCTTTTTCTTCATAAATTATCAGTGGCACACACCTAGTGAGCCATAGTGGCTATACTGTGGAAAAATCTCACTTAGTAAGGTAATGGAGATAAATTTTTTAAAGATAGTAACAAGCATATAATACCAGAATAAAATTCATTGAGAATAATAAGAACTTAACATGATATAATATCTACAATACTTTGAAAAATAAACTGGTAAAAGAAGAAGCTGTTGCCTTAATGCTAAATTTATTTTTGCTAGGTTTTTGTCCATGCTTAAAATTTTAGACAGTATTTTGTGGTTTAATACACATCACAATGCCAAAGAAACTCTGAAAGAAAGAGGACTACTCTGGGGATGGTTTTGTTTGGTTTTTTTGTTTGTTTGGTTGGTTTTTTTACTAGCCTAAACCAGTGGTACTCAACCTTTAACAGCTGGAGAGCCACTTCTGTATAAAATGGAATTGCAGAGCACCATATAAATCAAGTATCAATAGTGTGATTTTTTTTTCCATCATGACACTTCAATGTGTGATGATGCTGCCTTAACATCACCACACATTGATACATCACGATATGACACATCAGCATCCTCTCTCCTAGCAGCATTCTGTCTTCAATCCCTTCTGGCTGCTTAGGAAGGAGTGGGGTGGAGGGGTGGAAGGGGCAAAAGGGCAAGTTTTTCCCCATTTTGCCCCACAGCTGCTGGGTGGGAGGTGATCTCTACTCTTACCTGTGGGGGGATCCCAGCAGCTCCTTTTCTTTCCCCCTATGGGAGGGGGAACTTCAGCGACTCCCACACTGCTGGTCCATTTGCTCAGTGCTCCCCGCGCTGCCTGATAGAGTGGAGCGCCGATCAGATGCCTACATTGCGAGAGCCGCCTGTAGGGCCATGAAGAGCCACATCCGGCTCTAGAGCCACAGGTTGAGTATCACTGGTCTAAACAAAGCCAAAAAGGTACAATAGAATAAGGGCCCCTGTTTAGATCCTAAAAGGATCAGATAAAACCACAAAAATAACCCTTAAGTAAAATATAAAACATACTGTCTTGCTTTTAACATTTTCTACTTGTAGCTTCCAGCAACTTGAGTAGGAAAGTAAAGGCAGGTTTTCCTCTTTACACTTTCAGAACACTGCAGGAGCTTGTCCACAAGTACGCAAACATCGGTATTTTGCACACATGTATGTTATTTGTGGTTTACAGCTCATGCAATAGTTCTTTTGAAGATATAAGCAGGAAAACTCTATATTTAATATGGCCATTCAACAAGACAAAATTAAATGAGATACACAGTAATATAGGTACTCAATTACATTTTGCTTGCTACTGTTTGATTAGTATGAAATAGCATTTTTGTAAAATACAGTAAGAAAAAAAGAAATAAGAACCTTGGCTTGAGAGAGTCCTGTCTCTATCGATCACTATAGCACCAGTGATTTCTTTTTTATCAGTATTTGGCAGTGCTGTGTCTGATGAAATGCAATAGAATAAAGCACAGATCGGATCAAACTCTGGGTCTGGTTCCAAATCTCGTCTCGTTCGAGCATGTAACTCCATACTGATGAGGGTAAGGTGTTGGACCTACCAACAAATAAACACAGTAAGTTAGTTTGTTTTGGAGGTTTCTTTAAAAAAAAATTAAGAGGAGATTATTAGTGCAAATTAAGACAGTGCAGACATTTATATGGTCATATTATATTGTAACTAAGAGGTCACACCTGAAAATTAACAGAAGTGATTAAACATGCATCTCTGGATCTCACTTTTTGCAAAAAGCACCATCTTAGAAAAAAAAAGATTAATCACTTAATACATTTTTATACTCAGTTATGAAAATTCAGTATGTGTTTCTGAGTACTGTACTCTTCTACCAAAAGCAGAAAATAGGAAAAAAACCAGATCATGTTCACCGTCAACAACTGTAAATTCCTGTAGAGTTTTCAAACAGCTTTGTATATCGAGTTGAATTACATTTCTGAACTGATCAAGAACAAGGAATCACTCTTGGTCTTTGTTTTCCTTTCCCTCCCTCACCCAAGACATGCAAGCAAGCATGAAGACCAAGTCATTTACAGGAAGGCATGAAGAATACCTTCCTCTTCACTTGCAATTAATAAATTATATTGCCAAAGCTTTTTGCAAAATGGTTTACATTAAGAAAATGTTAATCCCTATATACTGTCTCAACAATAAATGTTTTGACTCAACAATAAATGTTTAATATCGTTTCAACTCTATATCACTGCTCTGTTGTCTTGCATAATATAGCTGATAATGTGGATTAATGGACAGGTTGGAGGGATTAGGAGGGAAGAGTTACAAATACTTCTGTGCATGTAACCTGCCCTGGGGGTAGTCTGATTTCCTCTAGATTTGCATCCTAAATCACTACAGCCATTGCTGAAGTGAAATTTTACTATCCAAACCTTGTCCCCACTTCCTGCGAGATTATCGGTTTCTTGTGGTTTCCCCTGTGTTATCTTCTCAGCACATAAAACTGCTATTTCCCCATCTCATCTGCAAATTGGTCAACAGCTAATTCCAAGCCATGGATGTGGTGACTGTCTAGGAGCACATATATAGATACTGGTTGGCCAGTTATCAGCCAAACACAGTGGTGTTGTATTTACATTGCTTCCCTTTCTCCAGCACCAATTTTGATTCCTCTTCCCAGACCAAACGCTCTTCTACATTAAATATATAGAGACCTTCTTTGAGACAGGTACCATTTTGTTAAATGTAGTAGAAACTGGCCAACAAGTTCAGAAGGTAACAAGTAGAGATACCAGGAGGGCCTGACTGAATGATGTCAGGTGCATTACTTCTTAAGGAAACAATCCATGAAAATTACAGTCAATTATTTTTTCAAGTAATGTTTTTATACAAAACTTTTTATTTCTTCCTTCTGATCTTTCCTTTGTTTTTATTTTTAAAGGAAGATTTACCATCATATCAACCGGAATACTGTGAAATTTAGTTCAATACTATTAAAGGCACTTGGAGATCAAGCTGAAACTAGTAGATCAACTATTTAAAAGCTGCAGACATCACACACTAATAAATGTTAAGTCAGGAAGGGACCAAGGAGGAAAAGATTTTTAATTTTTGCCATTATAAAAATGGCCCGATAAATGACAATTTTTTATAATGACATGTAACAGTAAATTACCTCATGTAAAGATTTTGCTTCCTGCAGGTTTTCCACACTGACTTTGAAACCATAAGTGTTATTTAAAGATGGTCCTTCAATCTGGGAAGTCTCTTTCTTTGGAACGCCAAGGGCAGCAAATTGATTCTTATTGGGCAGGAGAAGAAAAAAGCACAGGATAATTTTGAAAAATCACAGGTTGCTAAATTCATATGCAATATTAAATAATATGCAATATTAAAATATATATTTATCAATGAAAATGCAAATGCTACACCATAAATTACTAAAAAGAAAAAACCTTTTACTATCTCCTCATGTAATTTTCCAACATGGAAACAGGAGTTGTATCTTTCTGCCTTTTAGCAATAATTTTAGTGAAACCTCACAGTAAAGCAAGAGGCAGTTTGAGATACTTAGAAAAACCCCTAAACAACCAAAAACCCCTGAAACCCTACAACCCCCCCCCGGAACTCAATCCCACGCTAGCTTTCTTGGAAGTCTGAGGACATGGAATCCAGAAATTCTGTCTTCTCTCTTGAGCAACAATTTGTCAGAAACTTCTGTTTTAGTCATCACTTTTTAAGGCACTGAATTAAGGGTACATTAAGTACGCACTTGATATGGGTGAAGACCAGCATACAGGGATGAAAAAACTATTGGATCACTCCAGTAGTGCACCTAGCCCACTGTTCTGTTTCTTACATGGGGAGCAGAAAAACTGTTTAGGAAAAACTTGTGAGTGATCATTTTATGCAATCCAATCCCTTTCTACTGTCAGGATAACATTATAACTGCCCTCGTTGTTTCCAGAAAATGCTTAGAACATTGTCTGAAAACTAATATACATACAGACATGTAAATGTATGCTGGTCTGTGTGTGTATACATACAAAAATGGAAATCACTACAGAACTTTAAAAGGATGTTATAAATCAAAGAGCAAAACAACATCCTTACATGGTGTCTCTAGTGTTTCATTAGTCTCTCACTACCCTAAAATATAAAACTCTTAATCTCCAATTTACACCTGCTCCACCCAAATTAAACTCATGATTTCTTTCTAACTTTGTGTGTGCTCTGATTCTACAACTGTACCCAACCATTTTAAATGTATTTTCAAGATCTTAACAGAAGAAGACAAAAACAACACAGAAAAAAAGAATGGAAATGTGTATGTGCGGCATAATAAAAATACATCTGTACTTAAAATTTTAATTTACCTTCATTTGTGTGGTTAGAAGTACTCTTCGAAGACCATCAGTATTATTTCCCCTCTTGTGGCTCAGTTTCTGAGCTTTTGGTTCTGTAAACATGAGTGCAACACTACTTAGCCTCAATAGTTCTATCTAGGCATTGAACAACACGGTAGAAACATCCAGAGGCATTTGGTTAACATTATAGACAAATATATTTATAAGCAAATACAACTTTATCCTTTGTCAAATTTAAAGCACAACTATTACTATTTGGTATTTATGAATATTTAGGGACAAAAAGTACAAGGCCAGTAAGTTACAAAGCCTCACATGTTTACCACCTTGAAAACTGCAATATTATTCACACTCTACACTGAGATGATGTTTCAAAAAATACAAGCAATACAGTCAATAATATTACAAAATCCCCCGAATAAGCAATATTTTAAATTAAGCTTTTAACCATCATGTCAGAGTTCAGATGCTAGAGACTATTAGGAAGCAAATGAGTGTTCTACTTCCAGACTTTTAAAATAATTCAGTAGTTACTTTAACAATACTGCACAGGCCTTTTCCTTTCCAAAACTAGTTTTAAATATATATTTTGAGGAGATATAAGTACTTTCTCAGTATGTTAAAAGAAATAGATACAGATTTTTTTTGAGTGTATCATTACAATCACTTAAGGGATTTACCTGCAGATAAAGGAGTAAAACCAAGAACTTCAGGTATTCCATCTTGGTTTTTTCTCTGCACAATGGGTGTACTATGTAAGCAAATGGAATTTCCAGGATCTTCATTAACTGGAAAAGGGGATGTGTCAAAAGATGTCCTAATGTCCTCTTGGGTGGATGGAGAGTTTTGTGCACTTCCAACAGGTACTGCACCACTTCCTTCCATAGAAGACAAAATAATATCCTGATTTTTCCACTCTGTGTCTTCTAAATTGGACTGCTTGGGATCTGGAGACGCTACCTGCTGCCAAGGAGGAAGCACTGGAGAATCTGGTGAACTGTAATTGACGTAATAATCTTCCTCCTCCTCTTCCTTATCGTGTTCTAGTGCTGAAGTAGTAAGTGTCTTGCTTTCACATGAAGTTTTATTAGAGTCTATGTCATTTTCAGTATTTACAGAAGTTCCTATAGTGCTTATAGACTTATCACAGGTTTCCTTGGTTTGTGTTTTTGTATTTTCTGCCACAGCGGCAGGAGAATTCTTTGTAGGCACAATAGGTCTCTCATCTTCTGGGCTAGATAAATTTAAATCTTTAGCTACTTTTATTACTTCTACAGATTTCTCTTCAGACAATACTGCAGAGCTGAAATTCTCAGCTGCCTTTGCCAGCTCAGCAGGATGATTCTTAGGCAATTTCTTGAAATGTTCATATTCTTCTTTGGCATGAAGCCATATCTGAACTTGCTGTTGGCTTGGAGCACACTTGCATGGCATTATGACTATTTTTTTGTCTTCGCTAGTGTTATGGCTATTATTTTCTCTTTTATTAACAGTAGACTGACCATAATGAGGAGGAGATCCTGGTCTAGTACTTTCTGTCATTGCTGAAAATGCAGTCTTCCAGAGTCGTAGACCTTCTAATGAGAAGTCCCCCTCAAACTCAAGGAGGTCATTTGGAAGTCTAGTTTCCACTGTGAGAAGCCGCCCTCCAATCTCCCTGTGAAGAAAACTAGTTTGAATTACCGTTTTGCTCTGAACTGCATTGCAGGCAGTCCTCAAGATGAGAGAAAAGTAGTTTTTTCACTATGCAATTCCTGTGAGCAGTATCTTTATTTTACAAACCAAGAAGGCACATTCCCACTTACTATAACAATATCACGCAATAAAAAACCCCAACATATCGTGAATGAAAATGAGTATTTGGACTGGAAGTACAGTAATTTTCAACTTCAAATGTATGTATATCAGATGAGATCTTTCATGCATCTGTGTCACATAACAGCATAGAACTGCTCACAGGAATAAATTAAATTTTTTATAATCACAACCACATGTAGACAGAAATGCATTTAACACAGTACCTCGGCTTTTCTGGAGCATCTGAAGGATTGCTGCAAAATGGTTCCTGATAAACTGTTTCTGCGAGATCATGATCCAGCAAAGTGGCCATAATTTCTTCACGACTGGGTGGGGACATGAGAGGCTTAAGAATGTGAGCAGTACGAGGTGTAAAACTTCCATTCTTTGATTGTGAGGGAGAACTGGTTGATCTTGGTGAACTATCTGGAGTTGGAGTTAATGTCTCACTGTTTCTTGAAACATGTAATTCTAAATCCTCAGAAGCTGCATCTATAAGTTCACAATCAGGAGAAGACAATATGGATGTAAATGAGGTACTAACTGAATCAAGTGGTTGACAGGGCTCAAAAGTGGTTTCTTTTCTAATGTGGCTTGGAATCCAGTCTGAGCTGGTTGGCTGAGAAAGATTAAGAAATCTCTCTTTACTTACTGTATTTCTATTCAATTTGAATTTTTCATTTAAACAGACCTCAGTCTCTGGCATACAAGAGGTATCAATAAAACTAGATCTAGAAGTTGAAGAATGAACGTTTTTCCTCCATTGACTATGGCAGTGGTTCTCATTATTATCTAGTGAGGTTTTCTCAAAAAGCTCAGGGCTCAGGGAACCAGACCGTATCCATTTACTTGTGCTTGAAGAATGTTGCTTCTCTTCCTCAGATTTTTGGTCATTATGACACAGAAAGTCATTTTCTGCTGTTTGCCCAGAACCAAGATCTTGAACTGCATCACTCAAGAATTTCTGGGGCAAATTTTGATCTGCTGGGACAAACTGGCTTGCAGAATAAAAACTGCAAAATCCACTTTGCCCTATAGTATTAATATCAAAGTTGTAATTGTGGTCTGGAGATAAGCTGTCTTCAAGTGAGTAGCAGCTTTCAAAACCAGGGTCTGAAAAAAAAATGGGGCTGTCATCAGATATAGAGTGATCAATGCCACTAGTGATCTGCTGGCTTAAAGACTCCATTTTTGAAAGTTTTGCTGTTTTTTCTTTAGGTTTTGTACTCCTGGGAGCACGAGATTTTCTTGACGATGCTACTGACCGTGACCTTTTGATGGCTTTATTCTGTTCAAGAGGGCAGGGTACACCCCTGCTCAGCTGTGGTTTATCCGGCAATGGCTCCTGCGTAACACTTGCATTCTGAGCCTTCTGCTGTCTCTTTTGGAGCAACTCTTTCAAAACAGCTAGGCCTGACTGTCCTTCACCAAATGCTGATGGGGCCACTATATTCCTGTTTTTATACTGGGAGATGGGTTTTGGCTGTATGGTTGTTTCTGACAGAGATCTCTGTTTTACTGTTTCAGGTTTAAAATGTGCCATGTCCAAAATAAATCCTCTCTGGCTTTGATCGCAATTCAACTGTTTCACTGGACTCTTCAAAGATGTTACAAAACAGTTCTTAGGCAACTGAAGTGGTCCTGGGTTTTCCTCAGATGGCTTAAGAATAGAAGGACATGGATCAGAGTGCTTAGATGCCTCTGGTAAACAAAAAATCTGTTGTTGATTATTCTCTTTACAATGTAAATAGTTAGAGGCATGTAACTGATCCATCTTTGCTGTGTCCAAAGAGTCACGAGTTTCATTTAATTTCCCAGCTGGTGGTAAATATCTGATTTGCAAATTTTTTATCTCTTCTGCTTTTGCAGAAGTATTCTCTTTAGAGATGTGTGCATTCTGGATTATGTGAGTTGAGTGATTAGATGGATCAAATATGTTTTGAATGAGAGCAGAATCCTTCATTCTAAATATAGCACTCTGTGTCCTGGGCCTTTGAGAGTTCATCTGTGGTACTTCCCTTCCAGATGCCACAGGAATAGATGCAAAAGATAAATGAGGGTCTTCCCGTGGAGCAGGCAAACACTGTGCATCTACAGGCTTATCGATTTCCATCAGTGAATGAAAACAGCCTGAAGAATTACCTTGTGCATCAGTTGCTGAAGCGAACTGTGCAGACGGTAGATACCCCACTGAATAGCCAGAAAGAGGAGTGTCTTTCCGGTTCTGAAGCGGCTGAGAGCTGACAGAGTTGTACGAAATCTCAGGCAGATCTTGATGTTTCAGCACAAATTTTACTTCTGCAGTAGAGCGACTATTTCCTTTTTCATCTTTAAATACAACACGCTTTCTTGAGGACACTTTTTCAGCCGTTTTTTGCCTTTGTTTTGTTCTAGGTTTCTTCTTTCCGTCATCTGGTGTCTTATCGGCCTGATTAATCTTTTTCTTTTTCTTTGTAGATACAGTGGTGCTAGCAAATTTCTTTTTACATTTCTTAACCTGAGTTTTCGCTCGAGTATTTTTTCCTACGCTAGTATTAACAGCCTTACTGTTGTATATATTGGGCCCCCTACTAAATAAAGCTTCTCTGTCCAGGTTGGTCAAAATTTCTTCTGCTTTTGGATCAGTGGGAGACCAGCAGCGAGGTGGAGATGTGTTTACTGGGCTTGTGCTTCTCTCAGAAAGAAAACCTAACTTAGACATAACATCACTATAGTTATAGTCACAGTCTTCAGCTTCAGCACTGTAGGAGGGCGAAGGAGGAGAAAGAACTGTGTGAGTCCTTTTTCTGAAAGCTAAAGTTCTTTTAATGTTTGTACTACCTGTTTTTTGTGGTTTTCCAGCTTTTTTCTTGGTTGACTTATGTTTTGCTTTCCTTTTGTGACTTTTCTTTGGTGTTAGTGGATAAATAGGATATTTGGTTGCAGGAGAGTCAGGAACTTTTGGCCAAAAGTCCTTTAAAGGTGCAAGCTTTTTATATAAGTTCATCTTTTCCTCTGTGAGTACTACTCTTTCCTCACTAGAATCTACTTTCCCCAGTTTAACAAGCATATTTTTTCTCCCTCTAAATCTATTGATGATAATATACTTAATAATAACAGGTGGCAATTTTTTAGAAAGTTTTCTACGCTTTCGAGACTTCTGAGACCCATCTGAACTTTCAACACTTTCTATCGGTTGAGGTAGATTGATTTTTGCGTTGTGTGCGACAAAGCTCAATTCACTGTCTTCAGTCTCATAGTTTACCTTCCGTTTCGTTCGGAGTGTGTATTTATTCCCACAAAGTCCAAATGACTGCTCAGTTTCAAGAGATCCATCTGCAAACTGACAGTCAGTATAATTAGCAGTACTCGTAGGCATTTTGTTTTCAAAAGCCTCAAGAGGAACTTGAACTAAGTCACTTGGTAAAGCACTGTCCTTATCAGGAATGTTACTACAAGCATTACCTTGTGTATAGCAACTTTCCTTCACTGATGCAACATCATTTATACTTGCAGGCTCCTGATGACTGATAAAACTATGCTTCTTCTTATTCAGTTTCAACCTGGACTGTTTGTTGCCTTGCTGTAATTTATATGTCACGGGAGCTAACTTCTGTGGTCGACTGAGACAATTTGAAAGAACAACACTAGGAAAGAACATATAATGTGCTGCTTGTTGACTGAGGCTTGGCTTTTCTGCCTTGTGCTCCTGAAATTCTTCATACCTAATTTTAAGCTTATTAAGGCCACCTTCATCAGTGTTATTTTCAAGTGAATGTACCACAGTTCGACTACCTCCTGAACAAGACACCAATTCACAATTTTCTGTAACTGTTGCTGGAAAAAAATTATTTATACTTGCACTGTTGGATTTTTCACTTACTTCAGAAGACTTTTTACCTTTGGAGTGGCTCAAATCAGAAAAGTTATATAAGTTTTTATTCAACATGCTGTCACCAATGTGGCGGCCCACATGCATAAAAGACACATCCTTTTCAGCCTTTCTGATGCTAATGTACTTCCTACTGGGTATTGGTCTGTTCACTGATGAAATATCATCTTCATAGTCAAAAATATTATTTCCACACGAAGGAACTGGGAGAGTATCTTTCTTGTTACTCTCTTTGTGGGAGTTTTCTGCATGGGTACTATTGCTGAATGGAGTTGGGTACTTTGCTGAGTAAGCGCTTTCTTTTGTAAGAGAATGGACCGAAAGTTCAGGTCTTGTTTCTGTGTTTGGCTTTGTGAGGTCTTCTACGAAATCTTCATTATTCAAAACATGGTTAGAAAGGGCACTTGTGTGTTTACACTGAAAAGTAATCTTAGCAGAAGATGGGGGTTCTAGCGTAGCAGCATCTTTGTGAAAGATTGAGGTCTTTACAGACATTTTGCTTGTTGCAATAACAGAGGAGTGAGTTCGAGAACTTTCATTATTCAAAGGATTGTCTGAAATGGAAGATAAGCAATTTTATTCTAGGTAATCTGTAAAAAAAGGCATTAACCATTCTACTAATATTTTCCTGAAAGCCCTCCCATCTAAACAATAAACAAAACTCTTGCAAATCACATTACATTTACAATCACAGCAGCTATAAACCCTGAGTATGAATTCCTTTATCAAAATCCTATCATCTGTACATTTGTGTCACAACCATTTTGTCAGTTAACCCTAAGTCGTAGACATGCATACAATTGTCAAAGATTTCATGTTGACTTTCCGAGAGAAGGCTTTTAAAATCACTTTCAGATAACTAAGTACAAACAGGCTGATTTCCAGAAAAGGTTTTACCCTGCTTTGTCCCTGAGAAGTATGTATACTCATTGGCTCTGAAAACAAAGAATTTATTTAGATGACTTTCCCCATACAGAAAAGTCATTGCACAGAAGGCTAAAGTAGTATCTCACAACATGGCAAGGGCTTTGTATTAACTGTTCCGTGCACTAAACACAGGTAGTTTGCTGTCTTTTTATAAAGCAGAGCAATACACCACCCATTCAGGTGTTTATGCAAGAATATTGCAGCAGTTAGTTTGATCCTGAATTCACTTCTATGTATTATATTCGCACATAAATTTGAGACCAGCGGGTGAAGAACTGAAGGAGGTTATTCCACTGCAAAGAGGGAGCTACCGCAGACCTCCTGGCTCACAAAAATTTGCTCATCTGTCCACATCTTTAGCTATAATCTTGAAGGGGGATAGGAGATATGAAACATACTGTATGACCTGGAAGCATGCGTTGTATACTCATGTACTACACAGGGTGTCCTTCGGGCCTTTACTGTAAGTCTCAACCAATTTGGGGATTATCTTAGACTCATGCTGCCTTCAGCTTAGCAATTTATTTGTTGCTGGATGAGAAAAATAAAAGGAAGTTCCAATCTGATTCTAATAACATTTTGTAATGCATACACAAAGTCCATAAGCTGTGAAACACAACCCAGAGATGTTGCCTATGATTCTTTGAGGGTAGGGGTCAACAGAAAGAATGATGATGACTAACTGAAAACCAAGAAAATGGGAGTTTGGCAGTGTCAACAAACACTTGGAAGATACTTGGCTATTTAGACATAAAAATTGCAAAAATACTTGTCAGTCAGTCAGATGTTATAGATACAAATTCATGTGTGGATAAGCATTTTCTAATTTAGAGGATCCAGACTGAGATCTGTTTTGAATTTGTTGTATCTCCTAGAAATTGATGTAGAAGTTCACAGTAATAAACTTTCTAAGCTGACCACTTTCTGCATGTGACATTTCACTTGCTTAAATATTCTAAAATTGAAATAATTATTTAAGATACAGTTTCATTAGCCAGTAGCATCTCTGGTTTACAATAAATGAGAAAGTACTGAGAGTAAGGAAATTACAACTGTATATTTTACAAAAACAAGTCATATTAGTAGTGCATCAAATCATGCATTAAACCGTACCATTATAGCTAGAAAAGCAAAGGAAAAAGCAAACTATGTCTTAAACACCGAATACAAAAGAATAGCTGTGGTTGTCTATATAATAAGATTATACAGCTCACTTTCTCAACAGAACACTATAATGTGAAAAACTGTAGATTTTCTAATGAAACAAATATTATTTATATATTTGCCTAACCTCAAAGTGTGTATTCGATTGACTAAGGCTATTTGATCAAAGACACGTTGTAAAGACAGCAAGAGGTATCTCTACAGATTAATTTATTTTTTATAGATTTTGAAAGGCAGTTTCTTCTGCATCAGCTTTGCCACTGCACAGTTTTTACTCATGCAATTCCAAGATATGAACATGCAATCTGCTCAATGAAACATAGGCCCAAATGAAGGCTCACTATATTTTAGCATGTGTGGTCAATACTTGCAAAGCAAAGAATCACCTAAATTTACACACTAACATGTTTGCTATTTATAATAAAAGTCTAGGAGGATAAATGATCCTAAAGAATCATTACTTTTAATACCTTATTTGCATAACAGATAGTAATAGAAAAATACTCCTTGCAATAAGGTTTTTTTCTATAAAACTAATTAAACAATGTTCCTTTTTTGATCACTGATACAATAAGAAAGATTCTGTGTAATTCATAGAGGACATTGAGATTAAATTATTGGTGTTTTTTAAGGAAGATTTTAAGGGCCTGTTTCTGCAATCCGTTGAGAACATTTCCTTCCAACTGAAACAAGGACTGAAAATGGTCAGCACTTTTGAGAATTAGCAAATTGATGTGAAAATGAACAATGACTCAACTTCCAAAGCTGATTTTCTGTTTACTTACCACCATTTTCATCTGCAGTGCCATCTAACTGAGGTATAGAGAGATTAGTTAGGAGCATACTGTTACCACTCCACTCCATTTCTTCTTCGGAAGATGAATCCTCTTCTGCTGAACTTCGATGCACGTTTTTGCCAGCTGACCTAAAGGAGAATGAAGGAACTAATTGATGCACAATACTTTTCTTAGGAAAATCAGTAGCCACAGAGACCTGGAAATCATGGGGTGTGCTGCTATATGGTTTTGTATGTTTTGGGGAAGCAAAGGGAAATAAAAATTGTTACATTTCTCACTGAGAATTAAAAAAATTATCCAGTGTTACTACTTTAAGAGGCAACAGTGACAGCCAACCATTTAAAACAGCAGGATTCACTAGCTTAAGAAGACATAGAGAAGGCATTTAGATGCTTAATTTTATTTCAATTTTACTGAGATTTAATTTCACTGTTTGAAAATGCTTGAAACTTGAAGACTAAACCAACTATGCAAAATCATTTCAGTTCAGTTGTTAGCAAACAGATGTTTACTTTTCTGGTTTTTTGTTTGTTTTTGGTTTTCTTTGTTAAAAAATCTTTACTATTTAAAACAATTAGCCTCTCTTGGCAGGTTTAACTAAATCACAAACTATGTTTGTTTCCATCCCTCATTGAACATTAACTGTTGCTAATACTAAGGCTGCTTTTACTAAGTTAACTGTTCCATACTGCCATATTTACATTCATAAATTTGCGGGGGAAAAAAGAAGTACATCTACAAAGAAAAGCTTCTATGATTTTTTTTAATGTTTTTAAGGTGGCATGGTTTTATTGGGGGATGGGGGAAGGAAGAAAAAATATAATAGAAAACCACAAAAAACAAATCCTCCAGTATATTACAACTCTAAAAGTGCTTAAGAATTTGATTTCTTCTTCTTTAAAATAAATTTGATATGGACATAATTCTTAATAGAAACTAGCTATTCTGTGGATACAAGAGAGGAACCCAGATACATTGTAAGGAACTGAGATTTGTTTGTTTTTTTTTAATTTGTGTGTTGCTTGGTTTTAAGTTTGTGTAGTACCTTATAGGATATAAGTATAAATGTCTTCAAGTTACAGGAACGAAAATTCACAACAACCTAAATAGAGTCTACTTTTGTAGAAATCTTCTATGAGTGGAGTTAGACCAGAGCAAGAACTATATGTATCATAACACCCAGACATCTGAATGTGCTCAGCACTGAGCTAATTTAGATCAAGTCACATTTATTAGTTCAGAAACAATAGGCTCAAATATAGCTACTTAATTTCCACTCAGATCTGAACACATGACTTGGAAGAGTCAAGTAACAAGCACAGTGAGGTACCTAAGTGAGCTTAGTTCTCCCTCTTCTTTGTTCCCAAAATGTGGAAAAGTGCAGTACAGAGAGATTCAGCTTTATATGCAAATTAACATCAAACTGGGGAGAGAGATCAATACTCTGGAGAGCAGGTATGTTCTGCTATTCCAAAGGGATCTCAACAGGCTGGAGAAAAAGCAGACAGGAACCTCACACGCTTCCAAAAAGACATATCCAAATGTCCCTAAAATGGGATGAAATATGCATGGCTACAGGCAGGGAGAGATGGGCTAGGAAGTGGCTTAGCAGAAAAAGATGAAAAAGCCCTGGTGGACAACTAGTTGAACATGAGAGTGTGAAGTATGCCTTTATAGCAAAGAAGGCCCATTGCATCTTGGGCTGTGACTGCCAGACTGTAGCTGATTTCAGTAGTTGTGGGGCTGCATCTGGAGTATTGCGCTCAGTTTTGAGCATCCCACTACAAGACAGGCACTGACAAGCTGGAGCAAATCCAGCTGAGGAGTAGCCAATGACTGGGGACTGGAACACATGACATATGAGGAGTGACTAAGCAAATGGGATTTATTCAGCATTAAGAAAAAACTATGAGGAAATCTCGTTGCACTTGTCAAGTACCTGACGAGTGCGTATATAGAAAATGCAACCAGATTCAGAATGCACAGTGGTATGAAAAGGGCAATGGGTACAGGGCTGCTGCAAGGAATGTTACATGTAAGGAAAACATTCTTCATTACGAGTGTGTCTAAACACTAGAACACGTTGCCCATATAGACTATTCCATCTCTGTCTCTGGAGGTACTCAAACCTTGACCAGACAAGGCCCTGAGCAACTGATCTATCCAAAGCTGCTTTGACCAGGGCACTGGACTACATAGTTACATTTAGATGTTTCTTCCAAACTGAATTATGCTCTAATCCCAGGTAAATCTTTGTCAACTTAAGTCAACCCAGTCAGACTGGAGATGACTTCTGCAGATAACAACTTGGATTTCTCTGCATACAAGCCTATCAGTTTGGATTCCAGGAAAATTTGTGTAACATACATGATACCACCACACATGAACCAGTCCAGTTCAACACAAATCAAACCCAAGTACTTTAATTAATTCAGTAGGGTGTGGTTACTCCTCAATATATTTTATTATCTTATTAATTATCTTACAATTATCTCAATATATTTTCTGAGATAACAGAAGACTGGTGAATGCTCAATAACAGAAAAGTGATAGTATGGATGTGGTAGGATGCATTAGGAAGCAGTACAGATAGAATGAGTCTGAGTGCAGACAGAATAAAATTGAGCAAAGTTAGATCCATCATCAGACTCAAACTGGCTCTTTACGAAAGAGCAGAATCATGCTGGGGGCAAAGACAGCCATGCTTGTGTCTGAAGTCAGTCCAGATTCTGCAGAGATCTCAGTGAAACAGAACTCGTAATTCCCTCTGAACACAAGCTGACTCCCTGTGGAAGCACCTGGTATGTACATTCTCCCTAGAGCTTTCTGTTTGGAATTAAGATGTAGGGATATATGAGCAAGTTATTGGTGAGACAGATCATCAAGTCTGTTGAGCTTTTAACTAGGATTCTTTACTGTGTAAAAGCACTTAATTGCTTCAGGATCCTACCTGACTGCCAAAGTTGTACAGTCATGCCCATACGGAGCTGTGCCTGAGCTAATGAATTCTGCAAGATACAGGCTGGTTTTACACAGAAACTACCACTAAAATGAAGATTAATGTTAAATATTTTGAGGTGGAAATTTCAACTTTGACTACTATGAGGGGAAAAAACCCAAAGAAATCAAAGGTCAGACAGGAAAATTAGCTTTAGAGATCAATTACGTCTCGAACTTATGAGACTAATGATCTAACTTCTGATTCTGTTACAACTTTTGTGTGTCTTCAGGAAATCAAAGAAATATTTCTATATGTCTCTGATTCTCCAAAACATAGTATAATTATAATTTATGATCTAAAAAACTGCCAAATATCAAGTTGGTATGTCTGTGAAATCTCTCATATTTCACATGGAATTATAAATATCAGAAGGTCTGCTGAAAGCAGGGGTGAAGAGAAACTGGATATAGCTGCTTTCAGTGTCTCTCAGTGTGGACTGTACAAAAGGTCATTACAACCTGAAAAAGTGTTCCAAGAATCTTGGCCTTAAAAATATTCAAGTTGCTGACCTTTAGCAGTTGAGCAGAGTGAGCAACATCCATGTTTTGATTTAAGCTTTGAGCATGGAAACAAATGGGTGTTTTTCTCAGGCATCTTGGTCAGTCTTCGCATGAATACTTCTTAAATATTCACTTCAGTTAAAGATGTATGAGATATACCTTAATATTTGTACTACATTCAAGCTGTGACCTCACCATGAAGTTACTACCACTGAAGGTTTTTTTGTATTTGGACTTGTAGAACAAAAAGCCTACTCAATTTTTCCTCAAAGTGGAAATTAGAAGCTTATGTCTGGCCAAACCTAAACACTTAATCTTTATTTCCAGATAACATCAATGATTCACAGCATCATCTAAACAGCTGCATTCCATCCTAAGATCTGCACAGGTTTTTCCAGTGTTGTCAACAGAGACCTCTCTACAGCTCACTGGGCTCATTGCACACTTGACAACAAGGTGGGAAGGAGGAAAGATCTGGCAAACAAAAACATTAAGAAAAGAAAATCACATATATACCTTCTTTTTGGCCCAGGTTCTTCCATGCTACTGTCCCACCTCTGGGACATTAACAAGCTAAGTTCCATTTCTTCTTTCTCACACTGTGGCTCATTTTCTTCATCATCACTGTTCTGAGAATTTCGACAGCTTCCAAGAGAACGATGGTGAGAGAGTGTTTTTTGATGTTCCATCCGATATCCATCAGTCTCCAATCCAGCCAACAGATCAATCATGGCCTCATCAGCACTACTGCCCACTGCAGAAAAAGCCCATATGAGTAGAATCTATATTTTGTTCTACTTGTAAATGACTAGTTATAGTCTATCAGTAAAAAACAAACCCAAGCAAAAGAAAACAAACAAAAAAACTCCCTCACCATTTAAAAATCTACTAGTTTGTTAATGTCTATGGCAAAGCAGGCTACAGAATCAAATCTTTTTTCATATCTAATTTTTTCAAATTTTATTATTTATTTTTTCTAGCTCTTTATTTAAAAATTTGACAACTTTCTTTTTTTCTGCCCTACTCTTCTGATTGTAATAGATTTACTGGAAGCACTTCTCCCTCTCTCTCCACTCTCCTATTACCTCCTCATATTCAGTAAAGCTTCACTCTCCCCTTTAATTTCAGCACAAGTGCCAGCTTCTGAAGCATCACCACCTTTTCAATCTCCCATGATTTCAATAACTTTGTTGGGTGCTTCTCTCTGTATCACTCGAAGACTTTCAACCACTGCATCTCGTGAAAAGGGATACTGATTTTGATCTACTAGTTCTTCCTCCTTCTCTCCTTTACAATAATGCTTAACTTCAGCTCTCTTTTCACTATAATCTATTATCTTCACAGGCTTCTCTAAACACTGAAAGTTTACCTGATTTCGCTCCTCTCTTAAATTTTATTTTCTTTTATTTGACCCAAGTTTACACTAATTCATGCACTCCCCTTCTCATTTTTTATTTTTGTTTCTTAAAAATCCTTTCAAGTCACAAATTTTTCTCACTCTCTTCCTGCTTACCTTTCATCTGACCTCATAACCAACTTATGATCTCCAGTCTACCATGCATCTTTGTTACTTCTCTCTTCTCCTCTGGTGGAAGAACTACAATCTCTACTTTCTTTACTCAGGGAATATCATATGATTTACAATGATCTTGAGAATTACATAAAATAGATCTCAACATCAGTGAGGAAGGCATTTTTCATATTTTACGAAGGCTTCACAAGACACCATACAACCCTTTACAATGGAAACCATCGCCTTTGCCAGAGTTCTGAATTAACCCACTTTCAATTATGCTTTATGTTCTTGGCTACTTTGCCCTTTGTGAGGTCCCTCACTAAACTCCAACCTCTATTTCACATTAATATGAACCTTGTTGGGTAATTCCCAGTGAACAGTAGAAGTCATGTGGTTCACAGTCCCTGTGACACTACAACTCTACAAAGGAATAGTGAAGACTAGTGCATGAAAGAGCATAAGAGACCTAAATATGCAGCATGTTACTCATGGTCACAGAAGACACCAGGAATTAGTAGCCCCATGATAAAAAGAAGTGGGGAGGAAAAAAGGACAAAAAAGAGTCAGATAATCTTGAACTTTTCTTGTTTTTTCCCTAGTCAATGGAAAAAACATACCACTTCAACACTCCTATTTGGTTGAGCAATTCAAATGCACAGTCAAAGATATACCCTATATATTATTTTAGCTACTGGTCATCCTCTCAGGTTTGCTCATGTTTGCCAGTTCCCACATAACTTCTTACAGTTCTCCCAATAAATCCAAATCCTTGCCTTTAACACTTTGATAACCAAAATCTTGCCTACTCTCTGCAAAATAAAACAGCATCGCAAACCACTCTTCATCTAACTCCTCCTTCCTTAGCAAGAAAAGATTTCAAGGTTGTATCATTTTTTACCCATAGACATATACTCTTGCCATATTGTACCTTGTTGCCCATTAACATATTCACACCCTATAGGTATCAAAGACACTGGAGGATATGGGTTTTAGATACTCCTCCCTGCCCTGCACCATGTAGTGCATATTGACTTTATACATTATATTTACCCAAGAACATACATAGAGAGACAGCAGGAACTATGTGCTTTTCATCTTCTCTAGAGTATTTGAACTATTTCTACCCGAAGTAGCTTTTCATACAAGTTCCTTTCTTGATTGTTTTATTGTTGTTTCCCCCTCACGCCATTCACATTTTTTTGGTGTCATGGTTTTTCTTCCCCTCTTAAATGCTCTGATTCTTGTTTCTTTGCCTTCCACCATTCTTTTATATTTACAAATTTTGGGAAATGCTCTGCTGCAACTTGCCTCTCATTATCAGCCTACTATCCCCCAGTATTTACAGAAAACTGAGCTTCCAAAGACAGACCATAAGCATGTCCCCTACCTTAACTGTAAGAAAGATGCAGACAGTAACTGCAAGAGTACCACAGACAGACAGTCAAAATCTTCTTTATTCTGATAGTTTTAGCCCTATAATCCTAGGAACACAAGGAAGAGCAATACTCACAAGAGATTGCATTGAGCTGACCTGGCGAGAGGAAAGGGCTTAGTGAACCAGTAAAACACAGTAGCTTCTACAAATACAGTCCTGGTGACATTTTTTAGAAAACATAAGGTGTTTTAGTGCTAGTGGTGGTAGAATATGCATGTACATAAAGTCTCAATCTGCTTGACAAACTCCCTGAGGTAAACTACTTATTTTCTTTCATGACTGGTTACCTAAGTGAACACAACAAAGACTGCTGAACAATAAAATAGCCTGGAAGAAAAGACATTCCAGTCATACTCACTAAAAACTGTAGTCTGACTCAGTCTTTGAGACAAAGGCTGAAAGCTCTGACTGTTCTCCACAATGTTTAAAATTGCTTCTTCATTAATAAGTGCCTCCTCTTTATCAGTATGCATCATATTGGAGTCTTTAAAAAAAAAAAGAGAAAGCATAAAACACATAAGACACATCACTACATTATGAAAGCAAGCCACTTCAGAACGGATTTTACTATCCAAGTATATTTCCATTATTTGCTGTGGCAATTTTATAAAGGCTTACTCTAACAATAGTAAAAACAAAAGCAAAACTACTATTCATTTTTTCATAACTGACAATCATAACTTCCTTCTGCTAATAGTATAAACAGCCAAACCATGACATAGATTTATGCCTAAACAATTATGATATTAAAAATACTCACCTTTGTTCATCTTTTTATCATCATGCACTTCTACCATATTAGCTGGTGCACACTGAAAGGCTTCAGGAGAAAGTACCTCAGAATGTAGTGTTAGCTCAGCAGAGAACTCCTCTGATCCATTACTGTAGTCCAATGATCCTGACAATGTTCTAGTTAATTGAAAAGCAGTTTTTAAATGCATATTTAAGGTTTGCATAGAATACTATACTTTATGATAAATGGCTAAACACTTACACAGAGAAGTCATTTTGCTTGAGAATTTCTTTAAGTCTCTTCTGAAAAAATTTTTCACTCTCTGTTGCTGGCACAAATCCACGGTCTTTAAAATTTGAAAAATATTTGTTATTCAGTTTTACTTCGACCTCTTACACAGAGAGCAGCTAAAATTACTAATTTTATTAGGAAATGGTTCAAAGTTGAAGTATCTGCTAACTTTAAGTGCCAAACTGAGGGCTGATTTTCCAGGCGTATTTAAACACTTTCAAATACTTCACATACTCTGACTGATCTCATCTGTAACTGTGAGTATCAACAGCATTTACAAATCATGAAATTCCACCGAGGTGAGCATCCAGGAAAAGAAAAATCAGTGAACAATTTTGAAAAGTCTGGTTTATGTAGCCTGAATAACCTTACACAGAAACACAGGAAAAAAAGTCAGTGAGAAAGCAGTCTGCCTTAGCCAGGAACCTGCCTCTTTCCTTCTTGCAATCCTCTGGCTTACTTGCCAAATATCATTCATATTTCAAAAGAAACATGGCCTGGGTTCTGCAGAGAATAGCCTGTTCCTTATGCAATTACTTTGCAGAGCACAGTCTTCCCTTTGTAATGAATTTTACATAAGAACACAGGGATTTGTCTATCCTATTAGAATTTTAATCTAATATCACCTTAGATATAATTCCACAGAAATTAAAAGGAATTGCTCTCGTGCATAAATTACAATGGAAAGCTTCAAGATAAGAGATTTAGTTTTGCCAGTATTTAAACATTTAAATGTTTTCCATCACAAACCATGCAATCTTAGCTGTCATTATCTTTCATTCTGTCTAGAATGTTTTGCAGCTAGCAGAATCATGATGTTTTTAGGCAAGATTATGTATCTTGCTTTAAAAATCGGAATACACATATTGGACAATCAGTAAGCTTGGAAGCAAAAAAAAACAGTACATCTAAAAAGCCCTCAAACTTGATACACCAACTTAAATCCTACCCTCTTGTTTGCTTCTCATTCAAAGTTTGGATTAACAGCTGCACAATTTTACCTTGTGACTCAGGTGGCTTAATCTGAGAAGATTCACATTTCTGTCTCCGTCGCTGCTTTTCATCTTCCCATATAGCTTGCAAACCAGGGTTCCTGCCAATCTGGGCTGAAATAGGCAAGAATACATGAAGGGAAGTCTGTCAATGTGACAAAGCATTCTTTCCCCAAATCAGATTCTGACATTATTCTTCATTTCTTTTTCAATTCTAGTCTGTTATTTTTTAATTGTAATTCTTGCCTTACTCTAGGATTCAGTGTTATGTAAAAGTTAAGGTGTAATTTGATTTGTTTTTTAGATCTCCTATTTTAATGTAAATCTTTGGTTTTTTATGGTCTTCTCATCAAGTATGTGTGTGTATGTATATATAGGTGTATGTGCATACACATGCATACTTGATGTTGATATTTCCATTACTATTCTCTTTATAGGTCTGAAACCTTCTGTTATACATTAACAAAAATCTCTTTATATTGCTCTGATAATAGGCTATTTTTATAACCTGTTTTCTTCCAGAGTTAATTCAATTCTTTTTTAAAACTTTATAAATTTTTAAATCAACAATTTACTAACACTGAAATTTGGATTGTGATTTAACTAAACTGATCTTTAAAAGAAGATGACAACATAGTTTCTATTCTAAAACCATTTTACATGGAATGTTGTTAACACTTCACCTTCAATATCCAGTTGATTTAAAATGTCGGCAGCTACTGCATCCACCTCCAATTCACAGGTACTTTGTGGCTCAACACCTTTCAACATTAAAGAGCTGTGACAACATAAATACCACAGGTTAATTTTATCAATATACTGATTTTGAAACATGGACCATCATTTTCCAACTGCACTAACATCTAAAATATTTCACGGGGAACGGAGTAAGTAACTGAATACAGAATTATCAGTTCTTATCCTCCCCTGCAAGTCCTTAAATTAATGGTCATATTCAAATCTAATTAGATAAGAAATCTGTATCTTCAACTTAGAGGGTCTAGCTTTTTTCTTTTGTGAGAAGAAGAGAAAGACCTGGTAAACAATGCTAAGTACAATTACAATAATGTTCTCCTCCTCAAATACAAGATGGAATGTTCTATAGAACTCAGCTAATAGGACCACATCCATAGGCATGATCTTGCACCCAGAAAGCACAGTGGCAAGAATTTTTCTCTCTCATTCATAGTTAAGAGCAATGCAAAACGCTTTAACATTTACAGATAAGGGAAGTGAAGCAAAAAAATATTTTATTTTTCAGATTTTTTCTTTATGCTGGTGAATATAAACAGAGCATTAACAACCCAAACACATGCTGAGCTAAGGATAACTGGCTCGGTGAAGACTTAAAATACTAGAAACAGATTCAAGGTTGTTGTGCAAGGATCTTGTAACAGCTTCCTGCTGTGCCTTTTCAGAATTGCAGAGGTCAGTGACCTTCCACCTGTTGCTGTCAGTGAACCACTTTTAAGAGGTTCATGGAGGAAGCTAAGAAAGAGAAACCTTTTCCCAGGTTTATGTGAAAGTCTATTTACCCTTTAAAAATTTTTAGGGAAACACTGAAAATCCCCTCAAAGCTCTTCAGGACCATTTGTCTGTGTTAATTAACTGGTGATTTAGAGCACCTAGTTGTACTCCTACATTCCCTGACACACACAAAGCCTCAAAAATCTCAGCAAGATTATAAGATAAGATATAATTCCTTAACATTTTCAATGCTCTCTAAGTTTTGAATAGAATTTACTATAACACAGGAAGGTAGTAGATGATGTAATTAAAAGCTGGAGATTCCGGACATTTCTTTGAAAATTAAGTATTTAACTATCTAGAAATATAAAATCCAAAAGAAATGTAAAATTAAATTCCCTCACTTATGTTGCAGTTATGTTATGTTATGTTGCAAGCTGAGTGATCTGGTTGACGCATCCAAGTGATGGGATGCCATCAGTAGTGACCTGGACAAGCTTGAGAACCTTGTGAGGTTAAAGAAGACCAAGTTCAGGGTCCTGCATCAGCACTAGGGCAATCCACAGTTATCAATACAGGCTGAAGGACTTGGGGGCACTGGTGGAGGGAAAGCTGCTCATGAGCTGGCAATGTTTGCTCACAGCCGAGAAGGCCAACTGCATCCTGGGCTGCATCTAAAGCTGCGTGGCCAGTAGGTCAAGGAAGGTGATTCTGCATCCATCTCTGGGGCTCCCAACATAAGATGGACACGGACCTGCTGGAGCGAGTCTAGAGGAGGGACACAAAGATCATTAGGAGACTGGAGCACGTCTCCTACAAAGACAGATCGAGAGAGCTGGGGTTGTCCAGCCTAGAGAAGGCTCCAGGAAGACCTTCCAGCACCTTCCAGCACCTAAAGGGGGCCTACAAGAAAGATGGCAACAAACTTTCTAGTAGGGCCTGTAGTGATAGGACAAGGGGTAATGGTTTTAAACTGAAAGAGGGTGGGTTTAGACTAGATGTAAGGATGATTTTTTAAATTTTTTTTTTAAACAATGAGGGTTGGTGAAACATTGGAACAGGTTGCCAAGAGAGGCTGTGGATGTCTCGCCTCTGAAAACATTCAATGCCAGCCTGGACAGGGCTTTAAGCAACCTAATCTAGTTGAAGGTGTTCCTGTTCATTGCAAGGGGGCTGGACTAGATGACCTTTAAACGTCTCTTCCAATTAAAATTATTTTATGATTCTATGCACACTTTTAAGGACAATACATTGTCATCACTTCCCTCTCTTCCCAGTTAAACCATCACTTGAGAAAGAATTCCATAAATATGCTCAAAATGCATACTTTTCATGTCATTCACTTTGAGTGTTCATCAAAGCATTTAAACAGAGCTGGCCTCTTGCCTGCACAATGGGTAACAGGAACTGCAGGCAAGCTGAGACCTGTATTTTGATCCCACAACAAGAAAGAACTGCAACATCATTGGGAAACAAGAGTGAGGGAGGAGGCTGCAAAAATTGTTGGCTCCCTTCACAAAAACCAAAGCATTTCTGGGAACAAGCAAAAGAGGACCACAATATATAATGGCCACTGATATCTGAAATCTGGTAAAGATCAGCATTTTACTTGTCTGGAGGATACAACAGCAAAGCTCTGAGCTTTCCACTTTTGTTAATTTCCTCTTTTAAAAGAATACAATAAAAACAAACAAACAATGAGGGGAGGGGCAGGGAGAAAGAAAGAACGAAAGTTCTTGAAAAGTTTAAGAAAAAATGTATTTTAGGGTTAGTGACCTATTTCTGAAGAGTTTGTTTCATGACCAAAACCATTAAATGAAGCATTTGCCTTTCCTCTGACAAAGACAGCTTTCTATTCTTTTCCCTTCAACTAGTTAGGACGCTTTTTCCAAAAAAATCTCATGTCTTGGTTTCTTACATCCCCATCAAGAGTATGGCCAGTGAGTTTTTTTGAGAACTGATCAAGACCAAAGACAAAATTGGCCAAGAGCCTTCCAAATAATCAGATTTCTTATCTATGAGAGATTCTAATATGGATTTATCATATAAAAATAACACTAAATTCAACGTTGCTGAATTCAGAACAAACTGGTAGTTGTCAATGTAACTTAAGTATTTTTCCATAATAATATTAATTTGAAGCATGTTCTTTGTCTGCAACTCATTCAAACAATTGGAGCAACTAGAAGCAGAAGAGTTCATTTTGCCCAAGCTCTAAATCAAACAGATTTAAGGAATCTCTTTGCCAAAACAACAGTATTCCAATTCACATGGTTTATTATTCAAATTACAAACACTGAGCTAACAAGAGTCCTTTTTGAAACAAATTTAAGATTTATCATCATAGTTGTCATTAACATTTTCAAGATGAAGGCAGGGCTGGCAGTCAAAACTGCATGCTCCAAGGACTGATGTGGAAGCTAATGAAGACACCTGACACGCAGAGTAAGTTCATAACACTTGAAAAACATCTTCCCAATACAACCAGTTCATTAGCCTGGCATTTAACATCCTTGTCAAGGTGAGTTGCTAGACACTTGCACCAGTTGAAGTCAGGGCAGTAGCACTACAAGCTTCTGCCACATTCAGGTAAGCCACTAAGGCCAAGAAGCCATTTGTTCCCCCTTCAGGAAAAGCCTCAAAGGGCTCATGAAAGCAGAGCAGATTTAACTGGCCCTTCTAACATTTTAATTTACGCTGATTAAAACAAAAATGTCAGGAGGTGAGGGAGGAGCACAAACTGTCCTGAAGTACAGTTATTTAACATTATTACATCCTGCTTGGGAACTGTTTAATCTGAGTATTGTCAATAGTTTGGTGAGAAGAAGTCAGAACATGTCTAGTCTCCCAGCTGTAATCAGTTGAAAATATGAACTAGCAGTTGTAAACCCTTGGAAGATATTCAGAATGGCTGTTTGACACAGATTGCCCTACACAACAGACTAATCACCTGCTTCATATCACAGGCATCAGTTTTGCAAAGAAAAATCGTGGTTTATGTAATGTCAAAACCATGATTTGAGAATATCTGTCTTAGAACAAGATTAGAAAAGAAGACTTAGTCCCAGACAATGCGTCTAGGTTTCATTTTGTAAAAGAGAATGTAGAGAGAATTGTTCACAAGATACAGCTTGAATGCAGACACTTGAAAGGCAGGGTTAAGTGAGGTGGCATAGGAACAGAAGCAACCCAGCTGCAAAAGAACAAAACTTTACTCTCTAAAAAGCAAGATAAATCAGGGTTGCGCAACACTGAGTTGCCACGCTAGGCTACTTGGGATACTCATACCAGTCCATTTGAAATTGCCCTTCATACCTATACACCATGCTGAAAACAATGCAATACAAATCCATCTTACCTTTGTATGAAACTCTCCAAACACATTATTTTGAGAAGAGACAGAGAAAATGGTCATTATTTTTGAAGAAAATAATAGTTTGTTTGCACTATCCACTGAGATGGTAAGTATAGTTTAGGATGAAACCTGTGCTCAAAGAAAGTACCATGGTTTGGTTTCTCAGATGCTGAGGCAATGAATTAAAGCTACAGTCAACTACCTACACCACTACATACAGCTAGATAGATCAAAGCCCTCAAGAACCTTGAAGAATGAACATCAGTGTCAGTATCCTAATTACCAATATTAATGACAGCCTAAGGAAACAAGTTCTGTGATGACCACATCTGAGGTATTTATAATGTTAAACTGAGCATAGCAGACAAAAATTAACTTCACGGAGAATCTGAAAAGTGTCACTCAACTGCACTGATAAGGACTCTAAAATCTGACATAATAATTTTCCATATTCTGTTCATGGAAGAAAACATGTCTCTGTTTTCGGGATGTTCCAGTGACTTTAATAACATGAACATTATATTAAAAATCAAATAGTTAAATAAAAACATGCACAACCAGACAAGTGAGAAAAGCAACTATGACATCTACAAACCTAGTAAAAATCTGCTAGACTGTGCAAAAGTGTTATGCGTCAGATGTCTCCACTTCCATATAAACTAGTGTCTAATAGCAAATCTAGGATTTTTAAAAAGTGCTTCTCAAAAGCAGTCTACCAGTCATTCTGCTTTTAACACATCATGTCCAAGTGGTAGATTTGACTGGCAGATTACTCCAAGTCTGACGTTTACCAAAAAAGTTTTCTCAATGGAACTCTTATAAGGGTTTCATCATTTATTATTACCTACTTGAGAGATAACATAAATGTGTCTCATGCGAAGAACTCCTGATGTCAAAAACTTCAGGATAGCACTGCCAGATTCAGGTGTCTACTGCCCATTTTAAGGCAGGCTTTGCAGGTTCCAGGGTAATAACACTGGCAAGTATTGTATCTAAAAGCCTTAGAACAGCAGGCATTCCTGGGCACTAGGGGCTTTGGACATTTGTCTACTTCATAACAGAATCGCTCTAGAATTACATTAAAAGACATGTCCCTGGCTCAATACACTATGCTAATCATAGCAGCAAGTTAGTAATTCAGAGATTTGCCAGGAGCATGACAGGACATAGCTAGGTTAAATACTGTTTTGGAGATGTGGCAGAGTAGCAAGGTGCTTTCTAGTACTGAAGAGGGAGTTCAGTTACCAAGAAACTTTGTCAGAGTTCTCAAAAGTTCTTTGAAATAAGGAACCACCACTGGCACTTACTCATGCAAAATGTCACCCATGTTACACACATGACTTCTAAATACTATTTTGCATATTAACTTCCAGGTACCCAGAATCATAGTTCAGCCAACTGATATACTGTGTTCCAAAGTCAAGAAGTGCCAAATCACTGGCACTGCTTCGTTAAACAAGAGAACTTGTTAACTGCCACGTACAGCAAGGACTTGGCAGATACATGTTGGACTATCTCTAAAATGTATTCTCAATGTACACAAAACAAAGGATAATGAGGTCAAACAGACATCCCAGTCACAAAGAATACAAGACTGGCCTAGAAGTTTTGTGGTCTCAAACAACATTTGAATGTCTTTTCCCTCTTTGCTTTTTCTTGACATAACAACTAATAACTTCAGTGTACAGCTGAAAGGTAGGGAAAGATTTATGTGATTTTCATATCTGATATAAACAACAAGCAAAGAACTTAGAATTTCAGTGACAGAAGAAACTCCAAATGCTGCTGAAAACATTCAAGTGGTGAAATACAGCAAGTAAATTTTTTTTGCTAAACAATTCACAAAACAGATAATTTCTCTTAAACTCAAGAGGACTGGAAAATAAAGTGCGGGGACTCTCCTGGTATTGCACATGAAACTAGAAATCAATACAGCTGTTGATATAGCTACACACAGAAGCTAAATATGTTGGGAATACAGAACTCATTAAGGAAAGACAGAAATAAAGGAAGAAAGGCAGCTTTAGAGATATCGAGTAATGTTGTAGACTGCAAAAATAAAAACAATTGAGTCACAGTCATTTTAAGAAACAATTACAAGGGCTTCCTCAGATAGGTATCTCATATGATCTAGGTCAGATGTACTCTAGGCAAGGTTGATCATGACAATTATAGGTCCATTAAAATGACCTAGATACAAATTTTCAGAATTTGAAAGGAAATAAAGTAGGAAGGTAATCTGAAAGAGGGACTGCAGCATGGGTTTGATTACAAGAACACTGTTTTAAGTTAATGCCTCCCATAAATAATCCAGGAGAAATTATAACAGGCAATTAATTTGATGTAGATACAGAACAGAGCAAAATTAGGACTGGAAAAATTTAGGTTTTTTACTTTGCTGTGGCATGTACATCCTACAGCATAGGAAAGACAGTCATGCTAGAACACCTTTAATAAAAAAATTAATTTTCTAGACAAAAGAATGTTTGACACAGTATCATATGGGAAAAAATCTCAGTTGGAGGAGTTGTAAATGAGTTCCTAATTCATTGAAGCATTTTAAGAGCTAAGTAAAGATGAAATTCCTATTGGTTATATGAAAAAAACCCAAGCATTGATAAAAAATTTGTAGAACTGAATATAGACCAGTTTATGTGACTGAGTCTACTTCACTTCTCATTAATATTTTTGGCAGAAAATGCAGCAGTGTGGTAATGAAATATGCTGATAAGACAAGTCAGTAGACATAAGCCAGTATCAGAAAACAAAAGCAGGATAACTTAGAATTAGAATAATATAAACAGGATGAAATATAAAAATGGGATGCAAGATCCTACAAGAACTTCCAAGGGATTCCAAACAGAAGATGTTCCATTGGAAAAAAAAAAAGGAATAGAATCACCTTGTACTAATAAATCCTAAAATGCTTACAAGCCAAAGTGGCATGATAAATGAAACTGTAAAGCATATCAGGAACTACCAGTATCATTGCATACAGTGCTAGAGAGAATCTGTCTGGCATCTTATGTAGTATTCAGGCTTTACGTTCATGAAATAAATTCCTGCTGGCAAAAGTACAGAGAATAAATATGCTAGGGAAACGGACAGGTTTGGATTTTCCCCATTACTGCTAACATCCCACTTCTGGAACAAGCGTGAGTGCCGGAGAAGGACTGGCACAAGTAAGGTGCTGCATCCCTGGCTGTATACACAGAAGTGTGGAAGAAGGCAGAAACAAGGCCTGTAGTTATAGCTATGAGGATGCACACCTTGGCTCCTGCTATGCTGACCTCATCCCTCTCTGGTTTTGACAGCCAGGAAGTGCTACTTTGCTTTCTTTTCATCTTCCTTCCCCACATTTGTGTAAAGTAACATCAGATGATCCTGGTCTAATTTACAATCCAACCTTCCAAAGGTTAAGTAAGTTGTAAGTAAGTAAGTACTTATTTACAAGCCAAATACACGTTGAAAAGGACTGTGAATGAAGTGTGCAGCCAAAAAGGAGAAGAAAGAGTTGTCCAAGAACAACTGGATATAAAGTGACCACAAGTAAAATCACAATACAACTGTCAGATGAATGTTGTTACAAAATCTTAAAGTAGAAATAGAACCAGAAAACCAGATGTTACCTAACACAAGCTTTTGCACACTAGAAAAATGTGAAGTATGGTATAAGGCATGCACTTCCTACTGGAGAAGCAAATGTTCCCAGAACACAACACTAGCGGGAAACAGGGAATATTGAGCCTGATAAGCATTTTGGAGCAGAATGACAGGAACCACCCTAAGACTGAGAAGACCACTAGATGACAGAAGGACCTGTCAAACATCAGGAAGCAGCTTAAAGAAGGAACTTGCTATGGATAAACTGTACAAATCAAAGTAGTTCCAGATACTGTCAGTTTCTCTCCCCTCCCCAACTCATCAAGTCCAACTGTTAATCTAGCAGTGCTAAACCATATCCCCAAGTGCCAGAACCACATGTTTTTTTGAATACTTCTACAGATGGCAATTCCACCACTTCCTAGGTAGCCTATTCCAACGCCTGACTACCCTTTCAGCGAATAAAATTTCTCCTAATATTCAATCTAAACCTTCCCTGGCACAACTCAAGGCCATTTTCTTTTGCCCTGCCACTTGTTACCTGGGAGAAAAGACTGACCCTCGCCTGACTACAACCACATTTCAGATAGTTTTCGAGAGTGATAAAGTTCTACCCTGAGCCTTCTTTTCTCCAGGCTAAACAACTCCAGCTCCCTCAGTTGCTCCTCATGAGCCTTGTGCTTCAGACCCTTCCCCAGCTTCGTTACCCTTCTCTGGACACTTTCAAGCACCTCAGTGTCTTTCCTGTAGGCAGGGCCGAGAACTGAACACAGGATTTGAGGTGCGGTCTCATCAGTGAGGTCATGTTACTTAAGAGTGATTACAAAACCAGAATCTGTGAACTGATGTGTAACTATTCTCTATAACTACTAAACTCCCTTGGCTCTTAATCAGAAGTCATTAGCTAGAAACTTATCTTCCAAAAATCAAAAAGTTGAATTTGCCACATATATTCCCATTGTTATGTCCTGGTTGGATTTTTCCAACCATACACCAGAAAGTGTCAGATGACCAAAACTATACCAAGAAACTAAATAATGATAATTTGTGTCATATCAGCACCTTTTTTGAACATATAAGGGTCCTTTAAATGAGACTGGAATCCTGTATTACATACAAGTTGATGTATATAACAAAATACAGCACAGATTAAAAAAAATTGGCATGCTGACCTTGGTATTTCATCTTCTTCCCATTCAATGAAAGATACATGGCTTGAATTTTCTGGCAAATGAATTCTATGATGCTTACTTACACCTGATGTATCACCTAGAAAAAAAAAGTAGAATGAGAAATTAATTCATTTAATGTGGAAATATTTTTAAACATATCATTATATAACTGCATTTATTATTTAATATTACCAGTACAGATGTTCCTAAAGAATAAATAGCACTGCATGATATCATCTTCACAAATTACTACACAATCATATAAATGATCTTTCTTTCTAACATGCAGATACATATAAAAAGAAAAACACATTCCTAACACACTGATATTACTAGGATTAAATTTGTTGTGCTCTAGTCATATCTTAACCTAAATTCAATCTTTTTCTATTTGTACAAGTTTCAAAATAAATTGTACAGATTCTGATGTAAACTTCAGAATTCCCAAGTGCTGAGTCAGAACCCAATGGAAATTAGAAGCCAAAGAAAACACTAAATTCTACTTCACACTTTTCCTCCCTCTTACTTGTGAGCTGAAAGGGAATATACAATATATTCCAGATGCAGTGGTTGTAGCAATAAGTGGAAACCTGCAATGAAGGCAGATGTCTGATCTACAAATAAAGAAAACACCATCTAAGTTTGCTCAGAGGTCTCTGTGTAAGGAAATGTGCTACAAAGTCATGCTGGAGAAGTCTACTCTGAAGATTTACTACCTCCCTTCAATCTCTGCCTGAACCTTCAGTCTTCAGAGAAAGGAAAGACAACATACACAGGATATGGCACAAGAAATCACAAAGCTCAGGAATGGAGGGAGGCGGAATGGGAGAAGACTTTGAAAATTACTTAGTCTCTTACTTCTATCCAAAAGACCAGATTGAACCTTGAATTTTCTCAGCTATGTTGATGTCACACACTAGCAGTTTTTTGGAACTAAATTTACCTTTCAGCCACAGCAAACACTTTTACATTTGTTAAAGATACACTAACTAAACAACTCAGTTCTCAGAGGTCTTCATTAAGTGAATATTTATTAGAACATGTATTTTTATTCTATAAATTTCATAATACTCTTGCCAATGTGAATTCTACTACTTGGACTAGCTGGGTAGGGATATGTCATATAGCAAAAAGCCCTGAGTACTACAATTACTACGGAAGCAGCTGGTAAATACCATGCCAAAACACCTTAGAAGCTACAAACAGAAGCAAGCAGGCTTAATTAAATACGTTCCAGACCAAGCTTACTGCACCCAGACTAGTTCCTGCAAACCCTGCCTCCGCATCAGACTCTTAAGTGCACTGACATGGTACACAGACACTAAACACACATGGGATATGTGGCACTCAAGTGTGGTGAAGAGACACGCCTGTGCTTATGCAGGAACTAACTCACATTTCAGCCACACCAGCACTGTTAACATCTAATGCACTGTGATGCTTAAGCAAGTGATTCCAGGAAGACAACACAACGTATCTGATCCCATTTGCACAGATTCAGCTCAAACCTAGCATAGCTTCACGTCTGTGCTATCCCAAAGTGATGATCTGTCCCTAGGCAGAGCTGGTCCAGGAAGAAACACAGTCATGTTTTTACTGTGTGGCACATCAGCTAATTCTCCCTATTAAGATGCAAGCTTACTAGGTATAGAAACATCTCTTGTTATTTTTCATCTGCAACTTGATTATTCTGAGTTGACAAAACAGGGTTAAATAGTTGTATATTTTAAAGGAAAATACATCCCACAGCAGTTGTGCAAGTTTATAGGCCAACTGACAAAATATATACTATTATTTTTCAAATTTATATGTATTTCAAATACCACACCAGAGCATTTTTAGTGCATTATTCCCTTTCTTCCCCATGAACCATATTTTCGTATACTTCTAAAAATCAAGTCTCAAATTCCTGTATCAGTTTGTTTCTTCAGTAGAGTTACTCATAGGGATAGAGATTTAAGGATACTCAATATTCCCCTTTTCTTGATATAAAGATCTTTAAACACAGTAGGAGTACCACAGACATGGTATTTGTTCTCAGTCAACTGCAAGAGAAGTGTAGGGAACAGAACAAAGGACTCTATGTAACCCTTGTTGATCTCACCAAAGCTTTTGATACTGTGAGCAGAAAAGGTCTGTGGTAGATTTTGGAACGTTTAGGATGTCCCCCCAAGTTCCTTAAAATGATCACCTTACTTCATGAGGATCAGCACGGCCAAGTCAGATATGGCGATGCACTTTCTGAGCCCTTTCAAATAACCAACAGTGTGAAACAAGGCTGCGTTTTTTTCAGCATGATGCTCCAAAGGGCCACAGCAGACCTCGACGAAGAAAATGGTACCTACATCCGATATCGTACCGATGGAAGCCTATTTAACCTACGGCGCCTGAAGGCCCACACCAAGACCTTAAATCATCTTGTCCGGGAGCTGCTTTATGCTGATGACGCCACCCTTGTGGCCCACACAGAAGCAGCTCTGCAGTGTTTAACATCCTGCTTTGCAGAGGTTGCTGAGCTTTTTGGGTTGGAAGTCAGCTTGAAGAAGACAGATTTCTATCAACCTGCACCTCAGGAAGTCTTCCATCATCCCCACATCACCATTGGCAAATCAGAGCTCAAATCACTCCAGCAGTTTAATTACCTGGAAAGCATCATCTCCTCAGACGGTAAGACTGACAAAGAGATAGACAACAGGCTAGCAAAGGCCATAAAAGAGTTTGGCAAAATAAACACCTGAAGAAAAGTACAAAGATCAGTGTTTACAGAGCCATTGTGCTGTCTACTCTTTTATATGGGTCCGAATCATGGGTCATCTACGGCCACTACCTGCGACTTCCAGCAACACTGCCTCCGTACAATCCTAAACATCCACTGGTCAGATTATGTGACTAATACGTCTGTTCTTGAACAAGCAGCAGTCACAAGTATTGAGGTCATGTTGCTGAGAACACAGCTGCGATGGGCAGGACACGTCTCCAGGATGAAAGACCACCTCCTCCCTAAGATCTTGCTTTATGGTGAACTTGCCACCGGCTGCTGCAAGAGAGGAGCCCTGAAGAGGAGATACAAGGACTCCCTGAAACAACATCTCAGCCTTAGCCATATCAATCATCATCACTGGTCTACTCTGGCCTCCAATTGGGAGGTCTGGAGACACACTATCTATAATCCTGCTGCTTCTTTTGAGAACGCACGTAGGATCACTCTCGAGGAGAAAAGACAATGTAGAAAGAACCATGTCTTGTCAATACCACCTAAGGAGTCTTTCTGCTGTGCTTTTTGCAACTGGACTTGTCGCATTGGCCTTTTTAGCCACCAGCGCACTTGTAGCAAATGTGGGTAGAGTCCTTCCCAAATCTTCGTTCGCAAAGCCTAGCCATGAGTGGCATGTGGTGCATGAACAAACTTGCAGCCTTCATCACTGTCCATAAAGACAAGGACTTGAGAAAATGAACTCCTGCATCTTCTGGATACAGGTTGATGAAGGCAGAATATTCCTGCAACCAACAAATTTGCCTGCTGGCCTCTCTCAGCCTTCAAAATAGTCTACTTATCTCAGTGAGAAAAATACCACTGGAAATAGGCTCCTGAGGCTGCTTACTTATATTTACAAACAGATCTATTACTGAATTTTCTACTACTTGCCAAACCAAATTTTAGATCATCATCTGCAAGGGAAGTAAAATAAGTGTTTGCTGCACATCTTAGGCAAAGGCTTTTACTGCTGTCTAAACAACGATGTTTGGCCTGGCCTGCATAACACAACTATACTTGACTGAAATGAATGCATACTCCCAAGACACAGACGCTGTGGAACAGGCAAGTAAGTGTGTCAGTTGTAAGCAGAGGTTGTGCCTTGTACACCTGTCCAATAGGTCTGAGCTTAGAAAGGGTTGCTGTACAAGGACAGCAGTGCCTCTGTAAGGTTGTACCAGGGACAAACCATTTGTTGCTCAGCTGCTGTGCCAGGAGCAGTAGATAGTGATCCTGTGCCTGTCCAGCAGACCGAGGCTGGCTACTTATGGATGTGTGATGTGGAGCCATGCAGAGCGGTATGAATGTTGCTAGGAGCACTGCAGCCATTATCTGATCAAGCCAAACAAGGCCATCATTGTCTTCCCTTTATCCCATTGGGTTCTTCCCTACAAGAATAGTTGAAGTCCACTCGTCTCAGCCCATGCTCCTCTTTCACCCTCTTGTTCCCATTCAAGATTTAGGTTGTCTCATCCTTAAATGAATGATGAAGGAGAATAAAAATAGCCTATGTCCTTAATCTAACATCTGAAAGAGAGGAAAAATAGCTATAGAAAAAGAATGGAAACAACTATTGGATATAATCACATTGAATGTTTCCAGATGGCTGCTTTGGACACTTGGAAGACAAAAGGTACCTAACTATACTTCCTCAGGACTGAAAATCCTGAAGATGCTCTTGTCCATGGCTGACCTTTTGTCTTCCTACAGTTCTGACACCAGCAAAAAGTGTGGCCTATTGGTGTGCATGAAGAGTATTTTCCTTTAAATGAGAATTAATTATAAAACTCCATGCATTAGTCTACTGCTGTAATAATGAAACAAAATTAAAGTCAGTACGATTATTGCTTAGCATTTTTACAGGAAGATACTTTACCATTCTTTTCAACTTCTGCATTAGCTGTAAGAACAGCTATGATCTAAACAATCCTTATTTTATTAAATTTTAAGTATGAAAGACATGGCTTTCCTGCTGTTGTCTCCTTTATAATGAAGCATTTAGATAACATTAGGGACATTCTTACCAAACTTAATTTTTGTGTCAGTGTGTACATTCAAAATGCCAAACTACTTTTTAAAAATACTTCCTTTGCTCAGATGTTAATACTTCAAATTTCACCTTAGAGCAAACAGCCTTAGCACAAACACAAGCACTTTGATTAAAAACATTGCTTGTCATCAGAGCATAATGATTAGCCATAATTTTGCACAGACACTACTGCAGCAAAAAAAATAATTTGGACTGACATAAGGATCAGAAACAAACATAAAAAAATTAAGCAACAGTATTAGTATGCTATCTTCCATGTCAATTCTTCAACCAAATAACAACAATTCCTAATCTTCTAACTTGAAAAGAGGTATAGTCACAGCTGCACTGCTGACTGAACATGTGTTTCTCCTTATTTCAGGAAGCAGGCTCTTCCTCAATCCCACACACAGGGACAAAAAGGAAAAATGACACACAGGGACTTTGTTTTCACACAGAAAGCAAACTTTAGGGAAACAACACTATATACATTCAGCCGAACTACAGCAAAAGTCCGACAGCTAGTGACATTTTGTTCAAAATGGTAGCTTTTAGCCTTCAAAACAATTTGGTCTTAAGAAATAAACACCTTACTTTTTCTCCTTGCCTTTCTGAATTTGACAGCAGCCAGGTTTATTAAATTCATTCCATATAAGTTGTAGTCTATGAAGAGTTGAAGGAGGTAGGGAATATGGGCTTCATGAGGCTGGTAAGATTTGTTCATTATGGCTCCACCTTGCAGAAGCTCACAAACTCTAAAATTAAAGATAAATTAGGACATAAACAAAAAATTATTCCAGAACAACAATAATGACACTTTATTTTATCAAAATATAAAAGACTTTTTAAAATTGTGCCTTAGTTGTATTTGTAACTTCGGAACTGTGTTTTCATGCTAAGAGATGCACAAAAATGATCTCTGCTAATATAGATAGAATATTTGGGTGTTAGTTACAAAGGAGCCTTGAATCCTTCAGCCTAAAAAGCATGAAACTCTCCAAAAAAAACATCCTGCACTGTTCCTGCAACTGATCCAAAGCCACTGTAGGCCATGGAAATCTTTTCCACAAAGTAACTGTGGCAGATGTGTGCATACACACCAGTAATAACTTCAAAAGTCTTTCTAGTTCTCCTTGACAAGTATATGATGACATCCTGCTTGGTTTTAAAGCTACATACTGTACACTCAGAAACAGTATTTTAACTACTCCCTAGAAGCATGACAAATCCTCTCTTTTAAACAGCTACACATTAAAAAATAACTGCAAGTATTTGGATTAATTATGAATTGGTGTGATAAGTTTATCTCAAACTAATAGTATATATCTACAAATCAAAGAAAAGCACTAAGCATTTCTAAATGCAACAAACTGGGATTAAAAATAAAGTTTTCTACAACAAAAACCAAAGGAATAATTTAAGTGAATTGTCAGTGCTTATTTGGATAGGAGCAATTCATCACAAGAAGCTCCAAATTTAAAAACTGTCATGTCAGCTATACATATAGATTACATTAAGACAGAAATCTTAAATCATGCAAAATTCCACTAGCCTAGAAGAAAAATCAGATAATCCTATCTTATGATCATGTATTAGACCTTTTAAAAAAAGTTCCAGCGGGTACTAGGGGTTTCAGTTTATGCTTGAGAAATAATTCCTCCTTATTTGTTCCTGAATGTACTGTAACTACGGTGATAGTAAGACTGAGATCGACGCTGCTTTCATTTAACAGAACAGTACTGAGAAACAGACAAACCATCTAATAACAAAAGCTATTCAGTTTTCCAAATGTATCTTACATTTAATAATTGTCGCTGGAATCATAAACCTTTTAAGAAATATCCAAATTTACTTCATAATATATGAAAGATGGCTACACAGCTTTCCTCAAGAGTTGCAGAAAAAGTAACCAGATGCAAATTTCTCCAAGTGTTCAAGAATTACAGTTAACACAAGACAACTAAAGGCAAGTATGTTTTGGTCTTGCTTTCCTAACATGCTACTGCTTTAAAAAGGTTACTGATGTGTTTAAAATTAGCAATGTCTAAAGTGTCTTGAAATCTTGGGACAATAATTCTGTAACTTTTACTTTGTTAAGCTATTGGTGAATCTTGTTTCAAAACTGACTTTTTAATTCAAGATATAAGGAAATCAGACACAACTTTGTATCTCCACATCTTTACCTTTTTACCATTGCAGGATTGTAAAGATAAATCTTCATAAACTGTCTCTCCTTTTCATGGTAACCATAAAAAGGCCTGGAGAGAAAGAAATAAAAGTAAGAAACTAGCTAGTTATTCAAACACATTTTACTATAAAGAGTATTAAATTCCAGGGGGCAAAAAATAGAAGATAAACCAGAGAATGAAAATTTCCACATCAGGCCAAAGGGGAACATTATGATTCTGTATAAGGATAAAAAGAATAGGGGCTATACATGCAAAAATATATAAAAAAATTAGAAGGCACTTATGGCTTAACATAGTTTTTAACTTTCCCCACATGAAAACACACTGATGGCACACCATCATAACAGTACTTTTAAGAAGATGGACTGCTTCAAAAACAGCCTTCACACTTTCTGACACATGTTGCAACAAAGTCCTTAAGGACATTAATCCTGCAGATCAGGTGTAAATGAGTAAATACCAGTTGTATAACATAAATAACTGAACAATGCAAATGGCTTAGAAGAGTGAATAGTTGCCCATTTTCAGTGATTACTAATCACCTTGTGCACTAAATGAGGCATGAATCCTGAAGAAAACAGGATTTGAGAATGCAATTAAAGAATACACAGAACAATGAATATGTCAAGACTAAACTGAGGCTGAACAGGCAACATTAATTCTGGTATAACTTGACTGAATTACTGACTTTTCAGCATCTAGAATTCTAATTTAATCTAACATGCTTGTAAAACAGCACATTAAGGAAACAGGCCATAATTCAATGTGTTGGGTGAATGCAAGAAGTCAACAGTTTGCAGTAATCACAACCAAAGTCAACAGAAATTCAGGAAAGCATAAATTTACTTGTTACCTCTACAAACAAAATAAATGTCTTCATCAAAAATATTATTTCAAAAAATTTTAGAGTGGACGTTTACCTGCTAAGTCAAATGAAATGAAGTTCAGTAGTAAGAGGGATTTCAGCCCTAAATAAAACACAAACTCAACAGAACCTCACAACTACTGCTACCTTTAATATGGTTAAACATGCATGCATGCATTTAGTATGGCCAAGAGTTAGACTGAACTGATAAAAAATTTGTTTCTGATGTTAAAACCGAGCTACATTGAAAGAACAAATTTAAAGCTGCTAAGCTGAAAAGATCATATCTTGTATATGATTCATTCTCTCTCTTATAGAGATAGTATAAACCTAATGACAGGTTATATACATTAAGCTATAATGGCCCATCCTCACATTGACATGGCAGCAAGGAGGACAAAATTTACAACACTTTCAAGGTTAGCTATGAACACCTTCACAACAGACAAGGACAGAATATTTTGCCTTTTTTTTATTCTTGGATCTCCACTATGTTTGGAAATTAATGCAACAAAAATTTTATATAAAACTTACAGAGGTTTAACAAACACTTTTAACACAAAACAAATCTTTCTGCTAATGCAGAAGGTCTCCAAGATAGGCTTCTTATCACAGAGATACTATATCTCTGAGCAGAATTTGTCTCAGGTGAGAATAGATCTGTGTCACTACATAAACATGTCTATCTACCCAGGTAAAGATGAAGATATATTTCAGTTAGGCTCTTGCACAAGCAAAATACCTGAAACACTCTCTCCTATGCTGCTTTGAGGCAATGAGCATCTGACTTTCAGTAATGGCTGTTTTGAAGCTCTAAGACAAGGGAGGTGAAAAACAGGCAGGTTCTCCTAATTTCTACCTGTTATTTTCTCATTGATTCAAGTAAAGATTGTCTTCAACAGTTTACTCTGCCCAGCTTTCACTATTGAGATGAACAGCTATACTACCATTTACATAGTTCCCACAAAAAGAACAAAATTAAGGAATTTGGGGGGTTATCTTACCTGTTACTGTAAAAATAGTGGAAAGTTCTGATTGAAAATAAAAACACCTTATTGCAGCCACTTTACTACCAATATCTAGAAGCCACTAAAACTGGCTGGGACCAGAAATATTATCTTCCGACTCTTAACAATTAGAAAAAATATATTTCAGAAGTGCAAGAAAAAAAATAAGATAGTGCTGCACAGTACTGAAAATTAGCATTTACATTGCTTTGAAGATGAAAAATTGCATAAATGTATAGACTACTCGTGTTCCTCCAAGACAGTTTCCTATTATTTGCTATGATTCGACATATTTTTTCAGCCCTTGATTATGCAAGATACATAAAAATTAACTAAGAGAATCCTTAAAATGTTAAAGGTCAATAATAGCATGTAGTTCCAGCAGCAGCAGAAGCTATACCACATAAAACACAACAGTCAGCCTGGTAGATAAAGAAATGAATGTTTAAGAGCCTCCACTTCATGGCCTGTACTGCTGGAAGAATCAGATGCATAAACATGACCTGAACTGTGGAGGCCATTTTAGATAAAAAACAAAAGGAGACCTAGAGTCAGTCTTCTGCAAGGCATGCCTGCTCTTGGGGAACCTAGAATAATCCAGAAAGGTAGAAAATTGTGGCTGGAAAGTACTAGTGCAACAGCAGAGCTAAAACCAACAGATTTGGAAAAATTAGGATACAAACTTAGGTAAAAAAGGTTGTGTCAAGCGGGGTTTTTTGGGAAAACCTGTTGACTATGTTAAAGTCAAAGCAAGTGAGAAAAGTTACTTAAAGTTGTACAGGCCTGTATGAAGACATACATGAGGGGAAAGAAAAAGGAGTGGCACTGCAGTCACCCAAGTGCAAAGTAAGTGCTTGAATGTAGTACAACTGCAAAACATTTCAAAACAAATAACCAAAAATCCTAACAGGTCATACTTACATTCCAGATACTAATGACACTTTGAAAACATGCTGAACAGTAGAAGATGGATTGCCTAAAGCCACATTAAGGGCTCTGTCAATGCTGAATGCCACTTGACGAAGATGGTATTCTGGATGCTGTCCAAAACCATCATATGGTACATAGAGGTAAGGAAAGATACCATGTAAGTGGAGACAAGTCTTCTGACCTGAAAATAAAAGGGTAAACATTTATTTTCTAACGACTACATCTTTTTCTTCTTTTAAGGAGTCACCAAATTTGAATTTTTTCATGTTGGTTTCTGGTTCCCAGATAGGATAAATTTATGAAACAAATGAGGCATATTTCAAACAAAAGGTATCAGTGTAGAGCAGTTCTCACATTTGATTAATTGACAAAACCAACACAGAACAGATGTGGTTACATGGCATACATAGGATTACACCTGTGTAATAGGAGAATTCACTACTAATTATTTTTTTTGTAGTCATAACATAACACATTCCTAAGAATAATTTTGCATACTGAGTCAGTGTTGGACAGTTAATGGTTTTTCAGCTTTGTGAAAATTTTTCAGTATCAAAGCTCTTCCCATTCTTCACTGGGATGAGCACACAACCTCTAAGAAATTAAAAAGAACATCCTGAGCACCTAGGAGGCCATTTAATATTCTAGTTACTAAGGCATAAGTTGAGATGTGGAAAAAAACCAGGTGATTTTCAACTTCTAAAATCTGTGGATCCCTGAGAGGTCTCTACTGTATACGCAGATCTCTAGACTTCTAATACCACACTTAGTTCTCAGCATTAGCTTCCACAAGCCTGCAGTAACAGCAGAATGAAAGAACACACCATGAAAACCTTTGTGCCAGACCACAGCCTGAGCTCCTCATTCAGACAAGGCAGTACAGTGACGCAGACTGGGATCTCCCAAACCTGCCACATCTTTTTTTTATTGGAGGGGTGAGGGGAGGTCTAGTCTCAACTGCAATGCATGTTCTCTGTTCTCTTAGCACAATACAACAGAGCATGCATTCACTGCTGAAACAAACATGAGATCCTGCTCACAACCTTTTCAGTCCCAAAGATCATTCATGACTTTTCACCAGCCAGTGAAAAACTTCCACAGAAAAATACTATAAGCACATGTTGCTGATTAACCCATCACCACAATGATAGGCAGCACACATCATTTTGCATTGTCTGGATGAACTCCCTGCACGAGGACAACAAAACAGGCTGTGCTTTCATCAGCCAGGAGATAAATGTTAAAAAGAGGCAGCACAACTTCACTGGTCCACAAGACCAACGAAAAGACTTCCAGAAGTCCACTCTTTCAAACTGAGATTATTGCTCAGCAGGTGGACCTTGCCTGAAGTAGTTATACTCATTCATACCCATATCAGTGCACCAGTGGCCACCCAGTAAAGACAGCTCTAGATCCATTAAAGCGCAGGTAGAACAGAGCTTCAGTCTCAGGACTGCCTGCAAACCTTTTACACCTGTGAAAAGCATGCCTCCAAATACCAATAACAGCATAGCCTTTTTTTTTAACTGGGGATTAGATTTATTGCTCTTCAAATAATGTCTAGAAGTGAAAAAAATGCTCAAAGGATGGTACTACAAGTCCATTTTAATGGTGAATTTTATTCTTCTTGCAAGTCAACTCCATCAAGCCTCTTCATCAGTGTTGAAATACAATCTATATAAGCATTCATAATGTTGAGGTCATCATCTAGGAATTCTGTTCATGCCTTTAAAGTATCTCAGGAAAAGAAAATTCTTATTTATGTATCATGTTTTTCAAATAATAATACACTAAGAAAAAGGGGAAACTAAAGACAGAGACACTATGAACTAAAGGTTTGTTTGGGGTGTTTTTTTAATGGAAAAAAATAAAGCACAGTAAAAGCTTTATATCCCAAGAAACTTCTGCCCCCCCAAGGTGGAAAAAGTAATTTATTAGTAGCATGTGAACTGCAAGAGGACTGATTTGTGGAGTGGTACCAAACCATTTATTTTCTGTACCAAGTCATTAACAAATCTGAGTGTTTACTCCTGGTTGTACTTAAGATTGATTTTGAAATAAAGGCTTCCCCCATCCAAATATAATTAAAGTTCTACAGTTTCTCTATTCAAGTTTGGTTTGTTTGTTTGTTTTTGGAAAGGGTTTGAGGTTGGTGGGTTTTTGTATTTTTGTTGTTGAGTTGGAAGGGGAGCGGGTTGTTGGTTGTGGTGGGGTTTTTTTAATGTATCCCAGGATCAGATTCGGGGAGAAATTCAAACTCATTCATACATATAATTTGTCTGAATGCCCACCGAAGCTTTTAAAAAACAAGTGAACAAACCAACTCACCCCAAGCTAAATCTGATATTGGAGCTACAGACTACGAATTCCTGGCAAATAGAGAGGTCTATCCCCCCCCCCCCGTGAATTTTATAAATTCAGGTGTTTTCTACCTACGGCCTGTCAGTCACAATCAGTTATGCACTTACACTTCTTTTTGCACTAATAGCTATAAACTCCTGCTCTTTTTGATACTTTAAAAAATACCTTTAATGGTTGCTCAAGTATTTTGAGCTATAGTTAATCTATGTCCCCCTAGAACACAAAATTGCAAAGCACCAGAATAAAAAGAACAGTAAGACAGCCAAATTTACTATACCTAAATTAAGGTTCCTTTCAAGTTAAGCAGCTATTTAACAGTTCCTGCTGAACTGAAAATATAATCTTATTGTTGAATTAAAAAAAGGGACACATACAAAGAATGTTTCCTTCTCTTTCCTTCTATCCCCTTCCCCTGCACTCCCCTTTATGTGCAAATATCCCATGAAAAACATACTATAGCTTAAAAGTGAGTAAAGAGTCAAATTACCACTTAACTCCAGGGAAATCTTACAGAACATATACAATGAGCTGCTCTTCATTTTTGATTCTGCCAAGAAAGCAAACAAGTTACTGCTGATGTAAGACTACTATGAGGCCAGTAGCTGTCAAGTTACATGGGTTTACACAGCTACTTACTTTGATCCTTGATAGTATTGACTTATTTACCATGATTTTTGGTTATACTGCTATTTTTACTTACACTCACATTACTACAAGTTGTACTCTGCCAGTATTTAGAACAGTCATTTATTTCCATCATTTAAGTAAAAGCATCAAAGTGCATCAAATGTCATGGTATTGAGTTTGAGGACAGACTCCAGTAACAGCAACCATGGTTTGCACTAAACCATTACAAATTCTAGTGAATTCTTTCCAATAGAGCCACAAGGACAAAACAGATCTACCCACTGAGGATTTCAGGCTGCAAAGACCCACAAATTTACATAAATTAAAAACTTGGCTTGGAAAAAGGTTAATGAGTTTTATGCTTTAACTATGTTACTCTTAAATTCCTGCTTCTTTTCAGAGATACAGAGAAGCAAATTTGTACCACTAGAACAGCACCAACTGCTACAGTGCCCACTTACAGTGACCAACAGATGTTATTTTTTACCTATTCATCAGGTTCTTTACATCTGTAGAATCATTGGAAATGGTGCTGGACAGCAGATTCTGCATATGACTGCTCTCCTCAGAATTTCCAGATACAACACTGGGTGACAGATGGGACAGGCTGCTAAAATGTTTTGTTCTGTGGCCTCATCATGGACCAATTGTGCCTGTTCATCAAAATCATTGTGTACACAAATGGCACACATGATGTCTCTATTGAGAAATGAACATAATGTGCATATTAAATGTGGTGGGCTAGTGGTGAATAAAGGTTAGCAGCCAGGACGAGGATGCTGACCCAACAGTTCCTCTGGCCTACACTCTCTAGAAGAATGAGGTCTGCACTGCCTGATTGATCTGCAGGTCACAGATCAAGCATTCCAGTACAACTCAAGGGAACTGTTAAGTAAACGTACGGAAATCTAGAAGTAAAGCTGAAGTTTAATCATGAGTCTTTGTAAGGCACTGAATGAAGCAGTAAATGAAGGAACACAAAAAATGCTGCTGTAACATAGAATAAAAAGGAAATACACAAAACCTTGAGATATTACAAGATACTCCACTAGGAAACTGGCTATTTTCTCTGAAAAGAAGACACTGCGAATGAAACATCAATATAGATGAATAGACATAATAATAATGAATCAATACTTCAAAAATAATATAAATGCAATATTTCATACACTATAGAAAGTGAGCCCACCCCCCAAACACATACTTAGAAAAGCAAGTGGCATAAATATTACTGAAGTATTAAAATATAGCATTTCGTGGACTTGAAATCCATGAGAGAGAGATTAAGAAAGAGTCTGGTATTTTTTCTGGAAGAGGATTGCCATATATATTACTATTAGGAGCACATACCAAGCCTAATTCTTGAGTTACTCTATCATTTATAATATTACAAGAAAAATCTGTAGCAACCCTAAGACAGAAAACTTCAATATTATCAGAAGAGAACTAGAACCAGTACAATAAAGAAATGTAAAGATGCTCAACAACTACTTAGTAAGATATAGGATGTCTTCTGATGTCTTCTGACCACCAAAATGCTCAGCCACACATGATGATTTGGTACAGATAAAACTGAGGTGCAATCTACACAGAATCACAGAATGGTTGAGACTGGAACGGACCTCTGAAACTCATCCTGTCCAGCCTCTTGCCCAAACTTATGAACACCTAATTTCACAGTACAGTAAGCTAGAGAACCCGAGGATTATTATTCAAGTGTCCTCAGAGAAGTGCTATTTCATAATTTGAAAACATTGACTTTGATTTTAACTTCTAAAAACTTCCTTCCACTGGGATCAAATTGGACGAATTTCTGTACAAAAGAAAAATGTGAAAATTACTAATAAGGGAACTTACTGTATTCTCCAGTTCAGGAACAAAGTCTGCAAACAGGACAGACGTGGAGCACTTCAGGAGTCATCGCAGCTAGCACATGGAAATCTGTATATACATTCAAGGAGAAGATGGAAATCCATCTGTTCTAGATGGAATTCCACACAGACGTGACTACCTGCTGGTTCATATTCCATCAAGGGGAGAGCTCCTCCAGACACTGCCTCCATTTATCTCATGTCTGAACAGAGCATGTGGATCACAGAAGGCAATCAGGTTGATCAAGCATGATTTACCTTGAGTGAATCCATTCTGACTACTCTACTATTTCTAATAATAAATGAGAACATGTCCTACAGTTGTGATACAGTTTTACTAACTTCTCATAAATAAATGACATTCAAAGCCATTTATTTAGCTCCTATCCTGTAATTCTTAATTTAGGAACCGACTACAGAACCTTCACAAGCTGAACTTAATAGTGGAAACATTTTGAATAGACATCATCTCCTTTAATATTTAGAAAACAAAAACTAAATCTAGATAAATATGACTTCAGAAAACAGTTAAATGGTGGTCTACATGCAGATATATTTTGCTGTGTTATTTCTGCTATAGAACAAGCTGATTCCATTATTAGAAACTAAGCAGAGCCATGGGGAACAACTACATGGAATGCAATCCTACATGTAAATGAACAACCAGTATTGTTGAAGCTGTCCCTAAAACTGTTATTTTAATTGCTGAACTGTGATCCATTTCTCCCAGACCATTGTAAAATACAATGGGGGTGGGGTAGGGTGTGTTAAAATGGAGAATGCAGCAGCACTTAAAAGCATGGCAAAAGCCTAAGATTTTAGGAAAATTCTGGCTGGGGATTAATAAAAAGATGCATAAGATGGAAGACAAAGGGCTTTTATACATTCGCCATCCATTAGAAGTACTTTAAGTGTAGTTTTGTTAAGTGGTAGGACTAATTAAAAATGGGCAATATTAGCAGAAGAAGACACACAAACACATCAAGGGTGTCACTACAGTATGCAGAAAAGGCTAGGCAGTTATAAGAGATTTCCTTCCTTTAACAGCAACAGTAAAGCAAAATCATTAGAAAGAAACAGACGTGACGCCACCATCTTAAAAAGATAATAGATATTTTCAAGTAACTTTTGAACTACCTAGATTCAAAAATATTTGAGAAACAAACTGTGAACTGTAATGCCTACAGAGATGAGAAAACCAACAATCCTGTTGGAAAAACAATTCTAAAAATGAAAATTCATAAATGGGATAGACATTAGAACTCAATTTATTAGTAATTTCTTCACACAATAAAAGGTACCATGTTGTAGGCAATCTCACCCTTTCTCCAGGAACAAGCTTTAGAGAGCAATATGAAGTTGTAACAGGAGTACTTTATCTACCCTGCTAGGTCGATGCAACACGAACATCTTGCACACAGTTTAGACGGTGCTTTTAAGTTTAATCTATGTCGCTCACTGAGGTGGACTTGTCAAATCCCTGAGTACCACTCAGAAACGAGCTGGGGCCCCCTGGTGGTCTAGTGGTTAGGATGCGGCGCTCTCACCGCCGTGGCCCGGGTTCAATTCCCGGTCAGGGAACCCCTCCGGGCAGATGGAGCTTGTCAGCCCTGTAAGGCCATCCATCTAAGAGAAGGTCACTCTAAACAAACCTATGTCCTGAGGACCTCGCTGCCACTGTCCGAGCTTCGCTCGGCCCCAGCAGTTGAACCTTAGGATTAAAGGGTGGGCTCAGTTCAGCGCACACTGGGTCTCACCTAAAAAATCCACTGCGCAGGCTCGAAGGGTAACGACCTTTCCCAAATCTTCGTTCGCGAAGACTGGCCACACACACAGTCAGAAACGAGCTACTGAAAATAGACAGAACTCGATTCCTTTATGGTGATAATGCAGCCTATGAAACTATTGTCACCATTCTTTCCCTCTGACACAAAGCAAATGAATCACATATGTGGACAGACACCAGTAACGAAATGCTTTGATGAAGATAAACCCCTTTCCCAGCAAAACCTGGGAAGGTCTTTCTGTCTTACAGCTCTTGCTATGTCATTCAAAAACATAAGAGTTTAATCTTTTAATGTTGCAGAGTTCTTCAGCAGTATATTACGTTAATGTAACTTCTTCGGTGATTAAATGAAACTCTCAACCTTTTCCCAGAGTCCTGAATCAAGTCAGCTTTTTTTCCAAGGGGTGAGAAGAAAAGGAGGACTACACACACTGTAGTCTTGGATACTAGAGAATACTGGATGTCAGAGAAACAAGAATAATGAAATAAGGTCTTGCAGCAGCAAGGTATTCTCAAAACAAAATCAAGAACAGAGCACAAAGACTTTATTTTATATATAATATTAGATATTTGTGTGAAAGTTTTCAGTTTTCCCTAGGATTGAGAAAACACATTTCAGTAACACCTGTAAATGGGACAAAATTTTTTTTCTTACGTTTGTTGGAATCCAAATGGAGGGTTTAGTTATTTTTAATTCTTTAGTCAGTAACTGTTCATGTAATACCTCTACTCTTATGAAGACAAAAAATAAAAAAAGAAAAAAAGAAAGCTCATCCACAAAGAAAATGAGGGTCTTTGACTCATTAAAATTAGACTGTTCCTTACCCTTGATGCAGAGATCCTTAGAGAGGGAAAAGAGCTGAGTTTTCTGTTTGTAATTTAAAATCAAAAATCTCTGTATAACTAGGTGCATATTGATGTAATATCTTGAACTATGGGGAGAAACAAAGATAAGAGAAAAGCAGATCTCTGGGTAGTATCTACATTTGAGCAAGAAGTCCACAAGCTTCCTTGAATTCATTATCTTCCAAAAGACAAATTCCTCTCAGGTTCTCTAGCAAAAATGTCAGGTCCCAAGGTCCAGATGCCTGAGAACCTTGGAACGAGTGTTTCTACTACTCCAAGGTTTAAAGATAATAGCTGAGGTAACACTTATGTAAACATCTGAAACACTGATTTTTACATTGGGCATTACTGTTGATGGAAAGTATCAATTGTAAGTTCCAAAACCAAGGCTATTATCTGTGTCTTACTGAGAATATTTAACAAATATTTTTTATTCTAATATGTAAAAGAAGCTCTGTTATTTCTTCCCACATAAGTAACGAGCAAACCCCAAGAAAAAAGCATAAAAATTGAAACAGGTTATTTAATACATCAACTCAGTGAAGATATTCTGATGATTTTTACAAAACTACCTCCTCCTGCCTTGAAATGAGAAGGATGGACCTTTTGGAATTCCTGTTGTGATAACAGAAAACAATCTCAGAAATACTACTGATGAACCTAACCATTTATAGGATGCAAAGGTACACTATCAGAAAGCAACAGCTATTACCTACTGTTATCCCCAAGCAAAAATAACTGAAATATAACTCATGAAATTTATTGTTACACAGTACAACTAGAAGCAGGAAAATCCAAAGATGCAGAAGATAATTTAAAAGTACAAGTCTCCAGAAATAACAGAGACCAAAGAAGCTAAGCACCTCAAAGAGCAAGGATGAGCTATATACAAACCCTTCTTCATTAGATGATGACTTGTGAGTTGCAAGAAATAGCAACAACATTTTCTTCTTTTCTTAAGACATGCAAGGCAAGGTTAGGTATTCACTTATTAAGCACCCAGCGCTAAAATGAACCACATACAAAATGTTATTCTTGCTTCCGCTATTGACAGATTGCTCATGTAAGCAGCTGGACAGTATCAGCAGCTATTTCTAAAATGAGTGTCAAAAATCACTATGAAGCCAGCTAAAATGAACTAAAAGACATAAAGGAGGCAAATGCAGTTGGCCTGAGCTACAGATTCTAGCAATCATACTGGGTTTCTGGCATTCACAGGCTGGTAACACAGGCAAGCTGCTATTCCAGTAAGAAAAGCAACCACATGAAAGCAACAGAGGCAAAGTATGTTTGACCACACTGACCAGAGCACAGTTGAATAGAAAAGAATGTATTTACTAGTCCCAGGTAAATTATTGAGGTGTACTTTACCACATCCTGTAAAAGATGAAAAAACAAGTCAGTAGTAAAGAGGGGGAGCAGAGTAGTCAGACAGCATTTGGTTTCCATTTCTCTCAACTTCATTTCATTAAAGATTGATACTGCTACACAAGTTCTGTTACCTATCTTTTTGGTCTTTCTTGATGCAAGTAACACAAGCCACATGTAAACGGAAAATGGTGAATAGATATTCAAAGAAGAAAAGGTTCTGGTGGTTGGTAACCGAACTTGAACTTTCATCTCTGTATGAGGCTCATCTGCCTGTTTAAATACTGTGATGTGTGTGAATTGTTCCAGCCACAATTTGTCTCTTTTCCTGTGTCAGACAAAACCAACTGAAACATTTTTGTTCAACAGGTGTTTTCCTGTCAGCTACATAGGTAGTTAGAGAAAAAGCACCATAAATTATTGCCAAAAGTTTAGTTACTCTAAACTGCAGGCAAAAAAATCCCTGACCTTGTGGTAAAGTTAACAGTGTTTTCATCAGTATTATCTTTCACAGACACTTTTCAGAAACATTCGCTATTTATAAATTCCCGAACAACGCCAAGCTTGTGCAATCCCCCCAAAATTACACACTCTAGAGTGCGCACACTCTCGTGAGTCAGATTAGTTTACGTTAACAAGTAAATGACACCACGTTGTTTTCTCTCCCTCTATTCTTCAAACAGCACTAACTAATTCTGTGAATATTTCTTGGAATTTTTCTTTGTTTTTGTATTTGCATTAAGATCTCCCACTTGTTGGTAAATGTCATTTCAGCCTACTTCTCTAGTTAATGAAAGTTAGAGGATGTGCTCCACAAATATGAGCACTGCTCTTAGGCTACCCATAAGCAAATTTGCAGCACTCGGTACTCCTTATCACACACCCCCCCTTTTATTTCATTACAGAAGTTCTTACCATCTTTTGTATGTTCTAGGCTTATAATTTTTGGACAAGTAGCAACTCACTTACAAAATACTTCCTTACTATAGACACCTTTCAAATTTCTGTATAAGTTTTTGAAATGACTACATGGTGTGTGACAGTAATAGCAGGAGAAAAGAATCTCGTGACCCAGAAAATAAACTGCGTTCTTAATATCTTACTAACTCTGTGTTCAAGGTTTATGTGGAAAGCGGTTGGCAGAGGGGGGGCTGCTATGGGAAGAGGCCAGAGGCTACTTGGTATGGGACACAGCCAGATCCCACAGACACAATGCAGAGAACAGCTGAGTTCTTCAGCCAAGCTGCAGACACTTTTGGGAAAACATATTTCAGAAAGAGAACACCAAAGTAAGAGAAAAGTGGAGGAGGAAGATGGAACAGCAGATATCCCCTGCAGCTCATGGAAGAGCCCACATGGAAGCAGATATCCCCTGCAGCCTGTGGAGAATGTCACAGTGGAGCACAAGAATATTCCTGAAGGAACTGCAGCCTGTGGAGAGCCCACATCAGAGCTGAGGAAGAGGCAGAGAGATACCACTATGTACTGGCTGCAACCTCCCTGCCACTCTCCATGTGAGCTTGCACAGCACAGGTAGGGTGTGTGGTCTGGGGAGTCTGGAGTGCAGAAATAGAGCTGAGCCTGGGGGGAGCGGGGAGGAAAGGTGTGCTGTTTTGAGTTTGTTTCTCACTACTTGAATCAATTTTAATTGGCAATAAATTAGTTAATTCTCCCCACACAGAGTCTGTTTTGCCTGCAATGGTAATTGGTAAGCAATTTCCTTGTGGTTATCTCAACCTATTGTTTTAATGTTTCTGTTTTTCCTATTTTATCCCCCTGTATTACCAGACTGGGGTGGCAGGTTGCGGAAGGAAGCAGCTGGGTGGGAATTTTGCTGTTTGCCAAGTCTAACCTGGCAGGCACTGGTCAACAGAAATGATCCTCTGGATGTCAGCCTCTAGAGCCCTACAAACTCTGCCAGAAGGTTTGAAAAAGGTAACAAAATAAAGGAAGTCTTAGTGTTAGTAGACTTCTACCTGCTACCTTGTGATCTCTAACTTCACCAGGAGACTTCGGAGGGTGTTACAGTTATAAGTCTCTGCTTTAAACCTTTATTCAGAGTAGAAGTTCCAGCCTACCTGTATTAACTTAATGAAAAACAACATACAGCCTCAATCACCAGAGTAATAAAACCTTTCAATGCAACATTAATATATTTAACCACAAGCTTTCCATAAATTAGTCCTATTACCATAGCTTACATTAAATGACATGCTATAAACACTGTCCATTTGTTGTATTAATATATAATTAAACAATGTGGGAGACAATATTACCCTTAACAACAAACCTACTTAAAAACACATTAGTGAAAGATATGCCTGTTCATGAGTTTTCCAAAACAGGTTATGCACGACGGTGTAGAATGTTCAAGACATTTCCAAGTGAGGGAGAAAGAGAAGCTACAGCAAGCAGATAGAGTGACAGAATGCTCTAATCCATTGCAGCTTTTTTAAAAAATGCTATCGATTGAGATTGCATATACCTCAAATTCTTATTCAAAGTTTTGCCTAAAGATTCTCATGACAGGATCCTTGAACCAGCTACACAAGGGAAATGATTTTCAGCTGGTAACAGCAGCCTTTGGTTTGCCATGAACCAATCCCCAGCCAAATTCAATTCTAGAGAGCCATTACAGAGGGAGCAGCTCGACACAGGAGCTACAGAAACCGTATTCTTGAAGGCTGGTGGTCTGAATCCTGATTCACCTCACAGAATTGTAAATCCTGAGCAGTTCTATACTTCATATCACACACATACAAAAAATCTTATCATCCTCTTTTCCTTCAGATAATTTTTAACTTCTTCACTCCCAATTTAGCAGTTGTTCAATAATTATACTTATATTCAGTAGTTACTCAGGATTAACTTGAAAGATATTGTGCAAGTGCAAAAACAACTGTTTTAAACAGTAGAAAAACCAGCAGCATTAGAAAAATAAAATTCAGATTACAGCATTTTTCAGTGTTTTTTTTTAATTGTTTTCCTTCACACTAAAAGAGCATGGTATGTGGAAATCACACTACAGTAATGTTATTTCTCTATTTTTATTTTGCCTGTCAATATATTAGATAGCCTCTTTGCTTGTCAAAACACATGGGAGGGTAAGAGTCATATACAAGGAAAAAGGTCCTTGAAACCAAAAGTAAATGAAACTAGCCCTTTTTAGACTTTATCTACAGCATATCAAAAGAATCTGTATTTTAGTTTTTTGCTTTCTACTGCAAATATAGTCCTCAGGTCTCTGCCACACCCTCAGCTGTGGGTACTAACAAGTAGGGTTTTTTCTCCCCCACTCCAGGTAAACAAAGACCTTAGCATCCACTGAAGAAAACAGACGCTAAATACAGGCACAGCATCCGTCACTCTTCAAATGTGATCTTTTTATGCCTTCTTCCTTTATATTTTACAAAATATGTAAATGAATGCTCTTTCAGTAATACAGCTGGTGTTGCTATTTTATTTTGCACATTTTGCAATACTATTAAGTATTGTACTTCCTATTTTGGTTTCTTTTGCAACATACTACTTTACTTCCTTGTCTTTAATTAGGCATCCGTCCCCCTCTTTTCATCTTCTGTAACATCTAGCGTCTTGTGGCAGCACTTGAAGGGTTTCATGGCTATTTGCTTGCTTGAGCCTTTCTGCAAAGAATGCCCAGTCTTTGTAGCATTCTTATCTTAGGCTTGTTACAGTCATTAATTGATCACACACACAGTTTTACCTCTTCACATGGTTAAAACTACAAAATCTTTTTCTGTCTTAGTGCTACAGCAAAAAAATTTAAACACCTGAGCACTTTACAGAAAGGAGGTATCCAAAGACTGCTTGCTGTGTACAGATCATTTCATGTGGTTCTTGTATTTACTCAATAACCTTCACAGTGGCCGTAAAGACCTCGCAGACTGGATGCTTCACTTGTCAAAGCAAAGTACTTACAGCAATGTCTGCATTCTTTAAGAAATGTTTTCAAGTGTTACTCAGAAGTATCTGCCACAGATGTAGTGTCATCCAGTCCAGATACTCCTATTTTACAAGGTCATGTCACTGGCTAATAAACTTTCAATGGTTGAAATTCTGTGTACAGAACAACTAATTACTGACTACCATTCTGTGCTGAAAACAAAAGCTCTCCCTCAAAAACAACCTAGTTTCACATATTAAGCTAATATCTCAAATGCTCTGAAGGACTAAATATCCATCTCTGCATTGCTCTGTTCAGATCTGAATTCTCTCCATCACCAGTTGTCCCTTTCCCCAAATCTATGACAACGGTGATACATAGGCAGTACCACAGAATCAATTAGGTTGGAAAAGACCTCTGAGATCATCAAGTCCAACCTATGACCAAACAGCACCTTGTCAACTAGACCTCAGCACTAAGTGCCACATCCAGTTTTTCCTTAAACACCTCCAGGGACGGTGACTCTACCACCTCCCTGGGCAGCCCATTCCAATGTTTTCAATAACCCCTTCTGTGAAGAAATTCCTCCTAGTGTCCAATCCCCTGATGCTGCTATGTCCTTTGTGACTGATACACTACAAGCTTTTCTTTAAAAATAAAAACAAAACTTGAGCAATGGAGATTCCTTCTGTGGTTTTGTCTAACAGCATGAATAAAGTGTGCAGCAAGAGCAAAACAACTGCATTAAAATACATAGATTCCCTCTCTCTGGGTTCTCAGTAGCCCTACTGCTGGTATCCAGCAAGGGCAGAAAGAAAAAAAAAAAACAAAACCAAACCCAACAACAACAACAAAACACCAACCCAAAAGACAAAACCTTGCATGAAGAGGGGGAAACAGAGAGATGAAGAAATGCAGAGTGGGGGTTGTGAGGGTGGAGGCAGAACATGGCCAACCTAGTCACTGACATCTTAGCAAGTGCCAGAACAGTGTGCAACTAGTTAAGCTTTTGGCTCCTCACATATATTATTAAAGTGTATTTGTGCAACTGGTAGTGACTCTCTCACAAAACATCTTCACCTGATACAGAGGAAAGACCTGGAATCTGCAATAAGTCAGAAATACATGCTGAATTACTTACTTGCATAACGCATATCTCATTTGTCACAGTAGTTTGAAATTTATGCCAATGAAGGAGGCACCAATGCATACAGAAACGTTCATCATCGAGGCAGATGAATATCATTCTAGTAAACAGATAGCATTCCCACCTTTCTCTTGGAATTTTTATTGTGATGCTGAGTAAGTCATATGTTAAAAAGGCAGAGGGAGCCTTTATTACACTGAAACACCTAAAATGGTTTAGAAAATGGCATAATAATCCTATGCTTAATTAAAGCATTAAGCACTGTAAAGTTATAAAAACTTAAACCATAATACTTTCAGGTTAAAACCCCACGAAAGTTTAAAAAATTAAAATCTAATATTTTCGCTTTGTAATCTCAGCTCTTCATGTACAAGATACTATCATTACCATAGCTCTGACTTGCAGATAACATCAAATATTATAAATACATTATAAATACATTAACATTACAAGAAAAAAACCCTCTCCATGTGAATGTTTTATTTGGATTAAGTTTTTGACTGTGGATAATAAAAAAGATTGCCCTCACTTGCCCAATAATTGGTTAAAAAGTCACTAAGCACCACATGCTAATTGTTATGGAAAATGAGAAAAAATAGCATTTTATCACATGATGGAAAATCATCCTAATGCTTTCACACAAGGGAAAAGATTTCTGCCATATCTTCACTCTTTTTAGTGACTGCAACCCTGGTGTTCTTTTAATAAAGAATTTATATGCAACACTGATAAACAGGGACTGCAGAACTCCTACAGCGGATGAGGAAAAGAGATGGGAAGGGAACTAGTTAAAATTTGGCAACTCTGAAGGTTGAATATGTCCCTGCTCATTGCAAGGGGGTTGGATAACATTATCTATAAAGGTCCTTTCCAAGCCAAATCATTTCATGGTTCTCTGAAGGCGAAAAAAACAATTGACCTGTAGATGCCACTTGACAGTCTATGTTGATCTAGATCAAGATCTGAAGTCATCTGCTCCTTTTCACAGAACATAGAACATAGACATAGAAGAACATGGACACAGAAGGACCAAAAGTCTGTATCAAAATCTTTGTTAGTATTTCCAAGGCTCTATAAGGCTGTATTTCTCCTCTGTTGCTTAGGTTTAGCTTGTATTTCAGGTTAAGCCTAAAATGATTTACTACACTTAGATAAACAATATAAAGAAGCAAGCCAGTTAACAATAAGACACTGAATAATGGAAAACTGAGATAGGTAAAACATAAATGTGTTCATGATGAAAGCAGCAACTTCAAGGTTGCTGATAAGTCACAAAATTCCTACAGGAAACTGCAATATATTACCAGAACATACAGAACTAAGCAACAAGAAATGGTATCATAACACATCTGCTTTGCCAGCATAAGAATAACATCAGCTCTTACATATCAGTATGAGAACAACTATCTACCAAACCTAAACTGATTGACATTTGACCTCAGCACAATTGACATCTATCACACTACTTAATGTTCTCAATCAAGATCAGGCCAGGCCAAAAAGAGCAAAGCTGGTAAACAAAAGACATTTGGTTCAGCTACTGCTGTATGCTGTCCTTTATGGTGAATACATATACTTTCTCATACAATTCAAGCTCTAAAAGAACAAGTGCACGAGTCACCTTGTGGCTGGAATGAATAATGTACTAGATTCCTTATGAACTTCTATCTAAAATCAGTTTTATGACAGTATTGCATGTTCAGCATTTGCACACATCAACTTCAGTAAGTGTATCCAAAGATGAAATTATGAGTGCAGTTGGTTACAAATGCTTCATCTAAATTGCTAAAGATTTACTTCTCATACAACACAGCAGAATCTACATTATAAAGGTATATGGATGTATGTGAGTTAGAAGTAAAGTATTTGCTTACTGATTTTTTTTTCCAAATTTAAATGTCAAATTTATTTAAATATTACCTATGAATTACTGCTGAAATACATGCATGTTTTAACTTACTACACTCTAAAGTAAATTTTAAAAAATATATTTACAAAAGCATCATTTAAACCTAGCATATAGCAAACTGTCCATTTAGATCTTAAGAGTTTTCAGATTACAGTGAATTGAATGGAAAACACTTCAAAGTTTGGATACTACTTCCATTTCTCCACTCATTTTTAACCTTAACAGAACTTAAGAAGAAATGAAATAACACAGTTGTACAAATCCAAAGTATTACATCTGCTATATATGTTCCTCAGTTTTTAATTTTTGTCTTTCAAGTTCTCTAGGAAAGTCAAGGAAAAAAATCAAAATACGGCATAAGGAAAGCAAAAAACACAACCCCAAAATCAACTTTGTGTTCCAAGTGTTTCAATACAAAAATATCTTCCACGTGTTTATACAGAGAGAAGATGTGACAGAAAGATCACTCTTTAGAAAAAGCCATTTGGTTGTACAGTAGAGACAAAATCAGACAAAAACTAAGCTGTCTAGGTCATCTGGTCTTGCTCCTGCTCTCCAAGACTCTGGACATCTGCACTAGGAACTGAGTAGGAACATTGACCTGGATAAAAAAATCACCCTGCAAAAATCAGCTTGCCAAGTTCACTGTAACTGCACAACTTACTGTGCCAGCACACACAGATACAAAGCTGCACAGGGCAGTTGTGCACAGTTCTTGCTTCACGCAGTATCAGTGTCAGCTAATAGACAGCATAAGTAGCATTCAAAATGATAACTTAATTGTTATCTACTTTAAAAGCAAAGGAAAACAACCCTGTACTATCACATTCTTACAAGCGGGAAGGAACAGCTGGTACACCCACACAGCTTTTACACTGTGTCCCTTCCATGATTTTACTAAAGAAAGATAAAAAGCACTATTCCCTGCAAATACTACTTAACTAACTACTATAACATATCTGAGCAAACAACATCTCTAGATTTTTCTTCCTTTTAAAGCAAGCTGGCCAGTCAGTATTTTACAATAGTTTCGGCAAACTGGACTGACAAACCAAGCAACTTCCAAAGACTAATTAAACAGAAAAGGATTTGTTCTACAATTTCAAGACTCTCTTATCACTTTTAAACCACATAAGATTACTTGAGTTTCATGTTTTGGTAATATCCCTTATAAATACAGATCTATATAATGAAAACAAATGTTCATGAAAGTTCTCAAAGAAATCACAGCACAAGAAATTGGCTCAGTGTTGGAGATTCAAACATATCTGCATAAAGTTACTGTGTCAGAATTATGATTTTCAAAGCACTTTAAAAAGTGGAACAAAAGCAATCTAATTGTAATACACCCAATACAAGATTCAAGACACACCAACCACTATCTGTAGTTAGGCAAAAGAATGCAAATTTACTTAAACATCAGAAAAAAGTTAAGACTATTGTTAAGAAAGCTTTTAAGAAGTAGTGATGATAGAGATCAACACCATGGCCTGCCATGTGACCAGGTTTACATTTTTGCTCCAGAGAAGTTTGAGGTTAACCAACTAATAATTAACATCTGCACTCAAATGAAAGATATATAGCTCTAGGGATGTATATTACAAAACAGGCTATTTTCTCAAGTACCTTTATTCTGGTTAAAAAAAAAAGCTTAAAAGTCTAATTTGCAGCTCACTGCTTATAAAAAATTATGCAGACAAGCCCCCAGTGTACACTATAAACATGCATGAATATAAGTTTAATTTTTCTAATGGAAAAACGTCTAATAAAGGACTGTCTAACTTCAAATGGAGGTAATACAAAGTAATTTTTAAAACTTTCCTAGTCCCAAGTTGACTATTTCAGCAAAAGTAGAATCATTGCAAACACAAGTAGACAAAGACAATTGATATTCATATGACAAAAATAATTGATAAAATTACTCTTCATGTAGTTATCACACCATGTTCAAACAACATGATCTGTTCAGTTACCTGCCTGCACTTTTAGGGCCCATGCAGCCTGTCTATATGTGTGAGGTTCTTTATTTGCAGTTCCCTATCTCGACTCATTTCCCCATGTGTACTTCAATCCAAAACTTGTATCATATACTTTGTGCTACCATTCACTACATGAAGATATTTCTGTACTGCAGTTCTCTGAAGGGAGAGAGAACAAAAACCAAATATTTTCATGTGTTTAATTGTCAGAAGAACATGTTTACATGAATTTAACAGTGAAAGGACCCTAATGTTTGACCTATGAGGAAAGAGGTGTTGAGAAAGAACCATAAAAAATAGCAGGAATAGCACAATCACCTCTACCAAGAAGCATATACATTCCTCTGCCTTTCTTAAGCAGAGGAGTGGTCAGTGGGCACCACCTCCTAAAGTCTTCCTAGGAACACATTCTCCTTAAAGAATCGAAGCTACAGCAGTGTTAAACCAGAAACATCAAATGTAACTTACATTGAAAAGAAAATCACAGTGATTCTATGCTATGAAGCTTTATGAGAAATACAATGCAGAGTGCTTGACAGTTTGCCACTGAAGTGTATGAAGTCCTCTCAACTAAGCCCATAGCTGGACTGCCCAGAAAGCTGTGATGTTCTGGCAAATACTTTTTTCCTTTATTAGTTCTCCGTTTAAAAACTGGGTTTCAACCAGGACAACATTTACTCAAGCTGGAGTGTATATTTGTGAAGGACGTAAATGAATAATACTGAATTCAGTGAATATTCAATGATGGACATCAACCTTCAACAAATGAAGCCCATTGTCTAGAATAGGCTCAGTCCTTCTGTGATTGCTGAGGGTACTGGAGTAAATATGACAATGTCAGCTGCTTCTTGTACAACAATCATCTCTCCAATTCCACTTGAAAATTCTCCAGGGATTCATTCTGACTTGTATTTTACCAAGATGTGTTGAGGAAAGTGTGACTGAGTTAAGAAACCTCTAATGGGACTGGAAGGGATGAGGTTCTTTCAGAAGGGTCTGACTATTTGGAAACATTTGTTTCCAAAACAATACTGACCCATATTTTGCAATGAGCTCTCATGCTCTCGGGAAGAGGCAAGTGCAATGGTAGTGCCAGGAAGGTCTCTCAGTGCCATAAATCAAGTCTGTATCACTGAAATACTTGTATTGCCATAAATAAATCAATCTGTCTAGAAATAAAGATAACTGTTTCAAAGAATATTGTGATGATGTATTTGGCATCAGTGAACTTAGTTAAGTTGAAGTGCTTAACACTAACTGGAACAAAAACACGCTTTAGAAAGGAACAGCAGAGGCTTTCTATTTCTATTTCACACACTACAGAATCAAATCACATCTGGCCTGATGCTGTGCTCTCCTGAAGACTGGGCTTGCCAAACTACACTTCTGCTTACTAAATAGTGGCTTTATTAGGCTGAGACACTTGCCTGATCTTTCAGTAGATCTAACCAGATCAAACATTAACTGAAAAGGTATCTCATGTGTCCTATACATCATTCTGGAGAAGGATGCAATAAGCATCAGAAATGTTTAACAATATTGGATATATAATAAAGTCCAATGTTCTATGAACCCAAACATTTCTGGTTTTGCACCTGGACAAAATGCTACTACACAGTGCTTATCTTACCTGAAAGGGAGAAAGAAACAAGGGGCAAGTAAATTCTATCCACATCACATCTATTTTATAAGGTATGCATTCATTACAGGATTCTCTCTTAGAACCAGAAAGAACAGACAGCAGGTGAAGCCACTTGCCCTTTATGCCCTGAGCTACAAGGCGTGAGAGCACTCAGTATTGGCATCTTCTCTTAGGTCACAAGCAGTCAGAAGAATTCAATCCTGCCCATGCTGAAATATTAATCAGATAAATTTTTAAGGACAAGCATGTCTCAAAAAGCTGGCTTATCAACCTAAAATTTACTCACATTGTGCATTTAACAGCTGCTTTTAGAAGATAACATAGGCCTCCCTGCTCTATGACACTACTCTCCCTCCCCCATAGTAAGAAAACGGCAGAGAGAAACCCTGATTACCCATGGACACATTTCATGGAATAGTTACACTTAGTTTCAAACTCTGATTCCACTACAGCAGTGACACCAGCTGAAGACCCTAAAATGGATTGCTCAAATGCTTTGAAAGCACAGGCGTGATGTTTTGCCTGTCATCCCTGGAAGCATGAGCACATGCACAAGTTACAGCAGGTTGAACCAGCACATAAATTTACAGCGTATCAGCTGCTCCTGCCATGGCAGTTTGTGTAGCTGTTACTACAGGGTAACACCATTAAAGCGGTGCTGCAAAGCTACTGAGCTCTCTTATGAGCTCCAAGATAGAGAGAGCACAACCCTACCCACAGATTTTATCTAAAACTCCAATACTTGGGGTCAGCTGTTTACATATAGCGCAGGTCTGCACAGGCCAGTAAGCTCTGAAGTAACACAAGGACCCTAATGGTGAACTGGAACTTAAATCTTTCTACTTCACACACCTGTAGTTAGTACTCTGCATTGCTGAGACTGAACCAGAAGCAGTGCTTCCCATCCAGGTGCAACCCTGCACTGATAAAGCACTGAATCATACTGATACAGTGGATTGATATTTAATGTACTTTTTTTTTTTAAGTTATCCTGTTTTCCAGGACATTTGGTTGTCCAGTAGCTCACATGACAAAAGCAGGCATTTCAGAAAGATCTATGTCTAGCTTTAGGAGAAGAGGTGGCTACACTTTCCTCAAACAGGCAGTTCATAAGTCTTTAAACTTCTCTCTCACAAATTCTTTGTTGTGTATTTGTTTGAATTTGATTAGCATAAATTTCAGGTATTTGGGTTTTTTCAGTGGTTTTCTTCACTAAACTAGAACTTCTGTTGCTCCTGATATCATCTAACAAAAGTGTATCTTAATATTCTCTATAGGAGGAAAACCCATGTTTGAGCTCTCTTCCGAGCCCCCTATATTTTTCCAACATACTTTAAAATACATTGGCACAGAGTCAGACACGCTGCTTATCACATCTGTTTCACAAATTCTACCTTCAACCCCCTCAGCGTTCTGTTGTAACCAAAAATGGTATTAACCCTTTTGGCATCATACTGATATTTGTTCAGCTGCTTGTCTGCAATGACCAGAAATTCTTTTTGCAGACCCTGTTTTCTACACCATGGACTCTGCTTACATTCCTTTTTCTTGCATACAACATCCCACTTTGTCTGAACACCCAAACTCTATCAAGTAATTTATGTAACTATGTCTGACTGCTGCACTACTTAACTTTGCACAACTCTCTGCCCTTCTTGAATTCTATGAATATATTATTGATATAAACTGGACAAACACAGTCCACCTGCACTAAAATTATTTATTATAAATATTATAATCAGTAGTTTCTCATGTGAAATATTTATGCTCCTTAAAAGGATGAAACCCCCAAAGTTATTAAACTTTTTAAACTTTTCTCTTACTCTGCAACCACATATAATTCAAAACAAATGAAAGCATATAGTATTAGGTGATATAGTTATCAGAAAACTTCTACCTTGAATTCTGTACACTGCAGTGAACAGTAAAATAAAAAAATTGTCAAGCAGCTCTTCTGTGTCCTGTACTCTCAATAAATTAATTAGTTTTACTACAGTTAGAATGAATATTGTTGTTCAACAGGCCAGAAAGAGTCAGTATGCTTGTACTTCAGGGCATATGGCTAAAGAACAATAAATAAAACAATCATTACAGGAATAAAACCAAAAATGAATCAGTAACAATACCAAAAATATATGTGCAAAAGCATGCAAGAATGTTTATCTTAGAGCTCAAAATCAGTCAAACCAAACACAAGATACATTGTGTATTAAAAACATTGTAGCATTTCTAACTACATATATTTTATCTCTCTATATATGGTAATTACAGTATGGGGTGTGTTCATTCCAATAAGGAGCATTCCCCCTGAAATGTCTGCACTCCAAAATTTTACTTGCAGGACTAACAGAGCACTGTCTAACTCAGATTTATTTATTTACTTATTTATTTTTTATTTTCATTTCTGTTGAAGTACTCCTACTTAAAAATCCTTTGGTACTCACTGCAATCACCAAAGCTGACAAATGTAAATCTGCTGAAGGGATACTCTGCATGCTGACTGAGCTCTTAAATGCCAACAATCAAATCTAACTTAATCTGAACTATGCAAATTTTACTAAGTGTTGGCTGTTTGCCTTTATTCCAGTGATTGAAGATTTAATCACTTACTGACATAACAGTATGTCTCTCCTGAAACTCAATTCTTAGAAGTCTGTAATGCTTGAGTACAACAGCTGCAGTGCTTCATCATGAGCAAGAGTGCATCTCTGCCAGCTGTACTAACTTCACCTGGATGAAATGTTCCTTTATCCAAATAGTTAACTGTCACCCTTACCCCTCCCTCCTTCCTGGGCTAAATTTGACTCACAATTTTCTCTACCTCCTTCCCCCAGCAGCACAGGGGGATGGGGAATGGGGGCTGCAGAGTTGTTTCACATATTCTCACTCCTCTCTTCTCTGACTGCAGTTTTCTTCCCTCCTTCTTAAATATGTTATCCCAGAGGCATTACTACCGCTGTTGATGGGCTTGGCCTTGGCCAGCAGCAGGTCCATCTTGGAGCCAGCTGGCAATCAGACATACAGGAAGGTTCTAGCAGCTTCTCAGAGAAGCCACCCCTGTAGCCAAAACCTTGCCATGCAAACCCCATACATAGTACTACTCGTTAATCATATTTCTGAAAAGACTGATTAATGTAAACTAAAATACCATCAACCTAGCCCTGACATGAAATAAGTGGTAGGCAGACCCTCACACAACTGGCTACCAGAAAACCCTCAGTAACTGAATACCACAAAACTATTAAAACCTTCTGATAGTGTCTTATTATGAGGCAACAGCCATAAACCCAAATTATTCCCATTTAAGTAACTTTCAGACTTAATTCTTAAAAGGTTTACTTTAAAAGGAGAGGGTTTTTTTGAAAGTGAAAAAACTTACACTGAGGTTTATGTTTGCTGTAAGCCACTAACATAATCTCAATTAAATTATTTTAAATGCTAAGGAAACCATAGAAATGGAAGAGTGACCTAGAATTAGAGTTCTTCTAAATACACCTTGTGACAGAGCATCTGTCTAAAGCAGGTGCAGAACAAGTATCTTCAAGTTCTGTCAAACAGATCAATGATATTCCTTCAGAATTGAGAAAGAGCACCATTAATATATACCATGTATAAATGACTTAAGTATTTTTTAATTGAAGACAATAGAACAAGATAAAATATTTCAACAAAACAAAGAAGAAAATAATCTGAAATACAAACTAGTTGGATAAACTTATTTTAATGCAGCTATATTAAATGCAATTCTTCTGTCACATAACAGATTGGCAGAACAGTTGAGGTTGGAAGGAACCTCTGGAGACCATCTAGTCCAACCTCCCCACTTAAAGAAGAGTCAGCTAAAGCAGGTAGTCTATGACAATGTCTAGTATTTTAGTTGGGTTTTTTTCATTTGATTCCGTTTCTGCACAAATGTATCTTAACAAATGTTTAAGCCATTTAATCGAAATCATAGTTAGCCTTAAGCCCAACAAAAAAGGCAAACAAAAGAAAAAGCAGTGGGGTAGTTTTTCTTCAAGGAAATAAATATAATTTATTAATGTGTATGCCCTACAACTGAAGTATCCTGAATTGACATTAATTATATCACCAAGTCTAAAGTTTTACAATAGTTAATTCAGAAAACAAATTCCAAATCTAAAAGTTTGCTTCTGTTCAGTTTAATATCCATGTACATATGCTCTTTTGCTCATTTTATTGCCTCTATCAGCTGGTCTGGGCTCTACATTTTCAGAATGTGAATAACACGCATAAATATGGTATTACTTTCTAAAGCTCAAGGAACAAACAGTAAAGTACTCTGACATTTTAGAATATCACTACTGGCACTCATATTGGCATCGTTTTAAGAATGGGTTAGTGCATACCTCAGAACTATTGTTTCAAGCTCTCCGACAGCTCAAGCGCACAGTATTTTAATACATTGACTTAGTTTTGGTGTTGAATGTTTCCTTGCAACTGCAACTACAGAACTGGTTCTCATCTGAAAACGAAGTTAAGATGACAAATCACAAAACAAGGGTTCCCAAGATCCTTTCTTTTATGTCCCCTGGAATTGCTGCTATTATTCTAAGAAGTCTGACTTTACACAAAATTCTGCTTAAATTGAAGATGGCAAGGAACAGCACGTATTATACAAACCTGCATACAAAGTTAGACTAACAGAACTTTATTGACTCAGGTTTTGAAAATTTATGTCTATTAGCTACCATGTTTAGAAAAAGGTATCGAATATCTATACAAGTTGAATATAAATATTTCAAATCTTACAGTATTAAGCCTTTGAGCTGAACGGATCATCAAAAGCACGTTTAAAGAACGCAGAGAACTTGCACTTCCAATGCACTGAGAAAATCACCATCATCATCCAGTTGGATCAAAGTAAGTCCTCAGTTTTGATCTGTAATCTGTTTAAAATCTGCATATTTTAGTAATAGGATGGAGGCCATCCACATTTAAGACACCCACCGGACTTCATTAAGCTCTTCACTAGAACATGATAACTGAAACAGCAACATCCAAATCCAATTCAGACATCTCACTACATTAATCAAAGGTCCACGTGGACTAAGAAGTTTTCATACAAATGCAGGGCTAGTACAGACACAAAAAAAGCAAAACAACAAAAAGCATGTTGGAGAGTTTTAGAACTAAATGTTAGGTAAAAGAGGGAGCAATGTGGAGGGGACAGAACTCTCAGGACACTGCATACTTAGTAAGTAAACAAGATAAATTCTCCTTACCACACTACCAGGTAAAACTTGCAGATAACACTACAGATTAGCTATGAAACATAATTTTATATGGTTTTAATATATTTTTTGATTAAACTAATAAACATTTGAAACCAATTTATTCCACACTAGTTGGTTTTCTGCAGTGGATTCATTGCTTTTTACCCAAGGGTTTACAGAAGCAAGCATTTATTAGGTCTCTATTTCAGCTGATGGTAGAATACACATATGGTAATCTCCTCAAACTATTGTTTTCCCATGCTACAACTACTGGAATAGTAAAAGCTAGCCATAAAAGAAAACAAAGAGGACTAGAAGCTACTGAACATATTTTTCTTTTCATTGTCAGAGAAGCAATTGTATCCACCTCTCCAAAAAAAGCTTTTGCTTTATTCACATGTGTGTTTAGATGCCCATGCAGCTGCTCACCCCTTAGAGAACAAATTAGCAACCACATCTGAAGAACCCAGGTTAACCTTGTAGAACGCCATTCAGTGTCTCTGCATCTTCAATACTCTTCATTCATCCACGTACCTCTAGTGGTATGTTCTGTTTTTCATGTTGAGATCCTCTAAGAGGTTTTACCAGCAAATAATGTCAGCTTACATGCCCCTCGAGAACAACTGCAGCAAGGACTTAAGGACTAAAAGCCCCTAAAATAATTCTAGCTGTATAGTCACAACAAGCTTGAGTAAGAAATGTGCTTGAATTCCAACCTATGATTTTCCCTAAAGTCAGTAAGTTTGACCAAATCTGAATAGATTGTTAATGTAAATGATATGATATACTTTTGGACAAGAACCAAAAGCACTACTGCTAATTGCTTAGTGAAGACACACCTTATTAGAGCACTTATAGTCTTCCTCAGAAGCAATTTACATTTTGAAGAGTTGAAAAGCCATCTTCCTGAAACCATGCAACAACTTCAGACTAAGCATCCAGTGTCAGGAGACAGATGAAGAAGTTTATACAAGTTCAGAAGTACACTGAGAAATCACAGCTCCAGTTTTTTTTGTCCCTGAGGTCTGTTGGACAATTACTGCTGCAGTTAACTCACAGTCTGTAAAGATTACCAATTAGTAAAATGTTTTGGGGCTGTTAAAGTATAAAGTTGCCACCATCTCTTGCTCGTTTAAAAAAGAAGTAAAAAATTTCTCAGGATGTACTGTTTTGCAAAGCAATAAAAGCACTATTTAACTAGAGACCCCACTTCAAGTCTAGAAAAAGTCTCTGAGAACACCAATATCACAAAACAGAAATATTCCCATTCTCATGTTTCAGATTTGGAAGTATTTGCATTTTATTTCCAGTATCTCTTCTATCCTGGACAATGAAATTTATTTAGCTGTCTCAGCTCCAGGTCCTTTTGAGAGAAAGGTTTAATTCAATCCTTTGAAAAATAATGATGAAATTATGAATAATGAGTTAAAGACACAACTGACACACTTGAACTTGCTCAGGCATCCAAAACAGAAGAACCTGGAAGTACTGATAGCAAAGTTCAGGACAATGAAAAAAAGGATAATTTTTTCTATTTGCAATCAGACCAAAAGGTGAAAATAGGACAATGTAGGCTCAAATTATTTAGATTAAATTACCAGTGCAGCACTGTGCCAATTTATAAATTAGGACTTTACTTCTACTTTATTTTGTATTTTTATAGACATTAGAAGCATTTTCCAAAGTCTCACAGGAAATTGATGGAAAGAACAAAATCTGAACTCTCTCTAACCATCAGACTGCTCTTACTTTTCCAGTGGGCATTCGAACACTTGGACAACTGGAGGAAATAGACCATAATCAGGATTAAAAATCTGTGTTTAAAAATTATTTTGCATAGTTACGGCCCACACTTCGCTGATTAGTTAAAATCCAAGTCAATTAACTTGCATGTATTTATTTTACTCTTGATACAAAGTGCATCAAGAGCAAGGCACAGACCAGGAGAACTTCTCACACAGGTGAGGCTACATCACAGCATTAACAGTGATGGCTGTGGACTGGGAAAACAACCTGAAAATCTCCTACTGAGAGAAAGTAATAGTAAGCCTTGTGCAACCTTAAAGAAAAGCTGACTATTAAAACCTCTAGGGCTCTAGCCCTTTAAAGGATAACAAATTCTCTCTAGAAAAAGCAGAAAAGAATTGCCATCAAAACCACCAAAAGACCTTGAGATATAAAAACACAGGTAACACTATTTATTTTCTGGTTTGAGTTCGGTCAGAAAAATAATTAATTGCTGCGACTGGGGAGTTTCTGCACTGTCCTGTTCTAAAATTAACGTTCAAAAATTTTTAATTATATGTAGCATAAACAGATTTTCATTTCTTCAGGAAAAAAAACTTCGAGAGAAAAATCCCTATATTTCTAACTCTTTGATGACAAAGGCAGAGTTCCAAATGAAAATAATTTCAATCCTATGCCTGCAGAAAAATTGTTCCTCTGCCTGTACTGTTGCTATTCATAGATCTCTAAGCAGCTACTAGTCCAGACCAGATGACTAACAAATTCAAACACTTCTGGCAGAGGCATGTTTATTATTTTCCAATATGACTGCCTGCCAAGTATCCCTGTCCAGGAATTTTTTTTTAAAGAAAGGAACTGTGCGAGCCAAACTATGTCAGGGACTATCTTTCAAGCAATTCTTTCAGAAAGTGGAAGTGCACTATCACGTATGCAGACTTGTATTTGAATATGGTTCAAAAACATTAGAAGACACATCACAGTCAAAACTTTAATATCCAGAGCACAAAATGCTATCCCGTGAGTCTCGTCATTTATCAGTACTCAATAATCAAAATCGTTCTTAACATGTGATAAAAAGAGCATAAACTTTAATAAAATAAGCCAGCTTTAGTTCCCCTCAAAATACAGCCTTTTAACGAGATTGTTTGTTTAGAGACTATATATTCAACAATGTCTGTTTCCAGTCTATTGCTCATTACTGTACAAATGTGCATGCTCCATTATGGCATAAAGGAACATATCTTGTGAGGAATTCTTCACAAGTGCATATCATTATCTTAGCTGATGGCCTTCTGATTAAAACACATAGAGGCAAGAAAAGGAGGATGAATCCCACTTCAAATCCCTCATGACCTTGTACAAAAGTCATTCAATCCCTCAGTCTTGATTCCAAATCTATAATAACCAAATTAATAATTAGTTAAATATTTTAAAGCACAAAATCATTCACTAACCGCATACATGGCATTCAGAGACAAAAGCAGTCACGCAGTCTATGTGTGTGATAAACACTCAAAACCCCCTCTTTGCAATGGAATTAGAAGAAAGATCTTCGCAAATGTCTTTGCAAAGATTCTGCATGTGATTTTCAGCTTTTAATCTGAATATAATACTGAAAGGCCAACTTGAAGGAAATATTCTCTTGTAAGAGTTTAATCCCATTTAAAATAACTCTAATATGTAAATCTAAAAAGTAATAATGAAACAACAGAGATATCACTTAAATGGGCAGTGGTTTGATATGGCAAGTCTTTTGATTTATCTTCCTATTATCAGGTTTTCAGGTCTTGACATATAACATTCTGTTTAGGACCTGAAGTGGGGAGTTGGGGAGACAAAACCTTAAATTATGACTGCATGAAAAATAGCAATCACTTAAAAATTACAGTCATAAAGAACTAAAACCTTAAACTCATACAGAAATCACAAATGAGGCTGTGGGTTCTCCTCATTCTCTCCTACAAATAAGTAACTAACCTTGACAATTATGCATTAAAAAACCCCATAGGAATCCAGTTACTGTTTCTAAATAAAAATACTTGTAGTACAGTTCTTAAAAAAAAAAAAAAAGACAGCCAGAAAGACACTGATTTTATAGGAATCGTGTTTCTTATATACTACTGAAAAATTAAGTCTTGATGTTATGAAACCACATAATCTAGATCATCTACTGACAAACCTCCTTGCACACAACTTATGAATTCTCCCTTGAAATTCTGATAATGTCTCAAGTGTTAAGAAACTGTCTTAAAACAAAGATCTAATACATGATTTCCTACAACAGTGGCAAGTTACCAAAAAAATCTTTATGTGACATTTTTGACACGTTAATCCTGTTATTGTACCTGCCACTATTCAACAGCTAGGGATCAAGAACTCTGTTAACAATTACAGAACATTAATATTTGTCTCCCCACTGCAAAAGTTGCAAGCCATTTCTAAATAAATATTAGCCATAATCATCATAATCTACTGCATTTCTTACCCTTTTTTCACCTTTCACTTAATGGAAATTATGAGTTTTAATTTAATCCAAAATTCTTTTTGTTTCACTTTACTTTGGAAAAGATCATTCCCTTTTCACTAACAGTAGAAAACAGGTTCGCTTTTTTTTTTTTTTTAAACACATTTCGTAACTGCTTGAGCAAATTCTAATATAAAACTCTCTTTGGAGTAAAGACTTTTGTGTATGATTGGGCCTATGCAGAAATACAACTAAGCCTCATGAGAGGTAATCTTCAGAAGCCTTTTTAAACCTAAATACTTCAACATGAGATTCTTACCATCTCATGTTGAAGTATTTAGGTTTAAAAAGGCTTCTGAAGAAGCCATGTTGCTGAGAACACAGCTGCAATGGGCAGGGCACGTCTCCAGGATGAAGGACCACCGCCTCCCTAAGATCCTGCTTTATGGTGAACTTGCCACTGACTGCCGCATGAGAGGAGCCCCGAAGAGGAGATACAAGGACTCCCTGAAACAACATCTCAGCCTTGGCCATATTGATCAACATAACTGGTCTACTCTGGCCTCCAATCGGGAAGTCTGGAGACACACCATCTATAACGCTGCTGCTTCCTTTGAGAACACAAGCAGAATCACTCTCAAGGAGAAAAGGCAACACAGAAAGAACTGTGTTCTGCAGAATACACCATCTAAGGAGTCCTTCTGCTGTGCCTTTTGCAATCGGATATGTCTGTCTCGTATTGGCCTCATAAGCCACCAGCGTGCCTGTAGCAAATGTGGATAGAGCCTTCCCAAATCTTCGTTTGCAAAGCCTAGCCGTGACTTCAACATACAGCTTGACAATGAGAGACAATGATGTCTAGTTGCAACTGAGCTTATTTTAAAATGTGACTGAAGTTCCTGAAAGGAAAAGGAGCTTTTGACCTTACTGTGCAACTACAAAAATGGTCAAAGAGCAACAATTTTCACTATATATGTGACCTGTGCTTCATGACTTCAGAGCTAAACTTGAACTAACTGATAAAAGCAGAAACTACCTCAGGCCAGATTTACTTCTGAGTTAGGGATGAGTATACACAGAAGCTATTTGCCAGAAAAACAAACAATTCATGCAGTTGGCACCTTATCCTTAACATGGCTAGCCTCCAGAGTCAACTTGGAGATTTCCTTCTTCTAAATGCTAGCAGCTACTAGAACACAGCTTGATGAAAAAAAGCACTTTTTGCTCCTTGTAAAATATGTAATTTCTCATGGTCATGGATTTTGTTGGTCAACTGAAAACTAATCCAAAACAAAAAAAAACCACAAACAACTCAGGTTAAAAAAAGACTGCTTCCTTACATGCAAGTAACTTGTATTCTTTTCTTTCAATTCCAATCCTACCTTGCAAACAAGAATATAAGACAATATAAAGTTTCTTTATACTATGTACTAATAAGCACATTACATTTAACACTCAAACTAGAGACTGCTTAAAATAGCACTTCGGAAAAAATAATCATTGCAATCAGATGCTGTAAAACAGCTGCTGTATTTGGAATATGTAATCTTTTCTTTCATAAAGTGATTTTTTTTTTAAGTCATTACATCGAACTATATTTAAATCTCACATTTCTTCTAAAATTGAGGACACAAGCGCTACAAGGAGGAAAGAAAAATCATACTTTAAAAAGTAACTGATTAGCATTCAAACAGTAATAACAACTAGGATTTGATTGTTTATTCCTTGGCTGGAACACTGGAAAGAATTTCTGGAGTTGCAGTTAAGGTTCAGTTTACTATGACTATGAAAAGCACAACCTGCCATCCCTTTTACCAGTATTCTAAGTTTCATAGAAAGAAGTAACAAAGTGACACGGAGAGATTTTGACTTGCACCAGTGACATTAGTTAGGAAATCAACACCAAAAAAAGCCCAAACTGCCATCACTTCTATAGAAGTTTACTAGAAGTCATTCCTTTTGTACAGATGACACTAGCATCCTTACTCACAAATTTAATCTTCAAACTGATTTTTAAATAGTATTTTCTCAAACATTTGAATTTTCCCTAACAAACCCACACCAACAAATGAAACTTACACTTGCAAGTATAATCACACGGGACTGCTCTCATACCCAATCACTCTGGTATTGACACAGCCAGATTTAGCAGATAGCTCTCCCTATCACACATTCCTCCTCTACTCCTCTAAAAACTTGAAGAAAATAAAGGACATCAATACAACAGTTGCAAAATTTTCCAAGTATTACTTAAATGTGAAAAAGAAAATAAGTTAATAATTAGAGTCATATTTAATTTTAACATTCAAAATTTTGTTGAAAACTGTACTATAACATTTGCAACTGCTATAATAGGTTCTATTCAGTCAAAAAGACATTCTTGGAATGCACTTAAATATGATTTACAGATATTGAAGAGCTGGGCCTATATTCAGAGTAGTAGAATACATCTAATTATATTACGTCTAGCTACATTAAGGAATTATTAGTATCTGTAACAGATCAGTACACATTTAAACAAATTAAGAAACCATTTTAATATGTTTAGATGGAAAAAATGAGATTCCTTCATGAATGCAGATGGAATGGATTTCTAATTCCCTCTCTGAGCTTTATTTTTTCCTCTTTTTTCTTCATCTTTGTCTGTAATCCTCACATAAACATGCCACCTCTAGTACTAGAAGTACACTGTTCTGATGTACTCAAATAGCACACTTCTGCAAAGCTGTGGTGTGTGCAGTAATTCAGAACACAACCAGTAGAAAATCATCTACCTTTCTTTAGTTACTCATTACAGCATCAATATGCAGCTCACAAAACACTCTGAAGCAGTAAGTTATTTTCAGCTCTAGAACAGCCGAAACCTCAATTATGCTGTGCTAACAATGAACCCAATTACGTGAGGACAACAGACTGAGTCTACCTCCATAAAAAAAAACTAAAAAACACTCCCTAAAAGTCTCTTTAGCTCAGCAAATATATATTATCAGTCCTTCCCCCTTTCTTGCCTCTTCCTAAGCAACTTTCTAGTGTAAAAGCACTAACAAATAACCACACTTGTCCATTTTTGTGCTGAAACACAAGTGAAATAAAATCAGGAGCCTTCAGAAAGCAGTATTGATGCAATGTGATGGTTACTACATCAAATTCTTGGACCAAGAAACTCTTCAATACTGCACACCATAAAACATTTTAAATCATTAACTATAGTAGAAAAAAAAAATGCAAGCTACTGGTTTTGGAAGCTCATCAAGTTATCTGATGTACAGAGATTCAATTGTATGATTAAGCTTTAAGTTTCAACTGATGGTTGCAGCAAAGCAGCTCTAAAAACAGCCAAGTTTTGTATACTCAGTTTCAAACAGTGCATGTGCTTCTCCTGACTCTTGTATACCAAATTATGTATCTTCAGACAACAAAGCACTACACTGCAATCTTAGTCACCAGGTTTTCTCCTAAACCAATTTCTTACTGAACTTTCTCTGCCCAACTCCACTCTGATCTACTGTTATTTTTCCATCACCATTTTATCTCCACAACTTCACTGCCAAATGCATAAGCTTCAGCCTCTCATCATTAAATATTTTGCTATCAAAATATCAAGTCCCTGGTCATCAGGGTACTAGAAGTAAAAAATGCAGCCCTCATCCCTTAAAAACTAGAATTCAAACATTCAGTGAAATTAAATGGTGTACTATGAGTCAGATGGCTACAGAAGCCAAATTATTAGTAAACTTAAAACGCTACATTGCTAGTGGTTTCCATAAGAGAATGACATTTTGAAAAAGCCAAAGACTAACTTGGAAAGAACAAGATGTTGCTAAGGTTTTCTTTCAACAAATCAAGCTTACACAAAACAAGTAAGATTTTTATGAACGTAACTGAAGAACATGACAAACAAACAGGTTACAGGAAGCCCATTTGCGCTAAAGAGATGATCAGTTGAAGAAAAGACCTGTTTTTCATGGGTTTTGTTCTGTTTTTTAAACCTGCCACATATGCACGAAACATTATACAGGCCCACCTATCTTTCTCCGCCAGGAAAAGACGCATCTTCTTGTGCACGCATCACTGCAGGGTCAGGCTTGAAGTCTAGTTGTTTTAATTTCTTTCTACCGAAACACTGGGAAGATGAACACCAGATATTTATTTGTTTTATTTACTTTTTCACATTCCTTAACCTAAAAATAATATAAATTTTCATCAAAGTTGGCAATACAAAGGGTGTTCACAAACTATACGGTGCTCATGAAAATGTTCTAGTTCTCCACTGTGTTCTACACCTTTTGGACTGTTCTCAGTCAGCGGATTTTGTTTTCTTTCTCTCTTCTCCCACTGCACAGAGCAATAAACCTCATGTAACACCTCGTCTACTTCCAACCACAAGTCTGGAGATAAGAAATTCCAGGGGATGAATCAGCCCCATGAGCCAAAGCAGGTGAAACCAAGAGGGAGCAGCCTCAGATAACTGGTCCCTGTTATTGCAACTCCAACATCAATATTTTCTGCAGTCCTGGCTCTCAGCACTCTCCTCCGTCCAACCCTTACCCCTCCCCAGCTCACCTCATATGCTCTGCATATTCCTTTCCATTCCCAGTCTTCTTTCAACACATCCTACCCTCCTCCTGTTTTTCCATTCAGGAAATCACTCCTACAAAATTCCACTTCAAAATAATGACTAACAATATTGCCATGCCATCTGTTTTCATAACATATCACTCTTTCTACACCTTTCAATGCTCTGTTTATACAGAACATAATTTTTCTGAGTGAGAACTATCTACTATTATCTGCACACTGCCTAAAACAACTGGTTTCTGTTCTTAAGCCTTTCATCTTTAATACAGCAGTGGTTAAAAATGGCTATTTATTTCCTTGATTAGGTTTCCAACTGCTGGCATAGGAACACAGTCACCAAAACCTGACATGCTGGTACAGTCCATAAATGCTTAGCAGCACTTTGTTCTGTTCTTCCCATCTATCCAAAGGTGGGGGGTTGTGTTGATGGAGGGATCTTTTATGGTTTAGGGTTTTTTGCTTGTTTTGTTGTGGGTTTTTTTAATGCATCAGTCTACAACCAGGAATCTATACTGTAAAGATATTAAATTCATCTCTGCATGGGAATTGCAGATTTACAAATATACAAGTATTGATGTGCACAATGCACATGTTCCTTAGGAACAAACAAAAACAGAATAAAGAATGACCTGAATTATCATGGCAAGTTAAATTACTTTATGTACAACATACACCACTCTTCTGAAGTAAGGAAAAAATGGAACAATTTAAACTGTATTTCTGATACAGAACATCTTTTTAGTCATACAACAGCTTATATTCAGTTATTTTACATAATTCTTATGTTTTCTGTCAGGTAAAACCATCAAAAACCAGAAAATACAGATTGTTACTTTTACAGTCATACCATACCTGAAGTATCTACATAGAAGTTTTATAAATTCTAGAAAACAAACATTGTTGTAATCAGAAATGAGATGAGGTGTGTATACTTTCACCTCAGAGGATGGTATGCTACAAAAGGAAGGGGTACCAACAAAACACACTGGAGATCTCTAAGACAGATTTGACTGTTATACAGCAGGGAGAGAAATGAAACTTAAGTGAGAAGAAACAGCCTTGTCATAATGGAACATGGAGCCAGTCATTTGTTGTGTACTCTAGAGGTCAATACTAAGGACAATGTTGTTCAACATCTTCACTAAAGAACTGGACATTAAACTGGTACACCCTCAGCAAGTTTGCAGATGATAAAATTTGAGGAATGTCTTATACACCAGAAGGTTGTGCTGACATTCAGCAGGAACTTGACAGGCTGAAGAAATGGTGAGGGAGAAATCTCATGAAGCCCTACGGGAGAAACACAAAGTCCTCACCTGGGCAGCAGTTACTCTGTACATCACTATGGGCTGAAGGCAGACTGTCTGAAATGCAACTTTGCAGGAAAGGACCCAGCGGTCCTGAATGAATGCAAGCCAGCAACATTCCTCAGCCACAAAGAAGGCCAAGAGTGTCCTGAGTGGCATTAGGAAGAATAACACCGGCAGGTCAAGGGTCGGGACCCTTCTCTACTCAGCACTGGTGAGATGTATCTGGAGTGCTAACTTCAGGTCTGGGTTTCCCAGTACCAGACATGGGCATACTGGAGACAGGCCATGAAGACAATTAAGGCTTGGACCATACAAGCCTTACAAGGAAAGGCTGAGTAAGCCAGGATTTTGTAGCCTCAAGAAGAGAAGGACTAGGGGTGGGAAGGATCTTAGCAATGTGTATAAATACCAGATAGGAAGCACTAGAGAAGAGTGAGTCTGACTCTCCTCAGTGGTACCCAATGAATGGACAAGAGACAACGAACACAAATTGAAATACAAGAAACTTAAAAGAAGTTTGGTGATTTTATTTATTTGTTTGGGGGTTTTTGTTGCTGTTGGGTTTTTTTGTTTTGTTTTCCCTGTCGTTTGTTTTAGTTTACTGTGAGGATGGTCAAACACTGGAAATTACAAAGACAGACTGTGGCACTTCCATCCTTGGAGCTGGTCTAGGCGGCCCCACTTTGAGAAGAGTGCTTGGACTAACTAGACAATTTCTAGCTGTCCCTTCCAACATCAACATTAATCAACATTGAGTGAAAACACATTTCTATTGTAGGAAATAGATAAAAAGCTAATCCACAGCAGAACTGGGTTGTTTTTACTGCTACTATTTAGGTCTAACAGTAAAGATGGCTTAGTCTTAGTTCCACAAAGCTAATCTGAACAGCTCAAAAATTAAAATATTTGACACAAAGTATTTACAAAAATAGATTAATTTTATGCCAACATAAGAAACTGTCTGTAATCTCTTCTAATTTCCTACAGACAGCAAAATAGATTTCACTGCTTACAAATGTGAACATCACAAACCCATCTGCTTAATGGTTAATGGATAAAGACATACAAAAACACGAAGAATGATTCATCTGCAATGGAAGCACTTTGTAACATTTTAGCTAGGTTGAATACATAGCTTGAAAAAAGAAAATACAAAAGTTTCATATCAAGAACTCCAGAAAATAGCCTCCTCATCTGGATAATAAATATAGTAGGGGTGGCAGCAATAAAAATTTGTTCATTACTGATCTGAAGGCAGTACCTGCAAAAGTGAGGGCTGAATCAGTTTCCAATTCCCACTGCTTAATAAGATCTATACTACGCAGAAACCCACCTAGGTAGTTTCAAACGCAAAATGAAAGACTCATTATACATCTCATTATACAAAACTTGGAAAACTCGTGTTGTAAACCTCCCTTGAGGAGTAATGTCAGGTATTAAGGATTAGGTGCAACATTCCAGAGCCCCTTCAATATTCACACTGAGTACCACATGTTGATATTGCATCTAAAATAGAACATGCAGCTTTCCTGTAGTAAACACTGGTTTAGTCAGAAATAGCATGGAGGCACAACTTGAATGTAAATAAGCAGGTATGCTCCTACATTTTCTGTAATTTTTAGGAAAAGAACATGTCACTGAGGGACAAACACAACTTAGCAATGGTTTCCGTAGTCAATATTTTTTCTTTTCTTCTCCTTTCCAAATCTAAATCAGTTTTCACTAACACCACAAAACCTTCCAGTAATTTTTACAGCTATAGGATAATCAACTTAAAGACAGCTACTTGGCAACATTTCCACACCATTTGGATGGAACTGTGTTTACCTGGACAAACAAATAGGCTGTACAGAGCACCTGGATACTCACTGATCATAGAATCAACTGGGTTGGAAAAGACCTCCAAGATCATCAAGTCCAACCCTTAATCCAACACTGCTGTGGTTCCTACATCATGGCACTAAGTGCCACATCCAGTCTCATCTTAAAAACCTCCAGGGATGATGAATCCACCACCGCCCTGGACAGCCCATTTCAATGTCTGATTACTCTCTCTGTAAAAATTTTTTTCCTAATATCCAACCTAAACCTCCCCTGGCACAGTTTAAGATCATGCCCTCTTGTCCTACAGCTGGTTGCCTGGGAGAAGAGACCGACACCCACCTGGCTACAACCTCCTTTCAGGTAGCTGTAGAGAGTGATGAGGTCTCCCCTGAGCCACCTCTTCTCCAGGCTAAACAACCCCAACTCCCTCAGCCTCTCCTCATAGGACTTGTGCTCGAGTCCCTTCAACAGCCTCACTGCTCATCTCTGGACCTGCTCCAGCACCTCAATATCCTTCCTGAACTGAGGGGCCCAGAACTGGACACAGGACTCCAGGTGTGGCCTCACCAGCGCTGAGTACAGGGGAAGAATCACTTCCCTGATCCTGCTGGCCACACCGTTCCTGATCCAGCCCAGGATGCCATTAACCCTCTTGGCCACCTGGGCACACTGCTGGCTCATGTTCAGCTTCCTGTCACTCCAAACTCCCAGGTCCCTTTCTGCCTGGCTGCTCTCCAGCCACTCTGTCCTCAGCCTGTAGTGCTGCAGGGGGTTGTTGTGGCCAAAGTGCAGGACCCAACACTTGGCCTTGTTGAACCTCATCCTGTTGGAATCAGACCATCTCTCCAGCTTGTCCAGCTCCCTCTACAGAGCCCTCCTGCCTTCTAGCAGATCAACACTCCCCCCCAACTTGGTGTCATCTGCAAATTTGCTAATGGTACACTCGAACCCCTCATCCAGATCATCAATAAAGATATTAAACAGAACTGGGCCCAACACTGATCCCCGGGGCACACCACTAGTGACCGGTTGCCAACTTGCAAGAGTAATCTCAGTAATCAGAGAATGGTTGAGGACAGAAGGGACCTCTGGAGGTCACCTGGACCAAAATCCCTGCCCAAGTAGGGCCACCTACAGCTGGTTACGCAGGACCACATCCAGACTTTTTTGAATGTCTCCAAGGACGATGGCTCCATAGCCTGAGAAGGCACGCACATATACACCAAGGTAACAGAACATGAACTCAAACGTGCAGTCAACATGACAGACTGCATATATATGAGTCACAGAAGAAGTTATCTGAAATGGCCATTCTGATCACAGAAAGACAGGAACATACAGACATCAAATGGTTCCCTAAAAAGCCATATGCTCAGCCCAGCCAGCAAGTGTGAAGATTTATTTAAACGCCCTGCCAAAAGCCCCACAAAGTTCTATATACCTAATAACTTCTCTGTAATAAAAAGCAGCTCTTGAAAGAAAAGAACCTCAACAGACATGCATGAATGAACCCTATGCAAGCAGTGACATTTCAGACAGTCCCTCTATCTAGTACAAACTCTTCTGGTATTTGTTTAGGTTCTTGTATATTTTGGGCTCTGTTCTCAGTCTTAACTGCATCCCTGACAGAAAAATACTGCCTGTTTGCAAGTTCCTATATTTGATTATTCCACTGCATTCTTAAAAATTATTCGTTTCCCCAGAATACATATAGGTATTGTGAATAACAGTGCAATTACAGCCTAACTATACGTATTTCATGGCAAGTCTTTGCAACCAGTCCCTGGACCTTGTTAATCAAGCCTAGGCCTTAATATTGTAATTGCTACCACAACTATAGCTTTGGTCAACATACAAAAGAACATTATTTTACTGTTTACATTAATTTATTACTGGGCAAGGTAGTAGCACAGAAATAACACTGCTTGTAGACAGTAGTTTCTTCATTGTACTATCAGTTCTGCCACTTATTTGATGTAGGACCCTAAGTAAATTCATTCTTTTCCTTACACACATATACCTTGCTGTCTGTCAAGGACATATTCTTGAAATGTGAGATAACAATTTAATATGGTGAACCAAATTTCCTGATAGAATAAATGTGATATAGAGGAGACATACATAGGAACTTAAAAAACATATATAATTGTAACACAGAAGACAGTGATCATGACATGGCAGACAGAGAGGAAGAAGCAAAGAAGGAAGTTCAGCAGTTGTTACCTCAACATCCAGTGATTACAGATGAGGTTGAGATGTTGGCTTTGCAACAGCTGGAGATACAGAGTACTTAATTAAAGACGAAAACAAAAATTTTGACTGCCAGTTGTCCTGAGATTTTGATCAGCAGATCTCCTGTAACATGAGGCTGAATCTCCAGTGACCCTGTCCAATCATTATAAAATATTTTAGCTGCTTCATCTGTGAGACAGAACATAAACTATAAATCTTTTAGTATCAGTGTTCATACTGCCTCTTTCCAAATGGTTATATGCTCATTGTCATCATCATCCTTCTCAGAGTCCACTGCACACAGAGGTCAATCAAGACAACCAAGGGTAAAGGACAAAACCAGGACAATGACAACAGTTAGCAAAACACGGTATTATTAAGCGATCAATACTGGAACTCTGAAACAAGAAACTGAGAAGAAATGGATAGCATGGTATTACTACACCTGTTTCCTTCTTTCAGATATTTATCTTGTCTACTCAGACTGCAAAAATTACTAAGCAGGAGCTGTTTCTCACTGAGTGTTTACACATCGTCTAGTCCTGCCAACCTCAGTTGTGATATGCATGTGCTACTCTGGTAAAAATAAGAGAGACAACTATTTTCAGACTAGTGTTCTATTTTGAGGAGTGTTCATTTTACATGCTGAAAAAGAAGATATTTCAACAAGCAGCCAAAAAGCACCCTTAAGAAGTGTGTAACAGAACTGGAAGTTGTGGTTGAGATAGATAAGCTCCTAGTCTACTTCCAGGGCCACTGATCATAAAAGTCAATCCCAGATTCAATTCAGATGCAGCTACTTTGAGAAACACTTTGAAGTCAGCAGCTGATCGAGTTTTAAGCACATAGGGTCAGTTATGCATGTATTTTTTTTACTGAATTACAAAAGCACAAATATATTCATGATGTGACCGAAAGGTACTCTACAGTAGCAAGCAGAATATTGGTTATGAACCCAATATCTGGATTCTACCTAGAACAACGATTTTGTCACAGTATTTTAAGGTTTATTTAAGAAACAGAATTTTAGCAAGTTGTATATATAGGAGTATGAAATTGGCTACTTAAGTTTCATGTCAGCAGAGCAGAATCTCAGTTCATTAAGGCAGCCTCCCTTTGCTCAAACAAGTCAGCAGGCAATCTATACAAAGTATAGAACAAATGCCTCTAAAAAAAACCAAAACCCAAACCAGAAGATTCTCAGAAAAAAAAACAATCAAACACAAAAATCCCACAAAAAAGAAAGAAACAAACAAAACGCCACTAAAAAACCAACACAACAACCAAACCAAAAACCTAGAAAACACATCCTTTTAAGAACCAGGTAAGAACAAGCTAAGTATCTCAAATCACATCGCTGACAGAACTCAAACATTAAAACCAATCTCAGAATAAACATATTATTTCAAATTCCTCAAACCCACTGGAGCCCTGTTCACATCTCACAGAAGCTATAAACCTCTGAAGTGAAAAAAATAGACATGAGACAATTTTTCGGTTCTTCAGAAGTATGAGAAGCCTGTCAGTGCAAGATGCAGAAATGGTACGATGGAAGTGAAGCTACACTGTACAACACAAAAAAATCTTCTAGGCCATGCTGCAGCCCACAGAATAACTCCCTTAGCAAGAGTTGTATGCTGGTATATTTTGGGAAAGGGTGTGAAAAGGGAAAGCAGAGGCATAAGCCTCACCATAATGGCTATATTCTATTTTGCATCCTCTCACAGTGAAGCCACAGAAGAAACTGAAAGAGTACTAGCAAGTAGTACACACTTCTGGGGAATGGGATATGGGAAGTAGCAGCAACTGGAATGATGTTTGGCTGTGAACATTGGGATAACGAACTAAGGAGGCTGCAGGAATGACCATTGTGGGGCACAGTGTCTGAAACAGTAGCAAAAATGGGGAGAGAAAAAAGTTAATCATGAGCTCAGTGAGATCTTGCAATGAGCTAGTCCTTCTCAAATGAGCAACAGAGGACAGAAAGACAGACACTGGGATCGGACTAGATATAGAGCCTAGTCAGGTCTGTGAAGGGGGAAAAGGGAGAGGGAAGAACAGAAGAAAGAACATAAGCAGGCCCCTTCACTGAGTCATACCAGAGCTACTGCTGCTGGAAGGGAGCCAGATCTGAGCTGGAGCATTTGCCTCTGCTTTTTTTTTCCCCTGCTCTCAGAAAACCAAGGTGAAGTCACCAAACTTAAATGTCTACATGAAATACATTCAGATTTTACTGACTGTAAGCCCCTACTCCATATTACATTTAGCCTCAGAAAAACTCCTAATCAAAAGCATGCAAGAGTAACTTAAAAACATCCTCTTCTTTGGCTGAGTTTTTGTGCTGCCCTGAAATAAGATTCTTTCTTGGATCAGTGATTTCGTAATGTAAAATACAAAACCTTTCCAAACAAGACAAATACATAAAGTTGAGGACAGCAGAGCTCTATCACTCCTCAACCTACACATTGCTTTTTCCTAAGTAAATTGCTAATCTACTGTCTCCAAAGGCCCTCCTGTCAACTGAACACACATTTCTCAGCCTAACACTCTTCAAAAGCAATTTTAACATGTGCACCTATTTCTATAAAATTTATCACATATCAGCCTTAAATCAAATTCAAATAAAAATTATCTTTCTTTTAATATTTCAACTGTTTGACAATACTCATTATCACACATCAACAAGTATCTCATATGTGGTTTATGGGCACTCAGTCTTGTTAAGCAAAGGAATAATTTAGCAACCTCAGCTTCTTGTTAATGTCTCTCCTAAAATGACATCTAGTCTCACCCTGATTTTTTTATGGATGGATTTACAGCTTGTTTCTGTCTTCCTGCAGTTGAATAAGCACCTGACAGAAACACCCAACTGAGCATTCATATATATTCTAAAGTGGTCAGTGAAATCTTGAGGACAGACTCCAAGAGCTTGAAATGGTCACAAGCTAGCAAGAAAGAAATCAAAGCTTTGATACCTCCATACACCACAGGACATCTCATAGTAAACAAATCTTCATAGTACAAGCTAAATGGAAACAACATGGGATAGTGCTCTCCTTCTGAGGTCATCTAAATTTAATATAAAATTAGAAGGAGGTTTAGGGTGACTTATAAAGCTTGATTAACAAACTGGGAATTAAATTCCATATACTTTTTTCAGAGGAATAAAAATAATACAGCCGTGGCATCCAGTCACTAATGGGGTTCCCCAGGACTCCATCCTTAGCCCAGTTCTCTTCAACAGTTTCATTATGGACTTGGAGGCAGGACTTGAGGGAACACTAAGTAAGTTTGTAACTACACCAACTCCCTAAAGGGCATAGAGGCCCTGAAGAGAGATCTCAACAAATCAGAGGATTGGGCAATCACCAACTATATGAAGTTTAACAAAGGAAAGTGCTGGATTCTGCACCTGGGATGGGGCAACCCTGGTCGCTGGAGCACAGCGCTGTGGAAAGGGACCTGGGGGTCCTGGACAATGGCCAGTTGGATATGAGTCAGCAGTGCCCTGGCAGCCAGGAGAGCCAGCTGTGTCCTGGGCAGCATCTGGCAAAGCATCGCCAGCTGGTCAAGGGAGGGGATTGTCCCACTCTGCTCTGCACTGGTGTGGCCTCGAGGACTGTGTGCAGTTTTGGTCACTGCAATATAAGAAAGAAATTAAGCTGTTGGAGAGTGTCCAAAGGAGGGCCACAGGGAGTGGCTGAAGTCACTTGGCCTGTTCAACCTGGAGAAGAGGAAACTGAGGGGAGACCTCATCGCAGTCGACAACATCCTCACAAGGGAGGAGCAGGTACCAATCTCTTCACCCTCATGACCAGTAACAGGACTTGAGGAAACGGTGTGAAGCTGAGTTGGGGGAGGTTTTAGGTTAGATATCAGGAACAGGTTTTTCACCCAGAGGGTGGCTGAGCACTGGAAGAGGCTCTGCAGGGAAGAGGTCATGGCATCAACCCTGACAGAGTTCAAGAAGCATTTGGACAATATTCTCAGGTACATGGTGTGACTTTTGGGGTTTCCTGTGCAGGGCCAGGAGTTGAACTCGATGATCCTGAAGGGTCCATTCCAACTCAGCATATTCTATGATGAAGACCTATGGAATAATCTCACCCAAACAAAACTATTGACATACAAGACTTTTATGATTACAGGTATGTCTTACCTTAAATATATCTGTTTTGAAGCTATAAATTAAGGTACTTATGTGGTTGCAAGAATCTCAACAAGACTAAGATTAGGAACAAGAATGACAATTCAAGAATTGCCAATTCAACAAACAACATACGTTAACAGAAAAATAAATTTGCGTTAGGCCTTGCTGTGTTTCAAAGGGTTTTTTCTATTTTTACAAAAAGCACTTACAAAAATTGCTAGCTAGTAGACAATACTGCCTGAGAAGATAATGAAACTTTGTTTCATAGTTGAGCATTACCCAGTGAATTAAAACCTATTGTTTTTAAATATAAGCTGCAATATTATGAGGCTCCTTTGGAGATACAAATAGTACCGTATCAAATAATATTGACGATTCTACACAATAAAGCATGAATTCAACACTGGTTTCATTGTATTACCATCATGGCAGTGTTGCAGCACTTCTGAAATTACACTTTTGTCCAAGTCACTATGTCAACAGATATGCCAGTCTGCTTAAAGCACCAAACAGCTAAAATGGAATGAAACAGCTCAACCAGCTAAGATACACTCAAACATAAATTCCAGTAATGCTTCACTTCACTTTTTGCTATTGTAATCAGAATTTTACTGTTTTTATTTCACAGAATAACATAATATAGTAAGTGGATCTTTGGGTTTAAACAAAATTTTGATTCCTCGCCTTTCAAGCTCTTATTACGTAAAGATGTAGGACATCAAGAGATGATTCGCAGTCTTGCCAAATATAACGAGATTTCTTCCTCAAAAGACATAAAGAAGTTGTTAAATGTTATTGCCAACACAGTCTGTTCTAAGAGTTGATCCTTCCATTATTTTTAACTGAAAGTCTGTTTTTTATCTCCCCCAATCACAAACCCCTTGAATTTTATACTAGTAAACTTTTAGAAATTAATTGTTGGGTTCTGGATTACATAAAAGCCCTCAAAGGTCAGAACACCGGCAACCCTTGTCACTCATATACCTCACGAAGCGCAGTACCTCCAGAAGATGGGACGGGAAGCACAGGTGGGTGCCTTCAGGACCACTGTCCATAGCTGACAGTAGACACAAGGATACAGGGTTGCCAGACGTTTGACTTTCTGAACATCTGCACAAGCCACTGCCACATAGCAATCAAACCCCCTTCACTCAGCAGGTGAAATCTGGAGTCCGTTCTGAACCTGACTCCCAATTAACTACACAGCTTGGGCACACAGCTATAAACACACTAAGATTCGTGCAGGGCTAATCATGCCAGAGGTGGAGCAGCCTATACAGGCATAATGGGTTGCTGCCATGGAGGCAGCAAGGCAACTGAGCACCTTTCCCGCAGTCAATATACACACGTTAAACCCAATGGGAAAGGGTTATCCCTACCCAGACCAAACCAAGTGGAGACAAGCATTGCACTGCCTCTGTAAGCCAAAGAATACAGACACCCTACTGTCTCGGACAGTATACTAGAAGTTGTTTTTACTAGTTCTTTTCCTCGAAGAAAATGACAATGTAGGTGTAAATGATTATACTTCATTTCACTTTGTATTTCAACTCTCAAGAAATAACCTGAGAATCACTGCCAGAGTACTTCTGACCATGTCTGCCTAGGTTCAACACCTTTGAAGAGATAGAATTACATTTGCCTCCTTGAAAAAAACCCAAACAACAGTGCAGCGATGCAAACATTACTAAAGGTACAGAACAGGAAAAAAAAGCCATTACACAAAGTTTAAAAAGGAAATAAATAGAAGATAGACAAGTCACACCGCCTTTGCAGACACTAATGAATTGTCTTCTCTAACAAGACAAATTAGAAACACCTCTATTATGCAAATTAATATTAAAGTTTATGGTTAGGGAAGCCAGGGATTTCCTACTGTATTCCTAATAGCTGGACAACTAAACTACTTCACTGTTTACTTTATGATGCCACATTCATGATATGGTATAGCCTAAACATTTTCTTAAAACAAAATAAGCCTTAATGAGTTAACCACACGCATGCAGAGAAATCCTGCTACCTGCCAACAACCTCAGGCTCTGCATTTTTTAATAATGAAATAGTTACTCGTGTCATTACATAAATATTATTACATAATATCTCCTTTGTATGCAGAATTAGAGCTACAATAACATAGGTCCCACTATTTCAATACTCTATCTATTAATCCCACTCATCCATTTAATAATTCGGAGCTGTAGTTGCATCAGAGCACAACAGCTTTAATGTCTCACATTCCTCTGTGCCTAAACAGAGAACAGAGAGGTAATTCTGAATTAAAAAAAAACAAAACAAAACAAGCCATCAAGAAATACAACAAAAAGGTCTGCTCTACTGTAATAACTGAGTGAAGGGAGACACCTCTGCTGCGCCTTTTTTATTACGTGCTTTTTGTCTTGCCTAACATTTAATGTATATACCAATACACAATTTTCAACAGGCAAGTCAAAAAATATGCAGAAATTCCTGAATTCCCAAGGTCAGCATTACACAACATTAAGTGTAAAGGGATCACAAGCAACAATGCTTAATATGCCTAATATCTCAAAGAACATGTTAGGGTTTTTTTCCCACTTAATATTTAACGTATGGGTAAACTACAATACGTATCAAATTAATTTTCTTAAGTATTAAATTTCAGAATTTTTTTCTGAAAACGTTTTTGTATTGGCCAGAAACACATTTGAGACGTGGGACGACCCATAAGGCCACGGAGAAGAGGCAGCGAAGAAGCGGCATGTGACACTCGGGAGTCCCGGGGGGCAACATGTGGCCGGCGCTCAGGACGCCCCTTCCTGCAGTGCCGCACCGGTGCCCCGGCCGTGCGCGATCCGCGCCGCCACACGAGCTCCACTTCCCAAGTGCCGCGCAAGTCCCACTTGTGGCCGCGCTCCGTGGTTCCCCCTCGCCCGCTCGCTCTCCCGCGGTAACACCTCCCGGGCAGGGCAGGAGAGCGGCGTGCGGGCCCCGGGGGCGAGGGCGGCACCGACCGCCCCGGTGTTTGCACAGCTGCTCCGCTCTCCCGGGGCAGCCCCGCACAAAGCCCCGGCGGACCCGCAGCCCCCGCCGCCACCGGGCGGGCGCGGCGCGACACCCGGGCAGGTCCCCCGCGGGGACACCCGGGGCAGGTCCCCCCTGCTCCCAGCTCCCCCCGGCAGGTGAGACGCCGCAGAGGCGGCGGGCGCGGAGGGGGGGGCGCGACCCAGCCACAAAGAGCGGGAGCCGCCGCTGCCTCCGCCGCGGGGTGGGCGGCGGCGCGACCGGCGCCGGCACGACCCGCGGCGCTGCAGCGGGGGGACGTCCCCGCCCGTCGGTGGCGGCGGCGGGGGGGGTCACCCCTTACCTGCAGGGGTGGCGCCGAAGACTCTCACGACAGGCACCCGCCTGGCCGGGGCCTCTCGGAAGCTGGACTGGCAGGGGTCCAGGCCGGGCAGCGGGCTGCCCATGTAGTAGTCGGCAGTCACGATCCGCACTGAGAACATGTTTGTTCGCCGCCGCCGAGGCACCGCCACAGCACCGAGCGAGCGAGCGAGCGCGGAGCGAGCGCGGAGCCCGCACGGCTCCCCCCGCCCGCCGCCGCCGCCGCAGCGAGCGCGCGCGCGCGCGCGCAGCCCCCCCGCGCCTGCCGCTCCTCGCCTGCCCGCCTGCCGGAGCGCGCGCACGCCCCGCGGGAGCGCGCACAGCCCCGCACGCGCCTTCTCTGTCCGTGCCTCTGCTCCCCCCACCCCCCCACCCGTCCCTTAGTGCCGCCGCTACCGCTCCGGGCGCGTGCGCGGCGGCGCGCCCCGCGCGCGCTCCTACAGCCCGTGCAGCCGCGCGCGCCTCAGGGGCAGCGCGCGCTTGTCCCCCCCGGACGCCCCGGCGGCGGCGGCGCCCCGGCCCCGGGCGGCAGCTGCTGTTGCCATGATGATGTCGTCACGGACGCAACCATTGCGGGAACTCAATGGGGGGGCGGGGTGGATGGGCCGTGTGTTGTGGCGGCTGGCGCAACGAGCGAGGGAGGTGTCACTCACTCCCCGATACAGACACACGCCCCCCCCCCTCAGCCTTTCGTGTGGGCTCGGCGGGCGGGGCGCGAGCGTGCGTGGGAGCAGGGGGGAAAATCTTTCCAATGCTACCCCCTCCCTTCCCCCCGTGGCAGAATAGGGAGGGAGGGCGGACCTCGGTAATTCGGCGATCGGCCGCGCGGGCTGGGGGCGAGGCTGCGGAATCCCGAGCCGCGGATGGCGCGTCGGGGCGGGGGAGGCAGCGCTGCCGGGACACGACGGGGTTAAGCTGGGTCGGCCGCCATTTTGGATGGCGGCGAGGTGAGTCTCCGCACGCCGCAGGGGCCAACAACACTCACACAAAAAAAATCAACCTAAAAGATGGGGGGGGAGGAGAGAAACGCGGTCACCTCCCGGGACTGCGGAGGGGTCGGGGGTGGCGGGAGTGGAACGGAGCAGCAGCGCTCCCGCGGCCGCCCGCGCCCGCTCGGGCTGTGACTGTCCCCGCGCGCGGCTCGCGGGGGGCGGGGCCGGCGCCATGGAGGGGCGGTGGCGATTGGTGGCGGGGCCGAGCGCGCGGGGGGGGGCGGGGCCGGGCCGGGCGCGCTGCGGCGGAGCGGGGGGGGGCGGGGCCGCGGCCCCCCTGCTCCTGCGGGCTGGTCGGCCCCGCGGCAGCCGCAGCCCTCGGAGTGCTCCGTGGTCTGTACTGGAGCTTGTTTTGGGTTTTGCTGCGCTCTCGTGCATGTTTTTATTTAGAGTGATAGCAAAACCCTTGAGTTTAGGTTTAAGATTCCTTTTGCAGTCTCTTTGTTTCAGGGCTGAGGATTCGGGGAAAAAAAAAATCAATCCACAGCAAATATCCAAAGAGTTGGCAGGGTGGAAGATGAGCCTGCTAAAAGGCCAAATACTCTCACGCTCCCTCAGAATGGTGCTGTTACATGTGCGTGCAGGAGTGGATAATATGAGGCAAATGTACAGATCTATAAAACCTGACACAAGTCCAATATGTAGAACACATGTTTCACATTTTGGTTACATATGTTTTGGGTTTAGATTTGAACAAAAGACAGGTCAGCCAGTTGCTACCCTTCATTTTTTCATTGTAATGAACAGGAAGCTTGCCTGTCTACTCAAGAGTAACTGGTTTCCTACTCTTTCTTTGTAAGCTGTTTATTTTCTCTAGCTCACATCTGTTTTCATCTTTAAACTCATTTTATGCTAACAGAAGAAAAATCCAACTACCAAGTCATTAAGAAATCTTGAGTCACAGAAGTCATTGGTTGAAATAGGGCTGAAATACAAAGTATTTTCATTGTATCTAAAGAATAGCTGAGTTACAACTTTAATTTTTGACAGTTGTTTGCATTTGCAAAGCTAATATTTAGAGAACCTTTGCAACTGCAAGAATACTCTTATGAATACTTAGATTTCACAAAAGCTAATAAATCACTAGAAGCTTACTGGTGAAGCTTGTTAACAAACACCATCTCCAACTATTGTTATTTGAATACATTTTGTACTGCTGCTTCACTAATACATTTCCCTAATTTTCCATAGGACTCGGTAGGGGCAATAACAGTTCTTGTGTTTCTCCATTCTGTGCTCTGTTTTCTTTCTGTTCATGTGATCATCTTGACTTCTTGAGCATTGTGTCCTCCCACCACTGTGTAATTCACTGACGCCTTAATACCTTTGAACAGTGGCACTTTTGCTCTGGTGCCTCTTCCTGCATGAGCTGAAGATACATCAGCAGTCCACTTATGTGCTAGGGGATACCAATATGCTACTGTCTGTCGTCATACACATAGGCAGCAGAACATGATGTGTATCAGCCCCTCAGCTGGGTTGATGTATAAACAAAGACATTTAAGCTACTGGTGGATTCTGGCTTCTCCTAAATGACTGCGGTGTGTGAGGTGTAGGCACAAGTTCATACCTGGTAGTCCTGCTGAAGAGAAAGCAATTGCCCACAACAGAATAACGTAGAAAGATTAACTAACTTTTTAGGAGCATAAAGCAGGATTCACTAAAGCACGTCATTCAGAGTCTTCTATTTAATTACAAAAATTTTTATGTTGTTTATTAAATCAGAGAGAACCATGCTTTGAATTAGGAAGAGCTTGTGCAAATAGAAGGCAGCAGAACTGAGATGAGAACAGTCACTACCTATCTTAGAGCCAGTTTGTTGTTCATATGAGGTATGAATTGATTTCTGAAAGTATTGAGTGTTACTCTCAGAAAAAAAATGGTGTGACTTTCCTTTTTGATGTAAATAGCTTAATCCAAGTGGTAGTTTTATAGCCATGCAGACATTTTTGTGGAACTCACATGCTTTCTGAGCTGTGCTTTTTCAGTTTCCCTTCATTTCTTACAGCTCACTTCTGCTTTCATAGTCATCTTGCAGTCAAGTCAATAAATTCGTCTGCAGGGTCACACCATGGTAAGACTGTATTTTCAGAAAAGGTTTGAGTCAGCACTGTCACGGGAGGTCCCCTGCCTTCCTCCTCATGTCAGTGCAAGCATTTGAATAGCTGCACAAGAGACTTGATTTGGAAACTGAGCCAGGTAAAAGTGATCCCACTAAAAACTGTGAGTTAATTTTAACTTAGATCAAGTCCTCCTCAGTCTGCCTCATTATGTTTGGGTGTGGAAGCCTGTGCTTGCACGGAGAAGGAGGCAGTGCAGGGGCTGAGTTGGATCAGCAGGAATAAAAAGAGAACACTTCTTCCAGAAGTCTTGGCTTGTGGTAGCTGAAGTTGCTGAAGTCTGCAAATCAGTTTAACCCTTACGGTAGATGAGACACACAAAGCCTGTTTCTGTATTTCCTGCATATCAACTTGTGTGTCAGTGTTTGTCTTTAGCAGTTGTTTTACGTGTTGCTCATGCACATGTGCATATAGATGTATGATATGTAAATTTTCTTGTAGTTTACACTCTTATTACCTGAAAATACTGCCATTCTACAATATCAATAATTGCAAAAGGAAACATCCCGGTTAGAGAGCACTACCACCCATTTTCCCTGGTAACTCCAAACACTGTATGTTCTCTCTCTGAGGTTTCATCCAGTTTTCTGTTATAAAGCAAGTCACCCCCTTTCTCTGTTCATCCAGTTGCTAAGCAGCAGCTTTTCTCCCCATTAGCCAGCCATGTATTTGCATGAAAATAATCAAGCTTGAATATATAACTGGTTTTAATCATGCACAGCTAAACAGCTGTACAATCAAAATTTGCGTATTAATAGTATTAGTTATAACCATAACTGATGACTGTCTTTTAAGTTAGAATTTCTCTATAGAGTAAAATCAATATAGGTTTGCCTTTTTTTAAACAAAAGGCACGACCATTTCTGTTTTTCCTTAATGCTTACTGTGTAGCTACTTAAAAAAATTGGTCACAAAATGGTATCACAGTTCACAGAAAAATTATAAATGCAAATATGAGCAGACACAGAATCATCTAGTGACTAAAGATGATGGGGGCCAAGGGAAGAGCCACATTTTTCAAATATCTAATTACAGTAGCAGAGTGCAACAGAATTTGGTGATAAAAGTTTAGACTATGAGACAAAGGTAAAATTTCTAAAAGTACATCTTACTTTCAAAAGCAACTAAAGAATCTGTGTTTCAGTTCTTATTGATTTCAAGGATGTTCAGTATTTCTGAAATCTATGATCTGAAATCTTGGAGTGCTCTCTCAGTATGAGGGTGCCCTGGATTTATCCAAACTATATTTCAGAATGAGGGCTGAGGGTGACACATATTTTCAGGTGTTGATTTTTCAGATGACAGAAACACGATGTTTTTCTGTGCCCAGGGAGAAAACCTGGGCACACAGACCAGGAGTAATATATGAACCATCCAGTTGGTATCCTAACCTAAACAGTCAGATTGTCTTCATTACACAGGAAGTTTATTTCCCAATATGCCCACAGACTAAGTGAATGAAAAAAGTCTAAATCTTCAGACTGAAATATTTGGTACTATGCTGTGTAGTTGTGGACTGCCAAACCTGTATGTACTTTGCCACGTATGACAATCCATAGTCTCATGTTAGATGTTCCTCAGATGTGACTCAGTGCAAGAAGTCATCCTCTTAGTCCGCAAAAGTGCTTAAGGTCCTAATTAATGAGGTTTATTTATTTATTTTCATTCTCAATTAATAGATATAGGCTAGGCAATAGGTTCTGAAGTGTAGTGCATTCAGGTTCTGTCAGAACCAGGGCAGTCACACGTTTAATCAACAGCGTTACACCAACAGTGTCTTGTCACTAGAAACGTGATGGCAAAACTAACCTAATTCTCAATTATGAAAATATAAGAAGTATCAAAGCAGTCTTTTGGCTGAGACTTAATAAACCTATCAGAGCAAGAATGGTGTCATGATTGGAAAAAAACAAATGTCTTTGAAGGAGAGCCCATGGAAGTGTTATGTGCATTGTGTGGGACATATGAAACAAATTGTAACATAGGGTGTGCAGAGGCATAGAAGTAAAAAAAAGAAATATATCTTTGGTGTAGTAACATTAGATTTGTTCGGATAACTGTGTAATTTTTTTAATAAAATAATTTATTGACAAAGGAAATTTAAGTCAATTTCACAGAATCACTGAACCATCATGGTTGGAAGAGACCTTCAAGATCAGCTAGTCCAACCATCATCCTAGCACTACCACAGTCAAATTTAATCTTTACTTCATAAAATGATTCAATATAGTACCCTATGAGAAATGAAGGAGGATGCATAACATAAGAAAATTGCTGATGGGAAATTATGGTGGATTGTGTTGAAAGAAGGACTATAAAACTGGAAGTTGGCTACAGGTAGAGTCTGCTCATTTAATGTCCTTAGTGCAATGCTAGTTAGCATATAAATAAAAGTTACTAGTAACCTTAAGCTTGAAGCAGAACAGCATTTTATACAAGATCCATAACTTTGGAGTTAAGGAAGAATAAGTAAGCCTAAGAACAGTGTCGATGTAGAATGATGAGATATAAAGTGGACATTAACTTGCCATGAAAGAAGGTTTCTAGCCAATAGAGGAATTAATTTATTCTCAGTGAAAATAGCAGGGCAGAGCATTCAGCAAGTTTTAATATGGAGATTGATGAGATTATGAAAAGGATTTTGTGATGTTTGCTGGTAATCACATCTGACTGCACCTGATTATTAAATCTTCTAGCAGGATTGCATGTAGATCCCTGAACATTTCAATAGTGGGTTCCTCTAATCAATGCAGACAATTTAGCCATTAGGATAAATGAGTTTTCATCATCATGGTACAAACCACATTGTATACCATAGATATTGCACAGGTTTCGGTTTCAGAAAATCTTGACTGTAGTGCAAAATGCAACCCTTTTACAACATGCATTGTGGCCTCATGTATGTTCATATCTGTAAATGTATACAGATTCACATACATAATGTTTATATGAAAATGCAAATCACCTTTGAACATTTTTGTTTCCTGGGTTGTATTTGCATTTAGCAACTTATATTTCAAACAGAAGCTTTGATTGAAAGTTACTCAATTTTTGGTGTTTTTTTGTTGTTTGGTTTTTTTTTTTTTAAATAATGATTTTTTTCCCAACATTTTCAGGTCTTGCTGTTGCCTTGTATAAGAAAAACTTGTCACTGAATGTATATACAGGAAAATGCATAAGTATTCAAGAAAATTGGATAAACTGAAATGTAAAAATTAATAAATAATTAAATGTATAACATTGTAGAACTATGCCATTTTTAAAAAAAATTGAGAAAGTGTATTTAACTGAGAAGCAACATATGTAACCTGTAAGAAAATGGACAGTAAGCACTTAATTGTAAAGATGAGATTCCAGATCTGCTCTTTGCTGACAGAATTCTACATGTCAAGAAGGGATTGAGGTTCCCTTCCATGCTTGGAAAATTACCTACTATCAAGAGTAAAATATTTATATAAGGAATTCAGTTTAGTGTAAGAACACACACATTGTTAGGGAACAGTTGACAGTATAATAATGAGTGATGTTTAGGGATTGTATGTATGAAAATGAGAATTCCGTAGATGAAATTTGATGAGAATGAATTAAGTCTTAGATAATTGAGTAGTGCTAAAGTAGTTTTTTTGAGTGCCATTGCTGAATCAGCATAATTTAAAAGCCTGCTGTCTAGTGCTTTAGACTAATGACTATAGAAGTTGGGTATGGACTTAACAGAAGAAACAGTGTGTAATGACATATAATAACATTTCAACATTAATACTGTTTGTGGGATTGGTATGTTCAACGGTGTTACTGGCAAGTAGTGGAGTATACAAGGAAAAGAGACTGAGCATTTGAATAGCTTTTTTAAAAAAATTAAAGTAATTGGTTTATTTTAACAAGAAAACTGCCAGTCCCTACCAAACTCTGAAATGTCTACTCTATACAGTGCAGCTCAGGTACATGGTTTTAAGAATTGTTTTTCAACAGGCAAGTAAAACATAATTTTTCATATTCTAGTTCTGATAAATAGCCAAAGCATTTAGTTGAAACTCTCCATTGGGAAATATGTCTGGTGTGAAGAGAGTTAGTCCGAATGGTTCAAATAATAAGTAATTAGAAAGATGTCATAATGGAAAATTTTCAAGTACTATAACTGCCAAAAGCCCTATCAGTCTTCTATAACTTATGTAGCAAAATATACATGAGTATGTGGTTACTGTTTGAATTTTTGTTGTTTTAAAATGGGAAATGTGTTTCTGTGAATGAATCACGGAAATGGGGCTGGATGGTAAGTAGTGAAAGCCATTTAATTTTAGATGCTATGTTTTTTTCTGCCATGTAGTCCGACTTATGGGAGGCATTCCTCATTCATGCATCAGACAAAGTGAAAGAAGCCTCAGTGCAATATGTAGATCACAAACAGCCATCTGTTATCCAAAAGGAAAGAAGAGTGTTGCTATAAGAGTAAACTTAAAATGTTTTAAGATTAGCTTAGAGATGGCAGAGCTCCATTAAATATTTTGTCCATCTCTGTTGGTATTGGTCCCTGTCATATATGAATGTATACATTATACTGCAGTTTCAGATACCTGCTATATTTTTTTCTATTAGGACAATTACCTCTAGTTTAGAACTCACTATAGGCTTTCTCTATTGTCTAAATTAGGTTACTAGTTATGTGTGTGTATATATATATATATATATAACCTTTTATCATCTCAGATAATTATTTTTCCTTCTTGATGTTTGTTCCTTTGCAATAATTTTCCAGATCAACCTGACTTAAAAAAAAATTTTGAACTTCTTATTTGCTTAGCTTAAGCAAGTAAGTTAACACTTGTTTAGGTTTGTAGCATTTGCTTTTTATTCTTTCCAGCTCCCAAAGAATTTCTGCTATTTTTATGTGAATTCCATCAAATTTGCATAGATATTTCTTGTGATATGCCTACAACTCATTGGTGAATTCCAGACATGGTTGTAAGGAGCGTGTATGAAGAATTTATGTTTTATGTCCAGGCATCCATATGACCTCCATTCGTAGGACAGAATTAATTACTTGGGAGTATTAATGTTTGGTCCACCAAGAAGCTTGAAGGAAGAGAAACTGTTACCTTCCTGCTCCAGGATACAGTGCTTACATATGCAAGTAGAATCTAAATTAGTCTCTTTGTTGGTACTCTGTTACAAATCTATTTGTAGTTTCTGCTTGCTTGTTATCCTTAGATCCTTTACAAATATGATGCCTTTGGGGTATTTCCGTCCTACTGAATATATTCCAGAATCTGTTCCAGAATATTTCTTAGACTTTTCTATTGCAGTAACTTGCTTTCTCTTGTGGTCAGTTTGATTTTACTGTTTTCTGACTGCATTTTAGCCTCACTAATTTACTTTGAGGTATCTCAGTGCTCTCAAAGATGTCCACATTGTAGCCTCTCGGGAATTAATGAAGCTGTCAAATAAAACAAGGCCTCACAACAGTTCCTGTGGCACCACATGAATAGATAGATTGCTACTTGTCCTCTATCCTGGGATTTTTTTATTTTCTGTCAGTTTTCACAGTTTCATCCTGAGCCCTGCATTATTCACTGTTTTTCTTAAGCTTCAGAATTTTTACCCAGTCCTTGTGTCGTTGGACCTCCTGTTCTGCATTGTAATCTATCCCGTACATTTGGAGTGGTTTTTGAGGTTTCGTGAGAGAACCATATGCTTTCCAAAAATCGAGTTATGTAATATCTAAAAGTTTCCTTTGGATTGTGTATTTTGTTTTGACTTTTGGGGAAAGTGGTGGTGTTCATTTTATTGTAAGCTAAGTATTGTCTAGTATTCTTTTGTCCTTTAAGGCTCACATTTTCATGCTTGCTTGGACTGAAATTAAGTTCAATGTAATTTCAGGGGTAGTGCTCTTATCTAGATGTTTAAACAACTAATTTTATGGCTACTGAAACCTGGTTTCAAAAATGTTCACTTATTGAGCACTTTCTGATAATGTTCTTTTTTCCCAGTGCTCACATTGAAGGGATGATGTTATTATGTTGTTGTTGTTGTTATTATTATTATTATTATTTTGAGACTATGTTATTACTATTATAATCTACCAATTCTTGTAGTATCTGCTAAAATATGACACTGAAAATGTGGACCCCATCAGCACACAGATCTACCTCAACAATTTTGGAGTCTTGCAAACAAAATTAATTTTCATACCAATATATTGATCATTTTATGTCTCAAAGCATGAGATAGCTACCACTGGAGATGCAAACTTGGGAAGAAAACAAATTCATAGATTAGCATTAGATCTGCTAATCTAATGTGATGTGTTAACTGAAGTTAGGGAAGATTGGAAGGTAAGGTACCATGATTCTGTTTCCAGTTTTTTCAGAGGAAAATCCTCTGTGCTGCTTATGGACACCTGGTCAAGTACAGAAATTGGGTATGTTCTCTCTGGAAGCTGTGCAGTTGAGCAACTGAGACTGGATTCTGTTATAATATGATGCGAGTTTCCTCCTGTGTCTTCAGTAATCTTGCATCTGCTTTACTTAGAAAATCAGTGATGCTTGTTTTCGTTCAAAAGCAGAAACTTGGTGACTTGGCAGTGAAATGAAACAACGCTGTCCTCAAAATCTGTGATTAAGTACTATACCATATTCCAGCCTCCTCACCCATGGCACCTCCACCTTCCTTTTCCTGTGCTACTCTTTAAGCTATTTTGTGGAGACAGTATTTTGTGCTGTTTTTCTGAGGACAAGACTGAGGCTTTTGCCCTATTTAATTTTTAAACTGTAATAATTAAGTAGTGTGTTCGCATTAGGATGATGCTTTTTAAAAAAAAAGTAATTGTCATGTGAAAGTACTAATGCAAAGGGAAAAATAAGAAATGATTATGCTGTAAAAATAACTTTGAAAGAGTCTCACATTGTTCAGAGAAGGAAGAGAACCTTCCAAGAAGGGATCACATTCTCACAGTCAGCTTTAAACACATTCTTTATCTTTAAAAGGAAACAGAAGATAGTCAGTAAATCAAATGTAGTTGTGGCCTTGTCTGCAATACTGTAGCATTCTGAAATGAAGTGTTAGGACTGGGCATTTGAAACAAGAATTGTCAGTGCCACAGTCTCTTGTGCTTTGAGAAAAGTGGGTTTGTCTTTCATTAAATAATACCTTTTCTGCACCCCCTGATTTTTTTCTTGATTGTTGTCTAAAGATAGCAGTTATGGTGGCTATTCTGGGTAAATCTTTAGGTACACATTAAAAATGAGACTGCATTTTTGTGCTGTAATGAATAAGCTTTCAAAAGCATTGTAAGATTTTCTAATATGTGTTCGTTTGAAGAGGAAATTGGATTTCTTATGAAGAATCTCCCCCTTTTCTTAGTTGCTATTGGAGAAAAAAAATATATGTTTTAAGACCATGTTTTAGCTGCAACCTGTTTTGTAATCAAACTTTCAATACCAGTAATCTGAGTTTCTCTCTCTTGTACCAGCACAAGATTACTAGTCAGTTCCCTAATTTCTTCTTTTTCTGACTGGCACAGAATTGCTTTTTGCCTGGAGTAGTTCAGAAATTACTTTTTTTAAACAAAGGAAATCAGCAGCATCCATGTTTTTCAAGCTTATTTTGAGTAGCTCTTATCTTTTATCACACTTTGAAAGTATTAGCATTTTTTAAATTAAATAGTTCTGTTTAGAAGTAAATTTCACTCAGATAAAGTGAAAATACAGAAGTAGTTGCCAAAGGAATGAAGTGCATTACCTGAAAACATATATTTTATTTCTCATGTTCTGACAGAAAAGGAGATGAATGAGCATGTTAGAGACACAACTTTTCAGTAAATATTGTATTGTTGTTAGCATAATTTATTTCTGTGTCCCTAAGAAACTCAAAACTTTTTAAGCTTATTTTAATTTAATAATTTATAAAATGATAACACTGCTACTTCAAAGGTTTAAAAATTCCAAGTTATTTGGTATGAACGACGGTAGAATTCGTAATTTCCTCCTTGGTTCCTTTGTAATCTTCCCTACCTTATATTGCATTTATACTGAGAAATAAAAAATGGCTATAGAGACCACTGCGTCCCCCTGCTTCCAGATGCTGTCCCTGAGCAGCATGGGAGTGCTGCTTCAGGTGGCAGTTGTTGTTTTGGTCCCAAGCTGCCCCACAACACACTGGCAGCTTAATGGCCAGGGTGATGAGCAACCTGGTGTTCAGGTTTGTTCCTTGGTACCATTTTACTAAATGGTATAGGCAGAGCAGCGGTGTCTCAGATGAGGTTTTTAAAATGTGCCAATTTGCCAAATTCAGAACAAGACTTTAGGGGTATTCAGTTCCACTGATTTCTTTCTTTTCCCAGTGCTTCAAATAGAACCACAGAATGGTTTGGAAGGGACCTATAGCATCATCTAGTTTGAAGCCCCCTGCCATGGACAGGGACACCTTCCTCTAGATCAAGTTGCTCACAACCACGTCCAGCCTGGCCTTGAAACACATTACTTACTTTTCATAACTTTCAAATAAATGAGTAATAAGGGCCCCTGCTTAAGAGTCCTTAGTCCTGCACTCTGTACCATGTATGCAAGCTGTATAAGGCCTAGGAAGTTAAAGGTTCCTTACTCTTTTTGGCCTCTAAGTTTTCCAATCCTCAGCACTGCTTGGCAGAATTCTGAACTGAAGGTAAGAGATGCTTTACATGCAACCACCTGCTGATGGGGGCACTCTCCTAGGAATGTGCCAGGTCTGTGAGACAGGAGAGGCTGGTTTGGTGTCCTTCAAGCAAAGGAAAACCTAGAATCCGATTTACTGTTGCCTGATTCAGCTACTGTTTAATAATGCAGTGTCCTAACTACTCTGCAGCTACATGAAAGTATGCAACAAAAGTATGTGTCCCAAAGGAGGGGGAGATGTCCTTAACCCCTGCCAAGACTTAGTTCTAGAAAAGCTCTTAGGCAGCAGGTGCAAATTTGTGCCTGACCTAAATTTTGCCAAGGAAAGAGACAGACTGAACAGCAGTAAATGTCCTTCCATAACCTGCTGTCTGGGCTGTCATAAATATGTCTCTGGTTCAAGCTCTTAAGAAGGCAGGAGTTGTGGTACATTTCTGTTGCCAGATACTGCTGTTGAGGGAGTAAACTCTCTAGTTCATACATTCACCCATCTTTTTCAATCAGGTGGTGTGATACGCAGTGAGAATAGCCGTGTTCTGTGCACTGTTCATGTGGGGCATAAATGGCTACACGAAGGACAAAGTTCTGAAGAATTAGGTCAGTAGGTTTTATATCTAATTAGGCCTCTAATCCTACAAACCACTTACAGTTTTGCATTATTATATGTTCATTGTGTCTTAAATGGAACTACTCATTTGAGTGAAGTTATGGGTGTAATTGCATGCAGGATTATATCTGAGCAATCACATTTTAGCTTATTATTTGTCCTGTAGCATTGTTGCAAATCAGATATATCTGATGTTATCCCTTGCCCAGTCAGGGTAACGAGGTGAAGGGGTATCTGAAACTGAATGTGTTTCTGTGTAATGGCTTGCACTCCATTATCATGCCTGTCCAAACCTGGCACTTATAGAAAGGCACGTCAGAGAGAGCATTTTAACTTTTAAGAGAGACATAAGGCATAGATTTTCAATGCGGAAGGTCACGAGGCTGCAGTTTCACTGGGTAATGTGCTGCATTTGCATAGACGGATATTCAGACAGTTAATGGTAGTGCAGAATGCTTTAATGATTTTCATTTGCATCAAGCTGTTCTCACCTCTTAGGAACATAATGGATAAATAAAAGAGGCCTTTTGTTTGCTCTTCATGAAAGTTACCAGTGATTAAGTGGTGCTGAGGGAACAGACTCGTGCTCTCATTTGAAAAAAAACCCAACACCAACAACAAAACTGCCCATCAAAGCTGACTTCAAAGTGACCTACTTCATTTTGATTTCAAATGGCACTTGAGTAATTTATTTTAATGTTATGCAGATTTCCTAATTCAAAACACAGAATTGGTCACTCTTAACTGAAAATACAAAAACACTTATTACATCAGACATGAAATACTAATAATTTGTTCGGATACTCTTTATAGTATTGAATTACAAACAAAGCTATATACACTTAGAACAGCTTTTCTTCCAAATGGATTCAGCAGTCACTTTTTTTATTAAAAATTATGTCCAGAATAGTTGTAGGTAATTTGATACTTTTTGCACTATGCTATGGTGTTTCATAAGAAAATTCATGCCAGAGGCTTGCTAGAGAAAATCTTGTCATGATTCCATGCTAGATTCTCCCTGTGGAAGACTTTTCCAAGCCTCCTGGAATATGGTACAGGCTCATAAAGGTATACAGACTTCCACACTATGTCTTGGACCCTTGCAGTTCAGTATCAGCTTCCTGGACTTCTCTTTCATGTGTCAGCTCAAAAACCCCTTCTTGAAAAGGGCTCAAAAGAAGTTATCTTAGTCTCTGGCTTTGTTACATTTTTAGGCATTTTCTGAATGATTTCATGTGCAGTTCAGCCTCTTTCAGTGTAATCCTAAAAAAAAAAATAGATCTGGGTGGCTTTTTGAGAATAAAACTCTGTTCCTAAATACCTTTCTGTCAGAATGGTCATGTGTAAATTTTTGTTCCTAATTTGTAGGCACACACGTCACGATTTCATTGCCTCGATTTACACATTGACACCTTGGTGCCAGTATTTTTGTATTATATTTTTCTAAATGTGTTTCAATTTTATGTGTCACACTGAGAAGCACAGCCAATACAGTCCATATTTCAAATACCCAAATTTCAGTAGTCTCCCCTTCGGGCACAAGAGTGCAATGTTTCTGAGAACTGCTAGGATGAACAAGCTTTCAAATACTTGGGTCTTTTGTTTTCAGTTAATGACTTCCAGTTCTTTCAGTTTCTAACCTCCTGCCTTCCAGATAGTGATCTTTAGCACTTCTTGTGGCTTTCAACTTCTCTCTCTCAAGCCTGTCATTTAAATCAAGATACAGAACTTGACTTCATGTATTTGAAATATTCTCCATTTTCACAGAATCAGTAGGATATTTGGGGAACACAGAATATGCAAATGCAGACCTGCTGAATACATAATTTTTATGGCCCTTCTGTTTTGTATTGGCTTTGTTATTTGTCCAGTGTTTGACTGGGGGCTAATTAAATTACTGAATTTACAATGAGAATATATTAGTCCATCCTTCTCTTCACTGATTTTCATTCTTTACCCCTCCAGTTAATTTTCTTTAAATCTGCCTTTGTGTTCCCAGTGTGGCATGAAAGGACTAGTCAACAGCCTGAATACAAGGGCAGTTGAGGGTAATTTCCGTCTGCAATCAATCTCCCCAGTACAGGAGGAGTGCTGGATATCCTTACATGTACAATAAAGACGGGAGAATTCAGTGACCACTGCCTGACCAGCATAACAATTCCTTAGCAATCTGTGGCAGGTTGGGACAGCAAGGATTTAGGATTACATCTAAGAAGAGGTCTGTGCATACAAGGATATAACTATCTCGAGTTAGGAATAAAAGACCTGTTTGTACGTATGTGTAATTTCACTGTATGGTAAGATGCAAAGTATCCTCACACGTGGAAACAAGATCCATTACTGACATTGTATTTCAGTACATGTAGATAAAAATGTATTTTACATGTAGTATCAGTGTAGATTTTTTATATTTTGTATGGTTACAGCCTCACAGTGGCCTTGATCATCTTAATCTTGGTTTTTAGTCATGCGCTTACTTGCAAAACATGGAAATATAACTTACTAAGTATCTTTGATTAAGGAGATATTCCAGAAACGAATCCTAGAAGTGAAGGTGAAGCATTGTAGCTGATTGCGACAGAATTACAGAAACTCCTTGCTGTACTGGGAAAACTTTGTTCAAAACCAAGAATGTTCTTATGGTTTTAATTGAGTGGCAGAAAATTACTTCTGTGTGGTCATCCCTGCTAAGAGATTCTTTTAAACCAACATTTTCCATTTTTCCTTGTTTAATTCTTTTTTGGCTAGTAGTTGCCTCCATGAATTGGATTTATAAATTATGAATCTGAGGAGGATAAAATGTTTTCTGGAGAATTTGATCCAGATGTATATTACTTTTTCAATAAAAATCTTTTTAGCATTTAGGGTGAAGAAGGTTTTTTGGGGATTTGGGGGTTTGGTTTTGGTTGTTTGGTGGGTTTTCTTTTTTTTCGGTGTGTTTTGTTTTGGTTTTTTTTTTTTTAAATATCTCAGTTAACTTAGAAGCAGCCAAATTCTTGCTGTGTAAAACTACAGGAAAGTCTATAGTGTTTCAGCAGGGATTCATGTGGCCCTTGGGTTTTTGGACTGTATCATGTTCCAAGCTCCTAAAATAAGACTGTTTGGAAAGCTACCGGCATCCCATCTCTTTGTCTGGAAAAGTTATAAAATGGAACAGGCAGGCTTTTCACTGAGCTGCTGAGAATGCAGTTCTGGCTATGCAATCAGGACTAAATAAGGAGCAAGATCTGCACTAAAAATAGAAACGGAGGCTGATCCAACTGCAGCGTGAGTTATAATCCTCACACAGCAAAGGGCTGGTAGGTTCAGCTGAGGACACTCAGTTCCAGAGAATCAAACAAACTTTACCCTGCTCCTAAAAATCTGTCATACTCTAGCTGCTCTAACCAGATTTTTACTAGTCAGCAGAACTATTAATCATGCCTGCAAATTATTTAACATGTTTTTTCAGATGTAGATTTTTTTATTATTATTTTATTAGAGAGAGGATTATATTTGCCACATAGTAAGAGGGAAATGTGGCTTGGGTTTATGTAACTGTGTTTGAAGAACATGGAAGAAAATGACACAGAGAGATATACTGCACTTTTCTCTCAGCTGGATGAATACATTCTTATCACTGCTTTGTGTGTTAAGCTGATGTGTCCACTGACATGATGTGACTCCAGTTGGGCAGGATGAGCTGATTTGAGTATCTGGGCAGGCCTGGGCTCTTCTCACAGACTGTGCAGTTCACAGCATGTGCTTTGAAGGAAGTTACTCTGCTTGTTTCAAGAACAAAGTACAGAACTGTGTAGGTCATTCCTGCACCCTCCCCTCCTCTTTGTTGGTAAAATAGTTCAGAACAAATTTACCTTTTTTGTGTATTTCTTTTCGACTAACACATACCTCATAAACTTAAGCCAAAACTTTCCCAGGGAGTTCAAATATATCCTTTGATACAGACTAGATTGCTATTGCTTTTTTATTGTTAGAAACATTTGGCTATTAAATATTTGGATTACATGAGCACAGCCAGCTACAGCTATATTCCACTTGCTTTCTTTGCCTGTTCCTGTATCTCCCCAGGCAGTGATACACATGAGCAATCTTTCTGTTACTTAGTATTAAAAGGCAGAGATTCTGTAACGGACTTTGATAATTCATCATAGAATTTCAATTTCTCTAAATATGATTACATACAAAAATTTTAAAAAATAGTAGATGCCAAATCAGTCATCTACTAACTAAATGTTTAAAAATATTTTAATGAAAATTTAGTTTTCAGTGAGTTGCAGAATTTGTTACTGAAAATGCACACTGTTTGTCTATCTCTTGCCTGTTAATCACAGGAGTTGCTCAGTCAAATTGGAAGACAGTCGGTGGAGGAGAAACATCTGGGTTGTTGAATGCATGGGAAATCTTACATAGCAGTGGGAGTACGTGGAAGAAGACCAAAAGACAGAGATCATCAAATGTGCACAGGCCAATAACAAGGCAAATAAAATAGACAGTGTCAGTGAGTCACAAATCAATTGGCTTGGTTGCATTTTCCTTCCTCGGCTCCTTCCGCACCGTAATACGAACTACAATATTCCCTGTTTCCAGACTCCTATCCCAGCACCGCTGTCTCCTCTCTTCCATGTCCCATACTGAGTGCAAAGCTTAGCAGAAGCTGTGAGCAGCTGCCTCACAGAAAGGCAAGCTGATCAACACCATCTTGTTGCTGGGGAGGCAACAACCTCATTCTCCAGCTGAGTTCAGAGGCCTTTTTCTTGTTTTGTTGTTATATTCTCATTATTTATGCTTGTATTTGAAGATCTATATTTTCTGGTGGAAAAAAGATGGAGTGTGTGCAGCCCAAGAAGCATAAAGAAGGGAAGTTGGTTGATAATTGCTGTGAGTGCTTTACGGTTTTGGTCACATTCAGAACTTACACAGATTAATTGTCTAATTTTTCGATGTAAGCTAAGTCTATAAGACTGTGTAGGGTTTTGCATTAGTTTAACACACTAGTTTTTGTGTACCATTAGCTATTTGAAAGAAATAATTTGGTGTAATAAAAGCAACATAAGCCTGCAGTGCAGGTGCAGTAATTTTAGTGAATTTATTAAAAGTAAATTTATTAAATACTTCTATCAGCTTAATGATTAAACTTAAAAAATGACACCCAATCCAACAAAGAGTTGTTAAAATTATATATGGAAAGACAAAAATCCTTTTAATAGCATATTTTAGGTAACTGAAGGTTGCACAAAGAGGAAGTGGCATTACTTGAGCTCAAAGGTTCAGCCCAGCTACAGTCTTACATGAACGCCATATCAATTTACAATGAGTCTAATTCTAGATTAGAAAACAGTGGTGGTGAACTATGCAGTATAACTGAAATATTAAGGGATAACTCCAAAACTAAATATAAACAGGTATGAAATTCTACCTTAGCTCCCCCTTCACTATTAATTCTGAATGTAATAAAAACATGGAATACTTTTGTGGGTCCTTACACGTGCAGAATGAATGAATTCAATTAAGAATTTTTTCTTAAAGAGGGTGTTTGTTTTTTTTGGAGCCCTTTCGAAGTAGAAGGGGAGGTCACAGCTGTTCTTTTCATTCACATGTAGTCTAGTAAAACAAACAACATATGCATAGGGCACAAGAGTTTAGCACTCAGAACATAGGGATTTATATATGATTTTGAAAACTGTAAATAACAAATTACGCTTAACCTTTATCCTACTGCCCCTCAACCTGGTTTGTTAGTACAGATCTGTGTTGGAATTGAGGTTTTCATATGTTACATTGTTCAGAAAAATAAAAATTCTCTCACAAAATGCAAGATAGCAGGGTCTACATTTACATTCTCAGCCTTAATTCCAATTGTCATAAGTCTTATAGATTTACATAATTACTGCATTTGCATAATCACTTAAGACCTTGATCTGTGCTCCAATGAAAACAGACCTGAAACCTTTTTGAAAATCACACTTAACCACATGTTGTACTGTGAGGATATAAGATTGACCTCAGATATGGGCATATTTCCATTCCCTTAAAGCATGTAGGGTACCTGAGTGAGTTTGGTGGGTTAATACAGTAGCATCTTAATGGTCACAAGCAGTCTGAGGGTGGTCCTTGCTGCCATAATGTATCTGGAATGGATAAGGCTTGGAGAGGAGGATTATACCATGCTTACTTCTGGTCCAAAGGACTTTTGATTCCCTTGCAGTGTAGACACAACTATGGTGGTCTCATTTACTCCCAGAGGTGGCGCTTTCAAATAGTGAGGATTAAAAAAACAAACCTCAAGTGCGTCACTCAGTTTCTTACAAGTCAAGTGGGAAGAAAAGCTGAATATTTCACAAATACAAATCAATTCATTCCTCTGTTTTTTTTAATTTTTCCTGTTGGAGACAGTGAACTACAGAAACCCATCAATTTGCACATGATCACAAGGAAATTTGCTTTTGAATCAGGCAGTGAATTTCCCTTTGACTTCCGCAAACCACAGAACCTTACCTCTCATTTTACTCTAAAAATTCTGTCAATTCAGGAGAATTGTGCTTGCTAGACTGAAACATTAGAAAGCAGGCAGGTATTTCAGTGCAGAATAGGTCGTTGCTATTGTGTTATATGATAGTATAAATGAATTTCTTGAAGGAAATGAGTAACTCATAGGATATAGGTTAGTTCTTGACACATCACAAGTCATGACAGAAAGTTGTCATCTGATAGTTTTTGGGTGGCCTCTTTACAGTTAAGACAGACCTTTAAACCAGTTTCCAGTGGACAAATATCTAAAGCAGAAAAGTCATCATGATTGTTAGCAATCTTCTTATATGGCTTCATGTCAATAGTGTGAGAATGTGGCATTACTCTCTGTGCCAGGAAGAAATGAAATTATGGCACTTGCATAAAATCTTTTTCTGTGTTCTGTTTAGTCTGCGGAATATCTGTTTAAAAGATTTCAGCAGAGACATCTCTTCAAAACACAGACAGGAAATCAAAAACTGTTGAAAGCATCTTCTCAAAATAGAATTGTCCTGAATGGACATCTTCACAGCACAAGTGAAGATAAGACAATTATTTCCTTGTTCCAGGGACAGCTGTTTCCTTTTATTCTTTCCTGTCAGTCCTTCTAATTCCCAGATTACTTGGCAAAATCAAGTAAGACTCAGCAAAAGTAACCTTTTTAATCACTACTTGCGGAAAGAGTCCTGTTTTCCAGATATCCTGAATAGATTGACTGCAGAACTGATGGACTTCCAGCATTTGGAACCACCAAACAAAGGATTGGTTTGGTATCTGGACTTAAAGTGGTTCCCTCTCAGCCAGCATTCTGGATGGCTTTTAAGAACAGGAAGTGCCACTTTTCACTCAGTCTTGCAGAATGGTAAGAAGACGTCACTGAGGTAAATCTAATTGGCAAAGAAAAAGAGATTTTCCTCCTAGACCCATGAAGTATCTTGAGTACATTTAAGGAATTGCTATGTGACACTTTAAACTATCTTCTGGCTTTGGAGCAGTGGTCAGTCCTGAAAAGCTGAAAGAAGTTGAACCTGCAGCAATCTATATCCATTGACTTCACCCACCTCACTGGATTCTTCCAGTGTCTTGAAGTGTCCAGCCAAGGTAAATATACTAGTTCTCCCACCTCAGATTGGAACCTGTGTCTGGACCCATCAGCTCCCAGAAGTCCCTATCCTTGACAAAAATTTTATGCCTTTGATGACTTTTGTCAGGTAGGATAATCTTCTGAAGGCCATTGCTCTAGTGACAAGAGAGATGGAAAAGTACAGCTGATCCCTCCCCTCTGAATGGATACAGAACACTTAATGGAATCCTTCAGTTTCTGCTGATGGTGGTTACGGAGCTCCATCTAAACTAGAAAATTCGTCTTTTTGTATTCTGTTATCAAACCACATGGTATTGGAAACAGTCATCTCTCCACACTTGAGATGTAACAGCTGCCCTGTTAACGACAAAAAGTGAAGTATTTTAAGATATTCACTTGACTTTTCCAACCTAATTATATTGCAGACTGCAAGTCTGTTTTAAGATTGTTATGGCAATTCCAGGTAAACCGTTAGATCATACTCTGTCAGAGCAGCATCTGTGCTGACAATTTCAGCAAGAAAATTATTTATCTTAGACATCTACAGAGCATCATCCTGAAGCTCTGTCTTCCCAATTCAACAGATGTTACATATATTAATAACTCTGATGAGTTACAACGTAAAGTGTTGTTACAACATAAAGTGTTGTTCCAACTGCAACTTCTCAGGAATCTCAGTCTGCCATGAAAGAAACTAGTGATTGTTGTTGCATATGCTGCAGTGGAAATACAGATATATACTGCATGTGGATAACTGCTAGGAGGAAAACAAAAAATGATTTACCCATAAGTAGCGATCAGTGCTAGATGTGCACATATCCCACACAGCCCCCATTCTCTTTTCGTTGCACTTCTGCACCCTTGGGATTCTCATACACATAAGGTGCACCGAGTGTGCTATTGCCCAGATTAAAATCTCAAGGTGCCTTAAGGCTTACATGTGCTATATAGCTATATCAGGCCTTGCAGTCCCACAAACAAATGTGCAAATCCTCCAGATAGGCATATATCTCATTGAACTCCTAGTACCATACTGTAAGTAACTTTTCATTCAATGAGATGAATGAAAAGCTTTCCTACAGGTTCTTTTTGTAGTGAAAGTAGCATTACCAGATAGCATAAGCATGTTCAGTCATACAGAGGATAAAGTAACTTTCAAATGCACACACAGAGTGTGTGAGTACCTGAACAAACCACATTTGAAATAGTGTGAGTTACTACTTTTTAGATATTGTCCTAAAACTCCAAATTTCAAAACATATAATGGAGTGCGACACCAATAAATAGCTTGTTTTAAAGCTATATCCGCACAGTGAGTGTGCAATTCTACTGTCATGAGTAATATTTAAGAACACAATCAAAATTACCAACAAATATTACCAGGCAAACAGTTATAAGACAATGGTAAGCCATCATCCCTAAAAGCAAAAGTACAGAGCAATCCACAAGGAAATAAAAATTGGCAAGAGCGCATGAACATTTGCTCTTGAAGAATTCTGTACATTTCCGAATCACAGCCAAGCAAAACACAGGTAGACATCTGTCTGCAATCTGCATAGTTGCAGGATGTGTCTTCTGCCAATTCATCCCTTAAATAATGAGCATTTCTGAGCAGTCATATTATTGTCGTACCTTATATACAGTGGCTTAAACTTTTCAATATCTCATAAATAACAACAGTAAACTAAACTGGGGATTAGTTAGTGTGAAGCTTGATAGGAAAATAAGGATTCAGGAGACTATACCAAAAAAAAAAAAGACTGGGAAAATGAGAGACGAGCAGAAGTGGAACAAAATAATAAACTCTGAGGGAAAAGTCAATGCCAGTAAATGTAATATCCTACTCTCAAGAAAAAAAAAAAGAAGAGTGAAGCACAGATGGAAACAGGAGGGCATGTTCATCCAAACCCATTATAGGAAAGTAAGACAATTGTTCCGCTTTTGTTCTTTACCATGTTTTAATACTATTGCATAAAGTCATGCATTGTAACTGTTGAGGGAAGGGTATACCTAGAATTTACAAGCAAGCACATGCCATAGGACGAGTCGTGAACCACACAGGTAGGAAATGGTCATCATTTCTAGAGAATTCACAGGCCTTCTGAAAGCCAGGGATCAAAATCAGACTGGATACCCCAGTTTAGTTAAATATGGCACAACTATTACCAGCAGATTTGTTTTCTTGTGAATCAAACTCCAGTCTTACCTTTACCCTTTTGTCTCAGTGGAAAATCAGCGAGTACATATGAACACAGAATTATTTTCTTTTCCATAATGATCGAACCCAAATGTTATTTTACCTTTGCCAGCTTTGTGTAGGGTGATGTGCCATCTTGCATATTTATTTTCCTGGAGTGATTCCCAGAAGTATGCTATGCTTTTTCTTGCTCATGTCTCACTAACTTTATTTATGAGTTGTGTACACCAGGTTTTCAGTCCCTGGGGACAGGCCTACATAGGAAATCTGTGGACAGCATTTGATACATACAAGTATGAGAGCAGTAAAAAAGCAGCTGCTGAATGGTACTCCAAATTGATTCACAGTTTCAGACTAGATTGTGGCTAGGTTAGCATCCGTAGTTTAAACCACAAATACCTGTATCTGTTTTGTCATGTAGGAGGAAGACTCCTTTGTCAATTGGAAACAACTGAAATTGCAAATTTTTGCTTGGTTTACATATTTAAAATTCCACTGTTCTCTGATGACAGAGTCTAATAGCAGTATTGTTACTGTTATTAATTCTTACTGATTACATACAAAGCATGCTCTAAAGATACCTTTCCTCCATGTTAGATGCATGAATTCCCTTTGGCTGTAAAGTAAATCAAGATAAGGCCCTCTTTCTCATATGCCATCACAACTGATGAGAGCTGATAGGTATATTATCCCTTCAATTACACCTGTGCAATCCCATTAATTGGAAAATAACACGACCTGGGGAGACTTAATGGCTAGTAATGGTATAGGAAAGCTGATATACAAAGGTTTTGATGTACATTTTAAACTGCAGTTGTGTTTGCAGGTTGGCTGTTTGAAAAAAACCACGAACAGTTTTTACCATCCCCTAGAACTTCTGTGAGGTGCCATAATTGCTGGAGCATTCCTCAAAACAGAACTGATGGATAAGAATTCTGATGGGTCAAGCCAGGGAGCAAAGCATCCTGCCACCTCTCTGATGTTCTAATTCATCTGACAAGTCAGTTTGGTATTCATGAATGTGTTCTACATCTGGAAAACGTTCCTCCCTAGGTCTCTTTACAACATCTGCAGTAGGTGTGATGAGGCTGTCAACTCATGGAGCCTGTTAAAATGTTGGTATTGTACTTCAAGGATGCTTCTAGGCTTGCCTCTAGGCCAGCTCTAGTGTCAGTGCAAACTGCAGCCTCTCACTTCAAGGTCATCTGCGTGCCTGTGCGTATCCAAGTGTTTGACAGTTGGTAGTCAGCGAGGTGGTTTAACACTCTGCTCAGTACAATGGAGGGGTGATGTGGGGCTGCTCTTCTGCATGAGAAGCAGGTGGAGTGAGGAGCCCAGTTCGATGCCAGCCACAACCAAGATCATTCTCCAAAGTGCTGTGCCAAAGCAGCCTTTCTAGTGATGGTGCACAAGTGATTGCACTTCTGTGCCAGGCTGGGCACTCTTGCCTTGTGCGTACTGGCTGCTGAGCAGGAGGGAAATGCGAGGGCTGTAAGTGTGGTGGAGGAATTAGCAGTGCCAGTTTGGTCCACTGTGCGTCATTGACAGCTGTCAGACCTACTGGTGACATGCAGGACAGAACTGCTGAGGTGACATGCTGTTTATCACCCTTTACCCTCTTGTTTCTACTGACACCTGAACTCCCAAAGCAATTCCTTTTCAGGCCATTCACCCAGTGACACTAAAGAGCTGATTACTCAGTGGGATGATATGGAGTGAGGTAGCCTGAGGACAGGCATTATTACTGTGGGCTGGCTTTGCAGCTTCTGCCATCTCTGCTACCACTCTTGTAAAGTCTGGGATCTGAACTTGGGGACAACCAGCTAGTAAGTAGCTTAAAGGAATGGGATTGTTCATGCCCTCACCACCCCTTTATTGAATTAAGGGTCCCAAGTAAAACCAATTACCTTACTCAGAGCCTAGCACTCGCATATCTCTCCGCAAGCTTCCTGACAGCAGGACCATGCCCAGCTGAAACAGTTGCCTCCTCCACCCTGACACCTCAAAGACCCAGCAGAGCTCCAAATCCTATTCTCTGTAGCACAGTCCTGACAAATATTTTAATTGGGTATTGGATGAGACCAGTGTGCACATCCTGGTGCAAACAGCTGTTGCCCATGGTTGCAGGAGCATGTGGGTATTGCTAGTCAAGGAAAAGAGGCTATTGGGGTCTTTGCTTCATCTCAGTCACAGGACCTTCTGAAGAAGACTTTCTTAAAGGCACCCCATCTGTCACACATGCTGCAGCTGACACCTGAGTCAGGGATTTATGTAATTTATTATTGTAATTTATGCTGAGTGACAAGGCAGGGACAGGTACATACATCCCATGCTTCATGCCAGAGCCAGGATGCCTTTTGTGGAGACACTGTAGCTTATTAGGCAGAAACAACTTAGTAGGGGGGGAAGAGTAGAGGCGTGCTGCCAAGGAGGAGGAACAACAAGCTGCTAACTGGGGGTGAGGGGAGAACAGAGCAGATGCCGATATATTATCCTGGTCATTGGTCCTACAGGTATTGGGCTGGCAAAAACTGCAAGGGATGCACTTGGACATTTCCTGCCATTTTTAAATAAACCAAATTAGCATGTGTTACTTGTGAGTTTGTGCTCAGTGCTTGTTTAGTTGGGTTTTTCTTTTCATATAGGATCATAGAATGATTGGGGTTGGAAGGAACCTTAAAGATCATCTAGTTCCAACACGGGCATGTTTGTTTGTGTTATTTTGTTTTCTTTATTAAGAAAGAAATCACTCAGAAGCTTGACTAGGCTTGCTCACATGTAGTTAAATTTAGCTGTAATCTGCCTGGTCAGTTGTAGGAGAAAAATAGCACTAGTTTGAACTGGATTGAGTAGCAACGAGACTTTAATTTGGGGCAGCAGAGAGAAAATTGTATAACACTGTTGTGCTGTCCTGAGTGGGAGAACAATCCAGTGAATTGCATGATTTTTCCGTCTTTGTAATCAGTTTGTTATGCATAGAGCAGTGCCGTGGGATTCAGCATTTTATCTGCTGGGCTTTCCCTGGCAGCATCTGAAGACGTTCATTATAAGTGTTTGTCACATGATCCACTTAATCAAACCACTGAAACTTGGAGAATAAGTCATTTTTACAAGACCCTTCAGAGCTGCCTTATAAGCTACTTACTGATATACTCTTCCTTGGTGAGTGTACAATGAGTTTTCTTGTATCCCGGTCTATGATACAGGAAGTTCATTATCCCCAGTCCGAATTCAGACATAAAGAAAGGAAGCAGGTCTTACAAAGAAGTGACAGATAATTTGCAAAGGATTTTAGTTAGCCACTCAAATCGCAGATAGAGTCAGACTGTAAGCTCTTCATAAGAACAGCCTTCTGGTATTCAGCATTAGGTGTGAGGCAGCTATCTACATAGCTGTTTCTAATGTTGTAAAACACAGACAACACATGAAAAAATATTTTCTTCTTTTGATTACAGGTCTCCTAGTGGAAGCATGTGAGAAAAAAGAGAAATCAGAACTGAAACCATGTTTTGGGGGGGTGATAGCACTGCATGATAGTCAGAGCTGATAACTGAGCTGATGCAAAATGCCTTGAAAGCCTGCTAAATCCAGCTTGCACTAAGGTTTTGAGACACTGAGACTTGTCTGACAAGCTCAGAGCTTGCAGACATGCTGTTTGCAATCTGTGTTTGTACACTGTACGTTTGGTAGGATAAAGTGCATTTCCCTGTTATGTACCTAAAAAATGTTCTGGCTGTTGGGAGCAGGTAGGTTGGGGCATTAATTTTACTGAGCTCTGTCACATGCAATGTGACACCAGATTTTCTGGCACTCACTGTATTTTTTCACCAATGCTGTTACACAGGTAGTGTCTCATAAAGGCTTGTCTTCTTGCTACCTGCTGAAGACAAGTTTGGATATCACCAGAGATGTAGGCTTTGGGCCAGTCTTAGTGTAGAAATGCCCTGGATAATTTTCCAAAGCACCACCCTACCATTGTCTCCATATGATAGCACTGCTCAGCTACACCTCTTCTTTTACCTCCCAAGCTCTTCACAAAATGTGAAGGCAGTACAGGCAGTACACAGACCCAATATTGATTTTGTGTAGGGTTGCACAGGCTGAGTCTGATGTGGGCCTCCAGATTAACATTTTTTTTGATATTGAAAATTGCCCTTAGGGCAAAGAGCATTGGGCAGTTCAAAACAAGCTACTCTGTAAGACATCAAAACCAGGGAAGTGTGCAGAACTGAGAAATATGGGCAACAGAAAAACCCTATGCTTGTTTGATGGGGATAATGCATTTTCTCTAGTATAGCTCCAGTAAAACAAGTCACAAAATTGACACCATTGTCTAGGCACTGCTTTGAGGGAACAGTGAAACCTGTCTCTCCACTGCTGATGTCCATGCAGCCCAGAGATTTAAAATTCAACCTGTTAATTTCTCCTGGGAGTAATTAACTCCAGCCTGGAGTGAGCAAAGAGTCTTGACTACATCAGTCAACAGATGTGAGGATTTGAGATGTGCTGTTTTCATTCACTGTGTTAGAGGAAACCTCTTTGTTTTCCATGTACTGTGTACCTGTCTGTCTTATCTTGATACAGCTGTCGGTCTCTTGACTGCTGATATACTGATATATCAAATTGTCATTAGTATGGCTGTGTCCTCAGGAGGGACTGTGATGCTTTAGAAGGTTGGTTTCCAACTAGTAAGTTAAAAAGCCTGGAGGAAAATACTGTTTTTCTATCTTTTCGCTCTTCATTTTAAAAATAGTAAATGCTAAATTATTTTACCTCTTTTAAAATAAAGCATGGCACCAAAAGAGATGAATCTATGCTAGCTTACTAGTTTTGCTACTTCAGTCAGTTTTATTACAGTATGATTCCTTTCTTCTTTTCTCACTTCTTTATTATACTCTGTCTTCTGAGTTGCTGTTGTGCCTATCTAAAGAGCCCCCCTTCATCTTTCTTTTGGGACAGTCTTACTGCTGGCTTTTTGCTGTTTCAGCCTCTACACAGCTGGTGCTTCAAGAAAAAACTGTATCTTGTAAGGCTGGGAGAAGAATGGACTCATAAAAATAAATATTTTTTTGTATGTGTGTAGTTCTTTAATCAGTAAGTCTTCAACATCCTTACCTAAAGCAGCCATTTGCTATGTCTCAGCTTCTTAGGTGAGGAGACCGGAGCAGAGTGAGTGGGTAACTTTCTGCTGTCTGCAGCAATGCAGTAGTCAGGTGGAGAATAAAACTTCTGTTTTCCAAATGTTCCATGGCTCTGTGCATGGGGAAGGCCAGTACTGAGCATCTGGAATCATTGCTGGTAGGGATATTTTTAGTCTGCTGTAAAGAGAAATGGTCAGTTGTCCACTGCATGCTGTTTGTTTGGCATTCAGGAACCATTAGTGCCTGTATTATGCTGAGGCTGGATCTCAGTGCCTCTGTACAGCCTGGTAGGAGGGAAGATCTGGGAGAAAGACTCTGGCAGGTGCATCTGGCTGCGTGCATTTGCACATGTGTGGGGTGCACACAACACCCACTGAGAATGGATACTACCAGATACTAACCAGACTGGGTTTGACCAGTGCCAAGCCGGGCTAAATTCTCTCTCCCAGCTTAAAGATGGAAGATTCTTTAATGCTCTCACCGCTCCTGGGCCATTCCACTCAATCTCCAGTAATGTTATCTGTTTAGAAGTCTTTCTCACTGAATTTCTTCTTTTGAAGACTGCAGGGTTTTTAAGAGTGGACTGCAGCACCTGCTCCTTGCTGGAAGTCCTGAGGCTGGCACTTGCAGTGCCTAACATGCCAGTCACAAAGCATCACATTTACCAGACTTTCACTGGGTGTAGCTAATGAAAAACAGAACAGACATGTTGTAAGGACTGTCAACCTAAGTAAAGGAAGGTAGCTTTGAATAAAGCCTCCAAGACAGTATTTCCAGAATATACTTCTTTAGAAAAAAAAGTGGAAAATCCAAAGAATGAAATTCAGCCAGAATGAGCTCACTGCAGGTGGTGCTGGTTGTGATTTTTTTTTAATCAATTTTATTTATTTTAGTAGTTGGTTTTTTGTCTAGTGTCTGCCATTACAGTACCTTTTTCTGCAGCCCCAGAAAACCCACACTTTTGTGGTGCTCTGGAGCTTTCCCACAGCATATATTTCCCCATTCCTAGAAGGCTGGTACGAGTCAAACAGAGAGGACTTCACCTGCCCAACCAGCAACTAGGTACCGGGAAGTTGGCTACACCCTGGCAGATGTCTCTTCCTCAACAGTCAGCCCTGCAGGGATTTACATCCACTGGCTTCATCCATGTATCACCTGAGATTCTCTGGATCTGTCCACTAGCTCCATGGACTTGGTGGCTGCAGAGGTTGCTGCGAAGCTCCCCTCACCCAAGGGTTAGGTGGGCAAGCACATGCTTGCCCTCTCACCCTCTGGAAACTGAAGAAGTCCTTGATACCTTTCAATGAAGAAAAAATGTTTTAAAAACTCCCGCCTTTGCTTTTGGTGGCATTTTTTTCCAGTTTGGATGGATCTGTGCAGTGGTGTGCAGTGGCATGCAGTGCTCAGAGCCATGATGGGGAGTACTCGCATTTATATTTGTCTGGTCCCATCTACATCAGCAAGCTCTTGAAATGTAGCCTACCTGGCATATCTGGTCAGGGTGGGAAACTTAGCTTTTTTTGTTTGCTTACGAGTGATCTTGGCCACAGAGAGGGACACACAGCTGGTGGCCTCTTCACGGCTCCATGATCAGGCTGGGGCTGAGCTCGGAGCTGACAAAGTCTGGAGTGGGGCTAAGCAATTCCAGCTTATACTTGGCTTCATTTGGAGGTGGATTGGAGTGGCTGCTACGCTGCTCCCTTCTTCCACGGGTTGGTGTGTCAGGGCCCTGACACGGCCCGAGGGGGAAGGGAATAGGGATGCGACACTGCACAGAGGGTTCTGACACAGTAGAAGGTCAGGGTGCAATGGCCCGTTTATTGAGGGAAACAAGGACTTATATAGGGTTTGGATGAGGGGAGGTCTGATAACCAGGGTGGAGCATGGGATTGATAACTCAGGGGAATATGGGATTGGGGAATGAGAGAAAGGTAGGAGGAACTTGGGAGTATCTAGGGGAAGGGGACCAATAGGAGCTCACTCTGCACTGCGGCACTCATCGGCCAGTCAGTGGGGGATGAGCGGGAAAACAGGGGAGGACAAGGTGGTAAACAACTTTTGGCAGGAAAACGTGAGGGCAAGTCCAGACAAGCCCTGAACCATACAAACCAAGGGGATTAACACAGAAATATATGTGGGGGTACATTAAACATGGTATAAAACTGGGGAATAACATGAAAGTCCATGGATTGTTAGCTTCTTCAGGCTCTGTATAAGTCTCTCCAGGCTTTGAATCTCTCCCAGTCACTCTGATGTTCCTCCACAGGGCCCAGTCTGGCTTTGCCTTCATGGACAGCAGCAACCATCACCTGTCTGCCATGGCAATAGATGCCTCTGCTTGCTCCAGATGTCCTTCTCCTGCAGACCAGAGAACACCTCTTGCTGTGAGTTATAACTTGTAATATAAATACAAATATAGGTATTGTTCTTCCTCCATTAGTTGTAATAGCAGTAGGCAGGGTGGTAGAGGTGTGTGTATGAAGGCCTAGTCTCTCAGAGAGGGTTTTAAAAGTGGCTTTTGTGAGATGTTCATGTGCCAGTGTGGTTTGTGCTGGTTGCAGGGACCCATGTGAGTGGCTACTGGCACAGCTCAAGGAGATATGACACAATGGGCATTTCTAATGATACTGATATGCTGTGTGCCACCCTTGAACTTCAGAAGACCTATGTTGGGGATCAGGGAGAAGGAGCAGTGCCAGCCCATTGATACTGCAAACCAGTGTTGTGGCAGTGCTTCCCTGCAGCAGCATCATGATAAAGGATGATGGAGGAGGAGGCTGGCAAAAGCTATGACCTTCCAGCAGGATCTGTTTCCCAAAAATGGGTTAAACAATAGCAGACTGCTGCAGGTGTAGGCGTGGAGGAACCTGTTAAATTAAAGCCAAAGTGTAAGAGGAGAGATGTTTGCTTTGGAAGATAACGTGTACCTGTTCTGTGTGCTGAGGGTGAGGAAACTCTCCGAGACGTGTACTTCATTACCACAGTAGACCTTTTGCACTGCAAGGCCGCATAGCTCCCAATTCTCCCCTCCCTTCTCCCCTTCCCTTGTAAGACCAGAGGCCTCCCTCAGCTTTACCAGTGCCTCCAATCTGACAACCCAGAAGCCTGCTAATGGGTGGTAATTGCTCCTTTTTCTCCATCAGTACATCTCACTGGGGAGCTTCCCTGACCACACTGCCCAAGTTTGCTGCCTGAACTGATGCTGTTTTTAATATGCCCAGGTCTCCAGTACCTGCAGCCTGGTCAGTGGCTGGAGATGAGGGAAAGGAGTTCAGCAAAGCGCCCTTTGATGAAGCTGCTCTATGGAGCCAGCTTTGTTATCTGCCTTGCTGCTGGTCTCAGAGAGACTGCAGGGAAATCTGCTGATTTATTTTCTTAAATGGCATCAAATTATGGCAGTTAAGAGCCTACCAGGAGAAAATGGGCTCTTAGGGCAGCATTTCTTGTCTTATGTACAAGGCTTTATTGAATTAACTTTGTACTAGAACCACTTTACACTTCCTTTGCTGGAGAGGCCAATCTAACTTAACTGTGGGATAAAATTTTACAACCATATTTTTGTTATACAGGTGATGTGCATAAAGAATTCTTTACATGCATTAATATCATCGGAGTTTTGGCAAGGCCATAAAGCAGGCTGTCTCTCAATCATCTTATCTCTGTCTTAATGCTGCACTCATCCCTGTGTTAAGTACGTAACTCTCTTGCTTTGCTTCTTATTTTCCACATTAGGGACAGTGGATTTTCTCTCCCACAAGCACTTTACAAATGTTCAGGTTCTGTGAGAGAAATCTCTGTTGCTGTCCAAGCCATGCCTTTTGCCTCTGTGGGTACCTGCAGCTTGGCAGCTCCAGCTGGGCAGCAGCACTGCCAACCTGCACGACAGAATCTTGCATACTTTCAGCTACTTCTCCATTATTTGCACATAAAGTTAATAACTGACTCAAGAGTTCATCTACAAATACATATTTAGGGCTGCTCTTGGTAAATTTTTCCCCTCTCAGCCACAAAGCTTTTGTTTTCTGCTATTTCCTTCCTCTATTTTCCCTTGACCCTAATCCACTGTAACATTAACATGTTAGTTTTGAAACAGCCAATGTATTCTCAGTCTCTTCTTCTCCCTTACCTGCTGATTATTTCTCTTTTTTTTCTCTCTATCCTTTATACTTTTGCTGTTTGCAAAAACCAGCTTTTCTCCTCCCCCTCCCTCTTCACAGCTCCCACCATCTGTCTCTCTACAAATACAAAGCTTTAGGGGAAATGATTCACTAGGCTGGTAGCTCATTACTCACACTCTCCCCATCATGGTTTCTGTCCTTGTAGAATGCTCTAACTAATGTAAAGATCAATGAATCCCAGGAATTGTTATTTGATTTTAAAAAAAAAGCCCCAGCAGTTAAATAGATTGGGCTCTTTGTACTTCCTAAACACCAAAGCATAGTTTTTCTTCCTCACTCTGCTTACACTGTTTTTCAGAAAAGGATCGTTGAAACAGAAGAATAGAAATAATCACTGGACCATTTAATGTAACCTTGTGTATCACGTGGTGCAGGAGTTACTTAATGAAATTCCCTGGCCCAAACCAAGCAAATCTGTGGTAAATCTAGAGCACATATTTTCGGATGACAGCCAAAATGATGAAAGGAATTTACTACCCAGCCTCGCTAATCATTTTGAATGCTTAACTGGGCTCCCTAATATGCTGCTTTGCAAGCAGCAAAACTCCCTACACATTTCTCCAGCCTTGCCCAGGCTGTGCACCTGAAAAAACCTCCCAGCACCCTGCCAGCCCTGTCCAAGGGCAGGGTGGCCAACTGTGCCTGCTGTGAGTGCTGGATGGCCAGCTGCCCTCCTCTGGGAAGAGACCTCTGCAGGCCAGAACCTCTGCTGCCTCTCCCTTCAAAGCATGCAGGTTTGGGGCTTGCTCTTTGCTCAGGTAATTATTACCATGAAACCCTGTAGGCACTTAGTATCTTTGAGCTCTCCCTGTTAAATGTGGCAGAAATTTGGCTAATGGGCGCAGAAGCCATTTCAGACAGACTAGTTCACAGTGTTAAAATGTTTCAGATACCTTAAAATACCAGAGTCAGCCATACTGAGTTGGCAGATGTGCCACAGCCTTTCAGGAGATTTGCTCAACATAGAGGCTGAGCTCCATGCTCAGGGTACTCCAGGTAACTCAAAATGGTGATGGTCAGGTATGCACATTCCACTCCTTTTGTCTTCATTTTGTTGACCATTTGAGATGGATTTCTGTCATGACTTTAGGCTTCTCACCGTATACTAAAAAGTTATTTTCTTAATTGGAAGCTTAGTTTTTCAATTTATCACATGAAAAACAGACCTTCCTTCCCTGCATGCAAGTAGATGCCAAGAAGTACCACCACCTAACAGTTTTATAGTGCTTTGTCAGGAAGCTGCTGGCATGGCAGGTATATTAGCCTATTTCAGTTGTTGAGCTTCCCTTTTGAAATTGGAGTTGTAAGAAGCACAGACAATACTACAATCAAAATTATAGGAGTTGGCAACACTGAATGCACCCTTCTACCAGTTCCCTTAAATGGCTTCCTTTATGCTAAAGGAAGGTCTGAGTTTAAATTTCTCCTTCATAAGCACCACAAGGCACGTCCTGCATCAACACACCATACTGGCATCACCTTTGTGGAAAGCTAATTAAATAATTTGGATACTGTAAGAGGAATATAAACTTCTGGGCTAATTTACTTTTCAGACTACCAAATGCATGTACTTTTTTATAAAGCTGTGTTTGGGTCATTTTGTGACAAATAATAAAGCTGAGGAGGATCTTGGTGAGAGCCTGCATTGAGTAGGCATGAAGCACTCTGGTGTCAGAGCAAGACATTATTGTGTGACTGCTCTAAAGAATAAGGGCTGCAGAATTTCAAGCCAATTGTCCACTGTTACCTCAGTAAGGTTAAGGCTGTTTAAAAAACAAAGACTCCTCACCAAAGTCATGGTTATGTGCTCTGTAAAAAAATGTTCAAATTTTAGCAGACGTGATGTTGTTGAGCCTTCCCGGTTGCCAACACCCCATGGCTCTCCATCTTTGATTATTTTATTGTTCTACACTGCATACAAGTTGTAGGAGTCAATGTTCTTTCTCTTAACAATTGATGGCTTTCCAAGTGCCAACTGTCCTTTGACATGGTCTGTTTTAAATAAGGGCTGAAGAGCACTAATGAACCTAAAGGGCTGCTACAAAAAATACTGCAGTGTTCCATGGCACTGACAGCACACACGTAGTCATGCATTTAGGTCTCCTGTTCTGGACTATTGCTGCAACATGCTGCAGGTGTGAGGGACCCAGCTGTAAGGAAAGGGAACTCCAGAGATTTCAGATCTGAAAGTCCTCTAATTGAAGACAAGTGTCTTTATGCAAGACAGGCTAAGGAAAACTTGCGTTATCCAACCCATTTCTCCCTTGTTCCCAGCAATAATAAAAGCAGACACAATATATAAGGTGCCTTAAAAAGGCAAATATTTAATAGTGTATATACAAATTAATGGTTTGATAATGCTATACAAGGCAGGAATATCTTTAAAGAAACCCTGAGCAAAAAGGAGAATGTAATTTTTATTTTACTCTTATTGCAGCATTATTTCTGGTATTTGTTTGCTATTATGACTAATAAAGGAATATGTTAAAAACAGATGTTAAAATAAAACTGGGCATTCTTTCCATTTGCAGCTTATTTAAAAATCTAAAGAAAAGAGTTCTGCCCCATCAGCTTTGGAAATAGTTGTTTAACATGGGAGAGAACAAGCTGAGCCTGCGTAACCCAAGACAACCAATTCCTTTAGCAGAAAGTGTCTTCTGTCATCAAAAAGAGCCATCTGGAAGAGCGTTGGCTCCGTGCCAGGAACAACCCTTTAGCAACCGCTCAACATACAGTTTAAGTTATAATGTTCATAACGGCACAACCTGGAGTGTTGGTAAAGGGCCTATTGGAGGAGCAACATATTCCTCCTCCCGCAGTAACCGCAAAAGGATGTTCTTCTTATTCTTTGGCCAGTTATAAATGTGGGTGTTCTGCAGCCAGGTAGGCACATGTTCCTGAAAAAACAAGGAAAATAAACACTAAATCCCGTAAATCCTCCTGAATCTGTACCAGAACCTTGCAGATTCTGTCAGGCCCTGCCAAGCAAGATTTCATTTTGTCTGTTCTAGGCACTTCCTGTAACAACAAGAAATTTTAATTTGGCTTCAGAATTGTATTTGGGTTCCTAAATAAATGAACTTTGTGTGATCTCACAGCTTGCCTGTCTCTCTTTCTCTTCTGCCATCATGTTGCCTAATTTCACATTTCAAAGGAAGTCTCATCTCAGTGACAGGCATCGAAAGGCTTGTGAAAATAAACATTGAGAAGGGAGACATTTCAGTGTCCTGTGCAGGGAAAGGCTGCCACCTTAGTAGCTGCTAAAGGATCCACACAACATGTTCAACCTTGGAATGAGAATCAATAGGGAAAGAGTGGGACCCCATGGGAGCATTTCACATCTTGGTAGCCCTCTCACCCTCCCCTTGCACCTTCCTTCACCAAGTATGGTGTTCTCTGACCACCTCCTGAGCAGGAGGTTGAGGCCGATGCTGAGCTCAAGGAGAGACTAATGCATCTCCAGATTAGCAGGGTCAAACCTCCACCACTCCTTACACCCTGGGAAAGGTGCAGTCTTTCATAGGGGTTGGCTAATGCCCATTAACATAATGAAGCCAGGACCACAATGGCCCTAGAGAGTGACAGCAGGCTGATGGAGAGAGACCCGCTCAGACTTCATGTTTGCATGTTTCCACAGCCTTGTGAGGTTTCCATATGGACATCCATATGGATGTTTAGAGGTGAAGGGCTATTATGATACCATTAATTAACAGATGGACTGATCCTTGAGCAAAACCAGCTCATGGTCACCATGAGATGTAGATTTCTTTTGGAGAGCTGAAGTTAAAGATACTAGAACACAACCAAAGTGAGAAAGGAGGTAAGCAACACGAGCAGCCAGGACATCCAGCACTTGCTCCCTGGACCTCTCATTTAGCAGGCAGTGTTTTCCCAAGGTGGCTCCTGTTAGGAGCAGCACAGTTCCTGTCAAGGTAGTGGAGCTGGCTCCAAGAGGACAGAGCAAAAAGATGTTGGTGTGAACCACATCTCTGGCACCTCGCCAGGGGATGCCCTGGCATGGGCAGCACATGTCCTGCCTACCAGCAAACAATCTAGCTGCAGTCCAAATCTTTCTTTTCCAAGTATCATGCTTCTCAAATTGGATGTCTTTTCCTTGGCCTGGACAGCTGTAGGAATGAAGCTGCATTGCTTTCCCTGCTCAGGGAGCGATTTGTGTTAATGGTTGCAACCACTTTGTTAGATCTATAGCATTTATGTATAGGAAGAAAGAGGTAAGTCACACAGGCACCTACACACCCATTAGTCTGAACTCACCTAGGCCTCTGAACAAGCAGCTTCGTGAGTGGCAGAGGTATCTATCAAACCTGACCTTCCTCTTCCTCCAGTGTTCAAGAAAGTATAGGCTTTGGTCAGTGCTCTCCCTAAAGTGCAGGTTTTAAACCAGGTGGACACCTCACTGTGAGGCAAGATCCCACAGCATTCCCTTCGTTAGGAGAACAAATAAGATTTCTTGCCTCCACCTGCTAGGGTTTTTTTTGCATAGGAATGGATTTTAGTCTTTGTGAATTGTACTCTTGACAAAGCTGCTTGGAATTGGCCAAGTGATTCAGATGTTACTGGGAGAAAAAAAGATGACTGTGTTTGCATGCATGCGCATACCATTGTTACATGAAATTTGTTTCTTTACTAAATCTTGTTAAGAGCTATAGAAGGAAATGCAATGAAATACAGCAAGCATTTACTGAAGAGCTCTCTCTCTATCTTTGATAAGAAACTACAATTTTTTGAGGAAGGAAATGCATTAGATATAATTGGTCTGGACTTCAGAAAAGGATTTGATATAGGTCCATATGGAAAATCATTAGTTAAGATGGAAATTAGTGTGGGAAATATGTTATAGGTAAGAAACCAGTAAGTGGGGATATAATGAGAGAGGCACTATATATCCAGAGACAGACTCTGCACCTTTCTTCCAGAACTGCTCCTGCAGTTTCGTTTAATATCCTCCATAATGAAGCCAGTGCAAAAAGCACCTGCACATTAATCAGTAATTTTAACTTGATGAAGGTGTGTGAAGCGGTAACTATAGCTGCTATTTTTACCCAGGGGAGCAGGGAGAGAGAAAAAGGGGCTTTTCCTTGCCATATGACACCTGTCATTACAGGTGGGAGTAATGGGAAAATGGTTTACTGTCCTTTAAATTCTTTTAACTTGGCTGTGTATCTGTAAGCTGAGAGGAAATTCTCTCTATGCCATAGAAGGAGTATTTGTAACTCTGAGGATTAAACTGGTAGGAAGAGGGCAGAGTGTATTAGTGCAGAGGGCAGGACTGTTTTAGGGCTATGACAGCAGACTGTAGTTTGAGATGTCCTGGCTTCCCTGGCATCAACCCTGTTCATCTCACCCATCCAGCTGCTTCCACTCTGCCAGAGGGAGCCTTCAGCATGGGGCAATCATGGCTTAATGGTCATGAGGTGGCCAGATGAAGACATATTTCTGTGGATTGCCGCGATGCAAACCTTGAACCAGCAAGACCCATGTCTCCTTTAGCAGTGTACAATGGGAAACTGGAAATCCCAGTTCCACCTTAATTGTGTGTTGTGCTTTTGCCCCCTCATTATTCAGTTTCCTAATGAACGCTCCTTGGATCACATAGATCTCTTCCTGTTGGAGGTCGACTAATTTTCACATACCAGCAGTGCTTTATGGTGTGCTTTGTATGAGATTAACTCATCTAATAGCCACATCCCCAGATGAAACCTCCAAACCTCCATTTTCTGCTCTCTTCCACTGCTACTTGAGCAAATAAAACACAGTATAAAAGACAAAATTGAAATAATTTGCCCACCAACACCATCCAATTGTACATATACTTGGCATTTTTTCAGGTACCTCACTTTCTCTGACTGCCTATGGATTTCATTACTGCAGCTTGTTCAGGCTCTGGTGCTCTCCTTCCACCCATGACGTCCTCAGTTACATTATCATTAACTAGCTGGATGAAGGTAGGTGATGTAGCAAAGAAATACATGGAGAAAGCTTAATGGCAGTAAAAAATTCTGATCTGCATAATGTAATGAGAAAGGCACCTCAAAAAACTGAAGGGTGATGTGGACAACAGAGGATAGGCAGGAAGGATGCCTGGAGCCTGTTGCTTCGATAGAGGCAGCTGGATAAACCAACCTTGGGAATTCCTTATAGATCTCTGTCTGACAGAAACACTGCTATATGCTAAATAGTCTTCCAATAAATAATGTTCAGCCAAAATTAACATAACTTATTGTTCTGTCTCAAAGCCCAAAGGCAGCTACAGTGCCTCCTGAGACACTCTTCTCTGCAACCAGGGTGTAGGGTCTGTTCATGTGGTGGGCACTCAAGTAGCCCCAAGGTTAGGAGCCATCCTGCCCTTTCCACCCGATCAAGCTGCAAAGACTGAGTGAAAATGTGACTGGTTCCCTGCCTTTGGTCTGCACAATTTCCACCAGTGGTGTCTCCCAACTTTTCACACTTAAGATAAGTACCAGACTGAGACCATTCAGGAAGGGATTATATGAAATACCAGAGGTACCGTTCATTCCAAAGGACCTCACATATTTTACAAACCCAGGGATGTATTTTCAAATTTCCGAGCTTAAATTGGTGCCTAAATAATTTTATTACACTAAAATCCAGAAGTGCAGTGGGACTTCACAGACCTATAATCATTGATAACATTGTTTAAATTTTGACCGACGTTCCAAAATCTTGTCACACAAGGAAATATAAAGAAATTTCCACACTTTTCCAAAGTGCAGCCGTACCTACCTGGGGGTAACATGACAGCTACCCAATACTGCACACAGCATTTAGTTATGAAAAGTGAACATGAATCCAATGCATGAGATTGGGTAAGAACGCTATTTCTCAACTATATATGAAGTCATTTAATTTTTCTGGCCTTGTAAAAATTCAAGAGATTCTCTCAGAGTGAGGTAGAATCTGTTGCATTACTTATTTCTTATTCTCAAATGGGTCTTGAAAACAAGTAAGGAGGGCAGATGAAATTGCAAGTCCTAAAAAATCTTATAGTTTGCCTTTGATGGGCCCATCAAAGTTCAAGAACAGCCTAGTACTTTAATATTTATTATACTCTTTATTTTTATATTCTCAACACACCCTTTTCCAGATCCTCACTTCACATCAGTCATAAATCTTGCCCATCTCACTCATCGGCATTACATCTGGACAAAATTATAAAAGGGTTAATATAAAAAGCAGGCTTCCTGGATAGATTGTCTCTCCCCATTTAAATTCTTTCAATGCTAAAGGCAATTGGAGTTTTATTGTACGTTCATCATCAGAAATACATTTATGCACTGATTTATATTGTGGATGAAAGAGTTTTTATTTGTATGTACATAAAACTATAAACTTTTAATGTAAAATGGAGCTTTGGAATATTACTAGTGGGGTATTAAGAACCAAGAAATTGAGTGTTTTAGTTTTAAGATTTCACCTGGTGCATTGTGATCAAAATAATAAGTAGTTAATCATGCAACAACTTTATAAGCATGCATGTATTTTACCTTTTTGGCGTTTGGAAAAAGCACAGGGATGAATCTGAAGTTCATACTTCCTTGCTGTATAAACTCGATCTGCATCTAGAATAGAACAAAATGCCAGTTCTATTGTAACACCATGATAACTTTTTTTTGCATGCATCTGAACCCTATGTGTAAAAATATTTGTTGCTTACTTAAACTGCTCTTCTGTTAAGTGATTTGATCTATCACTGGTGGACTTGGTTTGGTTTGGCCAGTTAATCTGATTCTTCATTACTACAGAAATGATATAGGAAAGATGTCAGCCTTTTTTGAGCATTTAGTTCTGTGGTATGAAATAAATATGGGTTTAGCTGCAGTTGCAATCCCACGAAATCCATCTCTAACTGATGAAGCTTGACTTGACTAAGGCCCCTGTTCAGTCTCCAACAGGGTGAAAGACTTCAGCCATAGGCCAGGTCTGTGTCCAAGCTAGGACCCAGCCTGTTCCCCATGGCCCTGGACACAGGCATCCCAGGGGTGATAAGGACAGCAAAATACTGCTGAGAGCTCATCTGCTGGTGACAGCTTCTGAGAAGTTTGACTGCAGGACGAAACTATGGAATCAGATGGGTTATAGGGTGAGAAAGGCAGCACACTGCAAAGTGAGGGAGAAAGGATCAGTTTCATGGCTCTGTGGCATCTTCTGGGCTAAATGTCCATCCTGTGACAGGCTGTGGAGAGGGTGTCTGGTCCTCTGTCACCTCCCAGGAACCCCCCCTTGCACCTCTGGCCTTTGCTTTGCAATTCCACCTTTCAGTCAGCCTTGCTGCCTGAAAAAATACCTCAGTTCCGGGATGGCTGAACAACACAGGCTGTTTATAGGGAGGAAGGTCAGGCACTGTTAGATAAGATTGTGCTCAGGGCTATACAAGGGCTCAAGAAGGTGAAGGAAGGAAAAAACCCTGGAACAATAAAGAATATGGAGAAATAAGATGAGCACCTTTAATAGGATTTTTCTCCCTTGAACCTCTTAGCAGATGTTAATGAGCATACAGAGCTGATCTGATGAGAGGAAGGATTAATGAATTCCAAAGAGGGGTGTTTAACTACAGGGATTAGGGAAAACAAAGCAAAGAACCTGCTATTTGGAGACAGATTTGTCTTTTGAGAAGAGACAGAGTCTTTGTAAAACAGCAAATGCATGTCCTTGCTTACCATCCTGTGGATGTATTTAGTATGTAAGCCGTGTTCATCCCTGTCCAGCTGGGATTCAGCCCCTTCCACATCCTGTTTGTATTTTGGACTGATTGCTATGATTATCATCACCGTCTTCTGTTAGGGAGAAAAGCACTTTTATGAAATTGGGAAACGCAGCGTGTTTGGTAGAAGCAGATCGGAAATCTGCCAGTTTGTGTTTTAAGTGATCTTTGTGTTCTTGGCAAACATGAGAGGATCTCATTCATTCTGGCAGGAAATACAGGAGAATTCATACACTCATTCGCCTCATTATTTCTCGAGATCTCATAATATAGAAAATCTAAATGTCAAGAGATATATTAGCAGCTACCAGTTTACACTTGGAATCTCTGTAATATGAATCTACTTTTTTCAGTGTAGAGTGTCTATGTGCATACACAGAAAAGTTTTATCTTAAAATTCAGACCTAAATGTTTTCCAACAGCTTATGTAAAAGTGCATCTACTTAGCTATCTATGCTTTGTATACAAAAAGCCACTAAAGGCAGTGGTCTATGGAAGCTACCCTGAGGGCTCTCAGCAGCAGAAATGACATCTTCTCTTGCTGATCTTAGTGGTGAAGTGTGCAGAGGTGGGCTGTTGTGGATGGCCTGGGCAGGTTTAGGGGTACCTAGCAGCTCTGTCCCACCTCGCCCAGTTGGCTGAAAGCAGTGCTCCTCCACCTTGTTAGGACAGCCTGGATCCAGCCCGTGACCTCTTTAATCCCAGCCCCCCACTGGAGCTCAGGTTTCCATGGAGGGGTCATCCTTCATATCTGGGAAACATCTATCCTCCTTAATGGCAGGCCAGTGGAGAGGCTTGGCAGATGAAAGCTTCCTACTTGAGTTTACCTAGGGCCTGTCTTTCATCCCTGACACAGCCACATTAGGCTGTGTAAGGCTTCGAAATCTGTGGCTCATAGTCAGCCCGGCACCTAATTAACTCCTTCCTTCTGTGCTACATCAAGAGAATTTGCCCCATCACAGGGTCAAATACGGTAAGGAACCATTATCCTTTACACTGATTTAACATACTCCAGAATTACTTTTGCTCATGCCTGACATGCATATAAGCATTTACAGATGTGGAGGGTTAGAAAGACACATGCCCAGTTGCATACATTCCCTGCTTGTGTCCAAGCAGTCCCTTCCTCCTCACACGTGTAAGGGTTTTGAAGTTAGAAAGTGCCTCTACAGTAAATGGAGCAAACCAAACATTTCTAGGGTGGCCAGTCAGAGAAAGATCCTCATGTGGAGGCATGGAATTGCTCTCTGCACATACTTGTCTCTCCCATTGACCATGCCAGAGTCCTAAAGGAGATCTGCCAGTTTGTATTTTAAGTGGTAATGATGTTTTTGGCAAAAGCAAATTCATGCTGTCTTCTAGTTTTAGTACCTCCATTATGCATGGTGAGACCAAGCGTAATTTGTCCTGATGAAACTCCAAAAGGCATGACTGCATTTCCATGGCAGAGGCCCCAGGCTGGCTCTGCATGCAGTTGTACCATGTCTTGAGTACATGAGCTAAGGTGTCCTGATGGATATCTTCAGGAAACCTGTGTAGTGCTGTCAGATGGTTAAGCTTTCTTGCTCAGGCCAGGGAGAGCCCACCACTTTTCCATGCTGTTCCCGAACCACAGAGATCTGCTCAGAGTGAGTCAGAGGCTTGGTGGCTACTCAGCAAGGTGTGAATCCAAGGAATTCACTCCATGATGACATGTCTCAAGCGACAGAATCACCAATTTGCGTCCAGCTGTGCCGGTATAATGTGACCAACTTGGCTTAATCCTAAAGATGTGCACTCACCGCTCAATTGAACTTCAGAGGAAGTTGTTGCTGCAGGGAACTGCACTGGCAGCAAGATAAATCTATGTTTTACTGCTTAGATAGATACCAAGTCATGAGAACAAATCTATCAACCAACAGAATACCAATTTCCAGTATACATATAGGATTGTTTATCCAGAAGAACCCTTCAGTGTTTTAGATAGCAATTTAAAAGCTACAGGTCAGAAGGATGAACATTAGCCACAACTATGCAATCTGGGATGAAATACAGATACCACTTTAACCAAACATAGCTAAACCCCACAATTTAAAAAGGAGATGGAGGAACAACTTGTCCAATGGCAGCTTCAGGCTGAATGTAACAGCCAGCATTGGAATTTGGCAAGAGTTCCAGGATTAGCACTTCATTTCTTAAAGAGAGAGCTTTGGGACCATAAGACACAGAAGTGAGTGAGATTTGCCTACGCTCTCTCTACAAGGCCTCTGCCATTTTTGTAGGGGCAGGGAAGATGACAATAGTCTTGCATTTTGATTCTGTCCCTGTTGCTATAATTCAACCATTTTCCTCAGGTCACCTCTGCTATGAACAAGGTTAAATTGCCCTTACATACATCACCTAGGTAGCGCTCCATCCACTTAATGATGTCAATACCTCGTACCGTGTCCTCAAAGATATCAATCTGCAAGAGAATGAAAGTCCATGGTGAACATCCTCTCACCTTTCCTTCCATTTGATGGCACTGATATGGCACCTACTCTTTTCTCTAGTTTCTAACATGCATGCCCGATTCCCTTAGGAAAGAAATGTGTACATGCACAACTTCTCCCCTTTCCCTGCAGTTTCGAGTGGAGCTGGATGGGCACCAGTCAGGCACAGAGGGGCTGCTGTAGGCACACTGCTGGGCTCCTGCTCAGTCGGTCCTTTGGCTGCCCTGCCCTGCCAGCTCCCAGCTCCCAATCATTTTTTCACTTGATGGAACAAGAAAAAAACAATGCTGGTGAACATTAGATATGTGATGTTTGCAAAGTGGCTTTTTTTGCCACTCTAAACATCTCATGAGGATGGCTGGCTGCCCACTTTCTCTATCTGTATAGCTGCAATTGCCCACTATCTTCTGGCTGCAAGGGTATACTGAGTGTGAAGTTTTAGCTTCATATTGAACTAAATGTTCAGGGTGTGTGGTGGAAGTCAGCCAGGTCACTGATACTGGATGCAGTAACCCAGACTTCAGCGACAGCAGAGCAGTGGAGGACTTCATAGACTGAATATGACCAACACTACTCGCTTCTCTGCACGCCCAGTAAACTCAGAAACCAGAAATCAGTGACTGTGACCAATGGAGGAAGTATTAACTTCTCCAAGTTTTGATAGATGAGTCATGTTCTGTTCTTAAGTCTTTCTTTTTCCCTTTTTGTACATAGAAAGCATATTTGTTTCTTTGCATTGGGGCCATTTTGCTGTATTTATTATTCTGCAGCAGGGTCCATGAGTTGCCCATGCAGCAAATTAATGAGCCTTCTACTCTGTAACTCTATGGTGCCCAAAGCTTTCTTATGAATTGGTCATAGTACAGAACTGCTGGAGAGAAGTATAATTGCAGTCTCTGGAAAAAAAAAATCTTTGATTCATGAAAATAAATAAGCGTGTGCAAAGCCCCCCACCGAGTCTCATTCAGTTTAATGACAGTCACTTGCTTAAATGGTTTCCTGAATTAGAGCCAAAGAGTGAAGGTTGAGGGGTCAGATAGCATATACTCCTGAAATAAGAAAATACGAATCAAGATTTTGATGAACACTGAATCCTAGAGCCTCTGTGGATAGATCCCTTAGAGAGAGCTGCTGTGTCGAAGCAAACTCATGAGAAGTTCAGTAAAAATTTGAATGGCTTATGGGATTAGACAGTGGGACACAGACCTTTTCAGGCCAATGATTTTAGAATCCCTTTTAAAAGTATAACAAAACAAATGAAACCATGAGATGGGCTATTTCATTTCATTTTAGATAATTTTTTAGCAGAAAGGTATTCACGTCTGAAGAACTAACGATGTAATAGCATCACAGAAAAAAAAGCTGGGATGGGAGGAACATGAAAATTGACCTTTTTTAATATTGATATTACAGATCAAATATGAGACAATCTTAATGGAACAGCTCACAAAACCTCATACAATTGCCCATCTGGTATCTGGTGGCACTAAATGAAATTTTCCAGGGTCATTTTTAAAGCACATTTCAAAGCATAAAATTCAGTTAAAATATGAATCAACAAAAAGGCAAATAATTTAAGTTACAACTTGCAAAGCCAAGGCTAGTTCATTCTGTGTATCTTCTTTAACCTACAGAATGTGATGATAAACAGAAGAACATTCAAATGGATAGCCTCTGCTTTTTAAAAAAATGTTTCTTTTCTTCCCTGGTTGAAATTAATTTTCTCTGGAAGGAATACTTACAGCAGTTTGAAATCCATTTACAGACAGGAAGTTCACAAATTTCATAACCTCCACTGCTGTGTCCACTGAATAGGTTATAAAGACCTTGCCTGGGAGAGAAAGTCCATATGAATATGAAACACATTTAAATATACCACTCAGAGGGTGAGACTGTCACAGCCCTCCTTTTCCTGCTGTTCCAGAACTGCAGGTTCTGCCCACTTCGGTTTCTTAGGATTATTTACAAAATGCATGTGGGGTAGTGCAGTGCCTTGGTGTTGAAATCTGCCCCCTGTACAGAACCTTGCCATAGATTTGAGGTCCTACTGCCTTGTTGCTGGCAAGCCGCAGAGGGTAACATCACTCTGCTGCTCACTGTGCCCTGCGGCCAGAACTGCTTTTCCCCGGCCCTTTGGCATAAGTGAGGCTGGGCTCTCACCCAGAGCTCCTGCTGCCTGCACTGGCTGCAACCAGCACAACTTTCCCCCAGACTCCACTGATCTGATACGGAGCTGGAGGGGCCCTTATGCCACACTGCCTCACCTTGCAGCAGCATTAACCCCCTCTGCAGGCAGGATGCATAGCTGATGACAACAAGGCCTTCAGCTGTCCTTGCCCTTGTGGAAGGGCTTTCTATACTAACTAAAGAATCATGGATTTGCACCAGGGTAAACCAACTGGCTAATCTAACCCAGCTGAGCACGTGCCACAAATGACACTGTTTTATCCAGTAATTCCTCCATCTAACTGATAAAGTAGGGTATATCCAAGAGTGGCACCCGGTATTGTAACTCACTCCTACAGGCCAGAGAGATGCAACTCTCTGGAGTAGAAAGGTGATGTGCAAAATGAAGACAAAAGGAAGAATCAAAACCTCAGGAGATGTGGAGGGTTCTTAGCAATGGTACCTCTCACCTACTAGCCACCTTGGCATTAAGAAGGAACTCATTTTTCTGAAACCTGACTTTCTTGTATGAGTTGAAGGTGAATGTGTTTGTGGGGCTGGTGGCAATAAAAGCACCTCAGCCAGAATCTGTGCTGCCCTCAGCATGGGTTCCTGACCCAAAGTCTTCTCCATTCACCAGGTCAGGGAGAAACTGGCTTCAAGGCTCAACATATTTGTCTCATTTGGGACAGGCAGCAATGCTTTATCCCTAGGACTTTGTTTGTTATTAGGCTTTTACTGTAAGCTTCAGCCCCTCCTGCCTCAGAGGCACATCCTGTTTAGCAAGGAGTCATGAAAACAACCTAAACAGTATTTACTTTTTGTAAACAAAATAACAAGCAATTTAATTTAACAAGCAATGACAATTACATTTTCAGTATTCAAGGGAATAATTCCATCCCACAGAACACAGACACACCCTACAGATGTGATGACACTCACTCTTTTCTTGTCTTTGTGTCAGTGTCATTCCCCCTGCCATTTCCTGCCCCCTTCCCTCTTCTGGAGCTTTCCCACCTAAAATTGTTAGTCTGTGCTGTAAAATCTTGCACAGAACAAATTTGCTAACCAACCACTTACGCAACTCCTCCGGCAAATTGCTGGTTCTGAGAGTTCCCTTGGCTGCAGGGTTACTGAGAGGTCTTGGGACAGCAGCTGGAGATGGAAAATTGTCAGAAGGACAACCGCATGCTTCATCCGGGCCACATGCCTTGGGTGGCATCTGACCATTAGGCAGCTGGTTGTATACCTGGTTTCTACAAAGAAAAGCAAGTGGGGGTTTTAAAAATACTTCTTTTCAGGCAAAATTCAGAATTTCAGAATTTTTTTATTCTTTTAATAACAGATTAAGAACTTGATCTACATATTATCTAGGAAAAGTTCTTGTAGAGATGCTTGACTCAGCATAGCTACTAAGTTATTACAGCATCTTTTGAATGGATACTTTGGTGACAGTCTACCTCAAGAAGCAGTTTATTGCTGAAGCAACATCAATCACAGGAAGTAAGTCACATCATAGCTGAAAGCTGTTCATCTTGCAATTAGCAGAAGCAAAGGCCATTTCTGAGCGAGAAATAGTGCAGTGTGGATGTTGTTATGCATATATGGGAGCAGGGTGGCCCTGGGTAACCTCTTCCCATTATCTAAGGGGTGCTTCATGGCACCTCACATGCTCTTACGATATCCTGTGCAGCACAGGGGGCACAGAGCAAGGTGGGAATTGGGAAAAATGGGGCTACAAGGGCACTCCACCTCCAGCTCTGGAGGGTCTCCAGTTCTGGACAAACACGAAGTTTTCCTAAAGGATACAAAGTTAATTTCTTGACCAGGAATGGCAAAACCCAAATAAGGCTTTCTCATGTCACGGACTGGAGATCCAGACGTGCAATAATCTTGCCTAACATCTTCATTGTAGTGAACAGATAGAAAGGTATGTTTTTGGAAGCTTAGCAGTTCCTGTCTTGTGACACTTTGGCTTCACAGTTTAAGAGATTTTTATGTGAGGTGTGCTGGGAATCTGCTGGGTTGAATCTGTTGGATGAGCATTAGGTTTCTCTGAGAGCTTTTCCCCACAGAGCTGTGATGTTTAGTCAGTCAAGACCACTCTCTTTTTTTCTTAGCCTTCCTTAAATGAATGATGACAGGCTGGTCACAGCATGTTTTCTGTTGTCACATTAAGATTTGGTTTATTCATTTCGGTGCAGATGTTTTCTGTTACAAAATACTCTATAGGCAAATATTACCAACATATAACTGCTGTTCCGGGAATCAGCTTGCAAACACCAGTCACGCAGCCACAGGACAGACCCCGGATACTCTGGATCTCTTAGCATATAAAAGCAAAACGCACCTCAACAATGGCCACAAAAAACCTACCCTGTGGCTAATTTACAGATCTTCCCCAAACTTCACTTTATCTAAAAAACGTGCCAAAAATTATGAGTCTGTTTTTAAATTTTACTACTGCAAAGGACACCCACTATTCCCCGACATTTTTACATTTCCATACAAACTCTTCAGTGCAATTCTCTCTGCTGCAGAGAGAATTGCCTTATCTTGCTGTCACTTTTCTGTCACAGCCCCTAACTTTTCATAGGCCAGAGCAGAGCAATTTTTCAGTCATCTGCCCTCCTTTGTCCTGCCTATTCTCCCAGTTTCCTGCCAAGACCATGTCACATAAGTGGACATTTTCAAGCACGGATGCCTGTAAGTTTAACACCACTGAAAGTATTGTGGCACTTAAAACGGTCTGATTTCAAATATCCTCAATATCTGAAGCTTCAATTTGTTTTTAGGTAACAGACTCTGGAAGTAAAAAATCCTGCATGGATAGGTTTCCCATCTGCTAATGATGTACATATAAGGATATGAGGCCTGGTAAATTAATATTTGAAAACCAGTCAAAAACCCCTGGATGAAAAGTGCCAGATGTGTGGTGTTATACTACTACATGAAAAATCATAGAAAAGGCTGCAAACTGCAGTGCAGAGATATATCAGCAATTGATGAGGTTTTCTCCCTTTTTCTCTGCACCACAGAAGAGAGAAGAAGGAAATCACCGGAAGCCAATGACTGAGTTGTCCCAGGCTGGTACAGAGCAAAGCTGAAGACCACAGTGAGCCACCAAATTGACCTTTGCCCTTGAGCAGGAGAGCTCTAAGGTTTCAACTGAGATATTTTTCAACCCTTCATCCCTTTAACCTTCAAGCATTTATCTTACTTAATGTGTGCATTTCAGAGTGTGCTGTAACAACATATCAGGTATCTGGCTTTGAAGTTCTCTAAGGTAAGGTCAGGCCCCCATTGGGTGTAAAATAGCAAATAAAGAAAACGACCCAGCATCTCACATGCCCCCCTGCAGCCCGGGCACACTCACAGTACAAGGATTCAGAATTACTGGCTGGAGCTTCCAGATTCCCCAACCCCCAGTGCTCCCAGGCATACTTACGGGAATCGAGGAGGACCAGGGGAGGAGCATGTCCTCTGGGGTGGTGGTCGGTCTCCAGTGCCCTTGGGAGCACGAAGGTTTGAGTAATTTGGGATGACTTGCTGGGCTGGGCGGATAACTCTCATGCAAGGTCCAGGAACAGGAGGAAGTGGTTGCGATGTCTGTACAAAATGTTGGTAAGGAGCTCTGCCGTCTGGGAGGGTGAGAAAATAAAGGCAGCAACTATCATTTCAGCCAACACATTTTTGCCTCAGTTTGTGTTTATTCCTTTCCAGGCACCTCCTCCTTCATATCTCAGGAAACTGAGCAGTTTGGAGGCATTTGCAGGTATCTCACTCTGGAAGAAGCCAGATAAAGGAACATTTTATAGTTTGAAGCTTTCTATTTTCCATTCACATCTGAACCTGGCATGGTTCAGATCCTCGCTCTGGGTTGGGCTGTTGGGACAACTGACAGTAAAACATTCAGGGCTGCTTTGTCCCTGCACTTACCATGCCTCAGTGTTTTTCAGTAGGGGTTGGGGGTTTTTTTAAATTTTTTTTTTGGCAATAACTTGTAAAAATGAATCATCCCAAAGTTCTCATGAAAGCAGATGCAAAATCCTGGAACAAATCAGTTTGCAACACTAAGGCTAAACAGACCGTGATTATTGTAAATGAAAAGAGAAAAAGTAATCTCTTAGTTTGTTACTTCACCCTGTGTGAATTTTCTGCTGAAGTGACTTTTTAAGGCCTTGCTGCTGCTCCCATTGCCATCCAGGAGGCTGCAGGGGAAGCCCAAAGTGACGATTTTGTTCAAGTAATTCTGAAAAATCCCTCACTGTTACTGAGCACAAGCACATAATGCTGTTCAATAACTAATGTACAGTGGAACTGTTGGCATAAACTGAAAGAGAAAGCAATGTAAGCTGTTTGCTTTTCAAATGGGGAACAGTAATTTTTTCCCCCCCAGTCTTTCTGCTTGCAGTTTTCATTAGGCAGCAGCTCCATGCACCTTCAAACTGCTGTGTGCAGATCAAAGTCCAGCCTGGCAGTGCTTACTAGCACTGCTTGATTAAGGTGTTAAGAGTTGATTCTGAAAGCTGCACTACTCAAATGCTCTTTCCCCCCAAAACTATTTTTTTAAAATCCTTTTAGCTTTTTTGGGGTCATGCTTTCCTTTCCCTAGCAGCGTGAGGACTATCATTTTTTTTTTAAAGTGAAGGAAAAAAGAAAGAAAACAAAGCTTTGATTAAATAGTCCAATTCCAGAGGCCAATAACAAAAAACCCCCAACCAACCAACCCTATAATTACAAAGACTTTCCTGATGAAATTGTGAGTTGGCAACATTGCATTTGTTGAGATTGTTTTAGATTTTCCCACTCCCCCTCTTAACTGTTTGCAACAGGGCAGGGTGAAAAGGGCTGGGAGAATAATATTACAAATCAATATGGTTTTCTCATGGATTCCTCATGACCAGCTCTAGGGAAGATGGAAGGGATCTGGGAGACTCAGTTTGGTTTAGAGGTTTTAAGGCCAGTGTTTCACTGGCTTCCTTTGGATCTGTCTGATCCACAGCACTTTAATGGTGAAGTCACTGCCCTTCAAAGCACAACGTGGCCAGGGAAATATGCCCCTATACACCGACACACCTCTCATATAGAGATACCTGAAATAATCATCCCTGGGCACATAGCATTGTTGCGAGAATTTCTTTGACTTCAGAAGCAGTTTTGCTTTTGTATCTCAAATAGCAGGTGTCCGGAGCCAGTTTAGAGCCTCCAGGCACAATTGCTATTCCCCAGGGGAGGCATGTTGCAACATACAAACTGCAGAGCTTTGTTGTGGGTTGCCACTGCCCAACAATTATCTGAAACGCAAGGAGCTGTCGAGGTGATTTATGCTGTACCAGGCATGTGAGAAACAGGAGTAAAGTTGCCAGCTTCTTGGTCCTGACCAAATCTGCTCCAGCCATCTGAGTTTATTTTACTCTTTTTGCCCTCTGGATATGGTTGAAATGGTAGCGATTTTTCTAAAGAAAGCCTTTCAGAGTTCCTGCTTTCAAACAAAATGTCCCCATTCAGTTAAATGTCCTACTTCTCATGATGCCCACTTGTGGAGGAGGTAAATGGATGTAAATAGTGAGGGGTGTTGTGCAACCAGCTCTTTGTCTGCTGAAAGCTGAACTGAAAGGAGAAGGTACAAAAAGAAAAGCAGAGGACATTTTCCAAATGTTAAGCTGTAGGAGCTGTTGAAAGTCCATCTGTAGCCCCTTCCCCTTTATGAAGTTCCAAAATTAGAGCTGGAAACCGAGTTTCTGAAACCCCCTCTCTTTCATATACCTAATTATAGCACATTGCTGGAATGACAAAACTCTTTAAACAGCTGTAGAGTCAACAGAAGGTTAAAAAAAAAATAATAAAGGGTTATCAGCACAGGCTTACAGCTTTTTATTACAAAGCCAGCCCAAAACAGGTCGGGGTCTCATGAGTCTAATGTAATATAAATTGTATTAAAACAATTATATTGCTGTTGAATGTTCAAAGCTCACTTCGTAACAGATAAAAATCTCAGAGACTGAAAAGGAATACTAATTAATAGCAAGCTGTAAACTGTGTGTAGTCTCCAAGAGCCAAAACACCCATATTGATGGAGGCACATCAGCATTCAGTGATACAATCACCAGAAGCTGAGAGGGCTCCATTTTAAGTAATGAGCTTTCATTTCAGCTCACAACAGAAAAAAAGGAGGATGATGGATGTCATGCTCTTTTCACATAGAAATAAAACACATGGGTGAGTTTGGTCATAGTGCTGAGGGATACTATTTACAGAGATCAAGGGTAACCTCCCACCCTGATCCTGGCAGGAAATTCTCAACTTTGGGGATCCAAGTGGGAGCAAGCAAATCTATGAAAACAACAGGAATTGAGTCAGTATAGGAGGCTGCCGAATGACTGATGCAAGGAGGAAGGAAATGACTAGAATATGAAATAACAGCAGGGAGAGGCTTTGTATGCTCAGCGTGACCAGCAAAGGCTAGTTTCTAGGCAAAATCATTAGCCTGCATTTATGAGTAACCGTGATCTCTTTAACTTTTTATCTGGCTCAGAGGTTTTGCATCAGAGAGTCCAGCTGCATAACTCAGAAACCTGAAATTGTAAAAGGACTGAAAATAGATGCTTAAAGAGGTTAATAATTGCATGCCACACTGGGAAACACTGCCTGGGTGAGCGATGGCTGTGATACACCCAGAGAACCTCCTGCAGGGTGAGCGGTGCTACTCACATGGGCCTTGGGGGTGCTGCTCTGCCGGGCACTGGTGCCCAAAGCAGCCGGGGGCTTGCAAGGGCGCATTGGGATGGGGCAAGTGCTGGCACATAGGACACTGCTGGTGCTCAGGTCCGAAAAACTCTCTGGAGATCAGTGGTCCTGGGAGGTCCTGGGAGTTCAGTACAGACACCAGCGGTAAGGGGGGCTCCAGGTGCCTGATGCCCATTACGTCTTGTGACTGGGAGTTGTACCCTGTATCCACAGTCCCCAGCTCTGCTGGGTGTCTGCTTCCTGAGGGTTGCTGTGACTGTGAACTCCTTTGGCTGCTCTCCTCCAATGAGTCCTCAGGAACATCAGACAAGATCTGCTCTGATTTACTGGATTTGTGCCTGGTGTCAGCTGAAAGCTGTGATCTTGGCTGCATGCCTGGTTTGTCCATAGCTGTAAGATGCCTCTTGGAGGGAAATACTCCTGCTATTGATTCACTGGAGGAACAGAAGTGTCCATCTCCATCAGGATCAGTATATTTTGACCACAAGCTGCTGTCCAGCTCAACAGACGGTGCTGACTGATGATATGCTGGTGCTCTGCAAAGGCATGATGGATCGGCCGCAGGCTGAGGTGTTCGAGAAACACATGGCCTCTGGGCCTCCTCATCCTCCATATCCTCTCCAGAAGGGTGCAAAGCCTTTTCCAAGACATGTTCAGGTAACTGGGACCATGGTATGGATTCATCCACTTCAACTGGTATGCTTCGTCCCACAAAAGTCCCTGAAAAATTGAAAGAAGAAACACTGTAGATGGACAGCCATGTAGGCAAACGCCTATCCTCAGTCATCATTCAGTGACTGTGAGCTGGAGTACTGAAAAGCAGTATGCATTCTTTATATTCTTTATATTGTAATATTTTTTTAAAAAGATGGTAGAAAACAGCAAGAAAGGTCTGGGTGACTTTTGGAAAAACAAAAAAGTAGAGGGTTAGCTGAAAGGTGGCTAGTACAGAGTTATAATTTGGACTAACCTGACACAGAGGCCATTTCCAAGTTTTGTAGTTGAACTGGAAGCGAGTCAGCTGCCTTACTGCAAGGCCAGGATTTTTCAGCAGGCTGGGAAACAAGAGAAAGGGCTCTTGTGAACATGGTACAGTTTCACATGGACAATAATCCTAAAATAACTCTGTCTGAAAAAGAAATACCAGTTAAAGTTTTGGAAATCGTGTTGTGCAAATCAATTGTTTTTATGGGAGTTCTGGAACTTACTGTTCCTGCTGAGACTGGAGATGGGCAAAAGCAGATGGACTGTCTCTCAAAGGTAATTTCTGCACCTGACAACAGATCAAACTACTTAGGTCTGGCGGTTTGGTTTAGGCATAATCCAGGGAATTCAATCACTTGCAATTATTTTACTCCTGACCTTCTAATAATAGCTTCATGCTGATGCCTCAGATCTAAACTTCACCACACACCTAGCTGAGTAATTTCAACTCCAAAGCTTGTTTCCAATTGTGGCTGCTTATTTTATCATACCACTTCATCCAGCCTATTATCATATGACTCTTGTTATTTTAAATTATTGAAAATTAAAGGGCAGTTTAGAGAGATTAGTTACTGTTCGGAATTTTTCCCCCTTCCTTCAGAATTGACCTGGGCCCAAACATGGGCCCAAATCAAAGTTATCACTTCCTTTTGGGAGTGCTGTCAGTAAATTTGGTCCAGACAAGTGATGCCCAATGATGGACAGTGCTACTTCACCCTCCCTCAGAACGACAGCAGCAGTGATGGGTAAATGCTGAGTGGGCTTCAGGAAGCGCAGCCATCTTCATCCTCTTATAGAGTGCTGATTAGCTTCCTGCCAGCAAATTTTATCTCTTACCATGGAGTATAGAGAAATAAGCCCAGTGGTCATCATTTCCCCAGCCATTTACCTTCTATCACATTGAAGGAGCTGAAATCCCAAGTAGGAGAGTTATCAGAAGAGAGTGGACTAAGCACTCAAGCAATGACTTCAGTCACGGTATCCTGAACAGAAGGGTTAAATGAAGAACATATTTAAATGACCACAGTATAAAAAACAGTAGAACAGGATCACAGAGAGGTACAAGGCAGTGTCCCAGCCTTCACCCTGGCTCTCACAACAGTTCTGTAAAAGCGAATGTTGTGCCCCATGTTAAGAGGGCAAGAGTGAGGCTTTACATTCATGCTGATCAGATCAAATGACACAACCTCCCCCTGAAAGTACCTCTGACATAGAAAATTCTGGGTGTAACATTTTCTGGAAAGTAGGAGAAAACCTGTGCTTTAGTGCTGGGCTGCAATGTAAATATTGCTCCTCTATGTAACTTAAAACCCATCTGTGTAGAAGATTTACCATATATTCGTAAGTACCCTATGTTATATTAAGCACGTCCACAGGGAGAGTTATCCTGGGATAACTACAGTGGGATAATTATGCTGGCAAATTTTCCCATGTAGGCAAACCCTCAGAGCAGCTATTAGTTGCACCAACACAGCACACACGCTGCTGCTCCCACAGATGCAGCCCCTGCACGAGAGCGCTGTGTCTGGTGCCAAACCAGCTCCTTCCCATACCAGCGACCAGGCTTTAAACCCTGATGGTCAGCTCACCGCCATCACATATCTCTCCCTGTGGTTTGCATCCCTTTCCCTCTACACTACATCACAAACACTGGCCAAGCCCACTGAGTCATGGTTCTCTGACAGTCCCAACCAATGTGATGGGAAAGGGAAAACCTTGAGCTCTCAGAATCAGCACAGGGCCATGACACAGGGACTTGTGCTGTGCTCTGCAGAGGTGGCAAAATGTCCTTTGCCTGGGACCTTTGGTCAGATGGCAGTTTAAATGATGACTGTCCTTGTGGTGTTGACTCACAGGGTAGTACTGCACAAAGTCAGATTTACAAGAATCAAGCCATAAAGCTGCTGAGTGGTCCCCTGATAGGCTTAGAGAAGCGCCTATGAAGGTTAGGTGTCAAACACCCTACAAACCATCTGTCTTCTGCTCATCATAACAGCTTTGTAAACCTGACCCTTGGATCATCTGGCCCTGAATTGCCTGCTCAGACATGCTTCAACTTGTGGCTATCTCTGTCCATTTGGTTGTAAAATGAATGACATGCACTCCAGTGGCACAAATCACATTGCAAACTCTCATTTTCCCTCTGACCATCTCCAGTAAACTTGTGCAAAATTCACCCTGGTGTTCATAAAGCACAAGCTCAGCTGTGGCCTGGGGACAACTGGCCACATGCAAATGAGACTTTTCAGAAACAAATTTGCAATACCTCATACACTAAAATGCTTCTTTGATGGTCCCTGAAGTAGCTGGATGAAAATGCTAGAAAATACTTCGAATTCAGATCTTCTGTATTCGATATCCTTTAGTTTAGCACCATGAAAGGAAGAACAGATTTCTGTGGAGAAACCGAGAACTCAATCCAGAGCTTAGTGAAATAAATTGGTTTTGGATTGGGTGTCAGATGGGATTTAAAAGTTACTAAATTCCTTTGGAGGCTATAACCTCCAAAGTTTTTGGTCTTTTTTTCTTAGTTGCATTGCTAACATCTGGCTATCAGTGAAATGGATCATGCACAGGCTACATGATTCTAATGAATGGCACAACATGGGCAGGGAAAATTCAAACTTGTTTTCTTCAAGTTTGCTATTTAATGTATTTACTCTGCCTTTTGAAGGAGGGATATTAAGACTTTATTACACTATTGCAAATGATCATCTACAAAATTCTTAAAATGTCTTTCTTCAGAATAGTTTAAAAATGTCTTTCCTATTAGTTTAATCTCTGGAAGGATAAATGCCTCTTTATCTGCCAAATCGACCTAATATTTAAATGAGAGCCTTATTTCCTTCCTGTGTAACATAAGCTAAAAAAATTACTTCAAATATATGAGTAAAATAATTTAGTCAGACAGAAAAGACATTCCATCACTTGGTTTTTTACCTGCAAAAACTTCTAGTTTTTTTAGACAGGTTTTTGCTTAGACCCTGATGCAGGATAGCTGAGCTTTGACACCCACGCACAGCCCCTGCTCCCACAGGGCCAAGGAGGGAGGCACCAAAGGGGTGAGGGCTTCGGCATTAAAAAAGGGGGAAATGTGACTTCATCCTCCTCCTCCCTTAGTAGCTCTGGTTGGAGAGAGAAGCTGTTACAACAGCAGAGCTCTGTCTGGAGAGATAGTCCCAAGGATAAATTAACCCCAGGACATGCTGAACACTTTTTGAGCAATGCTGGCAATGGTATGTGGATGGGAATTCCCAAGAGAAATCCTCACACTGCTGGAAATGTAACAGATGATTCAAAAACATCTTCCTCCAACAGCAGTACTTCAGGGTGTTGTTTCTGCTCAGCTGAAGATCCTTGGCTTTCAGAAAAAGACCCGACACCAAGTCCATTATCCCTGTATTTTAGGTTGCCTTCTGCTGCTGAGTTTCTTTTGACTTTTCTAGTTAGCTTATCCTGTAAATATAGTTATGCACAGGACAGAAAAATTACTCACTTAGGTCTCCCGTGTTGAAGAACTAGGGTAGAGGAATGCTTCAGCATATTGAAATACCCTCAGAAACCTGTAGCCTGATCCCTTTTCTGGCACAGAGACTGCTGGAAAGAGTAGATTGCGCCCAATCTCATTTCTAAACACGCTGCAGCTTCAAGTCAGATCATGATATTGCCAGAAAGCTTAAAGAATTTAATATCCCCTCCGCACCTATGACTATTCAGGAGATTACTGATAACCAGTTGGAGCTGTTGCATATATTTCTGCTTTTAATGAAGTGAAGAGGCCCTTCCTAAAGGGACAGAGTATCCAGACCTGTACTGCTGCAAAAAAATGTCAAGGGAGCTCCTTAAACAACCCTTTTTCCTTCTTTTCCTTCCTCTGCTGATACACCCATTTCTGCACCATGCATTAACTCAGCAAATAACCTTTGTGGGTGGGTGTTCAGTGACTCAAGCTCCTGGGATGAAGCCCATCCCAGCTCCCTTGTGAGGCTTCCCACACCTAGAGAGGTTCTTTCACTACTCCTGCCTGGAAGACAGGAAAGGCCGCCCAGCCCTCCTGCTCACAGCCTGCTGCTGCTGGCCATGGCTGCTCCTCAGAAGCTGTAGGGAGAGATAAATGAAGGGGAACAAATTCTTCTGTAGGTGAGTAGAGTACCCAAATTCGAAGCAATGGCCAAACTCCCCTAAAAATTGTATGATGGAGGCAAGGGGCCTCCATCAGGAGGGTGTTGGGCTCAGGCTCATCTGTGCTGTTTTCTTGCAGCTGATTGCAAAATCCATCAGGTATTTCATCTGTTTCCCAGCACAAAGACTTGTCAGGATGTGCTGTCCCAAAACACACACTAACCATCTATCTGCTTTTGATTAGAAACCTTCCGTCATGAAGAAACAACTTGAGCATGGCAGTGCTCCCTGTTGCTTCTGGAAAGGGAGAAAATACCTTTGCTCTTTTGATCAAAGTTATATTTGTCTACCTTGTTAAAACAGAAAATATTAAGATGAGAAAGAAACCTCACCTTCCTTGGTGCACAACACACAAGGACAGGGTTTTTTATTCACTAGTCACGGCATTTCTGAAATGGCATGGGTAGAGATTAAGGCAAAGTTGACATCACAAGGGGTGGGGATAGACAGAAATTTCTTGATTTCCAAATAATTCCTGCATACTTTGGTTGAATCCTTTAAGCTCCCCGGTGCTGCTGATATCCATCTGCAGGATGGGAGTAAGCGGATGCAGAATTTGCAAGCTGCTGTAAAGATGCACACATTGAGACTGCAATGAATGCTGTTGCTGTGGGGTTAGGTAAGCATAAGTGTGTAAGTACCCTTGCTCTAAGTGCAGCTTTCTCTACAGAAGCACTAGACACAACTTTCCTCAAAAAATCTCAGAGAGAAATCCTTTTAGGAAGAGAAAGTGCAAATGTGGGAACTCTCTTGGGTCTATAACCTAAATAAACACTGCCAAAGAAATCCAAGCTCCAGAGTTTCACACTTCACCATGAAAAATTTTGGCTGCTGTCATCACAGACGCTTACCCTCTCCCTTGGGTACCCTATACAGCAAGGACTAAGGCAGTGTGTCACATTCCTAGACCAGATTTTTAGGCATCTAGGGCAGGTAATGTTTATTTTTATACTTTCTGGAAAAAGTAGGCAAAAGAATAGGAAAACAATGTTCCTCTTCCACACTGACTATATGGTTACTCTTAAGTACTTTTTGCAGCCATGGCATGAAAGTCTACGTGTGCTAGGAGAACATACTTCAAATTTTCCCTGCATGGCAAACATCATGTTCTCTTTTGCTTCACTGGGCAATCCATGGTGCAAAGAGTAGACCTGATATTTTTTGTCTCTTTAATGTAGATGTCAATATACAAGTAATAGGAATACTGGGCAATAAGTAGTAAGAAACTAGAAGGGCGACATCTTCAAGTAGGATCCAAACAGGCATCTCAGATATAGGCAGCATTTCCTGTCAGTTTTCTAAACTTTGTGAAATATGAAAATGTCTGCAGTGACCTTAGATATTCTTAAAAATGCGCTTGTTTTCCAGAGGTTATTTCCCACCCATTGGCAATAAAACTCCCATAAGCACTGAATAAACCCCAATGTGGGATATCCATTGGCCCTGGCACATCTAAAAATCCTGTCATAAAACCTGGAGCTGGCTGAGTGGGGTGGGATGGAGGGACCACCACGAGAGGCATAAATGCCCTCAGCCTGCTTTCCTATAGCTTCATGCCTCACATAGAGGATTCTGGTTCCTAATAAGGAAGAACCTCCAGTATTTCATGGGGCTGATGTCTTTCGCATCCCCAACCACTCTCCCTGTTCTGCAGTTCGAGGGATGAGGGGTGCGTGGGCGGTGGGAGGCTGCAGAGAAGACCTGACGTTTCTCCCTCAGCTGGCGTGAGGACAGCCTCACTCGTTGTCACGAAATATGCAGAATGTATATCTTTCAGACATGTACCCTCTGCCAAACTTCAAAAGCCACGGCTGGGGGTGAGGGGCACTGACAGACATGAACAGCATAATTGCACGTGCCTTGTTTCCTGCCTTAGAAAGACAGAAAGAAAACCCAACTGAATAAAAAAAAAAAATACAAAAACCCCAGCATGCTTCAAGACATTGCCAGCACTCAGCAGGGGCAAGCCCAGCCTCAGAGGCATTAGAGGTATTGCAGGCAGCAGCTCCACTGGCAGATGCTCGCCAGCACCAGCCCTGCCGCCTGTGCCCCTCGCACCCCCGTCTTTGGCATCACCAGCTGTGGGGTTCACAGGCCTATCTAGTCATGGTGGGGGGGCACTGACGCCTGCCTGCAGTTGCACTGATGTGACCAGTTCAGGCCTTGAACCCACCCAGAGCTTGCAGGAAATGGGAATTTCTGATCTGGTGGGCAGTGGTGGTCAAGGACCAGTAAGCCCAGATGTGCTGTTCTTGTTGCCCAGTCAATGGCGACCCTACAAAACCTGTATCCTGAAACAATTAGTTACTGGGTTAATGGGTTTTATATGGCTGATTTTATCTAATTAAGAATAAATACTACCACCTTGCTCCCACTGTTTCAATACCAATGCTATGGAGGACAATGCAAAAGGGATCTGTGATCCTGTTTTCTCCACGCCTTCCAGTCAGCTCTCCCTCACCAGGTTCATGGACCTATCCTATGCGGCCCCAAGGCAGCAGAGAGGAGAAAGGAGAGAAGGGAAGGGAAAGGAGGGAAAGGGAGGGGAGGAGAAGCCTCGGCCAACAAACCACCTTAAGCTTGCAGAGCCGTGCAGGGCGGGAGCGGGATCAGGCCTGGCTGCCAGGCATTGCCAGGCAACTACGTAAATAGGCAGGACAACATTTCGACATCAGGCGTGTCCGTTCCCAGTGTTTACCCCAAACCCCTCCTGATTAAAAAAAAAAAAAAAAAAAAAACAAAAACCCAAAAAAATCCAAACAAACTGCAGCGAAATGGCTGAAACGTTGTAACCATTTGTGAAGCTCAGGCTATCATTACAGGAGAGAGGGGGAGAAAGCGAGCGAGACAGCAATTTGAGGGGAAAAAAGCCCCACTGAGAGCCACAAGTGGGTCAGCAGCTAATTACAAACAGGAGCCGAGAAAGCATCGCTGACACTTCTTACCTTGCGGGCCAGGGAAGTTCGTTCTGAGCTGACCGAGGAAAGCGGGAGGGCTGGCGTTGCCTCCTGCGCTCCCCGCCGCTCTCCGGGCGTGCCCGGGTCTCCTTCCTCAGCCGGCTGGGTGGTTTTTTTCCTCCTTTTACGACACCCTCCCTGCCTCTCCCAGGTAAGCGGCAGAACTGGCTCGGCAGCAGGAAGTGGAAGAGGCATGCACGGCACAACGTGGCGGCAGCGGTGGGAGAGCCTCTCTGGGGGAGTGACACTTTAAAGCTCAAAACCCTCTGGAAATGCCTGCGTGCAGTTCGCTCCCTCTCTCGTGGGAAATCAGGCTGCTTCTGCCTGAGCCCCGCAGATAAGTTACTGTAGGGGAAACCCGGTATGATTCCTAAACGATGTGCCTCGCCGGGAAAGTCATCCTTTGCTTTCAGCCCTCGGTCTCTTACTGTCAATGCCGAATGTTAAAACAATTGTGATTCAGAGTACTGGAGACAATCACATGATGGGTGCAAGAACTATATAAAGAACAAAAAAAAGAGAAGGATTTCTCGTCTCGTTCTTTCTTTTAGGTTAGACTTCAAGGCACTTCCACTTTTCTCTCTACACTCTTAAGGAGCAGAAACTCGCTTTTCCTGAGAGCTGAAACGCTTCTGTATTCTCACAGTTCCTGAAAGCCGAGTAGTGCTGGCACTGCTGGCATGGTGCAGTGGGGTTCCAAGAGCCCTGCTAAGCCACACCAGCCGCTTCATCGGCGCAGTGCCAGGCTCTGCAGCAGCAGTCCCTGGTGTGCCCACTGTACACAGCTGTGTGCCCCAGCACACACTGCTTTCCTGACCCCACACTCAGCGCATCTCCCTACCCAGAAGCTCTTCCTGATCTCCAGGCTCGTTTTCTTAGTTTAATCCTAGGAGGAGTTTCACTTAGCTGCAACTTGTGCATGGTTCTTCATCCTCCAAAGTGAGAATGGCCTGCCACCACATGCTGCCTCAATGCCTGATAGATCTGCCTGTGCACATAGGGACATCTAAACCATCCCCCAAGCTCCTTACTCTTAGCAGTGCCACTGCTGCTCCTTCCTGAGCCCTTCCTGTATCGTGGGGGGTGGGGGTGTGTGTGGAGATAGGAGCCACCTGCCTGGCATTCCTTCCCCCTGGAAGAGCCCTCTCTGTGCACCCACTGCTCTGCCAGCCCCTCTTTATGGTCTGGAGTTGAAGCTGTGACCCAGGCACTTGCTTCCTCTTGTCAGGGAATGACTGCCCACATTTTTGGAGGGAAAACTCAAGCAGCTGGGAGCAGCATGTGACCCCAAGCCAAGCATTAACTATGACTGTATCAATGGCAGTGCAGCGATGCCCTGCAGCCTGAGCTTACCCTTCCTCCCTGAGAAACCCCTGTACCTGCGACTGGCCATCCTATATTCCCTCCTTCCCTCCCTCCTCCATCTTCTGCCAAGGCACAAGTCAGCAGGACACCAGGTCTCCCTTTTAGAGCATCCTGAAGTTGCCCTTCACTGCTGCCAGAATTCCCAGGCAGTCCCTGCTTGTCTCAGCCAGACCCAGATGTGATGGGCAGTAGATGCTTACGACTGAAGTGGCTGCATGATTAGCTCATCTGGTTAGAGCATGGTACCAATAGTACCATGGTTGTAGGTTTGATCCCCTTACAGGCCATTCACTGAAGAGTTGGACTTGATGATCCTTGAGGGTCCTTTCCAACTCAGAACATTCTGTGAACGCTACAACCACAGTTGTTTGAGTCAGCTGAAGGTTTAATCCCTCTGGCTTGGCCTCAAGCGTGGTGGCTCCACTGTGCAGCTGCTTTGCACCATGACATCTATCATTTTCATCAGGGCTTCCTCAGCCCTGAGTTGCACCACACTGGGCTTGGGCAGCTGCCTCTTTCTCCAGCCTTCCCACCTGCCTTCTGCCCAGGAGCAGAGATTGCTCTGCTGCCACCTGTGAGCCACAGTGGGTAAGGGTGGCAAGGGGCCCATGGCCACACATGAGCCAAAACCAGGGCCTTGGTGAATGTAGACAAGATGAGAGCAGGGAGCTAAAGTTGCTCTGAGGAGTGCCTGACCTTCCTGGGGCTTATGTGAAGGATATATGTAGTGTTTGCAGTGCCCCCCAGGGAATGCAGGCAAGCCATGGCTGGGCGTGGGGACTCAGTAGGCAGTCTCCCCCAGGGACATTGTATCAGTACCCACCTTTGTGGGGTTTCTTTGTAAAAGGCTCTGCTGCGAAGCCATCTAACACCTCTCCCTTCATGCAGTGGAGTGGACTCCCTTACCAACAATGGCTATGCACAGTCTTCAGTTCTCTGCTAGTTTTAGCCTGGACGTGGGTCTGTAACACCCAGCAAACAACAGTGTCCACCTACCAGCCCTGTAGACAGCTACTCATTGTCCAGGGGAGGGAAGGTTATGGCTGTGAGTTCTGTCCCTTGTATGAGCACTTCCAGGCCCAGTAATCTAGAAACCTAATGGTGTCTTCAGCTGCATCCAAAGGACCAGTCTCTGTCCCCTCTTTTACTTGCCAATCCCCAGAAAACAGCAGGTATTTGGAACAGTTTCCTCTCACTTGAGCTTTATGTACTTTATTAACAGCCTGAGAAAAGAGAGGGAGAAAAGCTTGAAAATCACACTCTGTTGACTTTGTTAACAGCACTATCTGCTGAGTGGGTTTCAAAGCAGAGTTGAGGCCCAGCCCAAATTTAAGTACCCTCCCACAAAGCTGTAGAAACTGCTGTCAATTAACTTGTTTTGGGATTAGGAAACTTGGAGAACAGATACCCAAGTTTATTTCAGCGTTTTTCAAGACTCCTTCCCTCATCCCCCAAACTAAGGCCATCCTAATTGTGTTCTGAAGGCCTCTTTTGTATTTCTGAAGTCTTTCTACTGACTTCACTTGTCCTAGTTAGAACTGCTGGGACCAGTTCATCACTGTGTGGGTATAACTCAAACTGTGTATTCTACACCCTCTATGTCATTTTCCAGGAACTGTTAACAATAGACCATTTGCAGCAGCTGCCCAGAGCACACCTGACCCCTCAGGCTCTAGTTATGGGTAATATTAACTCCCCTCCAGGGAGTCATTAGCACCTCCCCACCCAGCCTGAGGGGTCATGTCTGCTAACGGGCTACTAAGGATTCCAAAAATATCTCACAACTCACAATCACCCATTGTGGAACTCCCCACCCTGGGGGAGGTACTGGGTATCCCCACTTGAACTGGAGTGTATATAATCTTGGGGTCTTGGGACTTCTGGTACCACTCATCGGATCCAGAGGAGGACCAGAACCTCAACTGGACTGCAATCACCACTCTAGACCAGACTGCGACCAGCACTCTCACCAACAGGTTTTTCTCCCCTTTTTTTACTTTGGACTCGGGGGGACCACATGGGACTCAGCATGGGGGCCAATGAGCACCCTTCTGTTCGTGCCCCAGGGTGCTGGGTTATACGTCTGGGTTTTGTGGGTTATATGGACAATTGCTTGTCCATATAATTGTATTATTGTATTTTTTTAAAAAATTAAATTGTAACTCTGACTTACGGTCTCTTTTGAGTTGGGTTCATTTCTCCTACTGGTTTACCTTTAAACCAGCACATCACTGAAAGCCAGATCAAACTCTGAACTCTCTAAAGTTATTATATCATCTGTATATTGTTCACAAGCGAAATATGATGTGTCATATTGGGCCTGTCATAGAAAGTACAGATTAATATTCAGGTGCAAGACGAGTGTTTTCATTGGAAGGCAACTAACATGGAGCTTTTTTTTTTAAGAAGTGGTTTCTAATCCTTCAGGAATTGTAATGTTTCTTTTTCCATTAGGAAGATAATGTTGGTATCAAGTGCTGCTTTTCGTATTTCCTACCACATCTATATATTCGGGGAACTAAATCCAAAATGATTTTGCTTCCAAATGATCAACCATTCAAATAAAGCACTGTCATGTTGCTCTCCTTTTAACATTGGTGCTGCAAACTAACCTGGAGACATTGCAATGAGCCTTTCATCCCCTCTGCCTCAGCATAACGCACATGATGGTCTCACTCCGGTTCCCTGCATTTGGCTTGCCCCTCACTGCTTTTGCATTGTGAGGAAAACCATGGCTTTCTTCTATTTCTTGCTGTTTACATTGCTAGGCACATGCCTACAAAAATGTTTGCCACTTAGTTTATTTTAAAGCTCTTGCTTTGTCATTTTTCAGTCACACCCTGGAGAGACACCTGAAAGGAAAAAAACCAGTACCTGGATGTTAGCTTGTGCAGTGCTTCTAATTAAACGCTGCATAATGACAAAATCCCCTCCTGCCATTTGTTAAGATTTTCCCCACAGCATTATGCGTCCTCTTAATTAAGAGCAGAACCTAAGTAATACCTGTTTTATTCCCTCTTGCTTCCAATTAGTCATCCATTGATCATTACCTACTCAACATTTGACAGTTAAAGAGCCCCCAGTCTCTGCCGGACTCTCAGAAATGACACATCTAGAATAACATGAGGAGAGCTGCATCGGCAAGTAATGGGGAAGGACGTGGGGGTAGGGGGAGGAGAAGGCCACCCAAGTGGAACAAAAAACATGTAACATATGCAAATGTTCAATATGTGGTATGTGTTTTATACACTGTATGTATATGAAGTCATATACAAAGCTCAGCTGGTGGCCACACTGCTTTTGGGAGGCCTGAGAATTTGAGGGAACATTTAAACTCTCGTATGATCCAACGTACCTAGTCCTCTGTCTTTAAGATACAAAGCTATTCCCCATGTGGTTCCTTGCCTCTGCTTTTTTTAGGAGAGCAGGAGTTAGCATCTAGCATCTGCTTCTCTGTTGTCATTGGGACTGCAGGCTGTACCAACACAGTCCCTGCCAAGTCACTCCAAGACCCAGCAGCAGCTACATGCAGTCGTGCCTCGGCCAGGAGCATGGCAGCTTGGGGTGTCAAAGGGGCCTCCAGGGAAGCTGCAGGCTCCTTCCACATTGCCACTGTCTCCTGGAAGCCTGGCCCAGGAGCAGGGGTGGCCCTGGCCCTGCGCAGTGCCAGGAGCTGGGACCACTTCAGACTTTTTCCAACACCAGGAACCCTTTCTGTATGAGTACCATCTTCTAGCTAGGGAAATCCAGCAGCCTAGTGGGTCTGGGAGGCAGCCCAAAGCCTGAGCTGCAGCAGTGAATAAAGCACAGGGGATTCCACGGCTTATGGACAAGCCTCTGGCATGAGGCTGAGCCCCAACAGTCAGAAAGCATCTCTGCATTCTTTTTTCTTTTTCCAGATTAAAATCCATCCATTACAGGGCTCAGGAATTTTTTGTGAAGCTGTGACAATAAGTAGCTGAGCAAACTTCACAAGGCTCTGGGTGCGGGGACTCAGCAACAAATGCTTATGCACAAAAAAGCAAACCAGAGCCTTTGGCAAGCTCTAGCCTGGCTGTAGAGGAAGGAGGATAATCTCATTTCTTTGCTCTTTGCCCTTTTAGCCATTCACAGAGCTTAATGCTGAGTTATTCCCAACAATGAGCCAAACAATCAAACTTCCATCTGGCCTGGTCATGCAGATGCAACACTTGCCCTCCAGTCACAGGCCACACCAGTCCTGTGATTTTTTTTCCCCATCTTGAACATACACTATTTACCCTGTAACAGAGAAGATGTTTACATCAGGTAACAGAAAATGTAGTTCATGTTCCTCAGCCTGCTCTAATCTCATCACCCAAATCCCTGGGCACAACTAAGCACAGGCGCTATGAGCACAGCTGGTGCTGCGAACACAGCTGGTGCTGCAACCTTTGGCTCTCTCTCTCCATGACACGAAGCAGTGCCTATCAGCTAATGACCTGTTTTTCCTGGGAGGGCAGTTCTTTCGGCCCTCCTGCACATGCACGCTGCAGGCTCCAAACTGCAGCCGCGCCCTTGGGAGAAATGTTTTCTCTCCTTGACTGAAATCAGCTGCAGGTTGCTCTTTGCAGTAGCCAGAGACACAGAGCATCACTGGGACATGGCAGCAGCACTTGCTGCTACCAGCTCTCTCCTGAAAATATGGATTGTAACTGATCATGTAGTGGGAACCATCAGAAAAAAAAAAGAAAGAAAAATAGAAGAAAAAAAAAAGAAAGAAAAATAGAAGAAAAAAAAAAAAAGAAAAGCTCTTTTGTTGTTAACACCATTATGTCCTCTAATCTACTCATGTCCTGGTCTTACATTTTTGTTAAGCATTCAGCTGCAGGGGAGGAATACGAGGAGATGGAGAGGGATTGATGTTTGTGTAATGTCTTTGTGTGTGAATTTCCTTTTGAGATACAGATAAATGCACACACACACACACACACACACACAAGAAGAGTGTCTGTATTAAACGTCAATAGAAATATCTCACAGACTTAAGTGAACCCAGCATTTCCTCCCTAACATTCAAAATGAACTTCAGCAACCTGTTTTTAGCTGTAAGAAGTTCTCCTGAGAAATTTAGAAGCACCGAGAGGGAGGGATTAGCACCCTACTCCAGTAGCAATCCTGGCAAGGGGCCTCTTTTCCTTTTCTGTTAAAAGGACACAGGTTCTGGCTTGGTCTGTGCAGGAAAATTTGAAACTAAAGTGCCCTCTTCTTCAGTTAAGATGGCAGAGAATGCTGCTCCAGTCGACAGGAGTCCCTCAGTGATAAAATATCCCTGTATATGAGTCACAGGAAATTATAATCACTGTTTTCCAAGACTGCAGAACACAATGAGATTTCTGAGCTACAAACAGACTTCAATTATTCTTGAAAGACAGACAGACCCTCAAACTGACAAGACTGGAGAAAATAAATATCCTTTTGTCTGCACTGCTGGTGGTAATTTCCCATTAGACAGGAAAAGACTTCTTTGATGAATGAATATTGTCTACACTTTAGAAGAGGAGCTACTGTATAGCTCCTAATAGCTCTTGCATACTTGGGCTCAGCCTTGTGTGAGGCCCTTAAACCCCTTGGGTACAATATGGTTACATTCATTAGTGTACTGCATTTTTATTGCAGAGCCTGAGAAAAGGATGGTGCATATTAAAATAAATCTGAGCAACTTTCAACTCACCTTGAAGTTATGTGGCAAGGTCAAGTACATTTACAGTCTGCCTTCTTGGTCTGCAGGTAGTCCTTTCCAGTCTAGAGGCTTCAGGAGAAACACTCACACTGGAGACAGATTTTCCATTTGTGATTATTCTTGTAATTTTAGCAGTTAATCACTTTTCTGTTTTGTATTTACTTTGTTTTTTCTACAATGGTAATTAAATCAAAACCAGAGTGTCGCATAGAACTAAGTCGAGCACTGTTTACATAAGCCAAAGAATATCATGTTAGTGCCTTTGACAAATGTTGGTCTTTTTTGAAGACCACCAAGTCTCACATCATTTCCTTCCCACAGAAATATAATAATAATTGTACTAGCTGTCCCTTTGGCAGCAGTGTTGCATTTCTGCCTGCCATTTTTCTTGGGAATGGTGTTGAATTAAACTTGACCTAGAGATGCCTGTGTCACCCCACAGAGTCCTTTCAGCTGCTGAAAGACCTCTTCTGGAACTTCACCACCGCACTGTGGATCGGTTGGGAGTCAGGTGGGCAGTGGGGGGAAGCATTTGGCCACTTGTTTTTATCTGGATGGAGTTTATTAGCCTTACATTAAAAAATTATTGGAGGGAACAGGAAATTCTTAAGTCTCATAAATTCTACTTTACAGTCACCACACAGCTATTTGTGGTGTATACACAGTGTTAAGAAATGGCTTCTATTAATTTATAGCAAAAATGCTAACAACCTTGTTTAAATTTTTTGCTAATGTTTTTATTTGAGAGATTAAAAAACCCAAACAACAAAACTCCCAACATTAATAAAAAGAAGCAGAAGAGCTACCGATGAGAAATGGTCTGGATTTGCCACTCAACAGTGGCACCAGTCTGCACACAAGCCAGCTGCAGGCAGAGATCCGGCAGAGACCAACAAGGTACTCATAGACCGAATGCAATACAAGGAACAGCAAACCCAAAGAATCAGAAATAAAGGCCATAAAACCCCAACAATGCCCCATCTGAGTCTTACTTCCAATGAGAAACATAGGCAAACTAATGTTCTAGGCTCATCCCGCATTACAGATGGAAACTGCACTCAAATTTGTGTCACAGCAAAGGCTGCTAAGGAACTTGGCAGAATGGCCATGCTTTGCCACCGAGCACTGGGCTGAGTAGGTGACATTTTGGCTTCACCAGGCCCGCTGAGTTACTATGGAGTCCTCAGTTCCGTGGAGGATGTGTTAAGGCAGGGGGGTAGCTGTGGGGGAAAAAAAAAGAGGACCACGACTTGCTTTGTAAGTACTACGAGGAAGCTAAAAGTCCAACAAGAATCATGGCCTCTTCAGTACTCCACAGCTCCAGGTACAGCAACATTGAATATATCATGTACATAACATTGCTCATAGACTCTACATGTAAAACGTTAACCAATTTATCATGGAAATCTGGTAACAAGCAACATTGCCATATAAATTCACACTTTGAGAAAGGCTAAGTGTGGAAGCCTCCTTTGCAAGAGGATTTTCAGTCAAAGTTTTGTATAGAAAATATTAAAACAATGACAATTTGTTCTCTGAATCTCAATTCATTATTGGGTTAGTTTTCACTAAAGGTTCTCTTTAGAAAATGTGTGAATCTTCAAAATATAAATTCACAGTCTAAGTATTAAATAATTAAAAACAAGTTTCAACTGTTGGGAGGTCTTACTCGGCCGCAATCTTTTAAAGCAATAACAGCAATACAAGGCATAGAAAATCTTTTCCTGCAACACTTGTAAATGTAAAAGTAGTCACGTTAAATGCAACAGAACTAATAAAGAACAAACTGTTTGTAGAACAGAAAAATGAGAGACTAGCTATGCATTCAGCTGTCTTCCTTACAGTTGAACTCCAGTTGTTTAAAAACATATTGACTTAGTAATTTGGAAAATGATGTCCCAAAGGTAACTGGTCTGCATACTCCTATGAAATATGATGCCTCAAACGGCATGACACCCCTTCTTGAAAAGTTTTTAATCTCATCTCCACCATTATCTCCACAGTTTAAACAAAAAAACAACTATCCAAATGTAAAATGCTCCTTTTTTAATTACTAAATTAAGAAAGTTAAACAGTTTTAAAATGTAAACTTGCAAATAAACCATAACAAAATGTAATTAAGACTTTAAAATTTGCAACTCAGTATTAAAAACTCAATAGAAATAGAAATGAATTTTTTTTTGTTTTTTGGTTAAACGTAAGTATTTCAAGGCTGGTACAGACAACTGAAAAGGTAATACTTTGTTCTGTGCATCCCCCATGAAATGTAAAGAAGTGCATAGTAATTCCACTGGAGAACTTGCAGACACAGAGAAAGTAATTTCATTAGCAGTACAGGACATTTAACACACTTATTTTACAATGGAAAAATGTTACACATAAAACAGAAAAATCCTAGTTGCATGACCAACAATTTAGCAGGGGGACATGGCTAAAATGCTATGATTTTAAGACCATCTGAATGCGGTTACACTGCTTAATAAATCTTTTTGAACCATTTCAGTATACATGTTTTGATACAATAAGTCCTTGCAGTTTCAATTTCCAGTTCAAACGGTGATGGTGTAGTTTTCTTGCTTTAAATATGTTCGTTTTAATTTCAAGAACAAATCATCACACACTTGTCAAACATTGGAAACATTACTGTAAATACAGCACATGATTCCTGAAAGAGCAAAGTTACAACCATCTACAGGTACATAATCATAAACAAAAAGTGCAATCCAATTTAAAAAAATCATGCTTGGCAAAAGCCAAAAATTAGACCACTGGCTTTCAGAATCCCACCAGTGTTTTCATGTCTGCAGTAAAATTATCGCTTTCTGGGTACTGCTGCAGCAGGGTTCATTCAATCCAAATGAGTTTCCTTTGCAATAGCACCCGTATACTGTATGTACAGGTATGTATATATATTATATATATTTTATATATAAAAAAGCAAAAAACCAAACACCTGTCCTGATTTTTTTATTTGTTAAAACATGAAAAAAAATGTTTTAGACAAAGAGGCCACTTCTGGAAAATAATACTTTTAGTTGAATCAGGAGAAGACTAGTTAAAATCACATAGGTTTTGCATTTTAAAAAAAGGAAAGCACTAGGATCAGTTATTGGCACTGAGTTACTATTTACAATGAACAGAGGTTTTGCAGTTTACATAACATCAATACAATGCAGTTTTGGAGTCTTTGATTCAGAAAAAAACAAGTGTTTTTCTCCTTTTCATCCAGGACATTCAGATTATTAGGACAAGTGGTCATAGGCAAGGGCTGCGGAAGTTCTCAACTTCAGCCCCTCCTGTGCACTGAGGTGCTGGAAGATGTTGCACTCTGGAGAAGCTGATCACAGAGTTGGAAGATAAAGGGCAGGTGGGACAGGGCTGAGAAACACCTGGTAATTCATGACAGTGTCTGAAAACCAGAGATTTACAGGTTGTCACCCGGCTGGTACTGGGGTTCTGTTGCAGTGAAGTAGTCTTCAAGAAAACCCTGTAAATATTCAAAAGTTGGACGCTCCTCTGGGTCTTTTTTCCAGCAGTGAATCATAAGCTCGTGCAAGGAGATGGGACAGTCCTGAGGACATGGCATCCGATAACCTCGTTCTACTTGCTCCAAGACTTCACGGTTATTCATGCCTGTAAAGGACATACAAACCCACAGTTAAATTACAGGAAAATGAACTCAAGTATAGTTATATCTATATGAGGTTTTCTCAATCATACTTATTTCTTTTGGTTAAGACAAATGAAACAAAACCAACCCAATGTCCTGTTTCAGCTCTTCATCTACTTCAAGGTAACCTGGATTATTTTGTTTCTCAGTAGAGGGTTTTAGGATCCAGTGATGAGCAAAATGCTGCTCCCATGTTTACCCTCTTGGCTTACTCACAATGGGCAGGATTTGGTGCTTTCCCTCTCCAACAGCAGTAGCTGTGAAATATATTATGTAAAATGCTTAAGGAAAATAAATCCATTGCAATAAATAGAAAATTCAAAATTATAGAAATTAGGATGAATTTTTGAAACCCTCACACTGAGTGTGGGCCTTTCTGGAAGCATTCTGTAAGGTCATGCTTCAGGAACTTCAACACAAACTCTGCCACTCTGGGCTGCCAGAGATGTCCAGCAACATTGCCCTCAATGTCAGTTCAGAAGCTTATTGCTGCTGATTTGCCCTGTCTCCATGTGAGCTGGTTAGTATTGTTTCTATCACATTCCACTGTTCCATCCCAACCCAGAAGAGAGCAAAGTTGCTCAGAAGACAAGTCACATACCAAGCAAAACAGCTCCACTGCAGAACCACAGTTCTCTCTCTCAAAAAGGTAAAAAGTTACATTACTGTCACAGAATCACAGAAATATTTCAGTTGGAAAACACTCTTAAGATCATCAAGTCCAGTTGTTAACCTAACACTGCCAAGTCCACCACTAAACCACACCCCTAAGTGCCACATCTACAGTCTTTTAAATATGTCCAGGGATGGTGGCTCATCTTGCTTGTCTCTAAGAGGCAGGCCAGGCCCTTTGCTACCTTGTCTTTTCTATGCAATCCCTTCAACCCTTGATTCCTATGCTGAGGTGCTTTTCACCAAACATTAATTGCAGTCAACCTCAGCTTTAGTTTACATATCTTTTCTAGTAATTCCTTTGGCTTTTTAACAGTACCAAAGGTAAGACTGGCACTGTATGCAGAGGTGTTTCAGAGAAGCATGCATGCTGACTGCAAGCTTTGTGGCTTGACAGTTGGCAAGCCTTGCCCCAGTCCTCTGCAGAAAAATATTGGTAGGCTTCACTCCCCTGACTTAGTGGGTCCTGCCAGGCAGTTCTGCAGGAGAACCAGCAGGTCTACTTAAGTTTCTCCAAGACCAAATCTAGAAACCAGAACCTTGATGTTGCACTTTCTGTTAGCTTATCCTCTCCCTGGCTTCCATGACACCATCCTTCCTTGTGAATCCTCCACTTTCTTCTTTCAGGTTGTCCTCTTGAAGAATTTCCTTGTCCCACCTTCAGGGGCCAGGGAATTCTCTCTACCTTGTATTTGTACTTATTTGTTAGGAATAATTCAACCACCCTCTTCGATACAGATTCATTTGTCTACTCTACACTTTGACTAGTGGCAATGTCTGGTTTTGGCTGGGATAGAGTTAATTTTCTTCCTAGTAGCTGGTACAGTGCTGTGTTTTGGACTTAGTATGAGAATAATGTTGATAACTCACAGATGTTTTAGTTGTTGATAAGTAGTGTTTATCCTAAGTCAAGGACTTTTCAGTTTCTCATGTTCTGCCAGTGAGGAGGTGCACGAGAAGCTGAGAGAAACTGTATTGTGCATCCCTTGTTTTCCTTGGCTTTCATGCCTCTTTTTCACTTTCATTAAAATTATTAATGTATTATACTTTATTTCAATTAGTAACTGTTTTTATCTCAACCTCTTGGATGGATATCAGCAGGAGGATATTACCCTTTCAAGGTAGAAGAAAAGGTTTTACCTTTATTCCAGTTCTCCCCATCCAGCCTTGGTGAGGGCAGGGAGAGTGAGCGAGTGTCTGCATGGCACTTAAATTGCCAGCTGGGGTTAAACCATGGCAGGGAATAATATCCTTACACTACATAGCATTTAGGCTGGTAACTTGGCTGTATCCTTGGATTTGGTCTTAGCAGTGATAATTGCAAAAAGAAAGATTAGATTACTAATTTACAGTGTTTCCTAACCTGTAGACCAACACTTTAGCACTGGTTTCTTGTATTTCATTTATCACCTGCATCCATCCACTGTATTTTTGGTGTTAGATGTTTATAAGTAGGAGCAAACAGTTTGTATGGCATCTAAAGTAGACCATGGTTAGGACTTCAAAATGATGAATATAGAGCGATAATTGTTCTCTGCAGACATCAGATCCTGCATAGAGTTAAGACTCTTCTATTATTGTCTCCAAACTGATGTTGTTAGGTCACAGAGGCTCATAACAAACCAGGAAAGCTTGCCACACACTGAGCAAATGTTTGGGTGTTTTTCACTATCCCACAAAAACATTTTCAAAGGTATTTTACTTTTTCATTAAATTACAAGACAACACTAGTGGTCTGTTAGTCATCACCAACTCTAGGCAGCATCAACCCAAACTCTCTGGCCTTGTTGGTTTCAAGATGCTATGAGAAAAAACATGGGCATTTTGTTCACATTGTATTGTCAATATTAGTTTTATAAATTTGCGTTTTGAACAAAAATCTGCATCCTTTTTTCATATCCTTGTCTTTGAATCAGTTGAATTACCTCATATTTTGGGGTAAGAACTTCTGCTGTGTTTTGCTTCCCTTACATATAATGGCTATGAAAATAACTGTTACTAGTACCTCATCTATTGTATATACCTAAAAATACTAGCAAACTGCATTCTTTGTTTTTATTTTGGCAATATGCCTTTAAATACAACATGAATGGAAGCAACAGCAGCAGAAAAGCTTCTTCCCAACTGATTTGTTGTTCTAAGATATCAAATGTTTGGTATTTTTACCCAGTGCTTTACTCAGTGCTGCAAAGCACACTCTGAAACCTGATAAGGAACTGTGTGCTGGAAGAAAAACCCTGAGGAAACAGAGGGGGGGAGGGAAAACATAAACAGCCCTTCACTTCCCTTTGTTTAACAAAAAGATAGAAAAAAGAACATGAAAGAAACATTGCTGTCTGAAATCATAGTAATTTTTTTTCGTCCCTGGAAAGTGAGTCAAGCCAGGTTTTCTTATCATGGTTTAATCCAGGAAAATGCCCTTCTTTTCCTTTCTCTTTTCCTTTCCCTCACAGTAAAACCCAGATATGAAACTAAACCAAGTAATCCTCATGTTCCTTACTGGAATTCATATATCCAGCAAGGGCTGAAGCACCTAGGATTTGCCAAAGAAATTCTGTTGTTTTTGACATGTGCTGCTAATTTAAAAAAGAAGTTTCAAAGACTTTTTTTTCCCCTAAATCTGTTGGATTATTAATTGGACTTATAACAGTGCTTCAGGTACACATTTTACCTCTTAAAAGGCCTAATGATGTTTACAAACTTATTCTACAGATTCACTTATCAAGCAAGTTTTAGTGTTTCTCTTTTGATAGCAGGAGCCTGTCGTATCTGCACTTCTAACACCTCACAGAGAATATCTGAGCATTTGTACAACTCCTCTCTCCTAATGAATACCCAAGAGTTTCAACTCTTAGTAAATAATAAATGACATTCTGCTTGCAGTATGCTTTTAGACCACTTAAAACCTGGGTTGGGGCAATCCCTGGTACCAATACAGGCTGGAGGGTGAATAGACTGAGAGCAGTCCTGTTGAGAAGGACTTGGGGATGCTGGTGGATGAGAGGCTGGACATGAACCAGTAATGTGCACTTGTAGCCCAGAAAGCCAACTGTGTCTTGGGCTGCATCAAAAGCACCATGGTCAGCAGGTCAAGGGAGGTGATTCTGCCCCTCTACTCTGCTCTGGTGAGACCCCATGTGGAGTACTGCATCCAGCTCTGGGGTTCTCAACACAGGAGGGAAGGACATCAGCCTGTTGAAGGAAGCCCAGAGAAGGTCCACAAAGATGATTAGAGGGATCGATCACCTCTCCTATGAGAAACGGGTGAGAAAATCAGGATTGTTCAGCCTAGAGAAGAGAAGGATCTAGGGAGACCTTATTGTGGCCTTTCAGTGCTTGAAGGGGGCCTATAAGAATGATGGGAACAACATTTTTAGCAGAGTCTCTTGCAATAGGACAAGGGGTAATGTTTTAAAATGAAGGGGAGTTGATTTAGATTCTATATAAGAAAAAAGTTTTTTTACAATGAGGGTGGTGAAAAAACTGGATCAAGTTGCCTGGAGAGGTCATGGATGCCCCCAACCCTATGAACGTTCAAGGACAGGTTGGATGGGGCTCTGAGTAACCTGATCTAGCTGAAGATGTCCCTGCTTATTGCAGGTGGATTGGACTAGTTAACTTTTGAAAGGTCCCTTCCAACCCAAGCTATTCTATGAATTCTACAAATCTATGAAAAACCAGTTTATGCTCATGATGTTTCTAGAATTACAGTTTGATCCAAGAAGAAAACATCCTGTTTCCAAAAAATGGCTTTTCCATTAGCCTTTTAATTCTCTGAGAAGACCAAAAATCAAATAACCTCCCACAACTCAGCTTTATTAGTGGAGCCTCCAATAATCTTACGATGCCACAGGATATGGCCACTTTAATGCACAATACAATAAAAATCTACTGCTTGTATGGACTGGGGACAGAAACTCAATAGTGCTTGGCTTTTCATAGAAATGTTGTAGCAACTTTAAGTTACAGAGGCTTTAAGAGTTACTTTAAGAGTTACTGTGACGCAAAAGAGGATGTGAAGTTTCCATTTGTGGCTAAAGAAAACACTGGAAATTGCTCTGGAGTGCTCTGAGCAGCTTGATTAGATGGAGCACAACAGACGTGCAAATAGCACAGATCTGGGCAATGCTGCTCTTCCAGAAGACCAGAAACATTACTGTAACAAGGCAGAGTCCCCACATACAAAGCTAATGAGCTATATAGACTACTTTTGGCCATGTGAAGCCCAGCGAGGAGAGTCATGGTTTTAAACCACTTTATTCTTGCTTTCTTCTGCTAGGCTGAGAATGACGTTCTTTCTAGACCCAGTGCATGCTTTCAGACCAATGATCAAACTAATACAGTACACTGAAGGGAACAGGAAAGCTGCTCCTAAGGGAAGACAACCTTTGAAGCATAATGCTGTTCTTACTGAGTACAATGTGAACCTAGTTATTTCTGTAGAAAAGTAATAACAAGCTTTAAAAATCTGGAAGTCATATCACTTCATTTAGAAATTAAGGCCTGAAAACACCCAACATTTCCTTATCCTCAAAGCACCCACAAAGCTAGACTGTCAATATCTGTTCTTTGTTTTGGTTTTGATTTTTAAAATAAGTAATCATATGCTTGGTGTAATAGATGGTACAGCATTTGTGACTGGAGCTTTCCCACCTACAAAGAAACACACCTGATCTTATCTATGCTGTGTGCTGAGAACACATCTTTCTCAACTCCTCATCTACCATCCATGGTGATGCTACACACACACATATGTTGGCTTGCTGATACATACTTGGCCTCAGGCTTGGGCACCATGTGCTCTCTGGCACTTGTGGCTCAGCTTCCCCCAGAGATGTGGAGGCTGAACACAGCTCCTCAGAGACTGCAGGGCTGCTTGGAGCCCAGGCTCAAAGACCTGCTTGGCCAGAGGCAGCAATGTGGATAGCACCATGGTGGCTGTCACAACAGACATAAAATGTAAACACTCTTGATGTGACAAGTGCAGCAGAAAGCAGAAGGGGCAAGTTCAGAGGTGCTTGTTCAGTGCAACTGAGATTTTTGGCTATCCAAAAGGCAGCATGTTAAAACCCCACAAATTCTCTGACTGCTGCTAGAGAAATTCAGCCTCCTACTCTTAAACTCCATTAAAACAAAAAAACAAACTAAAATCCAAAGGGCATTTGTCAAAGGAAAAGAAACAGACACTGAAAAAGTTCAACAAGCCGACTACTTTATTAAACTTGTCTCCTCCTCTGCCCATATCTATTTTTTATTTCCCCACTGTAATAATGGAAATATTAATCCCAGCAATGAAAATATGAATGCCTAGAAAGACCGTGAAAGTTGCTTATTTCAATCTGCTGCCTTGTGTAAAGAATAAGAAAGCATAAAACCCCCCACGTAAATTAGTTATCATAGTGGTCCATTATGACCACTGACAGTAAAACAGGCTTAGTTGAAACATGAACGTGAGGACACCTATTAGAAAGTTGGTCTTGCTTGTGGGAGCTATGGGGCTTGGGGCAAGGTTTGATTATGAACTCTAGCTTGATCTTCATCTCTGTTAGTAAAATCTTTACTGCTCATATATCTCACCACTGCTCCAGCCTCTCTTCCAAAATGGGGCATCAGGACAGGAACTGCTTGGAAATCCTGGGGACAAAGCATGTTAAGTTTTGTTCTACCCATTCTGTTTCCCTCCTATAAACTGCCTGCTTTCTCCTTCTGTCCTCCTCATTATACTTTTCCATCCTTCTACACAAGTTTAAAACAATGCCTGATTCCAGGCACTGGAAGGTATAAGGTACAGTGACCTGGGGGCATGGGTACCACACCAGAACTAGGATGTGTGCTATAAATAACCTCTCCAGGTACTAAGAGCTTGTCAAGCAAGAGATCAATCCCTTTGTCTGAGGGCCTCTCCCTGCTCCTCCCCCAGCCTGCTACAAGTTGTAAGCAGGAACATCAGGACAACATGCCCACATCTGTTTCAGAAACTGGATATTACAGCAGAGTGACAATTCATGATCCTCTTTGTTTCAAGACTGATGCTTTTCAGAGCTCATAAATCCACACGCCTCGGGTGCCAAAGTGGCTGGCAGTGCCAACAGACTGCATTCTGTCACCTATAAGTTGTCTACTTGGGTGAAGATGCCTGAGTCTTGCTTCTCAGGGTGATTGAAATCTCATCTTTTTCTCCTTGTGCAAGCCATGCCACAGTGGTAGAAAAAGTCTTGCGGGTACATCTGAACCCTATTCCATGCCTCAGACAGGGACACGTATTCATGAAACTTTGTCCTTCCATGAGGTCCTTCCTCTTCCCAGCATGAAGCAGAAGATGGATGGTCCTTTCTATGTCTGGGGAAGATAGTCTTTTCTACAGACCTCAGGAGGCCTTTGTCACTTTGGGAAGTCTGAGCCCTCTTTTCAGCCCACATGCAAAACCAGAACCTTCTGAGAAGGCTTCAGTTCCCCTCCACTGTTGCCTCAATCCATAAAAGCTTTCCCAGTTAGGGTCTGGGGACTGAGACTGGATTGAAATCTGTAAAGACTTTGGAAATTCAAATGTAAAATAGAGGTTGCCCTTAGGTAAAACTGACAGAGGGGAGTGATGGTGGCCATGGGAATGGTTAAGGCCTCCCGGATGAGCAATCTGGGAGTCCTGGCAACGAGGAATGGCCCTGGTATAGGGCACAGGCAGTGTGTAACCAAGGCAGTACATGACTGTCCAGAAAATTGCTGACTTTGTGATATGTAACACACAAAAAATTGCTTCCAGCTACTTCATGTCTTCCCAGTGCAGGTGGGGGAGAGTGATCTGGAAGGACTTTTGGTGTATGAGGGCTTTATGCAGTGAGGGATGAAGGGGGAGGACTGTGCTGAAAGAGGAGAGATGCCGCTGGTTGTCTTTGATGTGCTCTAACTGCCACATAATAAAACTGTCCAGAATTTCAGGACACAGCCCATGCCTGAGATTACTGTCATGACTCCCACAAGAAGTTATGTATTGCAAGCACTTAAATGCAGATCCAGTGGACTTTTTTCATTTAGGGAGGGAAAGAAGCATTTGTGAAGTGCAGACATCCAAAGCCAACACTGTGTTCAGCTACAAACTTGTGAGTAAACATGGGGCTTAAATTGTCATTTTCATGTGAAATGGTATTTTCCCTGCATGTGTGCGTGTCTGTTTGCACTCGTGCACGTGATAAGGCAGATAGTTAAGTCACTAAGCATCTTTGCCCCATCAATATGGAGCTCAGGGGAAAAAAATCACCTTAACTCTACAGAGGGACTCATCCCTCCTACAGAAACTGTTTTCTGTTACCTCATTCTGTGGTCTCAGTCACAGCTTTGCTAAGCTGCTCACTGTTAATCAAGCCAGAATTCACTTCTGATCATGAGATGCCTTTCAGTCCCCATATTCTCTACCCAAATATCAGCTACTGGTTGTTCGGTGCTAGCAAAGTTGACATTCCTAGTGAAAGTCTGGGACATGAGTTTTGCAGAGTTCCGGCTTCTGAAGTGGCATGAGATACCACAGGAAACAGAACTCCACCTTGATGCTTCTCCTGCTCAATCTGATATATGGAACTGACTGCTTAATCACGGCACAGGCCGGAACATTGAAACTGCTGTAGGGCACTTTCCATTAATTCACCTGCAGTGCACATGGCCATACAGTTGAGTATTTAGAGAATTTTTTTTTTTATAAAAAGAATAAAAATGCAGCTATATACATCTTCAGATGCAGGGCATCCCCTGTTGTTAGTATCTGCGCAGATGAGAAAATGAAGGGATTGAATTCTTTTCTATGTAATGGACGGCTTTCACCTCACCCCTCTCCTTTTCACTTGAATGCCTACAATCTTCAGGGGGGCAACAGAATCAAAAGCTCTTTCTGCATAGGCAGATCCAATCACCCCCTCCTACAAATCTTAATCCATCGGATACTTGGCAGGGTTTCAACAAAGAGCCATGAGGCCTCCGGTTCCCCCATGCAGAGAATTTGGCCCCGCTGTGACCCTGCTATGAGCTCTGTCCTGCACACTGCAGAATTATTTTCTTTCCTTTCCATCCCTCTCAAAAGCAAGGATTGAAATTTAAGAGTTTATAAAAAAGAGATTTGGTAATACCAGACATTTAGACTTTGTCATCAAACCTTGCAGAGAGCCAGACTGACAGAAGAAATGGAGTAAGGCCTCTCTGGGAGTTTAACTGTTGATATCTTAAAGGGAATGCAATGTTATGGAGAGCTATTTGCTCCAGAATATAGTAATTTTATGTTGCTTTCATTAGTTGTCTAGAAATTATATTAATTGAATTGAGAACAACTACAAAATTAGAAATGAATATGTTGAATTGTCCCCTTGTCATTTTTATAATGACCATTGCACAGTAGTTTTCAGTTAGAGCTGTTTCCAAGCATACACAGAACTTATGCATTATAACCATCCTCATTTGAGCTCAGTGAATATAAACAAATGTTCCAGTTTAAGCATATGGCTCATTCCCATTCCTTTTCCCAAGTGAAGTAGGACTGTTTTCTTACCTGGGTATGGCACTCTCCCTTTTGTTACCAGCTCTGTCAGTAGGATCCCGAAAGACCACACATCTGACTTTATTGTGAATCTTCCATACAGTGCCGCTTCTGGCGCAGTCCATTTAATGGGGAATTTTGCACCTAACGAAAGAATACACGAGTCTTAACCAGAACAGAGACAGAATCAAAGTACCAGTTCACAGGTGACTGTTGTGTTCTGCAACACGTGCAGGTAGAAAGAGTTGCAGGCAAGTGTTAACAAAAAGCTCCATGGAGTATGGTCAGAGAGGACAGGCAGGTGGAATGTGTAGGGCACAAGGAAAGACTAAGCAGGGAAGGGGTGGGTTTGTCCCACATCCCAAGAGAAGGCTAAGAAGACATTTTAATTCCAGTTTGAAATTTTATAAAATGAAAAAAAAACCCAAGCAGTTTTAAAAACAATTAAGCCCAATATAATAGAAATTCTTTCTCCCAAAATGTTTTAAATTAACATTTCCCTGAGATACTTGCAAGTCAAACACAGTTAGCATGTATAAGCAGAAATGAGATATATTTGGAAATGTACCTCCTAGTTTCATTGCTCAAGCTGAGCAAAATGCAAACAGACAAACATGGTGAAAACATAAATTAAAACCAAACCTAATATTTCATTAGAAACATGCAAGGACTTAAAAATAATACTGCCATTCGAGTTGCTTGGAGTGCATGATATTGAGGCACAAATTTGGTCTATGATTTATAACTTGACAATGTACTTTAAGTTCCTGGCACTGAAAAGCCTGTAGTGCCTTAAATACGTGCAGTTCTAATGTGTTCATCCATCATCAGAGTTTGCAGAAGCCAGTTGTGGCAAGGATGGTAAGATAACAAGTCTTTAAACACTGATTTATTTGCTTTTCCAGTAATTTGCTGTTTTCTTAGGGAAAATATTTTCAGTATGACTTTAAAGAAAAGTCTTGTGGTAATAATTAACTCATAATATGTACGAAAAAATATGCAGACATTTCCCCAGTGCCTTGTATTAACATACAGGCAAAAGAGTTGCATTGCTTATTGCTGATCCCTAGTGACAAACACTCTTCAATTTGGAAACAGACTGACTTTGACTTCACACCACCCTCTCATAAAAGTTCCCGTAGCTTTCAGGAGGAGTGTGGAAAGTGTAACAACGTGGACAAATCACTCTCAGGGAGTGAACTTATGGCACTGTTTAGAGTTCCCTGCTAGTGCTGTTCTGCCATCACACCCAGTGCTCAATGTCCCATACCTTCAGCTATACAGCCCAATCTGTTGTGACTCAGAATGCAAAGTAAACATGGTAATTCTCATCTCCTTACTTAGTAAAACTCTGATGTACTAAAATTTTTTCTGCTCTGCATATAAATGATCTTAAGAGACTATTACACAGAAACAAATATATTTTTTTTTCTAGGCAAAATTGCAATTGCTCAAGTAAGTCCCCCTAAATCAAAAGAAGCAAGACAAAGTTTCAAATTCTGAATGCCTGAAGTCAGGAACTTAAGTCTAGTTAAGCATCAGCACATCAGTGATTAGATTCACAAAGGTGCTGGAGGAGTTTTGGATGCCTATCCACTTTTTAAATTCTGCCCCTTTTATAATTTCATTGGTTGGTATGTAGGCAGGAACTAAAATTTGGGTGCTTGGCTTTGGTCTCAATCTCCCTAACTTACACTTCTTCATGTGACCAATCTTAGTTTACCAGACTCAAAATTTGCAGAACTTCATCTTCCCTTAAAAAATGCCTTGGTTGTGACAGCAGTAGCTGCCATCACTGGAACCTCTGTCCTGGAAGTTGGCCCTGCTTCATCAGCACCAGCAGCCACCTGGGGTTGGCAACGCTGCTCCAGCCACCTGGGGCTCTATACCCCATGCTGATTCCCTGGAAAAACTGCAAGCTGTGTGTAGCTGGTGGTCAGGTTCCCTAGGCCTGCAGTGCATGGTTTTAGACGGGCTTATGCAGTCAGCCCTGAATGTAAGGGCCAATGTCCCTCTGCTCTCTCATACGTGCAGCTGAGATAGTACACACAACCCATGCCAGCTGCACAAAGGAATAGCTCCAGGCTGGCCAGGAGCCTGAAGCCTTGAACATCAGCTGGTGGTGTATAAGATGGCCAAGCGTGAGGGTTTGCTTGTTCACGTTACATACATTTATTCAACAATTTTTCTTTCTTTAATCAGTTGTGTTTTTCTGAGAAACTTTGTCAAACCTGCTTTAATTCCCATGTGCTTCAAACTCAGATCCAAAGGTAGCAACCACCTACAACTCATCTTTGGAGAAAAGAAATCTCTTCAGACTCTTTTGTGGCCAGTTTTCCTGGTATTTTTGCCTTCCTCATATACTGCCAGTGTGGCTCTAGGAGACAAGTATGTGGTGTGCTGAGGAACCATAGGAAGATGAGAAGCAAGTCCCTGAGAAGAGGGGACCATTCCAGCACATCCCTTTTCCTGAGAGCTGGACCTCACTGGACTGTGATGAACACTGCTGGAGAAGACAAATGGTCTGTGCTGTGGATTTTTGAATGACAGGACAGCTATTAGTTCTTTATGTTGTCCCTGCTGTGGATGATTCTCTGACTAAAACAACTAATATCAAAAATCACGTTCTGCAGTTTATGCAGTATTTCCTGATAGATGATAGATTTGAAGTGATAAATGGGGAGGAGAAAAAGGCAGGGTTAGTGGAGAGCTTGCTAGCAGAGCCCTGCCTCATGGTTTTCTGGCCCTGCAACACATGCTGGAAGCTAGATGGTCCAAGAGAGCCTGCAATCCAGTATGGCAGAGGCATCAGTAAGGGGAGAACAGAGACCAGTGAGGACATGCCAAATTGGTCATCTGCACGTACAGTGCATGCACTGCCATAACACAGAGAGATCACATGCAGCTTGTGTGAGTGGGTGTGTTGTGTGTGTTTGTCTAACAGGGTTCCCCCCAGGGTGCTGCCTCCCATCCAATGTCTTGCACTGGAGACTGAGACAGTGCACTGCTATGAAAGCATAAAAATTCCCAAATGTGTTGAGCACTGCTTCGAAGCCTCCTGATTGCTGTTGCTATAGGAAGCGTTCAAACAGACTAGACACTGTGCATGGCTCCTGACTGACACGCACAGTTTCCGTGCTTACTCTCTTCCCAACGCACTGATTAAAAACTCTATCCCCTCCCTCTGCCCAGGCCTCAGCAGCTTATTAAACAAGATGACTTTGTGCTGCAAACAAATTACAGCATCAAATAAAATGTGTATTACTGACAAGCACGTTAATAAATCTGATAAGCCAAATTGCCCCAGCTGACAAGGCAGCCCATCTCCTACTTTGAAGGCAGATTTTACATCATTAGGGGAGAGATTTCTCTCTTTTTTTTGCTGAAACCTGTTTTATTACAAACTAGCACATCAGTAACCCCATGCATAAAACCCAACCGCACACTGCATCCATCAGGTCAGGATAGCCTGTCTTTGCCCCAAAGCAAGGTACTAATCTGCAGCTTTTATCTCAGTCCTTCTTTTTGCAATGTTTCAGCCTGGGGAAAGCCTTTTTTGGGTTTCTGCACTGCTTGCAACCACATGAAACCAAAGCTGTTGATACAATTTACTCTTAGGGCAGCCAGCCCTGCCTCCTGCCTCTGAGGATTTTTATTAGGTTCAGCCCTGTTCTTGGGACCTCTGCCTGGCTCTGCCCAGGCATTCACACAGGTTATCCCCCAGGAGGATTTCCTTGGGAAAAATCAATCCATGGCCCTCCTTTAATTCTTTTCTGGCTACAAGCAGGCCATGTGATGAGAAGGAGTGGAGGGGGCTGGGATGATTGAGTGACCTTGACATACAACTCTCAGCATGATTTCTTCTGAGGCAAGTGAAAATCCCTCAGAGCTTTGTTTTTCTTCAGATCTAAATCTTGATGAAGCAGAAACCTCTGAAATTCGTGCCCCAGAGCCACTGCCAGCTTGATAATGATACTGTTTCTGGAAATGCTACAAAGCTGCTTCCTCTAGTACCTTAAAACCAAAGCCAGTGCAGCACCCCAAGCTCTAAAACCCCAAAACTCAGGGAGTTCTTGGGTTAGCTACCAGAAAATGCAGTGTGGCACTGAATTGCTTCTGGGGCTGGAAAGGATAAGCTGCAAAAGGTAAAAATTAAGTGCTGAAGCAAGCACGAAACAGGAAACGAGTCAGCCCCAGTAGGCGATGATGAGTGCTGTGTGGGAGGGACTGTGCAATTACATTTTTTGTTCTGTGAGAACGAACATGAAATTACAAGCCTGGCAAAACATCAGCGATGAGAAGCAGGCTCTGCAGGCAGACCCCTTCCCAGGAAGAGGGGGACAAGGGGCGGAACTGCAGGTCTAAACATCCCCCTCTCTCTCTCTGCCTGTACGCCCCCCTTCCTCTTGTCCTTCCTCTTGACCTGGCCGCGCTCCTTCTCATAAAGCAGATGGCAGCTCTGTAAGAGCATATCAGTGACACCCTTCCCAGACCCAGGTGGCTGGCTGTTGAGAAGTAAGAGTCCTTTCTCCTGTCTGCTCCCGGGCTGGCCCAGGGAATGGCAGGTAAAGAGCAAGAACAAAGGCCTTGACAAAGCCCTGGACACTACAGCCTGCAGTACAGTCAGTCACAAACAAGATAGATCTGACTAGCTGGTGAACAAGTCCCTGCTAAAGGACTGGAAAGAGCCTGGAAGGAGGGGGAAAAAAAATCCCTGTTTATTTCTAGGAAATCAAAACAAGAAGCATCACCTGTTTTTAAGCAGGGCAAGAAGGAGGTATTTCTAAGTGTTAAGGAGGCAAAAATCATCTGAGAGTTTACAAACACGTACTAGAGCTCCCAGAATAGCTCTGACTTGTCTGGAAGGCATCAGAAAGATTCTTATTCTTTCATATGTGCTTGGAGTGGCACTACTGCAAGTGCTGCCAGTGTATGCAGTAGAAACATGGCCTGAAAAATAACTCTGCTCTTTTTTTTTATTAAGGAAATTTTAAATTTGTATCAGCTGCTACTGCTTAGAATAGTAACAACTCTAACCCAGCAACTCTGTGGAGCACTCAGCACTCTCCACAAAAATGCCATGTGCTTGGCTCCACATAGCTGTAAACCAGATCAGTAGAAGGGTAGCAGAACTGCATGGGAAATTCTGTGTTGAAAGTGATGGGAAGTTTTTCTTTGTCCTGTAGGATATCAGGAGTTGTAAGTCTTGTCTTAGAGGACTGACACAGCATTAACACCAGTGTAAGGAATAAGACTCAGTGCCTGACACTATGTGTGCAGGGAAGATGTTGCAGCAGCATCAGTCAAAAGAAGCAAGATCCAGTGGTGCAGTCTGCAATACAGTCCATCAGTGTAGCCTTTGAAATGGGCGTCACATTAACAGGCATGTTTTTCCCCTTTGATTACTCACTTCCTCTAAAAGCAAGAGAAGCCAAATGCTCATTACAAGCCAAGAACTTTTTTTTGGTATTATTTAATGGCAGTGTATAGCTGCTAGTCACACACTTTAAATCATTAGTGGCATGATCATCTCTTTCCTTCCTGACAATTGCTGAGAAATGGCAGTGCAGACAACGAACTACTTTTTATTTGCCTCTCATAAATCAAGAGCAGTCAGGCCTCCTTTGTTCAAACCAAAAAGAAAATAAACCAGTCAGTAAAACATTACCACCAGGCTAAGTAATACCCACACAGGTTCAGGAATCCTGCACTCTAGCCTGCTGGGGCTTAAAGCATCCCCATCTGTTTCCTTTCAAAATATTTAATCGAAGACAAAAGTGACAGTGGGGGAAGGGAGGGGGAGATCAAGTGAAGCTGGAGAAAACCACCTCTTCCCCACGCCAACAATGAGCTCTGTACTAACACACTTAAGCCAAGAGAAGGATGACTGCTGAGGAGAGAGTGACCAGAGACTTTAATCTTTGGATTTTGCAAGGAAAAACATTTCCTTTCTCCCACAGGAGCTGCCAGTCTGGAGCACTCCCCATCCCCCTCCCCTCTGCTGGCCAGGCTCTCCCGTGTCAAAATTCCCACTGAAGCAGTAGTCAGCTAGATAAACAGAGCAGTCCCCAGATGCATCTCCTTGGAGGCTGAAGTAATAGGTCATGGGAAACAAGCATAGGCAACCATTTCCTTCTGATACTGTGGTCTCCACCAAGCAATGCTCAAACTAAAGTTTAACTAAACACACCACAACTGAATTGCACTTGAAAAAAAAATAATCCAGTGCCACATTAAAAACCATGTTTCTTCCTCAATAAATTAAAGGTCTTAGGCTCACCTTGGCTGCCCAGCTGGCTTGGAAGCCAGGTTAATTGCAATAAAACGTAATTGAGAATGTGCTACTTGGTCGGAAAAGCATCCCTTCCTAGAACAAGCTACCACTTAAGAAAGGGTCTAAAAGACATTAGTGAAAGTAGGAAAACCTTTCTACAAGAATGTTTGTGATTACAGCTCTTTGGGTCTCTCTTTTAATGAATTCTGTAGCTCTGAAGGACTTCAGCCTGACCCTGAGGACAGTGGAAGTAAGTATTTTCCATTGCCCTCAAGTATGGGAAGGATGGATGACCTCTTCATACTAGCACCATGAGATGAAGCCAGGCAAACACAATTCAGATCTCCAGATCATCAGCAATGCATTTTAAAAGCCAAACTAATTGTCCCTTCTCAGACACTTTTTCCTCAATACAAGTGATTTCTGCCATGAAGGAAGGGCAGGAGATACCTATGGCTACACTCCCTCTCCTTGCCAGTCCTGGTGTTATGCTTTTCTCAGCTCAAAGTTTCCCCACCCCAAATCCAGTAATTTCTGTTGTCTTAAAAATCGAAGCTTCTCCTCAGTATCAGTCAGGCAGGTTTTCACAGCTTTTTTAAAATGTGAAGAGAGTGAAACTGCTCTGAGAGATTTAAACCAGGAGGCAAACAGGTCATCAGAGGATTTTCTAGGGATCAGGAGTCTGAAAAGATTTGGCCAGAAGTAGGTCACATACTTGTCTATGAAAACAAATAATTAATCATGTAAAACTATACACTGGGTAGTTTCCAAAGGGAACAAAAGACATGGCAGCAAACCAGACAGAAATGGAGATAATATAGGACACCATTTCAAAGCCATTTTGCAGACTGGATCTGTCTGCCTTGTTTAAGGAAAACTCTTCTTGTTTTACACAGGGGAAGAGCAAGCAGCCAGCTTTCTGTTTACCAGAGCCCCCAGACACTCTTATTTCTCTGGAGAGAATGATACAAGGCAATTTTTTTTCAAGCAAAAAGCAATTCCCACGCTCAGGCTGAAATCAATAGTGGTTAAGTCTCTGCATTAGTATCTGCCACAGGTACTTCAAGGACCCCATCAAAATAATCAGGCCCCACTGTCCAAATGCGAAGCAGGCAATTTTAGGGTGGATGCACCCTGTGGTCCACATCCCTGTGACTAGGTACTTCTGACAGCAGTTCAGAGGAGTGAGAACAGCATGAGAGCTGCTGCTGCTCCTAGGCTAAGGCAATGCTGGAAACTCTCTGGCTCCTTCTGTCAACGCTTACAGAAAAAGTTACAGAAAGAGGTGAGCTCTTTTCTAAGAATTAATGGCAAGATCTGTGCTGAAACAGGGACTTTGCTCAAGAGAAGAAACAACAGGAAGGAGTAAATGTAGGTAATGAAGCACTTAGCCAACCTGTGATTTCTGGTGACATACAACAGGGTTTAGTGGGACCTTCCTTGGCTTTGGCACTGAAATGGATGGAGTGCTGTTTACCAACACATATTGAGCAAATACTAACAAAGTCCTGCCAGCAGAAAGAGAACGAAAACGTAGCTCTACAGCTTGGACCAACATCTGACAACTAAGCATGACTTGTAAAGAATGACTAACTACAAAGAGCCTGTGTCATGACACACATACTTTTTAAAAAAAGCTACAAAACTCTTTGATACATTTTCATAGTGTATCAGTGGTTGTCTATGCCTAGCACAATGCCTGTGTGGCACTGGAAAATGGCACTTCTATTAAAATAACGTTTTCAGTTCCCAAAGAAAACATAGTACTCTGAAAGGCAGCTCCATTGCATAGAGGCACAACTAGTTGACCTGTTCAAAATAAAGAAAATAAGAATAGCACAGCAATAATTATAGCTGTTAGTAAATACTAGAAGGCACATTATGAAAGAAATAGCTTACATAGACTTTTCTGGATTACCCCATTCAGACATTCAATGTTGGTAAGTAAAGTATCCTCTTTGTTATGGCACCATGAGGATCTTCATCTTTACTGTCATTTACCAACTGTGCTCTCACCCATCATCTTTGTTTCATTTTTATCAGTTTTTAAAGGGAAGACAACTAAATAAGACATTCTCTTTAGGACATGCATTCAGCAATGAACTTCTGGCCTAGGAGTTAATATGACCTCAGGATTTGCCAAACCCCAAAACATGTGAGAGAGCTTTTCAAAGCCATGTTCCATTCTTTCCCTGTCACAAGAATGACACTCAGTGCTACATCTGCCATTGTTTTTACCTTGTCTGGCTGTATATTCATTGTCTTCAATCAGTCTTGCCAATCCGAAGTCAGCAATCTTGCATATTAGGCCGTTTCCCACCAGAATGTTTGCAGACCGCAGATCTCTGTGTATGTAATTCATTCTCTCTATGTAGGCCATTCCTGCAGCCACCTGTGAGAAGCATGAGACACAATTGGTGCATTTAAAATGAACTCAGACGTACAGGGGCTACAAAACATACATCTCAGTGCTCAGTACTCTGAAGACAGACCTGGGCTGCCATGTCCACCAAATTCGGTAACTTCAAAGCTCTTCCTTCTCCATCTTTTAAGAAATCTAGCAAACTCCCTGCAAATGCAGAGTTGACACAATAGAAAGATGTTAGGAAAACAATGGCAACTCATCAGGATGGAAGTGCAGCAATACATGCCATATTAAAGACAGCAGTGTTTCAAGTTTAAGAGACAGTTTAAAAAAAACCCCATGATATTTTAGAATTCTATTATATTTGCTTTGCTCTTCTTTAAGGTTGTCTTGCAGAAGAATATGCCACTAGTACAAGGAGAGTTGCAGGGAAAAGAAACAACATTGTTTTTAGTCTTCCTGACCATTACTGAGAAAGCTGGTCTTTCTTAACTTTTCCAGTGCTCTTTAAAACTACATACTTGCTGCTCTCTAAAGGCCTCAGCTAGCTGAAAAGCAGCAGCTCAGTTCCAAGCCACACAAGCTATGGAAAAAGTCAGATCCCAGCTCAACCAGCTCCAAATGAAAGGTCGGCCTGAAGCCTGATAAGCCCAAAGGGGATAGCATTAGCAAAGGCTATTTTTCCTTAGAAATGAGTAGTGCTCCTTCTCTAGGTAACCCAGAGCTAAACACAGCATGAATCATTAATTTTAGAAGACTGCTAGGAAGACAAAGCAGACATGAAATGAAAGTAACTTCAGCAAAAGCAATAAGGACACAGCCTTCCTGCGCAAAGGAAAACAAGGAGGTACCCTGTCACTTTAAATAAAATGCCTATAGCTTCCATCCCAATCTTGTATTCAAACAGAGAAGTGTGGCAGTCTCGGCTGATAAATTGTCAGCCTCAAGCTCAGATCCAAAGATGTAAAATGTTACCGTACAAACTAGTAAAGTAAGCCAAAATAAACCATGTACTTCAGAAGGATTTTGAAAAGTCTTTTTTTTTTTTTTTTAAAGGGAAAAGGCATATCCTTGTCACCGACACATATGATTAAACTGTGAGTTAGTCAGGGCTTGGATGCCTCTGAGGAGGGAGGTGGGCAAGCACCTGCCAGGAAAATAAAAATCAACTCCAAACAGACTGAAAAAATGGACTTAAAATTTCAGAGTACATCCTCCAATGTACAATGAAACTTCCCTGTGAGAACTTATGTTTCCTATTTGGTTCATTTGCTTTTCCAAAACAAGCAGATTTTTTGCTCTGCTCTCAGCACCCCTGCTGGAGATCTGAGGAAGCAAAAAGTTTTCCTTTTCTCATTTTACATCATTACCAGTTAAGTAGCTTAAAGAAAGAGAGAAAGGAGAAGGGGAAAGAGAAAGGCAGAGAGGAAGGGAAAGAATAATATGTGCAAATCATGTATTAAAATGATAAATGGACTGAAAATGAAGCTGTGATCTGAGAGCAAGGTGCATGTGACAGAACTCAGGACTGCTAAATGAAGAGACAGAAATCCTAAGCTGACAAGTAAACACTGAAAGAAGATGCTGCAAGAACTCTCCGGTGCCGGAAAAAGCTAGGATCTTGGGAAGCAGCATGTAATATCATCAAACCTAGAAAATGCACATCTCCCCTTGTCAGTGAAGTTTGGATGCTGACGCTGTTAAAATCACTTAGGCTGCACCAACTTCTCTCTTCCCCACCTAGTATAAATTTTCTTTGTGCATCAGGTTTTGAGCCCAATTCAGAGTGAAATTCATAATTCTTCTGAAGACAAAGGTGAATTTAGTTTCCTGTTCTCACTCTCCTTCCTCACATGCTGTTCATGCACCACACTGCACCTCCGTCTGTATCCCCAAGAAGCATCAATAAAGAAAAAATATTATCGAGCCAGCAGCTCTGGCTTCACCTTTACTCATGTACTCCGTGACAATATAGATAGGCTCTTCAGATACCACAGCATAAAGTTGGACCAATTTGTCATGTTTTAGCTTCTTCATGATTTGAGCTTCCTCTAAGAAGGATTCTGGAGACATAGTGCCAGGCTTCAGGGTCTTGATAGCCACTTTAGTATTTCCATTCCACGTACCTACAAGCACAGACACTTAGTTAGATTAAATATCTTCTCCTCCTTTTTCTGCCTGATGCCCAATGTAACCAAGGAAAAACCAGCACAGACATTTAATATAGGGGTTATTTTTTTAATTTGGTTTCCCATGCTGCCTTATCATTATATTCCTCCCATGCCTCCCTCATATTTTAGTTTTTTCTTTATACTGAAAAATAATACTCCCATTGGCACTGGGTCACAATTGCTGTTGTCCTACTCAATGTTTCCACTGATCTCCACAGAAACCTCCTCTGAGTAAGAAATGTGGGACTGCTGAAACCCATCTTCATGTTATCTGCAGCAATTACTTGCTAACAAGTAATTGCTACAGACAACTACACAGTTCCAGTCACAGATTTAGATAACAAAACTGGTTAAAACCAGAACTTCTTATTTGCAAGACATTTTAACATTTTGGTTTTGTTCTGTCAGAGGAAAGAAAAATATTTTAAGAAAAATTCCCCAAAACCAAATCCTAAATTGATTTGATTTTAGAAACACTTGTGTTCCCAAACTGAAATACAATTTTTTCCTTCCCCTCCTCATCTCCAGAAGCTGCTGATTGAAAATGAGGTGGTTCTTGTCTACTTGATCTTGTTCTTTACTTGTGGTCAGCACTGAAATGGACAAGTTGCATCATTTTCCAGTCATCAGCTACCAAGCCTTCTCTAACATCCGAAAGCCTACACAAGGACTTGGAGAGAGCTGGGGAAAGCTGTCTCAGGGCATTTCACAAGAGATAAGGCTTCACTCAGGTATTTGCAAAGGGAAGAAGGAAGACTGGAAAGAACTGGAAAGAACAAAACCCCAGAAGACCTATTTATGATAACAGTGGGTTGGGTTTTTTTTGGCAAGGGTGGGGGTGGGGGGCTAGAGGGGAAGGGAAAGAAAGAAAAATTAAAATGGGTAGAAATATCACTTTTCTAGTGCCTTCTGGTTGTCCTTTGCCCAGACTTGCCAGAACCCTGCTCCAGAGTCAGGGCTGAAATGGCTTTGAATGGGACCTGTGATCTGTTGATAGGGAGCTGCTGTGTAATAAGGGCAGAACAACACTAAATGACTTCAGGAATTAATCGCACTGTGTAAAAGTTACCCCTCTGCACTTAAGCATGAGCATAAGCAGAAAGCCTATAAAGTCCACAAAGGCTCTGTCATCAAAAAAGGTAACATGTAAAAAACCCGGTTTGTCTTCGCTAAAAGTACATGAACATTTAGCAGGGCTCAGCTGCTGCAGGGGAAATGGTTAAGCCAAAATAACTTCATTGTGAGCTTTTGCAACCTGCCAGAGCACAAAATGGGCCGGGTCCTTTCCTCTTCAAGTGCTCAGATCCCAGGTCCATCTTGTCTAGCTGAGGACAGGGGAGGAACAGTGGAGGAGCTGCTGCTCCTGTGTCACGCATCACTTAAAGGGCAATCCCAAATGTCTGGGTGGGGGCTGGAGGCACAAATTAGTCAAAACCATGCAGAGCAAGTTTGTTTTCATTATGCCTTGATTTTCTGCTGAGTGTCACTGTACTGTCAGTGGAGTAATGTGCTGAGCTACCACCTCCACTACCCCAGTGCACTTCAGGAGGACTCTTGAGGTCTTAATTTCACTCAGTCCTCCAAATCAGAGCTGAAGCAGACTTTGCTTTAGTAACACTCCTATGTAAGCAGGGAAGGATGCAGTTTTGCCTCCTAACTTCAACCACAGCGGCCAAAATCTTTTCTGATGGGTGACAGGGAGTGTGTTTTGTCTGCAGTCACTGAGGCTCTGGACCCCAGCATGCCATCAGTCACAGCCACTCTACAGAGGCACCGCAAATTATACGAACCAGGAATAAAACCACAGTTTCACGGACACCAGTCTGGCATTAACAAACTAGGATTTTACCTGGTGTGTTAACAGGATTAACTGTGTACTATCTGTTTACATTGCCTTAATAAAAATTCCAGAATTCATTCTGTTACCATGAAGTGTTTTCAGCAGGTCTGTTTTTAAATACTCCTATGAATTTCTCTGGTTGAAAAAAGAAAATCGAGCAAAAATGTTAACTTATCCTCTCAGCCCAGATTAGAGTTTAAATTGTTAAGTTTTCTTGTTGTGGTTTGGTGTGTTTCTCTAATAGAAAATTAGCACGGACTTCCCTCTGAATTCCTCCCATATGTAGTTCATTACTACTTAATGTATTTTTTATTAATTTTTACTGTGTTAATCTACTCCAGTTTGGTAATGCTTCAGGGCTGTTAACATATTTTTATTATACATTAAGAAACATAATGTCATAATTGTAATAATAATTTTTGCATTTCTGACAGATATTTGGTACTGGTACTTGGCCCTTTATTTCCCAGAGCTGATTTTTTTTATTTTTTAAAATTTGTTCCTTTAACTGCTATATCAGTTTAAGATCTACTGCACACAAAGCTGACCAATAAGCATTATCATGAACTGGAAACTTGAGCATGCATTCAAGATGGAGAATAGGAAGGTGAAACTGCAGTTATCTGGAGATGCCAACAGAAAACGTATGCAGCTTTCTTCGCAACAGGTCAACTGCAATTCTGTGAGATTCTGTAACTTTCTATATTTCTAGTCTATAAATTCTATAGATTTCACAGACTTGCTGCCGTGCTCCTTGCTGTAATCTTGCAATGGGAAACAGCTGCAAGAACCAAGGAGAACTCACTGCCTTTACATACTTCTGTGTCACTGCAACAAAAAGTGGCCAAACTGCTCCACCAATTTTTTCTGAAGAAACAACACATAGTGATTCTTAATTTGAATTAGTAATTTTAAAGAGTCTATATAGAATGCAATTTGGCACAAAAATTGAGCCGCCTCTCATGAAATGGCTACTGTATTGTGTTTCAATGCTATGGCCATATTAAGATTTATGCACATTGTAAGCTGCTATTGTTTTATACTCATTAAAAGAATGAGGCCCATGGGGCGGGGGACGGGGGTCAGTAAGTTTAGCTGGCAAGTGTGCAGAAAACAGAATGTCAGTGGATTTGGAAAATGTCAATATTTCTGGACTTCAAAGTGGAGGTTCAGCTGGGCCCAGCAAGTTTTGCCTCTATTGTCCCTGCTCTCTATATCGAGTTACTGGGTTCTGCTGCAGATACAAATTTCAGACTTAAAGAAGTGGATGCATGGGAAAGCTAGCTCGACAATATCAATTTGCTGATACTTGTCATTATTTTTAAACTGGAAGAGTGGATGGAAGCATTTTCAGGGTCTGATCCCATCAGTGCTAAAACACATGATGAAAGAAAAATGTCTACTTACCAGATTAGTTTCTGGTTAACAATTCTGCCTTAGAGGTTTATCATAATTCCTATTTTAATATCTAGCAATTGTGTAGTTACCCAAATAAACCCAATGCAATTAATGCAGTTTAATGCCTGAGCCTCTCATACCACTGTGTGCAAGTGAAAGGAACCTTCCCCACGGATTAATGTATTTACGTTTGACTGTTTCAGGCAATATAAACTAACATTTCATACTATTCCGATCTTTTAGCTTTAAGATCTCTACTTGAAATGTTTATTTCTGCCAAGAGGGCCTTAAAAGATCCATCCAAAGCAAAATATATTCTCTGCCTTACCACGCCACACTTCAGCGAAACACCCCTGACCAAGCTTCTGTTCCAGAAATAATGAATCACGTGCAACTTCCCATGCATCTTTAGCCAATCCAACAGTTTGTGGAGTATTATTCGTAGCAATCACAGTTAAGTTAAAACACAAACCATCAGCTTTCTCTATAGGAGAGGAAATTAATAAAAAAAACACACTTATAATCCAAAATTATGCATGCATTGAGAAAGATGGAAGGTGATTTGTTTTTCAGAGTTGCATTGAAGTTCATTTGCAAACACTGGGTTTTGGATACTCAGGGTAAGGACTTTTTTGTTAGCTTGCAGAAAAAGGCTTCTTGGTATAACTAATAGATTACTATGTGAGCCTTGATTTATTATTAAGACAGAGGCAATTTGTCAAAATCAAAACCTTCCAAGAAAACACGGTATTTTAGTTTTCTTTTGCCATCAATTACAGTGAAAGTTGAAGATTAAAGAATTTCAAAGTCAAAGACATGATTCTAAAGCCATTTTTCCTAACATTTTGAGCATTACTAATTTTTTTCTTGAGGGTTAGAGTGTCCTACATCTTCACCTTCCATCTTGCAATCCCCACAGAGAGCTATTTTAGAATAATTATTTTGCTCCATACCCATCCATACTTCCCCAAACTGCCCATTTCCCAGTCTCTTGATCAACTGTAGGGATTCTCGTGGAATTTCCCAGACATCTTTGGTTTTGACAGACAGATCAGTAAGCCTTGGCATTCCTTTATGACAGGGGACTACTAAGCGGCAGCAAAGACCTGCAGCTCTCTCTGATGGAGCCAGAAGTGAAGCCAACAGCAAAGGAGAGGAAAGAAAAAAAAGTGTGACATAAAACAAAAACAGTAAGCATAAAAACAATGCTACTCACAACAGCTGTTAGTTGCATACCACAAAGCATCCTGGAAGATTAGAAATTGAACACTGAAACATGTTCATTTGAGACAGAACAGGAAATATTTTAGTCTCTGCTTCCACAGCCTGAAATAGAAGGTGACTGCCAATGCTTTCTCTCATGGACTCAGAATTTCCCTTCTCCCACAATGCTGCATTAAGATAACCTCATAAGAAACTGGTTCACCATAGTACAGTATAAAAAAAATTAAAAATTATCTGTAAATTACAAGCTGGATTGTTTCTGTGCTGAGCAAAAGAAGAGAAGATTTTTTTTTCTGAAAATCACAGCAATGAAAATTTGCTGGACTTCTTGTATCCTGGGAAAAGGTATTTTCTATATTCTGCTCTGTGAAAAGGTGTTTTTGTAGGTGTCATGTAAAAGACTTTTCCCGAAATTCTTTCTAGAGCAAACCTTTATTGGCATATGCAGCCAGTCCTACATCATTTGGGCAGGTTCATTATATTGTCTCTTGGAAAGCTTCACAGAAGACTGAACTGTGACAAAAGTCACACAAGATATTTTAGCAGGAGTAAAAACAATTACATATATATATAAAAAACCATATGTATACATACATATTGATGAGTAGTATATTACGCTGCACAAAGCAGACTACAATATAAAGCTTGCACAGCGACTTGTATCTTAAAACACGTAAAGCAGAGCAGAACAAGGTGAGGAACTGCAATTGTATTTCAGACTCAAACATAGTCTGTATTCTTCTGTGCAAGATTTCTTTTCAGGCAAGTGAACAGTTTGCCCATAAGTTGGGCAAGCACTGAAGCTCCTTGCAACACCAAGCTCTACCTCATCAGCACAAATGTTGTGTAATGGTGGGGGAATCCCTACAGACACCCTGACCGTGGACCTTGTTGTGTGTCCCGTAGCAAGACAACAAAGATCACAAAACAGGGAAGATTAGCCAAACAGTTGACATGTCTTATTCCAAGATAATTCCAAAGGGAACATTAGGATAGGGACTAATCAAAATACGGATTGTATCTTAAAAGTTTCCTTATGAGTTTGGACAGCTGCAAAAAGAAGCTGGAGGTTTTTAAGACCTCCTTCTTTTCTTTAATTTTAAAAAATAGCTTGGCATGTTGGTGCTCCAGTTAAGTCCAGATGGCACAAGAGCTTATGCTTGACAGGCCAGCTTTTTGGGATTGGGGGAATGGTGCTTCAACTTCGGACGTGCTGTCACTGGACTTAAGTCTGACAGCAGGACACTCTGGGGATCTCAATATTTTTCATTTGTACATCTCACCTGTGAAAGCCCAGACGTTGCAGTTAGTTTTATATCTAGGTGAGAAGGGGCTGGGATAAGAGGTGAGTATGGGTAATAAGGGTACTTGGCAGGGCAAAGAGAGCACAGTGCAGGAATGCCTGTGCTCTGTCTGCACAAAGGTCCACTTTGTACATCCAGCTCCTGACCTAGGACTGCTTACATGAGAACAAACTGCTCACTCCACCTGGGTAGCCTGGTTTCCAACTACCTAAACAGGAGGGGTCCTCCAGCCTGGACAGCTGTGGGATGAAGACTGAGGGTGGGTGGCCATGAAGGGTGTCCTGCCAACAAGGCACTGACTTATGGTCTCAGCAGTGGTTCTTCAGGAACCACGCTGATCTTTGCTGAATCATTTGGCATCTTTGAGCTCTCCCTAGAATTAAATCTGGGCACTCACAAGGTATTGTGGCTAATCTACCTCCCACAATTCACAGTGCAAAGCAGGTAGTTAGAGGCAGCCTTTATGTTTCAAGTCAGCAGGGGCTTGCGTGGAGTGAGGGCTCCTTGTTCGCCTGGATCTGGGAGACAGCAGATGAAACCTCTAGAGTGTTGATCTGTACCGTGCCTCCAGAGTTACCCTATCTGGATATTACTGATTATGCCTCTGTGTTGCACAAAAATGGCTGTTTCTAGATCTATTTGTTTCTGCATCTTTGCATGGAAAATATACCACCCAAATAAGCTGACCAGAGAAAACTAAAAGTTGACATATATCAACTGGTATAGCGGGGTTGAAAATTATCTTTCTTACATGTGAGTTTTTATGCCTCATTTAGCTTAAAGTAGAGTCACCAGAAACAACTAGAAGTTCTCCCTGGCAGGATGTACCCATCAGAAACTGGGTGGAGAAGACAGCCAGATGTCTAGTATGAATAGCATAAGAATACAGCAGACAGAATACAAAGAATACAGAAAAAATGCCCCACAGAGAAGTTGACTTCCCAAGTAAAAATTATGAAAAGTTTTTGAGCAGCAAGCATTTTGGGTCATCTGTTAATATTATGAAAAGCTAAAGTAAAGGAAAAAAAAAACACAAAAAAGCAAAATAATTCAAACCACAAATTTCTGTTCAAAAAGAAGCATGGCAGTCTTCTGTGTAAGAACCAGTTGTCCTATGCAGGGGCTTAGGGGCCTTTAAAGTTGTATCTGTTGTACACTAATCACCAGTGACAGCAGGATGCATTTTTGGGTGGAATACTGCATGCCACATTTTAATTACAGGAATGAAAAAAAAAAAAAAGCTTGGTGGGTGGACACAAACAGTATGCACACAGAAACACCCACATTGCCTCATTTGTTTTTTAAATTAGACCAATTATAATTTAAATGCTAACACTGTGCACATTGAACAAAATTCAAGCAGGAAAATTTGACTCAGGTAATATATGCAAACCTTTTGGTCATTGCTTTCAGTGACAATTCCATAATGCAATTCCCTATTTGCTTTATTAGCAATAGTGTGCTGCAAAATGGTACATATTAGCACTCACTTATTCACAGGGAATTCATGCTTTGAGATGTGCAAGTCAAGTTCAGTAATTTTGTTTGCTTAGAAGAAGGAGAGCAGGCAAAACCTTTACCTCAGTAAGTGTTAGGTTTTAAAGGCTCTGCCACTACACTGTGAACAGCATTCAAAGCCATTTATAACTGCAATGGGAAAGGCATAATGGAAGATGCACTACAACAACCAAGACTCATAGCTCAAATGACTCTTTAGGGTATCTTACACATACATCAGCTCAGCAGCAAACACTTTTGTTTTAAAATACTTCAGAGTGCCATGTATTATCTGAAAAATTACCTGAATAATGCTGAACCAGCTGCTGAAGAGTTTCAAATTGTGCCCGAGTTGTGATATAATATCCACCATTGTCAAGTTTACGAATCTTATAATGTTTGACATGATCTCCTTTCATATCATCCCAGTCTCGAATAGACAGGGAATAGGCACCTGTTCCAAGTAAAGGAGAAATCAAAAATTGTAGTTAGCTTTTAGTCACAAAGATTTTGTTTCCTGGTCAGTTGTTACAAAGCGAAAGAGAAATTGCTTCCAAAAAATGCTTACCGTACCCTGAAAAAGAACAGAATTATTTAACAGAAGGAGATGAGTGTCAGAGAGATCTTAGGATGTTCACACCACATTCCTTTCACGATGTTCTAGAAAGAAATTGGGACTTCTGGATAAACGAAAACTCACATTTTAACATTTACTGATTCAGGTTGCTAAATTTACTTTTTCTATTCTAAGTTTCAGGTTACACTGGAAATACTACACTTAATGTAAATGACAGTGGCTGGTAAATATCAAGTTTTCATAGGAAGCACTGGAGAAAATGACTTCATACGTGTGTAGTATTGTTACCTAGATGGATACCAAACTTCTTTATAAGCATTAAACAACCAAATAAGCATACTTTGTACACCATAGTCTTCTGAAGGTGATACTAAATGAAGACTGTGCACCAGGAGATCTGCAAGAACTGCATGTTTTACTTCCCAAATCCATGCAGGGGCTTTAGAGCTTACTAGTGGGACTCAGACGCTGAAGCACAGGGATTAAGTGCCATGTGAGATGCCTCAGGACATGCTGCTTGGCAGTTTTCCCACAGGCTGTCACATTTTTCCATCCATGTTGATAACCCTGAAGGCATTTCAAATGTCTCTGGATACTCACGACCAGGCAAAGGAACCTCAGTAGTTTTAGGTGTAATGGTAGCTTCTCTGCAGGTGGGCTATGGGCTTGATTTAGATGCCCACACATAAGCTTCTGGTGCTATTTGGGCAGCTGAATGCCAGCCTAGTTTCTATGAGTGTTATGGCACTGTGGTGTCTGTAGTCATGGGCACTTGAACAGAACCCCAGCTTTCTGCTGACTGTAAAAGGAGCTCAAGCCACCTACGGAGGGTGTTGCACATTCAGGTGTCTTACTTGAAGGACAATCCTATTCAACATATAGTGGCACACATGTTGGTTCTCTACGGTGTCAAAAGCAAAGCCACTTTTTACAGCATAATGCAGCTTCTGAACAAAATCATGGCCATTTCAAAGGCAGTGGAGAAGACAAATCTTCACTCATGGCTCAGGCAAATACTGTGTTTACTCAGAGGAATTCAGGCATTAAAAGGAAAAGAGGTAACTGGCAGCTGCAGAGATCTCAGGAAGGTCCCTTCCAGAGCCTCTGCTACTTTCACAGGTAACCACGTCAGCTAAACGCAGGAAAGAAAAACCACGAGCAGACAGTTTTGTACAATGTGAAAGGTGACCCTGGTGTAAGATCTCTTTCCTGGATATCTCCTCAGGAAGAAGCTTCCTTGACCACATTAACTTGCAATAGGTTGCACTGGGGAGTGGCTCACTGCCGAGGGAGCTGTGGTGAGTAAAATGTCTTTACCCTGACTCCAAGGACTTCTCAAATTCCCTATTGTTTGCCTTATATTTGGGAGGAAAAGAGCCAGCACTTAAACAGATGATTCTGGTTTAAGCAAATGGGAGGTACCCTAAAAGAAGTGACGGTGGGGTACTTTTTTAAATATTTTATTTCTATTTATTTATTTTGGTGGGGTTGGAACTAGATAATCTTTAAGATCCCTTCTAACTCAAGCCCTTCTGTGATTCTACGCCTTCTAAGTGTAGAAAAATACTCCTTGTTTAGGACAGTTTTCTGAGGTCAGTAGTGTTACTGAGTCAGTACACCTCAACTAGTTCTCTCAACTCTTTTTCAACTAGGAGTTCAAAGCTTCTTGAGGATCTGCAAGCACGTATTGTGCATGCTTTGTACCACTACTCTGGGTTGTACATTGTCAGCTTCCTTTCAGAATTTTCCAGGCAGTGTTCTCCATGTCCACATTTGTGAGTTTTGATTCACTGGCAGCAGCTGTATTTTCTTTAGTCACGCTCCCTGCCTATCTGGTCACTCTTTTAGATTCTTTAGGAAAATGTAAACAGTCTGTGGCTCCAGGTCTGCAATCACAGCTGCGTGGGTGGCCCTCTGTGGACCCCCGCTGACCTCAGATCAAGTTGCAGGACTGGAGCATTAGTTCAAATCCAGACAAAAACAAGAACCAAGATGGATTTCATTATTCATTTATTTAGGCTGTTGGTTATTTATACTACATGTTATTATCTGATGATAAATTCAAATATAAGAGATATACATAATAAAAATTTGGGATAGAAATATGACATTACAATATATCATACTAATTAATTTAAAAAAACCCCCAAACCTAAAACCAGATAGCCTTGAAGAGTGGCTATTGAAACCAGGTGAAAGGTTATACAGACAAAAGCTGATGAAGTATCTGGGTAGTCAGGCATTGAAAAAATGAAAAGCCAGCTCCATCTGATTTATTTTGGAAGTAAGAAGAGAAGACAACCCTGATCAAGGGAGGTTAAATTCACGCTAAAATCATCTACAATGATACTTTTTAACATGATCCCGTATAATTTTATTATTGCTATTATTTAAAGCAGAAGGGACAATTCTAGGTCACAAAACAATTCCTGCCTCAAGCCCAAGACAACTAGCTGGAGTAAAGCATTTCAAGAAGACTAATGGCAGAACACACCATTTAAGGCCACCCAGCCAATTTTTTTCTCTCTCATGAACAACAAGCTTGCTGTTTTCTTCTAACAACATACTGAAACACAACAACGATGAGAAAGGAAATAGGCATTTTTGACAAAAACCATGCATGTTTGGTTCTTTCCAATGGCTTTGAAGAAAACTTAGCCTGAAGATGTAGAAAGCCTTAAGTTCAAATGCAGAGAAATGAAACTTGTTGCTCTAAGTCCACCCATGATGAATTACTCCATTTCCCCAATGCTTTTGTGTCTCACAAGAACACAGAAAAAAGCCCTGATTTAGCTAAGTAAACAGCCCTGCAAAATATATCCCCTATCACAGTATAAAAAATGGGAAAACCAGACTAAACTGATAATGTGGTTTAGAGAAACAGTGTTGTGTTTGTTTTTAGGATCCATGGCTGCATATATGAGCGAGTTTTTAAACTTGGCACAGAGTGGAATAAAGACTTGTTCCTCACACACATCATAGCAACTGTTGGTGAAAAAAACAGGTGGAGGCTATTTGCAGAAAAAGAGCAAGTTAGAGCCTGTCTTGCTCCTGGTGAGAGTGCCTCACTGCTCCGTGAAGCATGATTAAGTTGTGTGGTGACAAGAAATTGGCTGTCTGGAACAACAGCCTGTCTATTCAGATTTTGTATCAGAAACAGTCTTCAGAGTTATAGGCAGCAAAGGAAGAATCCAGTGACTACAAGAGTCAAAAATGTAAAACTTACAATTTTAGATGACAGAATGCAGCATCTGAAGATAGATCGGGTAGAGGGGAAGTACTGCTTCTCTCCTTTAAACCCCTTAACTAGCCATGACTCCAGCACTTTGCATGCTAAGTCTAGCTGACAGTGTGCTCTGATCAAAGCACTGACAAGTCAGTGCTTTAAGCACATGAACCATCATTAGACTTCAGAACTTACATGGAATTAATTCCAGTGACTTATGCCTCCCACAGCTTTTGTTTTGGATTGCTGATTAATTGAGAAATGGCCAGCTTTGTTTTTACTTAGTTCCAGTTTTCTCCTCAATAGTTATATGAGTTAGAGAGATCTTTTCATATATGTGAAACTTTTGAAGAAGATGTTGACAGGCCTTGTGAACAAAATGTAAAAGCAAAAATAGCACCCATCAAGAAAACTGGAACTCCTTCAATATTTTTAGAGGGAAGGAGGAGAATACATCCTTCCACTTGACTTCAACAGAATAGATACAGTTGAACACTTCATGAATATATTAATTAGAAATATATTCAAGTTTTTTCCCTGTTAATATGTGAATTTGAAATTGCTACATAATTTTTTTTCCTTTTCTTCCCCCACCAGCCAAGGATACAGAATTTCAAAGGATCCCACTGTGTGACTTGCACTGCAGATACCATGGGTTGAGCATGACAGAGGTTGCACTTTGGTTGTTCTTTGCTTTTAACACTCATTCTAAGACCTAAGATATCCAGACATCCACAAATACATGCAAGATGATTCTTATCCCTACCTTCATACCACTGAAAATGGTACGTCACACACTTAGCGCAATTTTTCTTGTTTATTGTCTCATTTGTTATCAGAATAACTTTGGCCAGCCTACCTTTGGTAGTTTCGCTTTCCCGGATCAGGAAGGTACCTCTGGGGTTTCCAAATGACAGCAGCTGCCTCTCGGCATCTTTTCGGCCAAGTTTGCCAAAGTACCACCTTAGGGAAGCATCAGAAATAGTAAGACAAATGCCACATAGCATTATTAATTAGTGTCACAGATCTCAAACATGGAGGATTATTTGTGGAAACTATGGTTACTCAAGTATAGTCAACCATTTTTGTCATACTGTGTCTCTTAGCAGGGTGGAAAGCCAGTGTGACAAACTGTGTAGTAAATGTTGCATATGTTATGCAGTAGCACTTTGCACTAAGCCTGTAATCAGTAGTTGCTGAGAATGCTTGCTTGGTATCCTACGAAAAAGGTAAGACTTGGACAAACAGAAACCAAGACTTGGTGGATGGAAGGAATAGACAAGGTAAAGGGCAGAAACCTGTGTGGCTGCTGAAGAGCAGTATTTTTACAGATGTTGCTATAAGCTACATATTTGACTTATACAGTGATGTATTAGTAGCCAATATTTTTGTTGAAGTACATCTCTAAAACCTCAGCAGAAGGACCAGATGTAACCACTTTACTGTGGTTCTCTATGAGGCTTTCAGAGTTACTGCCTTTTTTCCTTCCTGCAGCAAATGGGTTTTTTTGTTTCGCAATCAACCTGAAGTGCAGACTACACCAGCACCTGCTCAGCTGTATAAGCTCCTCCACTGTATCTCTTATTTTGGAAATAATATGGATACACACATCACTCATTTTCTTTGCATAGATATGTTCTCATTATGCTGCCTGCTGCATGTGTTGTAGGCATCCTACTATCGTAGGATTTGTATTTGTTGATGCAATGCGCCCTCTTTAATAGACATGCAGCTGACTTGCACACTAATTGACTCAAAATATTTTTACAAGTTGGTTCAGGAAAAGCAAGGGCACCTTCTGGTTAAAGCTTGAAATTAGTCGACACCTGAAAAAAGGAAGCAGACCTATGTTCCTTTAGGTTTTCTTCCTTTGTTTTGACATTGAAAAAGCACTGAGCTTGTGCTTCTTTTGTTACTAATTACCTAATTATTTATCAGTGCGGTTAAGAACTGGAATAAACATAATGTAAGTAATCTGAAAAATCACTGCAATTAATCAAAACCAACTCCTCACACCTACTTATACAGCACTAATGGGTCTTTACAACAAAAAAGAAAACATACTCCTCTGCTTGGATGGAATCAACTGGAGCCACATAATTACTGGGAATGTAACCAGTTTCGCCTGTTGTCAAGGAACGGGCCTCCCACCAGTCTCCTTCCCTGCAGAAACAGAGGTGAGGAGAAGTGAGAGTGAGACACAGCTGTAAAGACAATGATCTGACTTTGTTAACTGTGTGGCATAAGAAGCCACAGCAACTCATCTCTTTATCACCAGCATGCTTCCAAGACTGCTGTTCATATCTAAACCCAAATAATAAACATATTTCTTTACACCTGTAATTATTTCAGCAGTGATTAGTAGTGTAGCCTTCCAAATGTAACATAATGGCATAAAGAGGCATAAAAGCCCAGTAAAATCAGGTTTGTGCAGGCTGGATTTGGACTAGAATACTGAAAACTGTCTCCATGGCAATTATTTTAATACAGACCCTTGAGAGAGCTTATAGGAAAATTGCCAAGATGAATACTGTGTGCTGGTTTTGGCTGGGATAGAGTTAATTTTCTTCATAGTAGCTGGTATGGGACTATGGTTTGGATTTGTGCTGGAAACACTGTTGATAACGCAGGGATGTTTTAGTTACTGCTGAGCAGAATTTACACAGCATCAAGGCCTCCTGTCTCTCACCCCACTGCATCAGCGAGGAGGCTGGGAGTGCACAAGGGGTTAGGAGGGGACACAGCTGGGACACCTGATCCCAACTGATGACAGGAATATTTCACACCATATGGTGCTCTACTCAGCATATAAAGCTGGGAAAAGAAGAAGGAAGAGGTGGGGATATTCAGAGTGATGGTGCTTGTCTTCCGAAGTCACTATGAGTGATGGACCCCTGCTTTCCTGGAGAATGGTTGAACGCCTGTCTGCTGATGGGAAGCAGTGAATGAATTTCTTGTTTTGCTTTGCTTGTGAGCATGACTTTTGCTTTACCTATCAAACTGCCTTCATCTCAACCCATGAGCTTTCTCACTTTTACCGCTCTAATTCTCTCCACGATCCCATCAGGGGAGGGAGTGAGAGAGTGGCTAGGTGGGGCTGAGTTGCTGGGTGGGGCTGAATTGCTGTCTGGGGTTAAACCATAACACTACGTCACAGCACATTCACTGCTAATTTTAAACTTCTATGAGCATAATTAACCTGAAACCCAAAGATATAAAAAAGCCATCTATCAACATGGCATTTCAGATGGCTCTTAAGGAGCACGCTTCATTGACTTGATTCCCTCTGCTGGCTACCTGGAGGAGGTATCTGAAGTAGCAAAGGACTAGGCTGCTTTTTCAAATACTTACAAAAAATATTGCAGAATCACAGAATGTTCTGAGTTGGAAGAGACTCACAACATTTAAATGTGAAGAGGTTCATACAGGAGTATCTTAAGGCAGCGTTCCGTAGGCTTAGCATGAATTTTTGTCTTAGACTGGTGTGCACAGTGGGACCTGGTACTGCCTTTCAGACAATGTGTGCTGCTGTAGGATGTTGTCCTAGTTAGAACAGCTGGGACCAGTTCATCACTGTGTGGGTGTAACCCAAACTGTGTATTCTACACCCTCCATGCCATTTACCAGAAACTGTTAACCATAGACCACTTGCAGCAGCTGCCCAGAGCACACCTGGCCCCTGCAGGCTATAAACTGGGTGTTAAGAGGCCTGTGAGATAGGAGCATGCTCCTGTCCTCACACCCATGACTTACAATCACTCATTGTGGAATTCCCCACCCTGGGGGGAGATACTGGGCACTCCTGCCTGAACATGAGTGTATATAATCTTGGGGTCTTGGGACTTCTGGTACCATTCGTTGGATCCAGAGGAGGACCAGAACCTCGACTGGACTGCAACCACCACTCTCGACTGGACTGTGACAGCACTCTCACCAACAGGTTTTCCCTTTCCTTTTACCCTGGACTCAGGGGGACCACGTGGGGCTCAGCACAGGGGCCAATGAACACCACTCTGTTCGTGCCCCAGGGTGTTGGGTTATACATCTGGGTTTTGTGGGTTAAAAGCAATTGTTTGTCTATATAATTGTATTTATGGTATTATTTTTATAAAATTGTAACTCTGACTTATTGTCTCTTTGGAGTTGGGTTCATTTCTGCTGCTGGTTTACCTTTAAACCAGCACAGATGTGCAGCTTTAAGAGAAGTTTATTTTTCAGCTTTTTACAGGATGCAATGATTTGGGACTTAGCAATTTGTCTTTCATTCTCAGCACCAGATTCACCAGTATTTAACTCCTACCGCTAATAATAAGCATTTTCTTTTCTATTTCTGGACTGCTTAGAAACTCTTTCACAGTTCCCCTCTCTGTAAACCAGAATTTTGTTCACTAAATAAAGCATTATTATCAAATGTGGCCAGAGAATTCAGCCTCTTCTGGAAGCAAGCAGTTACAGAAAATGCACTGTCTAAGCTATTACCGGCAAGAAAGGTTGTGACAAGGTGGGTTCTTACTTTAAATTTTCAACTCCACTTTCTTCAACAGTTTGAAGGAGCATGAACTCTAAGGAAAACAACTAAAAACCAGCTGTGATTAGTCAAAAAGGAGCTTCTTCCAATTTTACAGTTCAAAAAATGTGAAGAATAAATAGCTTTTGTAGAGGCTGGCAGTTGACACTATTTTAATACACCCTGTATGAATTACTATGGCAGACAAATAGCCCTATCTGTTTGCATCCCTAATTTTACCAGCTGAAGTGCTAACCTTTCCCCCATATGCTGCTGTAGAATATTTCTGAGACAATATGCTATACTGTGGTTGATAAATTGTACCATTCCATTTCTTCTCCTTACTGTACAGAGAGTCCACTAGATGGAGGTATTTTGTCATATCTAGGGAGGGGAAAAGAAGCCCTGTAGATGATCACAAAATCAGCAACAACCCCCTCCGCTTTGATAGAGAAGCTTAAATCTCTCAAAGCATTGCCAGAAAGGAGGAATGCAGGCTTTTTTCACAGCTCTTAATTTTAGACATGCAGCTGAAGTAGGAGGAAATTAGCCAGTGGGGCTAGACAGGGTGTGTGGGAGTGGCGGTGGGGATGCTGGGCATAGCTGAGTGTTTTGGAGCCCCAAAGTCAGACTCTGCTCTGAACCACTCCGCAAGTACCTTCCCCCCCCCGACTGCCTCTAGTATAATTTCTGACTTCAAATCATGTATGCCATTTCAGGTATTGCTGCCCTGAATGTTTACTTCAAAGCACAAATCAAATTTGTTGAGCACTAAAGAAAAATCCAAATCCCTCCAAAAATTCCAGACAAACTAGTTTTATGGACATATATGCTTTCTGTTTGCAAGCACCATTGGCAGACACATAAAAAATGGGCTTTCATATAATTTCTGATACAAGTGAAGAGAGGAAGCATTCTTAAAGAAACACAGCCTTCTGGAGGTCCCCAGCCTGGATGTCACTACTCCAGGAGTGTGGTTAGGTCCATGTTTAAATGCAGAGCTGACTACAATGGATACTGAACTTCTATAATCCTACAGAAAAATCAGTGGATGTTTGGTCTTTTGTTAGAAAACCTTCTTCCAGGCAGTAATTACCTGCACCAAAATGCATGTGCTGCAGCCATTCACATGTAGGAGAATCTCTCTGTCTCACCGATTTCAAGGATGATTGCCCTGCAAGCCCCTGTGAGCATCCCCTGATTTCATCAACTGGCATATGTATTTATAATGTGTGGAACTTCTTCTTGTTTAAGTTATAGCATAGTTTGTACAAGGTTAGGAAAGCAGCAGGCAATGTGAACAAAAATGGATGATATGTTAAAAAAGGGTTTGTTTTCAAGCACTGATTTAGAAGTAGAAAGGTTTTAAACTCCTTCTCCCTTTACTAATCATAACTGAAGTTTCCGTGCTTTCATCTACATCAAAGCCCTTCAGCTTCATGAAATATTCCACAGAATTACCTGATTTTTTTTAACTTCAATGCACATTGAGCCAACTCCAACCCTGCAGTTGTTATATTAAAATTAACAGGAGTTGCACCGGGGATGGATTTGCCTCATTGTCACACAGTGTAAGAAAAAAAGAGACCAATATTACAAAGCCTTTAGAAAGTGACATTGTTGTTAACCCATTTTTACTTCTTCATGATAGCAATACTGAACATAACACAGAGCCTGCCACTTTATGTTCTTAGCCAAGAATTACAAGATGTTCAGATATAGGTCAGTAGCACAGTGAATTTTAGATGTTATTTTTAAGTTGCTAAGGGATTTTTTTTCTATGGGCAGTTGATAAAATTAATTTTAACTTGATGATTTCCAGGATAGAAGTGTGGTTTTCATGTCAGATGCAACTGTGCAATGGTAACAGAACTTCCTAACATGTTCTGACTGCATGACCTACCTTTAAGAGGAAAAAAATGCTTTTAAACCTGGCACGCAAGTCTGGATAGTGCCTCTTTTGTGAATCAGTTTTTTACTCATTTCTATGTGGAGATACTTGCATCAGATTGCAAAAAGTGTTAGTACCTGCCTTGCAGAACTTCTGCGGCTACTGGTAAAGTACAGAGCTGGTAGTCTCAGTTCTGAATGTGGGGTTACTGTAAAATGTAAGCAGTGAATCACACAATCTCACACTTATTTTTGAAGTAAAGCTGCATGTGGTTGAAGTTTTTTTTTCCCCTAACAATAAAGCACTTTGCAAAAGTGCACTAAATGCAAGGACAAGTAAGTAAGCATAGAGTAAAACCCCTCCATATCTTGAATATCCAACATCAGATTTTAAAAATAACATAAGCAAACATGATTGTAAACATTATAGGTTCGAAAGTATTAATTTCCCAGCCTAAAACTTACGAGCTGTTAAGTATCTGGAATTTTTCTCCTTTGTGAAAACTCAAGTCATCTTCTGTTCTTGCTTCATAGTCATAAAGTGCCACAAAAAGAGTTACACCTAAGGGAAAAGATAGGTGCGTTATACTCTATCACAAAAAGCAGGAGGGAAAGGAACCTGGAGAGATGAGGTGGCTAGCAACATGTAAGCTACTCAGGTTGCAGAAGAGCAAAATAAACTAAACCCTCCTACTTTTTGAACAATCATTCTAATTCCTCTTGTCTTACGCAGCCGGCAGGCACTCCACCTCCTTCACTCCATACAGTCACAGATCCCCAAATGGGCAAAGGGGGTTTGAAGAGAGAGTGTAGACACAGCCATGCCAAGTATTTCCTGTTAACAATTTGAGGTGGCTCAGCCCACACTTTCCATTCCCTGCTAGAGCGATGAGGCAGTTAGCCAAACTCGGTAAGTACACATAATTTCTCACCTCCCAAGTGAACTAGCACCTGCAAATTAGCAAAGGTAAGGATGAAGACTCAACTCCACCCCTACTTCAGTTCTTTACACTGTTTCATGAAATAACTCTCCCCAAAAGCAGCATGCTGAGACAGTCATGTCTCTGCTGTAGGCACGATTGACACTCACTAAGAGAACTAAAATAAAACTTTCAAACTCACCTGTTCCTCCTCTTGTACGCAGGGTCCCTGTATGAGAGGAAGAATTGACTCCACCAAACACAGTAAGTCCTTGGCCTCCTGTGGCATGGAAGTTGTTGTAGTTTGGGATTGAAGTCACACCAAAGCTAGGATAGTGCTGTGGAGTGGGATCTGTCCCATAGCGGTAGCCTGAGCTTTGAGTTAAACTGCCATCCCTCTCGTCAGTCAGTTTTGTTGCTTCTTTATCCTTACATTGCACACAGCCCATTATCTAAAATCCTAGGAGAGGAAGGGAAGGACAGGTGTTTATATGTTGATGCTCACCAGGTCTCCCCCAAACACACATATGATGAGGCTCAAATTAAGTTCACTGCTCAAAAGTTAAGTACTTTGAAAAAACCCTGCAGTGGTTTGAATATAAACAGCAACATGTTGGAAAAAAGCTCACACAAAATCTCCCTTTTGGTAGTTTCCCACTCATGCCTGGGGAAGAGGTCCTGCCTGCTCTTAGGGTAGTGTCAGATCTCTGCCAAGCCCTGCCAGGCAATAGCTTGCACGGTGGGCAAAAGAGGATGAAATCCCTCTTGCTCGCTCTTCACCAGGAGGGTATGACTGACAGGCAAAGGACTCAGCCAAAAAAGTGCAGCTTGAGGTGTTCAAGTCTGCCCCCCACCACACAGAATGAGGCACTTGGCTCATGGTTCATATTTGACCTTGCCAACTACCCAGGAGCAGACTTCACCTAAAGACAATACAATCTTCTTTCTTCCATTGCTGGAGCTCTGCATGGCAAGCAGAAAAGCAGTCATGGTGCACCAATAGTTATTACAGCACAGGAAAGTAGTAGGGAGCTATTAGAGGACAGAACTAAAACAAACTGAAGGCTAGAACCTGCCAATAGCAGAAGGTGGGGCTGCCAAAGGTACACACATTAAGAAACTAGAGAAAGTCCCAGAAGAATTAACACGTCAAATGAAGAGCATCTCAAAGGCTGGATCCCGGAAAGGATGAAAACAAGAGTGTTTGAAAAGGTTGCTCTAAGTTTTTTTAATTCTTATATCCTCTTGTTCCACACACTCATGGGGCATTACCAGAGCCTGGGTTAATCTCTCTTAATTTTAGGTCCTGTCTCTCTCTACATAGAAGGAGACAGAGGGTGATTCACCACATCTTAGAAGCAGTCCTGAAAGGAGGTCAGTCCTGTTACCTTTCATCTGCTAGCTCTAACATTTTATAAGCCATGTGCTGGGGTTACCGAACTCTTTCCTATTGACTCAAGCTGATCCTAGGCACAAAACCTGAGTTTCTGAAGCTGGGTGTGATTAATCTAGGGAATCAGATATTTATCTGGATGCATCCTTGATCTGAACCAGTATAGTGACTCTTTAGATGTAACCTGGTGCAAAAACAACATACTCTAAACACTGAGGCTGGAAGAGCAGTAACAAAAGAAAATCTTTAAAAAACTAGACTTACTAGACAAACTTTTTCCAGAATATATAAATAGACAGGGAGAAAATGTGGAGAACAGAAAAAAAAAAGTGTAGTGAAGTGCATTTTTTTTGCCCCATATTTCTCTTTCAGACTTCAGCCCATATCTGTCACTTAGGGTAAATAAAAAGCCTATGTTTTTTTAAATTTCCTAATTTTTCTGTAGCTGCCAGGCTGGTTATTTTCTATGCCTTACCCCAACATTAACACAGGAAGTTGGTTTTGACAAATTCATGGGATTCAGAAAAAACATGTTTCATGAGTGCTAATGCTTGAAAAATTATGCAGCAGCTCCCTGTTTGTTTGTGACAATCCACAGTCTTGATATCTGTTTCCTACCTCTAACCTTGCCTAATTAAAAAGCAGAACACTTCTGTTGAAGTGTATTCTCTAAAATTTGCAGACACTTCCAGTTATTCTACAAGCCTGTTCAGAAAAACAAGCACCATTTTGGTTGGTCAATGTGAAGCCCATCCACAAGAAGGGACGGAAGAAGGATCCAGGGAACTACAGGCCTGTCAGCCTGACCTTGGTGCCCAGCAAGGTTATGGAACAGATCATCTTGAGTGTGGTCACACGGCACATACAGGACAACCAAGGGATCAGGCCCAGCGAGCACGGGTTTAGGAGAGGTAGGTCCTGCCTGACCAACCTGATCTTCTTTTATGATCAGGTGACCCGCCTAGTGGAGGACAGAAAGGCTGTGGATGTTGTCTACCTGGACTTCAGCAAAACCTTTGATACTGTCTCCCACGGCATTCTCCTGGAAAAGCTGGCATCCCAAAGTCTGGACAGGTGCACTCTTCAATGGGTAAAAAACTGGCCGGATGGCCGGGTCCAGAGAGTGATGGTGAATGGTGTTGCAAGCAGTTGATGTCTGGTCACTAGTGACATCCCCTAGGGATCAGTATTGGATCCAGTCCTGTTCAATATCTTTACAGACGATCTGGATGAGGGGATTGAGTGTACCCTCAGTAAATATGCAGACAAAACCAAGTTGGGTGGGAGTGTTGATCCGCTGGAGGGTAGGAAGGCTCTGCAGAGGGATGTGGACAGGCTGGACTGATGGGCTGAGACCAATGGTATTAGGTTCAACGAGACCAATTGCCAGCTCCTACACTCCAGCCACAACATCCCCACACAGCACTACAGGCTGAGAGAAGTGTGTCTGGAAAGCTTTCCAGTGGAAAAGGACCTGGGGGTGCTGGTCAATAGGCAGCTGTAGATGAGCCAGCAGTGAGCCCAGGTGGCCAAGAAGGCCAATGGCTTCCTGGCTTGTATCAGGCCAGAAGGTCCAGGGCAGTGATTGTCCCCCTGTACTCAGCCCTGGTGAGGCCACACCTCAAGTGTCTGTGTCTGTGTCTGTGTCCATTTCTGGGCCCCTCACAATGAGAAAAACATTGAAGTGCTGGAGCAAGTCCAGAGAAGAGCAACAAAGCTAGTGAGGGGTCTGGACCTTAAGTACTATGAGAAGAGGCTGAGGGAGCTGGAGTTTTTTAGCCTGGAGAAAAGGAGGCTTGGGGTGACCTTATCACCCACTACAACTACCTGAAAGGAGGTTGTAGCCAGGTGGGGGCTGGCCTCTTCTCCCAGGCAACTAGTGACAGGATGAGAGGACATAGTCTTAAGCTGTGGCAGGGGAGGTTCAGGCTGGACATCAGGTGTTCAAGAAATGACTGGACATGGCACTTAGTGCCATGGTGTAGTTGACAAGGTGGTGATCAGTCAATGTGATGATCTCAGAGGTCTTTTCCAACCTAAATGATTCTGTGATTCTGAAATTTTATTGCATTTCCCTTACCTGTATTGCCTGCAGTTAGCACGAGTCTACCCTCCCTTCCTCTAACTTAAAAGTGCCCTTTTTACATTTCTTTTTTACCTTGAAGACACCATATCCACTCAGCAGGGTTCCCTCACCAAAATGTTTAAGTTTTTTCAGGAGAACAAGAAAATGGACTCCTGAGTCTGCACTTGCAGCGAGAGGTGGCACGTGTGGGTATCCCTCAAGAAACTAAAGCAACAGGACAAGGGAAAGGGTTTTGCAGCCTGGAGGCTGCAAAACACACTGCTGCTGCTACTGCTGTGGCAGCTGTGTGGACCTCCAGCCTCTGATCACCTTGGAAGCTGTGTTGGAACTGGAGGTGCAGAGTACTGTGCATGCCCAGCACCAGTAGTGACTCCAGGTGAGCCCGCAGGGACCACAACAGGTGCAGAGGTGGCCCAGCTGGCTTCATATCTATCAGCTGTGAAAAACTGCTTGTGGAGATAACATCTACTGCTTTTACAATTTCAACAGCAGGATGGTCTGGCTCTGGAAACCCTTTGTTTGGAGATGTCACACAGAGGTGAAGTTTTCCTGGTTCCTCTCAGAACCAAGGAGTCTCACGGGCAGTGCCAGGAAGTGAAGCAGGACCATATGGAAGACAAGAACCCCGTGTGGTGGTGGCTCATCTCACTGCTATAGCACGGGCAGTGTCCAGGAGGCTTTGGGCAGGAAGGGTTAGTCTGGGACCCTCTGTGAAAGCATGGCTGTGGTGTACAGAGAGTAAAACATGGGCAAAGAGCAAATGCTGCATGGGAGATACCAAGAGAGAAATCCCAGCTCAAAAGGAAAGGCAGAAAGAGATGCTGACTATCTGAACAGAGAAGAGTGAGCCATTAAATTAGACTGGTTAAAAGCTGCAAGTGCTGCAACATGCTTCACCTTAAAGCAGTGAAGAATCTCACAGCCTCTTTGATGGCTTGCAGGCTTATGTCCCTGTGAAATTCTATCACCTCCTCCCTTTCCCCTCCCAGCTCTGTTTCTTCTCTTATTTTTCCCCATGTGCTTCCTTGGAAAAAAGTACAAAAGAAAGAAAAAAAGAGATAGAAAACATGAAATCTGGGAGAGCAGTGGGAGGGAAAGGAGTTTTCTTGTTGCTCATTCACTAAGATTCAGCTGAGCAGGAAAAGAAATCCCCACTGAAATCTGGGTATATTTCACATACAAATTTACAACTGCTGACAAGACAGCCCTACACACCTCATTTACACATTGATGAGGAAAAAGTTAAAATGACAAATCAGCTGCAAAACTAAAACTGCTCAAAGTATTAATTCTGAAAAAAGTGAATAAACAAGGAAATGGTATACATATGTACTGTAGTTCCAAAAAAAACTGTTTGGGTTTTTTTACTAGGAATGATATGTATAGTAAACCAGTGAATTATCAGTTTCCTGATTTTTGTTTGATTTTTGCTTGCTTTAGCTTTTTGCTGGCAATGGCAGCACACAGGGAAGGAGATGCAAAGAGAACGACTGACAAAATGGGCTTTTTCTTTCACTTGTCCCCTCCCACTGTCACAGTGTCTAGACAATCCAAGTATAAAGACTGCTTAACTGTGCCTCTTGCAAAATGTGACAGAGAGTGTTACATGCACACATCTTTTCAAGCCAAGTCTCTGCAAGTTGTCTGTTCCTGGCTCAAAGAAACAACATCATGGGGAGTTGGCTAAATGTGAGAGAATACATGTATGCACGTACATGCCTAAAGTGATTTCAGCTTACTCAGGGGTTTCATAGACAATAAATATAACCTCCATTCAGCATTGGCCTTTGTGTTAATGAATGGATTCCAAAAACTAATCTCCTTCAGTATCACAGAGCAGGCTTTTAATATCCAAAAGTCTCGTCTCCCTGCATGTCAGCATTTGGAGCTGTGGAAGGCTGAAGTTATTCAGCCAGCTCTGAGATCACCAAACAAAATCTGGAGTTGGTTTACACTAAAATCTCCAGAGATGAGCACACAATGTTGTTCATCCAACATGCTGTGCATCTTACAGTAAAGGAACAAGTTTTTATTACATTTTCATTAAGAAAGGCAGCATTTCTCAGATGTGTGAGTTATGGGTCATGCAGAATTATCATAATTTGACACTGGGATTGTAAAAAGGTATGTAACTGGTCTAATTAAAATGAACTTTTCTAATGTAAGCAAGCTGAATTTGTTTATTCTAAAGTTGTGTTTTTATGGGCAATATAAAACATGTGTTTTCATGAAAACATAAAAAACCTCACTTGCATGTTTTTTGAGACTTCCTTAGTGACAAATGAAAATAAACATTATGTTATTTGTCTCCTTTCTTGCCTTTGCTATATTTCTTGGACTCCAACATTTACATTGCAAGCAATCCAACATGAGTTTAACCAGAATAGTAGTTTCCTCCTACATGGTCAAAATATTAGTTGACAAAGATATAAAATTCATTATATCATTATTAATTATTTATATAATCATAGCACTTTAATTACTTTTGGGTAAGGCTAAGGAGACGTATTAACATTCTTATTATTGTAAATCAACCTCCTTTGGTTTTTCTGTTGGTTCTTGATACAAAATGGAAGCCAAAACTGAAACACTTAACAAAGCCAGGCATCCGCTCCATTTATAGAAACAAAAGCAGTCCGCTGCTAGTTAATCAAATCCTAGGAAAAGTCAAGGAATACCAGGAAAATTCTTTTTTTTTATACTTCTATTTTAGAAGCTATAACATGTAATATTTGAAAAGCAAAAAGTACTGATTAACCTCTACTTAGTGTAGTTTCTGCATCTGTAAGCATATGGATGGGAGAAAGACTGGTGTAAATTCACTCCTTCAGAGCATCAGGACACCAAGCTGTGTAGTGCAGTTGATACACTGGAGGGAAGGGATGCCATCCAGAGACCTTGATAGGCTTGGGAGGTGGGACTGTGTGAACCTCATGGAGTTCAATGAGGCCAAGTGCAAGATCCTACACCTGAGTCAGGGCAAGCCCAGATACACACCTACAGATTGGACAGAGATGTGACTGAGAACAGCCCTGTGAAGAAAGACTTAGGGGTGATGGTTAATGCAAAACTCAACATGAGTTGGCAACGTGTGCTTGCAGCCCAGGAAGCCATGAGAATCCTGGACTGCATCAGAAGCGTGGCCAGCAGGTTGGGGGAGGTGATTCTCCCCTTCTACTCTGCCCTTGTGAGACCTCACCTGAAGTACTGTGTACAGTACATAAGAAGGACATGGAACTGTTGGAGAAAGTCCAGAGGAAGGCCATGAAGTTAATAAGAGGACTGGAGCACCTCCCCTATGAAGACAGGCTGAGAAAGTTGGGGCTGTTCAGCCTGGAGAAGAGAAGGTTGTGTGGAGACCTCATGGCAACCTTCCAGTATCTAAAGGGGTTCTACAGGAAAGCCAGAGAGGGACTCTTTGTCAGGAACTGTAGTGATAGGACAAGGAGTAATGAGTACAAATCGAAAAGGGAAATTTAGGTTAGATATTAAGAAGAAATTTTTCACTGTGAGGGTGGTTATACATTAGAACAGGTTGCCCAGTAAGGTTGTGGTGCCCCAACCCTGGCAGTGTTCAAACCCAGGCTGAATAAGGTCTTGAGTAACCTGGTCTATTGGGAGGTGTCCCTGCCCATGGCAGGGGGGATTGGGACTAGATAATCTTTAAGGTCCATTCCAGTCCCTTAACATGCCATGATTCTATGATTCTATGATTTTACAACTCACAGCTGAATTAAGGTGCCTTTTCAGAACCTGCTTTTTTTAGAGTTGTAAAAGAAGATAGGCCCTAAAATGTTTGAGGGGTACAGGGAGATGCAGGGAAAAATCTGTCTATTCTGCACCTTTCCATCCATGCCATAGCCTCTGTTCTTGAACTCCTTGCACAGGAAAGGGGACCAGAATGGGAGAGGGGTCCAAACTGCTGAAGAGATGTAGAGCAGGTTCAGACCCAGTAGGGTGCATTCTCCTTCCCCTTGGATTTCTGTGGAATGAAATTCGATGGGATATTTTTAAGACAACTTCTTTCAGTGAAAGACATGAAAGGGAAAGGCTGGATGACTGGTAACCATCAACTGTCTTTTTCTGACCAAATCCTACAAATCTTGTCTGGAAAGCATCAGCAGGGAGGCTGAGTTAAGAAATAGTTATGTTAAAAGAGAATCAGAAGCACAAAATCCTTGGCTTTTATTCAGTCTTTGTGGTGAACATGCTTGTTAATCACACCAAGGGATGCATCCAGCATGGCTGTGAAAAATAGATTCTCTAAGGGACATCTTTTTGGTGTTTTATGTTTTGCTGAAAGCACCACAGAACTATCAGACTGTGACATCAAATAAGCCAAATTTTATGAGCTACAGTAGGATTTTATATTCAAAATGTAACATTCTGAGTTACCAAGAAGATGCAAGAAGGACAGAAAAGGCTTTCCAAGAGAAAGAACTACAAGAATTTTTAAAGAGATTTTAGTTTTCTGTGGAATTCCTCCTGCAGGTTGGATATGGATAATAATCAACACAGAAATTTACCCTGAAGCTGAAATGTCTTACTTTCCATTCCACTATTAGTAGCTCCCTAGAGAGAAACTGATGGAGTATGTATTTTGAAACACAAGCCTGAGACACATTAAACCCCATAATTTTCCGAGAAAGTTCACTCACCCACTTTGAATATTACAAGTCGCTAGGAAGGCATTCCAAGTTGGGCAACAAATAGGCACTTAAAACTAGTCCTATGTAGGTCAGTAATTCTCATGCTGTCTGCTTGCTGACCTCTCTCTGACTCACATCTATGCTGATGGGAACATTTTGGATTTTCAGAATTAATACTGTGTCAGTTTCGAGCCAACTCAAATGAAACAGATGGAATAAAATTGCAACACTTATTGAATTATTTTTGTTTTTATCTATTAACTCTGGTACCTTTCAGAGGACTGTCTTCATTCCAGCTTAACCAGTGATTCCACAATTTTTAGGAATCATAAAGCAGGTCAGGAAGATACAACAAATACTTCAAAATAATTCAAACTTTTGCGTGTTATTAGTTATTTCTCAGGCTTGTGGGTTGCAGGCTAGTATATATACATATAATTTTCATACTAATGTCTGATCTAGAAAGAATATAATTTTATTGTGATGTGATAACGTGGTTCAGCCTTGAATGAAGCTGGAGATTTGTGTAGAATTCTTGCAAATCTATATGTGTACCACACCCGTCAGACAGCATTAAAAAATGTAAATCAGATGCAGTACTACCACTGGATGTCCTCTGACTGTTAAAGATATGCAGAAAATCTCACATAATACTATGTGATATTTCTGAACAAAAAGCCAGAAACACCAGGGCAAAACTTCAAGTCAAGTATGTTTCAAAACAGCACTGAAAAATTCCTAGGAGTCCTTTAATGCTTCACTCCCAGATTCTGCTTTAGCAGCCTGACCATAAAAATCCCAGCTGTTTAATTGTTCATCTGCAGCAGTCAAAAGCCAGGTTACTGCCCAGTGTCAATGGAATACCTATGGCTGGAGGAGTAGGAAGAGCAGTCTTAGATGAGTTCCTGCTGCCATAGTGCTCTGGTTCAAAGAAAATGTCTTTTACAGTGCTGGAGTGCTCCTACTATTGTTTCTTGTCAGCATACAATTGCTTTGGAAATCTTCTACAATGGTGGCAGAAGCAGTTCAGGAAAAGGAGCAGCTCCTGCTACCACGAGAAGAGCAGATCCTGCAAGGAGCTTTGTAGTGCCATATTCTGCCCTGCTGTTTCTCCCTGTTACCAAGTGACTGGGGACGCAGCCCTGGAAATGACAGCTTCCTGACACTACAGACAAGATTTAAGTTGTAACACATGTCTGTGAAGTATAGCCCTGTGCTTGCCTTCCCTCTTTTTCCTCTTTGGGACCTGAACTAAGAGTCAGTTATGAAAGATGGAAGGTTTGGGCTTCATCTTGCTGTTGTATTTCAGCCAGCCTCGGGGGTCAGAACTGGCAAAGACAAGGCACATGTTGAAGGATTTCAGTGAGCCACAACCAGACCCTTGGCTTCTGCCAGAGGCTGTGAGCACAGCTGTCCATGGGGCAGGGCGGGTGGCCACTCAGTGCCAGAAAGAAAGAGCGATGAATGTCTTGACAAACAGATCCATCACCCTGCCGGTGAGAGGATATGATCGCACTCTGGCAAAAGATTTATTACAACCCAGATGATCTATTTCTTAACACTACAGCTATACGAGCTGTATTTTACAAACTGGAGAAGAAAAAGGAAGTCAGTGCTCCAGCTGGGCAGGAGGGACAGTAACCATGTCCGTACGTGGTTGTTTGAGGGACAGTTGTGGTGGTGGGACTGGCTGGTGAAGAGGTCACCTGGCAAGGCCACAGGAAGCTGCATTAGCACAATGTGGCCATGTGAGCAGCCGTAATCTAAAGCTCCCCAATCCAAAAAGAGAAGACAAACCCTCCAAACTACTCCCAAAGGGACATGTCACCACCCTTTTGGTTTTCTGTGGCTTCTTTGACAGCTGAATCTGTGAATGTCATGGCTTCATCTTTTTCAAAACACAGTGAATTCTCTTCCACTCTCTGTGATACATCCCTTTCAGCAAAACCAAACCAGAACAAAACACAAGAAGCAATTAAAGCAGAGGCTCACCCTGCAGTCTCTTAAACTTGCAGTAACTGAGTTATGCCTTGTACTGTCTCAGGGCTTTTATTACTTTAAGAAAAAGATGCCCTAGAAAAACACAGAACAGGAAGAGCAGTTCTGAGAAAAGGTCCTTCTGTGTCTTTTTCTTTTCCCACCAACATCCAAACTTCATTTGTAATCTAAAAGAAAGAAGCTTATGTATAGCTAACTTTAGAAGGAAGGCCTGCAGGTTTTATGCTCATAAGCCAAAGAGCAAGTCAGACTCAAAGCTGCAGAAAGGTTTTTTTTTTATGCTTAAAATGAGTTAAAGGAAGCTTTGAAATTAACAGCTAAAGGCAGCAGCTACACACAGTAAACACAGTGCTTACTCCATAGCTAAACCTCCCAGAGGATGGGTCTATCCTTAGTTTGGAGTAACACATGAGAGCACCATGCAAATTCAATAGCGTGATTTCAAGCTACATTCCTCCTTCATCAGGCTGCTTATGGCAGCTCTATTCGCAAGCAGAGAGAAGTGGGTGAATGGTCTGCATAAGCATTTTGAGCTAATGCACCTAAATTGTAAAGTGTCTTTTAAGTGTATAAATTAGAAAACCTATATCAAGGGAAAACTGCTGCAAATGCCAGAATAATTTTGTCTTGGAAAGAGAAGAAGTGAAAGAGTGTCTCCATTGATTTCCTCTTTTATTTTCTCCCATTGAGAGAACAGAAAGATGATTGCAGTTTGATTCACACTGTTCTGATATTTTTTCTTTCAGTTCTTATTTTTAGAATCTGCCCATGATTAATGAGTGTTCATCTGACCTGCAGTATGGGAGCAGCACAGAGCAGAGTGCAAAATGTGAATCAGGATGGGCAGGGAAGGAAAAGGGGAAAAGGGAAGGAAGCAGTGTAGAAGTTCTGCGTGTTTGCCACTGTGGACTAGGAAAGAGGCATAGAAAAAGATTTTCTCTCAAAAAAACCCTCACTGCTCCCTCCCCACCCCCCTTTGCCCACGCACAAATGAAACTAACCTCTTCTCAGCCTTGTCTGATTTGTTTTGTGATGAAGACCTTGGAGGATGTGACGGCAAGGAAAAGGGAGCAAGCTGAGTCTCACATCAGCAGATGACTTTCTTCGAGACCCTTTCAGGACCCATTCCCATCCCAAGGTGCTCTCATGTCACCAAGGTTGCTATTGTTAATATTTTAAAAGTATTATTTAAATCCCTTCTTTGTCCAGTTACAACAGGTTAAAAATATCCTCCTTCAAAAACACAAGTAAAAATTTGCCTGTGGTTATCTCACAAAGAAACCCCCAGTCTTTTCACTATCATTGTAGCTGGCTCCATATACAACAGCAGACACAGGTGGAGACCCCAAACAGGGAGGCAGCCACATTGTGGCAAAGGCCAGTAAGGGACCAGAGTGCTGATGGTACTGACTACATCAGTAACGGGAAGACGCAAAAACTCTGCCCACACTTACACATACACACACAAAAAAGTGCTCCAGTGAGACCTGTTTTCTCAAACCCAGCTGTTGCCACTGTGGTTTCAGTGTATGACAGCTTACTGCTAGGTGACAGCTTCGGATTGTGTATTGGGTCTGGAGATGGAGTTAAGTTCCTTCATAGCGTTCCAAACTCTGTTGTGCTTTAGATTTGTGACCAAAAGGATGTTGATAACACACCCATGCTTTAGCTACTTTAGTTTGCACAGCATCAGGACCTTCTTTGTTTCTCACTCTGGCACTGCAGCAAGTAGGCTGGGGGTAGGCAAGAGGTTGGGAGGGAACACAGCTGGTGAATCTGACCCCAACTGACCAAAGGGATATTCTATACCATATCATGTTGTGCTCAGTTTTTTGAGAGTAGTCATTGCTCGGAGACTGGGTGAACATCAGTCTGCTGGTGAGAAGTGGTGACAGTGCATCTGCATCACTCATTTTCTTTTCAATTCTTAACTTTGCATTCCCTTACAGAAGAGTGTCAGTGTTGATGCACACAGTCCAACCATGAGGTGATTAAGACCAGTGATTTTCAACACTCTTTTGCCAACTACCCTACAAACTACAGTTCCCCATGTTCTACCACAGGCTGCAACTGTGCAACCTGGGATGACTTCTAGGAAGTCTATGGTCAGTCTCTACTTCCTTTTAACCACATACACTCCCAAGTACCAAAAAGCTGAGAGATGCCCCTAGAAGCAGAGATAACCTACACAAACCTGGATGGGGCAATCACCAGAGCAGGAGACGAGTAAGGAAGGGAATTGAGGCAGAATCCAAAAGAACAGGAGGAGAAAGAATAGATACTTTCCCTTTCGTTGGCTTCTGCTGCAGACCAGTGAACCACAAGAAAGTCCCTCTGCCTCCAAAGGTGGATCAATACTGCTCAGCTCAGAGTGGACCCCACAGTATCACAAAGCCCAATGAGGTTGCCTACCTCCCGCTGCTACCTCAGGGAACTCTAAGAGGTACTACCAAAACGACTACACATGGACCTATGCCTAAAAGGGCCTGCTCCTCTCTCTCTCTCTCTCTCTCTCTGTCTTTCCTTCTGTCTCTCTCTCCCTCATGAAAAGATACTAGCAATTCAAGATAGCAGCAGCAGCAATAGAGGAACACAAAACCACAATACTGAACAGACGCCTTCTCTCCTCCATGTATTGTCCTCTTTGCCTTTGCATCAGTGTGTATGGTTGTAGAACTGATGAGTTTTCATTTTTGGTGATTGAACCCACAGCCTGCCCTGACTCTTAGGTGGCTGCACTGCTTGAATTGGAATATCACAGTCTGGAGGTGGATGAGCCAACAGTAAACATGGGAGAACATCCCAGATGCTTCAAGAGTTGGGACTTCGAGTTTAAAAAAGAGGTGGTGGGAAAAATCATGATAGAAGGTCGCTTCTGCTAGTCAGAGAAAATTTGGCTTAAAAAGCCATGAAAGATAGATTCTGCTGGGTTAGTGAGAATTTTCCAAAGGAAGCCAGCAAACAGCTAGAGGGCCCTTCACATTGTTCAAAATACCTAAGTATCACTAAACATATGGTAGATCTATTTTTAAGCTTTATGTCCATATCTGAGGACAAGTAGAAGAGATAATTTTATTTCATCATGAACCTGAGGTCATTGCACATACTGGTCAGGGAATGATCTGCAAGGTATAGTCATGTGTAGTGAGTCTAAGCTACAGGTCCACAACCTGGTCCTTTAGTTTAAAGCTACTGAAATCTTCTCAGCACAGCTATAGGAATAGAGTTCCTACTTTAAACCTTCATGGCCTAAGCAGGAAGTCACATTGAAATAATGGACTAACTGGAAGCTGTGGATATTTAGGCTAGGTGTCAGGGAAGAAAATCCTTTCCATTGGCAAGGACAGCAAAACAACCTGGAATAGACTGCCTAAGGCAACGTGAAGGTTAAACAAGTATCCGTTGGGCATGGCACTGTCTCTGGAGGCATCTTCAGGGGGATGGGTGAGTCTCTTGCAATCTGGTTTTCTGTTATGCAATGAGTGACCAAAACAGCAGATCCTAACTCTATTTAATAGCCTATTCCCTAAAGCCAGAGGAAGGCTGATTTCTTTGTTTCTCTCACTCTCTCTTTCATTCTTTCTCAAAGATTCATATGCTTAGGAGAAGAAACCGTACTTTAATTCTGGTCTGTGAACCAAGGTGCATTTGCCAAGCTCAAAAACCCATCTGAAGATCCTGTTAGTCACACAGAATCAAGTGTGGAAGTTTGCCAAAGTGGACATTTGCTCAATTTAACATGCAGGAGTATCTACAATGGTGCTCCTTGTCTGGTGGTCCAGAGAGCATTGGAGCCCATAAATCACTGGGTGGTCCACAAGCCCATAGCAGACACCTGACCAAGCAAATACACATCCACTGGATGCTGTGGTAACATCTTGCTGGTGGTGTTTGAGCTACCCCTCCTACTGCCTGCACGCCCTCCCCAGTTTGGCCCTCCGAGTAAGAGCAATTGACCCAAAGTGCCCCTGAGGATGGCTCCAACCATCCTCATCAGAATGAAAAGAGCAATGCATGAGGAAGAGGTAGTCAACAGAGGTTTCTCTGTTTCTGTGTATTTAAGACACAAAGACAAGTGGAGGAGTGGATGGTAATCTGGAGCAGACAAACAGGGTTTCACTGAAAATTACTGTTTTGCAATATGCCCCATGAACTACACATCTCTCAACAATTCAGGATATTGCGAGATTCTGTTTGGAGTTCCTCCCTGTTTCCTAGCACAAAAAGACAAAAAAATGAAGGCTGCTGAAGTTAAAAACTAGGTAAACAGCACAGGGGACAGATGTCATATTTGTGGATTGTGTTGTAAAAGGAAAGGGACCCCTTGATAGGGAACAAATACACACTTTGTAAGCCAGGTTGGCTGGATAAGTTGGATTAAAGAAACAACCACAATCATATGCAGCACAAACCCATGATATTGAGGACAACATTCACCAAAGCAGAGGTTATGAGAAGACAACCCTTTTTAGTTGCCTATACGCTAATTACAAGAATCTGAAAAAAATGGATATACCCTCTGCCTGCAAAGTAACAATGCAAAAAATACTCCTGAAAAATAATAGCTACATTTAGATTCTATTACTAACAGAAACAGTTGTAGTTGCAAAGTAACAATGCAAAAAATATTCCTGAAAAATAACAGCTACATTTAAATTATATTATTAACAGAAACAGTTGTAGTCAATTTTAAAAGTTCCAAATGGAAGAGGGGAGTTGACAGGTCATATATGTCACAAATGATGTCTGTTCGAGTGACCAACAGCTTGGAAGTAAACAATCTTGGAGAGTACAGGGATGATAGACTTCTTCAACACCTATATACAAGAAGTACAAAATCCCTCCCTGCGTTACTTAGGCTGGAATTCTTATGTCACTAGCACTAAAGCACCCTTGTACTTTCCAAAGGGCTACAAATGACAAGTCACTAACTGCTAACTTAAAAGAAAGATCAGCCATCCTAACCCCGTGAAATAAAGCTCTTGCCAATTAGCTAAATGAGTCATACACGACATAGGCCTTGCAGCACCAAAGGGGAAAGACAATTCAGAAGCAGCTCACAGCATGATCACCACAACATGAGGACCTTATGGGACATAGCTAAACTCCACTGCACACAAGGTAAACCCCGTGGTGATCACACAGCCATGCCATGCTCAGCAGGACCCACTTACTTGCTTCCTTCTCCAGCCAGGGACTGCAACTGGCAGGAGCTGCAGGGCCAGCACAAGCACAGCTTACTGCTGCTGGTCCCATGATGGAGCTACCTGAACTGCCTGTGAGTCATATGTGGTTTAGTAGAGGAGTCAAAGCATCCCTGCTCTCCACTTTGTCTCAGAGGGAGGAAATGATCACAAACCATAAGGTTACTGGTTGTTTAGACTGAAAAGGACCAACGCTTCCTGTGCAGATAGCTAACATTGTCTGCAATCAAACCCAGACTAGCAAAATTTTAAGCAATATATGAACATATGCTCTTTATATATGCATAAAGTAAAATCACAGTGCATGCTTTCTGAGAGACAATTTCACAAAACTAGAGCGAATGGGAGTCAAATCAGGCTGAAGGCAGAACATACAGAAAGTTGCTGACATTGCAAGCAGTTTAAGACATTTCCTAAATGCCTACAGTGCTACAACCATGAAAATGGGCTAGATAAAAATAACACACAATAAAAAAACCTAACAGCTGAGTTGTTTCACAAAGAAGTGAAAAAACATATAAAATGTTATATACAAAACTGATACATGAAGAGAGAAAGGGGAAAAGATAATAAGCAAAAAAGCTAAATAAAGATTATATAGAGGAATGAAGAAGACACTAGGAAAAATTAAGGTAGATAAAATCAGATGTGTAATTTTTTATTTTTCTAAATAGATTATGAATGCTGAATCCTGAACAATACAAATGGTAAATAGTTCATAACAATATGACAGCAAGAGGAGTTACGAAAAAATATTTCTGATTGGCACCTGTACAGATAAAAGGCTGGATGATCTGTCTATGATGATGATAATGAAATAGCTTCCCACTACAGTAGCCCCTGGAGAGGGGTTGTTAAACAGCAGATAAACAATTCTGGGTGATTCAGATGAGTTGCTAGCAATAAACTTGTTTCAGAAGCTTTTAAACATCTAGTCTTGGAGCTGCTACTGCTGCATCTAAAGCAGTTCTGGGCCATTGGGGAAGGACCAGGGGCAGGAGGAAGGCTCATATTGGGCTACTGTTTAAGAGAGGTAAAAAGTAATTACACACCGATTGGTTGAGTCTCCAGTGTTTTGCAGAGGATACAACAACCAATATAGATCTCGATTAATAATTTTTTTTTAAAGCTCTGTAATAAAAGTCAATTAACTTGGCTTTAAGGGAAATAGATCCTGTCAAACTAATTTGATGTAATTTCTTGCAAAAATTACAAGTTCACTTGATGAAGGCAGCTTTGTTAAAAGTATTACGACTCTTGACTTGTTCTATAGGATATCTTTATGAAGAAACTGAATGCTTTGAAGCCTTATGGAGTGTCTCCATCTATACACGGAGAGCAGGACTCCATAGGTGGAGAGCACTGTATGAGGTCAGGCAAAACCCTCAAACTTATTTTATACTAAAGACACTTCTGAGTCCACAATCATATTAAAAGCATTATAAAGCTGATAAATGAAGGAAACCAATGTGTAACAGTAAATGAGAAACTATTTATTAGCAAACAAATGGGTTTCTGTTGGGTTATCACAGGTATTGGTGATCATCTCTTTACTATTTAATAGCCTTATCAGTGACCTGGATTAAAGTTAAGTCATCGTGGTTAGACACGAGACTGTGGACAGCAGAAAACAAACCACAAAAGGATAAGCCTTACAAGAGCAACTGGGATCTGCAGAAAGATGGGAGAAACCAGTTTAGGTGTTAATATGGCCAAGTACAGAATCACCTTATTAGAATAAAGAATACAGGCCATACTTACAGGGTGAGAGGGAGAGAGAGGACTCTATTCTCCAAAGCAGAGACTGAATATAAGACCCGGGATCCTGGGAAGCAATCAGCTTGACATGAATTCCCCACGCAAGGCTGTGGCCAAAAGGGCTAATGTGAGCCTCAGCTGTACAAACAAATGAAAATCAAAAGATGAGTAGGTAGGTTATGGTGATGCTGTATTTGGTTCTCATTCCTCTGCTCCATGAATAACATATTCAGGTTCTGCTGCTTCATTTTACAAAAAAGTGTTGGAAAAATTGGAAGAGTGTTCAGGGAAAAGAAATTAAATGACTGAAAACTGGGTGGCATTTTGTTATTTTGTTCACAGTATAGCAGTATTCATACAATGAATAAATCTGGCAACTGCGGACTCTAATCTAGCAAAGGTGGAAAATGCATTGGAACGGAATGCTATTCCAGTCCAGACTGTGAACAGGCAACTTTGTTCTGCTTTTTCAGCAATGATCTGTTATGAGTAATTAACCAGTAATTAACCCTTTACACAACAGGTTGTGATGTACTGTCTGTCTCTGCAAAGCTGTGGAAATAACTATGCTTGATTTAAAAAGGATGCACACCCACATGGCTTGGGTTAATCGGCACAAAGCAGGAGCTCCTGCAGGTAAGACCTACTGCCTGCCTAAGGCTGGAGGTCAGGTGAGTGGTCACTGCATCACACTGGGCTTTGTGTTGCCACCAAGAAACACTCCTTCTCCAGGGTAGTAATCCTGGCAGCCTTCCTGCTCATGGCTTACAAAATATCTCCAGGGGAAACCCCAACCTTTTGGGGATGAGATGCCATCTAAGTACAAATGACGCCCAACTGTCTGTCTTCTGCAGGATCTGCAGGCTCTCAATTCCCAGCACTTGCTCCACGCAAAGCCTCACTGTACAAAGTTCCTCACACTGAAATGCCAAGGAAACCACTTTCAGGAAACTGATGGGTGTTATTTCAGCTCTGACACTGAGAGAGCACCTGCAACTCCTCGCTTCAGCAATTCACTTCGTCTGCTGCCTGCTACTGGGACCTTGTCCCAGGGATCTGCCTGGGATTTCATCCCAAGCATCGTCCAGTCACAGAAAGTGACCTCAGAGAATCATGGTGAGGGAAGAAGTCCTTCATATCTCACAGATACTTCCTGTCCCAAATTCATCCTTTTGGGATGAATTGTTGGACTAGCTACTTCTTCAGGAAAACAAGTTAGTGCCTTTAAGCAGGATGAGTGGACGTGAGCATTGCTCCTGCAGGCACCTCCTAGGTCACTCAAGACATACATATGTCTTCTCATTCCCTTCCCCCACCCTGAAGGAACTGGGTGCTGCCAAGAAAGCTTTTGGTGCTCTGTCCCAAGGCTGAGGTTGGGCAGGTGGGTTCCTAAGGACCTGGCAACTGAATTTGCTTCATCCCACAGCATGCCCATATTTAGATTTGGTGGTTTTTAAAGAGGCAGTGCAAGCTTTTGTCCATGCTGCCTGTTTCAACCTGGGCCTTTGGCCAGAAAGTATTAATTCTATCAATGTGCAGGAGTGGAAAGGCAGGGAAGTGTTTGATTTGTGCCAGTTGCTGGTATCATCTCATTTTAAGCTTCTCGAATGAACCCACTTACGACTGAATGCTGCAGTGTAAATTCTGCAAACAAAACAGATAAAATAATCCCAATTGCTTGAGCTCAGGACTGGTTCACATATGCCACTCCAGAGATTTAGAAGGCATTATTTCAAAGAAACATCTAATTATATTTAATTATGATTCTACATATATACTTCTGTTCAACAGGTGGGAAAAATGTTTTTCAAACTTTCGGTCACTCAGTAAGTGATGCCTGCTAAAACACAGCATGCTCAACATAGTAAAATCTCAGTGCTATGTTACAAACATAAAAGAAACATACATCTTCAGTAAAATTGTAGTACAAAAAGTACAAAACTTTTGCAGAGTGAACTAAAACAAGAAAGTCTGTGAAAATTTTAGGGAGGAAGATGGCCTGTCCAAGCGTGGTGTGTGTATATATACGTGTACATGCACTCATACACACCAGCACTTCATCCCTGCTATACCCACTATTCCTATCAACAGTTCTCAAGACTCAAACCTGCAATTCTTTAGTCATTAATAGAGCAAAAGTTTTGGGAAAGCTGACTGATAGTGAGGTTTCAGAACTACTAATAAAAGATGAATCAGACCCTGCAAACGTATGGTTTGAATTGTGCACTTTTGCATCTTAATACTTTCTGTCCTCCTGGATGCATTTTATTTCCTTTTCCTCTGGCACAACTCCAACTACATCCTACAGCATGAGGATATTCTGTTAAGCACATGTGCAACTGTGTTTTTAAGCCTTGTAAAGGCTTGCTTATGTCGAAAGTTGTACCATTACAAGGATCACAGAGGCTAGACTCCACAAATATTATTTTACAGATAAAGTAACTGTGGTAATCTTCCTAAACATAAATGATAGAAACTACATAGAAACAAAGAGCTTTAATGCATGGATTTAAAAAAAAAAAATCTTTTTTTTAAATATTACAAAATAAATAGATGAAAAACTTGTCCTTTTATTCCAGACACACAGACAAAGAATTATACGGGAGAGTGAGAGACTAACCATCCCATCTGCCTTTGTAATTCATCCAGACTAGACACAGAAATGCTATGGAATTTAATGCAATGAACCCCAGAAGTGTCACTTTCGCAAATCTCAAGAGGCATCATTGACCTGAGGCTGGCTGCAGTTTCTGCCCCAATTCCAGTTTAATGTATTCCAGTCTGACCCTCAAGCGACAGTGCTGCTGGAGAACACGCTAAGAAACAAATGCAGGCAATCGCTTTGACATAATTCTTTTGGACACAGGCAGATCGAATGTGCTGATGTCAACAGAGACCAGAAAAGAGTTTTATCCAATCTCCTTTCCCCACTGAAGAAAACGAGAGAAAACAAAGCACAACTCGAAACCTAGCCAAACACATGCTTATCTCTCAGTAGCAACACTGATACATGCTATCTAAGAAAGGGAGAGCCAAGACAAACATTTCTAAGTATCATTTGGATGTATACATAGCATTTAATCTATAGCTTAAATTTACATGACTTGTCTATATAATTGGTTAGTTGCACATAACACGCATGAAACATCTGTTCTATAGAGGATATTAATTTAAAACCTCAGGAACAGCCTAATTCAGTCCTTTATGGCCATAGTACATTCAAAAGAGTTCCTAATATAGTTCCCTCACTTCAAAACAAAACACTCCTCTTTCTCCCATTCTTCTAAAATTTAGGGGACTGCGTGGACCTGTTTTCAATATGATTGTGCCTTGCCACTCACTTCAGTATCCAAGCTCTAGCAACTTTCAGGCTGCATAGTTTGATGTCAGAGAACACTGAGGCAATACTGATGTTTTCTGCACAAGGACAGCAAGTGGAGAAGCTGGGAATATTTTTTTCCATGCAAAACATGAATTATGGTAGGAAACCAGATCAAGGATGATACGATGCCTATCTTGAGAATAAAAAGCTAAGCTAAAGATTTTCTTCTCCAGCTGGTTGCTGTTGCTCCTGAAATAACTTCAGTATAAAAGGAAAATATAAAAATCCCACATATCAATGGTACAGTTTTTCAGAACTCATGAGGGAAAATACCGGGACTGAATGTGGCTTGTCTCTCAGCTTTATACAATGAAAACAGAAAAAAGAACAGATCCCAAACTCATTCCCTCTTCTCTCTTTTACTTCCTCTCCTAAGAAAGGCTTCCACCTCTGCTACTCACAATTTTTTTTCCTCTCATTCCTCCAGCTCCTCCCTGCTTCAGTCCATGCAGAAAGATTGTCTGCAATGGTATAACGCAAAAACCAGATGAAACACTCAAGGCTTCCTCTTTCTGTGTGCCTGGAGTGTTTCCAAGAAGAGAAAGTCTTGTGATGATTCTCACTTTGCTCTTCTGCAGCTACTTGAGTGGGTCACTCTACCACAATAAAAGCCTGCATCTGCTATCTGACCATGATCGAGAGACAGATAAAAATTACCATTTTGAATGTCCATAAGAAGTGTGGTCCCAGAGAAGACATATCATGTGTTACAGCCACTGAAGTGGAACATCAGACCACCCCTAGACAAAGAAAAACCAGACTTTTGTCCTTCTTCACCTACCACCCTTGATGTGACCTGCCCCCAGAATGTGGCCACAAAATGTGGTCCACAGTCTGGCTGAGCATCAGAAGCCACAGAATCTTTTAAGATGTGTTGGGACGTGTGTATATATTGTAATGTTTAGGCAATAAGGGTTTTAAGGCTGCAAAGCATCAGGCATTATAAATAATTTAATCATAGAATCATAGAATGGTTTGGGTTGGAAGGGACCTTAAAAATCATCTATTTCCAACCCCCTTGCTCTGGGCAGGGACACCTTCCACAGATGGTTCAAAGCCCCATCCAACCTGGCCTTGAACACTTGCAGGGATGGGGTATCCACTTTGTGCAACCTGCAACAGTGCTTCACTACCATCACAGTAAAGAATTTCTTCCTAATATCTAATCTAACCTGCCCTGTTCAGTATCTTTGTTAATGACATAGGCAGTGGGATTGAGCACACCCTCGGCAAGTTTGTGGATGACACCAAGCTGAGTGGTGCCATTGACTACTGGAGGGAAGGGATGTCATCCAGAGGACCTTGACAGGCTTGAGAAGTAGGCCTCTGTGAACCTCATGAAATACAACAAGGCTTAGTGCAACATCTTGCACCAGGGTCAGGGTGAAGGATGAAGGATGAAGGAACTGAGAGCAACCCTATAGAAAAGGACTTGAGGATACCGATGGATGAAAAATTAGATATGAGCTGGTAATGTATGATTCCCACCCAGAAAGCCAACCATATCCTGGGCTGCATCAAAAGAAGCATGACCAGCAGGTTGAGGGAGGTGGTTCTGGTCAGCTCTCATGAGACCCCATCTGGAATACTTCATCCAGTTCTAGGGTCCCCACTACAAGACCTTGGACCTGTTGGAGCAGGTCCAGAGATGGGCCACAAAGAAGATTAGAGGGCTAGAAAACCTCTCCTATGAAGACAGCCTGAGAGAGCTGGGGTTGCTCAGCATGGAGCAGACTCCAGGAAGACCTTACAGCAGCCTTTCAAAACTTAAAGGGGGCTATAAGAAACATGAAGAGAAACTTTTTACCAAGACCTGTAGTGGTAGGAAGAGGGACAACAAGTTTAAACTGAAAGAGGGTAGATTTGAACTGGACATAGGAAGAAATCTTTTCCAATGAAGGTGGTGAGACACTGGAATAGGTTACCCAGAGAAGTTGACAAAGTTCCATTGTTGGAGATGTTTAATGTCAGATTGGATGGGGCTTTGAGCAACCTGGTCTAGTGGTAGGTGTCACTATCCAGGGCAAGAGTTTTGGAATAGATAGACTTTAAAGGTTCTCCCAACCCAAATTATTCTATGATTGATGATTCTGTTATTGAATTGGATTGTCACCTCCATGGCTGCTATCACAAAACAGAGCTGGTGCAGTTCATGCAGCTGGGCCTTAATGGTGCTGTAAGACAACTTGTGGAGTGGGGGTACAAACCTGTATTACTGTAGACAGAAACAAATAAAGCACCTGCACTCTAGGATTAAGGCACATGAAGAAGAGAGGATAAGATATCCATATGATTCTGTCTAAATGTATAGATGATACAAAACAAAAAGCAAGAATCAAAAGCACCCATATCTTCACATTGTCATTTGTATGAAGTTAGTCTTTTATTTCTTCCATAATGTAAAGCTCCAGTTGTTATGACAATCACAGCAGTTGTTATGTAGTTCACGCTCACTATCTTTTCAGAGAGTGAGAGGTCTGATCATCTGCAGTCTTTGAATACTTCCCTCTAAACATGCTCATCTAATATGACTCCAGTTTTCAGCAACAACAGATTATCTGTTGTTTGACTACTGCAGGTTGTTACAATATTTTTACAACAGGAAATTTGTGTTCCATACGTAAGAAGACTACACTTACAAGAAATAATGCAGGAAGGTGATCTAATTTCTCTTCTGCTTCCTTCCTTCTGCAGTGTGCTGCATTGAGATGTTTGTTCCAATACACAGATTCAAGGCCAAGATTTTATTTAGCCTGATCCCACAAAACAAGCCAGCAGTTAAACTGCAATTCAAACACCTCAGCTTTTGTGCTGCATTCACATTCATGTAAGTGATTTAGGTAAGTGGGTTGAAAATTTCCCTTTTCAAGGTTATTGAGCCTGTCTTATCCATGGCTGGATATTTGTGTCAATGCTACAGTTTTAAAACTTCTGCAAATCAAGAACGCCTCCCAAAGGTGCAAACAGTACATCAAGCAGGAAATGTCAGTTTTGAAGGGTCTTTGTTGTTGCCCTGAACCTCAGTACTGCAGACTGTAAGGAAATGGCCATTTTGCTGCATTTAGAGAAAAAGCACAAGATCTTCACAAAGCACCATACTCACCCATGGACGTTACCCAGCTAAAACTGCTGAACGAAGGAATTTGTGTAACTGTTATGCTTCACTCCTCTGCTTATGAAAACCACTTTTTAATTTAGGAAGTCTGAGGCAGCCTTTAAATAGGAAACTTTAAAGTATTCTTCTATACTTATCCTTGACTGGCGATACATGTATATAATAAATTATAAATGGCCACATGCTACTGCCTCCTGTCTGCAAGCTAAAAGCTGGCAAGATAGGCTATACTGCTACAGGGCCAAATCTGCATCAGACAGGTTGCTGAATTTGGGAAGTTGGGAGCACTAGAATTCACAGGCTGACTGGTCAGTGCTGACTTCTCATTGCCAAAGTTCTTGGAAAGGGATAAACAGATGGGCCAGGAAAGGGCAGTACTCTGAACTGGATTGCATAGCCATAGAAATAACATCTGAGATCATTTGCTCTCTATCTTCTATGCTAAAAACCATTAGACCATTAAAACCCTTCCCACTATATTCTGCATTATTTGTGAGATAACAAGACTAGCTCTTTCATATTTATGTGTTAGAGAGGTATATAAAATACCAATAAAATTAAGGGATACTTCCAAAAGTTATGTTTGTTTTGTTTATGATGTCAGTAGTGTATTCTTCTGATGAGGCAATACTGACTGAAATGCAGATTTCCCTATGGCCTGGCTAGAGCCTCTGTCTTTTGTTTGCATTTTGGGCACTCAATTGTCTTCAGTAAAGACGAAGTGTGAAAAATGAGGCTCCATGTTTTCTTTTGTATATATTTTTTTTTCCAGAGCAGGTTTTCATGTGCCAGGAGCATAAATGTAAGCAAAAGAAAACAGTCCCAACTGTGTCAGCTTCCCAGAACTATATTTTGTATGCTGGTGCTTTTGTTTTCTTGCAAGTTCAGCATTGCTTTAATGGCAGCACCCTGGATTCCCCCTCCCCCCAACAAGTGATACATATTAGTACATCTGTTTTCTCTGTAAAGTCTTTCTGCATTCTTTGCAGGGCACAGGAAGGATGTGGGCTCCTTTTCACATTCAAATGAGGCAAATTAGCCTTTGCCTGGTTCCTACAGTATAATGCTTATTTTACATTTAAGCATGAGAAAAAGGGAGGAAATAAAACCCAACATATTAGGTGGGTTATATGTTTCATTTTGGTACAAGCTTAACTGAGCCTTCTTTTGCAAACTGCATTCCACAGGGCATAATTTCAGGATGATGTTCAATAGTTTAATAATGTAAAGTGACTGAATAGTCTGCACAAAGAAATAGCAGCCACAGATACATTAAACATGTTGAAAAATGCTGAAAATGTCAACCTGAATCATCAGGGTTCAATCCAGGAGACTCCTGAAGTGCATTGATGGTAAGTCCCTAACACAGGTGACTGGGTTCACAACTGGAAATGCTGTGCTGGACTTAATACTTACAAACAAACCTATTTGAGCAGATCCAGCAAAGGTCCGCAAAGATGGTTAAGAGTTTAGAGCATCCCTCCTATGAGAAGAGGCTGAGAGAGCTGGGACTCTTCAGCCTGGAGAAGAGAAGGCTCAGGACAATCTTATTAATGCATATAAATACCTCATGGGAGGCAGTAAATGAGATGAGGCAAGAGCTCACAGTGGTGTCCAGTAACTGGCAATGGGCACAAATTAAAACACAAGAAATGCTATTTAAACATAAGAAAAAACCTATAGTACTGTGAGGGTGTTGAATGCTGGCACAGGTTGCCCAGAGAGGCTGCAGAGTCTCCACTGCTACAGATATCCAAACCCCATATGGATATGACCCTGAGATACCAACTTTAAGTTGACCCTGGTTTGAGCAGAGGGTTGGAGTAGATGATCCCCAGAGGCCCTTTCTAATCCCAGCAATACGTGATTCTGCCAGACCATACGCAGACCTGCTGCACTTACAAAAATCCTCCTCTCACTCCTTTTAGAAGACAGAGACAAATGCAACAATTCAGTAAGTTAACAAAAGCATGGTATACATTTTGCAGGGAAAAGGTGTGGTTCAAATTCCTGCTTTTTTAGATCCTGTGCTCTAATTCAAGTGGTAAAGCTAAGAGATGGGATGCAAGAAAAAACAAACAACTGCTTGGTAAACTGTGGTTTAGCACAGACAGGTAGCACTAGGTGGAAATTCAGCGCACACTCTTTACACTACAGCAACTTCTTGCACACTTAATGCACCCTATCCACAAGGTAACATACTCCACATACAGAGGACAGAAAATGAAGTAGTCAGGTGCTGTAAATTTACACTAGGCTTTACTGATAGCAATCTCCTAGAGCAACATGCCCTTAGCTCTGTTGACAGTCATGGGCTAGATTTGACATATTTTACTGAGAGACCTGAAAGACATTTTGACACAGCTGCTAATGCATGCAAGTGCTTTGTCTATCTTGGTTGCCATCCTCATCCACAGTACTGGAATGCACCAGTCTTGCAGCAACCAGTGGACTGTGTCCTTGGTCTGGGGACTTGCAAGACCCATGTCCCAAGTCCTTGTTCTGCTCATGAACTACCTCTTGAAATAAGTTACTTGCTGTTGTTCTTGGTTTTCCCCCTGTTCTGACCTGAGTCACTGTACAATGCACTCTCTTCTCAGTCTGTGTGAGCAGAGTCCTGCCATGGCCTCCCATCCCCCCCTGTGGGAGACTTGAAGCCTGCTCTGGCCACAGAGCAGCAATAAGAGTTCCTACACCCTCAGAGCTGACATTGGTTTTTCAGACACCTGGCAGTTCAAAGAACACAAGCACCTACTGTTCTCATGCACCTATTTCCCCTCCAAAGCCAAAAGCATCCAAACTGATTAGTTTTGCAGCACAAAATGGAATGGTAACGCCATTATGTGTGTCAGCCTGAACTCCCCTTCACCTTTAATCTCGCTCCTTAGAGCAGCAGTACAAAGCTCCAGCTCAGAGACCTAGAGTAAAGGTAATCTGGTCTGGCTTTAGATCTAGACTTCCCCCAAGTCTGAGCCCACTCAGTGTCAGTCTCTAGCGATCCTCAAGTCGTAAGAGGAACAAGGCTGCTTGATTGGACCCTGATGCCTTTAACATTGGTTACTTAAAAGTGTTGTGCCAAAGAGGTAAGTGGAGGGACCTGAATAACTCAGAAAGTTCTCAAAAACTATATAAGTGAAAATAGTTTTTAGGCATCCTAGGAAGAGTAAGTTTCTCTCTACCGAGGTATCCATAACACAATCCATAATTTGTATTGTAGCCTGTTAAAATAGTGAGATTTATTATTCCTATCACTTGTCCTTTCTGAACACTCTGGGAGGGTATGGGAGAGGGAAGACAGAAAATTAGTTATCAGTCACCACTTACCAAGAACAGATTAAGCATTCAAAAGTTATACATTCATGTATAAATGACTCAAGGGAGTTTCATTTATTTCTTTTCTCCTAGTTTATATTTTTTGCGTCCTATCCTGTAGCCCTTGTTCCCCTTGCTCTTGGTCACAACCTGCCAGCAGTGGACAAGTTGGAGAGTAGCAAACAATTCTGAATTTTCATCATGAGAATTCATTTGGATTCTCTTTCCCAGACCTCAGAGCATGCCTGATTCCTGGGAGCAGAACAGAGAACAAGAATAGAGTTAATCTTTAGCAACGTGATAAAAATCACTCTCTCACAGAGACAACTCGAGAGGGATTTCAACAGAGCTGTTCTGCCAAGCACCTGATAGCAAAATCTGAAACTGTTGCCAATCCACACCTTCCTGCTCACAGACACAGCTAACTCAGTCCCTCCCCAGCACTCCCTCTTGTCTATCTGGAACTAAAATGTAAGTCACCACTGAGCATACCGTCTCACCAAAATGAGAGGCCACTATTTCCATGACAGACACAGTACTGCCACTTTACAAGTGGAGTCACCTCATCTCTCTTTTTTTTTTTTCTTTTGTTAAATTAAAAAAAAATAGTAAGGAAAAGCACATTAAGCAATCAGATTGGAGAGATGGGATAGGAGGACAGGACACATGGAGATTTGATGGCTTTGGTGCAATCTAATCCACCAAGGAGCTGGCAGGTGAGCTGAGCAGCTGGGAAGGGAGGGGAGGGGGGGCAGCAGGAGATGCGGGAAGGGCTAGCAACTTGCTCTCCCAATACCAGAGTGCCAGCTGGCAGCTACATGTTGCTGGTTGCGTGTGGGCTGTGAGTATAACTGAGGAGATGAGCCTTCAGGAGAGGAGCTGTCTGATAAATCATTAATGAATGAAAATATGAAGTAATCTGTCTGCCTGGGAGGCAGAATCGTCTAATGATGAGGATGATGGACTAGGAAGCCGGAGATGAGGTTCCTATTTCACCCACAAGACCGCGGGCACACCACCTCCTTTTGCTGTGCACAAGGAGATACATCCGCTTCCTTGCATTGCAGGGCTGTTCTCTTAAAATCAGCACAGGAATTCCATGATCTAGGAGACGAAATTTACAGCATCCTTTGTGAAAACTGCACCCCCAGCTTTGTTTCTGTCGCAGGCAGCACACAAAGAACCAATATTCCTTCTCAGAGACAGCCTTCACTAAACTAGATTTTTTTCAAAGCCATAACAAAACCTACTACAACCTTTCACCAGCGCAAGTAGCATTTAATTTTAAATTGATTAACTACATACACAGTACTAATTACCCACAGGTTCTTTGGGCTTTTTTTAAGCAATCAGACTGTTGTTTGGAATCATAAGGGTATGTCTCTGTGTGAACGGGGATGCTCTGCTTTCACTGTGCTCTCTGAAACAAAGAGGAAAACGCTTGAGAAATGATGTTGAAAGGTGCATTTGTGTTTATGGGGATAGCTCCAGGGGCACCAGACACAGGCAGTCAGAAAACGATGAGGATGTCAAGGGAAGGGGCAGGAGGTTAGCACAGCTTCTTTTGCACAAAGACCTAACAGAATGTGTCATACTGCACAAAATCAATACGGACCTTTCATGAAAAAGTAATTGTCAGTTTTGTACAGTTCTCAGGCTTATTTGGAAAGATGCTCACAAAGGTGATTCCTGATTTGTGTGAAATCTTTAACTGCTCTCTTTTCTTTGTCTTAAAATCCCTGAACATTCAGGGGTATTGTTTTAAAATAGTATTATTCTAAAATAAACACATTCCAGGGTATTATTTTAAAATTAATACCTAAGACAGACATGGCACAAATCAACGTGAATCTGTCTAATGTTGGCACACATGTGGGGTAAGAGATACAACTGCTTTATCATTCACTGTACTTAAAACATGATTTTTCAGAGAGAACAATGCACAGATTGTAGCAGAAACCATAAACAGAAGACACATATGGCCATGATAGAGTCTATGTTTATAGAATCTTAACCAAGCACCTTAGCAGGTCTGTGCTGTTTAACTATATACCTATTTGTGGCACTAGAGTCCAGTTTAATTATTCTGCCAAACACCCCTGAGCCACAACAAGTTTATTACAGTTTACCAGAGGACTTGCTCAAGCAATTTTACAAGGAAATTGCATGTGTCTAATCTAATTGCTAAGAAAGAGCTAAAATTACATTAGTCTTGAAAAGACCAAGAAAGAAACAGGAAGCTCCAAAAGGTTCAAGAGGTTTCACAATGCTGTTCCTGTAAATCACAATGTTAGAGGTTTGAGGATGAGTTCCCTGGAGAGGCTCCCAGTCGCGGTCAGACACCGTTTTTCACCCAGAACAAACACAACACAGGTGAGATGACTTACAGCACATAAAAGTATGATTTCTCACATACTTAAGCCTTCTACTGGTTTCTGAATACATTTACATAATCAGTGGGGTTTTTAAGTTATCCACTGAAGAGGTAATACAGATTTAAATGATCTGGAGTGTCAGTTTCTGCTATTTGCATACTTTAGCAGTCTTTACAAAAGATTTAACTGGGCTCCATTGAAGAATCCTATTTTTCAAGTCTTTGTTTAATCCTAAGATAAGCAACACCTATAAAACTTAACAAATGGACTGGGATGGCTTAGATGTTTCCAGACCCTTGCAGGATAACAGCATGCAACATCAGAAGGAATTGCTTCTGTAAATTACAGAAAGCGTAACTGGAGGTTGCTGGACACGTTAAACTACTGTCAAACTTGTTAGCACAGTAAATATGCTGAATAACCACAGAAGTACATTTGGAGAGTCACTTGCTAATTTATATCTTGCCAAACTGACCAAGAAGAGGTTTCTGACATCACCAACAGTTACTCTGACACTTTGCATGAACTGCCATGATTTCAACTGACCTGTTGTTTTCCTTGTGTGTTCTCGGTTTAAAGAAAAAAAAAGAGAAAAAAAGCAGCTCCCTTCACACTCCCCCACTCCACTGACACAAATAAGCCTAGGGCAGATGACCTGGACTCAAACTGGTTAAACACAAGAAAGGGCAAGTTGAGAGCAGACAAAGCAAGCTCCAAGGGGATTTCTCTTCGACTTTCACAGTTTTCTGGTGCTTCAACCAACCCTGACTTGCAGAGCATATTAAATTTTCTGCTCTCACTGTCCACTATCATTAGAGAACTGTCCATCAAAGAACAGATTTCTATCAGAGCTGGTTATAAACCTGAAGAAAATATACAACTAATTGCCAGCTGTGCCTAGGGTGTTTTCTTCCTCCACTATGGAACTGGAAAAAGGTTTTATGTTTTTTGTTCTGCTTTTACCTTTTTCTTTTTTTTCCTGGTCTTAAATAATTAAGGAAAGCTCTTGTCTGGATAAGTAGAAGCATCTCCAACCCAGAGGAGCCTAAAGTTATACCATAAAGCTCCTGGAACAAATCCCAGACATAAGAAATCCAAAAAAAAGAGCATAGGAAGACATTGACTATATTCATGGGTAGCTTCAAAACCAGGAGAAATATTCGGGGAAAAAAATACCACGAGAATTGCTGGTTACAGTGGAAGCAAAGCAATCTCAATAACTTGACAGCAGCACTCTTATAGCTCCCGCTGAAGCAGGATGGTGGCCTGGAATGCTACTGGTCTCTCGTAGTATTGAGGACGAGGTCTTTTAGAGAAGAGGAAGTGTTTAAAAGTGGTGGCTTAGGAATTTTTTGTTTCTTTAATCAGAAGCACAACTAGGGAAATATTTAATATAGTGATTGAAACTTTTGATATTAAATAACAGAAATATTTCATACAGCAATTAGAAGTCCTGCACAATACACATGACTTTCAACGATGTGTCAAATATATTCCTCAAAGAAAAAACATGATTTTCTTTTGATTTTTGGAAAATTAATGATGCTATAAAAGGGGTCTTGCAACAATACAGTAGCAGGTCTGTGTTTTCCACAAAATTTAAAATTCAGGTCTCACATACATTCACCCAAATCACAGATGCAGAAAAGTATAAAAGCAGGTGTAAGTTAGGGGACCTAAGCTGGATGGGAAAAGCAAAGTACCAAAACCAATGTGAGTGTGAGGTCTTTGCAAAGACTACTGGCTGTGCACAGCAAGCAGCTCTAGAGCTTTGGTCTCCCCGTCTGGAAACAGAGCTCCTTCCTCTGAGATATGCCCAACATCCATCCACTATTTGAAATGTTTTCAAGCTGGACTGCTTTCTGCCTACTATGCAATACATAGACCCTTTGCACACTGGTGCAAGAGATATTAGATGAAGGGTGCTACATCTTTTGCTGAGCATAAGCCACATGAAAGTGCTCAGAGCAAGACAGGACCACAGTTACGTGCAAGATTTACTATTGCTGATAGCAGTCAATGCCATATTCCATGTGCATGACCTGACAAGTTTCTCCAAGTAACTGTTTCTGGATAACACCTACACCACATGGAAGGCACATGCTGCACTAACACAGAAATTATGAATACTTTAGTATCAACATGTAAGAATTCTGTTTTACACTAGCAATGCAGCTTATGTGTTCAGTATGTTCTTACTTCTTTGGGATGAGCAAAAGGCTGCTGCAAACAGCGCTGTAATTCAACACAAGCTTTCCTTCTGCTTTGTCAGCTTTGATGGATGCTCTCTCTCTCTGTGTCATCTGAAACACTTGGTTTATAAACTGTTTAATCGAAAAAAGAAAATGAAGACATATACTGTAATTTGCAACTGTGCATGCTAATCCTCCAACATCATCTAATGACACAGAGGAAAGCTAGTGGTTAGACTCAAACTAAGCCTCCCTGTGTAATTACAGTCAGTTAGAGGGCAAAACTCAAGAGAAAAGATATTTAAAAAAGCAAATGGAATGATCTTGGGCTCCTGCAAAGACATTAACACATATCAAAATGGTCATGAAGTATATCTTAAAAATAGGACTGTGGACATTGCATTGCCTTCTCAGCCAAAAAATGTGCCGCTTCACTCATATCCAAATTTGTTTTCCTGTGTTTTGACACATTTGGCATAATCACCAAGGTAGAAAACAATGAAAAGTCTACAGCATCTATCAGCTGTCAGTCTCTATGCTTTCTATATGTTTACGCATGTATTTTGAGATATCCTGCTCTATAGATAGAGAAGAATTTCATGTAATGGATCTTTCATCTGCTCTGTCTGACAAGAATAAAGACATGTAGTGGCCTAAATATTTCTCATCAAAGGATGTAAACAGAAAGAAATATGGGGAAAAGGAGATTATGTTTGATAGTAAATGGCATGCAGAGAGAGATTAATGTCCTTATATTGAGGAATTAGCACAGGAGGAAAACATAGACAAAAACTCTTAAGTGTCACGCACAAGCAACAAATATCAGAGCAAAATGAGGACTTTCCTAGACTGATGATTCAATCCAATTAAAGCTAACCACACTCAGCACCCATCACAGCAACAGATGCTGGTGCACTGATATAACCACTAGCTTTAAGCATACCGTATTATAATTTGGTGTAGGTTCCCACTGAAAAAAAAGACAAACCTCTAACTTTTGCTAAGTAGCAAAAGAGGACAAGAGACAACCTAAAATCTCTTTCCACAGCATACAGTTGAAGTTTCTTTCACATAGAATCTTTTTTCTATCGAGCATCTTCACTGCATGAATGGGAACGTTTGTTAACCTAAGGAACCAAAGTAGTTAACATTTTAGATCCCATTTAAGATTCATGCCTGATTTAACTGATAATTTTACAAAGAATCTAAACCATTTAATGCTATTTTTATTTTTATCCTTCTGCCTGTAAAGTCACTTGCTTTAGTTATCATGGTTTTGCACAAAATAAAATACAAGGTAAGAAATGTAATCTGATTAAATAAAAGCACAAAACTTATGTCAGTAAATCAATGCTGTCTGAAATCACAGAACTGCAGAATCCCACAGAATCAATTAGATTAGAAAAGACCTCTGAGATCATCGAGTCCAATCTATGACCGAAGACCACCATGTCAATTAGACCACGGCACTAAGTGCCATGTCCAGTCTTTCCTTAAACACCTAGGAGGTAGTGACTCCACTACCTCCCTGGGCAGCTCATTCCAATATCTAATCACCCTTTCTGTGAAGAATTTCTTCCTAATGTTCAACCTAAATATCCCCTGGTGCAGCTTAAGACTATATCCTCTTGGTGGGTCACTGGCTGTCTGGGAGAAGAGGTCGACCCTCACCTGGCTACATCCTCCTATCAGGTAGTTGTAGAGAGTGGTAAGGTCACCCCTGAGCCTCCTTTTCTTCAGGCTAAACAACCCCAGCTCCCTCAGCTGCTCCTCATATTGCATGTGCTCCAGACCTTATCATCACTATCATCAAGCTCTATACAGTCTGAAGACTCCCTAATATACAGAGCCAGAACACCACGTCTCCTTCCTTGCCTGTCCCTTCAGAAGAGCTTGTAGCCATCCATTGCAGCACTGCAGTCATGCAAGCCATTCCAACCACATTTCCACGATAGTGGCTATGTCATAGCTATCCTGAAAGGTTGTTGTTGATTCGATATCATCTTGTATGACTAGAAAGGGAGGATTCTCAGCACTCAGTACAGCACTCAAAACCCTAGTAGAATGAGATAGTAGATTTTATATTTCTCACTACTACTGTTGCATGACATGATCGAGGATGCACACAATATTCAAGGTTTTTCAAGCTCCTGCCAGAGGGAAAAATTCAAAGCAGACTTCTCCCTGTCTCATAACACTAAACAGGCTGGGCAGGAATGACATTTACACAGTTGAATCTTTTATTATTTTCTCTTCCTTAGAAACCATAGGAGCAATATGACTTGCTATATTATATTCCTATAGGTGGGTAGGGAACAAGTATAAAGGTCACCAGGACAAAACACTATTTATGAGAAGGCTGTATAAATCTCTGTTAGCTCTGAGTTTTCAGAGCTAACATGAACAAAAACTTGTCATGAATTTAAGCTCGCTGGACATTTTCTAAAAATCACCATCAGCAATTTCCCTGGTAACATGTCTTGGGAAGAGCTGACTCTTCCAGACCAGTGGAGGCTGTATGGGACCCCTTGGAGCCCGCAAATGTTGTTTACCATTGCTAGCAGGGCAACTGCAGAACAATGCAGAGTGCTCCCTGACAGCTTTCCACCTCAGCTAATGGAGTGTAATGTCAAGCAGTAATCTTCCCCATCACTGAGCACTGGCCTTCAGGATCCACTCATCTTCATTTTTGTTTTGGAGTGGGCATTGTGATATAGCACTGCAGGCATTCTCAAGACATGCACGAATGCATGATCTTTACACTAGTTTCTGTTCTTGATTTTTCTGGATTGCATCCAAGGCTTTCTTTTATCTGTGAGCGTAGCAAAGTGATAATATAAATAACTCAATGTCCAAAAATATTCAGCTTTGGTAATCTGCAATGAGATCTCTCCTCCTCTTCATGATCCTTTATATGCAGTTTCATTATGTTCGTGCCAGATGAGCATTTAAGTGAGAGGGAGATGTAATGAGAGATGAACTAGAGCAGTGTGCTTCTGCTGTGAGGTGGAAACAGACACTTACGCCTAGAGATCCATACCAAACTCTTGTGGAAGAGATCACTTGCCTATATGCAAAGTATTTAGTGCTCAACATAAAGCTTCACAAATAGCACAGAGAAATCTCCTAAATAAATCCCATAATAATTAAATCCTGATTCCACAGCATCCTGTATCACACACGCATGCATTCTGTCCTCTTAGTTTCAGCAACCTCCGCTGAACTTGGCAGATAAAATAATCTCCCAAATGACTGTAACTCTAAAATCTATTAAATCCATGAAGTATTGATGAGGCAGAATTAATGTTGAGAGAATTACTTGAACATCTCCCTCCCCCCGTACTTCATAAAAGAAACTCTAGAAGTAAAGCAGCACTGTACGACAAAGTACAGCACACTCAGGTCAGGAAAATCTACATCCCTACTCGTGCCTTAAACACTGCCTATAGATTTATCTGTCACTATAACACCTATTCCTTCAGTAAGAGCAATATCCACAGAACTAGCCTTATCTGATGCCCAGAAATCATGCTATGCTTTCTTTTTAATCCAAGATATGATCTGTGTCTTACACACAGCATACCAGGCTCTCTGTGCAGCACTCCTCACTCCCTGTGCTGCAGGGCTCATTAGCTGTGGGTTGAGTGAATTACCTACCAAGACCCTGTTGCTGCCTGATTATAAACTTGGCACAAACAGACCCAAGTTTGGCAATATTCTCTGTGCTGGATGTCTGTTGGGCGGGTTTTTTCCCCCCTTGCTTTGTTGCTGTTTTGGATTTTTGGCATGACGTCAGCCAAGATTTTTCAAGCTAATTCTGAAGCAAGGCATGGGAAAGTGGAGTGATTGTTCACGTGAAAAGCTTCTAGCTGCTCCTGGAACAGCTCAAGAGGTTTTGTGAGTCGGACCATAAACTTGCAAGGTGTCAAAGCAAAATCTTTGTGTTTTGATCTTTGCAGAAAATTGCCAAACAAGGCTAAGTTACTAACCTCTGAAAAAACCCCCCTCAACTGGCATGAGCTCACTAAGGAAGTGATGCTTCCCAGCAACTAAATTCCCACCTACAACACCCCAGGATCCTACTACCAGTTGGGTGGGACCTGCCTGCTTCAAGCTGCACTTATACTTTAACATTAAATGATCAGAGCTGGACATGAAACCAAGTGCAAGGCTGTTCCACATCTAATTCTGTACTTCTAAAGGGTTGGATAGCCCTGTAGGACACAAATGTTTGTATTCAGTTATCTAGACAGAAGGGAGGGGAACATAAAGTATGAGAACATAACAGTGTGATGGAACACAAGGTTTTGTATCGACTGCACCAATGCATATACAGAAAAGAGCAGTGTTGATATAATACTCCCTAAAGCAACACCTAAATTTTCAAACTTAATGTTTTTCTTTCAACAGAGCATTTAGAGGGCTTATTATCTAGATTTAAAACAACACAACCACTTGCTAAATCCTATCATGGATATTCAAGCTGCTGTAACGTGATCCGCTGCACACATCTCTACCATTGAGCCAGCTAAAAAAGGTGAGAGGTACAGCTGCATGTAGTGCTCTGCTCCACCTGATGTCTTAACTGTTCTTCCCTATTGCTTCTCCAGTGGCTAAAGCAAGAGATATCCACATAGATGGCCCGTGGACTAACTCTCTTTTGCCGAGCAATTCCAACTATTGGATCACCTCAAACTCAGGGGGAAAAAAAAAAAAAGCTCTAATAAATGAATTACCAGTGAAATGTAGGAAAAGACTTGGGAAAATTACAGAGACTTAGACACAAAGATCTTTTCTGCAGGAGGCTGGAACATAATCTCCCTGTGTAGGGTTATCTGATTTAATAAACTGAACACAAGCATAACAATGCTTCACAGAGAGCAGACTAAATCCAGTCTGGTTGGGACTGGACACATGCAGTTCTGGGCAGGGGACAAAGTGCATTTCTTAGAAATCTTATGGACCAGATTTAACATTTACTATACTCAGCAGTACCAACATGCACATCTTATGCACAGACTAGACTGGAAGAAAAGAAATAGACTAAAATGGAAGGAATCACAAGCATTGCATAGCAAATCTTGGTAAGCCCCAAATATATTAAAATGTTCAAGCACTCTGCACTCTTTCCTTCCTAAGGAGGAAAACAATCTTCAGCTCATAGGAAGACATAATGATGGTAGGCAACAGAAGCACTCTATGAGGCACATCAGTGCCCAAGTTAATGATTCTGGAAAACTAAAAGCTATTAAAATAGGACCAAAATACACCAGGTCAGCCCTAATTACAGAGAATGGCTAATGATTCTGGCAAGGTCTCTTGCGTGTATGGCAGAGCACAGGTAATAAAGCAAAAGTTACAGCAGGTTATTTTTGCAGTGAGAGAACATATTCCAAGTTCTTTGCAGATACTACATAGTTGCTCTATAATACTTTTTGTCAGGAACCTAACAAGTATGAAGAATTACCAAGAGAAATTCAATAGCATTTCTGGTAGGCATCAGAGATATAAATAATTGTACCATACAAATTGAACACCCAGGAATGCACAAGGCATCACTATCTTTCTAAAGGCAAAAAAATTTAAGATGTGTAAAGATGCTGAAAATCTGTTTTTATATAATTTCTTAAAATCAAAGCAGTCATTATTTGCTTTTTTTTTGTTTGCTTAAAATAGAGAAGAAAAACCTGACTGTTCTTAATGGGAAAAAACACCAAAACAAAATAGCAGATGAGTGTCTTAGCAGCTGAAATCTGAATTTTCCATGATATATCTGAGCAACTAGAAATAGCTGAAGTCATTGTTTAAGATGTGCAGTTGCTTCTAATCTGCAGAGAAGCGTGCACATAGAAGCATAGCATCTCAGATTTCAGCTGAAACATCAAAAAGCCCTGGACTTGTGGGGAGGTATCCCTGCCTAAATTCAGAGGGCAAAGAGCCGTGCATTTCCAGGCCCCGAGATATACATTGAGCTTCAAGGCCTGTGTTTGAAACATTCACAGCTCTCCCAGGAAGAGGAAACTATAAGAAATGGATGAGTGCACAGTGCCACACCTGGCACAGGAAGATGGTCAAGTTTTCTGTACAGCAGTCCCTCTATTCACTTCACAGCTTTATCCTCCTCTGATCTTGATGGCTGTAACCAACTACAGGGTCTAGATAGACAGGGACAGAACACCAAATTGTACAGCATAAGTCACACTTAGAAATATAAAAAGCTGCTACAATAGGCAAGAGTTTCAAGGGGAGCGCAGACTGGCAAAGAACAGTCTGACTAGGGAGAAAAAATAAAACACAGATCACCCCAAGGTTTTCTGTCCTACATCAGTCATGCTTCTTGTTACTCCTTGCAGTTGCATAAGTATTTGATGTGGAAGGTGGCCATTCTGTGACTGCCTGCCGTGTGCTATGGTCAGTGCAAGACTTACAGTGCCATGTGAATATCTGCTCTGAAATCTACAATGCTGCTTTAGAGAAATCTCATCAAATGAGGGGTCTTCTCACACTGTCATCAGCTTAGCTGAGGGAGTTTTAAATTCAGCCAAGATTCCCCTCCCAGCATTCAAGCATACTTCTCTAATCAGTTCCTAAATCCATTATGAATTTTTGATCTAGAGGCTGCATGACCTTTTCTAGGACTTTGATACAAGACAAATAAATAACTGCTTAGCCTCTGAGCTCAGCTGCTATGTCAAGATAAATTCAAAATGTTCTCTTGATGTCCAGTACTTCTTGGATTCAGTGGGTTAGGGACAAAGACTGGGCAAAATTGTTTCCTTGTTTCATATTTTTTTGCAATTATTTTTAAACTCCCTGGGAATCTGGAATGCCACAGGCAACCATACAGTGGCATCAGAGATCCTTATAGATGAGAAAGTCAAGTTCTCATGATTATTCTACCTCAAAATAAAAGATTGAAAACAGTTTGAAGTGGGAAGAGTGAAAAGAACATCTGTGAAAAGAAACAAATTTTGCAGAGACTGTTTATGTACTATAATGGCTGTAGGAAAACAAATTCTAGAGCAAAATCCTGAAGCATGGAGTGGTACAAACCCAGCTCCAGACTGGCTTGAAGAAATTCCAGGATGTTTACAATCCAGCAGTGAGAAGGGCCTCTTTTCATTGATTTATATCTCTAAGCAAGTCAGGAAAGCAGGTAGTTTTCAGGAGCATCAGTTTGTCAGCTAACCTTCTTCCAAGTTTCATGATTCAACCAAGTCAAGCAGCTCTGCTCTTCAAGTCTGAACTTCATCTATAGGTTGAGAAACAACATCCAAGCAGAACCTTTGTGAACTAGATTGTGTTTTTTTTCCCCACTAGCAAGTTTACTGCATCTGTGTGGAACCACATCTCCTCGGAGCCACAAGAAGGAACTTTCCTGATTTTGAGGCCTTCCTCAAGACTTCTCTCTCAGAGGCAGAGAAGATTCAAAGTTTGCACTGCTCAACAGTGAACAACAACAAGCAGCAACAAGGAAACACTTTTTTCACTCTGAAGACAGGGAAGTTTCCCAGGGGGGGCTGTAGAGTTTCCAGCCAGCTGAATTTTGAAAATCAAGGCCCTGAGCAACCTGACCTAATAGGACTGGTTTCAAGTGGTGGTTTGACAAGATGACAGTTTGTTCCCATTTCTTGGCAGTTTGTTCCAACTAGAATTGTTCTATGATTCTAAGAAACATGCTTCTTCTGTCTCTTTCCTATTGCTGTTCTCGGCTACGCTCTTTCATTAAGGTCAGCCATGGAGACTAAGCTGGTCTTAGCTGACGCTTTGAAGGGTAATTAGAACACAACCATCTGACTGCGGTCTGCTGATAAACTTTTTTCCTTGGTGTTACATGGCATCACTATTTCTGAATTATGGCTCTCCTTCACCTGTGAGCACCATAGCTTTGTCACACCCCACACAAAGATCAGTTGATCTGTAAGGACACTGGACAACTTTTAGGATGAAACTATCATTACTACCACCAAAAAGAAAACTAGAAATAGATCCTATCCTCTTCTGTAGTAATCAAAGTCACCACAAAATCTCGTGGGCTAATGAACTCATGCTCTGGCCTGGGGCTCATCTTTGGCCCTACAACTAAATTATAGTTAAATAATTTTTCTTTGTATTTCTCAGTATATGGATATAGGTGCAAACTTACAACATGAACAATTGTCAGAAAAGCTGACCTGAAGAGAGAAAACTGTTTAAAAGAATGAGCTGCAGTAGGGTTTAGCCAGGTACAATTGTTCAGGACTTTTCATCTGCTTGGCCAGCTTCTTTGTAAAATTCTGATCTTGACTATCTTATCTTTTCTTACCTTATCTTATCCCTAAGAGCACAAATTTTACAGAAGGACACTTAAACATCTGCTAGCTAATCCAGATCTTTCTGTATGACGTAACATTTGGGGTTTTTTAAATGGCAGAAAGGAACAAGTGTTCTCACAGAGCAAGTCTTTGATTTTTAGCTTTCTACCCTGCAGGCAATCCAGTTTTGAAGTCTTCTGCCAGTGGAGAATAAGCCAGTTTTCGTCTGCAATCTGCACATTCTGCCTGAAGAAAAGACACCAGTCCAATACTGTGCTTGGTCAAAGGAAAGGAGGGACAGAGTCTTCTGCTGGCATGTTTTTTTCCCAAGGGTAATGGTGATTGATTGGTACTAGCCAGAACTGTATATATTCATGGTTTCCTAGAGGGAAAAGCAAGATGAGCCTACAAACTGCTCCAGATCTGCTGCCTTTTTTTTGCAGCTTGAAAGAATTTTCTCTGAATTACTTCCCTCTAGCTGGGGCATGTCACTAATTACCTCCTGTTCTTCTCTGTCTCCTTCTATGAGAGCAGTGCAGCTCAGCAGCACAGACATGTCACCCATGATGTGCCATATTTCCACAGCAATGTAGGACTGGAAGCCTGTTGGAAGCTGATGCCTCTGGAAGTGTTGCATACGATACAGCCAGACAAGCAGCAAAGCTTGTCACAGGGTATGTAAAGGAGGAATAGAAAAGTGGTATAGTATACAGGAGTATTAACTATCTTTAGCATTAACTATCTCTCAGACATAAGCAAACCATCTGAGTTCCATGTGGCAAGTATGCCAGTCAGACATCCTGGGAACGGATGGAAAGATTTTAGAGTGATCAGACACCACTTTGGGAAGTATGTACTCTCTCTGCATTACTTTTGCTCTTGATCTTCTGTAAAACTAGCATGGTTTTTTTTGTACCCTGTGTTTTTAAATTAGACCTTTTTATTCCTTCTACTCTAGGTTTTAGTTCAACCACTCTTCAACAGAATGGAACAGCTACAAACACAAGAGCAGATGCCACTGGAGCAAATGAAAACACATTCCTCGCCCTGAGGCCCAGCATGCTGTTCTCTGTCAATGCTTCTCATACTGCTAGTCTCCACACCAGGGGAAGACAAACACATATCAACTATATAATCAACTATATCTCTGTATTTCCTGACAGCTAAAAAAAAAATTAAAACTGAAAAAGCTAAAACATAAAACTTTCTGAAGTTCTCATTGAAAACCAAAATTGATCAAGACAGCACCACTTACCAAAATTTCCCCCCCAAAGAGAGTAAGTTTACATTCACCACATTTCCTCAAAAATGGCTTGAAAACATACCCTGTAAAACAAGAGAGAAAGGAGAAGAAATAATTAGTGACTGGAACACCACAATTATGTTACGCTTTTTTCTCACTCTGCTAACATCTATCACCAACTTCCACTATTTTTCCTGTTTTAGGGAAGGAGGTAATTGGATTTGAACCTTCACAACTAATTATTTTCTACTGGTATTATGCAAAATATTAAAATAATTGCAGGACTCCCTCAGACTGCTCAGACACATCACTGTCACTGACATGATGGCTATTCAGACTTCAGGGAGACAAGGTCAACGACATGAAACGCGCAACAGCACACAGCAAGTGTGCCAATTATTTTAGATTCAACCCTAAAAAAAATGGTCAGCCCCATATCTCTTAGTGATTTTAACAAACTGGTTTTGAAATTTGATTCACGTAGGTTCTTGACAGCCTCCTCGTTTGAAAACTACACAAGAAAAAAAAAGGGGCTGTGCCACACTACATTTTTATACTATATTAATTACTCGGCATTCTCTGGAAGAACAAAGAGGGAGAAGAAGGAAGTCAAAACAATATCCAGTTTGACACACACTAGGGCCTATTTGAAGAAGATAGAAAGTAAAAGTGACAAATGCCACCATTTCGCCAACCCCAAGTAAATTTCAAATGACAGCTATGCCTTATTTTTCCTTGAGGTAAAATCTTTGAAAGAACAACTGGGGAAGCACAGACTAACAATGATGTTAAAACATTTAGTTTGTAAACTCCTAGAAGACGGAGGAGTAAGGATTCTGCTGGTGTCCACATTTGGGAATGGTAACTGTGTAGCAAATGGAGGATATACTTTTCAGTGCCCAGGTGTCCACACCAGTGAAGCCAGACTGAATTTGAACTGCTTTAAAGTCCCATTCTCCCCCAAGTACATGGCCGAACTTTCCACAAGGGAAGTATCTGTGAAATTACTGCTAGATGAGTAACTTTACAGCTATACACAGATGACTTGGAGCCCTGCATTACTGATCATGAAAACCTGTTTCAGCTGAAGAAACAGCAAATCTTTGTGCCATCACCTCTCCTGAAGGATGCTGTAAGTGTAAACAGGAAAGGAAAGGGGAATGGCTTCTTAGGTCAAACTGCTTCTACTGGTCATCTTTAAATGAGGAGGAGTTATGAAAATAGAATTTCCATTCAGCAATAAACAAATGAATATTTCTCTAAAACACGGCAACTGGATCACATTGCTCTAAATCCTGATTAGCAAGCAGACATCTGATATCATAAAGTTGAGACTCCATTCGGGTGGAGGGTTCAGGTTCAAGGGAAAAAAAAAGAATCATTACAAATCAGAGGAGGCTGTTGAGAGAGGTTTTAGGAACACACTTTTTATCAGTAAAGTACAAACCAAAGCGTCTCCTTCTCTGCTTGCTTTCTTTGTTTAGTGGTTGGGAAAAAACCTGAGCATTTCAAGGAATAAAGAGAAAAAATGAACACTCCTCCTCCCCCATCACTTCTTGTATATCTTGGCAGAATTTTTGAAAACACTGAAAAAAATTGGGTCTTAACTGCTTTGCTCAAACTGAGGGAAGGTGGTTATTATTCTAGTGCCATCCACTTCCCTCCCTAGCTTCCAGGCATTTGGCCTGGAAAGAAAAAATCAAGTTAAGAAACTCTACTTCTGCCTCCAAACTAATTGGATAACATCTGCATGCAGAAAAGTTAGAGGCTTAAGAAATGAGCCAGGTCCAAAACAATCCAACAGCATCTCGACTCCAGATTAGCTCATTATTTTCTTCTACACCAGGAGACTGATTAAATAATTTCCTCAGAGAAGTGACAAATAAGGCAAACTCTGTACTCCATGCTGCTGGTCCCATGAATACTTGAGACAGGGGCTGGCACCACTGCCAAAAGGGGCTGAACCCCTGACCAGCACTGGTGTGGAACTTCTGGATGCAGCCCCAGTAGTACTTCCTCTTTCCCTCGCCCCTGCACAAATGCCTGTGCAGCGACCAGGATTGAAATCAACTGGGGGAATTCTTCAGTCTAGTTTGCAAATAAGTAAAAAAAAAAAAAAACAACCCCCCCAAAAAACCAACAACAACAACAAAAACATAAATAAAAAAAAAGAAAAGAAAAAAGAAGCCTATGCTGGTTCTAGGGTAAAAGGATGGAAAGGATGGAAATGATGACAGGCTGTGGTGTTTGTTTCAACCTACAGTAGAATTCCACTATTACAGTACAGGATTGCAGGCAGCTACTTTAATACATGCCAAAGGAGTCTAGTCCAAGCCCTCCATTGAGACCATGTATGACAAAAACTAGCAAGGAGTGTCTAGTTAAATCTGAGGCAGAGACAAAATTTGCCATGCCTCTAGCCTTGAAAGATCTTCAGAATTTTGGGGGTAGAAAGCTTGAAAGTTTTCAGAGGATGTCTTTGGCTTTGGTACAACACATGCCGTGTCTCTTTGGCTACAATGGAGATGATAGGTTTGAAAGTGGAGCGGGGAGAAGGGAAGAGAAACTCTTTGCTACATAATTAAGGGCAAGGGTTGGACATGGCTTGCAGAGTAAACCAAAAATTATTCACTCTTTCTTTGTATTCAGCTGGGGGCCTGTACAGAACTCAGTTTTAGTCTTAATGATTTTCATTCTACCTAAGCATGTAGGAGGAATATTTTTTTTTCTTTTTTTCTTTTTTTTTTTTTTTTGAAGGCTCTGGATCATGTTACATATCTCCAAATTTGGACCAGCACTTTTCAGAAGAGCTTCGGAAAAGTACAGCTTTGGAAAGTACAGCATAGGAGATGAAAAATAAATTAATATAGGTTTCAAAGCACACCAATATAGGTTTCTTTTACAATTAGTATAATAAATAGAAGAGGTGACAAAAGGTTTGTCTGATCAGAATTACTAAAAAATGAAAGCTTGTCTTCCCAAGTTTCTGTGCTTGTGAAAATGAAAATCTGGAAGCAGCCATGTGACTATTCAGTGAAAGGTGCCCTTCTTATGGATGTCTATTTTCACAAATAGTTGTTCTAACACAGACATTTACCATAAACTATTTTGATTCGCTTTGGTTATGAAGAGCTGGTTATAAGTGTGCAAAGGTATACCTTAATATCCAACAGGTTGCTGGCACCAACTGAATGGCTTATAGTATATGTTTGGATTTATTTCTAACCGCAGCCAGGGGAAGGAAGAGAAGTTGCAGGTGAAGGAAAATGCTAAAAAAGAAAATCTTTTCTGAAAAAAACCTCCCATTCTGCTTGCGAAATAAAATCAAATAAAAAATGAAGCTGTTTTAAAGTAGAAGCAATTGAATAGTAGTAGATTTAAGCAACATCAGCCTCCTATAAGAAGCTGGAATTGCTACCCATTCCAGTCCAAAACATTTATAACAGAGTCATGCCAAACTGTGACCCACACATCACTGCCAATTCAGAAGCAGTGTCCAAACGAAAGCTGTCCAAGCATCTCCTCCTAAATGGTAAGATACAGAAAATCCTTAGCACACCAACACACATGGAAAGTTGAGTTGAATCTCAGAGAGACTTGATTTGAAGCGTTAAAGAAAAACAAAACACTCGGGAGGTAATCAGAGTTATCTGCTAGGAACAGCCTTTTCCTGTAGGCAGCAGGATCTTCAACAAATTGTCATCTTTCACCAAAAACACATATTCCCCTCCCAGTGTTACATATATACCAGCAGTGTATTTATGTAGCCTTGTATAAAAATTACTTTCTTTTTATGAAGAAAGAAGTATTTTGTGAAACAGAATGTGGCGAGTAGCATAACTACATATCATTTGCGTGTTCAGTTTCGTGACATTGTTTCATGAGACAACCTCTGCTTTGCCTCATCAACTTTCAGATATGTTTATGTCAGTTCATACTGGGATCAGAATTAAGTTTATTACTACTGGCTAAAGAGAAATCACTGACAATAGACACAGTAACTCATTTTTGCTCAATTCTGCACTCCCAAAACCGTTTGCATGCACCTACTTCAAGGATCTTTGGATCAAGTGTACTGTGAAAATTTCTAGTGTGAATCCACAAAACTCCTGAGTTTAATTGAAGCAAAAAATTGTTCAGTGACAATTCACCCACCCTTTAAAACAGATATTAACATGTATGAAAGCATAAAAACAGCCACACAGAGTATTCTGGTCTGGTACATGTTGCAGTTCAAACGAGATTCATCCTGCTGGAGGAAGTGGTTGGTTGAAGTCATAAGTGGCCTTACATACTTTTCAAATGCTAGTAGATGCAATTTAGTTTATGACACTCAAACACAGAAAAATATCTACATAAACATCTGTCAATTTTATATTAGCAACATGCTTCTGTTGTTGTTTTTTCAAACTTCAAGAAGAAGCAGGCATTCCTGGTGCTTGGGCTACTATTTTCCTTGGCAAAAACTGGGAAGATCAAGCTTTTAATGCTGGAGAACAGTTTACAAATGAACATGTCTGGATCAGCATGTGTAACTTGTAAATAAGCTGGATCCACTTTGTAAAGTGTTGGTTGGTCTGCAGAGCAATAGCCTGTCTAATGCCATGCTTATGTTACAATACATCATACTACATAGATTTTGGGCCATGAATTGGTCTAGAAAGTACTTTTCAGTATTAGGTTACCATGGCCCTATAACAGAGTCTTGAGTTACCCTTTTTAGACAGGTTGAGGACTCTGTTACCCAGGACACTGCTGACACCAGTGTTCGAACAAATGTATGGAGGTGTATGTGTTCAGTTTTTAATAGGGTGCATGTTTTCCACCTATTCCCACCACCAAAGATTTGTAATCTTACTAAAACCAAAACCAAACAATCCCCCCTGAACCAACCAAAACAAAAAAAAGCCTTCTGAAAGCAACACTGAACAGAAGAAGAAAAACAATCTCCTGCATGCTGATTTTATATGGCCAGTTTATAAAGGAACTGCACATCTTAACTTACATAAAGTAATCTTTTACAGTGCAATGCCAGATTACATATAAAGACCCCTTATTCCGTGAACATCTGAAAGCTTTCTAACAATAAAACATTTAAGGTTTAAGGGAAGCTTATAGGCTTGCTCTTAGACAGAGACAAAAGCCTCCCTGTTGGCCTGAAACTACCCCTTTCTAAGTGATGGTCCCAGATAGCTGGCACACGATATGAAAAAGCCTGGTCATCAACAGGCTTGGGGAGAGAGCTGCGGGAGAGAGCTGAGGACAGAAAGAGGGAGCTTCCATCAAAATCAACTCTTGCAACAAGTCCAGTCATAACCCTGGAAAACAGCAAAGTAAAAAAGAAAGCAAACAGCAACACTATTAGAAGACTCATACTAAGACTAAACACTACTATTGTCCTCCCATGCAACAGTGCCAAAACTTGGAAAGAGGACAGTGGCTATGGGACAGGCACCCTGAATTATTTTTTCATGTGATAGTCACTGGATTTCTGAAAGAGTTACTTGAAAGCTTCATGCACATGCATGGTGTAAATAAGGATAACTAAGGTCCCTCTCTAAAAAGGAGACCAAAAGTAGATTAGTAGTTTCAAAACAAGAATATTTGTCTGTACCATGAAACTCGTTGCTGTCCAAAAACACACCTTTCAACCTGCTGCCCTTTCTGTTTGGAGAAGAAGGAACTCAGATGCAAAGTCACTTTTGCAGTGGCAACAAATCTTAAGAAACAGGAAACTTGGGAGAAAAACACCAGGAAAATACAGAGGTTTTCCCTGAATTTTTTCTGCTTTTATAAAATGGAGCTATGAAGAGAAAGAAACCTACAAACTCTGTTAAAGATCATAAGCTGAACTGTGACAGTGTTTTTTCTGTGACACTTCAATTTCCTCGCACATTGGCTACATTGACTTATCTTTAACTGATATGCTGCTCTTAGCTGGTCCACACGTCCTGTGGCTGTTGAAGAGGGTTGCTTGCTGTCCTTCACCCTAGGATGCTTCCCTCCTACAGGCAGTGTAAGTCCCTTGATATTGACAGCTCGGTATTGGTGATATTAGTACCTTTTCTCCCTCTCAACTTTCAAGCTGGATAAACTAAATAAAATCTTCATTCACAGCTCCTTTATCAGGTTTCAACTTGCTTTGTAACACAGTAGAGAGCTGAAAGCATAAAGAAGCTAGGATCTGAAAACATGGCACCATCTAACCAAGCACTCCTACATGGAAAGAGCCAATAGAGGTAGAATGTGTGGATGTGTATAGAGAGGTAGCAGGGGCAAATGCAATGAATCAGAAGATGCCAACAGCATTAAGAAACCCTTGGTGGGACAGCTGGTGGTTATAGTGAGCAAGTGGAACACAACACGGTGAGGGCACTGGTGACAGAAAGGCAATCGTGATGGCACTCACGGCCCATTCCTAAATCCTGTCTTCTTGTTCTGAGAAGAACCCACAATCTGTCGCATCCCAGGCCATTCACACTGCAGGGAAGTGTGTAGCTCTGTGTGAACTGAAAGCCAGAGCGTGTTCTGCACACTTCAGTCTCCCTGCTGGAACTGCCTGCCCCTGTGTCAGGTGGCTGTCGGCAATCACGAGGGCTGAGCAATCCATAGGGAAAGCTATTAGCAAGCTCAATACTGAGTATGCACTCAGACTGAAAATGTTACTCACATGTGACGAACATGTGATTGTACCAATGTACTTTAGTTCTCAAAATAGTAGGAAAATTACTTCATTAATTGCAGGAAGAGTGCTTGCATTCCTCTTTGCAAAAAAATGAGAAGTACTATGCCCCAAACAATTTTTTAAAAAATAAAATGAATGGAGCCCATAGTCCTAAAAATAGATTGAACTCTCCAACCCTCTGAGCTGGCTCCTAGAGATGCTGCTGGGCACCCCTGGGGTTGAGAGAGAGCACAAGCAGATAGTGAGGCAGGGAGGTGGTGGCTAGAGCCAGCACTGTGTCCTTCTCCTGCACCCACAGCCTGCATATCCTTACCTGCCCCATACCCCAGTGGCATCAGTGAAACACTTTTACGGCTAGAAATAAGCATTCACATTATTCTGAAAGTTAAAAAAGACAGCAAAGGGAAAAAAAGCATGCATAATGAAAAGTTTCAGAAGCTTCTATTTTACTAATTGATTTTGCAGTGTCTATCAAAGAAGAAAACATTTTTTTCTGAAGATACATGATTGGCCTGGAAGTAGAACCTTTAGCAGAAGCTGGTTAAACAGCGTATTTACAAACCTTCTGGAGAGGCAGTAAAGGCCATTTAGAAGTGCAATTAAATTACAAGGCAAATGTAGGGTTTTTATATACAAAAATTTGTTTTTGTAAACAATTGTTACTATAAACAATTTTCCCTTTCCCTCTCAAGTGAGAATCTTACTTATGCAATAAATATTTTTGCACTTCGATCAATGTGCAAGATTTTAATTAAGGACATTATATCCATGACATACAATGAAAATGAACACACCCATATGGAGTATATATAGAATATAGATGCTAATATGGCAATAATATAGTACTCATAATGTAAGCCATTACCATTGTGCAAGAAGTCATAAAAAATACACACATAGGAAGAAATAGTCTCAAGTCCTGGCAAATTTACCTCCAGGCCTCTAAGGTTTAAAGAACCAGCAGATATCCTCTTTGGACAAATTGGGGGTAAAGAGGGAACTATGTATTACTAAGGACTTCTTGTAGTTCAGTCAATACAGAGATTTAGCTAATTTTGAGTGTCTCAAATAATATTTATATCTTGTACATGTAATACATAAATGGATTGATTGTTCCATAGTGTGTACACTTGGTTTTCCTAACTACCATAATTTCAAATTGTCAGAGTGAAAAGAAAGCATGGCACAGTCTGCAACTGCACCCCACAAGTTGGGGGACTGTAGGGACAGGCAAGGCGTGTCTTTGCAGAAGATACTCCACCTACATGTGGTCACATTTCCTGATTTGAAATATTAAAATGTTGAAAAGAGGATGAAATAGTGCAAGAGTGAACTATCCATAAACCTATTTCTGTATCAAAGAAAGCCTATGAAGCGAAAAGTAAACACTGTAAGAAAAGGATATAGCAACAGGATTAGAACACAAACAATGAGAATGCTGCACTGTAAACTAATTATTAACTACAACAAGCTGAAAATAAACTGTTTCCTTTTTGCCATGTTCACTTTAATCTTCTGAGAGGCAGGAAGGGGGAAGACAGGAGGAGGCAGCAGTTTCAGACTTGTGGAGTTTATCAAATCCCAGATCGGATGATTAGAGCAAAGCTAAAATGAAAACATCCTCTCTCCCCACCTCCCTCCCTCTCCAGAAAGGAAGTACAGCCTTTAGGACCAATCTGCACTATTTGTTTGCTGCTCTTTAAAGGATTACTCTGGAGAGCATTTTTCTTAAGCTGTTTTTATCTCTTTCTGGAAGTTTCAAAATAAACAAGAGTACTAGAAATAGAAGAACAAAAAACTTGACTTTCTGGTTTATTTTTTTTCTAGTGAGACAAGTAAAGCAAATAAATGAGGTCCTTCCCTGTCACACAAGACAAAACGGAAGGAAATATAAACTTTAAATCTGAGAAGCATCTTTGCCAAACCTAGGAAAAATCACCAATGGGCTGAGGGTGGGGAAAAGTGGAGAGGGAAGAGAAAAAAGAGAAGGGTGTCCCTCATACTACTTAGTTGATTATTTATTTACTTACTTTAATGATGAGATTTCATGTTGTTGGTTTCTATACTCAGGAAATAAATAAAAGTCACTGTATTTTGACAGTTTACTTTCAAAAAAACCCCAAATAACCAACCCTGCTCTCTAATGGCTTCCAAAAAAGTCTCTCCCATAGTGGGAAACAGGAAATTAAATGCTCAGGACACCAGAAGTACCAATGAAGTACCAGAAGTACTAATGAAATACCAGAAGTATGGATGAAAAGATTTTGCACTGACAAAATGCTTCAGCCTCAAGCCCAAGATCAAGTCTTTATACATTCACATTGCCCTTAGAAACATCAGGTTTCGCCTTAGAAAGCAAGTGTCCCAGTGTGAACCAGAATAAACACAAGGTTCATGTAATTCCAGGATTGTGCTACATTAATATAAATCTCTTTGCAATGCAAAAGTCACACAAAAGCATTTATTTTGCTGAAATATTCTATGGATTTAAAATGTCATTACTATTCAGTATAACTCTCTTACTTTTTTTATCTTTTGTTTTCCAAGATTAAGCAAATGCCTGATCAGTGGAACTAATGAAACTGGATTTCCAGCTCATTTGGACTTGTGATGCTAAATTTACAATGAGAGTCCCTCCCAGACTGCATCCTGGTGCTCCTGGCTCTCCCATAGCCCCAGATGCCCAGTACCCAGTCACATTTGCTGTGCAAGCTCTGCTGCAGCTGCTGGTTGACTGCTCTGGGGATGCCTGGGGCACCCTGCCCCTGCTGCCCCTACATCCAGCCCATCTCCTCCCAGCAGCTAATAGACAGGAGAAATAACCAGGAAATCCAGTGCTGCCCCCAAAGGCCCCTCCCTGGTTGGAGACAGCCTGCAAAGTTATAAAGACAAGGCCTGGCGCACAAACACACCGGGTTAACAGCCTAACCTGCACTTCCTCAGGAAACGAGGCTAAAAAATCTGGTTTTTCTCCTGCTATGCCTCCTTCTACACTCCCAACTATGCAGCTGCAGCTTTAAAAAGAGTAGCAGAGACATTAAAGCTTAAGGGCCTATATCCCCGAACAGCATCTGGATTTCTGTCTCAGACATGTTTCAGAAGTGTCATTGGTTTCCTTTTTAATATTGATGTTTTATTGCTGCACAAAGTCAGTCTTCACTCATAGAGCAATATATTGCTCTCATATACTCCAAGAAGAGCCTTAATGAGGATATTCTGGTTTCTTGATATTCAGAGGCCTTCTGTTGGTATCAGCAGAAGATCAGCATATGCTCAAATGCACAGCACACAAAAAATGAAAAGTCAGCTCTCCCTATTAAAACAGAGCCACAGGACTAAAATGGACCTTGACTGACCATCTAGGCAGCTTCCCTGCTCAAGGCAGGATCAACTACACTTATGTTATTCTTTTTATTAGGCCACCTGACCCAGCTGGGGAAAAACAGATATGCTTTGGGGCTCAGAGTCCCTTCATGAGCCTGAAATGTCATCCCTGTGTCACCCTGGTCCAGCCCTCAGACATGCCAGTTGGTCTGGTAAGAGATCCCTGCCTGCAAACCCTGCCTTCCTTGCATTGCCATGGTTCCAATGCTGCTATTACCATGCATGTTGAGCCTATTTTTAAAAGCCTGCAATGACAGAAGATGCTGGTTAAGGCCTTAATCTCAATAAGGTCTAAATTTACTACAATGAGTGCTTACTACTTGTACAAGTGCTACACTCTGAAAGTGAAACATGGCTGGTGAGGTGCTCTGTGTTGCCTGCATCCCAGAGAACAAAAAAAAAAAAAAGGAAAGAGTATTTTAAAGGAGAGACCTAAAGGAGAAGAAGAAAGTAGTCCTGCCAACATTAACAGGGTGGGTTAGGTCAGCAGAAAGATGCCCTCTTGGAGTTGGCTGACAGATGGGAAGTAGAGAGGGAGTGAGGGGCTTTGGTGATAAAGATAGGTACATTATGCTGAATGATAAAGAAATAGAAATCAGTAGAGGAACACATAGGGGAAGTTACACTTAAAAAATGAGGAAATGGGACAAATTCCATTTGTAAAGACATTCTGAACAGATGGAACTATAATTTGAAAAGGCTAGAGAAAATGATGTTGCAGTAATTTAAGACATCAAATGAGTGCTTAGATGTGAATTTCAACTGTGTGGTCTGGATTTCAACTGTGTGATCTGGATAACACAGGGCATTTATTAAGAGACAGTATGCAGCAAGAATCTGCTGATCTCATAGTCAAGACAAAGAGAATTGAGAGATGGACAGATCTTGGTCTGGCTGAGGGACACTGGTGTTGTCCATGGCAACAGAGGCGTGAGATAGTGGAGAGCTGCAGGTGGAGAGAGGAAGGGATGTATCAATGGATATCTGTTTAGTCATGTTGAATGAGACTTGATGGCTTGGTATCTACAAAGAAGTGAAGAAAGACTGACTGAGGTTCTAGGTTAGACAAGGAGAGAGAGGACTAGTTTTATGTTCCAGTCTTAACAATCTTATATATCTACATACCTATGACTCATGATTTTATATATATATTTGCATAAATACATATTCGCATACATACATGTAATAGCTCTGTCTATGGCACTCTGTCTGTGGCAAAGTAATCAGAGATAAAGTTATAGTCAGAAGAACAGGAGAAGAGAAAGAACACAGCCCTGCACTCCCTGACAAAAAATGAAGTGGAAAAAGGCCTTTCTCCTTTCTTTTTCTTAGCATGACTGGTTACAAAGCACATAGTAGCAAAATGCTTTCCTGTTAACCCCCTGGAAAGTTTAAGCAGTCAAAAAAAAATTAGCAATTGTTGTAACCAGCACTGCATCGTGCAGCTCAACAAATCTGCCCACATTCGGAGGGCAGGTGTCCCATGCACTCACGCTGGCACACACCTCACAGGACGTGGGAGCAGCTACTGGCCCTGTCAGCAGTGGCTTATCTGATACAACCCTTCACAGTACTGGAGATGTGTATTTTGGTCCAGTGATGGATGCGTGTGTAGCCATGTATCAAATTTGTCAGCATGCTGAGTGTTGGAAACAAATGGCACTTTCAGAGCAGTGCATCTGGGTCACTGCCTGCTCTCGCTGTGCCTGTGAGGATTGTGGGGAAAAAGAGTGGAGCAGGGAGAAGCAGGCTGCAGATTTGAGGAGCTGTGCTGGCAGGTATTATCTAGGCCACTGTTAGTAAACTGGATACTCTCACCCTGGAACAACAAAAGTGGATTTTTGGTACTGTAAGGGTAAGTCTTTTGCACCCCACTGTGATGAAGTGACAGTGGTTTATTTTCTCCCTATTCTCAGTTTTCCAGGTATAACCAGGATAATAAAAGCACATTCAACCTCCCTCCCATCTCTAGTAAAACAGACCATAAATTGCTGAGAAATAACACACAGAAAGCACTCACAGGCTCCACTTTTTAGTGCTGTAACTATTTTGGAATTGTGCATTTAGGAAATGTCACATTTGGTTTTGACCTAGAATCGAGTTCACTCTGCCTCAGTGAAACACAAGATGCACCATTCATGTGATGCCTGGAGCGCAGCCTCCAGCTGCAGAATGTGGGTTACCAGAAGCAGGAGACATCTGAGAAAGAGCATTCAGAACAGCACGTGTGCCACTTTCAGCCACAAACACATTTGATTATGAACTCTACAAAATATGTGAATGGTACAGGCTGATGGTACAATCTCTGGAAGTACATATCCACAACAATCCTATGGAGAAAAAGAGGGATGCACGCCTGAGAGTTACAAAGAGATAAGACTTTTTTTTTCTTTTTGAGTATTCAAACCAGCTAATTTCTCCTCCAAAAACCGTTGCACAATCTGTGAGCCACTGCAAGGGCAAGTGGCGAAGATTTCAACAGTAAACACCATCATCAGCTAATCAATAGCAAATTGTCAATAGAATTTGGGACCACGACAGTCCCACAAAGCCATTGTCACTGCAGCTGACAGTCTATGCAGAAATGCCACCTGCCATGTCAACATGCCCTACTCCCTTCACACTGCAGTATTCACCTTGGATGACAGACAATGTGTTTGGTCTGCTTCCTCTCCCCATGTTACACATGCTCATCCACTGCTTACTCCACTTTTAACTCACCTATGCAGACATAGAGCTATAGCAAGCTATAGCAAGCACACTTCATGCATGAAAGGGTATCAAGAAAGGGAATTGTATTTGACCTTGTCATACATGTGTATGGGGAGGGAAGTCTTCACAAGTAGTCTCCACAAGCAGACAGATGCATTTTAAAAAAGGACAAAAAGCAGGAGTGCATGTTTCTTCATAAACACGTGTGTTTTATCAACTGCCTGAACACCAAAGCATTTCCCTTTTCCAGGCAGACACCTCTGGGTCACATCTTTCAGCTCTGTTAAAATTTCAACAGCTTTCCACTTCATGTGAAGAGGGGAAAGAGACATGGACTGAGAGCATCAGATAGTCAAACGCAGAAACACATTTAAACAAAAACAGGAAACTCTTCTCCCTAGGAGAGGACTTCCAGTACTAGGACTATGTAAAAGGAAGAAAATAAAAAGCTGCAGAGCAACAGATGAATATCATACAACTGGGATCATTTATGTCTAGAGCTTCTAGCAGTAACAGAAGACATTTTCCTCCTGGGCAAGTTCTTTCTCACTCTAGGATTCACAGTGGAGCAATTACAAGCTTCCTAAAAGCCCTGCAATGCTTTCAAGGCTTGCAGTAGCTACAGCTTCTGACCCAGACTGACTGCAAGCATTAGAGAGCAAAGCAGTAGAAAACATTGCAGCCTACTTGAAGGGTTAAACACCGATGAGTGTGGACTTCAGAGAGTCCTGCCCTACTTGCCTTAAAAATGTCCAGTGGTCCTTTTGATACCAACGATGTAAAAATTTAAAGCTGTAGCAGGTCTGTTTATGAAGGCTGACTCCCTCACTCCATCAGGAGAACAATGTTGCCCTGCAAGTGTGAGGCTTACCTCTCATTTTGTGGGGGGAAGTGCCGGCATCAGCACATACAAAGTAACAAGAGCATACAAAGCATTTTGTAGGCTTGGAACAAAACCCTATTTGTAGGATTCACTAAGTGAAAGAATTTATGTTAACAGAGCAAGCTATTTATAGCAACTCTCCATAGAAAAAAATTGTCTCTTGGTTCCTGTCCTCATGAAACACAGCTTTCTAAGCAGAGAAACCCTCTCTTTACTCTGAAAGCATGGGTGAAGGGGGGCATGGAGAAAGGGAAGGTGCTCCCCGACATACACCCTGCTGGCTCCAGTTATACTGAAGATAAGCTCTTCCTGTCCCGTTAGCACAAAAGGGGACTCATGGTTTGAGCCCCAGCACAGTTGCAGCACCCTTCCCCAGCCCCCTTGGCTGGACAGCCGTGGTGAGAGAGCTGCCTATGCCATGGCCTATTGCTCACAGCTCCAAGCTGTGCCTGTCCTTGGTGACGGATGCACAGAATGGAGTAGGACTGCTCTTTCCGAGGTTCCTCATGCCCCACATGTTTAATTACAGGTTCTTAGGCAACATTAATCCAAATATATCTAAGGAAGACTACAATTCCTTGAAACAAGTAGAGGGACAAACCAGGACAGAGAGATGCCAGTCTCTCCCCAGCCAGCCCTTCAGAATATCCCAAACCAGAGCAAGTGCACATATTCTCACCTTTCATACATTCCCTGAAACAAAAGTATACATACTTTAATTCTGATCACACACAGCCAGCCAGCTAGAAACTTACATTCTTGTATACCCACCTCATCATGTTAGCAAAATTATCACACAAAATCTCACCTATTTGTTACAAATGACCCAGATCCACAGTCTGCTTACTATCCAAGCTTAATTAATTATTTCTGCAAGTTTGCTCAGGCGAGGAGCTGAGCAAACTGCAGGCACATGACTGCACCCTCAGCAAGTTTGCCAACAACACCAAGATGAGTGATGCAGTCGACACACTGGAGGAAAGGGATGCCACCCAGAGAGACCTGGACAGGCTTGAAGGTGGGACTGTGCAAACCTCATGAAGTTCCACAAGGCCAAGTGCAAGATCTTACACCTGAGTTGGGGCAATCCCAAGAGAAAATACAGACTAGATGGAGAATGGATTGAGAGTAGCCTGGAGGAGGAGGACTTGGAAATGTTGGTGGATGAGAAGCTCATCATGGCCCAGCAACATGTGCTCACAGCCCAGAAAGCCAACCATGTCCTGAGCTGCATCAAAAGCAGTGTGATCAGCAGGTCGAGAGAGGTGATTTTCCCCCTCTAATCTGCTCTTGTGAGACCCCACTTGGAGTACTGCATGCAGTTCTGGGGCCCTCAGCATAAGAAGGATGTGGACCTGTTGAAGCAAGTCCAGAGGAGGGCCATGAAGATGATCAGGAGGCTAGGGCACCTCTCCTATGACAACAGGCTGAGACAGCTGGGATTGTTCAGCCTGGAAAAGAGTAGGTTCCAGGAAGACCTTAAAGCAGCCTTCCAGTACCTAAAGGGGGCTACAAGAGAGCTGTAGAGGGGCTTTCTACAAAGGCATGTAGTGATAGGACAATGGGAATGGCTTTAAACTGAGAGTAGGTTTAGATGAGATATTAGGAAGAATTTCTTTATTCGAAGGGCGGTGAGGCACTGGAACAGGTTGCCCAGAGAAGTTGCGAATGCCCCATCACATCAAGCATTGAAGGTCAGGTTGGATGAGGCTCTGAGCAACCTGGTCTAATGGAAGGTGTCCCTGTCTATGTCAGGAGGGCTGGAAATAGATGACCTTTAAGGTCACTTCCCATCCAAACCATTCTATGATTCTGTGAAAACAAAACGCTGTTTTAGAAAACAAAGCAAAATGGAGCAGATTCACCATTTCAAAGTACAAAAAAAGTAGATGAATAAATCAGAAACTAAAACACGCACATGTAGACAAACCCCCAATTTCTTCTGTTTAAGTACTTCCACAAATAAGATGCAATTGATTTTCTACATCCATATTGGTAAGAGTTCTGCTGGTGGGCTTTTAAAACTCAAGATCAGTGCTATCTGGCCAATAAACTATAGCACGATGTTTAGTGATTACAGTTTAGACTGACTTAGAGAAGAAGAAAAGAAAGAAAAAACCTATTTTTGATCTATGGAAACTTTTTACATTTTGGCATTATTTCAGACTAAAATCTCACTTTTCCCAGTTGGGATCCTATATATCCTCACTGTCCCCTGCCCTTTCCAAACTCTAGACAAAACACAGGCTCTCATTGCATACTCTTGTCAATAAATCTTGTCCACCAGCAGCTTTGCAATAAAATCCCTCATAGATGATTCCCTCATACTGCTTCTTTTCAGTATCTCACACTGACACTCTTCATTGGTTTAAAAAAAAGGCATATCTTAAATCTAATGATTGTACCAATAATCCTAAATTAGACTAATGGGAACTCTGAACTGAAAATAAAGCTCTAAAAGCTATAGGGTATACATATATCGGTAGACTTTATTAAACTATAAATCTGTTGATTACAATCTTATTTTGTAAAGACAGAATTATCTTAAGCCAATTCGTTGCCCAACATAATAGCATTTGGTGTCTATAATGAAAATTAGATTGTATCAGGGTAAATTTGTTTATAATTTTAGATCAACAGAATTAGATAAAGTGTTCACATAGATGAAATAATGAAATGCAATAAGTTTTTCTTTCATTTTTGTGACATAGTATTTGGTACTCTCCAAGTCATAAGCAAGCAACTTGTTTCGCAGTACTTGAAATATTGTTTGAAAAGAGAAAATTCTCCCTCTGTCTTTTACGAAGGGTTAAATTAAGCTGATACATGGCATCACCTATTGTAAATGTGTAGTTCCAAAGCAAATTGGAAATGCTGATGAAGAAAAACCCTGAGGTCTCCCTATCTCAGATGCAGAGGCTGTTCTGCTGCAATTCTTCTCTACCTCAGTTCAACTGATTTGCCTGTCGGTTACACTGCACTGACCACTGAGTCTTGGAAACATGGGGATTTAAAATCAATCACTCCAAAATGTTTTGGTTTAAGTTATGAAACAGTAGTGGAGAGTGAGTGGGAGCAGGAACTTCAGAAGTTGGCTGTGTCACTCCAGAAGACCTGTCTTGAACCACGGCTTGGAGAGAAAAGCAGAGAACATCCAAAGTTTTTACACCCTTGCACTCAACAGAAGTAGAAAGGTACACACACTAAAATACAAGTGATATTTTCTTGGAGTCCTTCAGACTTACAGATCATTGACTCAGAGACTTTGCACTTATTCATTGATGGCTGACCAAATCACAAACCTCCTGTACAAAAAACATCATGCAAGCTTCTACATGGCCTTTTCACCACCCCCATCTTCCTTCACAGCAATGTCTGTGTGATACAGTTGTGTTCATATCATCCCTAGGTCTTGGTCATGGTGGCATTCAGCTTCCTTCAGGAAGCTCTGCCTCAAGCCATGGTTTCTACGTACGGGTTGTTTGGGAGGATTGTGAGGAGATGAAGTGATGGTGGTGTGGAGCCAAAGCTGCTTTTAAGTTTTTGCTCTGCCCTGCTCAGCCCTTCCATAATGACTCAGTTTCTTTACAGTGGCTGGAAATCAATTGCAGAATAAGAAAGTTTTCCTTCTGGCAACCGGTGTTTTTATTTCTCTCTGTCCAGTATCATAGGTAAGGAAGGATAGGAAGGGGAAGGGAGATCCCACTAGCCTCAGCTATTTATTTAGATTTGCTACAAACATTCAGAGGTCTCAATTGCCCTGTTACCCAAACGATAAACAGAACTCCAAGATGCACTCCAAGAAAGTATCTCCCAAGCCTGCTCTGAACAACAAAAATAACTACTGCCAGCACCAACTGTCATATGTCAAAACTCAATGCTATTCTTGGAGGAGATGCCGGCTCAGGAATTTTTCTTTCTTTTTTTTTTTTTTTTCTTAAAGCAAAGTAATTTCAAACCAGTCCAACCAACACATGTGATGTGTATGATGGTCTTGCCAGCCACTAATTTTCTAAATGATAATTACTGGCAGTTTATCAATCTTAACAGTTTGAGACAGGCAGTTTGACAATCTAGCGGATGCTGCCGAATCAAAATACAGTTCCCACAGGCTCTCTTGTGTACTTTTTCCTTCCTGCTGGTTGGAGAATTTCAAGTGCTCAGCTGTGATCTGGCAAATCCTTATCCTGGCCCTGCACTGCTCCTCAGAGCACTGCCAGCATGGTTCCATTACATCTCCATAGCATACTCCATTAATAAAAAAAAAAAATATTTTTACAATGTATTAATTGTACCCCCTCTGACACGTGACAGCAAATAGCTCTGGCAAACAACTGCACTTCAATGAATAAAAAGTTTGTTTGACCAAAGAGTAATCGGAGTTGCTTGGCACTGAAGATGAATACAGCAAGGCTCCAGCTGATACATCTTGCACAGACAATCCTATCAGGTCTCCTGTACTTATCTGTGTATACAAATCACAGCAAATAACCTTTCTTGAAGCTTTCTTTTAAGTTTTCTTAAAAGATTTCTGGGCAAACTGATTGCCCAAGATTTTTGGGCAAACCGAAATATTACACTCTTCAGACTCTGAATGACTGAATTTATCTACTAGCCCTTTACACTCAGTAAGCCAGTGAAGTGTCTTCACAGATGAATGTTGACAAGTTCTATTTTTTCCTTTAGCAGATACAGAATTTTTATGAAACACATATTACACAAATACCAGCAACGAAAAAAAAGAAGATACCTTTTGTGCTTTTTTTTTTCTTTTAACCTCAAAACTGATCTTCCATACTGCACTAAAAAGCTGCAGGTCTATATCTTAGATTTTGGTGAGCTGAGGAAGCAAACCCTACAATATATTGGAAAAGGAAACCCAAGTGCTTCTACAGATGACCCCCTTGATTCCTTCTCTGCCAGGGAGCTGCCCTCCAGCTCTGAAGCCAGAGAGCACCTGTAGCAGGTCTATGCCCAGCTGGGGAATACCCCTGGGCCATTAGCAACATTGCTCAGAACTGGCTGATATATGAGGTGAAAGCAGGACCTGTGGTCCCATGCACACCCCAGAGGCTCTCAGCAGAGACTACAGACAGGTAGCCCAGCTTCGGCCTCTTCTGCCCACCTGACAACTCCCCTCATTGTCTTTTGAGAGGAGAGACTCCCTTTGCTGGAGGGTGCTTAGAAAACAGCATGCAAAGCATCATCTTTGTCCAGTTACAAAACCCCAAACTGTGGGAGAGGAACTAAAGAGGACACACACTGGAAGGCAGGTTGATAGCAGATCAAAAATTCATGCCTGTGTAGGAACTTCAGAAGAAATTTTAACTGTGGAGAAAGAGGTATGGGGAAAAAACGTACCTCCTTCTGCCTACTAGTGTCAGAAGTTAAGTCCTTTACAGAAGGTGAAGGAAATGTGTATGTCAATGTCAGATGATGCTGCCCAGTTACTGGAGGGAATTTCCAGGACAGTGAAGAAGGTCAGGAGTAGATATGAGGAGGAAGTTATCTCCAGAAAAAAAATCCCCACCAACGCTTCTCTCTCACACAGTGACACGAGAGCTTACCACTGATAGTTTCTGTTCTACAACCTGCACAATGCTCCCCTGGTGGGGTTCAGGGCAGGAGGGCACAGCTGGCAACAGGTGTGAAAACCAACTGGTCAAAAATGTACATGTGTTTGAGTTCTGGACACACCAAATCTAGTCTCTTCTCCTGGAGGTGTGGGGAGACCTTCTACAGAGTTTCTCCACTGCTGCACACCTCATAGCCAAGACTCCAACAGCTCTATCTTAGGATATCTGTGTGCACATGCCCTGAATACTCATAAGATAGAACCTCATCCAGCGAGAAACACCCAGACTCTGGTCAGGCAACACAGGGAGACAGAGTCCCATGGGCTTGTACGAGAGCTTTGACAAGCAGTTGTCTAAATACGAACTTGCAGCATCATCTACTTCATACCACCATTTTCTTCCAAGTAAGTACTTCCTCCTGCTACAAAGCCATCACTTGCTTTTTCAGAGGAGTAAGTGGTTTCAGAGGAGGGAGCAGCTAGAACATCCCTCTGGACTACATCCCTCTGGAAGGGTGAATGCAGATGCAGGCTGTGTCAGCTACAAATCCCCTGTATAAACATGAGTGACCAGTGCTAGCAGTGGCTCTCACCTTATTGCTCTGTGGAGGCAGTTGTGACTGCATGAGGCTTTGAGAGGAAGCCTGTGTTGCTGTGGAGGCAGGCTCTAGTTTCACTTTCTCTTCCATTCAAGCTTCTGCATAATGAGTAAGGAGAACTTCACCTCAGGGTAGTAAAAAGCAGTCTAACAATTTTGTGGCTTCCCTTTAATTTGTGCACTCTGCTCTAATCTCTGCTTTTACATGGGAAGATGGTTTGTAGCTTTCTCAGCTGTGACAAACTGTGAAGACGAATGTGTCAACTGTTGTTAAAAGATTTAGGAACAAATCACAAAAATGGTACTTAGGAAACTGGCTTTTAAATCCTATTCATTATAAGTTTAAATCCTTAAGGACTGCCTTGACTTTAGCTCTACAACTTTAACAGGGTAGCCAACAGTATTTTGAATAATCACATGTTCCTTCAGCTTTGTGTTTTTACTTCCATGAAAGAGAATGTGGGAAAATAACTAGATCGTGCTTCTAATTTAACTCGAAAATGAGAAAGTCTGTGGTATACACAAGCAACTGAACATGAAGGATTTAAAACATTTTGCATTAATATTTCTGAATGCAATCTGCATTAGAAACACCCATCCAGACAGCTAAACACAGTTGCAAGCAGACATTAGATTTACACAAGCATGCAAAACACAGAAGCTTTCCTTACTTGTAACCTGATTTACATGAGTGACCACACAACTCTCAGATTGTGAAACATCTGTGTCAATCTGATTTCTCTTTCCCTTTGAGCTTATCTCTTTGCCTTTCTCTGTAGCTGTGATTAGTCATGTGTGTTTGGGAGAGGAAGATTACTTGGTAACAGCAAGGTCAGTGGCTGCATTTATCTGTTTCTGTGGTCACTCTATGTTCCTCAATGCACCCAAAAATAATATCCTCTGAGCCTCACCACGTTCAGTAGACCATACAAAGAAAAGTCAGGTCATACTTGAATAGGCTTGTGCGACCAGTGGGGATGGCAACTCACCAAACAACCCCCCATCTATTTTGAGGTGGGGAGTTTAAGTGATTACCTGAGCATGGTGCCGGAGACATCATTGAACTTTCACTGAGAAAGAAAAAAAAAAGAAGTTTCCTTCCTTGCAAGTGTAAAGACCTTGACAAACTGTTAGGGACCAACATTTCTTCAGGAGATAAAGGGAGCAGTGAGGAATAATATTCATTCCCCCTCCAGAGGCTATGTGGTACCTGAGATGCCTACTGCCAATTCCCCCAGCAGTGTGTTCCTAGAAGAGTAGAGAAAGAGGGAAAATAACCCAGGGCTCACCAAGGACACTAACAACTTCAGCAACACAATGTTCTCTTACCTGTAATTTAATACGTTGGGCCAGATATCTCATGAAAGAAAAGGCCTTCCAGTTTCAAAAGCTTTACTGTGCTGCTCTTTCATGGGAGATTTCTACTGACATCCAAATCCCACTGGAAGCACCTAAGCACCTCATTGTTCCTAACAGAAAATTGTCCCAAGAAGAAAAACATTCCACTAAGCACCCTAAGATCTCATAGTTCACATGTTTGCCCAGCTCTCAAAACTAATATTGAAAAAGGGCAAATAATTTGGGATTCCACACATGTGCTTTTCCTCTATTACATGAGATAATAAAAGCTCAAGGCTTCAGTTTGCAGAATTAAAAATACAACAACAATCCCAAAACTATTCAATCTATATATCTTGGGGAAACAGCACTTGTACAATTTAAAATTGCTTGTCTAATCTTACTCAGAGCCTCAAATGGAAACATTATGAATATCTCCTACTCTTCACAAAATCCCACTTAAAAAGTAGGACTCTACTCTGAGCTAGCAAAGTATACTCACTCACCCTATGAAGCACTTTGAGGTCTATGCAGATAAGGATTATACAAAACAGCTCTAAAAAATCAAAGACGTAGACTTCTAAATGACAGTTACTATTTTAATTTTTTAAAAAGTGATTAGTTATCCTAGGCATACAACTTAGCATTTGGATGAGGCTAGATTTTTCCAGGCAGTTTCCTCAAACAGCCCAAGGAAGCATGTCACTTTGTGGCAGCACCACCTTCGGTTGCCCGATAAACAGTTAGAGATCAAAATTATAAGCATCCTTACTTCTTAGGAAGCCTGGTATGGGGAGAGGTAGTTGGAGAAGAATGAAATCTTAAACCCTCATCTGAACATCCCACAAGACACACATTCTTACAATCAAAGTAAGAACCTAATATGCTCTCAGATTAATTACACACTGTTATGTGTCCCTAGCAATGCCCTAGTTGGCAAGCCTCTCAGTGCATATCTCAAGTATGGGACAGTGATCTGGGCTGCCAAGGCACTGCACACCAGATAGCCCTCTTCCTTCACACCTGAGCAGGAGATTCTTGAGCAGCGCCGCAAAAAGCACCACTGTGCAGAAGGATAGCCAGAAACACGGAGGAATCATCTCTTTTTCCTCAAGGTCACATGATTCTCAAGATGGTTACTGTTATTGCACCATCAGTTATAAGCTCCTACACAGGAGGTTAACGGCAGCTACCTCCCTTCACACTTACTACTGAGAAACATTTCACAGAAACAGATAATCTTTACTATTTATTCACCAGTTCCTTTTAGAGTTTAAAAATCAGTAGGCAGTATTAACTCTTATCTGCAGATTTGTCTTCACACATTCATTCTCTTCAGCAATTCAATTATTTTCTTGTAGGAAATCACTCTCATTTCCATCATCTCTTGCTCTGCAGTCGCTCCAGAAGAAGACAAAGATATATGATTAATTTAGATATTGGCCATGTGCCATGAGATCAGAGTTTTTATTCCAATGCTTCCTCTTTACCTCTACCTCTCCAAATCCACTATGACGTGCAGTTACAGTGACTTACTCAACAGTCAGTAGGAGAGCTGTGCGTAGTATGGCAGCTCTATAGAAATGATGACAGAATCACAGAATCTACTGAGTTGGAAGGGACCCACAAGGATCATTGAGTCCAATCCTTAGCTTTAGGATTTTCTGCAGGAAATAAGTCATCTGCCTGTATCTGAAACAGTGTTACAGTTACACCAATGGATAGCCAAGAGGCAACTCTGCACAAGTGACATGTGTGGGAAGGAGACCGTTCAGTGTTTGGAAGGGGTCACAGAGTGACACCTCATAGATCAGTCTCTCACTTGAGCAGAGAAGAGTTACAGTAAATGCCACCACACCGGAAGGAGCATCTTTAAGCATGAGTCAAGTATTACCCAGAATATTACTACTTCAACACACCAGCTGGACTTCACAGGACTGAACATCCTGATGGCAGCTTCAATTTAACAGTCAATATAGGCCCATGAAAAAACATATTCGCTACCAGTTCTACCAAATTATGTGTTATTTTCAGGTAGGGACAAGACCTAGGTTACTGTAACATCTCTGTGTTGAGCGTCTGCTAAGGAAGTACCACAGGATTCTTCAGGTTAATTATTAATAAGCTCATGTAATACATGCTGCAGTCATTTATTTTCAAGATGGAAAATACACAAGGAATCTTCTCATGAATAAAATTTTTGGTGCCTTTCTTTTTTTTTAAACTTACTCTATTGGATACTGATCTCTAAGTTTTTATGCAACCATTATTGAACTTAAAAGCAGTGAAGTAAATGGAAAAGTGCATTCATGACCTGGTGTTTTAAGGAAAGAACATATTAGGATGTGTAGAACTGTCAATATCAGAGCGAAAAACAGGGGCAAATTTAGGCTAACTTCATATTTGTTTCTTTTTTCCTAGCTCCAAATGAGGTTAGGAAACAGGAGACTTCTTCAGCTGCCAATTCATGCAGGAATAAAAATGGAATACTATTTGGGAAAAAAAATCCCAATCAGCTGTACTTTCGATTTGGAGAGGACCTCCAATGGAAGCAGGTGGAAACCCAAGGGAGGCTGTGACCCCATGAAAGCCCAGACTGGAGCAGGTTTGCTGGTAGGACTTGTGACCCTGTAGGGAACCCATGCTGGAACAGCCTGTTCCTGAAGGACTGCACCCTGTGGAAGGGACCCACACTGGAGAAGTTTATGAAGAAATGTAGCCCATGGGAAGGACTCATGTTGGAGAAGCTCATGGAGAACTGTCTCCTTTGGGAGGAACCCCACACTGGAGCAGAGGAAGACCATGAGGAGTCCTCCCACTGAGAAGGAAGGAGCAGCAGAGACAACATGTGAAGAACTGACCACACACCCCATTCCCCATCCCCCCTAAGCTGCTGGGTGGAGGACATAGAGAAAATTGGGAGTAAAGTTAAGCTGGGAAGAAGGGGTGGGGAAGGGTGCTGGGAGGGTTTTAAGATTTAGTTTTAATTTCTCGTTATACTACTCTCCTTTGATAGGTAATAAATTAAACTAATTTTCCCCAAGTTAAGTCATTTTGTTTGTCATGATAACTGCTGAGTGATTTCTTCCTGTCCTTATCTTGCCCCATGAACTTTTCGTTATATTCTCAGTTCCTTATCCAGCTGAGGAGGGGAGTGATAGAGTGGCTTGGTGGGCACCTGGCATCCAGCCAGCGTCAACCCACCATAGCTCCTCACTCATCAATAACATTAGACCTGTCAGAAAGAAGTATATAGCTGTGTTTCTGTGTGGTTTATCTATTTGAAAGAATTAGGTCTCTGACTTGCATTGAAAAGACTTCCTGACTTGGCAATCTGAGGTATTTGGAGACTGTGTCAGTAATTCAAATACACGAATCAGGCCATTTCCTTCCTTATACCAGCTGTCCAAAAGGTTTTGTGAAAGGGATACTTGCTTTTTCCCAAAGCATCCAATAATACAGAGCAGACATACAGCAATACAGATATTTTGTACAGAGTGCAAACATGAAGGAGAAACAGGAAGGGAAGAAGAGAAAACCAGACAGATTTGAGATTCAAGAGAGCTCTCCACAGAAAGCTAGTTTTTATGGCATATAGGTTGAAGAAATTATCTTCCTTAGTTTGCATTACAGCAGCACAGTAAGGCCTGACTGCAGATGATGGCCTTGTCAGTTTTCCTCTAGAACACACAGACATTAAAAATAAGAATTATAAAAGCAGATTATTTCAGCAGGCCTCAGACATGCTGAATTCACAGTCTCAATTCAGTCAGGATGAAAGCAGCACACTCTTTCGCTCTTTGGCTAGCATGAGAAAGGAGAGATGCAGAAGCAATAGTCACATTCCCTGAGCCAAGATGAGGGGACTCAAGTGACTGCCTCAAAAGCAATGCTTTTGGGCTCCAGAGAGGTTATGTTAGCCACTTCTCATGCTTAGGTCACCTTATTTATGGGCTCTTAAGTGAGATTAGAAGTCATGGGAGAAAAGAGACACATTTCACCCTCAAAACTGACAGGATTTGGAGGTTTCTTAGTGAAAATAGCCTCATCATTGTTTTGCCAAATTAGCCACAAAAAGAATTAAAAGCATGAATATCAGCAGTACAGTTTCTGGAATTAGAAATCAAGACCTGCACAATTCTCAGGCCTTGAAGTCTGAATTCAAACAACTTCAGGCAGAATCTTTTGTGCATCTCTCCTAGGAGCCATTGTAATTAAGTCAGTCACTACAAGAAAGCAGATGATGAAATCTTCACGTATAATATATGCAAACACATTCTTGGAAAGAAATATCAACTTTTGAACCAAGTAAGTATGCGAAATTATGCTAAAAGGTACAGGAAAAGTTGATCTCGACTGAGGTAATTGCTATTTGTTCTCGATCCATAAGCTGTGAAGAGAAATTTTTAACTGAGGAGATGCTTTTGTCAGAATTTTATTTCCTGTATTTGTCACTGGGAAGTATAATAAGGCAACAGCAAAGAGAAGCTGTGGCTGAAGGGAAGCACAAGCCCTCCAGCTGCTTCATGGTGCTGCATTTTGCTGCTGGACCAGGACCAGGTATGCCAGGATCAGTAAGCAGCCAGGTTGGTCAGTCAAGGGGTCCCCATCATGGATTTACTTTTACCGCTGTGCTGAGGTTCCTGGCTCTTCTGATGTGGAGTGGGACACAGTTCCCATTGTCATGCACAAAACTTTGAGAGTCAGAGACCTAATCGGCTACGATCTATATTCTTCAATGTACAAAGAACAAATTGTAAACTAGGCAAAAATTCTGATCACCTTATGGACAGTACTACCAGCTCAGCACAAAAATTACCGCGTTTAAGGTTTCTTGCTAGTGGTCTTATAAAATAGATAATGTTAGTGGTAGAATTAAAGAATATGCTGAGTTGGAAGGGGCCCATCAAGATCACCTATGGGCATCAGCTTATCCCACTCCTGATACTAACCTTTTCCAAAGTGCTAATGTGGAAAAAAAATATTCCCAGGGCAGTAGGTAATTTTTGTGTTTGTGCAAAGCTCTTCCTTTGGCCATCCAAGATGCCTATCAGGTTATTATTTTTCTTTTTAGGCTACATAAGATATCTTAGCATTCAAATTGATACACCTTCTCTGCACTGCTTTAGTTTGGTGTGTTAGAGTGAGAAGGTTCCTATTTGACAAGCACTGCCTTGTCGAGTTGTCACACAAATCAAGCAGTGTAGCAGGAATGATTAATGAATAAATCTCAAAAAAAGGGATGTAAAAGGATGTTTACAGATTTCCACATGGATGTGGTCTATTAGGAAAATATAACTTCCTATCTATTGAGTGTTTACTAAAAAGGTTGAGTATTAAGATAAAGTCTTTTGTGAACAGGAAATGATCCAAGAAAAATTAAACAGATACAGCAATTCACCATCAAAATGGGAGGAAACACTTTAACTGCTAAATAACTAAAAGCTTACATGGTACTAGAATACTATTTAAAATTAGGACTAAAGATTCCTCTTAGACATGCACTTCCTTAAGACCTTATATGAGATTTTATCCAGCCCTCCTTTACTTGATCAGATGGCTATAACTTCCAATGGTAGTTTGACAGATTAACAACAGTAGGATTGGGTACATGTTTATTTAAACGCCAAACCACATGATGTGATATGTATATTTTAAAAGCCTATTCAGTTTAAGCATGATTGATGAGGTATCTACAGACACATCTACACTTCAAAAAAAAAAAAAAGAAAAGTCATTTCACCCCCCCACACGAACAGAGAACTCACAGGAAATAATATGCAGTAGTATTTCAAAACTAGGTTCACATCTAATGGTCAAAACACTGCTTAATTTTTTCCTGTAAAATTTTATGAAGTTGCTTTAACACAGACAACACTGAGCTTGAGGAAGAAAGATATAATCAATCAAGATTATATATTTAAACTTTCAATATCTGTTTTATGAATTATAACCTAATCTACATTTTTTTAACAACAGAATGATATGTTACGGGTGTCAATTTTAATCTAAATTCCACAGGAAAGGCACTTCCCATCTGCAGCTGAGCTCTCGGTGCACACCCAAAGGCTTCATTCGAAATCTGCTCTTCAGCAGCCAGCACTAGCACTGCACGTGTAGCCATGCTCACAGCAAACACAAAGAGCTGTTAACTATTCATGATAAAGAGAAACTAGCACATGAAAAGGGACTGAAAATGGTTCCATGCAGCCAATGGCGCTGTACTTTAGATAAGTACCCTGAATGAATACCACAGAAGGGCTTTTTTGCCAAAGAAATTGCACTGTCAATGCCTGGTTCGAATCCCACTGATTAGGGTTTTTCCATTAACTTCAGCAAGTTCCCTATCAATCTCTAGATTTTTGTTATTAAAATAAGATGACAAACAATGTAGGCTCAGCTCATAGCTGAGGCCGGCAGTTTATCACCCTGCAGCGTGTAACTGCCGGCACCAAATCGTCACAGAAGGGTTTATAGCCCTCAGTGCTGTGAAGGAAGCTCGATGTAGGAGGGAAGTGTCACTGCTGCTGAACTGGATACAGAATCACAGAATAGTTACGGTTGAAAGGGACCTCTGCAGGTCATCTAGTCCAACTCATCTGCCAAGGCAGGGTCACCTAAAGCAGGTGACACAGGAACAGGTGGATTTTGAATGTCTCCATGGAGAGAGATTCCACGACCTCTCTGGGCAGCCTGTTCCAGTGCTCTGTCACCCTCAAAGTAAAGAAGTTCCCCCTCATGTTGAGGTGGAATCTGTGTTTCAGTTTACAGCCATTACATGCGAGGCAGCTGTTGATGGTGCTGCTTTGATTTTTGGCTCCTGTGATATGTTCATGCAAGCATACATTTATCATATGTGCAAGCATCATGCAGGTCTTGTTACTCAAGAAGAATATATTTTGGCCAAACTACTAAACTGAAAAATAATTGAAAAATATGCTAGAAAAATTATTTTTCATTAACAATCATTTGACAGGGCATCAGAATATTTCGTGGAAAGAAAAAAAAAAAAAGGAAGAGGTTAATTCTCATTTCCATCCTTCTTCTCACCATTCCACAGCTAAGTAGTGTTAAGTTTTTGGCTTCCTTACCACAACAAAGGTTGTGTGTTTTCACCAAGATAAATGTCAGCTTGACACATCACCAAAGAATTAAATTTGTGCTATCTATTTATATGGAGACAGGACATTAAAAATAATTTCAAAAAATCGGGAGTTTGATTTTAGATTACTGACACTGCGAAACAGTGAAAACTAAACAAAAGTCTCTAGTTACTTTTGGGTTATTTTAAAGTAGGCTCAGTCTTAAAGTTACACATCCAGCATGGCCAGAGACCAACAAACAATGGCAGCTCAAATGACTGATTAGATCCTGAATCCGCATATTGTAAATGATGACAGATGCAAGTTTATCTAGGAGTTTTAAATGTCACGGCCATTTGAAATTGAACTGAACACACATACAAAGATAACTACAGTCTTTACCCAGATTAATCCGGAAATATTGTTTACTGTGAAGGAAGACAATGGTCTCCTTCAAACTGTCTCTGTTCTCAAATGCAGATTGTGCTAACATGACTACAAGGTAACTGTTCAATACACACTTCTGTGTAGAGGGAAATATAGTCTGCGTAGCCCAAATATCATGAACTCTTGGCCAGAAGTCCCAACCCACGGTCCCAAATGCTTTATAATAACTTGTGTCAGCTTGTGAACTCATATTAGGAGGTGTATATTGAGCATTAGCTATCCACAAGCATACTTTTTTCCTGTGTTATAACTGCAGCAGAGCACAATTACCCAAGACAAAGGGATGAACATTTATACAGCAGTTGCTGCTCAGAAACCCATGAGCTGCAGGCATACACCCCAACTAATCCCACAATTACTTGTTTTTTCCTAATGACTCCTTTCTCTTAAGTATATAGTCCTCTCCACACTCATTTAATGGGTGCAATAAAAAAATTTTGCAAGCAATTTTTTTCTTCCATGCATGCACTGATGGCAAATATCTTAGAAGTTAATTTCTCAGTCAGAAGCGACTGAAAGGATGAAACTGTACTCATTAGAATACACAGAAAGAAAGCAATAATCCAAAGCTCCATGCATGCTTATCAGAGAACTTTGAATTGCTCTTCATCTCACTGGTCAAATTTAAAAAGAAAATTATATTGACTCATTAGAACTCAGATTCACAAACCAACCATTTAAAAGTACTTTAAAGGTTAAAAATAATCTTTAAGACTCATACAAAGGATACTTAAACTAAAATGGGAAAGCAAAACAACAATAAAAAATTATAAAGGTTTTAATTAAACAGCTGAAGTTTTAATTTCTAGAATAAAACAGAAAACAAGCTGGAAGCATTAATAAACATTCTGCTAAATTAACATTTACCTGTCAACAACATAAATGTAATATCCAGTGCACTTCCTCCCTAAAATGAAACAAATCAAATCCATTAACTAAAAAAACTACTATAAGCCACATTTTCTGTACTTTAAAAACTTAGGAATGTTTATGCCACACAAAAATGGGACAATCTAGAAGTCATTTTGTCAAAGGAAATGTCTCTGAAGTTGTTGCATTTCACATGCAAGTAGGCTCAGCATAGGTTGCAGAAGGTCAAGGTTGCATTCTCAGACTTAGAGAGAAGATTAGAAAAGCAAACCAAAACAGTGAACTACTAGATTCAATTAAGAGAAATCCTCCTGGTTTGTGCAGTGAAATCTCATCAAGCCCCCAGAAGACATCATCATGCCTCCACTGACTGGTGAAGAAGTGAACAGAACTTAAATTTAATTTGGCCAAATCTAGCTCTGATTAGTGCTGCTGAAACACACAATAAACTGCCAAATTGCTTCAGTAGCCAAGATGATTCTGGCTTTCTTACTGCTGCCAGTGACAGATGTAGTGAAAGCAAACACCTTCAGCAAATACATGAGTTTGGTGGAAAACATTGTTTCCGTTATATCAAAGCCACATAAATTTGGTCTGAAAAAATTCACTGGAGGAGGGACAGAAAAAGCTGATGCTGACACAGAGATGCTGACTAGGAGGAAGTCTGGAAGCTGAGCTCCCCATCTTCCTGCCCAATGTCCTAACATGAACCACTAGGTAAATGGAGCGAATTCCAAAAAGAGGAAAACACTTGCTGGAGTTAGGCTTTTCATTTGGTTTCCCAGGACCTGAGAGTCCTGAGGAATCTCAAAAAAATACAGACTGATGAGACCAGGTTGACAAGTAAAGCCTTACAAAAAAATTGGGAGGCAGGGATGGGGGAGCACTTTCTCCAACATCCAGCACTACACTAGACAACCATATCTCTTGTTCACTTTACAGACTAGTCATCAGCATTGCACTAGTGTTTTCCTTCACAACTACAGTTTCATCTGCTACTGCAAGCTCCACCAGCAGCTTGCACCTTGCACAGAGCGAGGTGAGCTTCCCTTCCGCAGCAAGATACCAGTCCAAGCTCACTACACTATATAACCAAAAATTTTGGCTCCTGTGCCCAGCTGGCATCGCAAGAGTGATGAGATTTAAGATTATTCACAGAAGAGAAGTAACAGGGGCTCATTCACCCATCTGTTTTAACATGGCTGCCTCAGCTTTACCCAGGGTTGTCACATCAGAGGATCACAGGCTTTCCCTTCTTTTCCAGCTCATCACACCCTCTGCAGATGACGAAGAGAGGAAGCCTCTCCTGTGGCTCTGGCCACATGTCTCAGCGCCAGCTGAACAAAGCCATAACCACTTGCCTCATTTTAACAGGGTGAAGATCAAAGAGCTAAGCTCAAGGCAAGAGCCTGACAGCACTGAGGAGTGCATTAGCAAGCGCATCACTAGAATCTCTCTAACAATATGAAGTGTCAGAACATAGGCTTTATTCATGCACCAGGAATACTACAAAACCGAGTGAAGAAAAACTCTAAAATAAGCTCCCTGAGGCAACATAGTTATTGTAATACTGGTTTTTGTATTATAAACCATAGTGATACTTGTTTATAAAGTCCTCCTTTTCAAAAGTTTGAAGCCATAGTTTTACACAAAATTTTCTTTCAGTAAGTGGAAGTCTGGCAATTTTGACCTGATTTTGCTGTTTATGTGATGGCTGCAACACTGAATATCCTGATGAAAGGAATCTCAGTTGAAGCCTATACTCTCTCATTTCTGCTTCTTAGAGCTAATTCTGCAGCACTTCAGAGAGCTCCAAGACATCACTATGTCTCCACCCTATGAGACACAGTACAGATACAGCTGCTGCTTGGGATTTCAAAAATAATTAAAGGCAAGAGACAAAAAAGGAAGGAGGAAAAAAGAAAAATGTGACAGAAGCAACATGAGCCTGTTCCAAACAAATACATGGACATTCAAGTCTGTTAAAAGGTGTACCTTTTTCCATGTTACATATTTATCTTTTCTACAAGACTAATTTGATGGAATTACCTCAGAGCATTTTTATTACAAGAAAGCAACATGGTTGAACTTCATCCATTTTGTTACAAATTTGCTATGTTTCAAAACCCTCCCAGAATGTAAAATCTTTTTATGTTTTTTAAAAATTGTGGCAGAGATAATGTCTGATTAAATTTAAATCAACAACCGTGGCTTTGCTGAAAGTAGATTTATATTTGACAGGATTAAGTTTACAACTAGTGTTTTAGCTGTTCATGATTAGTGGCAGTTCAGAAGCTTCCCCAGTTACATTAAGGAAAATGCTACCAAACAAAAAAACAGCTGCAGCAAACCTAACCAAATAAAAAAGGAAGACAGATTACTTCACCATAGGAGGAGCTGCCCTGACTTCCTGGAAGCCGAAAACCGCCTGTTGTCCCTGTGCAGGAGCCAAAGAGGGCTCTGTTGTAGAGGTCTCACCCTCCCTGCACATCTCTGCTTTAAACCACTCAGCCATTGCAGCAGGTGGTTAGAAAGTGCCCTCAACCTGATACACACAGAAAGGTGGGGAGACAATCATAGGCATGGAAATGAAGTATCACACAGCCTGATTTAGCTCTCTTGCCACGTCCTTCTGAACTCCATGGATAGCATATGCTGTCCACATGCTGATAAGGTCAGGGTTGCTTCTTCCCCAGTGCCCTAGGACTCCTCAAAGAGGTGAGGTCCAGGACCTCTGCATGCTCCTTGTTATCCAGGTCTCGGTGAGCTGCAGCCAGGCAATGGCATTTCAGACAATGAAATGCCAAAAGGGACACCCACAAACAGTCCTCTTCCACCCATGGTACACTTAGAAGACAAAACCACTTCTTACAGGAATTGCCTTTATGTCCTATAAGGAAGCTGACAGAGGTATGACAAATGATGGTCATCACCCCCCCAGTCTTATCCCTCAAAGCAGAAAGTTACTTCTCAAACACTTAAGTAATCTCAAACAGAAAGCAACAACAGTAGTTAGACTGGAGATGGAATAATTCCTGTACATATACCTACACTAATGATTAAAATATATTAACATGCATTATTTATGGATGAAATCCATAACTTATCACTGCTTCTGTCTAGAGCATTTGCAGTTTCAAAAATGAGGGAAATGCTCATGAAGTACAAGTAGTTTGTCATTTTATCAACAGCTCTCAAACCTCCAAAAATACTTCACTACATCCAGAAAAATTACAGACCACAGCCATGTTTGCCTTGTGATTACTTAAAAGCTAAATAAATCTTCTCTTTGAAGTGGAAACAAGCTTTTTGAAGGTTTTACCAAGTTTTTGGCCACAGATTTTATATATAACAGCACACATTTAAAACTTATTATACCCTAACCAAGATAATTTTTGGAAACACCCTCCTAACTTCTTGGATGGGTTTACATTTGATTCAATCACAGTAATTCTACAGCTCTCATAGTACTCAGAACTAGTCAGAAAAACAAAGAATATGGCAGAAATTTCCATTTATAGATGAGCAGTCTGCAGTTTAGTGATCTTGCAACCAAGAGTGGGAGAAGTCATTCTTTTAGTTTCATTATCACATGGCAGAAGAAATTAGAAACAGCCTCAAATTACATGACTTCTCTTTTCCTGATTTCATAAATACGTGTGTGTGTATATATATTCTTATCTTAAGCCTTTAGATAGCCCTCAAGTCCCCACTAACACTATGTTTACATCTCCAGTCCCATCTTCGCCATCAGACTTTAACTGCATTTATAACCTGTGGTTTTTGGGGGAAAATTACTTCAGGACCACAACAATCCTGAAGAAACACTGAAACCTAGGTTAACATCCCCTATAGAAATCTCATGTGAAGAGATGGTGCTTGTCAACATCTGGCAGCTGCAGAACCATCTGGGCAGGTTTGTTGCTTTGAAGTGAAGGTGGGCATCTTTGAATACCGCAGACCCTTACGGAGCTCAAACTCAAGAAGAGGCATTATGGAAATTAAGCCAAAGTAGAAGGAATAAGTTTTTCTATAAGTTAGTAGCCTGCAAGGTCAGATTAGTTAGAACTCTGAGCAATCTGATCTAGTTAAAGATGTCCCTGCTCATTGTAGGGGTTGGACTAGGTGACACTGAAAGGTCCCTTTCAACCCAAACTATTCTATGGTTCTGTGAGAAAGCAGTGGGCCAGGAATGAAGGTCCATTTTTCCATACTCTTTTATACACAGAACAGCACCTAGTGTTGCTGTACTGCTGGTAATGGTGTTAGAGGGGCTATTAAATGTCACGTGTAAGATTTTATTACAGTCTAATTACAAAGGAGGTAAGAAAAGATTCATTGCCTCCTCTCTATCTCCTGTGGTATTAAAAACCTTTCCCAAAGCAACACAATCTGGTTAAGTTGAAACTAGCTACTGAATTTGTTGTGCCACAGATATGACTTAGATGTAGCAACTCTGGCTTTTGTTTAATGTAGAGGAGAAAAAAAAAAGGCTGTGCAATGATTCCAGAAAAAAAGGAAGAGATGGCCCAAACTGAATTCTGACATGCAAATTTAAAATCATAAATCTTAATGGAAAAAAGTAGCAATTTACTTTTGGCGGTACCTATAACTTCCCAACACATTGCTCTTCACTGCTTAGGAAACCTTTGCAACTCTGTAGACCTTTTGTGCTGAAGTTGTATGCACTGAGTTCAGGCTGAGTGTTCTGAGAAGCTGCAGCCAAAACAACCCAGTCACTTCCAAGAATGTAGCTGGGCAAAAAAGGAACCTTTTATTCTGAGAACACAGGGCATTGAAACTTGTCCCAGCGTAAATTCTTTTCACTCCCCAACTTGTGAGTACTTGAACTTGGAATCCCAAGGCGGCTCTTCCACAGTGTTTTATCTGCAGGTTTGTATATGTCACGTGAAATAAAAACATCATTCTGACTATTCTTTTGCAAAACTTTCCCATTTAAAATTAGACATCAGGGAATGGATGGCCAGTCTGCTAAATCAAGGGATAGAATTAAGACTTCTCAGTTATTTGATAAGTACAAGTTTCAACAGTGCTTACTTGCACAAAAAGATGATGTTGGTATGTTCAATACTTTCATTTCACAGATGTAACTAAGTTCAACTAAACCCCACCAAGGATTCTTATCAGATGAAGGCTGAAGAGTTATTTGCTTGAAGGAGATGAGATAATATTTAAACTTCTATCAGGATCCCTGTAATTTTCTTGAGAAATTTTTATTTCTAGCCATCAAGGATACGAAGTCTGTGTATAAAATATACTGCGTGCTACAGCGCCTTCCCTTCTATTCAAAACCACTGATTCCTATTTAATACAAAGCAAAATTAAACTGCAATCTCAGTTTAGCATTAATGGGGACAGCAAATATAGCACCCTAAGATAGAGTGCCTATAACATATAACTTATCTGTACAGAACAAGCTGGCAGAGCAGTTACGTCTTTAGCAAATCAGACTCAATATAAAAAGGATTTACTTGCATGTGAGAACATTTGCAGTCTCTATGCAGTTTTACTTTGAATAGATTTAACATTTAACTAGTTCAACCACATTAATCCTTGAGCTCCAGACTCCTAGAAAGTATTTATCATTTTTCATTTAGCACTAAAAATGACATTTGCAGCAAGCAAAGGTGGAATTTCAAAGAACTGTATGCAAATTTTAAAACATCAGTATCTAAATAAATATGAAAACCTCCCAACTTCTGCAAAAAAAGGTAAGATTCAATAGCAAAGTTACATTTTTCTCATTTATATTAGAATGAGTTTTAAGCTTTAAAAGCCAGAACTTGGAGAAGCTTTTTCTCAGACAGTAAAGCCCATCACTTTTGAAATGTCCCAATTGCAAAGGTTAAATTGCAGCAGTAATGATGAAATACTCCAGTCACAAGGACCTCTAGATTGAAAATTTAAATGAGAAACCAACTCAGTGCAGTTACTGATAATGCAAGTTAATTAAGAGCATTTTTGAACATTTGTCCTATTTCTTCACTGTGATTTCCAGGTTTGCTAAAGAGTTTCCTATTGTGCTGCACATCACGCTCCAGGGTACAGCAATACCCTTATGCAACTCCTTTATTTGATACTTTGAATTTTAAAGTTTACCTTGAGATAAAGGCGTAGAGAAATGGATTAAAGGAAAGTGTGTTTTACTGCCATTACGCTTGTTTTTCCTAACGGAGGACAGATGGGTGTTCATACAGCTAAATGCATCTCTGGTTGTTTCCCATCCCCTGTCACTGCCCCCTCCCTCTGCTGCAGGCCACAGCCTTCCAAAAAAAACCCCAAAATGCAAAAAACCCACTCCTTCCATATGTTAATCCAAGAAAGGAAAAAACTATGAAGCAATTGAGAACAAACATGAGAGCCCTACACCAATACATCCCCCACTCCAAGTTAGCTAAAAATATGCAAAAGTGTTTTGACATTTTACCATGTGCACGTATGGACGAGCAGGCAGAGAGGTTGCCACGTTTTCCTATCCTGAGTAACATGGAAAATGCCATGGCACCTGATCTGCAGTTCTGGTTTGGGGAAGTATTAACTTCACCTTGATGTAACTTTGTCCCTCTTAGAAAGGGAGACTTAGACAACAGCTCTACTATCATTGTGACTGACAAAATTTCCTCAGAACCCAAAGCCTCCTCTCCACTTCAGATGGATGCAAGAGATGACCCTGCCTTCTGCAGTGTAGTCTGATTTTTCAAAAATAGGTCACCTATTGGTTTGTGAAACTCACTTTGTGAAACACTAAGTGTGTCTCCTATTAGCTAAATCAGACTCTCTGCCTCTATGACCCACAAATCCAGAAAACCCAGGTTCTCTCCCATTGCCCAGAGAGCTGGTGTCTTGTGGATGGCAGGAGAAAGTAGACTGCCTCCAGCTCCCCATGCAGAGAATCCTCATCCCTCTCCAGTAGGCAGCACTTCACCTGCCTGTCATTCTCTCCAATAACATGTCTTGAAAACCCTCAACAGCTTGAGTAAGTCTTATCTGACTTCTGGGCCTGAAGTTTGATTTTCTTTCACTGTCCAAATCTCTTTCCTCACACTTCAATCTTTCTCTTTCTTCTTACTCCTCATTTTTTTTATTATTTTATTTTTCAATTTTACTCTCTCAGGCAGACACCGGAAAAATCCCTTGAACAGCAACTTTTGCTCTCCTCACCACACCGAATTTGCATCTCCCAAATAAAAATTCTTGTATTTTCTCCCACCAGTTGAGACTTCTGCTGTCAACCCTCCCAGCCCTCTTAATCAAGTGTATTTGTCACTAAACTTGCAAGAACGACATATGTGCTTGATAAAGCAAAGGTATGTGAAAGAATAAGTTGCAAAACAGATTTATCAATTAAACAAGACATTAACCTACCTCTCACTTCCCTCTCCCCAGTTCAATCCCTCTCCTAGCCCTCATATCTTCCTTCTGCCTGCAGCCACCTCCATGCCTGCTGTTCTGAGCTGTTGTGTCCTCAGCTTGATTCAGCATTTCCACATTTCAGCATCTTCACCCCTTTCTCTCACCAGCCTCATGCTCAGACTTGGACAATGCAAAAACCATTATGTCTTTAGGAATAACATGCGTTAAATAAAAAAGCTCTGCCCTGCCACATTCCAAGCAAGTGCAGTCTGAAATACCAAAATGCATATTACTGCACTTTATAATAACACAACCATGCAGCTTTCTGGTCCATGAATTTACAGCCTCTCCAGTGTTTTTTCTAAAAAATTCATTTGACTTCTGGGATTCAACCCACTCTAATTTATTACATAGTACTGTGGGGTTTCACTTATTTCAAGGCTATGTTTTTTTCTTTAGCTTCAACATTTCTGCTTTCTGTAGATGCTCTCCTGTCCTGGCTGTACGTTCTTTCTCCACCACGTCTGCCCTTTCCCAACCTTTACTAATAGAACCCCAAAAATCAACAAACCCACAATGAAAAAAACAATAAACCCACCTATATTCTCTTCCTCGCCTCACCCACATTCTGACAGACACCTGCTCAAACTCCCAGGCTTGCTTGTGATCTGCTGCCTGCACATTCTGGTTGAGAGCCCTTCCAGGCAGCTCTGCATCCTTGAGCTCCCTGTCACACACAACAGGGGATAAAAAAACCCCAAGCAAAATAACCAGCCCACCTGAACATTGTTGCTCTTTCTCCTTAAAAAATGGGCTATACTCTCCCAGATGAAATGGGTCCACCCCTAATGGAGAAACAGGCTTTATTTCCAAACAAATAATCAGCCTCCACTGAGAATGGGAGGAAAGCAGCACAGAAAAAGAAATATTGCAAACACACCATTTCTAGTAAGACTTTGTCAATGGATCTTCATTTCTTTGCTCCTTGCAAAGCCTATAATACCAACCCACTTAAATGTTATTTTATTTCCAAGAAACTGCACTTTCTTCCTCACCATCAATTTACTGACTTCAGCAGGTTAACAGGAGGGTTCACAATCCCTTTATTGTCCACTTTATTAGCAAGTATAAAGGCTTTCACTAACTACTTGAGCTTTCCATGAGCTCTAAAGATCAGGAGATATACTCCTAAAATACAATTTCATTGCAAGTAAGCACAGAAAGAATAAAGTAGAACCAGAACCTGCAACTACTGGTTATTTCAAGGCTTGTGACTGGTGCTAAGATCCCTCACTTTATGGATGAATACTACTTTAAAGACTGAACAGCGCAAGCAGCATCTTCCCAGACTGTTCCACTAACACCACCTTTTTCCTGAACACAAAGTAAGTCAATGTGGTTTCACTCCGTTTTGTTCCCTGACCTCTCCAGAAGAGCAGCAGTTGGACACTCCAACTAGCCCAGGTTGCAGCACTTTTTTGGGAGTGGAAACTACATTGGTATCACAGACCAGTGGATTAGTGGGGGAGAGGGCAAGGAAAAACATTTACAGATAAATTAAAATCCTTTTTTTTTCATCCTTCTTATCTTTAAAAGTAATTGAAAATCATATAGGCATGGTATTTCCTACTCGTAGGCTTCAGGGGAGTTGTGCAAGCAAGATTTTTGTTGTACTGAGACACAAGATTGAAGTCTGGGCTTCATTAAACTCCACAAGTAGAATGAAAACGGTCTTAATAAAACAATAGATGGTAGAAAATTTCAGTTCTTAAAGAAGCAAAACCATCAATACCATGGGCACCTAGCATGTTTTCACAGTGTTTTTGTGACACAGATGCTTTGATCACACAGCAGTACAATATGTACTATTGTAAGCTTGCTTAAAAGCACCTTTCCTGGACTCTGAAGCAAATAGACTAGAGTTCTATTTCAGAAATTTTTTTATTGAATAATTTTTCCTTCATATGCTGTTTTAACAGATGAGTGCCTCCAAAATGAATCACGAAATGATTACTTCTCCACAAACACATAGTACTGCTGTGTAGTAAAATTTGTCAGCACAGAATACTAGCAATCTTAAATAAAATCAAGTAAAAAGACAAAATAAGACCAAAGGACTGTATGGTCCATTTGGGAAACGCTTTCTGCAGCTGGAACTAGAGAAGCTCCCTGCAGCGCTAACATCTGCACAAGCCAGAGGAAAATTTATTTCTCTCTCTCCCCAGAAAGAAACAGAGACAGAGGGAAAAGAGGAAATGGCAGATGGCAGATAATCTCTACTTTACACAGACAGACAAAATGACAGTGGAAAAGACCACTGTCTTCTGGAGACCACAGGAAACCAGTCACAGGAGGTGTCCCTTCCAGATCAGTAAGTTAAGTGTACACTCTGGTAGGTTGTGTCATGAAATACCAATGGATTTTTCTTAAAGTTACAATCACAAGCAGCATTACATTTTGCAGATCCTCTTACTACCTTTATGTTAAAAAATATTATTATAGTCTTAAATAAATATTTAAGACTAGAAGCAACAATAAAAAATCTGTTTGCTATACCTATAGCACTTCTGATCTGGTTTACTTTGCGTCATTAAGTCCAAGGAAGAAAACCTCTCACAGACACAAGTGAGAGGGTGTTGGGGGTATTTTTTCTGTTTAAGGAAGCAAAAACAAAATAGCAAATCCACGTTCCATCAAAGAGCTTTCAGGTAACCTTTTCTCAGAGCACAGTATAAATGTTTACCCACTTCTCTCAAAATGTCATCAGCATGGTGTTGGGGATGCACTGTATGGGCACTGAACCAGCTTTTACTAATAAAATAATGTTATGGGCACAGGATGTGGTTGCATTTTTCGCTTTTCTTTAGACTTAAAATGTTTCATCAAGTGTCTAAATACTACTGTCAACGGGCTTTTTGGGATTTTCTTTTTTATTATAATTCATAAGCAGCTTATACAAGCACACCAGGGATTATACGAATCAAGTGTTATTTTGTGGCTTTAAAAATATCTTTACTTCAAATAAAAGTCAACCGCCAAACAAGATCTCCTCACCCCTGGCCTCCTTGAACAATGCTCTCCCCTTTCCTTTTAAAAGCCATGGTGGTAGTAACAAAAAAGAAAACAAAACGAAAAAAAGAAAAAACAAACAACTTCCAATAACTATCTGACAGCTTATCAAACCCACCATGTTCAATGTTAAAAGTCGTTATAACACCAAAACTAGAAATTTTTAAAAACACAAGAACATAACTTGTTGATTCTATTTACATTTTTTTTCTTATTGACACACTGCCAGCTGTTCAATGATTGCTTTAAGGCCTTCTATTTCCTTCCACTCTATCAGCAAAAACAACAAAAAATTTCAGTTCACAGTTAACAAAGGATTCATTTACAATCACCTCATTTAGCAGGTAAAAGTTATACGTAGTTTCTTCCTTGCATGTCTTCTGTTCATCCTATAATCTCACTTGCCAGCACAAGTGCACCTCATAATATCTTATCATCCCATTGCAAGCACTGTAGAAATTTATATATATCCCTGAAGTCTCTTGCTGAGAGTCAGAAAAGGACAGATTGATGAGTTTGTGCTTTGATGTGCAGGGAGCCCAGACAGTTTTCAGAAGTGTTTTACCTCTTATTTTTAAACAGAAGACAGACGAGGTTATAAAGTTAACAGAAATTAACCTGAGAGCATTAGCTGTCAGATGAGATGAGGGAAGTGAGATCATAGGACTGGAGCCCTTCACAGGAATGCATGGAAAGAGGTGGTGATGGTTAATAAGATTGTGCTGGTAAGTGCCAAAAGTCAGGTTCTCAATTTCCCCAACACCTTTCAAATATAATTAGCTTTAAAATAAAACAGAGTAACAGTGCTGACAGACACGAGATTGCTTGTTTATGTTCTGACTCTGCTTTGTATTACCCATAAAGGACAGTAAGGTTTAATATATATCCATTAAAGAGCTGCTTCACATTCTTTAACCAAAGAGTTCTTAGCTTGGTACAGACTGAACTCCTTATTATTAGTGTTTAATAAAAAAAAAAAGAAACAAAACCACTCCAGTCACCCCAAAACAGAGCCAGATAATTAGAAAAACAGAAGTCAGAGTCCTCCAGGGCGCCAGGCTTCCTTGCAGTACAAGCCACGCTGTCCCTAACCCACTGGGATGCCTCAGAAAGCCAACCTGTGGCACAGACCACTCCTCCCCACATACACACATGTACAACACCCTCCCACCCACAGGAATAGAGCCTGTGAACGCCTACAGCCCCAACAGCACCAAATTTCCATTCTGCATTGTGTCTCTGGTTTCTCATTCTCACAAAGGCTGGTTTGTCATCTTTGCCACAAGCACGGCAGGCAACAGCAAATTAGTGTGGTTCACATGTGCTGACTTGCAACACCAGTTCGCGGTGAGACCTCTCCGGATATTGAGTGTGCTGCTTCGTACCTGAACAACACAAAGCTTCACACCTCAGCTTTCGCTCTCTCTCATCTCACTGCAAATTCATATTAAAAGACCAATTACATGCATTTGCATGATAAAAATATTACAGTTATGTATGAAATTATGCACACAAATGCTAGACTTTCCAGGGCTGCTACTGGTTGTGCTGCTTGCATTTGCCTGCCCTCCCCCAGCCTGCCCATGACTTCACTGTGATGTAGTTCTTAATTACATAGTCACACGAAAAGTTTCCCATATGAGCACAGTATCCCCTTCAGTGCCTAAAATGGCTGGTCCTTATTCAATGTGGACATCTAATACCTTTTTTTTTTGTTTTTGACATTCACTGTCATTTCACAGAATTCTCTTCCCAGCCTGCTCCAGAAACACAACCAGTTCACTCACGGGTCCCTGCACCACTCAGTGCACAAGTTTTCCCTCACAAAGCATGCATTTTTTTGTAGCATCCTGAGACACCAGGAGTACTATTGGTACTTGATGACAAAGAGAAGATAAATTCAAAAGTGTTCTTTATTTAGGTGCCCAGTTTGAGACAACCAAGGCCTGACTATTCAGTACACCCACAGCAATGAGTCCATTGACTTCCTTTGCAGTTGCACGTACTTGACACTTCTCCAGTTGCTCCACAGTCTACTGGCGGGGATACGCAGCAAAATAAGTCACTTCTCATAACGGTGTGTGCTTAAGTGGAGTTTCTTTCCCAGATGCCTAGCAGACTCTTGCCTTTTCCTTCCTTTAAACTTCCCCACCTCTTTCACATGGCACCTCCCAGCTCCTGCAACAGATGAAGCTGTGACTCGGCAGGAGCCAATCTCTCCTGTTACTGTCTCAGTTTGCTCCATAGTGCACTGTAGGAAACAGGGATCCTGTCAGATGAAAAACCCAAGATCATATCATGCAACTAAAACCCAAACTGTAATACACACACTAATGCTGCAAGCACTTGAGCATCCTTGAAATCAGGAAAAAAAAATCACGGAAATGTTCTTTGAAATGAAACTATTTTAAGATTGTTAGGAGCAAACCTTTCCAATCCCCTGAGAAATTCTCATCACAGGAGTGCCTGTGATTAACCAACAGGCTGATGCAGTCTCTCCTTTTTAAGCTCAGAGAGAAATTGGAAACTCCATGCTGTTTTTGCCACTGTGCTAACCACAATTGAGGGGGAGGACAGAGGGGTACACACCACTTCATTTATCAATAGATTTCATGGGTTGTTGCTACCAGCAGAAGGAAAGAACCCAAGCCCTCAAATCCTCAGTTCAATTAACTCCAGATTAGACATAGTGGACTCCGGAACTCATGACCTCTTGTCAACCTGCTTGAAAGTCTTTTCTCTGCTGTGGCCTATGCAGAGAGGCTAGAGGATTGGTCAGCTTGATTAAAAAGGAGAGAGAATGGGAAGGTAGCACATGAGCAGCCTTGAAAGATGAAGAAGGTTTTTACAAAGTGACAGTGCATTTTACTTGCATAAGAAACACAGGCAGGAACAGACAAGCTTTCAGGACCTGTGCCCTTTTGGTCCTCTGTTTCTCCAAGTACACAAAAGATGATAACAGAGATGCTCTGTACGAATACTGATGATGTCTGGATATTAGAAGCTCTCCAATAACTGAAGTGTAAAGAGAGCAGTAGGAGATGGTTTTCCCTTGAACCCCCCTGGAATAACCTGTGTTCGCTGTATCTTATTGTACTGTTAGGACTGCAACGACTTAAGCCCCTCCCCGTCCTAAGTTTCTACAATGCACAACTTTGTATCACTTTCCGAAGCTGTTCTCAGAAAAGCAGGATTCATAAAACCTCACTGGCATCCGCCTGCCCTTATTTCAACATGCTTGCCTGCTTTTCGGTTTAAGACCTAGCCTGAGTCAATGCTAATTTAAATACATATATGTTATGTCAGTACTGAATACAGACACTGCAAAAAGCCATGTGAGATACTTGGTAAAGATTATGGGCAGGCACTCCTCCCACTTAGCACTCATTACTGAACATTGCTCATGTACATGCTCTAACAGCAGCCAGAAAGCTCTCGGTAAGTATTTGTAACTGAACTGGTAAATAAAGACTATTCTGTGGCATACCTGTAACTTAAGAAAACCAATTGCCCTTAGAGAAGCAGTAGATTATTAGTACAGAAGTACTGACAATACTTTTGGAGTGACACATCTCCAAACATTTCACCCTCCCCTATGAGGACCATAAAAAGTCCCTCTTGAAAACCAGCACAGCTACTGCAACTGCAAGCTCCTAACTCTCTGAAGTAGTTGTGAAATGATCTCTTCTGGACATCTATTAGCAGACCCCACAAATATATAATGCAGGGAAGACAATAAAACCGAATTACTATGTGCATTATATTTTTCTTCTGGACACTTCTCCATACCAGTTTAGGTGAAGATCACTGGAAAGAAAAGAGGGATTGTGCCATATGGGAGTATCCACAGCTAAATCTTCTGGAGTTTAGAGTGATGCATCTGGAGCTCAGCCAGCCTACAACTTGTGGGATGCCTTTGCACTCACATGTCAGCTCAGGTACTCTAGTAACAGCGGTGGGGACAGAGGGACAGACACCTACACCCCCTTTTAACCTTTTCACCAAGAGCAGGCTCAACACCCCAGTCTGAACAAGCTACCTAGGTGTGAGCAGCCTTGATGGGAAGACATCTGCTCTCCCACAGGCTTCTGTACCTAACAGGGGGGGTGAAACCAACACAAACCATGTAACTCAGAGTGACTATAAGCGTCCAGCTCAGAGCTCTGTGCAGAAGAGTGCTACTTCATCATGACTACCAGGGTGCAGCGTACACTAGAAGGGCAGGCCCCAGAACAATAACATATAGAAAGCCAAACCAAAGCAAGCCCAAAACAAACAAACCACCCCCCCCAACTCTGTCAAATGTTGAATAAATCTATTAAGTAGAGTCCACACATGCAGAGATAAATCCCTTTCACTGTATCAGTTTAACAAAAGATAATATCAGATTAAGCCAAGGTGGCACAATTTGTCCACCTCTACTCAGTGAGAACTAATGTAGGATGCTTACCCACAAAAAATAAAAAGCGTAAAAGATAGTTAACAAAATTGACAAACCATTTGATGTTTAACAGGAAGTCCCAAGAAACACCAAGTTTCTCACTCCCTAAAAATTGCAGCAATACATTTCTTCCTCTCCCCTCACTCCTTCTTCCTTCTTTTGCTCTAGTGGATAAATTTATCTTGAAGAAGTCCAGTAAAAGGAAAAAAAAAGCAGCATGTACCTTCACTGCTGTTGAAAACGCAGAACAAGTATGATGGGTCAGATACTCCCAGAGGAAAGGGCTGGCCATAGTCAAAACTTCTACAGAGATATAAACCTCAGCCCAGAAACGGAATGAAACATTTTGTTTGCTCCCCTTTCTGCACTTTTCAGCTCCAAATTTCTCTTATACCAAGTAGTTTCTATAACTGTCACCGAAATCAGACCAGCAAGACCTTAAAGGGATCAAGCAGACCGCTCCTGAACTTCTGGAGCATGAGAGGGATACAAATGAAACATTACTTTTAGGACATTAAAAATCAAAGGAAGAAGAGATTGAAAATTTGTTTTATGCATTTTGCATATTATCTATGTGAATTTAAGTACAGTAAGGCATTATATTACACACAGGTCAACCATTCTTCCAACAGACTTGAAGAGAAATATTACTCAGCCATAGATGCAGTCAATTCATGTCACTAAAATGCCATGACTGGCTGGTAGAGCGAGTCTGGGAAATTGCTGGGTATGCCTAGAAGGCAAACTGGTTATCAGGCTTTCAAATCCTCTATTGAGCATTGTGAGTTCAAGCGGCTTAGGTTACTTTTGCTCTATAAAAGCCTGATAAACAAGCCTACTGATAAAGATTCTGCATTAAAAAAAAAAAATAAAAATTGTTACTTCAGATATCAAGTAGCTACAGTTTTAAACTTCCTACAAATAAGGGTTACAATTTAAATACCAAGTTGTAATCACCGGGCCAACAAAGTTTTGTTTCCTGCTGGTGCATCCTCCTGTTCTCCTTACTTCCTAGTCAATTGTATTGTTGAATATTCCCTTTCACCTACCCTTTTGTTCCATGTCTCCTGACACCCTAAAGAAATGAGAGAAGAGCTATGCTAGTTAAGCAAAACGTACATGCTGACTTGGTTTGGCAGCATTCAGTTGTTTGACATCCACAAGCACCAAATTCAACAGTCCCTTCAGGAGGGTTAAAAGCATAGTGTCTCCTCTGCATACCTGCCTCTCCTGAAAAAAATCAGTCATGAACATCATTCACAGTCATCTTCAAATTTACTCCAAAAGATCAAAGCACTGAGTTTGAGGGACAAGTGAACAAACCATTTAAGGCTTATGCCTACAAGAAATCTAGATTATGCAAAAATCCATGCTTTTAACACTTATTTCTTTTCTGTATTAAACCTCACGCTGTACTCTTTAGTATTTTTAAATTTTGCAATATACAGTCAACTGTACTGTATGGTCCCTCACACTACAAAAACAGGAGACTTCAGGTACAGTTTCAGAAAGCCATAAAAGTGGCACAAATCTTCAAATATTCATTATGTAGACCCAAAGAATTTCTTATACTTCATATTATTATTAATCTTTCGTTGTTTGATAAATATTCCTCCTAAAGAATACAAATTTGTACAAAGGAAAAAAATGAACTGGTATTAAAAATTGAAGCAAAGGAACCTAACCCACAGGTGTTAACAAGGATCTTAAAATCTATTTGGGGAATTCTGGCAACTCATCAAAAATGATCTGTCGTAGGAATAAGAAAATTAGGTTAGCAGTTTCGTGTGAACATAAGGTAAAGTAAAAAAAAAAAAAACCCAAACAACAAACAAAAATACTGCCAAGAAGGTTTATGCTGTTTTTTTTCAAGATTCAGCCATGGCTAACTAATAAAAATCATCATCCAGGTCTCTCTCCCTTTGAGTCAAAAAGAGATCACATGCCTTCTTTAACATATTCTTCCACTAACCCAAAAGAAAAACATGTTCAAAACCAGTTGTCTATATGTACAGGCAATGGTAGGTACTATACCTCTAGTCCAAGCATGTGACATATACTCAGATTTAAATGCACCAGCAAAGGCAGTTTCCAAAATTATGATTTAGAGATAAAGTTATTTGAGACCAGGTTTTTTTAAATACATTATATTCCTTACTTTGCCTCTTGGTAAATGTGATAATCACTTTTAAGTTGCTAAAAAGTAATTCTTGACAAAACTGACACTTGGAAATTCCTACAACAAAGAACCAGAGGGAATAAAGAGGCACCTTAAAACAGCAGTCAATATGTGATGTGCTTAGGGTCAAAACCCAAGGCACTGCTTTTCAAGTGGTGAGCCACCACATGCTTGTCAGAGAATAAAGTCACAAGATGATGAAAAAAAAACTGTCTCACATCTGTAACATAAAAGGACTGTTTCTGACATTTTCAGTTCATACATATATTTCACTCAGGCAGCCAGTGTGTTTGAACAGCCCAAGGTCAGCTACACTGGAAGTTATCTGCATCTTCAGGAGGGTATGATATTTGGCCAGGGTAGAGAGGGTGAGGTGCAGGGAGTTGGTGAGCTTGTCTGTTTGGAAGTACTGATAATGCTTCAACTATTGCAAACCAGAGAACCTCATACTGAGCAATGTTCCAGCTCTTACCACTCCTTTTATAGAGGCCTTCCTTTTAATTTGTTTTTGTTTTGTTCTTTTTTTTGCCAGAGACATTAAAAAACTATATACAAAGAGAGCATACTGCTTAGAAACATCTGCCAATGTTAACATAAGAAAACTGAGAATATTTTTAGGATCAGTCTCTACTACACCCATTTATGTATCAGCAATTTCAAAAGAGCATACATCAGCCACAAACCAACTCTACCAACTAGTCTTCCAGACAGGGTAATCAAAATATATATATATTAAAAATACCTGAGTCACACTGGTGGAGCCAATTTCCAACATGATTTGAATGTCTTAGATTTAATTAGAAGGTGCTGACAAGTACACACACATTTATTCCATAAGAAAAAGATATCCACCTTTGAGATCTTCCGCAGCAGCTCCCACCAGACTACCTTGGACCTCAGTGTCCAAATGAACCCATGTAACATCTCTAGCTCCATACTCTGTCCTCTTCTTCCTCTCACCCAAAACCACTGCAATATTTAAACATTTGAGGTTGGTAACGCTTGATTTCAGTCTTGCCACCATCCAAATTTTACTCAAATGAGTGGTCAGGGTCAAGACACAGAAGACTAAAGGGCTGGCATTGTCTGGAGTAGGTACTGATCTCCTACACTCAGTGCTGCTGTTGCCTCATTTACTGAAGTTCCACCAAAATAATACACATCACACTCTTTGGAGAGGATATCTTTTGTGATCACTCGCTAACAATAACCTAAGATTTATCTTGCATAACTCCTTTAAACAAATACTAAGTATGAGCTGATACACATCCCCCTCATCTTCCCACTGAAACTATTTTACTTAAGCTGCAACCAAACACCAGAAAACTTGTGAGCTTTTCACACAACTTAAATCAAAACTGGAACAAAAATTCTAAAGGTTTTCAACTCTCACTCTCTCCCCATGAGAGCTTATATACTGCACCAAGCAACCATAGTTTCTGATTAAAATAAAAGCAAATAAATAAAAGCATGCACCTGCCTGAGATGGTCCACCTCACCTGAGCAGCCACAGTGAGAGCAGTTCACCATCACTGCCAAGAGTAGCTGTGGAAGGTCTATGTCCTCAGGGGGCCGAAGCAGGGTATGTGTGCATTAATTACTGTCAACTGCAAAACTCTCCATTTCTCCATATGATACAGCGATCAGATTAGCAGTATGCCTCCACTTTGAATTCTCTCTTGCATACCGTCTTTCTGCTACGCAACAATGCTTGGGTAACCTGAACAAACTGGGTAACCCAAAGGTTGCTTCCACACCAGGAGGGGTTTCTTGTTTACCTCTGAGCTGCAGTCAAGTAAGCCTACAGTGATAACTGTACTGAGTGAAAAAATACAACTAATTTTCTGGGGTAGGGCAAAGAAATAATCTTTTTAATTTTTAATTGCCGTGAATATAAGCAGTTCTGCAGCATTGTAATCAGAGCATTGTGAGCACCCATTACCTCAAGGATAAACAGCTCATTTTTGTTTGGACATGAGAGGATTTGCAGGCAAGGCAAGGAAGGTGAGCAATGGAGAAGACTGAGGTAAGCAAGCATGAAGACAGGATTGCTGTAAGCAGGGTTATGGAAACAAAACAGATGAAAGAGGGACCACTAAAAGAGCCTCTGGCAGACAGAGTCAGTGACACGGAGTGAGAATAAATACCCAAATTAAAATCACAGGAGGAAAACAGTGGTGACAACAGCCAGAGTAGGAAGGGAGACTTTGAACAAGTTCCCTGGTGGGGATAAATATTGAAGGTAAAAAAACCCCAAAAAACCAAAACCCAAAAAAACCCACAAAAAAAGCAGCCTGACATTTCCCCTCTCTTGTCCACCTTCCCAGCTCAAACCTCTCTACCAGTGCTTCCTTTTACCCCATGGGACTGTTAAGGCTTCCTTTTTCTTTGATAGAACAAATACACAGGAGGTCCTCCAGGTACAGGAACCACGCAGCCCAGCCACCTACCTAACCACCAGTCAGTCAAGCAGCCGACAGTATCCACTCAACACCTCAGACGCTTCCCTTGCCACAGCTTTTTGTGAGCCAGAATTTCCTAAGCTAAATACTAACATTTTACACATTAAAGCAGGCATATGCATGTAGAAGATTTACACATTTAGCTGCTCTCCCATACTGGGGTGTGAGGATGCCTGAGCTAAGTGCTGTGAGCCACATACTCCAAGAAGCAGCAACAACTGTAGGGTAAGACCCATGTGCACAGGTTCGGTGATGGTTGGGGGTTTATCTTGTATTCCAATTGTTCTGTTTTTTCAAGCAAATATTAATTTAAGTACTTAAACCACCAATCATGAAATTTTCATTTTGTGTGTGTTTGAAAAAAATAATCAAATAGCGTAGGATGATTAAACCTTTTAAAAGCACAGACTACAGTTAGTCACATGTACTATGTACTTCAGTCACATGTAATAGCCCAACTCACAATGACAGAGTCTCAGAAATCTAGTGGAGAAGAAACACCTTCTGGCTACAAAATTTTAAGCACAAGTTTTTGTCCCACAGCTTCTGTGAGGCTCATCTGGGTGGCACGCCTGTTATTTCAATCTTCATATTTGCTACCAAACATTCACTTTAAAGTGGGTAACTAAGCAAATAGCTAAAGTACTGCCAGGAAAACAAACAGAATACACACAATGCACCTTTTTGCATATGCTGTTTACTATGCATTTTCTTCACTGTTTTACCAAAACATGTGATACAATCTTACTGCTTCAGGTTATATTGCTGTATGAAGCGTGAAAGTCTGGTGCAAAAATTCACTAAAGTGAAATGGAAAACCTTTGCAGTTTTCTGTATGTAAACACTGGATTGGTCATCTGCTTCATGTAATGGAAGCAAAGGGCCATCTCTGTTCCAGCTCTTTCTGAGATGACAGAGAATTCTACGAGTACTCCCCTGTAAGGGACAGTTTCCACCAGCTCCAGATTGAGAGAAATTAAGACAATTGACAGCAACTGAAGCTCTGGCACCAAATAAACAATTTAATTAGCTGACAGGTGGAGGGAAGTAATTATTTCTTTCTATGCAGCATTCGTGAGACCACATCTGGAGTCTGGTTTGAGGAGTCCTGGGAAAAGAAAGATTGACACACTGGAGTGAGTCCAGTGGATGGCCACCAAGATACTGAAGCACTTGACGTATGAAGGGGAGATTGAGAGCTGGGTTTGTTCAGTCTGCCCTGGGAGATACACAAAACCTGTCTGGATGAGGCCCTGGCTTTGAAGTTATCCATATTTTGTTCAGGGAGATAGTTTCCTTCAAACCTAGAGCTTACCTCAGAGAAGTTAGAAGGACTATTAAAAAGTAGTTTAATGGAAGAACTATTAAAAAGTACTTTTAGAAGGCAATTTTTTAGCTCTAGAGAGAGATCAGCTACAGAAAATAAATTTTTACAATATGATTGGGAAAAAAAATGTAGGTCATCATTCCTTCAAACAACAGTTTCTCCCCTCCCAACCCCCTTCTTTAATATCTGATGTGAAAGAGTTCAAAGCTAAATAATTGTCACAATTTACAAAGGTTTAGCAAGTTCCCATACCAACAATCATGACGTAAATCTACATGATGTGGTTTGACAGCCATTTTCAAGATATTTTCTCAGAAATTATAACTCACAGTAGCAACATATTGCTGATTAAGGAAAAAATTCTTATCACAGTTTGGGGTGACTACATTATCAGCAAACACACATTTTATTTCCCTTGCAGAGTTGCTTACACCTGCATTTTCATAAGATATTTCACTTTTGGAAGAGACTGTCAACAGTGGTCCAGTAGCATTAAGAAATCTACAGAAATGTATTACAACTTCAAAATTAAACTTGAGACAGCAAGTCTTCTGAACCAGTTTACTTTGGTAAAATCTCCCTCATCAAGAAATACTCTACAGTTCTCAAGGTAATAAAATTTGAATGCATCCTGCTTTAAAGAAGGACAATACTGTTGTAGCACTGTGCCACTTTTAAAGCATGTGGGTAGCTCTTATAGATGAAGCTCCTAAGGAACATAACCATTGTTCTTTAGTGGGGCAGATAATGTAAAAAAAAAAAAAAAGAAAATAATAATAAAAAAGGATTTCTTTAAAGTTTAGTAACAACTTTTAAAAGAGCTCATTTGAGTAGTCTTTGGTGCTATGAAAATAAACATTCATGTAGTTAATCCACTTTTTCTGCTCATTGCTCACATGTCTCTTCTCCTTCGTGTCAAAAAGTAAAGTGCAACCTCTACAGCACCACACATTGCCACACAGATACACTCACAGTGATCATGAACATATCATGGTGGTACTGGAAGCAGTGCAGGCACATTAGCATGATGCTCCTCCTGGGACGCTGCGGCTATCCTGGCTCCCCCACATGAGCTCTTCTGCCCACCTTGGCATAGTGCCACACAGATGTATCCTGAGTCCTAGACTTGCTCTAGCCAAGGAAGTAAAACCAAAGCTATGCTGTCATTGCTTTCAGGCCTAGATTATTCTCAGCACAGTCCTGCTGTGCCACACTAGCTCTAAAAGGATGACAGCTATCTTCTGCAAGACACAAACTTAATGGCAAGTCATGGAGGAGCTGACCACAAAAGGAAGATTTGGGTGACTCATTTAACATCTATATCCATACAGCCAGCTTAATAAAGCAGACCTAGCCCTATTGCATGGGGAGGAAACAAAAAAAACCCAAAACCCCAAACAATGTAACCTCACAAGTTTGAATTAAGACTTGCTAAAAATGTAGCAAGAGCAGAGACATCACCACTTTAAAGAGGTCACTGAATCACACTGATGGCCAGAGGAAGCTCATGATTTTAGAAAAGTCTATAAATGAAAGAAGCTTTTTAATCTTTTACAGGACCAGCAGCAAATTGTTCTGAATGTCGAGTCATCAAGTTGTGCAAACTGATGCTGTCCCCATCCTGCCTGTGATGACTGAGGAGGAGGAAGAGGGACACAGTCTTCCCTGCGTATTTTATCTGCAGCCTTATTTGTTCCTTTTTGGCAGCCCCACTTGAACATTAGGACAAGAAGTTCTGCAGTTTTTAAGCATGTCAGTAATGCTGTCCTAAGCAAGAAAGACAGTCAATGTTTGTCTTCTACCTCCCCCAATGCACAAAAGGTCACTTTCGACCTTCAGATGTAAGGGATGTTTCTTCCACAGGGTCACAACATTTAGTGGCTCTCTTCTCAGCCAAATTTTTGGGCTTGTTACTTTCTCTACAGAAGTGAAGCTCCTAGTGAAGTGGTCAAAAGAAACAGAAGTCAGTGCTATGTGTGGGGTTTTTGAGAGCATACAGTCTGCTATCCTGAGAGTTAAATCTGGCTCTTCAGGTTGTCAGCTCCTGTACACTGACCTTATCACAGTTGAGCTGATGGGCTTACAAATTTTTTTCAATGGTGATTGCAGCTAATAAAATGTGTTGCATTAAACACCCCTTTTTTTTCCCTTTAAAGGTGGTTTGCCTCAGCCTTTCTGAGAAAAAATAAAAAAAGGGTAAAAAATAAAAATAAAATAAAAATTCATTTGCTATACCTCCTCACCTGTCCAAAGTATGAAGTCTTATGAATAAAAAAATCACTGACCATTCAAAGATACCTGAAGAACCTAATATTTGGAACAAAAGGCCTGCATATTCAGCTAAAGACTGTAAATTAAAATTATGAATGACCTCAAATACTGTGCTATTCAAAGGATTAGCTTTAAATAGTTTTATTCCCTCTCAAAGAGTGAAACCATCAAGACATTACCAAATACTTTGGAAATGGGTCTGAGAGTGTCTCTTGCTGAAATCATCAATCCAAATGTTGCCCACAGTGATAACATTCAGAAATTTCATAATCTGTTGGCTTTATCACAATAGACAAAAGACAAGTCCCAGAAGGAAATTTCGGAGTTTCCAGTTACTTCCCAGGGAGGTAGACAGGCAATAGAACTGGCATTTTTGTTGGTCTTTAGACAAAAATCTGATTGGATGTGGGCTCCCCCTCTGTAATCCTATTATTCAGATCTTCCATTTTCAAACTTTATTAGCATATAGAGACAGCGTGCAAGAGGACCTGTTCACAGAGAGGTCTAGAAACATGCAAGAGGTCATTAACTTCACCATAATAAAGCCCCTCCACCATGAACTTCATCACTAGGAACAAACACTGAGCATTTACATACAGTTTAAGACAAGAAACAGTCTAATTGCCTAGTCAGACAATAGAGGTTTTCATTCCGAGTCTTGGAGATGCTTTTTTTTTCCTGGAAAAAATATATCATGGCTTCCTAGTGAGGGGCTGCCCACAAATAAAAACACAGTCCCAGGAACAAACAAATATCCTTTCTTTTATGGGTTTGAGACATGCTTTTGCTTACATCTGCTCTCCTCCCCCATCCCCCGGGTGAAAGCAGCTGGCTGTAGGACACAATCATCACCATCTTCCAAACAGGAGTATCAGCTGGTCATATGCTACGTCCCAAGAAATGACCAGGCATGGAATTAAGTTGTGCTAGAAAAAGGAAAAGTACTTCTGTAGAGAAGTGACATAAGTCCAAAAATTAGAAAGTAACAGACAAGCTTCTGCTGTATTTTTCCAGACAGTTAATACAGCCATCAGAGTCCTGGGATGCTGGTTGATACAGACAGCTACAGCCCTCATTACTGTAGTTGTGAAGTTTGTACAGGCTAGAAAGAGAGGGAAGAAGTCTGTGGGTACTCATATTTTGACTTTCACTGTCAGCTCAGAATCGACACGAGGTCATTCACCAATACCCCTGCTAATCTCAGCTCCAGCTACATGCCAAGCACTTTCATCTTCCAGCACGATGCTGCGACACAGCACATTGTGGTGGCTTCTGGCTTGGAGAAGTTCTGAACTAACCAGTAACATGTCTTCCCAATTATTTTGGTCAAGAGCATCAACTTCAATTATAAGACCAGAGCAATTCTATGGTTTAAAGGTCAGGTACAAAAGAGAAAAATCTAATATTTTTTTTTTAAAAAATAAATTAAAAAAAATTCCACAATTATCTGTACCTTGTTATCAGGAGCCAAGATAGGAAATACATGATATTCCAAAGTCATGACAGGAAAACCTTCAGAGCTGTCTTTTTTGTAAGTGGTGCAGCTGCAAGTCAAAGATCAATGTTATGCAAAGTGATCTTTCACACACAGGTTCAAAAACAAAGGAGGTTGAAAGATCTTTATTCATACAATAAAAAGTCTTCAAATAAATGTTAAAGTTTATTTGTTTGAAAAAAAACACACACTCACCCAACAAGTAGAATAACAAAAACTGTAAAGAAAAAGGATGCTAGGAACCACCAGATAGGTCATTAGAGAACTCTCATAGAACAGAAAAGTTTTTCTCAAAGAAAAACAAACCATGAGTGGGTATTTAATACTGATCTTCATTTTCATAGCCTGTTTAACTTCTGTGTATAGCTTCATATAGCAAACTGAGACCTGACATGATTATCTGATGATAATATTTTCATTTTAGACTATACCAATAAGGCTCGAGAACTATTTTTGTCAAATCTGTTAACATGAGAAAACTGGAGCCAAGAGGAAACAGACAATTTTGGAGAAGATATTTCATCCAAGCGAAGCCAATCATTTGAGGTTTCCTCCTTGTTCCTCCCAAAATCACCAAATCACTAAATCAAGAGTTATTTTCATGTTTAAGTGGTGCCAAACACTTCTTTTCTGTTAAAGTAAATGTATGTACACACACACACACACACTCAAGGGCAGCTTTCTCTACCTGCTTCAGCCAGCTCTTCCCTTGGTCTGTTCAATATCCCTCTGCCCCAGGTACTTCCCTGCTTCTTCATATGTTGTGCTGGTGCCATTACAATCACTTTCAGCTTCAAAACATTTCCAAATTCGCCACTGCAAGCAACATCACTTCGGTGGATAAATCAACATTTTTCAAGCATTTCTGGAAACTCCCACTAATGATGGTACATTTTGTCTGAAATGTAACGTCTCTACTTCATGTTAAAATCACCCTTACATAGTCAAACTTTTAGATGTTTATCTGTCTTTTAGAGCTCCCAGAGCCGTCGCAAGGCAGCATCGAGGATGTGCAGAAGCTCCTCCATAGGCCACCCCAAGAGCTGTGAAGCAAAGTGCACCATGTGAGGTAAAGTCTTTGTTTAGGGCTGTTTGACCATCGTGCCCTTGTTTTGGGGACAGCTCAGTAACTGCTTTCACAGCACAGCATTAGATACTGTTAAAAGTATCTCTGGCTCCTCTGAGGAGCTCTGACTGGGCTGCTTTGTACTCTAAAGCACTGAGCACATCACTCACAGACGCTACTCAACATCCCTCCTTTCTGGTTGTAGCCACAGGGTAACTAAAGCAGGATGGAACAAAGAATTTCCCTAGGCTAGAAAAGGCACCCAATCATTGCTGCCTCCTAAAAACCCCAACAAAACATAGCAAAATAAATAAGTGCAGAGGGGTGACCTCCTCTGTTCTCACGAAAACATTCTCACATCACAGCTGCCCTGTATAATTCATCATATTAAACCACATCTCAATGTGATGAATATCAACTGACTTGCTCTAAGAATTTAGGTTTCTAGCTTAATCAAGGACTTAATGCTCATAGATAATCTAGAAAATTATAGCATGGAACAAGCAACTTTCAGAGGTGCAAGACTTCCCTAAATCAGATGAAGCTGAGCTGGAAAACATGGGGTAACCTCTCGCCATGGCACCTTGTCACAAACAACATCAGTAGATCCATCCAAATTGGGATGTCTTTGATACAAAAAAAAGGAGCTGCATTTTGGGAAGTGCAGGGAAGTTTAAAATTAATTTGCTGTCCTCTCCCCGCTTGAAAAAAACAATTTAACTCAGACTATCTAAGTCATAGCAGTTGACACTGCCAGGATATTTTTTTGATAGCTTTTTCAGATGAAAAATATTAATTCAAATTCGTGGTATAAAAAGAGTAGAGCTGGTCAGGAAAAATCTGACAGTCATTTTCTGCAAGGTGATTTAGTTCTATCCATACCTAAAAGCTGCACAAAAGTGTTGCTGATTTTATACCTCAGTAAAAAGTCAAGATGTCAAAGGTTCTATTTTACTCCAAACAGATGACAGTATTTTGAGTTAAATCCTTGCTTTCATAGCCAGTTACCACCTAAAACAGTCAGAAGCAAGATGAGGTAACATGTTTTGATTGACTTTAAGTAATTTAATTTTTCATCTACGCCAGTGAAAGTGCTGATATTGTTTAGTTTTGTTCCCATTCCAAGTGAAGGAAAGTTCCGAAAAAGCTTTATAAAATGTCATTGTTTTCCTGCAGCCAGTGGTAAGGACAGTAACAGAGTATTTTTCGCTGGCTGCAAACTCCTCTAAGGTCAGGCCTGTTACCAGTTTCAGGGCTCAAGGACACCTCCCACAGACAGATTTAACTTGGCCACTCTCAAATCAAGAGGCAGATTACCTGCCTGAAACCAAACCAATGCTTGAGTTAATAAGTGAGACTCCCCTATAGCATAGTGCTAATGGGGCTTGCGTGCTCACTCCTTAAGAAGTGTCATACACTTCCTGGATGGACCAAAACAACTTCAACCTTTTATGTATCATCTGTACTTGTCATTTCTCTGTCTGGAAGTCAGGTATTAAGAGCAAAACCCATGACAGGATGCAAATGCTAGAAATCCCAATTCTTCTACACATGTTCATCATCTATTCAAACACAAAACGCAAGGTTTTTCTCTTTCTTTTTTTCTTTTTCCTTTTTTTGGGGGACGTGTGTGTGCATTTTGGTTTTTTTTATAAATTATTACTACCCCATCAAAAGCAGGTTAGGGTTTTTAAACTCTAGTAGCTAACCCTAGTCACTGTGATACCAAGTGAGACACCCAGCAGGCAGGCACACCCAGCAGGCAGGCAGATGCAGCCCTGGAGTTTCACCTCCTTCTGAGGCACTTTGCCTTGAGGGGCCCTGGCAGCACTTCCCCTGCCACTCTGGCCACTGGGAATGCAGCTCTGAGGTGCACAGTGCATTCAGCATGGCACAGCAAACAGCAACATCCCTTGCTCAGGGGAGTGAGATCCACAGGGGTCACAAGTGCCCTGGTAGCAAGGTCTTGGGGAGCTCCACATTGAAGCACGCAAACCCTTTTGTGGGTTTTGACTTGAGTAAATGGCTGACTTGCACAATACAGATCTGTAGGCCTTTTGTCACCAAAGGAATCCTTAATTGCTGGATTTCAATGAGATTGCTTATGTGAACTAGATTTGCTGGTTCAAGTTTTTGGAGTAATGGGTCAAAATTACTTGTGAAGACACTTCTGTGGGAGTTGCAGGGGTGGGAAAGGGACAGGCATTATTGGTTTTCTCCCTCTGAAAGGAAGGTCACTGTGACAATACACTCTCAGCAGTAGACCTGCCCATAAAGCAAATTAGAAAGCACTGTCCATGACACAAACAAACACTATTATTATATATTCAAAGTAGTGCCCAAACTGAATTAAGCAGAACTTTACAGAACAAGTTTGAATCAAATATTAATGTGCATCCCAGAGAGAAGGATGAAGAGAAAACATATGCCTTCAACTCTTTCTATCCCTGAAGTAAAAGCACTATAATGCATCAAGACAGCAAAATGAAGGCACTGGTTAAATAAAAGTAATCAGGCATAAGATGGCCAACAGCTCTCAGCTTTCTTTAACACCATGAAATATATGATATTGTAGATGTACCATATTAAAGTGTTAAATTATCACAAAGGTGCTGGACAGTTTTCACTTATTTTAGCCACAATTTTATTACACTATAAATCCAGTGCAGCCCATACCATGTCCAGATTAGTATATTCAACTTAACTCAGCTAAACCATAGGACAAATGGCCATGGAGGCCCTCTCCATATCAGACTCCACTCACGCATTTCAGATAACACCATTTAGGCACTTCACATAAAGGTATTGTGGAACCTAGTGTAGTATGTAAAATAACTAGTTCCTCAGCAACACTATTTTTACTCAGATGAAATAGAAATTTATGAACGGGTCCTAGCTTTTAAAGACACTTATTAAAATGATCAATAAGCAACTTCTCTGTACCACCTCCTTCACTTCTGGCTTACATTGACTGCCATGCCCCTATGCCAAAGTTGTTTGTCTGTCACTGAAGACATGTATTTACTCAACATCAAAATAATTTCCAGAGAAGCCTGTTCAGGGTTTTATACTTAACTGGTATTTCATGCCACCATATCTTTCACCAGCAGGCAACGCAGAATTTCCGAAATGACATGCCTGAAGCACAAACCACAAAACCCCACAGCCAGTGGCCTACCATTAGACAACTTCATATTGGAAATTGTTACTTTTGCCAAAGACAATTCACACAGATGAGGCAGCAATTTGTTAGAAGTGGAGAGGAAGGATGCTTACAGGCATCCTCTAAGAAGCATCTGAACATTTCAACAAACTATGATAAATCTGCAGCCTACTATCAATGAAATACTAGTTTCTGAAGCATTAATTAGGCAATCTTTCTCTCTCTTTGTCATCAAACTCACAGCTTTATGGGGTAAAAAGGGCTCAAGAAGGAACCCATGGTCTTTTTCCCAAGAGATATTCTTCTTAAAATTGTTCTTATATTGTGAAAATACACTGACCTATTGACATCCATCAAGTGCTACCAGTTTTCTGAGCATATACACCAAGGCGCAGAAAACTCGTGTACTATTGGGGAAAAGGTAACAACCTTTCCACTTAACTGATACTAAGTAAATGTGTGACTGTAAAAAAGAACTATCGCCCCTTCAGTTTCCCACCGGGTCAAGCAGTGGCTACAATGGATGTAACTGAGGAGTTGGAGGTGCTGCCTTTCCTCCTTCCCACTCTGATATTTTTCTTCTGCACTCCTTTGTTCACTTAACAGAACTTTATTTGAAGTGTGTTTTTACTCCTTCACTGCATGACAAACCCACATAGTCAGAAGACAGGCTTATAAAAACCACAGATCTCCAGCAGGGAGCTCGACGGTGGGTGTAATATTGGACACAGCTCTCCATTCATCATACACATTCTCTGGATTTCAAGTTGACAGTGTCCCTTTAGCTTACTGTTCCTCCTCAGGAGAGACCAGACGAGTCAACTCTAATGAAAACACTTCCTCCACCAGCATATAAACAAACAGATCTTCACCTGTAATTGTTCTCTGCTTCCAGAAGCTAGTTAAAAAGACATCAAGACAAAAAAAAAAAAAGGGGGGGGGGGGGGGAAGGAGATCCTGGAAAGTGTTACAGCTGCAGGGATGGTGGAAGGAAGGATGTGGGAGTTAAGGAGGTTGTATACTAGGAGGAAAATGGCAAGGTCTCAAAGGCGTTCCCAGTCCTGTGCATGCATTTCAAAAGCCTAATCTGTTCTCACTTGTTATTTAGCACCTTAAAAACCGGAGCATATCAGAGCGATTGATGAGCAACTGCAGAAGGTTGCTTTTCCACTCATCCTAAACTCTCCTCCAGCACCTATTCAGGCCTGCCCTCCCCGTCACCAATGAACGGACCAAGGTATCATGCTTGTTTCCACAAAGTGACCCCCTTCCCTCTCCAGTCCTCTCCCAGAGCTCACACAGAATCCACAAGGAGCAGCAATCAGGCGAGTTCCCGAGGAAGCAGAGACCAAACCGAGTGTTATTAAGGAGGTCGGGCGACGCGTACACCGTAGCTCTGCAGACGCAGCAAAACGCTGGCACCCGTGGTGTGGCGTTTGGTATCTCTCCCTAATCTAAAATGTGTCTGAAAAGGAACTGGCACCAGATCAGCGGCCTCATCTGGGGAGGAACAGAGAGGCTCTAGGGGAGAGACAAGAAACAAGCCTCTTTTCACATCCTACCACCCTTGGGCGTTTTGTGCGTCCCTTCTTTCTTCCCTGAAAGAGGCCTTTGTCACAGACGAGAAAATCCTATACGATTTATTTCAGAGAGAGAGAAGGTCTTTTTATTTATTTCCCCCCTCCCCTTTTTCGCAGTTCGGCGACAACAAATATGTCCCTGTGCTGCGCCCCCTCCCCTCTCCCCGGCCGGCGGCCGCGGGGGCGGACATGGGCGACCCTCGGGCACGCAGGGCCCCACACAGCCGGTCCCCGGCGCTGCCCCCGGCCCTCCCCGCGCCTCGGGCCGCGGCCGGGGCGGAACCGGGTGCGGGGTCCGCGTGTGCTGCGTGGGGGACATCCACAGCAGCGCGGCCGCCTCCCCGCCCCGGTACCCCCGCACCCCATCACCGCTCGGGCGCACAAAGGAAACAAACTCGCCGCAGCATCCATGCATCCATCCACCTACCCAGCCCCCGCCCCCGCTCCCCCCGGGCGGGCTTCGGCCCCTCCGTTACCTAAGGCAGCTCAGCTCGGCTCGGCTGGGCTCGGCTCAGCGCAGCGCGGGGCCGGGGCGGCGCCGCCGCACTCGCATCCTTCTCGCTCCGCTCCTCCGCCGGCTGCCCCCGCCCGCCCGCCCGCAGCGAGGAGCGCCGCTGCCTCTCCCCGGGGCGGACGCACTGCGCCGAGCCGCGGCCGGGTGCGGAGGCGGCGACTCCGTGCGGCGGCGGAGCCGCAGCCTGGGCAGGGATGGGCTCGCACGGGCTCTCCGCGCTGCTGCTGTCGCTGCCGCCTCGCCTCCGCTCCGCCCGGGCGAGCGCGGCTCGGGCGCTCCCTCCCACCGGGGCTCCTGACAGATGGCGCAACCGCAGCGCCGCCGCCTCCCGGCCCCGCTGTCCGCCCGGAGCCGGCAGCGCCCTCCGCGGGGCCGCCCCGACTGACAGCGGCGCCGGCCTATGGCAGAGCGCGCCCGACCGCCCCCGCCGCTGGGATTGGCGGGCGGCGCGGGAGGCAGGGCGGGCTCGGGGGCCGCGGGCGGGCAGCGCCCACAGACACCCTCGGGCTGCGGCCGCTGCTCCTCGGGCACCCGGCGGGGCCGCGGCGCGGGCTGCCCCGGGCTGGCCGGGAGGAGAAGCCGGGGGCGAAGAGGCGGGAGCAGGAGGAAGAGAAGAGGTGGTCGGGCCAGGGGGCGCGGCCGACAGCTGCCACCGCTGGAGCCGTTCGCGGTGCTCTGCGCCCTGTCAGGGCGCCTCGGGAGGCGGGAGGAGTGAGCTGAGCGTCTCCGCATCCCCGATGAATGGGAGAACAACCTTAAGCAGATTATGCCTCTTTGTGAAAGACGACGTCTTGTTTTACTTTTACGATTTTTTTTTATCCCTAATTCTTGAAATTGGCAATGGTGTGTTCTAAGACAACGGTGGCAGTGAAAAAGGCAGAGGTTTTCCACGGTTATGGTTTTATTCCATTTTCCACATTTAATCGCGGAGTATTTGGGCCAGCTGTGTTGAGACCAGCGTCAGCCCCACCATGGCTGTGTTCCAGGGGTGTACCTGCCGTCCCCACAGCACGGCGGGGCACTTTTGCTGGAGCTTCGGTCTTGCACTGCACCCAAAGATGTGCAGGCTTCGCTGTCCTCCAGTCACAGTGCACCCCGCCCCACAGACAGGTGATTAGAAAAGTTCTCTGTACACTTTGTTCCCTTCAGGTTCTCAGCACTGCCATAAATCCTCCCGGCATTTCTCAAGGTGTTGCATCCACCTCCAGGGTCCTCTGAAAGCATCACATGCTCCAGCTTCAAGTCCTCTCCTCAGCATGACCCTGTCTGTGACCTTGGATGCTCCCTTACTGACAGACTGGTACATCACCCTGTCCCTTATTTCCTAGGCTGGAAAGCTCTTCTGCCTTAGCATTGAAGAAATTGCAGTTAGGCTCCAACAAGAACATGAGAGACATATAAAATGCAAATGCAGAGGGAGAGAAAACTAATTAAACATGTTGAAATAGCAAAATATAACACAAGTTTTCGATAACTAAGGTTTACATTTCCCTCTCACTTCTCCTCCCTGGATTTCATTTTTGGCTGCTGCTATTTAACCAGAGAGTTCTTTAATCTTGACAATTTGATTTCCTGATGAAATTGCAGTTTTACAAGTTCAAATATAACCTTGTTTCCTATCAGAATGTCTACAGATGTGTGTTCATGACAAGAAAGAGTTTCAGTTCTCTGTCTGGGTGACTGTAGGTTGTGTGTAGGTGACTCTTGATCATTACATTTCAGGACCAAACAGAGTTTGTTCCATGAGTTCAAATAAAGAATTTGGAAAGGATGGTAATTTCAAAATAAAATGTCACTTATGGCACTTCTCACTTTAAACCCAATTATAGATGTAAAAAGAAACAAAATTTTTGGGCTCCTAGGTAGCTAGTTTTAAATTTCCCTCCTAATCTTTCGATGAAGATTGGTTTTTTAAAAAAATTATATTACCACATAAAACATATATACGACACAAGAGTATAAATGTATGGATCAATCAAAAAAACAATTTCCACTTTTCATTCTCTTGGATGATAAAAGCAGCTCAGTGGAGAGGTCTTATTCTGCCTTTCCAGAAACACTGATCGGGATCCTGATCCTATAGATTTTGAGAAGCACAGGCTGCAGCCATTGGGCCAGCAGCAGGCAGCAGGTACCAGTTCAGACAGAACAGAGCTGCTGCCTAGAGAACAGCCTGCCTCAGCTGGCCCAAAGCAGTCTGAAGGCAGAGCAGGGTTATGGAGACTATCAGTCTGTTCTGAATTGACTACTGGTTCCTGTTTGGAGACTGTCAGGACTGCAAATGGTGTCTTAATACTCTAGACTTCTCAGCAGAAAACCAGAATGTGGCTTTAGGAAAAGGGGCATTTTCGTAAACCCTGTTTGCCTTTTTTTATGGGATTATACGTAATCTTACCTCTTCACAAGTCAATAGAGGTTTCTTGGGGATCTTAATATCTTGGAAATTAATCAAACAACCAGATAATCTTGCTGCGAAAGCTATAGGAAAAAAATGCACTTAATTTTATAATCAAAAAGCGGGAATATAGAGTGTTTGTCCAAAACTTTGAATGCTCTTGCTGTGAATTAAAACCAGCATCGCACAAAGAAAAAAAACAACCAATCAATCAAAAAACTACTTACCACTCTTTTTTGAGTGAAATCAGAAAATAACCAACTAATCAATGAAAGCAGACCAAAACAAGATCACACAGCAGCCACAGAACTGCTCTAAGCCAGTGCAGATAAACTGGCTTGGCAGCATGTCATAGAAAGCCTGATGCTCTGAGCAAGTATAGCTGAAGAGGAGCAAGGTGTGGAGTCAGGAATCAAGTGCCGGTAGTTGCATGGGAAGCATAGGAAGAAGCCTTGGTTTTCCCTTCAGGGTACCTGTAATTTCCTTAGGATCATAAAGGCCAGCAGAGCTGCTCTGAGTTCCTGCGGCCCCGGTGGCAGAGGTGAGATGTGCTGGAGTGTTCCCTCCACATGAGTCAAACCTATGTGTGCCCACAGCAGGTCCTCTCACAAGTCTTGTTCTTTGGCACTCACCACCATGGCTTGACTGTATTGATATCTGCCTTCAGAAATCACCCAGAAAATCTGCCAGATATTCTCCCAGTGAAACAGAAGAAATAATTAAATTTACCCACACAATACAGGCACAGTTCTTTATATTCTCCTTTTACTCTCACAACTTTTCTAAGCGTCTTAGCCTGAAGTCCATAACATTGTTTTCTCTCCTCCCTCTGTGTGGCCTTCCTCCTCATGCCGAACTACTTTCTCCTTTCTCCAATCTCACCTTAAAACACTTATTCATTAAAATCTTGAAATAATGTCCATGGCTTCTCCGTCAGCCATTTGCATGGAAAATACGTAAAATACTGTTAAAACCTTAGTTCTGCAGTCACATGTACTAAATGATGTGGTGTTGAGATTTTCTCCTTTCCTTCCTGTTCCCTGCTCCTATCTTCCTATAGAGCTACACGGCTTTTTGCAGCAGTATGAAAATTAAGAGCCTGCTTAGGATTTATTTGTAATAATAATTTAGCATCTGGGAATGCAGTCACAAAATGACACACGAGTGACTGTTGGAATTGTCAGTGGGCAAGAAATCAGTGACAGCTATCATGAATGTATGCTGAATAAATAATAGCCATGGTTTGCACAGAAAGGTAATGTTTTGAGAACAAAACATGCTCAGCTTTGTAATAGCAAGGAGATGTAAAGGCAGCTCTTTTGTAGAACAGGGCAGGATGTGAGTTCCATTTTCTTGGTTGTTTCAAGCCACTGTTGGTAAAACTAGGTTGACTCTCAGAAAAACCTGTCAGAATTGTTTGCTGGATTCTTCTGAGCCATAATTTGTAAAAGTGAGATCCTAAGAAGCTTGTATTTTAAAAGACCCCCAAAGTGTTAAATTTTACACTTCTTGGGTTTTGGGGTTTTTGGATTTTTTAATCAAAACATTTTAATTGAGATTACCTTTCATAAGGATAACCAAATGTCATGTTCAGATTCTTCACTCAAACCAGTACATTAATCACAGTCTGATAGGTGACTAATCTGCTTCACCATTTTATCTTCTGTCTTACACTTCCTCCCTTTCTACATTGCTAACTCGGCAACACTTCCATTCATTTTGGTTTTGGCTGTGCGTATTTTACCAGCTGTAGTCTGTCATGTATAGCATATTATAAATAATTACAGAGTAGTGGGGGAAAAAAGGGATCTGAACTTGCCTACAGTATTTTAGGAGGCTGACAGTATTTGCCTGGCACATCCCACGATATTTTCAGGAGGTTCCTCGGCTGGGGAGCGCTAAATGGGTCTTGCTGACTTACAGGTGATTACTGCCAGGAGGTGCTGAGGTGGCAGGTTTGCCTCCCTGGGAACACCATCTTTGAGGTGGGAACAGCAGCCTGGAAGCAGAAGGGAAGGTTTGAACTGAGCTCTTCATCCTGCTTGTCAGCACTAGTCACACTAATACATGGAAGTAGAAGAAAGGGTATTGGCAAGCATAGGAAAAGAGTGCTTTGCCTTTTGTGCAATAGGTAGATCATCTGTGGGAGCAAATAGACAGGAGAAACTTCATCACCTTATGTCTTCAAAGAATAAGCAGAAGAGGCTTTCCTTACTGCTGTAGAGGGTCAAATCTCAAATGTTCACATACATATGAACCTACTTTTCTTGTCTTAGAATATTCCTAAAACACAAATAGGAAGAGGTGTTTCCTCAAACACAATGCAAAGGTTTTCCCAAACCAGCAACGCAGGCATTAAACTGTAACCATAACATCTTCTAATGGGATCATGCATTTTCTAAAAGTTAAATGTCTGTGTTTATAAGCTCCACATGTCTTTGCACTCTCTGTGGCTACATATGGACATGGAAATAAAAAACACACATGGGACTACCTTAGGAAATCCAGAAATAACATAAAAATATTAAAGCCATGTTTTTATAACTTCCAGACTTATTAGAAGTCACATACTACTAAAGTCAGAAAAAAATTTCTTATTCTTATTTTATGTACTCAAATAAACATTTAAATTCTCTCTGAAAGCTGGTAAAAGGTATTGACTTTCAATAAAAATATTTTTTAAATGACAATGAGGAGCCTGTGGGATGAGAACACTCAGAACAACAGTGCACCTATAATCCAACCAAGGAATATATCAGTTCTCTTCTGGGCATAGTATATTTTCAAAGGAGACAGTGTGTACATTACATTACATAATTTTGTAGAAATGAAGAACAGATAATATAGTTAAAGATGTGCTATTGTTGTCTTTCTGCTGTCAACATTAGCGCTCTGCTGAGCATCAGGGAAATGTTGGAAAGGCTGGCTTCTTACATTGGGATAAATGTGGAACAAAAAGTACAAGTTTGTTCTTAAATATCACTTTCTTAATTTACTTGCAGAGACCAACCCTACAGTAGATCCATTGACAAATTGCAGATATATTTCAAGAAACAGGCCCACATAGGGCTTTGTGATTCCCAGAAGTATACACTATCCAAAGAATTATCTCCAAATGCCAAAAAATAGAAGTAAACTGTTTCTTGTCTGTCACTGTCTCCAAGTTCTGTGTAACAGAACTAACATAGCAATCTTCAGGTCTAAAATGTCAGTAGGTGCTAAGAAATAACTGATTCCATAAGGATATCTCAGATTATCCAGTAGAATACTTTGACTATGGTGCTTCTCTCCCCAGCATATAAAATGGGGTTAAAAATGTCTTACTTGTGCAGCATGAAGTTTAATTAGTATTTGTAAATAATTAAAGATATTCTGGGCATGCTGTATTGCAGAAGCTCATGGATAAAGTTAGTAATACTGTTTCCATTTTGGGGCTGGATTTCTGAACAGTGCCACCTCCTGAATGTGAGGAGAGGAATATCTCTATTTCTCTCTTTAATCCTTTTGGCCGTTATGACACAAAATGAGCCAGCATCCTCTCAAAAAAATGATCCATGTTCCTGTGACTAACTGCTGCATTCACTCGGGGAGGCTACAGCAAGGTTATGTAAACTGTCCCAGTTCTGGCACTACCCAGCTGTTGAACTCTTGACCTTCCACTTCTCATGTTCTTTAAATCTATTTTTGCATGCTATTTTCCAGCTTTGAGTTTGTTTTTTTTTGTTTGTTTCTTTGTTTTAAATGGTAAAATAACCCAGAGATCTGTCAGCTGGGAGTAGACTGGTTCCATACATATCATTAGCAAAGACATATGCTAATGAGCTTATTAGAGGGTTGGGAGAGTTGTTTGCTTGCCTGCACTCCTCCTCCTGGAGGAGTTACTACTCAGAAGCATTGGGCTGTCATCGCCTGTCTGGGACAATTATTAGGAAGGTGCAAAGTGCATATCTTACCATAGAGTTTCCACCTCTCTACTGGCAGTGGAGTGCTAGTGGGTGTTCCCACAATTTGGGGTAAGGGCCCAACTTCTCATAGATTATCTTATCTTCTTTCCCAAATTTGCCTCTTTCTACTTATACTCATAGGGGCTGTCTTTAGTGCCCCATAGGTTTGTCTCTGTCCCACATCAAAGACCTTGATATACTACTTTACTGATACTAACCCTATTTCTAATGACGTGAAAACTTGTGGACTGGGTTCCAAGTAAGGATTAATAAGATTTGCATTTGCTTTCAGCTTATTAATCAGAGCGTCTTCCGCTGCTGTTATCTCCAAGAAAAAAACATCCAGCAGTGTGCTCATTGCGCTCTTTGCCCACACTGTGTCTGCTGGCCCCTGTAAATGGATGTGATTCAGAGTGAATCTCCCATCACCTTGGCTGTCATCATGTTGGCAGCACCACAGAGTGCTGTCGTGTAGCTGCAGGTCTGAGTACCGCTGTCCTTTTTTTGCATCATTCTCACCTCTTGTAGTGTTTTGAACTGACAATGTCAGTGTTTTGTTGACAATGTCAAAATGAACTTGTGCCCTAATTGCCTTATTTTCTAACTAGGATCCTCAATTGCTTGTCAATTGTAATTGCACCTGTCATTAAGGATGAATTTTGGATCCTTCTGCTAAAGAAAAAACAATAGTCATGGCACTGTACCATAGCTGCCTGTATGCAGATGACCATGCTCATCATTTGAACATTCCCTAGGTTACTCTGGAAAACAGATACAGGATGTAGTGAAGCCAGACAGAAGGAGAAACAAAATAAATGCAACCACACTGCTCTCCGAGATAGACATGCAGGCACATGCTGAACAGATGCATCAACACTAAGCTGGTGAGTACCCAAGTGAAGAACTAAAAACTTTCTAAGATTGTTTCCACTAGAAAGAGTATCTGCTCAGTCTGGAACAGATGACCATCCTGTGATTATCAAATCTAAAAGTACCTAAATATGAGAATTTTAAACTTAAAAGAACATTCCTCAACAAACCTCCAAAAACTGGAGCTGTGTGCAAGGGTAAGGAGTGATTTCCCATGTAAACGCAAGGTTTAAGATGAGCCAGACCTAGAATAGTTAATCCACTAGGAGGAAGAGAGAAAACATGAAAATGTACCCTAGGAATGCAAACCCCAAATGCACATAGGTAAAAAGTAGGCAAACAAAATTAAAAGGGAAAAACAAATAATCTGAGGAGTAAGAAAGGGTGCCCTGCACAAAGACTTTGTATATAATAATCATGGAAAAAGAAGTCATTGAGATTAATTGTACTGATAAAAGAAAAAATGCAAAATGACATTGTCAAGGAGGCAGGAAGTGAGACCAAGAGTGAGATTTTGCAGACACATAGTATTAATGCAGCACAAAAACATGGAAACAGAAATGCTATTGTAAACCTCAGACAACCTCATGATACAAATACAAGATGGCATCAAAAAAACCAGCCCAAAATCAAACTCTGTGATATAAACTAAAAAAAAAAACCTCAGGAAATCAAGCACGAAATAAGTAGTAGGTTGGTAGTAAATATGTGAAGCGATAAGACTTCTTCAGCCTTGTTTGAGAGAAAAACTTGGTTAACCAGAACCAGCTAGACTACTATAATGGTGGTAGGATGGTATAAAATTCAAGCTGCCATCACTATTCTTAGTGCCTTGAGGGTGAGGTCAACAGGGCTCTCATGGGTGTCACCATGTGAATGACTGTACCAACTCAGAGAGGATAAGCATCTTTTTTACACAAGTCATGATGACTCTCCGTGCATTTTTTGCTGCACCCTTCTTTTGCACACTTTTCCTACCAACAGGAATTTCTTTTCAGATACCTATACTTTACTTTACTTCGGTGCTGATTTCATTTAAGAACTTAAAAGAGTTGTCTGATAATCAAAATCCCTTTTCACAAAAGTGCCTTTTGGATGTCCCTGAAGCACACACGAGTGTGCTTCCATTTTCTCTGTACTATGACTGAATGAGGAAAAGCTAGGCAAGCACCATAGCCAGAGAAGTCTGCACATTTACAGACAACTAGAGTTCATGACTAAAAACCTTCCTGAATGAACATTACCTGCTTTGGAGAAGCAGAGTGATTCCCAGTGCTTCATGACAAACAATGGTAATGTCAAAAGCACTCAGGTAAGTAAAATGGCTCCTTTGAAAGATTATGGACCTCATCTAGATAAAGAAAGCTGGCAATGGCATTTAGGATTCCATCTTCAGAAGTGAGTAGTGCCTGTCAATGTCAGGAGTAGGATTATCTGGATCTACTGGGAACAGCATGTGTCTCACAACCTTCTGCTGACCACAACCTGATTTGAGAGAGTTCAGGAAATGGAATAAAATCTGACTGAAAACACAGTAAAATGCACTTTTCTGCCACGCTTTCACATGCATTTGCTGACTTTTTAAGGATTATGTGCCAAAGAGGTCAAAGCAACACAGCTACATCTAATTTCTAAAGGGCTTTAATATTAGGTCTTTTAAACTAGCTTACATTTTTTCTACTATTTTCCCATCATCCGACAGCTGCTGAATTCTGAATAAAAAGGAAAAAGATACAATAGATGAGGTTACCATACATAACCATTATAATACCAGGAAACAGGTAATCATTTATTCTGTATGACTGAAAAGACAACAACACTATATGATGCTAGTGAATTGTACTTTAAAGCAGAAATTCCCTACAGCAGAGACAGCTGGTAGCTTTTGGACTGAGTTGATTATCAACAGAGAACCAAAAGACACTCAAACCAAGACAAAATGTCTAGCAATCATGTTTGATGTGAGTTGTTTCATCACTAAGTTTGAGGATGTAAAACAACTGAAGCAGAAAATGACACTAAGTCACTAGAGAGAATTTTAAAAGAGTTATTGCTTGTATCTCTCCATGATGCTGAAACTGCAATGCTACAATTTTGAGTTACCCAACAAAAAGATGGAATTAGATATATATATAGCTGACTTAATTTTCTGGTCATGAAAGTACAGCAAATGAACCAAAACACAAGATCCTCAAATTGCTAGAAAAATGGATAAGAGAAAGGCACAGAAAACAATCAAGTCAATTATTTGCCATTGTCAAGGAAGCATCTGAAAGGAATCTGACAACAAACCATATGAAACAAGTGCTCTTATCTATAATTTTGTGGAGCGGGGCATATGCCAAAGGAGAACTCCCACCCACATGCACAAAATGCTTGAATTTTTGAGGCAGTCTGAGCATACAAGATAGCATCATAGTTAAAGGCAGTTGGCTCACAGTGTTCAGATCACAGACGCTTCCTCAGAGCACCTTCTGAAACTGAAGTGTGTCTCCAAAAAACTGGAGATGTCACTGTTTGGCAGACATGACCAGGGATATCAAAGACCTGTTAAACAGTTGGGGTTCATACGGGAATGTCCAAAACCAGGCAAAGCCGATGAAATGTACATAGCATTTGGTTTGTTTGTGATCTAAATAAGGGACAGCGTGGGAATGAACTTGAGCATTGGTAGCACGTTGTCCACACTGTTTACTTGTCGCTCCTGGCTTATCCTGGTTGATTCAAACTTAAATTTCTTCCAAGTGACTACCCCACAGATGGGTGGGCATGATCTAGTCTGTTCCACTTGGAAATTGGGACCATCGATTAGTCCATGATCCTCCCTTATTCAATGGTGTAGATATAGATAGCTACAGGTGCCTCAGAAAAAGTTAAAACTTGCTCGTCCCCTCCCACCCACACCGCACATACATTTTTCACTACTGCCTAACTGAGCTGACCCAACTGAGACCCTGAAATTGCCTTGGCTTCTCATCCCTCCCTATCTGTGCACACATTGTGGGCTGTCTTTTAGGCTGATGGGAAGCAGATGATTGTCAGACACTACAGTGATCACAGCAGGAATCATTTCAGCAGGCCTGGTATCCTCAGCCTTTGTGCTTTCAGAGAGTGGCCCTAAACTGGGCCACTCTGTTCAGATGACTTACCTTGGAAGAGGAGTTTCACGTCACCATCATGTTACAATGTCGAAGCTTAATCACTGCTTAAAAGTGCTGCAGACCTATTAAAGCAAGCTGCTAAAGAGAAAATATATGCAAAACCATTCCTGAATAGAGAAACATTCCCTGCAGAAAGTGTTAACAGCAGCCTGGTAAAAATGTTTGCTGTCAAGGTAAATATATACCTTTGGTACTCAGCTCCATCAAACAACAGTGGTAATAAGAGCAAGAGATAGGATGAAAGGATAACACCCATGGGCCAAATCCTGCCACTGTGGGCAAACTACAGTTCTCCAAGAATTTACAATTAAATTGATAAAGCCAGACAAGAAAGTATCAGCCCACAATTAATAAATACTCAGGGCCAGAAGTTTGGTTGTCGGTGCGAGAAAAACCTGATATGTATTTCAGTATTGAGCACCAGAAAGTATACACCTGACTTTTTACAATACTTCAGAAACCCAGGGGTTTGCAGTCAAGCAAGCGGATCACTCAAAGAGAGATTATCTCTAGAGATAGTAGGTTAAGTGCTATAATGTAAACAAGGAGACCATATCCATGCTCATTTTTTGAGACAAAACTGTTAGAAGGAAAATCACCCAAGTAGGGGGCATTATACCAAGACTAGGTGTGGGATTGTGTCTAGTGACCTCAAAAACTCAGCATGTGGTGTTTGATAAATGCAGAAAACTGCAGCCTAACTCTTGGCTATGTTGGTATTGGCAGCTACCGTAGAGTGGGAGTAGCTGGGGAAGGCTGGGGTGACTGCCGAGGGCTGCCTGGGACAGGAGGCCTGGTTTGTTCCCTACACTGCTGCCACATGAACCATTCCATGCCCCTTGGCCAGTGCACATGGGAAACAGATTATTATCTTGTCTCTCCCTCTTTCTCACTGTGCTTGTGTACAGAACAAGAGGCATGATGTTTGGGAAGGACTTGAAGGCCAGCCAAAATGGAAACAAGAGAAATCATTGAAGCAGCCAATGGGCTGCAGCAAGAGGAAAAGGGAACCCTGAAGTAAATAGCAGTCTTTCCATTAATTTCAGGGCAGGCTGCATTAAACCCATATAAGCTGAAGGCTAGAAGGAGGAAATATCATGCTGAATATTGGGAAAGAAACTGTGGCAGAGAGTGCAACTAAACAATTGGTGCACAGGGAGGGAACAGAGCTTTGCCCTACTATGGATGGCGACGTACTATTACAGCATTCTAGAATCCTTTAGAATGAATTTCCTCACTGTTATCTCATTATTTAGGATTTGTTTGTTTGTTTTTAATCCATTGTGCTCTGAAAGAAAAATACAAAGAGAACTCTCTTCTTCCCTCCATCCTTGGGAATAAGAGGCTGTTTCAGGCAAAGAAACTTCTGACACTTCAAACAGATGCAGTAAAGCTAACTTTCCTTAATAAATTATTTGGTGACATAACATGCCAGTGCCCAAGAGATTCATACTTTGAAAAATATTTTTGTTATTTAAATTTAGAGGAGGGAACACTTAAATCTCAGGCCAGGAATCTCCCTTTTCTCTTTGGGGCCTTTTACTTTGTTCTACTTTGAGGCATGCAAAATTTGCTTTGACATCTCTTGCTTTTGGAATATTTTAAGTGAAAGATGATTTTTTGACAAAGCAGTTTAATTTTCAGAAGTTTGTGTTTCACACTTCACAGACGCCTGGAGTCAAACGGGCCAGATTCTCAGCCCTACAAAAACAGCAAAAAGCCATGGTAATTGCCTACTGAGGGAGTTACCAAAGAAAAAGGGAATCCTTAGGTTCCACACAGTGAAAAAAATGAGGGACTTCACTATGAATGTATCTCACAGATGTAAAGAAACAGGACAGGTAAAACTAGTATTTTGTATCCCACCATGTCTGGTGTGCACTTTAGTCACGGTCTTCTCATGAATCACCGTGGATGGTTTTCTCTGCAAAACAGGTATTGCTAAATACTATCACTGAAAAAACTAGAACTGGGGAACCCTCCATAAGCAATCCCCAAATGCCCAGAAGATCAGCATTACTGACAATAATACTCCATAAACAATGAGCAGAAAATCAGCATCCATGACTTCTCCCCTGTGTTCTGATCTGGGCTATTCTTTTGAGCTGTCTGGCACAGTATTTTTGCCTTGTCCCCAATCTTTTTTACGTGTAGTAACTCAAGGCTGCACAGAGCCCCACCAGTTAGCATCACATGAGCTCTTCTGGAAAGGGAAGGACATACAAGAAATTTGCTAGTTTTGTGCAGCTGTGCTGCTTTGGGAACCAAGGCAAAGATTTCTGCTAGGTGCTTTGTATGCCTCACGTCATGTGCCAGCAATTCAGAGCAAGACTTCTGGCACCTGGTGGGTTCAGACGTGTTAATGCCACGGTCTTCAGAGTAGATCTGTAAAAGTAACTAGAGCTGCTAAATATAAGATCCTCTTGAAAAAGAAAGGGAAACACTAAGATTAGAGGGCTGGCCTAGGTAAAACTAAAACTTGCCTATAATCATTATTTTTGTCTGTATCCGTAACAGAACTTAATTTCTGTTCTTCTTAATATCAGTTTGGGAGTCAGCAGCTGTGGTGACATGTATGTGCTGGTATACCTTAGCTAGATGAAAGGAGTTCTTCATGGAGGTCTGCTGTGGTGCTTGTGTGAAAATCTGAGAATAAGCAGTACATCTGACCTGGCTGTGTCTCACACCCTGGGCAATAAGGAGAGGCAAAGCTGCTTCTTCTCTGGCCTCATTATGGAAAGCCTTAAAAGTCCCTATTTCCTGTTGCTGACTGGAGAGAATTATGAGCTTATGACCTGAGATGAAAGGATGTATGGAGGAGATGCTATGCCTGGACAGAACTAGAAGAAGCAGTGTTTGAATAGGGCCTTGCCTATACAAGTTATATATCTCAATTTGCAGTCAGCTTGGCTGTTGAAAGAGCACTCCTTTGAAAAGCTCTTGCTCCTTGCTGCCATTTCACAAAGGGTTTAAACCTGAAGATTTTCTTCCTGTATGAGGAAGGAGCACAGGAGGTACCTACCATTTCTCCACCAGCTCTCTCATGTCTCCAGAGCCAGTGACTATTCCTGTGGTAGCCCTGACTCCAGCATGCTCGCTGGGCTTACTTCAGATATAGTCTGCAAATATAGAGGAGTCTTTGCAGAATTACATATGCTGCTAGCTTTACTGGCAGTCACACCAACTTGTACACTAAAGAGCAAAGTTCTCTTGGAACTGTAGTCAATAAATGTGGTAGTTGGTATTAGATTGCATATTTAATGTTGCATTTTCCATTCCAAGGATCAGTTATCGACAGTGATATAATCTTTGCTAGGACAATTATGGAACAGTTTCAAATTTGCAAGGAAGGAAGCAAAAGCGTTGCAGTATGGATTTTTTTTTTTTAATTAGTAGTTGCATGAAGCTACAAATGACATGATATAAATAGTTCTCAAGAGTGTTTGGTAAGTCAAAAGCTAGGTAAGATGCTCAAAAATGTCCAATAAGTACCATCTGAGGATGTGTCATATCTAGAAACTATAACACTTAGTTTTTATATTTGAACATTCACATAAGAATAAAGGGAACGGTGAAAATAGCTGTGAGGAGCTTGACCAATTCATGACCTAGGATAATAGCATGAGGCTCAGGCACAAATTCAGGGTACCCCAGGATACGTGACAGATAGTTAATAAAAGAAGGAGTCCCTTGCCTTATAGACACCTCTTCTCATTACCTGAATATCCTCTGTTCAGTGTTAAAAACATATGAGGGAGAAAACAAAAAAAGATAAGTTTTTGACTCCAAACGTAAGCACATATGTCATTAGTTATCTGCACTTCTATGCAAGTGGGGCTGTTGCTAGTGAATAGGATGTCAGTGTTAGCCATCCTCACTGATGGCCAAGAAGGAGAAAAGGAGAAAAGTGGCTCTGTGATGAGCCCTTACTCCATACAGTCCATGCTGGCAGCCCCAGGGTCCTCTATTGCAATTACTTTCTCCTGTGAAAGAAATTCCCTACTTGTGCTATAATTTTACTCAATATATTATGTCTTATTCTGAAAAAGTTTTCTCTTTTAACATCTTTCCCTTTAATATGTGCATACAAAGTGAATGTATACTCACATTTACATAACTATGGGTAATTTTACTAATTTATAAGAATCTGTGATTTTTGCTTTTATTCAGCATGGGTTTTTCATACATAGTTTTGGAGTACTGAAATCTAGTAATTTCTTTTTTCTTCACCAAGAGTGTTTTCCTTGATCAAAAGTATTCATATATCAATAGCTCTAAGACATTCAAGCTCCATAAATTAATCTACACAATATGAACACACAGCATTCCCTTGTCTTCATTCATTTTCACCAACTGCTGTCATTTAGCTATGAAGTCATTCTATTTCTCTCCTCCCACCCTGATCTCCCCCCTTTTTTTGTTATACAAACTTGGCATATTTAGGCTGTGTATTAGATGTTTGGTGATTATGCTTTTGCTTTGTACTTAATAGACTCAAAACATAGTTTTCTGTTTCAAGAGGAAAAAACCTAAGACCTTAAAACTATACTTGTTGGAAATGCTGTCCTCTCCAGCTTTCCAATTGAAAAAAAATATTGCTAGTTGTATGTGGTTTATGAGAGACTTAAGTGGTTCATAAAGCCTGATCAAAAGACTCCTAATTTAAAGTTATTTAAAGAAGTACAGACCATTCCAATAGGTCAGACTTGAGTTTGTCAGGATAGAGAGGGGGTTCTCCAAGTTTTTTATTTACTTCTGAATGAACTTCAGTATTTGTGACAGATCTGAGTATACTGGAAAGGAAAGGGAAGCATTAATTGCAGTTACAAGTCCACTTCCCATGGCTCGAAAATCTTGACTGTCTAAACAGCCTGTATGTCATTTTAAGCAGTCTTCTGCTTCTTTGTCTCAAATGTACCTTTAACCTCTGAAATGCCATTTTTTCAACTAGTCAGCCACTCTTCATATAATATCCCCAAACTAGCAACATTGATTTTGGAAATGCTTTATTGTTTTAACTATTTTGACTTTGCTGTGTGCATTTGGAAAGCACATCACTTTTTTAAACAAAAAAATATTGTTTTTCTCTTTTTTATAAAATGCCATTATGCAGTGAGAAGAACTGTGAAGTGCTTTTATTTAAGTTGTTTTCTTCTCAACCATTGCTAGAGGCTTTCAAAAAAGGTGACATCTAAATGATAATTCATGACAGCACTTTCAGAACTGATCATGATGCCACAGTGGGACTACACTGATGTGCAATTGTTGGGGTTTTAGACCATATTTGATGGAGTTGCTCCCGGTTTATACTATCACAGAAATAGTTTGTGAAGCTCTTAGAAACATGTCATCTTATGTCTTTGCTGTTTTAGACCCAAATTTCCCCATCATTTGAATTTTGCTTTGAATCTCAACCTTTCATTAAATAATGTTTGTGTCAATGAAGTCAAAATTTAGAAAATCTGTTAATGAATTGGTATTGCGGAAAGCACCTTAAGATGATGGATGTTGTTTTGTATTTAACTGAAGCAACTGTGAAGAACGTTTAGGAGGCTTATATAAAAGTACTGGATGATTTAAGGAGAAAAGGAAGTTAACTGAAATTCTGAAAGATGGTACTGTTGGCTTTGCAAAACACATACTCCTCTTGTTTCTTTCATGGGAAAAGGGATAACCCAGCAACCTCCTCCTCAGCCTGGATGCCCAGAATCCTTGTATATAGCATGAGACACGAAAAATTGAGACTCCATGACCTGAACTGTGATTAGATCTCTAATATTGTTATCATAAACATTTACGACCAGCTTAATTCTCTCTTCATTTTTCTATGTAGTCCTTAAACTTTAGTTCAGCTTCTTGGAACTGGAATTTGTGTGTGCTTTTTTTTTTTTTTTTAATTTCTACTTTAAGCTTTGAATCTATTCCAAAAGGATTCTGAACTTTATAGCACAAACCTCTTTTCAGTCAGGCAATATGTGCACTTCCTCTCATGAGGCCCACCACCAGGACAGATATGAGAAACTCGATGAGGTATCTGAAATTATTCCAGTACCCACCCAGCTTAGCCCCCTTAAGTGACCTTTCTGAAGTCAACAGGCTTCTTAATGCTGCCTACAAAATGATAATTTATATTCATTTTATTCAAAACAAAACCAGATCAGAGGACTGTCTGAAGACTAAAGCATACCTCTAGCTCCTCAAAACTTGACAATGTCCAAGGCCTTTTTTCCTCTCTTCTTTTCTTGAGATAGTTTTGTTTGTTGTATTCAATATTTAATCCTGTCTATGGGACTCATTATCACCAAGTATTAAATAAATAGCTCTGGAAGATTACCTTGAGGAATAAACTGGTGTACAGTCCTTGCCCAAAGCAAGTCGAGCTATACCAGAATGATTCCTGGCTCATATCTGTCACATTTGCTCTTAGAAACCAACAGTGATGGATATTCCACAACCTCCCCACGCAATCTTTCCTACTGTTTACTGTCCTTATCACTAGAGGAAGCTGTCTCTAGCACCAACTCTCTTGGTGCAATCAAAATACATTACTCTTGTCCTATCTCCAAAGAACATATGAATAATTTCTCCCTTTTTACATCTCTCTTATCCTTAAAGGCTCTTAATGTCTCTCCTTAGTTTTCTTTTTTTTTTTCCTGCTAATTCAGCCTTTTAAATTCAACCTTTCCTAGCAGTCATTCTACCTACACCCTCACATTCTTGTTTCTGTCTAAATCTTTTTTGAAACATGGTGCCCCAAACTGGTTGATAGTCTCCATCAGAGATATTATCAGTAAGCACCAAATAGAACGGTAAGATTATTTTATATGTTTTAATAAAAATTCTTCAGCATGGGTTACTGGAGTCCATTAGAGCTCATGTAAACTTCTTCAGTCTTGTAAGTCCAAATTTCCATCAAGCTGAGATGCAAGTCACTTCCTTCAAGGGGCTGCTCAAGCTTACATTAACCATGAACAGAGGTGCTATTTGAAGATGTAATAGGGAAAGCCTTGAAACTAAACCAAAGGAGTGTGGACTCACTGTAGGAAGCACTGTGTGGACATTGTGTTTTAAATCTGCTTGGAATCATGGAATAGAAATGAGTTAAGAGATTTTAACTCATTCAACAAAAACCCCCAAACAACCAAAAAAACCCCTAGATGGATAGTGTATTTAAGCTGTAGTTTTGACTAGTGCTGAAGGGATTCAAGAAATTATCCAAAATGAAAGCAACTGAGTTCATCCAAATATGAAACTGCCAGAGTGTGTGGGGAGTGTCAGAAAGTGTGACACAAGTGCTCTGGTTTTAGCGAGCCAGAAGCAGCATTGGAACAAAAACCTATGATGTGAGATGATGAACTTATTCTGGGGTGATTAGTAAAAACATCATAATTATTCACTTGCATACATTAGAGAAGTAAGCCAAATATTTAGCCACTTACTGTGGATGAGATAGATTGTACAGAGAAGATCCAGGCGCTACCATCTGACCTGGAAAAATGCCCAAATGAGAATGTTAATTTTTCAGATGTTTTAAATTAAGAACTGTGCCTGGAAGTTAACTTTTCTCTTAACAATGAAACCTCATTTTAATCCAATGTCTGCCTATTGCAAGTAGAGCTACCAACAGTCATGCCTTTCTTAGAGCAGTGCTGAATTTACGAGTTGCACGTGGTTGGTAAATGAGGGAATAAATAGGTATCAAATACTCTGTGCAAATTTACCACAAAGACATCTGGATTTGAGAACCTCTCAGCAGGCAAGTTTCTAATGATCTCACATATTTCCTTCAAAGAGAATGACTTGATTGGGTCTCTGTATTCTTTAAAGATCTACAGGAAATTCAAACAGGGAAATGGAATAGGTTTATTTTTAGTCATGGACATGACTTCCTTCAAAATAACACTCATCTCAGTCTTGTGAAGTAAGCTGCTTCTTAGTGTAGTGGATTCTTAAAATGCTTATGCCTTCCTGCCTTGTAAAATTAATAGTAGTCCCATTGAAATGGCAATATTTCAGCATGGTAGTCATGAATGTCCCTGTTTTATGGATTGTCTTTTGTGCAGGGATATGTGTCCCTAAGGGAGGCCTAGTTTGGGTAACTTTGCATCAAGGGTTACCTTTCATCAGCTTTGAGACTGAGGAGAGACAAGGCATGGTAGAGAGACAGTGACACTGTGGTAATTCCTAATCACTGGTTCAACTTACTGGTGTGGTTAAGTAGATCCCGCTTGGTTACTCTTCAGGACCAGCCACTACCAGTTTGACTTTCAGCCTTAAAGTATTGGTTCAGTTTCTTGTCTCTGCCCTGCCTGGACTGGCTAATGGAGAAGTCACAGCATTGTCTGAGCCAGGTTTTTGCTGCTCCAGCAGAAATTAAGGGCAATGACATAAAAGCCTTAGGGATCTGTTTAGTTATGGGTGTTCTAGCCCAGGTGCTGGGAATCTGAATAGCCTGTGTGTCCCTAAATGACTCACCACAACTTTTGCTGAGGACTGGAGCAACAGTTCGTGGTATTCATGGACGTGAAGCTTGGTACCCTAGGGCTGCTTTGCATTGAAATGCCCAAGGTTTTGCTCAATCTAAATGAATATGTTGCTAAATGTTGCTAAACAAAAGACTGGAGTACTCAGGGAGCCCAATCTATTTAGGTTGTAGAATATCTTTTAACTTTTTTTTTTAAACCCACAACACAGGTCTTTGCCTTTAAGCCCAGTCCACTCAAATGTGTACAAAAAGTCCATCTTTTCACAGAAAGCAAGGCCCCAGGATAGAGGATGTTGACATTGGAAAGATTTCCTAGTCAAACTATTTTCCTGCCCTGGTTCCTCTCTGGGGTCCTGGGCATGATGTGGTAAGGGCAGAGAGAGGAGGGGAAAAAAAGCCTTTAAAAGCGTTTGTGCTGCAAGTTGCCAAGTTTTGTGTAGTGACTGGCTGCAGAAGCCAAGTTTCTTTTAGATCTTGGGGAGATCCCTCCTTCCTCGAGGTGATCATCCCAGGCCCATGCTCTAGTTGGATCACATCCCCCAGAAAAGAAATAACTACTTAATACTACTGGTTCCTGTCCCGCTATTTTCCAAGAGCTTGTGTTTCACATTGCCTGTAGCCTTCTGTGCCTGTCTTCGGGTGAGCTTCGGTTGTTTTTACCCATAAACTGTTTGGGCAGCAGGGCTTTATAAGTCTTGTATGAATCCCATGGCACCCTTAAGCAGAAAAGACCACTGTAGTTGTGGCACTGGCAGTGAGAGTCCATACAAACTCCGTGTAAATCTGATGGGGCTCTTTAGCTGATGAAGAGAGAGGGGTATGTCTGGGGATGTCTCCCAGGGCTAGTACCAAAAAGCATAAAATCCAAATTTTCCTCTCCCCTCTCTGAATGGTTATGTGGACAGTTGAGACCAAACAGGTCTACTGAAAGGAGAGGAAGGTGAAAATGTCTCAGAAAAGATGTGGCTTGTTACTCTGGTAGTCCATATCAGGATGCAGGCTCCTCTATTTGTAGTTCCCTTTGTTCTGCCTGGAGTGTCTGTGTACAGCAGATGTCCCCAAGCAGGCCCAGTCTTCTTTCCTCCGAAGGAAATGGTTTTGAGGCAAACAATCTTAGTTTGGCTACAGGAATTTTGATCTGTGGAGAGAATTTTTAAAAAGCCTGCTATGACAAGGGATATTTCTCTGGCACCAGACAGTTTTGCAATGACACATCTGGGCATGCTGCCTCTGTGCCCAGAGTCTGTCTGTCAACTGCCAGCTGGTAGTGAAAGGATAGGACAGATTTACTCACTGGTCAGACTTTCCCATCTCTTGTCTGCACTAACTGAAGCAAACAAAGCAAAATATGGCCAGATACAGGTGTGTATGACCTCATGGAAATCCTGATTTGGATTCATTGGTGACTTAAACTGGGATGAAAAGTTACTGCAGCTGTTCTTAGTCAGAAAATTGTGGGAATAACTGCACAGTACAATATACAGTGAGACAGCATCAACATGAGCTCTGTGATAAGGCCTGTGCTGATCCCTTGTCTGCACTTGGGCACTAAAAAAAACAAGGGAGGGGTTTTCATTGCCAGGAAGGCAGGGCAGCTCTGCTCTAGCCCTACTCAGCCCCTGGGATATGGTTTAAAGCAGGCAGCAAATGTAAAACAGGAAAGCAGCTAACAAGATAAGGTTGTTTCCACACCCTATTTTTACATATGCCCAGATCCTCCCAGGTCTGAGGCTGGAGGTGACTAGGGGCAGTCAGAAGCCCTTGTGACCTCGGTGGAGTCTCTTTCTAGCATTCCTCATCTTGCTATTCCACTCTGTCACACGCATAGGCATGACTTCCACTGCCGTTTACTCCCTCTAAGTTTGCATACACTGTCATGGATTTGGTGTTGCTAAAAAATGGGCAGGGTATTCCTCATGCAGCCATACCTGGGATTTATACTGAAATTGGTGGTTGCCCATGAGGCAGGAGGTGAGCTAGAAGGAGGCCATCTGTGATGGAGCTGACAGGAGTTGCTAAACTTCTTCCAGGGCTATGTACATCTTTTAATATTCATACTCTCTTGTGAAAGTCTGGAATAAACCTTTTAGCCTTCCACCACTCCTACCTAAGCCATGTTTTCTTCCTTTCTCATCTCCATGGAACTGCATCAGAACAGCATCATTCTAGACAAACTTCCCCCTAAACAAATGCTTTAGTTTACTGCAAGCTTGGGGAAAGGAAAACATGAATTTTAGATCTCATGGTAGAGACAGTTGCTGGGAGAGGTCCAATACTCCATGTTCAGGGATGTGAATATCTCCCTTCTATTAAAATAAAGGACTCCCACTCTCCTATGAGAGTGACAAGAGAATCTCAAAATTAATATACAATAATATACTTCTAAAATTATTTACCACTGTAACTCCATACCTCTTTGTGCAAGTTTTGAAGAAGTGACTAGAAGATAGAATTGACCTCTATTTGGCTATAGTTGCAAACCAGGAAAATGAGGTAGCATTCACTGATGCTGGGCCCAAGTGGTGGGGATGGGAAAGGTCCCTGCTGTCCCAGTGAGAGTGACCACACCCAAAGCATATTGGGGAAGTGCTCTCTGGCACTCATACTCCTCTGGGAGTATGCTGAGTGGCACCAGCTCTGTATTGGGCCATATGGGTGCAGGGCTGGGCACATGTCTGTGCCAGAGCAGTGTTTTATTTCTAAACATGGGTGGACATGACAGCTCAGCACATCCCCAGCTGCATGGACAAGCTTATTACAAGGGATGAGGAGTCCACGCATGGTGCAGTCCCACAGAGCAGGTATGATGGCTCTGCCCTGTGGCTGATGGAGCCAAGGTGGTCCTTGAACGTATGCTGGTTGCAGATCTAAAAATCTCCTCATGATTGTTGATGACTCTGGATCAGTTTGAAGACATGAGGCAGGTGCCAATGACAAACTCTCCTCTGCAAGGTGGATGTGGGGGATATAGGGGTTACTCTTCCCTTTGGGTGATTTATTGTGCTGTTTTCTTGGGATCATATTAACACAGATAAACTGCTCTCTACAGCTTTGGAGTCAGCAGTGCTGCTCAGAAGCTGTTTTTCTGGTCAGTTCTTCTTTGAAGCTGACTGTTTCCACTCCCAAAATATCGTGTCAGGGTGAGTTTTGATCCCTGCGAATGGGTGAGGATGTTTGTTGCTCCCAGCAGGACCACTGCAACACGTCAACTAAAAAGAAAGAAAACAAATCCCCACACCGCCATCAAAATCAGCTGTGACAATAAACATCACTGTCCTGAGGGGTGAGAGGGGAGGGTGGTAGGTCAGGAGGCACGGGAAGACAACAGCTTAGGTCAGCTTTTCAGATCACCCTGGCTAAGGCTGATTCTGCGTGAACTGCAGCAAAGAGCCTGCTCCAGATAAGAGGGGAAATTGCTCAGTCATTTTGAGGCTTTTCCTCAAAACTCTGGTAGAGAGAGCTTCAAAAGACAGTGTGTTGAGAAAGAAAGGGTGAGATTGCCAAAATTTGAGGGGAACACCTGATTTTTGCTGTGAATTGCAGCAAAACTCCTCTCCTCCCAGGCAGTTTTATGGTACATCTGGCTTACATGGATGGGTTGTCCTGAGTGAACTGGGTTGGTATTTATCAAGCCTTCCTTCAGTACAGCAACATCTTCTAAGGTTGTATCATCTCATACCCCCAACTGGCAAGCTGTTTAGCTCTTCTCTCTTTGCCATCCCTCTTAAAGCACAATTTATCTTATAAATGAGATCCCAGTGTGACTTGCTGAATAAATCTCATGTTTAGGAAAAGCCTCTTATGTTTATTTGAAAGAATCACCAGAGAAGTGAAGAGCTTTGATATGAAACGTAGGAAGCCAGATAAGGAGGTTGATAAACTCTGTGTTTGCTCTAGGTTACATGGTTGAAGAAGAGTATTTTGCTATGTACCATGCTGCAAGCCTCTGAAACAGACTGTTTAGGTGAGCTAATTTCCAGACAGGTGTAGTAAAACTATGCATTTTACAAATGATGCCATTAATGGGCTTGTCAGGAAGGCAGAGGGATACTAAATGTAAACAAATCCACAAAAAGGACCATTTCTTCATTTGTTTGAACAGCTCCAGCACTGGAAGTCTCCAAATCACCCCTCTGAGGAGGCCTCCCAAATCCTACAGTGATAGAATTGTGCAGATTGAACCAGACCTCTTAAATCTCAGAATAAGATTAAATGATTAAAGTGAACTTCTGTAACTGCAATGGAAGACAGTATAGGTCTGGTGACAGCTTCATTTTATATCATGCAATGATGATGCTGCTGAGCCATGATTGCAAGCCACAGACCTGTTTTCTTATGTGATCTTGACAACTAAGAATGAAGCGAGTTTGGATGGAAACCAACATAAGGATTCAACCTACGGAACACTATTTCTTACAGAAGAGTTGTTTTCCTGCTCTGCATATATACTTCAGGCTAGGCCTGTGTAAACCCCAAGAGTCCAATGTTTATCAGATTTCTTCTGATATCTTTTGGTTTTGTTAAAGGAAGAGTTCTATTCTGGGAAACTTTTATACCCTACAGTCTACAATCTTGCTTTCAGTATTGAAAATTTGTATTTTAAACACATACTTTTTAACCAGTGCTACCAGAAATCCTGTCATTATTGAATTTGAGATGAGTTAAAAATATCTTCCTTTACATTTTGTGCTTGTTTCTCAGGTTGGGAACTGAAATGAAGTTTTTAATTTGGGTAGTTTTGCTAGGTTTCTAGTACTGCCTTGCTTGTGATGTGGCTATTGCATAGTAACATAATACTTATTTACCTAGACCCAACTGTTTTTACTGGAACAGAAGATTCCTTCCCATCAAACCTTGCAAAAATTTTTTATTTCCTTCAAGTTCTGGAAATAAATAAGGAAAAGAGAAAAGAAGAGGGTTGTCTGTAAGCTGACAGTAGCCTTTTAAATGTAATGATAATGGCCCAGCACTGGTGAGAAAAAAACCTGTGCTACAGGCAGACACTTAGAGACCGCCCTGCACAAGGACTGTGGGTCTGTGGCCACCAATCTGCACTCCTGCTGGGGTCCAGCAGTGGGGCTGGGAGCATGACAGGCCAGCTACACCTGTGCCCAGCACCCTCTGCACCCCAGGGACAATCCGGTGAAGCATAGTTCCTTATCAAGGCACCATCCTGCCCCATCCTGCCTATCTCAGACTAGTGGCAGAGCTCTGGGGCTCTGCCACATTACGATCTTCCCTGTTACATGTTCCATTTGTTAGTTTCTTTACCATCCTTCATGGTGGAGCTTTCCTTCCTTCCCTGCTTTTCTGCTCCGTTTCTGTCTTGGGAAGAGGTTATTCAAGTCTGGTAATTCACTGTTCAAGTGAAAAGTTTGTCCAGCTGTGTACTGCGTGTTTCTGAACACCAGAAGTAAAGAAGTATGCTGTAGTACTTCCCTGAGTATTTTTTAGTGTTTATTTCATTTTAGTATTTATTTCACAGTCACTGCTGCTGGCAGCACAGAGACACCCTGCCCCCCAGTTTGAAATCTGAGATTTCCAGACAAGGTCTTTAGGAAAGCTCTACTGAACGTGTGGCTGTCCCACATGGACCTGAGACACTGATGCTGCTGGAAAGGCACATGAAACCAGCGTGTCTCCTCACCTGGTGTATTTATAGAGAGCAGTTGTGGTCCCACTCAGCTAAACTGAGGCTGTTCAAACCTTGCTACGCTACCTCTGTCTGTGCTTTGACAGCCTCTGTCTAATAAAAATTCAGTCCCTTGGCTCTAAGTCTAGAGCTCAAATCAGTATGCAAAAACAAATGCAAATATGGGAGAGGTCTTGCTGGTTGATGCAGGTGAGCAGAGAGAATGGTTCTGCCCTTCTATTCATCTTTTTCCGGTCTCGGCTTTCATTTTTGACCTTATTGCAAGTCTTGGCTCTGGAATTTCCACTGCCTTTTCCTGTGGCATCCTTTGTATACGGACAGAATATGTTAGCAATCAGATTCAGCATCATTTTTTCCACTCTGTCTGGAACTGCAGCTCTGGGGTATCAGCTCTCCTGCTGATTGCTTTGAAGCTACTTTTTACCATCTCAAAAGTGTCACTAAATTTTGAGACATCTCCTTGTTAGAAGAGACAGGGAGGTGTTGCTGCTCAGTTTTCTTTCCATTTCTCCACTCAATTATTCCTCCTTAGCACAATTTAGTATAACATGCATGCAGTCATTCTCTTTCTGACCAGCATGGATTTCAACCAGTTGATTTTCCATCAAGTGTAATTTTATTATTTTTTTTCTATTGCTTCACTTCTCTTTTTTTTTTTTTTTTTTTTTTTTTGGTGAGTGTATGTAGCACACAAGGTTCCTATAAAACCATTAGTAGACTTTTTGAGCCTATTTCTGTAGCTTTTCCATTGGTATCTAGCAATATTTATCTAATGTTAGTTTTGAATACATGTATTTTAGAACCTGAGTTTTTGGCAGTTACTTTCCACATCTGGGTCATCGTCTTGTTAATTTTTGTACAGCTGTTCCTCTATCATGTTTTAAATACTGTTTTTGGTTAGGGATGGGCCAGCCCACTTATTTCAAGTAAGAGCAGATCAGACCCGTCATGCCTTACACAGACTCAGAGAGGATCAGCCAAAGTCGTGGGAATAGGATAGATTTTTTTGCCCTGAGGCTGAAGAGAAAGTTTCATTTAGGGGATTCACTCTTTCCCTCTTCAGATGTCAGTCAGGGAAATTGTTCATTCAACATGGCTGGCATCTTTTTCTTGGCTGAAAGCAGACAGACAACTCAATCTAATTGCACAGAAAGGTTAGCCTGCTTTCCCTTTTCAAGTAAAACAGGTTTATATGTTTCTGTGGAGCTGACTGAACAAACAACAGGTGGATCTAAAAAAGCCCTCTGGAAAATCTCTACAGTTGATGCACTGGGAAATGACAGGGGAGTGTGTTACAGCCACTCCCCTTGCTAGGGCAGCTCGTGTTCTGCTAATGTCCTGAGAGAGTAGGGGAGTGGAGGATAGCCTGATGGTAGCCTGACAACAGAGAGTGGGTTCTGAAAGTTTAAGTAAACTGTGCCAAAGTCATGACTTTATGTGCTTGTCCATATTCAGTCTAGAATCTCAGTGAAATTTCTAGGGTTCTGCAAAGAGCCCACTTTAAATATAGATAAGCATTTGTATGCTTGTTATAAAGATCAGTGTGAACAGGGAGGTGGCCATCTAAAAGTGGGACATGATGACTTTTCACATAGTTGCTAAACAAAAATGTGACAGCACAGCTCAAGGTGTTAAATTACTTGCTTGTTTTTGAGGATAGTTTGACTTAAAATATGCAATCTGTACCTCTTAACCTTACTGCCCATACTAGGTCTGTTACTGGTATAATGGGACCAACCTCCAAAAAGTTCTGAACTTTTTTTCCCTTTTAAGTCTTTCAAAAGTAGCTTGCAATTGGATTAGATTTCATTCTCAACCATTGCTCTCTAAATCTACTGTAGCCTTTTTCCACTTGAGCTATTCAAGTAGAGGAAGGGCAGGCTAAGTGGTCCACACTCAGGTGTGTGGGGTGAAGAGCAAAGGGTGAGGAGGGACCCTGCACCACTGACCCGCTCCTTAGGCATCCAGAAATAGTATTGTCAATACTTTAGGGCAGCCAACTGGCCTGTTTGTAGGTGAATGGAAATACCGCTGGCCTTTCGTATTAAAGAAAAAACCCAACCCAACCAAAAACAAATCAAACAACCCATCTAGTCTGAGTATTTTATACCTATACAATAGGAAACTCATTTGGTAGCACTTGCCCTGGTAGTGGCTTGTGCTAGTACACACTGGGAGATGCTTGGAGATGTCTCCTACTACTCTGGAAACATGGTTGGAAAAAAATCTACATCAAAAATTGCTGCTCCAAAACACGCACCTTTGGTTGCACCATGATGCCCCAGATCAGCATATGTGCCTCCGTTCTGGAAAGGGATTCACACTATTATCAAAAACAAGGGCTGGGAATGCATAAATCTAGCCTGCGGCCTTGCCATGTCTGGTCCCCACATCCCTGTCTTCTGCTGTGTTGCCTGCAGTGCTCCCTCCCCATCCTACAGGTTTCCCTCTGCCTGGAAGGAAAGGGTATTGTCTTCCCTATGCCCCTCTGCCTTGCCTCCTGCCTGCATTGAGGGAGGTGGTATCTAGTAAGTTTAACAAGAACAGAAACCAGCATTTAATGATCATGTGGCCAGGTGGGGCTGGTCACTTCCAGTGAAGTGCAGGATGGCACTGACAAAGGGGCTGGTACCTGCTGCTGCCTGGTTTTACTCCTCTGCTGGATGCTGCCTACTCGATACCTACCTTTGTCATGCTTGTTTGCTCATGGATCTGATCCTTCTAAGAGGTTTTTCTCCTCATAGTGACACGGTAAAGTACCATCCAGCCAAGTGAATCTTCACAAAAGTTTTTCTGCAATAGATGAATTTCTGTATTATGGGAAAGGACCTCTCCGAAATAGCTAAGTCATGGACATTTTTGGTGTGCTGCATGTGGTTTTTTTTTTTTTCTTTAGTTAGTTTTAACTTTTGCTAACAGTTCTCTGGTAAGCATCACTAAAGCTCACCACAAAAGCTGCAGTAACCTTGTGTATTTCTCTCAGTATAGAGCTCCTTCTGGGAGGGATCCACAGTCCTGTGGTTCAGCATAGGCTGTCTCTGTTTCCTCTGACTGTGAGTCACAGGGCTGTGCCACTAGGAAGGTCATGGGACTGCAGAACATACCAGTGGGTGGATTTGGGTTTTCTTTCATCATAACCTTAGCTGATACCTCTTCTCCCTCAATGACCTCTTGCGGGTTTTTACAAAAGCTAAGCCATATGCAGTATTAGCATATAACTATCCAGTCAATATTTAGGTTCCCGGGAAGCATCCCTTCCATGCAGAAGTCACCAAGTTCCATACGCACAGATCAGTTTCCATAGTAACTAATGTGGTTCAATGAGAGGGGAAAATCAGAGGATTTTGAAAGGCAAAGACTAACACTGCAAGGGAGTAAGTGGAACGAACCCCATGTACAGTGACTTGGGGCACACCACAGGTTTTATGATGTGTGTTTCAGGCAGATTTGCATGGTTTGTGAACCGTTTCTTTCCTCAAAACTTGGCAGTGCAAAGTAAAATGGTACTTCACAGTATTGCACACTTAGAAATCCTGTGTTAGCTATTCATGCACTTTGTGAGCTCATGAAGACAAGAGGGAAATGAGTTTTACTGCCTCTTTCAAAGAAAATTGTCATACTGATATTTTATGACATTTGGAGAAGCAAACATGCATTCTTCCAATGCTCCTTCCTCATCTCTGCTGCAACAATAGATGATGTCAAACAGCAGAAAAGAGCAGGACTCAGGCAGAACCATTTTTCAGTTTCTCATTTATTCCATGCTGTCACAAATACCACCATCGGTGGGTAAAAAAATTATGATGCAGCTAACATATTCTTATATATGCTGGTCAGAGTCACTACTACTGATCCATTTTTGCTTGAGCTGTGGGATCTGATGAACTGAACAGAAGTGTATATTTTCCTTCAGCCTTGTGCTATAAGTCAGGGAACAAACATACTGGTTAAAAATATATCTGAAATTAATTTATTATGTGAATCTAGAATCTTGTACATCACAGATTGTATGGTATGACATATATTCCTGTGGAAAGCAAATGTTCAGAATGTTAATTCTGCAGAAATAGTTATTCAGAAGGCAGGAACAATCAGTTAAAAAAGGCATAGGAAACTTTGCATTAGTACATTGGTACCAGTAGGTGTACATGTTAAACTAACAGCATGCATATTGCAATGCCTTTTTCTTGGACACAGTAAACTAAGAAGAAGCAAAACCACATAAAGCAAGATTCATGTCACCCAAGTTTAGCTGGGTTATGAATGTTGTCTGAGTTAGTCGTCTTGGCTCCATTTTTAGTTAGTGCATAGTAATGATGTCTCCTGTTGTTGACTCACCCCATCTATTTTAGATTACCCATTAGAGGTTCCTGTTGCTGTTCCTTTACTAAGAGAGAAACTAATGGATGATTAGATTTAAATAACCAAAGGCTGGTGAGGTGAAGCCCATGTAGAAGTGTACATCCAGTGAAGGTCAGAGGGCAATAGCTCCACAGAGAAAGAAGTTTGGCTCTCTAGTCCTTATTCCCAACCACAAAAAGGGCTAGGATCTATTTGTTTTCCTTGAGGCGCAGCATAGGCTGTGTTCTTCTAGTTACACATTTCAACCTCCAGATCAAGATAATTGCACCTACTCTGTATATTAGAGATGGCTCCTGCCCCTGCTAACCCTAGACTGATCCTGGGCACTGTCTGGGACAGCACTGTGGGGTCTCAGTCTGAATTGTGCAACTTAACCACACTGATAGTTTGACAGTATGGAAAAATCTCAGGAGAGGAGCCATGACACAGCATTGCTTACTAGTGGAGGTGTAGCTAGAGAATCAAAACCAGGAACCCATTATGTGCAAAGGCACAGTGGCTGGTGTGACATTATGCCTGTTAGATAGAGAAATGACTAAGAAATTTCTATAAGCTGAGCAGCAGAAGGGAGGGCTGCAACAGAATTAAAAAGGAAAATCCACACGGACGTTGAAGATCTTGGGCACACAGAGAGCACGGCTATTCTGGGCCTTGGTGAGACTGAGAAACAGACACAGCATTTCCTGGCAATATGCTCAGGAGTGGAAGCGTGATGTTCAGATCAGATGTAGAGCTACTTCTTGACTCCATAGTCAAAGCAGGTAGGAGTAGCTGAGCGGGGAATGTTACACAGCCACAGCTCCCTGTCTGCATGCTTCATCTCTTTCTGGAGAAGCCGAACACCCTGCAGGGCTGCAGATGAGAGAAGCATTTTCCTAATATTGTCTGTGCTCTTTTCCACGCTGATTCATGTTTCTGGGGCACAAAGGTGAGCAACCAAGCAGAGGTTATCATTTCTCAGCACCTTTGAGCCCTGCTTCACCAAAGGAAAAGAATAAAGACAGCTGCCAAGAGGTTATTGCCCCAAAGAATGCAGGGGATGCACAGGGAAGGGCAGCCAGCCGTCACTGTGTCTTGATGGCAGACAAAACCACAACCCAGCCCACAGAGCACTGCAGCCACTTGTGCTTTAACACATTATGCCCTGTGATAAAGAAATTACATAGATTATAGCTGAACATGGAAAATATGATTCATCCAGTCTCCAAGTACTGATCCCTCCATCCATCAGGTCTGAAGTGTACAGTGGAAGCTGAGGTGAGGCGGAGTTTCTGGGGAGCGGTCTACAAGGCTCCTCCTGTCTTTCTCCCTTCTTCCTAGACACAAGTGACAGGACCCTGTTCATGCTAATAAGACATGAGGGGGACATTTTGAGCTGTGGGGGTGACCAGAGGTGCCGCCAGTGCCGATGAACAGACAGCTGTGCTGTGTGAGCTCCCCCATGGTCCTGGCATCTCTGGCACCCTGGAACACCCTCAGTGCCTTCATTCTCCTCTGCCTTGGCCTGCCATTGCCTGCCAGTGCCATGGATCCCTACAAGAGTGCCTCAACCCAGACTCACTGCTCCTCTTTGATGAAAATAAATCGTTGTCTTCCAGGTACTGAAGCACTAATGAGAACAGATGAAACACAGTGGATGTGCAGGGGAAACTGTGACTTCCCTTACTCATGTAGAAAAAGTAACGCCCTGTATGCAAAGGTATGAAGGTTTCCTGTAGTAACATTGTTGTGGTTAAGCCGGTATTCTGAGAGAGTAAGCTGAAGTTGCTGAAGTTCCATTTGCATTTTGAATGTGCATAATTGAAAGTATTAATTATTTCATTGAAGGTGCAGGAGCCACAGCCAAAGCATCTGTATAACTCCACTTGAAGCTCAGGTATAGCAGTAGGATATAGATAGTCCTAGGACATAGGATAGGATATGCAGCAGCTGGTGTAGTGCTAAGCAAATGAACAGTTCTTACTTCTTAGCCACCAGCACTTTTGATTTACAACAGTCACATGAATTTGGAGACTGCAGCAAAAATGCTATAGGGCTTTGTATTCCTCGATGGAGTTAGAGAAAGCTTTAAAACTTAAGTAGGAGAGACAGATGAACTGAGAAATTGTAGTAGAAGCTTTAATATTTGAAATTTTTCATTCATATTGAAATCATTACATGATTTTGTTGTCATAGAAGCCTCGAGATCCATCAAGGACTAAGAGCTTTTAGGTTTCAAATAAAACACCATCATTTCACATGATACCGTAAGAAATATTGCTTGGGTGTGAAAGAACAGGTAGCATATAATCTCATTAGAACAAATCAATTTTATACCTGCCTGTCAACCAAGCTATTGATGTGCTCTTCATAGCCTTCCCCAGCAAAAGGTAACATTGCTATACCAAGCTTCAGTGAGGGTGGATTAACCTAAAGCAGGATTACTCAGTCTTTGGACGAGTCTTAACCTGCCTCCTCACCTCAAATATTATCCTAGCAGACACATATGGAACTATAAGATTCTGCTGCAATTTCCTTCCATTCTCACCCGAGCCACGTGCTAACACCCAATTTTTGGGACAAGGGACCCACAACTGGGACAAGGCAGGGACCTCTGGGGCAATCCTGTCCTCTCTTAATGCAACATTCAGTGATAAAGCCTGAACTGCTTCAGGGGACTGAAAGACATGTAACTGTGTATGTCCAATTCTGCTTGCTTTGCTATGTGAGGTGGTAGCGAGGGACAGAGAGGTGGTGGTAAACAGTGTGGAAACAGATGATAAGCATTTTGAGACATGTGTGTGCTCTGCGAATATTGCGCACAAGAAGTGCAGCATCCCTGCAGTTCAACAGCAACTCCCAAAGCCACTGCTTCGGGATTCACACTATGTGCCCAGAAAAGTAAATGATGTTCAAGAACTGAAGTCTGCAGTGGTTTTTATGCCTGTCTTTAGAAGACTCATTTCTAGCTATGCCTTGGCCTCTTTTATGCTTTCGGGAAAATTGCTTAAAGGCACATATTTCCAAATAATGAATTGGAAACTTCCTTTGATGCCACTTCCATGAGTGTCTGTTATTACCTCCTAGAAGCTGGAGCATGAGAAGGTGTTTTAACTTGTGTTTGATGGCAGGACATGGGAGAATGTCCCAGCCTAGTCAGGACAATTCCTGAACACGGGTAATTCCCTTTTTGCTCTCTACAATCTGATTTCCATCAGATGGAATCCTTCATGTTGGGAGGGGGAGACTGCTTGCTCCACTTAGCTCTCCATCATCTGGACTAACCCCAGTTTAGCCTCCCTGTGATGAGGCTTAAATACCTACTGATGCTGTGAAACAGCTCAGCAATAAAGTGAGCTTCTGCTAGGGCATTCAGGATTAATTTAAGGAAAACTGCTCCTAAGAAAGTAGAGAGACAGAAAGCCCCTGAGGTATTAAATATGCTAGTTACACAGTCTGGTTGGGGTGTTTAAATGCATACAGGGACTAACACTTAAAGACTGTCCACCCAAACTCCAAATGCCACTCTAATAAAGTTTGCAAATGTGTATGCAAATATTGAAAGTGGAAGATTAAAGACAGAATATTGGAAACAGAAACCTTGAATAAGTAAAATTGTTTTATAACTTGTTACTGTTATTTCAGTCTTTCAATATATTTTCCTAAGTTTTATTATGAGGTAATATTTTGACTGGAAAGGAGGTGTATGACCTGTGAAGTAGTGTTCAAAGGGAAAGATTGTATAAGCAGTGAGGAACCTACCTCTTCCACATAGGGTAGGATAAATGAAATTAAAACTTATTATTCTGGGTTCCTAATTCATTTTGCTCCCCATGACCCAGCGCACACACACACATATTTGCAGAGAGCACATGAGGTTGTAAGTTAGTGCAGTTCTGAAGGGAAAATGCCCAAATCTCTTTTTTTTTTTTTTTTTCTAAGCGCATATGATTTCTTCCTTACTTTACAAAGCAGAAGGCTGGGGATGCAATCACTGGCATTCTTATCAAGCAAGACCACTAGATGACCCTTTTAGCCTCCAAGCTTGAATCTTTTCCTGTGTTTGGTCAAAGTACTACTGTTGTCCTTGCAAGTAGTATCTCTTGCTGACTGTGCTTTTTGGCTGCAGCTCTGTGTCTGGTTTTCTTCATGGATGTGAGGCCCAGCAGAAGATTTAGTGGTTTCTTTTCTTGATGGCAGCATCTCAGGCAGTGTTTTCAGTGTTATCCTGTGCTAGTAAAAGCAATCAGATTTGGTCCTACAGATTTGCTTCTAGGTAGGTATTCTCCGTGGGCACCCAAACTGAACAGTGTATCCCTAGAGCCTTTCTGTTACCTTTCTCTCTGAAAAAAAACAAACCAAAAACTAAAATGGAAGATTACCCTCTAACCTTCCAGATTCCTCAGGCTCATATTGCAGTTTATTGTCTAGAAGTAGTTCATTGTAAGCATGATATTCAATAAAGTGTGTTCTTGGGATGGTAAGTCCCCTGCTGCTGCTATGTATGATTAACTTGTTATAATCTTTGTAGATGACAAACTTTTATTCTTCTCCAATACTTTGTGGAGAGAGAAATTATGTTTTTATCTGGATTGTGCCTGATGCTTCCTTCTCCCACAGATGTCCTCATGCTGCATGTGTACTTGCACAGCTTGTTGTGCCCCAGTTTTATGTTACACTCCTTATTGTTTGTGAGTAGCATTAATAATTTTCATTGTGCTTCTTTCTAAAGGGCTGATGATCTGACTCCCTCTGTTCCTCTATTTTGGCATATACATTTTTCTTGCACAGCTGTTAGAACAAAGAGTATTCTTTTGAGATGACATCTTTCAAACTAAACTGGAAAATGGTCATCTGGCAGCTCCTTGTCCAGTCTGAATGGCAGCAGTGGGTACAGTATAGAGCTGCTAAAGAAGTTTTTGTGCAGAGCTGTATTTCTTAGAAACAAATGAATCAAAGAAGCTCAAGCTCTGTGCTTCCCTGGACTTACCATGAGAGAACTGTGCTTTATGGTGTATTCCTTCACCTTTTTACCCAAAACATTTTATAAAATTCGTTTGGTTTTAGATTGCAGACTGCTTATCTCCTTCAGATACTGTAAAGATCAGCCCCATTAGCACCTTTGTCTGAGCTCATTTCTTGACAGTGCTTCCCCTTTAAAGTCTTCAGGTAACCTTGCAGACTGTTCTGTGTGAAAACTGTAGTAAAAATGTATTTCTTTTGACAGGAAAAATTATATTGATTCAGACTTCACAGAAATGCAGATTAACACAGGGTTCAATGGTGACAGGTAATGGTTTTCATTAACAAACTTATCAAGGCTTTACCCTCAACAACTCAGCTAAAATGGAAGGCCTTCAGATTAGTGAACAAGATGTTGTACTTCCTAAATTGTGCATCTCTTAAATTACTTGATTAACCAATTGTCCTGTTGTACATAAATAGCATACAGCGAGAATGGTTTTAGTGCTAGACACAGTCTTTGCAGATGTAGGGTTAGCTGGTACCATCTTATTAGGAAACTTGGGTGACCCACTGAATTTTACTTTTCTTTTTTCTCTGCACTTATTAGGGCATTTGGTACTCCCTTGTTGCCCCTAATACTTTTTAGATATACTTGTGGACCAAAACATATCCACTCCCTGCTGCAGGCAGGGAGTCCTGGGACCCTGCACTCAGACTTTCCTTCTCCCTTGCTTGTGTCTTCACTATTCCTAGCCTTGAGATGGGAGGTGTGCTCACCCTGCCCTTGTCTCTGCAAACTTCTTGGTGATACTTTAATAATTAATTATCAAAGCCCTTCTTTTCTCACAAGAGATGAATTTTTATGTCTGATATGTGACACCAGGCTTCAGTGCCAGCTGAACTTTTTTCAAAATGCATTTACAATCTTAAGTGATTTATAATAGAATAAAGATTTGTTTTTATCAGGTCTTGCCCTCCTTACCTATTTTAAAAATTTATTCCAGTTATTGGTGCCAGCAGCGTCACAGTGTGATGACAGAGCCCATGAAAGCAGGAGCATAAGAAGGATGGAGGCACATATGTACCACGGAGGTAAGGGTCTGCCAAAGTGAGACAGGGCACAGTGGAGGTCCTCTGCAGCAAGGGTGTGTGGCTGTGGCTGGAGGATGAGGCCACATTATGCCAGTGTGGCATGGTGGTAGGTCAAGCAGTCATCCACTAGGGAGGAGTTGAGGTTCTTTTACATGGAGGCTGTGTTGCACAGGCATGGGGGATAGAATGGCACATGTCACCTTGTGCTGCCTCCAGAAATCCTGCATCACTGTAGTCATAAAGCTGCAGTTTATGAAATGCCCCATATCTGTGGAGAGTGATCTGGGCACTGAAAACCTTAGAAGAACAATCGTCTCTGCGAGCAGAAGAGTCTCTTGCATGTCTTATTTTAAATTGGGTACCTTTGCATGTTTATGTTTTCCTTTGTTTTCTACTAAGAGCACATAAAGGCATCGAAATGTTTAAGTGTCTTTATTTGCAAGACACTCCAGTCAGTGTCTTGCAAATAAATTGATGAACTTCTCCAGGATCCTCTAAGGCAGAGAGACATTGTTAATATTACCCTTCTTAGATAGCTTGCCATTGTTTTGACATGTTTTCCACACGAAGAATGGCAATATACTTACAATCAATACCTTTTATTTTGATCAGGAAAAAAACAGGGATGGAGGAATACTAGGTGAGAGCCAAACTAAAGTCTTTATGAGGACACATGCTCTTTCCTTTATAACGTGGGGCATCTGTTTGGTTTGGCTGAGCAGCAGCCTGCATAACACTGATCATCCTTTGCAAACCAGGGGGGAACCTTCCCTCTGCAGTCTCAGAGGCTTGTGAGCCTCTGCAGCCCAACCCTGTGTTAACTACCGCTCAATGAACATAAAGAGTTTTGAAAATGTTTTGTAAAAGTCCCCCCTGAGAAGACTTACTGCTCAGAGGACCTCTCTAGTCACACATTATCCATGCTTGCCCTCAAAGGGGCAGCACTCCTGGGCCACATGGACCTCTTGGCTATTTTTATGCCATGGAGACAGATTGTTCCCCTATTCAGCCTTAGACTGTGGGGGAATCAAAGTGGCTTAGAGCTTCCTGTCCCAAAAGCCTGGGAATGCCTCAAATGGCTGAGAATTAGCTGAGTCAGTCTGTGCAGTCTGGTATTAGTCTCCAAGAACTTTCTGAAAACATCCTTGGAAAACAGCAAGGAGAGGGTTATAAGGAGGCTGATGCCAGGCCTTTAACATTCTCAAAAGTCTACCCAGGAAAAAAATAAACCTCAAACCATTCAAACAATGCAGTCCTACACACAGATTTCTACAACTCAGCAGTACAGCATGCTAAGTATTGACTTGTTTAGTATCCAAAAATTCATCATACACCTCCATCCCAAGGAGCATTCAGCCAAGTGATATGATGAAATTTTGTGTGTACAGTTGCAATCCTACTCGTTGACAACACTGGAAAACAATGAAAAGCTTCATCCGTACAAATACCATGTGAGAGCATGACCTTGCTTGGACAGAAGTACAGTGCGACCGGACTTGTCCACTGGGGAACTTGGACAAAGCAGATGTGGAAGTCCCAGTCTGGAGAGGACCCAGGGGATACTAAGGTCAGGGAGCTGTGTCATGAATCTGATTCCAGCTTCATCTTCAAGCTAACTAGGGGGTTTGTCCTTCCTCCATTCCTGTTTTGGAAACCTTTTAATATTTAATCTTAATTATTGCTTATATTTGCAACTACGTATCTTCATGCATTCCAGGTAAATAAGTGATGAAGCAACACGTTATGACTCACTTATTCTTCTTATATACAAGCTTAAAATTTCTCTAAATGCAAAAGAGAAAAAGATGCCCAACAAAAGTATTATATAAACTGTGGAGTTGGAATATAATGGATCTGCTTCTAGGCTTACCAGAGTCTTCTAAACCACTGCTATGCAGGATGAATTTGTATGAATTAGGAAAATGAATGAAGGTATCCACTACCTAGGCTGCTTCTGTTTTATGATTAAACTTGAGAATCATTCGTGTTGTGGTCTTCTGACAAAAGATCTGTCCTCCCCAGGTGCCACCTGCACATTGCCAAAAAGCTTTCCAGAGAACAGTATGCTGATGCTCATGTACAAAACCTACAGCAGATCTCAGGATCCCAAATCCCTTGAAATAAGTGACAGGAGTAGGGGCATAAGCTGAACAAAATGTGTGCACACAGGATTAGACCTCAGGAGGAAGAATGAATAGCACATGTAGATTCAGAACATGTAAAGCAGCTCAGCTTAGAAATTGAGTCAGCTTTCTGATTTATTGCATGTAACATCATCAAAATACACCCAACCTGAATGTTGTCTCTGCTATTTCTTATGACACATTGGAAAGGACATTGCGAGCAATAATTTATAAAAGCATTTGAAAGAAGTCCCTTTTCAGAAAAATTTATGGTCTGAAGCAGTGATTTTCAAACTTTTCCCCTCATGACCTTGTTCTTCCATGGCCTCAAGTGGCAGTGTCCCTGGCATGAGTGCTTCCAAGCTAACGGCTCCAAGAGAGGGAACCGTTGACCTGGAAACACCGTCTGGCCAGCAGCTCTGAGGCAACCCCCTTGCTTATTATTTATTTGTATTGTAGGTGGCCTAGAGAGATGCTGCAGGGCTGGGTCCCGGCAGGGTGCCCGGCAGTCGATGGCAAAGGGGAGGAAGCAGTGCAGTGGCTGCAGCAGACCAGCTGGCTCACCATCATGAGGCTTGGGGGATGGGCAGTGTGGCAGAGGGGTGTTTGAGGGAACATGAGAGGGAACAACGCTGGGCTGATGGTGGAGGTGTTGTGGGGACTTCCTTTTACAGAAGATATATGGCAGGGCAGGAAATATTTACATATTTTCTAGAAATTCTTTGTAATTATTGTGCAATAGCGAGGGAACTATGCTATGACAGGAACTCCTACAAATGACCAACATATTACAGTTTGCTTAGTCTGTGCAAAGCCCGGAAAAGAACTGGTCTTTTATGTTGGTTTTTTTGTTTTTCCTAGCCTCTCTGCATTTCAACAGTATCACAGCAATGTTGTTTTCAATTAGAAAGAAATGTCAGGAAGGTAATGTACATTACCAGAGGCATTTTGGTAGAAAGCAGTCTCATACTATACAGAAAACGCTACCAATACTCATAGGTCCAGATTGCTTCTTTCCAAAATTTGCTCTAGCACACTGCATGCCTTATATAACAAATACTACTTTAAATGAAAATTATTAGACCAAAATAAAGCATACATTTTTTTTCAAATATTTTTTTCTTGAGTGAGGAGAGACTCATAGCAATGAGATGAATGTTGGAAACAGTTTTCTGGTGTATACAAATTGAAAATGGATTCTCAAGCAGAGGTAGAAACCCGGGTAATGATCATGATGAAAAAGTCATAGGAGAGATAACAGACTCGGGCAAAGGTTGAACTGGACCTGAAACGGTAATATGAAGTAGCTTTAAAAAGCTGACTGTAACTTTGAGTTGCAAATGTGAAACCTAAAAATTCTAACAACATATCAAATTTCAGAAGGAAAAAAAATAATTTGCAGATATTTGACTGGAAATGAAGAGAAATTCTTTGGCTACCCCTTAGCTGGGGAAAAGAAGCAAGAAAAAAGAAATATTAGCTCGAGATAAGAAAGGTGATAGCTACAGAAGAAATGTATAAAGCTGTATATAAAGGTGGGTGTCATGAAGAATGTTTTGGCAGAAACAGGGATGGAGTAATCTGTGCAGAAACTGATTAGACCATAAGTGGCTTCTGTAGTGATGGTGAGTTTATCTTGGTGTATGACATTTGACCAAGACGAAACATGAGAGTAATTACAAGAAGTTAGCACCGACATGGGCCAGGGCTGTGAGATGAGCGGATCTTGTATCACAGCTGTCCACTACAAAAATACCTTCCACTGTCATGTTCATGCCTGATGTGTCATTTGATGCAAGAAAAGAACAAAATTGTGAAAATTAAGTGCCTGGGATAAAATAATGCCAGAAGGATGTGAAATGCTGAAACTAAGACTGAGTAAGGAGAAACAGCTTAAAAAAAATATGTTGTTGACTACTGTGATAAGAAGTTCCCTGCACAGGATGTGCCACATGAAGATGTGCAAAATCATCAGGAACCATGGTTCCTATAAAGGAAACAAAACAGGAAATGTCATGAATCATCAGCAAGCAGGCACTGGACAGGTTACATGGCTTAATCCTTAATGAAATTAATAATTTAGCAAGGTTGGAAAAAAGATATGTAAATAGCATCATAATGTTATGACACAAGCTTAGGAAAGACAGACTGAAAATTAACGCTGATCATCTCTGCTCAGCAGCAATATGCGAGACAAAGAAGTTACACTGCCACAGTGTGGAATGCCTCATTAACTAAACAGTCTCAGACACTAATTAAGACTATATAGAAACAGATACAAAAAGGCAAGCATGCTTGGAGACCTAGGAAACTTCGGGAGTTGCCTGGCACACAGTTAGCAGGGACAATCTCTATAGAAAGCTGTTTCATCAGCATCTCATCTGTAATCTTCAACTAATTCCCCACTGGTTTGCATCTTTGATTTGTATTATAGTTTCCTGTGTCCATTTACTACCAGTATTGTTTAGCAGAACTTGAAAGTTGGAGATGAAGGCAGCATTGGGCTTTTGGTCAAGATGAGCCAGCCCAGTAATACCTACTTCAGAGAGTAAAAAAAAAAAAAGAAAAAAAGAAGAGGACCGGTGTGATGGAAATTCTACAGGCTGACATGATTTTCAGGTTCCAGCTAAAGCAAGAGAAACAGATGAAAATGAACTGAATACAGTATAATTTGATGAATACAGTATAATTCAGTTGGCTGTTGCTTTTCATTGTGAGTCACCTTATAATAAGGTGCCTTAGCTGCTAGCTAGCTCTTTCCTTTATTATAGCAGTGACCTCTAGTGTACAGCTCTCAGGATCCAGACCTAGCATTTCCAGTTTACAGAGCAACGCCATTTTCCATCTGATGGGAAGGAAGTATCCTTACAAAGTGACATTTTTGTTAATTTTGGATTTTTTTTCAAAGAAAAGAAAAAAACTCCCTTGAGACTTTGATAGTCAATAAAGTCTAGCTACATCCACGTGTTTGATTTGTGACTGCCCAGCCCTAATGTTCTAAAACTATTTCATTTTGAAGTGGCTCAGGAAGAAATTTTGCAGCCTCTAGCACTGCCTGCACTGTTATTTTATATTTTGATGAGATAGATTACCTTTTTCTTTGTTAGAAAGCTAAATGTCAGATTCATTTTAGTGCAGGACATACTAATCTAGTGCCTAGTAGGTAAAGTCAGCTGGGATTTCTTGAAATGAAATGTGCTAATTATTTGTAAGATGAGTTACGTTTAATTTGTTTCTGCTGTAGAAATTCCAAGGGAATCACTAGGACACACAGTAATAACCTTTCTCTAGCTTTGAGATCTGTCTTTGATTGAGGCCAACACAGGAAATTTCACGACTTGTGTTCCTATAGGAATACTGTGCATTTCATTGTATGATGCTTCTTCTTGACAGCACCTTCTCAGTCAGTGAGGATGGAAGCTGCCCTATTCCACTGTTGCTGCCTGAAGGGAGGCCTCCCTTACAAGCTGCCACTGCAGAGGGGTAGGGTGACTTGGGGGTATCAGAGAGTTGGTTCTGAGATATCCTTCTGTGGACCATTGAGGGCTCACAGAGAACTAAATCTTTTATCCCTCTCATGCAGAAGACCTACAGCCACCCCATCCTTATTTCCTCTGGAGGCAAAACTAGATGGTGCTTGGAGAGGAGCTTGCCAGAGGCAGTGGTGGGTACCACAGATCTCTCCAGGCCTCCCTCTAAGCCATAGAGCTTTCCTGGGATTTGCCCCTGACAGAGTGAAGTCCCATCATCCAAGGTGTTATGTTATATTTCATCTTCTGGTGGTCTGGCTGCACAGGCCACCTCTTGCCTCCCACAACCAAATTTCTCTGACTGCATTTTCATACTCAAGGGCTATTGATAATTATCAGTACTAATTTAACTTGAGGGCATAAATGACCATGTCAGGAAAATAACTCTTCCTAAAAACACAATTGTATTTAAATCTGTTCATCTTGACAGGCATTTCCATTCAGTAGTCACAGATGTTTCAATATAATTGATAAAAAGAAACCATAATCCAAGTAATGAGGATGTGAATGGCGGCTGACTAGTAGGGTCTATGCACTGTCATAAATAACATACCCTCACCTGTAAATTGCTTTCTAGATGGTGAAGTTACAGAAGATCACGGAGAAAGGGGTCAGGAGCTTTCAGGAAAGCAAAGAAAATACATTTCAATGCAGTGGCTTCCTGATGCAAAACATCCAGCCTTACTGCTGAAGTATTCCAAAAATAGACAAGCTTGCTCATTAGCCTTGTGAGCATTTAAATAGGAGAGGGATCGTTACCCAAATTATATCCCTTAGAAGGGACTTTCACACTGGGGTAAACTCAAAAAAGAACATTTATGGAAAAAGCAATTTTCTTTGCCTGCAATCTTCTGTATTCCCCTAAGTCTCATTGAAATAAAAAACTTCCTCCTTCTCCAGCCTGATTCTCTTTTTTTCTTAATCCAGCTGTGAAATCATAAAGCCCAGTGTTTATGACAATAGTTTGCTACCATGGAAACAGCTATGTCGTCACAAATTTAGCCTTATGATATGACCTCCCTGACTGCAGGAACAAGTCAAAAATGAAAATGTGTTAGAAACGAGACCTTGTTTAACCAGAAATGTCTATTTTAAATCCTTTTGCATAGAACACCCAGCAGCTCTTTAATAAGAGGACCTTTGATACGAACTGTGTACCTCATTACGTACTGCTTTATTATGCCATTTGAATTGCTTTGAATGTCACCTTTGAATGCAAGCTGTCCTTTTATTGCTGAACATTTTGAATTCCCAGTGTCCTAACACAGCACTGTGATGATTTCTACAACTTCAGATCATTGCCCTTCTGAGCAGTTTACTGTACCCTGTGGTTTTCCTTGTTTTCTTCTTTTAAAATAAGGTAAAAAAAAATAAAGGAAAAGAAAAATCCATTATTGAGCAGATGTTGAAGTGAATCTACTGGGATTCTGGGACACCTCCTGCCGCCACATTGTATGTTCAGTCCTCTCATTATTGCTCTGCAGAGGAAGGGTCTTTCGTGCAGTGGTATAGCCAGATATTTTAAAATCTGTCATGCCTTGACACAGTATTGTCTGCCTCCGTGTGAGATAACCTAACCATGTATACATGGACAGTGGTTTCTAATATGGAATTTCTCCTTGCATTTCAGAACAGCAACTCACCATTTCTGCAAGAGATGGTGTCCAGCTCCAGCACAGGGGAGAGGGACCCACTTGAAGTGTCACACTATGGGAAGGTCACTCTGCACCTTTCTATGCTGGCTGATGTGTTACTTTGGATATCCGCACAAAATAAATGTATGTTATTTTCAGCATAATACCTGTGATATAAACCAAGAAAAAATTAAAGCCTCTGTAAGCAAGATGAGAAACATTTTGAAGTTTTGAACTAGTCTGTTAGTAAGCAAATCCTGCAGAAGATCATGTGTTGCTGTGCTGAAAATCCTCATTAAAATAATTACACTGACTGAAATGTGGAAAGTGTTATCACAGGGGCAATGGGGCAAGGCTCTGGTGGGTGGAAGGGGGAGGAGAATTCAAGTGCCTGGCTAGCACAATCTGGGGCACCAGCATCCTACATCTGCAGGAAGTGCCAGCTACACTGCTGTATGTAACTGGTGTGGCTGTGGTCTGCCCACACTAGCTTCATCCAGGAGCACAGAACTGCCTGAACTACACAGCATGTCCCATCTATTTCCATCAATTATGGCCATTCTGCACAGTTTCTTAAAAATACATATAATTTTATCCTTGTTTTCTTCTCTTGTCCTCTGCTTGTTATTTTATCCTCAATAAATGGACATGGCAGTGGTCTGTGTGATCGTAGAAATACTCTTCTACACCTTACTGACATCTCTGGATATCTTCCCACCCTGCTCAAACACATGCAATTTCATGTCCTTCCATTGTTCAGATTATTTAAGATTATTTAACAATTTCTCTCTTTGAATTTCCTCCACTTTTTTTTTTTTGTCAGTTGTAACAGAAAGATGACCCCAGATGGGTGTTGTGCTCACACTAAGACCTACTTGTGGCAGTCTACTTCTGGAAAAACCTCCACTAGTTTTACACTTGAGCAGTGTTCCTGCTTGGAATGCCCTTGCATTTGTGACAATGCCTTCTGTACTGCTCAGGATCTACTCTCTTTCCAGGTTGTGCTGTGCTGTGCAAAAGCAACATTCCTGCTTTCTGTGTCTATGCAACTGATGTTTCCCTTAGATAGAAAGCATTTCACATTTGTCTTTTTAAATTTCGGTTTGGTTGCACTCTATTTCTGCAACTTATCTAGCTCACACTGTGTTTTAAATCATCTTCTCCAAATTGTAATACCGAGTTGACTATGAACATTGTCCCCTCTGGTGATAGCAGAAGAACATTTACCTCAAGGAAGGCTCTTAGCCCTAAATAACCTTCATCTGTCAGACTGCCCCAGTGTCTTCTGCGCTAAAGTACTACAGAGCCTCCAGAGCATTCCCACACCGTTCCTTCAGCCTCCACCCATTTTAGGGTGGCTTGTCAACTGCTGGGGCCTCCTTTTAATATGTTGCTTTTTATCCCTCCAGTGCTAATCAAAACTTGAAGGGTTCAGTCCTTTTGGTTGCTGTCTGTGGCTTGTGAAATGCAGATGTACAGTAAATGACAAGCCTGGCGAGGGGTGTTGAAAGGAAGCAGTGGTGGGAAGCATTTCAGTTTAAGGAAAAATAGTGTGGGTGTGGTGCAGCACTGAAAGCAAATTGGATAGAAAAAGAAATTGGGGAGCAAAAATCTATTTTCAACAGGGCTTTGAAAATCTGGCCGAGGCCAGGCCCTGTCTGGAATGATGTAGAGCCATAACTATTTCCTGGGGCTTGCATTTTCCATAAGGGAGAACATCTGATAGCAAAGCAAGGGGTTTGTTCTTTCTGAGTACATCCAGTGAAAGCCTTATCATTCTTATGGGAGAAAACAGAGGACACTTGCTCCCCTGCACACAGCACAGATGTCTGGCTATTCTCCATGTTAGGCGAGATCTTCTGGGCATGCAGGGAAAACGAGAACTCATATGGTGAGAGATGCATCCCTTTGCAGTAGAGAAGAGACAGCATCTCACCCAGGCAGACATTGTACTTAATGGAGAACTGCCAGGAAAGAGATATGCAGAAAGAGGTGGTGCGTGTAATTACTATATTCACTGAGTTTATAACAAAAATATATACTTTTGTTTCTACAATCAGGATTCTCTGTGCTCTGTGCTTTGTGAGGGTGCTCACAGGAGGGAAAGCTTCACTGTGATCAAAGCAGATCTCTGTGAGGTTTCAAGGTAGGATTCCCTGGGAACCAAGATGGGTATTGGGAAGCACCTGTGTTGCTTGCACACATCACTGGTGCCCACTGCTGTCCATGCTCCCTTTCCAGCTGAAGGACAGGAGTAGATGCTTCTTGCACGTGAATCATCTGACCTGCTTAGACACCCGCTTTCTGAGGAGACAAATTGCACCCAAAAAGTACTTTCCACTGAGGACACAGGAAGGGTGGCTATCCTAGATGTGCATTTGGAGCAGAAATCTACCTTGTTTGCAAATGAAGACCTGCAAAAACTCCAGAAAACCTGCAGAGAGCTGCGTCTGGCCTGATAAGTCACAGCCCCAAGTCTCCCCAGTGGAGGGCCCAAGCCCCAGCAGGAAGGATCTGGTGGTCACTGTGGCAGTGCACACAGAAAAAAACTCATGGCAGGATCAGAGGAAATGGTTCAACAGCAGCTCCTGTGGGTCACTGCTGCCCTGCAGGCACCAGCAGAGCATCTAGCTGGAAACCATCTCTTCCCAGTACCAGACACTTAGCAGCTGTGCAGTGTTGCTGAGAGCAGCACTAAGTCTTTGAGGAATTTTGTTTCCAGGCCTTGTGGCAGTGCCTGGTGCACTCAGCTGGGTGCTGGTGAGCTGGTTGCAGGGACAAAGACTGTGCAGGTTGACAAGGACTGTGCTGAAATGGCCCATGTCATCAGGTGACCCTCCAAAATGTAACAAATCTCACCCTGCAGTGCTTCAGGGGGCCATTTCCAGTGAAGCGCAGTCCTTGAACCCTCTTTCTGCCTCTTTCTGACTTGGCTACTGACACCACAGGTACCTGCACCAAGGTGATGGACACCCAGTACCACTGCTGCCTCTCTAAGAGGAGCCTGGCCCACTGAAGGAACAGTTTCCAAAGCTTCTCTAAGCAGTCTCCTCATAGGGATGTCAAGGGCAGATGGTAACATCCCTGGGGCCAGGCCCTGGCTTCCCTCTGCACAGCCTGAGCAAGAAGAAGGACTGACGGCAGGTGGAGGTGGATGCTAGTGCCACATTCAGGGGATCTGGATTGCTCTAATCAGCCCTGAGGAGGTTTGTAGAGCCCTGAGGTCACTTGTTATTATGCTGAAGTGATGGGAGGATCTGGTTTGGCCTACAGTGAAGGAAGTGCAAAGGCGGTCTGAAAACAGGATGCTGAGGATGGCCAGGTAAGAGCAGCAGCATCTACTTTTCATGCAGGCCACTGAATCTGGACACAGAAACTTCACACAGCAGAATGGCAACCCTCCTGATAGCCAATGGCACTATCCCTCTGGCCAGGCAGTGAATTTGGCCTTCAGGCTGTAGAGGGGGACCCAACAACCAGCTGGTGTAGTTATTACGCACATTTCACATAGCAACCTCATTTCTTCTTTTCATTGTTTTCTTTTCCTCTTTTTTTTTTTCTTTCTCCTCTTTGTTCACCTGAATAATAGCTACTAACAGTTTAGCTATACTGTGCAACACATCTGTAGTAGTGCTGTGTATATGTATACAAATAGCGATCTTCTATTTCTGGTATGGTTAGCCTCCTTTTGAAACACATCTTTTACTGCTAGCAGATAGTTTTTAGCTATGCATGAAAACCATGACACTGAAACCTTCTTCCTTCCTTCTGCATGCACTGAATCCAACAAGAGAACAAACAGAAGAAGAAACTGCATTGCTGATAATCCAAGGTAAATTCAGGCGGGAGAAGGAGCCTCTCAAGTTGAAGTGTATTCCTTATCTCCGCATGTCCAAATGTCTGAAATCACTCAGGTTCAGGAGGGAAGTGTTGCTCTTTTGGCTGCTGCTGCATAAAAAGTTCTGCATTTGATAAGGAGCATGGTCCTGACAGGATCATACTAGAGCCAGTGTGCACCTACTGCTGTGGACCTGAGTGCCAGATGCCTCTCAGGTGAGCGTTAATATGGTACACTTTTTAAATTTCACTTTCATCTTGTTTATGAGGGGAGAATCATGTCTTTGCTTATCAGCTGGTGGCTGGTAAAATGGAACTGTGTTGCTCTTTTAGCAGGGCAATTTCAGTATGTGTGCGTGTAGTCCCTCCACTGTGCTCCTTACAGCTCCCCCAGCAGAACCTTGCAGATAGTGCTGCAATACTGCTTGTTCTCTACAAAGACAAAAGCTCTGGCTGGGGAAACTGTCAGTGCAGCATCAGGAGAGCTTCAACTAAGAAATACCAGGGTGTCTAAAAGCCATTAAGGTGGATAACTAGGAAACATCAGGCTGGAGAACTGCAATACCCTCCAATCTCCAAAGAAATGTTTACTATGAAAGACTTTTTTCCTAAGCAAATATTCAATTAAGCCATCAAGGAATTCTTTTAAATTCACATATTGGCACCAGTGGGGGCAGACACTGCAGCTACGGGAATGGGGTTACTGCCTGGTTTTCTACAAAATACAAGATAGTGGAGGGAGCTGCTGTGACCCAAAACCGCCACTACGCAGATTTCAGGTCCTCGGGGTCAGCTTGGTTTGTTGGCTGATCATGCGCAGCTTTCCAGTCACACTGCAGTGGTAGTGGTATTACTGGAGGTAGGAAATGTTGGGAGGATTTGTCTCATTGGAAATAGTTTCTTGAGGGGAAAGGAGAAGATGGAGATACGCTGTAGAACTTTGTCATTTAAAATTGGATTTTCCCTTAGGTCTAACTAAAAATAAATTAGCTAATAGTATATTCAATTAATTTTGCCAAATTTGAGCAATTCTTTTAATTAGGATGGAAGAGCTTAATCTCACAGAAAACAGACAATTTCCAAAGGCTGGCACATGAGCATGCCACCAGAGTATGCACCTATGAATTGATGTGAGATGAGGAACATAGACTTACACAGAAAATATAATTACATGCAAGTAGTGGAGACAGCAGTGCAAAGTGAGCTATTTAACCTTGAGGAAGTGGGCATGTACTGTCAGGATGACAGGTATTGTAGAGCTTTTAAATTCTTTTAGCAAGAGACTGGAAAACTAGTGTATTATGATAAAATTGGAATTTCATTTTATTGCTAAGGCTAGGCCTATTAATTGAGTGTCCTTACACGCATACTGGTGAGTGGAAGAGGGACTGAAGCTTTCATGGTCGTGTTTCTGAAAAGCACATTTTGTCTGCACCTTAGCAAATGCTGCAAGAAGTTTATTTATTAAAAGTGGGGAAAGCAGGAGGGGAGAGACCCAGCGTGATCATGACTTTATTGAGATTACAGGGCAATGGCACTGTAATGCTAAAAGGTGAAGATGTCAGGGCACATAAAGGCATTGGGGTAGTCGTGCCTTTTGCCTTACTCTCAGCACACCCCAGCATGAAGGGCCTCATGGTGGCAGACACACAAACTCTACAGCTATAAAAATCTCTATGATGAGTCACTTTTAATGCCTGGTACCATATATTTGTACCTGTTCAGACCTTGGAAATGAGGGCATTTAATTCTGATTTCCAGCTACTCCTCTCTGCTATCTTACTGACAGCACAAACAGAAAAAATATGAAATAATAAAATGTTTTACTGCTTCCTATTTCTTATTAAGGTAGATGTTAACCCATTGGCAGTCAGCTAGGTAATTTTACTATTTCTTTAACCAGGTTAACAGAACTGTGTGTGGGATTGCAAAGAAGAAAATTTGACAAAACTCTTTTTACCTATTTTACAAACTCATTTTTCATGTATTACACATTTATTTCCATTTTCAGTCTGTCCAGTTGCACAATAAAAGAAACAAATTTATTATTTACTTCTCTCTTCTGTTATTAGAGAATCCGAACTAGGGAATATACTGACGACATAAGTGAAGTTTCCTAGCTGAGTCTAGATGAATGAACATAAAACTGCTTCTTTCTGAATGCTCTGTGACATAGTCATATTCTGAAATACTAAGTATATAAATACTGTAAGTACTTCAGGTACAACACTAATAAAAAAAAAAAAACAAACCAAAAAAGGATGCTACCCAAACCTCCCAAACAAACAAAACCCCACAAACCAAAACAAGAAAACCAGAGGAGAAAAAAAGAAAAAGAAAAGAAAAAGTTAAAAAGGAAATCCAGTATGCCGTTCTTCGGCAGTTTCCATAAAACCACAAAGCATTTCTGAGGATTTTGAAACCACCTTTCTCCACAGGCTTACATGACAAATCATGTGTGATGACAAGTCCAGAAAATTATCAGGAGTCTTGTGATCTTTGGTGGTTTTTTGATGTTTTTTACAGTCTCAGTTTGTGTGACTAAACAATTCCTTGATAAATTTGGCTTTCAGTTTTGGAAAAAGTTTGTAGCCCTTTGGATGCAGAGCTGACCTCAGGGACCAGAAGTCTAGAGATCGAGTAAACAGGAAAATAATAAAAAATGTTCATTTTTTAAAATCATGTGCTTTTCAAAACAGCTTTATGAGTTTTGAGGTTTGTGGCATGATTGTTGAGTGTGTTCATTTAGCAGTATTGATTCACATTTGGGAGTATGTGCTCTTTCTTCCTTGTGTGTCAACATGTGACTGCTCCTTCTGCTGGGGACAGTTAAGGGCACTCAGTTGATGAACAAAGGAATCATGTCCCTGTGGCCCAAAGGTTTAGTTTTTCCAGGCAAATTGAGGAGTTGTGTTGCCTTTTTGTGGCAGAAGCTGGTGTCCTGCAACCCCAGATGAAAATGTGGATTGGGGCATCTAATCCGGCTGCCGCCCCTTTGTTTTCAACAGAGATCATGCCTTGGCCCAGTGCTGTCATGGAGTTCAATTTGGACAGCTTTTAAAATGAAAGCAATTTGGCTTTTTACTGTGTATTTTCCTGCAACATTGTGCTGTTTGATGTGATTCCTGACATGCAGACACCTTTTCCGTCCAGCCCTTGAGGATAGGGATGACAAAGGGCCCTCCCCAAAAAACCTGCAGGGATAAACAGGAATGAATGCCAGAGCCAGCTCAGGTCTGAGAGAAATCTGGGAGTCTCAGTTTTCCTGAGACTATGCCAGGCACTGCCCAGGTAGCATGTGTGGAGGAGATCCCTGTTTGCTCTGCCTGGTGCAGGAGGGGGAAACACTATCAACTATACAGATCTGATAAAGTCAGAGCATGATCTTATCTGCCCCACTAAGTTTGACCATACACTTGATGAAAGAAGTTGTATTTATGGGGCCCTTCAGTATTTATAGAATCTAATATAAGAGTAAGAGCTGAGGGAAGAAAGGCAGAAAACATGGATATGTGTTATATGTATACCACAAAATATCTCCTAAGGCTCAAGACTTTTTTTTTTGGAAACCACAGCAGTGGTCACTGTAGAGATTCCTTTATAGTTTCGGTGGCCCTTTACAGCTATGTTTAAATTACATGTATTTCTATTCTTAGCCAAATTAATACATCATTGTCTAAATCTTTTCCCAGGTCTAAATCTTTCCCCAGACTTCCCTGGTCAGACGAGCAACCTGTTTTACTAACGTATTTCCACTCTGAAAAGCATCCATTCATTATTAATATTTCTTGGTTCACAACAAGTTTTGCTTATGCCTTCTTTACTTACGTAGCTTCTGAAAATGTCTCTGGGGCAAATGCCATAATAATTCCCTGCTTCCCTCTGACAATACAAAGTAAGCTGCTAAATTAAGTGTAGCATGTGCTCCTCTACTATAAATTGCCCTGGTTGCCTTCTTCACACTGGCAGCTGCCTGAGGCCCTGGCTTGTGTCAGGGGCACCCTCTGTGTCAATATTATCACTCCCTGCCCACTCCAGACCTGCCTCACCTCTCCTCTGGCGCTGAGGCTTGATGCCTTTTCCTAACGTGAGGCATGAGTAGCACAGGTATGGGCTGGCTGGAGATGGGCAGGAAAAGGGTAGCCCATTGCCTGGCAGTAGTAGTCTGTGAGCTGGTACACTCCCAACCCGTTACCCTTGTAAAAGCACATTTTCGCCTTCCAGGTTTCACAATGTGAACCGACAGTTGCTTAGTCAGTAGCTAAAGAGCTTTTCCTTGGGAACAAAGTGTTCAGCAAAGGTTTCCTCCACCACAGGGAGTGCAGGAGTCCACTGTCCGTGTCTACTGTCCTGTCCCTCTTCATCAGGCAAGACAAGCAGTGCTCTGCCTGCAAATCCTACTGCAAACCTTCCTGGCCAAGCCCTGTTAACACTGCCTGTGTGATGCCTCATGATGCAATGGAAATAATGTCCCTCTGGGAGTTTTGGCTACTGAGACACAACGCTTCAGAGTGGGAAGGTGGGAAGAGCAGTGTTTATCTGGGTGCCCCAGTGCTGCATTTTCCTCTCCTACCTGCCGATTCTCAATGCGCAACACCACACAGAACAGAATCACATTTGGGAAAGTTTGGGAGCTTTGCAAGAGCTCCTGCTTATGACCCAAATTCTCAGTCCCCATTAGGTGACACTAGCACTGTTGTTGCTATAAAAAGAAATCTTCAGTGGTTGCCTCTCAGAGCTGTAGCCATCCATCCAAGAATATCACAACAAAGCCACTTTCACATTTTCTGTGGATTTTTTCCTGATTGTCAGAATTTAGTCTCCTCCACGATGTTCTGTTTGACATTTCCAAAATGGTGTTAATAACCATGTGGTAAGAAATGTGGGATCTGCTGGACTTGCTGCTGGATGTGGGGCAATTACTCTTTCCTATCTCCCACCAGATATGCCACCTTCTGCAGAAATAAGGATTTCTGCAATGTGTAAGATCTTGACAGGACACAAAGGGGACTTTGAAACATGCACTCTTCCCCCAGTATGAAATTCAGCCCAAACTCCCCTTCCTGCCCCACTGTCAAGGAGAACCAATGTGTGCTGCCAGCCACACTTAAATCAGACAAAATAGGCAGCGTCAGGAACACAGGCTTCTAGTCTCCTGCCAATCTCACCAAGGCAGCTGCCTAAAAGAGCCTGGACAAAACCAGGACGTTGTCAAACTGATAGTCAAATCAAAGTCCTGATTTCCAAGTGGCTATAGTCAGTGGAGAAATACCCCTTGCTGCTGCTGGGTATGCATACACCTGTGTTGGTTGGTTCATTGCCTCTACTTCTTTTCTTTTACTAACCCTGCATTTCAGTAATTTTCCAGCCCACAAAAAAACCCCCACAAAAAAACAAAACCAAATAATAATCAGAGACAAAAGAAAAAAAATTACTTTTTCTTTCCTCCTCCAATTTCCAGGAAGGCTGGTTTACCTAAACAACAGAAATTCTGAAAAATCCCATTCTGAAAAATTCTTGGAAGAAGTGACCAGCTCCTCTGTAAGTGCTGCCTCTGTCCATGGCTAACCTGTGCTGAGGGTCACTGGGGTGATGATGGGAACAGGGACAGTCAGGTCATTCGAGAGGGCTCTTCTGCTTTGGGCTGCTGGGTAGCAGCTATCCTTGGCTGAGGGTAGCAGTTGAGTCTTTAGAAAACCTGTAGAAGATTTTGTTCTGATCGTATCAGGCCTCTCATGCCACTGGCTTCCTCCTTTTCTTATGTGACTTGTGATTTTAAGTCTCAGGTCGATGCTTTAAGAGAGTGGGACAAACGGACAAACCAGGTTTTCTTCAAGCCCAGTTTGTTTTAAAGAAATATCCATTAGATGCTCTGAATGATTTATCACCTTTGGAAAGGCAAGCAAAGATATACTTCTGGGCCAGATTTCTGTGCTGGCATGGCAATTCTGTTTGCAGGACACCATTTTAAAGGTATACTTGGTATTTCCATGAGACCTAGAAAGTTCTGACAGCCATGTAGACATACTTTCAGCGTGCACTTGAAGATATAAGTTGGAAACTGACAGATGACCATAAAACTGATTGAACAAAGTGATTTTTAGTGATAGTAATCTCATGATTTAATGCATAATAGGTGACTGTACTCTAGATCCTGTTAGCAAAAGGTACATGGAAAAATGATCAGGCATGTTTTAGACCCAGAGGTTGTCTCTCCACTATAATAAAACAGAGCAGAGACCATTACCTGGCCCTGAGGCTAGCAGACACAGCACAGCTCACATCTGTACTATTAAATTCACTTCCCCCAAAACTGGATCAGTGTCTCCATCCCAACTGCTGCAAAGGGTGCCAGACACATGCTGACCCCTGACTGTGTTTGGGAGAGTACGAGCAGCTGGAGGTCCAGCATCCATGAGGAAAGGTCCAGTTTGGCCCAATGCTTTGAAGATGCCTGAAGACCACTTGGGCTGTGCATGGAGCTGAGGTGTTATGATCTATAAATGGCCTGCTTAATTTAGATGGTGTGGCCACCCTGACTGAACTGGTGTGTCTTTTTGTCCTCCCCTCCAGCCTCCCCTATGGCTGGGCAAAGTTCAGGCTGCCCATTCATGTGTATGAGCAACGTGGATGCTAAGTGAGACTTCGCTGAGATTTTAATTGACAGTTGTGCTTTAACCTTCCATACCAGTGTAGTTACATGCTTTGGGCTATGTCTGTGAGAGTGTATTTACCCATGGCAAAAGTCTGGAGTGCATGTTCTGCGGTTCACTTAATGTCACTTTCTTGCTACTGTCATAACACAGACTGGGTGTCAGGCAACGTCGCTCATCCATGCATGTTCACCTCAGGCTGTCTCCTAGTACACTGCGACCTTGCCTTGCATCAGATACATGACTCAGGGAAACATTTTTGCCTGGGTTCTCCATTATTTTTCTCAGGCTCCAGCTGCAGTTGGGGCAGGACCAAATTCCCTGAAAGGTTTTGAATGAGTCTGTTATGGGGAAGAACTTCCTGGGGGTCGGAAAACCTCTCAAGTGCAGATTAGATATGAGCTTTTTCCTGTTGTTTCTGTTACAGTATAGAAAACCCACAGCATTATTTACAGTTGTTTCCTTTAGCTGCCTCCTGGCTTTCAGAGTGGAAATTTGTCTGTGTTTTGACACAGAAATAAGAGTTGGAAGAACAGTACAAGCTCCCCACTGTGAATACCCCAAATGTTCTAAAAACCCTGCTTCCAACAGCGTACTTCAGGGCACATCTTCTGCCATTGTCTGCAGTTGCAACAGCATCTCTAATAAGCAGTTTCTAAACCCTGTCTTTCATATTTTCATAAGAAAAAAGAAGTAGTTGCCAGTTTATCTAACCTTACTTGAGTCCCTCACTAAAAACCATTTGGGCCTTCTTTTCTGTTGAATGTAGCTTAAGTGTGTGGAAACAGAAGCCAGAGTGCTCATTTCTTCTGTTCAGAGTGAACGAGTAATGTGAGCATATTCAAAATGTTCGGAGGCTTGATTCAGAACAATGGCAATGAGTATATCCTCCATGCTCAGAAGTTCTCTGGTAAGTCACTTTTCATTTCTTTTATTGAAGCCCTCCTCATACTGAAAGGAAGAAGCTGGTGGTGGTGTTGTGTTGGGCAGCTGCAGCTGTTTTCTCCTGTGACTTGACCCTGGATGCTGCCAAGGAGGCATCCCTCCCATTGCTCCTCACATGGAGCAAGGAAACAAAAAAGCACTTTTCAAGGTCATCTGGATCATGGGCTGACCCTGACTGCCTATGCCAACCCTGTGGCAAGCTGTATCATGCCTATGGCCCTGCTGTGGTGCTAGGCCCAGAAACACAGAGAGAAGGCCAGAAGGGACTGTGAAATCACCTGAGGATGTCTAAACATCAAGTTTTACGCTGTACCTGGTCACCTGAGCTTTGGGAATCATTACTTGCGTTTCATTCAATTAGTTGTGCCAGAGAGATGCCTAGACAGAAAAGGCATGCTTCTCCGATCAGCTCTCACCCCAAAATCCAGCAGGGTCACCAGAGAGAAAAAGGCACAAAGGTATTTCGAAGATGCAACTCATCTCAGTGTGAGGATGAAGTGTCCATTTGAAGTAATACACCACACTGTGGGAGTACCTGTTGTTCTCCAGAGATAGAAAGGGTTTCTAGTTGACATGTAGCTGTCCCCACTGAAGGACATGTAGGGGAATCTTACCCAAAGAAAGGCAAAGAACTGCCACTTCCTTCCATATATTGTGTTATAGTTCATCTTCTGTTAAATATAAGAATTTTTCTGGCTTGAGATGCCTAGCTCTGGGGCTTATCCCTGCTTTGTTAGATTAAAGGGTCTTTTGGGATTACCTGTTAGTCTTATGTGAAAAAACCCAATCTTTTTCCCTTGAAAGCAACCTTTCACTTTTCATGCAGGAAGGTGCCCACAGAAGTGGGATGTTGCCATCACTGAAGCCAGTTTATACCTTTGGTTAGACAGGCTCTGAGGCAGGAGCGCAGCCTTGGGCTGTCTGGATGGGGTCCCAGATGAACTGGATTCCCCAGGAAATGTCAGGGTTGTTGCTGGTTTCTGAACTCTTTTAGGAAAGCAAACACATATTTGACTGAAATAAAAAAAAAACAAGCCACTGCTGTATTTTTTTCCCTCTGATATTAAACAAGCATTTAATTTAAAAAAAAAAAATCCGACAGATGGCAGGGCTGTACCTAATGCAAGACTGAGTACTTCTCCAGTGAATTTAAGGTGGTCTGCAAGAGATTTTAAAAGATAAGGTTTGAGGGATAGATGCATTATTGAGGTTATATAAAAGAAAACCCTAATATTTATTTTGCTTTAAATTATGCTGGAAAAATTTTCTTCTTTTTTTCCTAAAACTTCTTAGCTTTGCAGTGCAGGGCCATACCTGGTTTATCCAGAGGCCTCCTGGGTGTGTGCCCAGGTACCTCCAGGATTTCCTCTCTCTGGTAACTGGTCAGCAGGAGAGGCAAGACAAGCTGTTAGGTGCAGTGCCTGCACCCTTCAGCCCTGTCTGAGGTCTCCAAGGCAGGAGATCAGAGCAGTGATGAGGGGACACCAGTCCCATGAATGGTCTGGCTCCAGCAGCACTAAACCTTCTGTTTCTCTCCCCTTTGCCATTTAAATTTCCCTGGTTTTGCTTTCTGTCACTGCATGGTCCCACCAGGAGTCAGTACCATGTCTCCCACCACATGGGGAGCCAGAATTTTAATGCGGAAAAAAAAGTAAGGCAACATCTCCGAGGTCCTACTTTTGCAGAAGCAATATGGAGTGGTTTGTAACTCTCAATAGGTCATGACTCATTTATAGAAAATGCAAACGAAATAATTCTTTATGTAAAACATACTGAGAGCCTTGGATCTCAGACACATTATTCAGTTGTTTATGTTTGAACTTTCCTGTGGGGTTTTTTGGGTTGGAAATGAATAAGTCAGGCACAATCATTCACTAGGAGACTTCTGCCTTAATCCCTTCCTGTTTTTTTTTGTTTCCCCCACTTCCACCCACATGGCAAATGAGGTTTGGGCAACCTACCTGCCGACTCCTGCCTGCCATCTCTTCTCCTTCAGCTTGTGGTGATGGTGAACCATTACCAATTATTTGGACAAAAGCATTGGGATGAAGTAAATGGACACAGAGGTTGTTGCAACAGTTGTGCAACAGAGGTGGCTGTTTTCTTTTACCCTGATGATTTACCGGGAATTCTGCTGTAGGCATGCAAAAGGAAAGGTAACTATACAACTGAATTATTGAGGTGGTCAAACCAACACAACTCAGCCACATTTTCTCTCAAGCTAGGAGAGCTTGCAAGTCCTCTGGAGTTCATGCGGGATTTTCATTGGTTTTGATGGGGTTTTGTAGGTTTTGATGCTTTTTATATAGAGGAAAATTAAAAGGAACCAAACATGAATGTTTAAACTGAGTTTTCCATAGGTTTTTCACTCTTTCATACAAATATGCTGAGGTGAGATTCTTACGTAGAAACATAAAAAAATTTCACACTATTCTCCACACTCTTACAATAAGGAGGAATGGATTTTTTTCTCTCTTTGATACCTGAAAGACACAGCCTGAGGACTGGGGTAAGAACTCTCTTATGTCCTTTCCAAAATCTTCCTTTACAAGATCCTGAACACAGGCTGTTACTATCTTTGTGAACCCTGGACCTTAGCCAGATCTGATGTGCTCACCCAGCACTTGCTCTTTGGACTCTCCACCACCAGTCCTCCAGCTTCTGCTATTTTTAATGGACCTCTCCAATGAAGGGATAAATCCTTTCAGCCCTGAAACTTGGAGCACCTTCCTTCTATGCAGGAGGAGGGATGTGGAGGTAGCCTTCATACATGAGGGGAAAGAAGTGAAGATAATTGCACTAGCAGGAAGGAGAGGAGCAGGCACAGCCTTCTTTCCCCTCTCTGGGGCTTTTTTATTTCCCAAGACACTTGCCATGAAAAATGGGCACCAGATCAAGCCAGTGCTCTACAATTTATGTGTGTCTCTGAGTCTGTAGAGAGCATTATATACTTTTCCCGTAGGCCAAAGAGATGAGTTTGTCTTTCGGATGACTTTGTGCCAAAATAAATCTGGAGATAGCAATGTGAATGCACCAGTATTTATGCGGGATTTTTTTTTTTTTTAAGGTTAGTAAAGTAGGTACTGGGAATAAAATAAAATTTAAAAAAATCCCCAATGGGTGGTTTGGGGAAAAATACAACTCTTTTTCTGTGTCTCTTCCACGCCTTACCCTTCAGGATGGTTTGGGTAGGACATTGGCTGAGACCTTATTTTCATTTCCATTGGGAATGTTTTTTATCTGGCACACAAGCTAGATGTGTAAACAGCCCAGGAGTTTGGGAAACTGCTTTACTATTTCCTCCTATAACTAACAATGGAAACCCTTTGAGAACTGTATAAGTCTCAGTGGACATTCGCATGTCTCCTGACATGCGGAATTGGCTGCCCTGCTCAAATATTTATCCTGACAGTGCTTCTCCCCGAGGAGCAGCTGTCTGCCTGCTCTCTGCAAAGCAGGCCAGCTGCGAGGGAGAAAGGTAGGGGAGGCTGGAGCTGCCAGTGTTGGGGTGCCCAAAGAACTGGTCTATGAAGAGAAAAGCTGCTTTACAAATACGGTTTGGGCTGATCTGAGTTTCTTTTGTTACAGTGAATTCAGCATCACACTAAAAAAAGCAGAGCCATTGCACTGTATGCAGAATTGGCCAGTTCCAGCGTGTAATAGGTTAGCTCAGCACAGTTGCACTTCTTTGCCTTGCTTGGTGGGTTCCCAATTTGTCTTCATTTTTATTCCTGTCCCCACCTTCACTTTGGCCTCTTTTTTTTTTGCAGGCAGTGCCTCTTTGGATTAATTGCATAGAGCCTGTCCCACAGAGCTAGGCAGAGCACAGACTGATCCATTGTGTGTATAGATATTTTTAAATGATCTGTTAACCAGAAACATAAAAACTCAGGCTCTCTTTGATGAAAAATATTCAGCTTAAACAATTCTGAGAATTCCTTGTTGCACATGGTTGACAGTCAAAGAAAGATGAAACACTTCAGAGTTGTGTCCTTAGGAATACAGACTTTACGGTAACTTTTCTGTGTTTGTGGCCCATTAAAAGAAAATAGGATATACACAACTACCTGCATAAATGGGAAATTTTTTTGAAAAAAAGATTTTGAAAATGGGACCTATAATTTTAAACCTGCATGTAAATATCTTCCTAAATCAGGCAGCCTGTTATAGCTCAGAGAAGTTTTATAAATTAGTTTGTAAGTAGATGACAGCTGAAATAGAAACAGCAGCACACTGTGGGGAACTCATTGTAGCTGCCCTTGTACAAAGCACTTCCACCCTTCCAACAGTGTCCTCAGTGTTGCACATGGCCTTGCTGAAGTGCGTATGCAGGACAAGATGAATTTTTGTCCCACTGGAAGACCCCTGTCAGCCTGAGAGAAGTTCCTTACTCAACTCATTGAGAAATGTGCTGTTGTTGGTGGTACTACAGGAGGAGAGGTATGGGGCATTTTTGAGTGCAACTTGTGTCTGAAATTCAATGTGAGGAGGAGCAAAAATGACTCAAATTTGCAGAAGTTGAGCAGCTGACCAGCGAAGAAGGAAGGGACCTCACAAGAGCACATAGGTGTTGGGCAGGTGATTCCTTCTCAAAGACCATCACAGCTCCTGGCCTCAGGCATCCAGCTGGAAACTTCACTGCACTTTTGAGCGTGGCTAAGCCCAGGACCTGGGGCACTCCATGCTGCCTAGGAGCAAATTCTGCCACTCCCAGCAGGGAGATGTCTGTGCCTTGGTGTGGCCAAGCTGCCAGCAATAGAAAGCAGACCTTTTAGTGAAGTCCATTGGCGTTTTTGGAGCACAGTTGTTTTGAAGAAGGCAGCTTCTTTCCAAAGCCTGCCTGAGTAAGCAAACAGCATGTGAGACAGGGTGAGCCAAGGGCAATACATTGTCATATGATGTGCCTATTTCTTTTTACCCACCTGTTTGGTTTTTTTTCTGAATGAAGAGACACGGCCAGTAGGTTTGACTGACTGAAACAGAGGAGTCTCTTTGTAATATCCATGCACAAAGAGCAACAAGACAGGCCAATATGCTAAAACCTTTCTGCCAAAAGGTGACTCCCCAAATTTGGTGTGTGTCTGGTACTGGAACCCAAGTATTAGGAATGACCAAACCCAACCCTGGCTTTCATGGATTTTATCTCAATAATTCCACTGAGCCCAGTAGGGAGTATTGAAAATCCTGGCCCATACAAATATCAGTAATAAATACCTCTGGCATTTTGTCTAAGACTTTGTATCCAGTTAGAATGCATGATTAGGTTCATTTATCGGTTTATATTTCATACTTTTCCATCTCTTAAGACAATGGCTTTACATGGCATATTTCACAGACAGGAAGACGATTTTTTGGCACCAAAGAAATACGTGCAGTATTTAGAGGTCACCGAATATACAACTAAATTACATTTCCGTTTGGGGTGGTATTAGAATGGCACCACATAGCAGAGCAGGTTTAGTTCAGGAAATGAATGATACTTTATGTAATCAAATCTGCAAGGGAGATTTGGCAAGAAGGATGCATACAAACAAACTACTGCTGAGTCTGCCCATGGCATTAAAAACATTAATTTTTAAGTTGTGGGGGATCACTAAAGATCTTCAGGAGAGGAAAAGGGCATATAACCTCCATTTCTTTAAATCAGAGCCAATACTAGCAGAGACACTGACCCTAATACTCAGTCAAAGCATCAGTGCACTATTTATGCATAGGAGTTAGTGCTGCTGTCTTTGTGGTCTTATGGCTACTTATTATACATGCAGGGGTCAGTACTGCAGGTACTGTAAGGTCCAGACAGTCTCATTTAATGTATTTGTTAGGGAAAGGCAGTGAAGGCATGTTATCGCGTTGGAGACCTGAGCGGTCCCAGCAGGGGCCCTGCTCCTAGCAGGAGGCCCTTTTTGGGCTGAAGTACACTGGTTACTTTGCACACGTGAACAACCATCCAGACACCTAAAATCACATTTTAATGTGTTCTATCATCAGAATGTCTTCCTCAGGGAGGACCATTCCTCCCACTTCTTCCAAACCCATATTTTCTGTCAATCAGCTTAATTATACTCAAACCTCAGTTTCAAAGTCTCACTCTCTAAAGCTCAAGATATCATGTTATCTGGGTAATTCCAACAAAACACACCATTTAAAACCAAAGGTTTGTCCTACAGAAACATCTGTCTCCTGTTTCCCAAGACTGGGGACCATTATCCACATCAGACCAGTCTTTGCCAGCTCACACAGAGCATTCCCAGTCCTACACTGGCCACATGTTTTATTTCTGCAATGCAAAGAGGAACAGCACAAATGAATGCTATGCGCTACCCTTGCAGTCCTAGGAGGACGAGAATGGATGTGCTGGTCCTCTGACCTTCCTCACTTCTTCCAGACAGGAGAGTGAAAGGATTATCTTTGGGGCTGCAGGAGAAGACTGTACCTGGAACCTCCTCAGACAGCTGGCATTGCTCTGAAAGGCTGTCAGGAAAGATTTGGCAGCCTCCACCCTTGGAGGTTTTCCAGATCCAAATAGACAGAGCACTGAGTAACCTAGTCTGATCTCAGCGCTGACCCTGCTTGGGCAGAGATTGGACTAGAGATCCCTGGGTCTCTTTCAGCCTCAATTATCTTCTGATTCTATGAAAAAACCTCTGTTTTGATAGTATTCAAAAGAGATGTTTGAGAAACCTGGATCTATGTTCTTAAGATTTCAATGGGAAATGCAAGGAAGACTTGAGTCAGACCCGGTCTGCACTGCTGCACATGCAGAGAAACATCACTGAAATGAACTGATCTGCAGCATCTGCTTGTCACCTAGGTACTGCCTGGACTTTATCTTGAATTATGTGACAAAGTGGTCATGCCAAAGAAAAGCAGATTTTCAGTGCTTACAGCTGACTCCTCAAGAGTTTGGAAGGGCAGTTCAGGGTGCATTTGTAACTGCATGCAGAGAGCATGTGGTCCTCCAAGTCTGGGAGCAAAACAGAATTTTTTGTTCTGGATTTGATTCCATACTCCCACTACTGCCTCTGTTAACACATGGCTGCTGTGTGAGTGTGGTCTTTGGCAGCCTCCCCTAGTAACGCTTGGGCTTCACAGGAGGTGCCTAAGCAAGGACAAATGCAAAGGAGAGGAGGAGCATTCACCGGGGCAACACCAACACCAATGCTGCAGGACTGGGGGTTTTATGTTATCCTGGAGACTCTCACCTTTTAGCCTAAAAATCAAGCACATCACCTTGATAGCATTAGGAGGGAGGAAATTTGAAGATTTGAACAATATTGTCTTTAAGTGGTGGCATGGCCGTAAGACAAGGTGCATACTTCAGGGAAAAGTACATTATAGTTTGGGCTTGCCCAGTAGGATTCCATGGAAATAAGCAGTGCAGAACATGCAGTAGCATTATAACACACTATAGTTTATCTTTCCGTATTTAGAAAGCATGTACTGACTGTTAATTTTTATGCTATGATTTGTAAGGCACAATTGATCAGAAATTTCGAGAAACTCTTCTTTCTCTGTCTCAAAAAATGCATGTATTTGGAGCTCTGCCCTTCAGATTTCAGAAATTCTTGTAATATGGATTTAAAGACAATAATAACACTACATTTCCAGCAGCAAGATTTCAAGAATCAGATGTCACCCCACCCGACCTCAATTAAGTCTGGCTGAATCAGCTGGATGGGATCAAGCAGGGTGTGAAAATCTGTATTCTAGCTCTGGGCAGAGAAAAGAAGATCAGTTGGAAATTTCAGTGTGAAGCTGGTTCTGTATGAAGTGGAGAATTTCAAGTGTGAATGCGTGTATGTGTTCGTGCATGTGCTGGGGAAAGTAGGGTTGGCAAGGGAGACAGAGGAGAGCTTTGTGTTCAGTGCTTCCCCTGACACAGCTCAGCCTGTTCCCTATCTCTCAGTTTCACTTCTGAATGTGCAGGAACATGCGGTGGCTCCTTGTTCCCACCATCTTCATCATCCCTTGTACGCAACAGGTAAGTTCATTAAAAAGAAGAAAAAGATTTCTCCCTTCTTCACCTTGTTCTGGTTAAAAGTTTTTATTTGCTTAACAACAAATTAAATTTCAGAGAAGCAAATTCCTCATAAAGAATAAGCAGCCATTCCCTACTCCTGAGTAAATTTCATTTGCAGCTTATTTACTGCATCAGTCCTGATTTTGGTAGTTTTTTTCTCTCTGTACATTAAGATGATTTAGTGGGAAAAAAAGTGTTAGAGAAGCTTAAATTGCCAGTGACCTTGTGTTTTGGTTTTTTTTTAAATTTAAGCACAAATGATTATCTGATGCAGTAAGGAAGTAAACATCCATGTTCATATTCCATATATGCTCATATTCCATATATCTATGTATATATGTGTATGCAAATATATATACACACAGTGGTCTGACTTCAGGCTAGTTTTACAAAGAGAAAGGCACCTGGGCTGTGTTATGCTTTGTCTCTTATAAGAAAATTTTAAGTGATAGCTTTTTGTGAAGGTATTTGTGTCAAAGCCCAGTTTCATTATTTATTTACTCAATTTTGAAAATTTGTCCTTTACGATCAAGATGAGTGTCAGATGAAGAATTTTCAAATGATTGTCTCCCTCTGCTAACTTTCTGCATATTTAGAGCCAGACTAAGAAAACTGAACATTAGTGATAATACATTGCCTACTTCTGCTCTTTGCTTATTTATGCCATACTGACCTTGTTCAATCTTTAACACATAAGAAAACAAACAACACATGAAGGGTACCTACACAATGGTCTCATTTTCTGATCTGCCCATAGGATCAGGAAAAGTATGCAGGGGGCTTCTGTGATGTGAATAACTTTGGTATAGAAACTTGGGGAAGCACAAATTAGAAAAATATTTGACCTGTAAACTTGACAAGCAAACTTTACATTTTCATTGTAACTTAATAGATATTTCAAGATTTTTCAGCTAAACCAAAGTTTTCGGTAATTTCACTACTAAAACTGTCAGATATTTGCCTGATGGTGTTTTTTCTTACTGGGGAACTTTGTAGTCTCACACCTTTCAGCTGACATCTTATCCTAAAAAAAGAGAGAAAAATCACTTAGGTAGAATTCTGTAGGTTTAAAGCATTCTTTAATTTGTAATACAAATTAAACATATCGGCTGAAGCACATAAGATTACTTCCTGCTACACATACCCATTTTGAAATGTGGTATCTGATTCAAGCCACATAACCTCATATAGCTGGCACACGGCCAGATAATAATAATAATAATAATAATAATAATAATAATAATAATAATGCTCTGCTTAAAAAGAAAAAAAACTGCAAGGAAGCGTTTCCTGAACGGACCATACAGTCTTGAATACTGCTAAATGTATAGGTACACCTGTGTGTCTTGTTTCCATAATGATCCTTCAAGAAGCTTTACATTTCAATGCACATGTTCATCAAATTAATGTTATGGTTTATAGGAAATTCTTAGCTGCCTAAAAAAAAAGTGCACTTAAGTTAGTTGCTTCTATATTATTGCTGCATTTAGGTAGAAAGGATTAGAAGAAATCCTTTTGCAAAATTACACATTTATTAAACTATCTTCTTCATGCTGCATGGAATGCCACATGACATTCTTTAATTTTCATTTCCTATAAGAATTGCCTGTGTAAATTAATATCTATCTTAAAAATCATTCAGCCAAAGGAACTTGAAAGCTACTATTTTGGAGCTTCATTAGTAGCTGTGGATTAAGATATTGTAAGTATAGTTGTAAATGACCATGAAAAATGGAAATTAGTGTTAGAAAAAAGGCTTTTAAAAGGTCATTTACTGCTGTACGCAATTAGGTCGGCTTAATTATAGTGTGAGAGTTTCCATGGGCTATGACATATGAAATGCTGAATTTTGTAGAGATTTCCAGTTTGAAAGTTGAGCAGAAAGGAAACCCAGGTGAATGACCCCTTCATGACCTTTCCCTCAGTATCTCTGCTGGAGGTGATTTCTATATCAGTAGAGCCCTGCGGTTTGGAGGAACAGAGAAAAACTGATAGGTTGGGCTTCATGTGCCTAGAAAAAATATAGACTACATATTTTATTTTTTTTCTACAAGCTTGATGGTGGTACTGGCACCTGATGAGGGGCTGGATCTTGTCTTGCTCTTTTGCTCTTTGGGCAGTCAGAGCTGCTTGACGAGAGTGGCTCCCAGGCCTTATGTTGTATAGTGGCCAAGTGCTGTGTGTGCCTCTACTTTATTATGGAACTGGTCATCTGTGGAGAATAAATATAGCATGATCCGCATTTCTGCTGAAATCAGCAGCATGAAAAGATCTAATGCTAAGATCTAAACTGTTATGTTTTAGATGTAGTTCTTAAAAAATGCAGATAGAATATAGCTGTCTCAAATAGATCCTTTCACACTCTGTGCTGACTTAAATCTCCCCCCATGCCTCAGAAAAATAAACCCGTCAAGAATTACTTAGGTTTTCCTTCACTTAAAAAAACCCCAAACAACAAACCCCCCCATGAATTCTGAGACGGAATGTGCAAAACAGTAAATTCTGGCTAGATCTCGACTTCTTACTGCTGATACAAATCTCTTTGCTCCATAAGCCCTGGATTCAATGAGGACTTAGTCATGCAAATAAATACACTCTTAGAAAGCAACCTATTAAGCTCAGTATGACTACTAGCCTCCCTTATTAGGATTAAATTTTTGTGTGTAGCACAAGTGAATTTGTAAATATTATAATGTGTACTCCCAAACAACTACTCAAATTTTAGAGCAAAAATAACATTCAAAAGAGGTTCATTATTTTAAAAGGCTTTTGCCACCAGAACTGGCACACAGGACTGTGGCTAGTTATATAACTATGTGACGAATCAAAAGTTAATTAATTTGATAAAAGGTTTGTAGGAAGGAATACTTAAAACCACCTACTTTAAAACACTGTTTTTTCTACTTCAGTTCTACTACACGTTTTGTTCTATAGAAGGCAAAGGAAAGACCAATGAATTGTGTTTTGTGCAAGCAGTAGGCCAGGCTAACTGTTAGAACACCTCAGTCCATGACAGTGGATGAAGATGGTCCTCTGCCTCTTACCTAAACTCACAGCCTTTCACTTTTCAATCCCATGAGATGAGAAATGTTATGTGTCTTCATCCAATGTGACAGTGTTTTCCACCTCAACTTTATTTTATGCTATTCCAGGTACACATAATACATTCAGCGCTCAAAATATCCCACTGTGTGTAAGTTTTTCCACAGCCCACCAGTGCAGCCTGGAGATAAACCTTCAGAAACTGGTGAAGTCCACCAGCGCAAGGAGGTTTGTCACTGGCCATGCAGATGTCCGCCTGTGCCAGCCTGCACCCCTGGGGTAAGCTTGGTGAAGGATGGCTGTGGCTGCTGTAAAGTCTGCGCCAAGCAGTCAGGAGAGCCCTGCAATGAAGCAGACGTTTGTGATCCCCATAAAGGTCTCTACTGCGACTACTCGGAAGACGAGCCTAGGTATGAAAAAGGCGTGTGTGCATGTAAGTGGTTCTTTCACGTTTCCTTCTTGAAATGCAGGAGGGTGGGACCATGCAGGTAAATGGTTTTGGAGGAAAATTCTGCTTGCAGGTGCTGTACAGCTCTGTGCTAAGCAATTTATCCTAATTTAGTTCTCTGACTGCTCATTTAGAGAATCTAAGAGTAGTGCTGGGGCTGGCTTTTAACTTTCCTGCATATGCATTAGTGAAACCAGTTCATCATGCACAAGCCTGTTATTGGCAGACATGTTGGTGACTGATTTAAAGAGCTGACCACATTTATGGCTCACCACATTTTAGCACTCTGTTAAGCAAGATCCACGTGCTCCTCCTGTGTTAGTAACTGTTGTTCACCATTTTCAGATCTGGTAGCTGTAGGATGTGAGCTCAATGGAGTTTATTATCCCAACGGGCAGACCTTCCAGCCTAACCCACTTTATAAGTGCCTGTGTGTCAGTGGTGCAATTGGATGTACACCTGTATTCACACCGAAACTAGCAGTGAGTCCCTGCACCAGGGTCACGGGCAGAAAGAAGCCTGGACAATCTATTTGTGGCCTAGGACAGCAAAAGCAGCTTCAATCAACCAACTACAGACTAATGTCAGGTGAGCCTGGCCACACTGGTAAACTTTTCTGTACAAGAGCCTTTATGCATTTAGTGTCCCCGGCTCCAGCAGCCAGGCAGGCAACGCACTGGCACTTTCTCAGTTCTTACTGAAGGCCATTGCCAGGGTGACTGTTCTGTCCCACTTATCCCTCTTACTCTCAGGTCACAGATTCTTTTCTCTAAACCTAATGAATGTGAAAAGCAAAAAGGCTTTTGGCTTCTGTCACCAGGGAATTGGGCAAAGCATCATTCTGCAGAGGTTTATTACTCATCAGATCAGCCCAATTAGAGATGCTGGTGGACAGCCATTTTGCAGCTTGGAAGCTGTCTCACTTTCTCCTGCTTTGTGGTGGTACAGAGTCTTGGTTTTCACATACATAAATTAACATGCTGCAGGCCTCTTCTTCCAATGGAAAGCAGAAAATGATAAAAATTGCCTTAATGGCTTTCCTGACAAATTTGAGGACACTGTAATGACAGTACTCCCCCTTACTTTCTTCTCTATTCAGTCTGATAAAAAACATCCACAAGCTTGTCCATGCTTGTCAACTGCCAGGGTCAGTTGATATTCCCTTTAACTTCATTCTTGCTCTCCTGCTAACCCTGTAGTTTTCTTTTTCACTTTAAGGAAGCACCATGACAGAAGCAGCTATCCTGGCCCTTCCCTGGCCACAGCTGCCTAAGCTTGCGCCGTCTCCTCCCCTGTGCATGTGCAGCTTTCCATGGTGAAAGCTGAGCCATTTATTTGGTGGCAGCTTGAATCATGATCATGGATCAATAAAATAAAACTAAAAGGATTGCAAAGCTTATCAGAAAACCTTCAAAGGCTGTTGAGTAAACAGGTAGATGCACAGAAGTCAATCTGCAGATAAACAGACCTGCTTACAAAATCTGAAGTTCAGTTTGGACAGCTTCTCACACATTAGCAGTGGTTATACAAGTCAGTAAAAATAAAAAAAGAATCCTTACTTCAAAATTATGATACAATACCTCTATCTAATATCAAAGCCTTTTAAGAGAAATGTCCTTAATGTTGTTGTATAAACATGCATTTGGTAAGGCAACTGACTTCAAGTGAAGAGTGATTTCTTTTCTAGAAAACAGTGTTAATCTGATTCAAGAGAGAACACACTGAAAACAATGGCAACCAAACCATTTGACCATTTGACATACAGTAATTGGGTTTGTGGGGAGATATATCTCAGATATCTGGAGAACAGTATTAAGCCAACATTCATTCCAGAATTTGAATCAACTGTGCAGAATAACTTTGAGAGAAGACCTTCCTGTTGGCTCAGTTGAGAGACCTAACACCCTGTCTCTGTGGTGGCTGTACGTGCTGAAGGATGCTGTTCTTTAGGAACCTTCTAAAGAAATACACCTTGAAATTTTTGTTTCAAAGTCTTTCCCCTTCCATTTCCCAGACCAGCAGACGTATCATGTCAACTTGTGCATGAACTCCATGGATGGCTCAATATCTATTTTGAAAAGTCCTTTTTCTGTTAGTGTGGATAAGTGCTAAGTTTCATTTTACTGCTCTTGTTTTGTTTTCTAGCTTTCTGTTTCAATCGAATTTACCTAATTCAGACACATAAGGATGTAAACAGGTCATACTTTAAAAAATATACCAAGTATAAATGACCATTTAGCTTCTCTTTATTTGTTGCAGTTCTGTGAAAGGCTTTTAAATTGCTTGCTTCAATGAGATCTTTAAATTGCTGTCTACTTCCAGGTATTCTGGAAAGCTGACAGCAATTCTGGCAATTTCAGGTAATTCTGCCTCTGCTCTTACATAAATGTCCAGATTCCACATAGTTTTTTTGCAGACTTTCACCATGAACTTTTCCAGTACAATTTTATTTCTTTTTTTAAGTGTACTCCACCTAACCCAGGCGTCATCCATCAGAAAAATAGGCTTTTTGGTGATATCTAGAAGTGATTGGAGTATTTTATTCCTCAACACAAACTCTAAAGTCTTCACAGTATCTACGAAGAAATGAACATTAATGTTTTCAGCAGCCCTTTACAAGCTACGTTTGGCCTGAAATAAAATAAAAAAAATCTGGACATTCCATAAAAATTCCACAAATAACCCTCTCCACATAACATTTCCATTAAGCAGAACTGGAGAGTCATATAACATATTCAATTTGATAGTCCTTACTAGGATCTGAGTATCCAGTGTCAGTAATGTTTAACAGCAGCTCAGCTGGCTTTTGAATAATGTTATTTATGTCTCATTTCTACGTTTACCTCCAGAAGTACCTTCAGGAACAGAAATCAAAGTCTTATCCTTGTATTTTCAATTCATCCTTTTGGGGCTGTTCTGCTGCATAAATAATATATTGCTGTCTTAGCTTACAGAAGCTTACCGCTAGTCTTGAAGAAAAAGTGCCTTGTACAGGCAACTCCCTGGACACCCTGCTCCAGGACCTGTGGTCTAGGCATATCCAGCAGAGTGACCAATGACAACAGAAGATGTGAGATGAAAAAAGAAAAGAGATTATGCTTCATCCAGCCTTGTCTGACTAATATGCTGAAGAAAATAAAGGTATTTTCTAATATAAAATTACTTCTTAATAGAAAACGAAAATATTGGAGCTAGTGGAAAAATGGATGTATTAGCAGTTACTAATAATTCATTTACTTCTTTCTTTTTTAAGGGTTTTAAAATAGCTCTTATGTTTTCTACATTCAATCTTCAGGCTTCAATAGTAAACTACAGATGTGCAATTTAAAGCAAAAAAAATGTAATGTCCTGATATAGATGTGTTGCTAGTGCTGCCCTGATGCACAGTCACTCCAAAAGTATTTTCTATTTGTTGACTGCTAAAGGAAAAATAAGGCAGTTTCAGACCAAGTTAGTTTCAGACTAACTTTTAAGATATTTCTAAGTAAATGTTGCAACTATTTCTTACATGGTCTGTTTTTAATGCATAGAAAACTCAGGCTTTTCTTTGTTCTAATATTAAAGATTTCAAAAGGAAAAACATGTCAACCAACATTCCAGCTTCCAAGAGCAGAGAAGCTAGTTTTTTCTGGATGCTCAACTACTCAAAGCTACAGACTAACTTTCTGTGGGGTGTGCTTGGACAAGAGGTGCTGCATACCTAACAAGTCCAAAATGATCACTGTACAGTTTGAGTGTCCCAACGAAGGCTTCTTCAAGTGGAAGATGATGTGGATAACGTCGTGTGTATGTCAGAGGATTTGCAGTGCTCCAGGAGATATGTTTTCGGAACTCAAAGTCCTATGACAAGTTACACCACTGACTGTAACACACTGACAATGCAAAAGCACATTCACACCCTGAGGAGTTAGCATAACCCTCTGCCACAGCAGTGTTTATACTGTGGCAGTATAAACAGTATAAGCAGTGAAATAACATAAGTGAATACTTACTCATTTTTTAAATGTCACTGGAAAACACAAGCAACAGTGCATCTTTTTAATGTAACTGTTTTTATACGGGGAAATACACTCTTAAGAAGGATGCATGTAACACCAGTACTGTCCAAACAAGAACTTTTGGTAATTAAGAAAGGCAAAGCAAGACAGCTTCATGCCTCACTGTAACAAGGTGCTGCCCACAAAAAAAGCCAAACATGCTCTAACCTATTAGAAAAAATATTACCCTGTAATACTTCATCTATCATTCCTGATTCTTAAATTAACCTTTTCAACTATGTATCTGCAACAGTAAAACACATCAATGCTGTTTGAAAATGAAGAATTCAACTTTAAACTCAGATTGCTATTTGCAGCAGATAGTGTTCCTCTAGTGTTGTGAATATAAACAATGCATGTGTAAAGGACTAAAAAGTGGGCGGGCAACTGCAGATAATAGATGCAAGATTTCAAGGAAACTACTATTTTTAGAACATTTTCTTAAAAAATGCTCTCCACAAATGCTAGCACAATGTTTTACTGAATGCTTCTGGACGTGTACATTGAAAATTGTGCTTACTTATACACCCACTCCAACTCTGCTAGAAGGACTTCAAGCTTCAGGAAATCATTGTATTCATCCATTCTGATGTTAAAACAGTCTTGCTGTTTTAAGACAGCTGAGGCTGGTAAGCAAGTGGAAATAGCTGTATGTTCTATTTCGTAAAAGTTCTTACTGTAATATAAAAAGCTGCTTACCCTGATAATTATAAATATTAAAACATCTATTTTACTTGCCTTCTTTCAAGCCTATAAACTCTGTTCTCCAAACACTCGTTATAATTCTTTACATATATATATATATAACTTCACTCTAAGTGCATGTTTTGGTCAGAGGTATACTGTATTATCTCATTATCAAGTGCAACTCAGCATTCAGGAATATGAGTCATTAAAATAATATGTTAATTAATACTCCAAGTATAACACTTGAAACAAAATTTATCTAGTGGAATTTTCTGATATTGCCAATTTTGGTATCAATTCAGAATGCTCTAATATAGCTAAGTACAACATAGAAGCAAAAATATTAAAATGATGAACATAGCTTAGAGCATTCTGAAATGTCCACTGTAAAGCTTAAGAAAGCAGTTTCATTAGAGACTTGCTTTCATCTTTGAAAAGACTACATAAGCTTTTCTTTCCTTCGTAGCTGCTTCTTAAAAACCAAATCTAGCAATGATCTTTCTTTGAAGCAAGTCCTACCTTTAGTTTACTGTAAAGTCTGAGAAAAGAATTACATTTTTGGCTGCTAAAATCTCTTTTCCTTCTCTTCACAGCATATGGTGTGTCAATTTACTCCACAGTTAGGATTACTGCTCTTACTGATATCAGCTATAATTAGGTGCTGTCAAATCTTTCTTACAGGCAGGGCTTATCACTTAATATGACAACTCTTGAGCTGAGGAAGCCGTTGTCCTGGTCCCACTTCAGAATTACAACAGCCAGGCATGCTGCAAGTCATTCTGGTTAACTGAAGTGGCTGGATGCTTAGGAAGTATTTCATTCTTTTTAAACAAAAAAATAAAGAGCAGTTCTTCCTTCTTTAAACAGCTATCTTCAGTCTTGATGGGTCTGTTCTAGGCCCACCTTTTGTCACATCCAGTTCATTGTACTCTTCTATTAGATCAGACAATGAGGACACAGCTTCAGAAAAACAGCTTTGCTCCATCCCATCTATCTGCAGATAATGGTGAAGGTGAGCCTACAAGAATTAAAAAAAAATAATTCAGTGTTATTATTTTTCTTGGCCCCTAATTGCTTTGGCTCAGTAAGTACCATTTAGCCTGCACTGAAGGGGGAAGTGCAAGCACTGTAGAAAGGAGACTTAAAGACTTGTATCATGACACCCCTTGTTTAAACACTTCACAACTTTAGTAACAATCCTCTATGGAATCACAATCAATATTCCTTATTCCTTAAACATCCATCTTTTCATACTGGTCGGGTGTACCCTAGGGGACAAACAGTGTTATTGGGTTTATGTGGCAAGGTTTTGGTAGCAGGGGGAGTGCAGGGCTGCAGGGGTGGCTTTTGTGAGAGGATAACAGGAGCTGCCTGCATGTGGGACAGAGCCACTTCCAGCTGGCTCCAGAATGGACCTACCACTGGCTAAAGCTGAGCCCATTAGTGATGCTGGCAATGCCTCTGTGACAACATATTAAGAAGGGGTAAAAAGGATGCACAACAGCTGAGATTGGATTTAGGGCGTTGTGAGAGAAACAGCCCTGCAGACACAAAGATCAGGAAAGAAGGAATGGGAGTGAAATTCTGAGACTGGGAAGAAAGGGCAGGAATGGGGATGAAGGTGTTTTCAGTTTTGGTTTTATTTCCTGCTGTCCTACTCTGTTATTCACTGGCAGTAAATTAAAATAATATTCGCTGTCTGTTTTGCACATGACAGTAACTGGTGAGTGATCTCCCTGTCCTTATCTTGACCTACAAGCTTTTCATTGTATATTCCTCCTGTCCTGCTGAGGAAGGGAAGTGAGAGAAAAGCTTGGTGGGAATCAACATTTAGATTAGATATGAGGAAGAAATTATTTAGAGGGTGGTGAGGCACTGGAACAGGTTGCGCAGCAAAGCTGTGGATGTCCTATCCCTGGAAGTGTTCCTGGCCAGGCTAGATGGGGCTTTGAAACACTTGGTCTAGTGGAAGGTATCCCTGCCCATTGCAGGGGCGTTGGAATGAGATGACCTTTAAGGTCCCTTCTAACCTATACCATTCTATGATTCTGTGATATTGTCAGGTAGGTACAGATTAATAAGGGATTTACGCTTTTTAAGAAGCAGCTGTTGGAATGGCTCCTTTTCAGGTAACATAAATAAAAATCTTGGGCTGTTAATTTTAAGCAGTCCCTTTGCCATACTAAGATTTGCTTCCCAATAACACAAGATGCTAATGATTAGTGACTACAGATATTACAACAATAAGAGTTGCACCTTTTTCTTGTAGAGCTTCATAAATCTCTCCTTGAGTTCAATGAAAGTTGGCTTTACGCAGGTGTTGTTTGCTAAAGCCAGAAGTGAATGGGAATGGCCCACGGGAGGTACTGAACACAAACCAGTTTTCCAGCCCTCTTGATTCCAGGAGACAAAGTGCAGAGAAGGTTTTAACCTGTGACACAAAAATTTAGTTATCTAAGGAATGTAAAGAACATGAAGGCTAAGTTTTCTGTCTTAACTAACAATCTGAAAAGGTTAACATTTAAGCTTTCAGAACAAAGAAGGACAGTTATAACTATCATTGTGAATAAGACATTTTAGACTTCAGACTAAACCACTGAGTCTGTTTGAAAGTCAAATTGCAAACACCAATATTGTTTTGTTAATTTAATGTATCAGGATTTGAAAGATGAAGTTACAAGTACCTATTTCTAGAAAAGAGATTGTAAGCCCTCTGAAATTTAGGAAAGGGGCAGCTTAATACTGTGTGGGGACAATCAGTTGACCTGTAGTTTTGAAATAAGTTAAATGCTTTAGCTTCTCAGAAATTTTCCCCATGCTTCCCTGTCTGCCTATAAACTCCCTTCTGTATGTGAAGCTTGCCTGCCTTTCCTGTTATATCTATGTAGCTCAATAGTGTAAAAGGTAGTACCAGGGTGCTAACAATACAGAGTTGTCAAAATAAGGATGATTTCCTATCTACATGACAGTAACCATGAAAGAGAGATATCTTCCGTTCAGTAAAAAAAAAAAATTCTACTACAGAACGTACTTCTCCAATATCCTTTACTGTCAGGAGACCCCTGGAAGGTTGGGCTTTGCTTTCTTTTGCATTTTTGAGAAAGGGAGGAGCAGTACAGGGATATCTAGTCAGCTTCCTTTATTTGGAAATCCAGGAATGCTGTGACTTATTCTCACTCATTGCATAAGTTAATTACAGTTTCTTCCCTTCTAAAATTCAGAAAAATATTTCTGAGTAAACTGATTTGGTATTGAAATTCTTCAAATGAAAAGTTGGACTGCTCTGGATGACTGACAACAGTTTCCCATGACTACTTTGTGTGGTATTACAAACCTTTCAATATTTCGGCGAAGGTCTGAAACCTGCACATTTCCTCGAACAAGAAGTGCACAGGCAAGGTAGAGGCTGTGCTTTGGATCTGCTTGAATTAGTTGATGATCTCTACTAAATGCATCTGAAAACATCTGATCCAACCTAGGTGAAAAGAAAGCAGTTATCTACTCTTATTAAAGTAGGATACAAAAGCTTTTCAGAACACCCACCTGCAGGGTTTGAAAGTTCATAAAATTCTGGAGATAAAGGTACATCTAACCTGGGACCATAAATTATAGGAAAAAGATTCAAACTTTTACATATACATATGTTGGCATTGCAAGTTTTTAAAAATACACTGGATCCATCTTCTCCCTCATGTTGCAAGCCACCGTTGAGTCAGAGAAGTTGCCTTTATAAAGGCAATTTGAGGTCAATAGTTACAAGGTCTTATGACAATTTGAGTGGACAATCTCACTGTGAAGGATCTGACAAGGAATATCAAAGTGCTGCTGACCCTTACAGAACTGGTTATCTGCCTATTACAATTCATTATTTAAAAGGATCAATGAATCATAGAACGGTATTGATTTGGATTAATGATTTAGAAAAAGACAGACTATACATACTTGTCTACTTATTCTAATTTTATCACGCATGACTGCTGATCATATTCTTTCTCTCTTCACTTCCTTAAGCAAGTTTCACTGTACTGTGGGATACCAAAGATGGTGTCTTCATGTTCCTGTGGACCCACAACATCTAAGCTATTCTTTCTATTTGTCTCAGACTCTCTGCATTCATCACCTCTATTTCTTTTTTCTTATATCACCTCTGCCACAATCTGCCTATTACAAAAAAATAACTAAATAAAGGAAACAAAAATATTACTGTTCCCACTTCATTCTGAGACATCCTTGACTGAGCATCTCCCCATAGTATGCTTCCTTCCCCCAGCACTGTACTGTCTGATTGTCACAACTTGCTATCACAGAATAGGGGTGGTCCTGTCCTCTCCTCTGCTTTGCATACTTTCATCACTTACCTTTAGTTGCTTCTACCATCATTGGGACCTCTATCTGATTGAACTTAATTCACTAAATCCAGTAAAATCTATTTTAACTGGTTATTTTTCTGCTATGTCAGAGGGATAAATACCTCAAAGAACTTTACAATAGTGTCGGCTTATCATTACAATAAGTTGATAAATAGGCACATTGCACCTCCAGACTCAATTAAGATGCCATTACTTCCCAAAGAGTCTAGTTTAATTCCTTGTTTGTTCTTTACAGTATTTTGTCAGTCAAGTGCAAACTGTTACTCAAAAGAACTTGTGGTGTGGGTTCTAAGTAATAAATTTTTCCAACAAAAACATTTCCCAACAGAGATTAAAAAGATGTCAAGTTTACTGGCTCAACCATTACAGAGAAAAGAGACAACAGATGTTCCAAAAATCAACAGGATGAATTTGAAAGTGTGGTAGACTTAAAAGTTTTAGAACTTCCACCCTTAGTTTTGCTACAAAATGGAATTTTTTAACGAGAACTACGGAAGAATCAGAAATTAAGCTTTAAATGTGAAACTCCCATAATATTTTTTTCCTACCTTCTAGAAGGTACGTTAACATCCGCCAACGTATACAAAGGAGTCAAGCTTGAAACCAAATAATGAAGTCGAGGAAATGGAACCAAATTCATACTGATTTCATTAAGATCCATGTTCAGGGAACCTTCAAATCTAGCAGAGCTGAAAATTAACAAACCATTATAAAACTATTATAAACCAAGGAAATCACTTCTATAATGTAAACCTCCATTAAATCTATTTTTCAACTGTTCTGTACAATAAAACAGTAAAACAACACAGCATTCAAGAAACCCTTCACGTATAATTGCAAAACTTTCACATCTGGCAGAATCAGTGCTAAATCTTATTTACTTATACTTCTCATTAAAGAACAATAAATCATCAAGAATAAGACCTTGTTTCCCAATTGCAGTCTTTAGCACTGTTTTTCAGTATGTGGACATAGTTGACTAATACCAGTTAATTAATACCAGTTTTACTAAACAAGCTATAATAAAACATGTGTGACTTAGCATTCCTGACAAGCTGTTTAAAAGAAAAACAGGCCAATACTCCAGAAGTATATTTCTTGCAGTAATAGACCATTTAGGAGCAAAAATGATCTGACAGTATAAAGTAATACAACTGCGCTAGAAAGGCAAACCTTTCTGGGCTCCACTGAACACCTGCCTACAAATTCACTTCAGTTTTAAGACTGTCATGGCTAAAGCAACACCACTACAATCTGAATACTTCCAAATACCTCAGCATTTAGTAACCAATTCTTAAAAAGAGAAGACTCATATCAAATGAAAATCAATTTATATTATTCAAGTTGATCCAGGCCTGCATATTTGCAGCAAACACCACCTCCAGCAATACCACTTTTTTATAGAGGAATAACCTGTAACTTTACCTTGTCAGGTTCAGCAGCAAGTTGGCTACAATATTATTCATTGCATCAAATGGCTTCTCTTGGAGAGTTTTTACACTGCCTGTACTTGATGTTACCAAGCTATTTTGCTTCACGGTTGACCCCAGCTTCCCAGAATTGATCATCTGATTAATTTTATTAACTATATCAAACAGAGACTTTGAGAGAGAAGAGAAAAAGCAAAGTAGTCTTGAGCAAAGAACTTTCAAATTCAGTACCCCAATTTTTCACTTCTATTAATCTTAAAAACCTGTTGGCTTTTAAGTACTGTTAGCTCAAAGATTATTCCTTTGATACATCTAAGTCCAACTTTTGAGCAATTCCAGTTGACTGAAGTGTTTCTGAAAGCCTGTTCCTTACATGTCACAAGTATGTATAAAGCTTGACACAGAAATTTGAATTCTATTCAACTGTTTAAAATCCTTATCCTCTAAAAATGAATATTAAATTTCCATAATACCTGTAAAAGGAAAAATATATTCTCTAACTATATATCACTTTCTCTTGCTTTTTTCATAAACAAATACCAAGACAGTCACCAAAGTTAGATTCAAATGGGTCTAGTACTTTGCAAGGTCAGGGATGCCTATGGTTCTCCTATCAGCCTATCTCCTCATCAGCACAGTTAAGTCTGTTGGAATCTGGAGTGGTTTGTCATTTCTCTTGCAACACTCTATTAATACTATGCACAAAATGACTGCTAAAAGAAGACACCCTGTCTCAGTAAATAGAAGCTTTTCAATGTTTACCTTGAAAAAGACAAAAAAATTCACACTCTAGACTACTTTGAAGGTGCAGAGCAACTTTTTAGTGATACTCATGTTAATTTCAAAAGCCTGCGACTTAGAACTTTAATTATTACTTTAATTGGTACTCAAATCAATACAGAAAAGGGAGAAATTTGTGCAGCCTAATTAAAAAAAATTGACAGAAATATAATATTAATTCTTACTTCATTCTCTACTGGTAACACACAGTCTGCATGTTCATTAAGCTCCTTCATAGCCAGAACACTATTATATGGAGAAGTAATAACATCATCTTCACCAGAGGGATAAACTGAAGTAACAAATCTATACACTTCTGGGAATTCATCCTCAAGCAAATTTAGTACAAAAGTTCCAAGACCAGATCCTGTCCCTAATTATGAACGAAAACAGAATGAGAGAAGATAAAAGGTTAAGGTTCCCCATGTTATCTTAGGCCCTAAGACTCACATATTGGAGACATACAACTTTTCGATTATATATGTTAATGAACATTTTCTGAAATATTTGGCTGACAGTGGAGGCTACTCAAATGTAACTTAAGGCAGGAAGGTTTTTACCAGACAGGAAAATAATTAAGTAAAAAAAGTATTTTCCACAGTATACCACTCAGGATGAAGTATATAATCTCAAAAATTTCTGCAATTCAAAAAGTCCTATTATGTAACTAACATTTTCCAAGCTAGCATTTCTATTTCTTATTTTAAAATTTTTATTTGGATTTTGAAACAAAACATTTGCTTGAAAGCACTGAACTGCCCCAAACAATTACTTTCTTTCCTTTTATAAAGTTTTCTCATTCTCCAGTCAAAACAGAACCATCCCTTTCTACCAGCACACAAGCTTTTTTCCTCATTATCACTAAGAACACAGCAGTGAGCTCAAATTTGAGAACTGAACTGTGATCTTTTTCTGAATTTGCAGCTACATTCTCAGTGGCAGACAATTTATTCTTATGAACAAGACAGCAACTTTCTGCAATAACAGAAACAACATCTGCAGGGTCTCTGAAATTAAGCAAACGGCCACAAAAAAGGCCCTTGACAGAGCTCTTGCTTCATATTTAGAGCTATTTTCTGTGTCTTTTTCCACATCATAGCCAGTTATAATACATGCTGCTCCCAGGTTTCTGGGCTAGGAAGGCTTAGTGGCAAAGGATTCTCCCTTTTGACTTACTAACAAAGCAACTAGATTGGATTCAAGAGAATTACGTGGAAGGAAAACAGAAAAACAAAATTTTTCTAAAATTTCAACATTTGAAGTCTCCTTCAAGCCTTTCAGAAAACGCTTTCCCCATGATTAAAAGCAATTTGATTACAACAATGACATCAGTGTTCAGAGGCCACTGACCCTTCTTCTGATCAGTAATTCCGAGGAGTTTATTTGTCTTTGGTACCTGCCTTGATCCATCCATTGCATCATATTTAAAATTTTAGCAGCATTTTTGCTCTGGGTAACACATTAGGGTTCCTTAGTGGTCTAACAAAATAAGTAATAAATCACTACAGGTCCACTGTGTTTTTTTTTTAATTATACATTCTGAACAATGTGAATTATTATGTTTATCTTCTTTTCAAGATACATGTTTTTCTTTTTCATCTGTGGCTACTGCAACCATACTCACTATAAAGACATTACTTACCACCTCCCATGGAATGAATTATAAAGAAACATTGCAGACAGTCACAATGTTCTGCGGTTTTCCTCAGCTTTTCCACTATGTTTTCCCGGTACTGATAGCCATATAGCTTATGACCTACAGCCCTGAGGATACAAAAAGTACTTTAGAAAAATATTCCAACAATCAATCTTTCAATTTTTTTATTTTATCTCCTTCTATTTGACAGTTTAGACTTCAGAGTCCAAAGCTGGGTGCAACACCTCATCTGTGAGAGTTTCCAAGCTGTGTCTACATAATGAGAATATGGGAGTCAGGATATGGTTTTAATTTTGAGGATGCAAGCAGCACTAAGTTCACATTTGGAGCATGCACTGTTATTTTGTACCGATGAGGAAATAAACTCCCACATTGGATGATCTAATTGTAATAATGAAACGAAAATTATATACTCCTTAACAATAAGGATACCCCTATGCAAAATGTGTACTGATCTTCCTTTGAGTACTATGCAAGTCAAATGATATCAGTAATTAAAAAAAAACCCAAACAGTTCATTTTCCATACACATGCCTGCTAGATGGTGAAGTTACAGGATGTTTTATTCCATGTATTGCCTTACAGGATGTTTTATTCCCTGTATTGCCCACCCTTTTGGCACATTTGCTGATGATTTGCTTTCCAGTCCGTAACGCACTGAATATTATTAGAGGCACATTAGGGTCTCCATGAAAATTTGCAATTTGTTATGTTAATCAATCTTTTTCTGAATTTCTCTTTTTGGGAACGTAGTTTAGACGCGCAAAGCCAGACTCTGTGGTGCTTAGAAATCAGAAATGTATTTGTTCATATATCTCATTTCCACAGTAGTTGCACAGTCTCAAACTAGATTATGGCTTAGACTGAGCAATGGAAGCAGCTGAATACCAAAGAAACAAAAATAAAAAGCATGCTCTTTTGAAACGAAAATCAAAAAAGAGGAAGAAAAAAATAGACAAAATGGTGTATCAGCAAAATTATCCTTCTGTAAAAGCCTTTTCAAAGTCCTCCTCCAGGCAACAGTGACTCCAAGTTTGCTGGTAAAATGCTGCAGCTCCCCAGGTGCAGAACGAAACAGAAAGCTACAGTTATCATTTCCCTTTTCAAATGCCATCTAATTAGTTGCTAAGAAATGTGTTCTGAAGAGGTTCTCACCAGTTGTTTCCTGAACCAGAAACATCTGTGATAAGCTGCTTGCTATCAAACATATCCCTCAATGGTCCCTGCAGAATTTCATTTACCACACCCTCCTCCATGTCAATCAACAGTGCCTTTGAGAAGAGAAAGAATTAAAATTCAGTCAGTAAGCAAACCACCCTTGAAATAACCCACTAAGAAATATAAAATTATTTACAATATAAAAGGTATACTGTTTCTACTCTGCTCCAGAGAAACCTTTTTTTTCCCAGTTGTTAACTAGGAGACCAACTAGATTAACCTTAGCTGATTTGCCAGAAGTTGCTCAATAGGACAGCATTTCAGATAATGAAATTTTGTTAAAATTTTATAATATTTTGCCCTGATAGAAATGAAGACCTTAAAATATTTTGTTTCAAGTTTTCTTGCTTCTTAAATCATTTAAAGTGGCTTAAGGAAACCCACTTCTTAGAGAATTCAAATAAATACTTAGTTACTAATAGCTGCAATCATTTTATTGGAATTACAATTTAAATTACTCAACAAGACTGGCAGCAAACTGTATTACTTGAATGAACCATGAAAGTTACTATTAGAAATTCTACTATTCAAAGCAGTATTTAAACCTGTATGCAATTTTAAGGACTTTATGAAAATTCCCACAGTTGGACGTAAATATGCAATGTAAAAAGAATGACCTTTATAGATTGCCTTACTCGTGCTTTTAAAGAGCAGATTTTTCCTTTGTAAATACCGGGACCATCACTGCCACTTCTGAAAAAAACCAGTAACAGAAAAATCTAAGCTCAGATTCGTAAGAGAAAATACATAACATAATAAAATTTTCTTTTTAATATTTTGTGTTCAAAGGAGTATGACAATGCAAACAAACAGAAACACCCTGAACATACTGCTACGAAAGACCTCACAATTCCCGGAAGTAATACAATTACAGGACACTATCTCAGTCAGAAATAGCCTAAGCATTACTTCAAGAAGCTGAAAAGAGAAGTATTTAATGTTTACTCTCAGATACAGCCTCTACAGGAATTCTACAGTTTGCCAGAACTTGAAAGGATTATCTTTTATCAGTATGTAATATGTGTATCTGCATCACATAATTGAACAGAGCGCACCAAGCAGCCCCACAAGGTTTTCAGTGGGGGTCGTTACGACACTGTACTTCTGCTCAGGTGTGAAACCCGTGTTACTGCACTAGCACAGCACTTACTTTTTGACTTACTTTGCTATTAAGATTTACCAGTTCAGAAATCATACTACAGTGCCAGTGTTCTGACTCTACTCAGTCCCATTAGAAATGAGGGGAAAAGAGTATGGGGCTGCGCTGAATTCCTCCAGGATTTTCCATCTTCTCACTCAAAGAAGCTCTCCAGACACTTCTCATTAGCTGAACAGCTCATAGCAGCCTCCAGTACTCATGTGATTCCTCTAGCCTACACAACACCTATATGAGTCCGCTATAGCAGCACTAAATACACCTAGAGAAGTTCTATTTCTCTTCAGGGACTAACAAAACTCAAAGAGGAAAAAACCCAACTCCAAAACAACACTTCTTTTTCTTCCTGTTGTCTTTGTGATCTTTCATGAGAGACCATTCCTTCAATCACTTGGATTCAATTGCTGAAAAAAAATCTCCACGTTCCTAGAATCACAGAATGGTTTTGGTTGGAAAGGACTTTAGAGACCATTTAGTTCTAACCCCTCTGCCATGGGCAGGGTCACTTTCCACTAGACCAAGTTGCTCAGAAAGAAAACAGATGTTTCTATTGCAGTCAACCCCCCAACTAAAAATTTGATGATTTCATCAGGCTTGTACAGAAACATGGGCATTTTTTACAATCAAATTTTCTTGGTTAAAAAAAAATGTTATTCCAGGAAATACCCACAAGGAGTGGTAATCATAAACTTCAATGCATTTGCATTGTTCTTTCAAAGAGGTAAAATTTGAGATAAAACAATTTGTATTTCAATGCCATTTTAATTAAAATCACATGCTGTACTATAACCTTGTCATATGATGGAAGGAAAAAGAGGTTGGTCAAATCCTTTTTAATTAACTTAAAGACAACAGAAACATCCAAGTGCGCATTTTATTTTTCCAAATTGCAAGTATTTTTCTAACTAGAGAGATAAGAGATGACTGAATGCTCTTAAGATATGAATTGGTTAATCCAAACTTTCAACGTCTTTAACTACTGAAGCAAGTATACTTAAAATGGAAGTTTAGAGAAGAATACAAAAAAGCAAAATCTTTTCCTAGCACAAACTAAGTATGACTTGAAACAAAGAAAATTATTACTTAGGTTAAGAGAAGACACTTGAACTGTGGATCCACTGTGTTAAACTCATGAGCTTCTTGATAAGACAACTTACCTTGTATCTACGTTCCTAAAGAAGCTGCTTAAGGCTTCATCATAAATTCCTTTCTAAAAGGAAACAACACAAAATTATGTGTAATGTCAAAAATTCTCAGTGTTTTTTCATAAAATAATTTAAGTTGGAAGGGACCTCTGAAGGTCATTTGTCAAACCTCACCACTCAAAACAGAGTAAACATCTATGTTGAATCCAGCTAGCTCTAGTCAGCTCTAAACAGAACATTTCACTGAAAAATCAGGTTGTTTTTAAAAACTGACAGGAAGACATAACTAGAAAACTAATTTTTCAGCACAAGATTAGACAACTGTAGTAGCTTACTGAAGATCCCAAGGCAATTATTAAATCAAATAGCTGCTGTTTAGCTGACTCAGTTCATCACTTACACAATACTCAGTTCATCATGGGCTCAATGCCCATGAAGTTCTGTGAAAAGGAAAGCATATCACAATGCATCAGTGATTCCAAAAGTCCCTGCTGAGAGACAGCATGCAAATTACTTACCCCGCCATAAAGCTAAAGAGACCTGGCAAGTTAAAATACTTTAACATTATTATTTACAGATTACTCACCATACTCAAGACCTGGTGAGGGAGAATTTGGAAGACACTGTTTTGTACTACACTACAACCAAAAGACTCTCCACACACAATAAGAACTTCACCCGTTGCTTCTAGAGAAGGCATTGAAGACTCCTCATCATTATCTGTTAATATATTGTGTTAACCAGGAAACAGTATCTTTATAGTCACAGCAAGGAAAGTGTGATTTTGTTCAAGGTACTCAGCACAATCCTATGCCCTCTTCACAGTGCTATTTTCTTTAGCACAGCTGTATGGCAAGTTTACAGCACAAGCTAAAATGGAGAACAACAGTGGAATTTGGGGGGCTGTCCTTTTGCTTTACTGCCAGTGGCAAAGAACTCACAGTGAACAGCCCTCTCTTGTCACTTACTGCCTCAAACCTGGTAATGCCTGGCTGTAGGGAGACATCCTGGGCTTTTCAAGATGGAAAGGCTGGAGAAAGCTGACCGGAATTAGGGATCACAGAATATTCTGAGCTGGAAGAAACCTGCAAGGATCATCGAGTCCAACTCAGCTCTACACAGGATGGCCCCAAGAGTCTCACTATGTGCCTGACAGGATCACACAAATGCTTCTTGAACTCTGTCAGGCTTGATGCTATGACCACTTCTCTGGGGAGCCTGTTCCAGTGCCTAACCACCCTCTGGGTGAAAAACCTTTTTCTAATAGCCAACCTAAACCTCTCTTGACACAACTTCAGGACATTCCCATGGGTCCTATCAGAGCTCAAATCAGTTCAGCAGTTCAATTACCTAGGTAGCCTCATCTCCTCGGATGGTAAGATTGATGGAGAGATAGACAATAGGTTAGCAAAGGCATATAGTGCTTTTGGAAAGCTTCATAAAAGAGTTTGGCGTAATAAACACTTGAAGAAAAGTACAAAGATCAGTGTTTACAGAGTCATAGTGCTGTCTGCTCTTTTATATGGTTCCGAATCATGGGTCATCTACCGGCACCACCTGCGTCTCCTAGAACACTTCCGTCAACGCTGCCTCCGTACAATCCTAAACATCCACTGGCCAGATTATGTGACCAATACATCTGTTCTAGAACAAGCAGCAGTCACAAGTATTGAGGCCATGTTGCTGAGAACACAGTTGTGTTGGGCAGGACACGTCTCCAGGATGAAGGACCACCGCCTCCCTAAGACCCTGCTTTATGGTGAACTTGCCACTGGCTGCCGCAAGAGAGGAGCCCCGAAGAAAAGATACAAGGACTCCCTGAAACAACATCTCAGCCTTGGCCATATTGATCAACATAACTGGTCTACTCTGGCCTCAAATCAGGAGGTCTGGAGACACACCATCTATAATGCTGCTGCTTCCTTTGAGAACGCACGCAGGATTGCTCTCGAGGAGAAAAGACAAGGCAGAAAGAATCGTGCCTTGCAGAATATACCACCTAAGGAGTCTTTCTGCTGTGCCTTTTGTAATCGGACATGTCTGTCCCGTATTGGCCTTATTAGCCACCAGCGTGCTTGTAAGAAATATGGATAGAGCCTTTCCCAAATCTTCGTTCGCAAAGCCTAGCCATGATCATTGGTCACCAGAGAGAAGAGATCAGTGCTTGCTCTGCCTTTTTGCCTCATGAGGAAGTTGTAGACTGCAATGACATCTCCCCTCAGTCTCCTCCAGGCTGAACAGACCAAATGACCTCAGCCACTCCTTATATGGCTTCTGTTGCAGACCCTTCACCATCTTGTGGCTCTCCTTTGGATGCTCTCTAATAGCCTAATGTCTTTTTTATGTTGCAGTGCTCAAAACTAAACACAATATTCAAGGTGAGGCTGCCACAGTGCAGAGCAGAGCAGGACAACCACCACCCTCGACCAGCTAGTGATGCTTTGCCTGATGCCCCCCAGGGTACGGTCGGCCCTCCTGGCTGCCAGAGCACTGCTGATTCATATTCAACTTACCATCCACCAGGACCCCCAAGTCCCTTTCTGCGGCACTGCTTTCCAGCCTCTCATTCCTCAGTCTGTACGTACATCGGGGGTTGTCCCATCCCACGTGCAGAATCCAGCACTTTCCCTTGCTGAAACTTCATACGGCTGGTGATTGCCCAGCCCTCTGACTTATCAAGGTCTCTCGGCAGTTAAAACTCACGACTAGTTAAAAGGCACAAGAACCTAGGGGTAGTTTTGCTCACAGTGAAGCGGCCTTGGTTTAATCAAACAAACACAGAGCTTTGCAGTCACAGCGACGAAGGCGGAAGGGAGCGCAGGGGCACCGCTGCCTCCCCACGGCGAGGGCGCTCGCCCCGGGCCAGCGGCAGCCGGAGCCGCGGCGGTAGCGGCGCCCTTACCTTGTTGACGGCGGCGTGTTCCCGCAGCGCCAGGTCCCAGAACCGGCAGCCCACCTGGTTCCCGCACTGTCCCACTGCAAAGGGGAGAGACACGGCTCAGGCACGGGGACGGTGTAGCGGTGGGGGGCTCTGGGCACCAAGACTCCTTACCCTGCACCACCACCGACTGCGTCATGGCGGGGCCGGCGACGCTCTGCCGTTTCGAAGTGGGCGCCCGGAAGCCGCGCCCCCTGAGTTCCTGCGGTGGAACGTCCCACCCGTTGCCTTGGATGCGGGCGCCCGCCCCGAGTGGAACATCCCATTAGGGACCGCCGGGGGGTGTGAGGGGATCGGGGAATTGTGGAGATGGTGAGCTGCTCAGACACCCGCTGTAGTCGTGAGGGTGAACCTGTGAGGAGCTGCAGGGTCTCAGACACCGGAGACTCAGCAAAGACCTAAAATGAAGTCCTTGTGTGGGAAATCACAGAATATCCCGAGTTGGAAATATTTCCATACAGTACAGTTCATTACCTTTTATGGCTAAAAGTGGTGCGATAAGAAGCATTTTATTTTCCCCAAATTCATAGTTCAGGAATATGGTGTGACGTGTGCCAAACGGTATGAAAATACAAATTAAAAATTAAGTGAAAAAGTGGTCATTCGGAAATGCTGTTGTAATGTACCTTCCCACCAGGCTCGCACGTTATGTTTTTCTTTAAGCTCAGTTTCGTATTTCTTGTGCATATAATTTTCCACAGTGCAACTGGGAGGTGCTATTGCCCATGTGTTTAACCTCAGGAATAAAAAAAGGAAAGAATGAAAAATGTAGAGATGCTATTGTCTCAGCACAGCAAGACTGGTCTAGAACAGCTAAGCTGCAAAATCATAGAACCGTTTAGCTTGGAAAAGACCTTTAAGATCATGAAGTCGAACTGTTAATCCAGCACTGCCAAATCCACCACTACACCGGTAAAGAATGTGCGATAAGCAAAGCAGTCGCTTGCAGAAAGCTGTCTTGTGACACAGATGGCATTTCTGCTTCCTGTGGGAGAACAAAAGCACTTCCATGCAACTCAGTTCATTAGGTTTTATGGCTAAAACTATCCAACAAAACAGTCTTTTCCCAAATATATTATTTCTACTGCTGGTGTGCAAACAAAATTTGCTAAATGAAATTCCTAATCCTTTATTTGCTCCTGGACATGACCTAGGATCCTGTAGAGATTAATTATAGGTCCACAGGAAACTAAAGTTATAGCAAAAGAATAGTTCGAAAAACTTTCTTGGAAAGATTATGTACGTACTGCAGCAAATAAAATATTGTACAATACAATCTAATAATGTATTGTATACAAGAAATAGATATACACTAATTTTTTAAAACTTAATTGAAAGAGAAGAGTCTATCTATTGGAAATTAGTATTATTCTTAAGAAAAAGTACTGAGTGGCCCAAGGTTACTCAAGTGTCATGTATGGGGTTGTAAAGGACCAATAACTTTAGTGTTATAGGCATGTTTAGCATGAAAAGAGTAATACTGTCTCAAACACTTCTTTTATAAACTAATAAACAATGTAAAACTACATGAATATTAAGAAGGAAAGCAGGTGATAATTTCTCTCTGGACAGTCTAGATGTAACTTATAGCTTAATTTTGTTCCCTGTGATTATCTGGACTGACTTATAGGCTGTGCTCTGTTCTAGCTATTCAATGTCAAACTGTTTCTGTACTTCTTGCCTACTATCACGTCCTTAAAGTCTTCCCTTCACATGCCTTTTTGGTCTTAGGCTAAAAGTAGTACAACATTGCTTATAAGCATTCTGAAGTTTAATTTAAAGTCTGCAGAATCTCTTCATAATAATATATCTGGCTTGCTTTCTTCTTGTGTAATTACAGTTTCTACTTGTTCTTTCAGTTAGTTGTAGGTTTTGTGTTCTATGTCCCATCAAGATTCAGCTTAATGGGATTCACTCTATTGAATATGAGATTGCAGAAAGACACTGTGCTTTGACTTCCAGTATGCTATTAAAGAGGTCAGTGCTGGCAAATGTTAAGTGATTATTCTCACTGAGCTTGGAAACACTAAGTCAGAGATGCAATTGAGATTCATATTCATATGGGAATATTTTTTAGCTTCCAGGAAGTTGATGCTTAATAGCCAGGTTGGCTTGATGAATATGCCCAGAGGTTTAATGAAACAGTCAGCTCAATTATACAAAAGAAATCATCACACACTGACTTTCTGTTTTGTTATAGATGAAGCCCTACTTCATCTACCATGTTATAAATGCATGAATCTATACGGGTCCCATCAGAGACTTTTTGTCTATGTTAATCATTTAATCAACAGACTTATGTTAATGTGTGTTTCTTACCCTAAATTTCTCAGTAACTTTGTGTTGAAGGTGTTATATGGGAATGGTGTTCCACAGCCTTGGAACACAGATTGAATAATTGTATGAATAACCTACATATTGAGAGGTTATGAGTTGCCATGGACCACAATGAATCTGCAAATAACCCTTAAATCCCAACTGTAACAACAGCCAATAATGCATAACAAGTTAAATATGTGTGCTATGCTTTCAGCATCTTTTTAATAACAGTCATTTGACTATTTAGGCCACATGCTGCTGTAGGGAGAATACACTGGAATTCAAACTAACGCTATCCCTTGATTTATATCAGGTCTTAGTTCACATATGAAGGTTTGTTGGTTTGTAGTTTTGTTTTTCTGTTTGGGTTGTTTTTTTGTTTTTTTTTTTCCTGGCTCTTTTTTTTTTAAACTTAAAATGGCTGGCTTATGGGGAATTACTGTAAGGCTTGTAACATTCCATCTTTAATTTTCCTGTCTAGGCTGTTGTCCATACTCTTGATCCTTGAAGAGAGGGGGGATCTTCAATATAAGAGATGAAGGGGCCAGAGATCCTATTTTAATATTTTATTTTGAAGCAGTTTGAAGAGTATTTCATTTTGAAATTGGATTCTTTCTTATATATACATGCAAAGGTCCAGTTTCAAAATATTCCATGATATAATAAGAGTGCCCTGATTTAGATAAAGGCTGCAACAACACTTCTTAAAATGTTGAAGGTGGCAGAGAAAAGTTATCATTTCTTAAGGTCAGTGCTCTTTTTTTTGGTAAGTTTTCTGCTGAATTGAGATAGTTATACTCATATTGAAAATGCAAATGGATAATCTGACAATGTAGCTCAGAATGTGAAGGTTTTTCCCAAATCTTTGGAGATTAAGGGTTTTGTACTTTGAAGCTATAATTTTTAAGATAGATACAGAAGACAAATTGAATTCTGGGAAGATTTCTCCTTAGGCAGTCACCTTCTCTTAAACACCAGCAGCTTTGAAATGAATGTGGAGGTGTATGTAATATAATGCATCACATACAGACTTTCTTTGGTGCATATGAAATGGTAATTTCAAGGTCTATGTGGATGTTGGGGGCAGGGAAATTTGCATTATTTTCTGCTCTCTCCTGAGTCTGCAAGTATCCTCTGGTTTATAGTATTTTTCTTTGGAAACCCTGTTCTGCAGAGGGAAAACCTACATCTCTGAGGCCTAGAAAGAAAAATTGAGGAAGATATCCTCCACGAATACTGCTATGTTTGATTAGCTGATGATATAGTAAAGAGAAGTAAATTGAATGGTAACAGTTTATGAATTTTAATGTGGTTTTTATTAACATATACTGTTTTAGTGTATTTTTAGTTTTCCATATATAAAGTATGCAAAGGACTGATTAATCAGGTTCACAGAACAAAACCAAATCACATTGCAGCAAATATGGCTAAGAGAAATATTGTTTATTGGATGTGGATATGAGAAAATATGCTTTGGTTTGAAGTAGGTATAAGACAGAAAAACATTCCGGGTATGTGAGTACCATTTAACATACAATGCTCCACTTAATACCAACATTCACTAAACTGTGATGCTCTTAGGGGGCACAGGCATATGCTATTCCTGGCTATCTCTGCTTAGCAGCTGCAGGCAACCTCAAAAGGAATTTCAGTAATCCTTGTAACAAACCTATCAGAACAGGGAATCTGCTGTTCTTTTCTCTCCAGCAATAGGGTCATGGAGACTAGGGCCTGAGGAAGCTTAGCTCAGGTTGTGGTGTCCTGAGCTTGGTTGAGCCAATCTAACAACTCATTAGCACTGGAAGGAGGGAGACTTCCTTTTTTTTACCCCTACTCCCAGCTACACTGCGATGACATCATGCATCGCCTCTGCTACCCACTGGGAATCCAGCATTCCCCCTCAACACAAATTCCCAAAACAAAAGCCCTAAATATTTTCTGTTCTGAATCTGCCAGGAGCAGAAAAAAGTTGAGTGGGCATAGTGGTTTTGGTATCCGAGACAAAGATGGCATTTGAAGGCAACTGGATTCAGGAAAGACCCACGCTGGATTCAGAGAGGCTGCAAAGGTATACTCTTAACTGCTTGCTTATAAACAGTGGGCTATGGAGTGATGAAAAGAGGGGTCTATATACCACTGCCAGAAGTACGGGGTCTCCATAAGGAGTGGGAAAGGAAATCAGTCCTCAAAGCACATTGCCTGAGAGTTCCAGGGAAGGGAAGTGGAGACATGTTCAGGAGAAGGCAGGTGGAACAGGCATGGGGACTGAAAGAAAGAGCAGAGCTGACAAGGCTGATGAAAGGAGAGGCAGTGGCTGCTGGAGCCATGCTGTCTTCTCTCATCCACCTACCACCCAACACTAGACTCTAAAGACAAGTGGAGAGTCAGTGATGGGGTCCCAGCTGCTGGAGAGTTCCCGTGCCAGTGTATCCAGAGCTTGCAGTTCTTTATCCAAAGTAAGCCAAGCCCACTGCAATCTGTCAAAACCCTTTCCCCACTAGGGGTAAAGTAGTAGGGAAGCTGCTTACACATGTGTCTTATTCTGGTGGTTCCTCCAGCTGTCCATAGATTCAAGATCTTTGGATTCCAGTTGTCACTTGTGTGTTTTCCAGATGAATTCCCAATCAATTTTTAGTCTCTAGGGTGTTGTCCTTTATTTTCGCCTTTCATACTTTCTGCTTTGCAGCTGATCATCTTTTGAGTTGGTTCCAACAATAATTTTCCCAACATTCATAAAACTTTCTGTCAACAGTACTTTATTCTTAGAGAAAAGAAACCTAAATGTGATCACTGAAGAGACAAAGTTTTGCAAGTGACTTGTGTCCAAGCCTACTGTGAGTTAAACCCTAGCATTAACTTCCATCTACCTTCTATGGTTATAACATAGCTCAGATTTGCAGCCCTTTGCTGTCTGTTTACATCTTCCCGTTTCACTCCCAGTTCCTCTGCAGCATCATATCTTCCAGAGGAACACGTTCTTTGAGTATTACTGCTATAAACTAAAGTCCTGCAGCAGTCTTACAAGGAAGTGATGAATTTGTAATAAGAGAGTCAACTGAAATTGGACCATGATTCTACTTTCTATGCTTCATGTTTACTTGTGTTACATCACTGCAAATGAAATCACAAGACTGTGAATTTAGTGCTATGTTTCTATGTAAGTGCATTTAAAAATTCAGAGAAAAAACTTGGAATTTGGAATTTTGTCTCTCCCTTTCTATGTAAGGCAAGTATTATTCTAAAACTGCCCAGTTTATGTAAATGATCAAATATATAAAGCATTTGTGTTAAAAGATATACATCCTGTCTTTACTCTGTGCTAGAACATATCCATGAAGTCTAGAAGTGGAATAAAAATTTTAATTTTTCATTGTTTATAAGCTTACATAATTAGTATACTCTCTGCCCCCCATTTTATTTGAGGAATGTAAAATTAAAAATATACAGTAAAATCTTTTAACAGTTATTTGTGATGCAGATCTATTATCTGGCTTTATTCTTTAAAGAGCATTAGCAGATGCTTTCCTGTGAAACAAAGGGTGACTAAAGTATGAAGTGAAATGATGTAGAGATCTATCTTGAAAATAACATATTTAATATAATTTTAATTTCTTTTATAATCCCACATTTTCACGTAACAGACTGGCCACACATACACTATAAGAAATGGTAAAGCTCACTCTTGTGGTATAGTAAGAGAAGTGCAGAAGCAACAGCCCTTTATTCTTCAGTGATTTTTCTTTGCATGTAAATATTAGACGTGACCCTTAAGCATGCTGCTTTCTGTAGATGTAGTTGTGATATTTTCATTCTTCTTCTCTTGCTGAACATGGTTACTTTTGTTCTATTTTTCTTTCTGTGGTCTAAGGAACTTTACAGGATCAATGCAGTGCACTATCAGGCTGCTGGACAGGTATTAATGCTTACAGCACCACTAACCAAAGCTGCTTTACTAAAACTCACTGGCTTTTCATCAATCATGAAGTTACGAATGCAGCCAATGAAGGAATTGCGTGTAGTCAGGCTCGTTGTTAGCAGAGACTCTGAAAGAAGCATATAAAAAAATTAAATAAATAAAAATTTAGAGCTCACAATGACCAAAATCATCAGTTCGGTGGCAGAATCTTTTAAATTTGCTACTAACTGCAGCTCTGCTGAATCTTCAGTGGGTCTTTTAAAACACGTGGCTTACTGCCAGTGTAGAGGTCATTAGAGTAAGTATGGTTAGTTATCTACAGTTATGTAAAGCCTTGATACCACATTGTCACCAGAGAGAAAAATTGCATTTTTTGACAACTACATTTTCTTTTAAGTAAGTGAATCCCCTTGTCTGTTTTCGTAATTATACATTACATTACTGTGTCTGATTTGTTAGTTTGCATCTAATTTGCTGTATTTGCATGGTCATCATCATCACATCATCATGGCTAGGCTTCGCAAACAAAGATTTGGGGATTTGCATGGTATTATATCTTGTTTGGTTTTGTGAAGTTCTATGTAAGATTTTTCTGTGCCAGGGTGATAATACTGTTATAGAGCCAATGAATGACATTACCTTAGTATTCTATAATTAATGTAGAAATAGAAGGCTCCGTTATGAAGCAGAACAGCATTTGCAATTACCCGTTTATATCACCTCTCTGGGAAGAGTTCTGTCCTAATAAAATTCCAGTTTGGATTTAAAGATGAAGAGGCATCTGTGCATAGGTTTTATTATTCCTCTTAGGCTCATTTTACTTCCTGGTAGTGTGGAATGGATGTGAACACCACACACTCAAGCCACTAATCCAAGATAAGCGATATAATGAATTTTGTAGTTAGAGCTGTTCATGATTGACATGCAAGGCACAGAGAAATAATGCTGCATGTTTTCAATGAGAAATGTACAGGAGTTGACTTAAAAATTGAATCACGTAGTGTTGATTACAGTTTGTATATGAACCCCAACAGAGTAGCTCTGTCTGTTGAATAAGGGAAGTAAATGTAGTAATCTTGGCCCACGCTACACAGATGGTCTGTGAGTCACCAATACACATGAGCAGACATCTGTGCAATAGAAACAACTAGTCAGAAAAAGAATCTCCTTGTTGTGTCTTGTTTTCAAAGATGCCATTGCTTGAAGATAAGGAAAGAAGCCTACCAGCAACTAAACCTTGAGACTCCAGTGACAGTGACAGCGAGTTTCCAATCCCATAAATAAATAAATTGTTTCTTAAAAGAACAGTAAATCCATAGTGGAAGGTAAAATAGAAAAAGAAGGATTTTTTTTTGTACCTCGCTGACTTCTCTACTTAGTCCTTACTGACCCTCCAGCAGCTGTGAATGTTTTGATTTCAATGCAGCAGCACTCTCTTTTCTTTGAGAACTTGAGACAGAACATTTCTGATCTGCTCTTGTGCCTTTGAATTTTACCAAGTTGTTCACATGTTTTGTTATTTTTTGACACGAAAACTAAGTCTTTATGCTTTCTCTGGAAACAGTGTTGAAATCTGAGAACAACATACCACAAAGCTGTGAAAAACGTACCTGGTACACCTCCAATAAACACTGGCTCCCTGTGGTCAATTGCCTTTGGATTTAGTGGCCCTACCACATGGTTGACTTCAGAGTCTACATCCAGCTGCACCACATTAGCATCTCTGATAACTGAAAGGAGAAGGAACAGGGATCAATAAGAAGTAGCACATGATTTTTTTATGACAGAAGGGAGTTATCTGTTTGATCTGATTAGTTAATTTAGTGTTTGCTAGATTGAGTGTGAGCCCTCAGTGAGCATGTGGGCAGAAGGGCCAATGGAAAATACAGAGTGGGAGCAAGGGTGCTTTTGAGTGGGGCTCTTGATTGCTGGTGGCTGTGTCTAGGCTGTCAAATATGAGCATACAATGGTGTGTGGCTTAGGAAAACTGTTTGCCAAATCATTCCCAATTGGAATGCAGTGACGTTTCCTCCTTGCTTGTGGGCCTGGGTTTCCTTCAGAAGGGAACCAGAATGCACGGGGAAAGGGTGCATACTCAGATCTCTTCTTGATGTGACAGCAGGAGACATCCTAAGTCAGCATCTAGACGGGAAGGTAAAGGGTTCAAAGTACCTGAGGTTTAGAAGTACTTTTTTGACTTTCAAATCCAGGAAAGAAGGATGACTCTCTGGCATAGGGGCAAAATCCTGGCTGTAAACATCTCTCTATTGTGAGCAAAAGGCTCCTCAGGTCTGTCTTGACCTTTAAAGGCGGCATATACTTGTGCCTATTACATTCTACCAACTTATTTAACCTCTAATTGAGAAAGGAAGAATATCATCTGGTATGTGACTTAGGAAAGGTTGCCAGCATTTCAGCTAGGCTGCTTTGTGTTTTTTGAATAAGGAGCTTCCATCTTTGCTTGTTCTTCCTATCTTCACGGGAACTTCTGCTTGTCCTTCCAGAAAGCTCTACAGTTCTGTATCTGAGGGATGAATAAGACTCCATCTTTCACACAAACCTGGGTCTTGACAGGTGAAAAAGAAGAACTGAAAATACGACCACATTCCTAGTGCTCTAGCCCATGGAGCTGGATATCTGGGGAGGGAGAGATGGGCTCTGTCACCTTAATTAGGGGATGATTGCATTTTACTGACCTGCAATTCGATGCCACCTGCCATCACAGAGACTCTGTTTCAGTGTCACTGAAGTTGAAAAATCCCTGATTCCATTATTCAATTTCACAGTAACCTGGGGAAAGTAATGTAATTGTCATTGTAAACACCCTCCTTTTCTCTTTTTAACTTCAGTTATAATAATGATGTATTCCTCACTCAAAATATGTCAAGCATCCAAGAGAAAGGAAAACATGATTTCATTAAATTCTTCAAAATAAAGTACCTTTTTTAATCCACAATTTAGGTAGGGGTTTTTTTGTTTGTTTGGTTTGTTTGTTTTGTTTTGTGTGGTTTTGTTTTTAATTATTGTTCAGATTCAATAGTTCTGAGACATTCTAATTTAACTCAAGGAAGAGTTCAAAAAAAAGATTTAAAAATAACAGCTAATTTCACTCATTTTCTAGTACCTCTACTCTATAATTTCCTGTATGGTAAATTAGTGTTTAGAAACATCAGATGATGTTTTGGCATCTTTCTAGCCACTTAATAAGGAAAACAGTAATGAAAAACCCAAGTATAAACAAACAGAAAAGATGTGAGAAAGGAATAGGTAGTGAATTTCAGAATGACTTTTAAGTTACTTTTTCAAGTTTACCGATAAATCTCTGGCAGAGCTAGAAAGTGAACCTAATTGTGAATTTTGTACCTCTGCTTTAGCTAATGGATTAGTATCTTTCTGCCTGGAAATGTTACAGCAGCAGCAGAGCAGTGTTGTGCCCCTACTGAGGGACATGAGATTCCCAATAATGACTTCAGACTGAGTTCAGCCACTCAGGCTTTTCAAACATTGAAGTTGCCCCTGATCATGCTGACACAGTATTGACTGAAAATAACAGAATCATAGAATGATTTGAATTGAAAGGAACCTTAAAGGTCATCTGGTTCCAACCCCTCTGCCATGGGCAGGGACATCTTCCACTGGATCAGGTTGCTTGTAGCCCTATCCAACCTATCCTTGAACACTTGCAGGGATGGGGCATCCACAATTTCACTGGGCAACCTGTTCCAGTGCCTCATCAACCTCACAGTAAAAAATTTCTTCCTAATATCTGATCTAAACCTACTCTCTTTCAGTTTGAAGCCATTCCCACTTGCCCTGCCACTACAGGCCCTTGTAAATAGTCTCTCTCAAGGAAAGAACTTCTATTTAATTCTAGAGGGTCTCTGATATAGTTGTAACTAAGAAATTTTAAATATTTTTTTTTGCAGAGGGGCACCAGCAAACGCAATTGAAATGATCCTCATGTTCTCTTTTATCCACCCTCGAACAAAATATATAGATTAAAGCAAACAAAGAATCATGAGGGAAAGTGACTCCTTAATAAATCACCCAGACAAGCTGTACTGATAGAGATGTGTACATTTAAAAAATGAATTAAAATTGCTGATCTTATTTGTCCAGCAAAACTGTTTTCACAAAGCAAGTCTTTCATAATGCATTCAAAGGGAACAGATAGTTAATGCTAAAGAAACACAAATGCTTACTAAGAATGTACTGGACTGCTGCAGTGACAAGCAGGGAAGAGCTGCTTTTTCACAGTGAATTTTGTTGATGAATTGTATATGCATTGTACAGGAGGTGAGGTTTCAAGCAGTAAGTGAGACAGCATCTTTTGTTAGACCAACTGATACAGCTGGGAAAACCAAACAAGTTTCTAGGCATCCAGACCTCCAGTTAGAACTTTACATAAGTGCTAGACTGGACCAGTTGTATACAGATTCAGCCTTTAAGTGTGGCATGATACGCAGCAATGCAATGTACTTTTACAATTTCTTTGTTAGTTCACCAAGAGCTAGCTACATGGGTAAGGATAACCTTTATCTTACCTGGTTAGCTGTCAAAAGTTAGGTGCCTAACTGAAAGACCCATTGTTCCATTGATAACCAATATAGAAAAATAGGTTCTCTGAATAATAGCTCACTTAGTCACCTATATTAGACACCTGCTTTCACCATGTTCAGCTGTCCACTCAGTCACTCTGCTGTAGGTTCCTGCTCTTGTAAGAGAGGTGACAGCATGTTTCCTCAGGTGTTGCATTTCTCTCCCCATCACACACATATATGTTAAAGGAAGAAGAGACTGAGTGCAACTCAGACTTCTCTTTTAACAAACAAGAAATTAAAATTCATCAGCAGTTACCTTACTTGCGACATTTTTAATGTGTAGGTGAAAGAACAGCACCAAAGAGTCAGTGCTTTTGCTTCTTTTCAACTGCTCATGAAATATTTATAGTTTGTGCCAGTAAAGTGATCTGATCATGTCTTAGGTGTTATCTTTTGTATTTTAAAATAAAAGTCTGGATTGCCTAATCTAAGCAGTTATCATATTTAGGAGAGAAATAAGAATCAGTAAATGGCAAATTTGTAAGACAGAATTGCATGTAGCAAAGCTCAAGTAGGTGGAAGAGAAATCAGTCAAAGCAGTGGAGGAAATATGACCTTCATTATACCTGTCCATTTCTCATGTGCATATTCAAGTACTCTCCATTCACACTGTGACCATGCAGTAGAATTCCTGAGCTGCTTCGGGGACGTATTTCAAAAACAACTTCAAATTTCAGGCCTAAACTGAAGGATTCATCTGTGAGGTAAAAAGAATAACACTGTTTTTGTGCTGAGTTAGTGATGAAATTGGGCATTTATTCAAAGTCAAAATAGAAAATCAAACCCAGAGTAGAATTTATTTGTCCTTAAAACTATTGAAACTTGAGATAGCCTGGTGTACTGTCAATGACCCATTTCAAGTTTTGTTTTGATTGTGTTTACTTGGAATACTAATGAAGGTTTATTTATTTTTTCTTATTATTTAAAAAATGTATTTTGTATAAAAATTTCTTAGCAATGAAATGGACAACAGGAAGTAAATGATCTGTATTTTTTGGCAGTTTCTTACTATGTAATTTGCTAGACATTCAGCAGTCATTACTGAGTGAGTGGGAATCCACTTGAGCTTTGATGATTCAGAAGGAGAAACTCCCTTTTTCAATCTGGTGGCAGGCCAGGGAGCAAATGAGAAATACTGTCTGATTCTCGGTGTTGCCAATGAATTGGGTTATGCAGTTTTCTTTCTTGTTCAGATCAGAGCCTATGTGACCAAATCACCCTTATAAAACACTTCCTGAAACACAGCAGGACTAAATGACAAAAACATGTGTTCTTTCATGCTGTTCTGCATTAAACATGCAGAAAGCATTTCTGTAGGATTTTTTAGTTATGTTGTTTTATTAATTAAAAAACTTAAGGGGTGACCATTTGCTGGTGTACTTGTCTTAGCAACATTGACTTCTATGGTAATTTTTACCATATTATAACCAGTTCCCTTGTGAAATTATTCAAATTATTTGAAATACATACACACAGATGTGTTTATGTTAAGTTTCACGGTGACATTGGGACCTGTCAACATCAGCTGCCTACCACAATAATGATCTGTATCCTTACAGCTCACAGCCTCAAAAATTACTATATCCTTTTGTGAAATATGCCATTCTGAAGCACAATCTCATTATAGGATACATTTGTTTAGAAGTGTATTACCAAGGACGACATATCCTCCTTCTGATGAAAAGTATGTTCCTGCTTCTGATGGGCCTTCAAAGCAAGGCGTTACACTAAATGTCTGCGAAGCTGAAGTAATTGATCTTCCATTGAGCTGTAAGTTGCTGAGACAGCCACTGAAACTGTAGACAGAATTAATCTGAGGGGTAAAAAAAAGCATGATTAGTAGATAAACTGCTTGTGGAAGGAAATAAATTCTCCTGTCCTTATTTTTACTTGTTTATAAGCTAAGGCTGTAAGGCTGTGATTGTCTGGCTCATTTTAATTATGTGTTGTTTTATTAATTAAAAAATGTAAGGAGTGACCATTTACTGGTGTACTTGTCTTAGCCACATTATTCTACAATAATTTTTACCATATTATAATAATTTCCCTTGTTAGGCTCATAACACTGAGGATTACCTTGAAGTAAACTTTATGTTCATTTTTGCTTTAACATTCCTAACAAGATAGATAAACTCTGAAAAAGCAGACCCCTATCTCACCTCGATGCTGTGAGGTATGTATAACACTGCCTTGCTCTAGTTGTGTTTTGTTTCTCACAGTTAAGTAAGGACTCTTTGAGAAACAACACAAGCTGGAATTACCTTGAAGGCAAGAGAGACATGAGAGGCTACAAAAAGCACTTTTCCTGCTTCCCTTCTCTGGAAACTGTTCTTAATTAAAATTCTAAAGATTACCTTGAATGAGACTGTGTTATGTTCATTTTTGCTTTAACAATCCTTTCCATATACTTCAGTACCAAGCTGTAGAACAGAATCCTGACTTCTAGGTACTGTCTTAAAACAGATACTAAAAGAAAAATCAAATCTTTTTGAAACCCATCCTACATGTCAGACTTCAGGGTGAAATTGATCTTGTGTAACTTTACCTGTGTCATCTCAGCTTGGATGTCACCAAGATTTTTCTGTTCCTTGTGAACCACTGGCTTTCCAGTTGCTGCTGCTGCAAGTCTATGGAAGCCTAGACGAGCTACCACCAGCCCAGTCATGTGGGAGCTTTGCTATAGACTTGAACTGAGGTGTTTGCTCCACAGTGTGCCGAGGATTCAGATCTTAATATGCTTTTGGCTGAACCCATCCCTACAGTCAGCTTTTGTATTAGCTGTACATAGAGGTATGGGCTGATTTAACAGGTGTCTGCTTTACCTGGATATTTTTTACGGCTTTTCCGGGAGCTACACCTCCAATATAGAGTGGTGCAGTGACTTGCCAAGCATTCGTATTACCGCCAAAAGATTCTTCCAGTACTCGGAGACCATCAATTATCAAGTGACCAATATTTTTGCCTCTAGTAAATATCACCTAGGAAGGGAAGAAAAAAAGTGTGGAAGATTACTTTCCTTTGTTAAGGGATCACTCCTGTGCAGTGGGAGAAGATAAGATGTTTGAGAAGAAAAGCTTGTGAGTGATGCTCTACCAGCCCATTTTGTTAACTGCCGGTATTCTTTGCTGGGCAACCCTCTTTTTTCACATTCATGTGAAAGCTAGATAGTAAAACTGCTGACTTTCTTACATTTTGATGTACAAGGCAGAGGTAATCAAGGTGTGACGAGGTCTACTGAGATCTAATCGTCATATATCCGCATGCATGATTTGTTGCTACCTATCACTGTTGGCATTTTCACAGTCTTTACTAGCTTTATGGTCTGGATTCATCCAACTTGCTTTAAACACTTAAATGCCCAAGTCAGTAGCTTAGTAACTGTAGACTTCCTCGGTAGTTAGTGTGAAGAGAGATACCTACAGAGGGAAATTCACCCTGACTCCTAAAATTGTCTTTTTATTTTCATAGACTACAGAGGGAGCCCAAGACAGCTGTGCTTGTAGGCATTTCAAAGACATTTGCTGAACAAAATTATCATAGTTATTTCTTTCCTAGCTCACTTAACTCTTAATTGCCTTACTGTTCTGCTTGTTTCTATCACTTCTATTTAGCTGTTAGTGTTGGGATTTGCTGGATTTTTATAACTGACTCACTTTCCTGCCCTTAATTAATGACTTGATAAAATGCAACATGGAAGATTTAAAAATATTGGTGGAAGTTTCTCAACATATAGGTGTGTTTATGAATACATGAATGCAAACTCCCTGAGCTGTCACATTAGCAGTGTCTTTACTGCAGCCTTGATAGGATGTGCCATCATAATGATTGATTTCTTTTACTTACATCGTGCCACAGACCATCATTGTATTTCTCTTGGCTCTTAATCCTTATCTTCTGATGACCAGCATTAAACATAAAAATGAGTCGGCCATGAGCAACGAAAAGGGCCATGAAGTTGGTCTCTTTTTGATCCGAAACGTAGAAAATCATTCCATGAGATGAGTGAGTTTTCAGACTGATAGAGAACTGAGCTCTGGCACAAAAAAACCCAATATTAAAAATAAAGTAGATATACTTGACTTAAAACAAACATCAAGCAGAGGAAGACTGGGATTTTCCTTTCATCCAGAACAATATACATCTCCTTTATGGAACTAGTGTTTCTGAGAAACATTCGGTGCTGGTTGTTGGAGTAGAAGTCAAAGTTGAAGAAGAAGCTGCCTCATAAGGAACTTGTTTTAAAAAATTAAAATCTCTGGAGTGAATAAATTCAATACAGACCACAAAAAACTGATGCTATATACACTGCATTTCCATTCCCGTTGAACAGCAGTGTTGGGGGAATTTTTAACTGTGATGGCATAGAGGCTTGATAGTTCACAAATCTTTAATGCTATTCTAGACTTGGTGCTAAGCTTCCTCTTCCTTGAAGTTCCTTGTGAAGTCCATGGCAACATGGAAAGTTATACACTGTTGGTTTGACAATGCCAACAGTGAAAATTTCTTGAGTGATTGCTGTTATTACTTTGGGTCTAAAACATGTCGAAGTTGTATTGGTGTAGACAGTGCCAAAACTGACTCCTCCTTCTTCTCAGTTAACTAACCTAGCTTCCATTCTTCATATTATCTCAAGAATCTCTACATTGCCGCTTGCATGTGTGTGTACATTCCATACACACTTAGGCCCATGCCAATATCAGTTGATTTAAAACCACACAAGTCATGTGTTTTTTTTTAAAATGCACGTTACAAAGATGAAGACTTAATAATGGTTGGAAAATATGTGTTGTAGGGATGAAGATGGGATGAAGATATTAGAGTTTGGGGTTTCCTTCATATGGGCACCATCAGGACTGCCCTAAGTAAAACACTATTGAATTAAAATAAGCATAGTGTGTTTTTTTAATTTAAATTAGGAAATAGCACTCTTCTGAGTTAGTGGTCTGGTATGCTTCCAGGAAGTGCTGTGTTGTTGAATTTATAGTCTTTAATGGAAACTATTAAACCAAAATCCTCGTTGATCTTAACATACTGCATGACATAGTCTGTGGGAGTATGAAAATGAAATGTCAACAGTATCTGGACTCTTTATTACTTGAATTTCCATTGAATTGGACATAGCTTTATGTCCTGCTGCACTGTATAGATTCCTAACCATTAAACTGCTGACAAGGTCCACTCAGCATGTAACTGCTTCATTTTTTGGTGAGCTTTCATGTTCTTTTCCACCTCTGCTCCACTGTCATTACTTCTTGGAAAAGACACTGATTGTGCATTGCTTATACAGAACTAACATCCTCAAAAGCTTCATATAAATAGGCAAGGAGACACATTTTGTTAATATACAATGCAGATGAAGACTCCACAAGAGGGATGTAACTGGAAACATTCTATATATTGCTCTTACTCAACTGAAACACCTTTTACTATAACCTAGCAACATCCTTGATGCAAAATTTGGCCTAAGATATAAAGGAAAAAGCCAGGGTAACAGCAGAAATGTGTCCCTTTTAAAAAAAATTGAAATACATCTTTCTTCTGCTCCATATATTTAATTTTTATTTCTAAAGTCACTTTACCTTTGACTGAAATCCTTTGGTATGTGATCAAATTCTTGACGGCTGTTTGCTGTTCCTCCAAACTGATACGCATGTTCGGTTGCCTTGGGATTCATGGGCAAGTGGCACTGAGGGTCCCTTTGCATATTCACTTGATAGAGTTTTTTGAGGCCAGTTGAAGGCTGTGAAATCTTGTCTTTCTCTCTTTCCACCTTCACAGAAAAAAAACTATTAACCATAATTTTAAACTGAAATTGACATAATAAAAGAACAGTATCATTTATATCTAAGCTAGTAATATATTGTTTCCTTACATAAATACCAGGACTGTTTCCAAGTAAAATTTTCCTTGAACAGATCTAATATAGATGCTGGTTTAGGACAGAAGAAGGGATAAACAAAATACATGTGTAGCTAACATAATTACAATTCAATTCTTTTGCAGTTTTCCTACTTAAATCTTTTCCTCTCTGCTTTTGATGGTATGAGCTGTACTATAGGCATAAGAGGACATGCTTGAATTAAAAATTCTGCATGCCGAAGGAAGTATTTGTTTCGCATTTATAATAGTGTGTGCTAATTGTAGGAGGAGCTGAGAACAGAAGCAGGTTTATTGCTTTTAGAATATAGAAGAAATCAAGAAGGCTTTTTTCTGCAGTACTTTTTTTAAGAAGTTCTAGTAAGCGAGAATGATGCAAGTGTAGGCCAGATAGATTGGGTCAGGGCAATCATTTGCAGTGATGGGAATATGTAAAGGAGCAGGATACTTCCCTTTATGTATCTGAAATTGTCTTTATGCATTTTGGATCCATGATTTAGAGAATTTCCAATCATGGCATTTTGGAAAACTCTAGGGTGGTACTGGGGCAATTTGCAGCAAACCTTTTTATTACGGTTTCCTTTGGCTTTTGATGAGTTTTTTCCTTTCTTATGGAGAAGAGCTACCGGAGGAGATTCAACAGGGCATCCATACAAAGATGTCTGAACTTTCTCGGAGTACTTTTGGAAATCTTCTACTTCAACCTCTTCATCCAACCTGTTTCAAAGAGGAGGTGACAAGAACACCTTTTTTTTTTTTTTTTCCCCAAGTGTTGGAATTGTCTTCACAAAAGTCACAGAATTGTACATTTGTAGTTTAAATGATGTTTGAATGGGTATTTTTCATTCTTGGATCATGGATAAAAATACAGATTGACCACTCAGTCTTTGGGTAATGCAGACAACCTATACTACCTCTGACTGTTGTTATGCTACCATAAAAAAGAGTATCAATCTGCAGCATCAAATTAACTTTAAAATCTTCTGTATAAGAACATTTCATAAAGCAGTTAAGATCAACATATTCTGACCATTTTCACATGACCAAACTCCTAACTTTCCCAGCTCCTGTGAGATGCTTTAATATAATTTTGTTTCAAAGGCAGAGCTGAAAACTGCATAACATAAATGTAAATTACAGCTATGCAAATTATACATTGCACCAGCAGCATTAGCAGGTACAGTACTGAAAGCTGATTTCATCAAGTTATTCCCACCTTAACAATATCTTAATCTAGCAGGTCTGTGCCAGCAGACTCCATGGCAAATAAGGTATTGTCTAGCCTCACAAAATGAGACGGGAATTTTTATTGTGACAATAATCACTTCTCTTGACCTACTATTCAAGCTCTTAGGCAATGACTGCCTGTGTTCAGGAGGAATTTGCGCACCTGGTGAAGTAAGCATTGCTTATGCAGCCAGTGAAGTTGGCTTGCTGCGTTCTGAGGGGAGAGCCACCAAAATAAAACTTCTTGATGCTGTCTGGGCTTTTCCCTGCTCTGTCCTTTGCTGAATTCTTCTTGCTTTGTTTCTTGTCATCAACAGTCAGCTCATACCTGCAAAGGCAAAGCATACATTTGGCAGGCTAGTTTTGGAAATGTCAGTGCCAGTGGTTAGACAACATATTACACGCACCCAAAATGCTCCACTCAGTGTATACATCTCTGAATGGTAGTGCTCAAAGTCATGAGAAGACCTTCTTGCTTTCAGCTGTGCAACAAGTAACAGTTCAATAAACCATTGACAAAGTTGTGCACAGAGACCCATGGATTTAATATTATCCTGCGGTTAATTGTGAAGTCCAAGAATATACAGTTCACTCAGTGAAGAAAGATAAACTAAACAATTGCTGATAAATGGATGGAGCCACCATTTGTGTAAGATAAGATCTAAGCACACGCTAATCCTTCTTGTTTATGCCTCTATCCCTTTTTCCTTATCTTTCATCACAGAACATTGAATTTTGAGCTTATACAATGCTTTTTGCCTGATCTGATTTTGCAACACAAGCCAGGAAGGATTCTATTGTTTTAATAAGAAACTGAGTATAACTAAATCATCAGACATAGATTTTGGTTGACAAGGTCAAAATTCAGCACACTCAGGGAAACACGACAATCCCCAAGGCTATTTCAAGGCACCTTTTCACACCATCAGCTTTTCAAAATATGATTCTTGAATGTCAGAAGTCATAGATACAAACTTCCACTTCCGTTAGAAAAGTAAGAATGACCTTCTTGCATCTGCATAGACAAGATTCTTGAAGAAAGTTGTTTTGATTATTTGACCTTCTAAGAAAATTTTAAAAATAGAAAACAACAGTAAAACATACTAATAAACCAATGCTTTCAAGCTTTTTAAGAAGCACAGAGAGAGATTTATTCCCTAGTGCTGTATTTAGTCTTACATTTGTGGTTGTCAGTGCTAAAAATATTTTGAACATGTTCCACTGTATATATCCCAAATGAATGCTTTATGTGAAGATGCCTCAATTACTTCAGAGTCAATTGGGAATTGCTTTTACAAATTAGAAGAACCAATCCTGCTGAAAAATGAGTCTCATGCTTGTCTTGAATTATATTAAACTGCTTTCTTACCTGAGGACAAAAAAAGGACTAAGCTTTGAGAAAAACTATTTTTTCGGTTTTACTAAAAATTCCAATCATCTTGGAACTGGCCAAGCTGGCAAGTTTTCAGTCACTGAATTGGTCAGTTAAAAATATCACTTAAAAAAAGCACCACTTACGTGTCACTTTGAAAGTGAGTATTAAATGATAATGTGCTTTACAAGAAATATTTATTTTCTAAAGGTAGGGACTAAAAGATGCTGAACAGCTTTACCTTTCTGGGGTGATAGAAGTAATGATGAAGTGGGTTTTTCCATCATTGTAATTTCGGTCTGATGACTGAATTTTGGTTCCACTTGCATTTAAAACAACAGCACCTCTGTCCATAGAGATGGATAATACATCTGACTGAAATACAGACAAAAACATCTTCACAAGCAAGTATAACACTGAAAACTTATCAATTCTCTGCATTTTCCTGTTGTATTTATTTTCCTTCCTGCTGTTTTCCCCATTTTTGCTTAATTTGCAAAAAGTTACACTCTGAGAAGCAAAACAGGAGATGATATCATTATAATTTAAATTCTTCCTGAATTCTGGGAATTTTGCTGCTCATTATGTCTCATGTATCTGTTACATGAGCTCCTTCCATCTGGCACGAATGTATGATGTTTACATTTCTGGTAACCCAGTACTGTATTGAGCAGCTGTTACTGTGAGATTCCTGCTGTCATAAGATCAAGACATTTTTTTCTTTGCCTAATTCCTCCTGATCAGACTTTTTCAATCACTCAAAATTATCTCAGAGATAAGATCTGCTATCTGGGTCAGGCATATAGGATCATTGTGCCACTAGCAGGAATACTCTCTGTTCCATTAGAGCAAGCACTGTCACTGTGCACTGGTAGCAACCATACTGTCTCATTCTCTCAAGTGCTAAATAGCTGAACTTCTGTTTATTAAGTAGGGCACTTGGCACCTCATAGGATTAGAGCTTTTGAGTTAAAACCTGAAGTGGTGTGTGTAAGGCCTCATTTATGCAAACGACGTGGATAACTGACACGGTTACTGATTTCAATTTAAGGTAATACTCCAGGCTGCAAAATGTGAAGTGTTATCGGTGTCACACAGCCTTCTCTGCTGCATTGTTGATGATATTCTGCAAGGATAGCAGAACAGACATTTGGGGGTGGTTGCAAATGTTCTGTCATCTGAGCTCATGCTTGCTGCAGATGCCAGTCTGAGCCTGCAGGATCTTGGGATTGCTTTGTCTCACACAACATTTTGTGTCCGTATTTCTGCCTGTGTCACACTTCTGAGGGGGTATTTAGAGCAGCCTGGCTTCCCATAGCTGCAAGGAGCTCTTCTCAAGTGCAGCTTTCCCTGTCACACATGGAGGTCTGATTACCATCTGGGAATATAGGCAGCTTTCTGACTGATTTCTGTCGAGTCAGCAATGCTCAAAATACTATGCCACTAATTCAAACAAACTTTACTTCTAGGTGGTTGTCTCTGGAAGGCAAATGTCAAGTCCTTTGCCTTATTTTTGCCTTAGTATTATTTGTACATTGGTAGCACCTACAGGTCCAAATAGGGATTGCAGTGCTGCTGAGCACAGCAAGATACGCTGCGCAAATTGAGCACAAATGGTGATTCTAGGCATATGATCCAGTTCTCTTTGCAACATCAAGATAATGTCTAAGAATTGCTAGTTTTCATCTGTAGATCAAATGCAAACTGTGAAAATGAAGTCACCAATGGATACTTCTATATTGCAGACTGCTTTCTCTATTATGAAAGCATGAAGTGAAAAATTGTATTATTCCCCTAGTATTCTCCTGGGAAAAAATGCAAGGATAAAATAAAACTAACTGTAAAGAAATAGATACTCACTCCCTCAGAATAGTAAAACAACAGCCCGCTGGGCTGCAATGTCCGGAAATTAAACCCTCCTTCAAATTCAGTAAAAAGGGACGCTTTTTGGCTTGATGCAATGAAGCTCTCTCCATTGAAGTATGCATTGCGGGACATCTGTGTGTTAAATAAAACAAAATTACAAATAAATATCAGAAAACATTTCAATAATAAAAAGGATGAGGTTATTTCTTCTTCTTTTTTTTTTTTTTTTTTTAAGGTATGACCAGTTCAGTTCTAGAAAATCTTACATTTTGCCTCCATGTCTTAACCTAATTTATATAGGCTTTCCATCACATGCTGGGAAAATCTGAAGAAAGTGTAGCAATTTATTCTCAGTCTCCTGGGATCTTGGCCTCGTCCTAAGTCTGCTGATGTTAGTGAGCATGAAGAGTGGAAGCAGATGGGACTTATGCCCCTGTCTGAGCTGTGTGGCACTGAGTCACAATTCCAACACGTGATGTATTAGTTTGTGTGCTGCACCAAGTGTTGGGGTGGGGTGGAAGGTGTTGGACATGGTGGTCTATAACCCTGTGAGTCTCAGGAGCAATACTGGGTCCAAGGTAGGACAAATTGCATACAGCTTCCTTGTTGACAGAGGGTGAGATTGTGTGAAGAGTTCTGCAAGTGGTGGGATCTTCTTCACAGGTTTGTAGCATGACTGCAGGATGAAGACTCCAAACACTGTTTAGATTTATCAGCCTTGCTGATATGATGGAAGGGATCAGAAACAAAATGGCAATTTTCTACGTGCTATTGCTGTGCAGTGTGTGTGTGTGTGTGTGTCACAGAGGAGGAGCTGATCTTGAAGGGTGAATGTTTTGCTGTCTTTTCCATTTCATACATCTGTATTAGGATGTGAGGACAATTCTCCTTGTATCTTTAAGAAAAACAAATTACACTGCAATATTTCTTTTCAAAATACAGTACACAATTTATTTCAGGCCTAGCTTTCACACTGCGATTTCACATACGAGAAGAATATCAAGTGAAACACCTTGTGCTGTAATTCAGGGTGAAAATTGGGTACTGTGTCAGCAGACTTAACAGACACCTCCTCCCACACCTCCTCTGCCAGTCAATGAGTGAATGATCATTTCCCTGGTTGAAGACTGTTCTTCCATTGTTTGGAGTAAAACTCAAGCTCACAGCTATATCCATTGTCAAAATTTTGTTACTATGTCACAAATGATGTCATGCTTACCAATGAATCCTCTGGGCACCCATAGCTGATTCCCAGTGTTCCTGGTTCTTCCAACAAGTTGAAATCCTTCTTTTGGAACTGGAAACCCTTCATGCAGCCTTTGAAGCCGATACTTCCTGCCAGATGTGAAATAATGCTGCTGGAAAACAATGCCAAACAAGCTGCAGTTAGATAGCCCTTGCCTTTCTGGACAGACTTTTGTTGCCAAGATTGTTCACTAGTGTCCAATTCTTGCATCTTTATGTAAAACAACTAATTAGCCGCATTATATGTTTTGAAAAGTCAAAATGCACCAGTTTTAACAAATTTTATGGGGAGAAATACATGAGAGTTCAGAGAGGATATACCTATAGAGTAACTTTAAATAGATAAAAATGGATGCTGAAATAAACTGAAATAAACTAAAACTAAAACAGATTTATTTTAAAATGTATTTCTACCCCTTTAAAGTGAAAATCAATGGATTTTTATCTCCATTTTTCTAAAATTTTAGAAAAATTCTGATATAGTTTCCTGTCTTGCTTTTACTAGCAAGTCTAGTCTTGCCTTTGGAAGCAAATGGATCTCTATTTCTTAAAAAAAGTCTCAACAGAGGTCATGGAAGCAAGAGTAAATTCTACTTGCTGATTTGTGGGTTTACATAATTGTAAATGTGAGCAGTAGGTGAGCTTCCAGGATCCTTTTTATGTCAGATTTGAGGTAGACAGTAGTTGAGTGTATCCCAACTGTTCCTACTCATTACTGTCAGTTTTTCAACTCCACACCTTAACAAGATATCACAACGTTACAGCACAGGGTGAATATAATTAAATTTGTCCTCACAATTCTCAAGGTGTAAGAAGAAGTAATTTGTGTAAAATCACAGCTTTGACAAGGCAAGGAAATTAGATGGGATCTACTGGGTACCAGTCCAAGAGATAACCAGGAACAAATACACCGAAGGAGTGAATGTGAAATCCAGAGTTTTGACCTGGCTACCTGGAAACAGTCTTTGTTCTTCAAGCAACGTGTGCCTTAGCAGTGGGATTCTTTTCACTTCACGTACTATGATACTGTTGACATCTGCTTCTGCACGAGATATCTGTGAGTTATCTTGTTGTAAGGTAGACATTGGAAACCTGGCAGATGAATCAAGCTCTTAGAATGCTTATTTTTACTGCTTTGGCAAAAATGGACCATCAGGTGAAGTAGTGCAGGTGTACTTGTACAAGTCTGAAATAAGGTGAGAGGAGGAGTGCTGTAGGGGCTCAATTTGCTCCTCAGTGAAACCAGCAGGAAGACAAAATCAACAGGAAGGCTTCTGCCATTCTCACCGAAATTTGGATCAAGGTGTGGGGTATCAGTCTACCTGTATAATCTTTACTCTGACCATGTGACTGAATGCCACAAATCTGCCTGTTAAATACCATTAACCTAACCATATGTTCTAGCAACAGGAACCATGGAAGATAGGCTTTCACCTAAAGAAAGGCTTCTTAGTTCATTTCTTAACAGTTCTCAGTGCCCCATGCTCCCACATCCCCTTAGCTTTCCACTTTATGCAGTGATTGAGGTGGAAGAAAAATAATGTATAGTGGTACTTCTAGATTCATTTATTTGGAGAAAAAAGGCAATTGACAGAGAAAAGTGCATTTGAAGTGAATGAAAAGACACTGCTTTAAAAGAATATGAGATTCCTCCTCTAAGGCTAAAGCTAGCTTCCCACCCTACTGTTGCTCAGCAATGTCAGTAAAATGTAAGTCTGTCTGGAAAAAGAAAGCATAAATATCAGTAGCGGATAGCAGTAGTAGAGAGATAGTAGCACCTCATCAGTAGAATATTAACTTATGCTCCTGATGAAAATGGGATGATATCACCACATTTGGACCATACTTTTTGCTGTCTACCTTTGCCATGAGAATGAAAACTGAGTATAATATCAAAGTTGAAGCTCTGCTTAAATAATTTCTGTATATATTTTTCAGCATTATAATTGATCATATTTTTACAATGTCTACTTTTTTTTTTCTGATATAACTTTTTAATTGAGGTGTTATTTTTCCTGCTTTGAGAGTACCTTCCAGGTGTGTATGAGAATAACTACAGTCTGCTCAGAAAACTGCAGGCATAATTCATGTGATTCATCTTCTATCCTACATTTGTGAACAAGTCTTATCTGCCATTGAACTGCTCAATTGCATAGATTTCTAGGTCCTTCTGGGCTTTTTCAGTGTTCTTTAGGCTTGATTAACCAAAGTAATTTTCACTATCCTTTTGTACTTTGTTCCTAGATCATTAATGTATTTAATACCAACTCTAAGAGAGATCCTTTGAGCATGTGCTGTAGACTTTTTATATTGCGAAAATTGAAGAGTTAGTACCATGTCCTACTTTCTCTTTCCCAGGTGCTTGCTAATCCACTGCAGCTTTTCCCCTCTCCACTCCACTGGTTTTCTTAATAGCCCTTTATGACAGACCATTGTAAAGAACTATTTGAAAGGACAGATAAATTATATACTCTGTTTCTCCCTTGCCAGCCACTTTGTTCACATGTTCAAATAATTCCATGGGATTGAAAGGCATCATTTTTCCTTACCTTATATTTGTCCCTATCTTCAAAGCTTCAAGATAAGGTATTATATATATATATAATTTTTTTTTACATGGAGGATATTTTAAAGAGAAATGGTATTCCTGTTAGTAGTTGTGACACTTGAAACAGCAGTTGGAGCCCTTCTGAAAATGCAGGCCTTGCTGTCTGATCCTAGGAATTAATATTGCCTATCAAAAGAGCATACTCTTCTCCAAACAGCCAGTCTGCTCTCAGAACATGACCCTGGGGTCTGGCAGATTCCTACTGCAGGAAATTAGAGTTATAAACTCTACACGGACTAAACTTGGCTTCTGTCAAATGGCGCAATGGGAAAATGAGACTTTTTCTTTTCTTCCCACGCCTACACAGAGCCAGCTGACTTGGATCTAGAGAGAACCTGAGATGGATAAGGACTGAAATGCTTAGGAGGAAAAAGATCATCTTTAGATTTGAAAATGCAGTTGTTAGAGGGTCTTGATCCTGCAGCTAGTGCATTGCTATTTTACAAAGATCACTTTTTGCAGAGTAAGGAGAAATAGCAATTTTATATAATCATGTGTTCTTTGAAAATGCCTTTTTATTTTAAGAAGCCGACTGTTTCTGTTACCCTTACTAAAACTAGGCCAGTTTCAGTAGAATTTAACTGACTGTAATGGATCAAGTCTTATCCTCGGTACTTCAGGGCACTGAGACAGAAGAATGTCTGAGGGGTTGTTTTACATAAGGTGTTAATGCCAAAGAAAATGTTTTATTGTTAGCCCTTCAGCAAAGGTCATACAACAAAACTTAAATATGGTGATCACTTGAATATAATGATTGAATCCCAGTTGTAAACTGACCTGGAGTGCAAGATCTCAGCAGGTGCTCCTCCAATGTAGATATCTGTGAATGGCATTGCTGTTCTTTCATTGTCCACACTTTTTATATGTCTCCTGTCTACTACCAAGATCATCTTCTTAGAATTGTGATAGATAATAGAAATCTGAAAAGAAAAGCGTGTGTTTAAAAATGTCATCTTTTGTAAGTCATCATGGTGATCTTGCAAAATTGATTGGATCTTTGTATCTTTTTGTTTGAAAAACTCCTCCGATTTATCAAAGAAATTGTTTGTAAATGGGAGATGTTGGCAAAGATTACTACTAGGAAGCTTATTTTGATTGATCACAATTTCTCTGATGACTGAATCCTCAGGATATTTCACTTATGAATAAATCCACATGAAAGTACTCCTGTCAAATTCTGCACTGCGGCAAACAGATAAGCTCCATTAACCGCAGAATGCTTTCTTGATTTATCCAAGAAGTTAGGGCATACTTCTTAAAAAACTTATTTTGTTGTGAAAGCATAAAAGGCATAATTGTGCTGTACTTTAATATAAATAGAACTATAGTTGGGGGTCAGGAATCAAGTTGAGTTTACATCAAATAAATGGCAGGAGAAGCAACTCACTAAGGGAAATTTGCATAGTCACAGTTACACTGGCTTAAACCAAATTCCTGGAAACCAAATACAAGTAAATATTTTACATCTGCCAAAGTCCATAAAATACTGTGCATATATAAAAGGATGCTACCAAATCAACTATCTTTTCAAATGAAATGGGAAATGCTATATTTTTTGTACTACAATACATAGCAACTAAGGTGGTGTCCTAGTTAGAACAGCTGGGACCAGTTCATCACTGTATGGGTGTAACCCAAAACTGTGTATTCTATAGCCTTCCATGCCATTTCCCAGACACTGTTATCAGTAGACCATTTACACTGTCTGCCCAGAGCAGCCTGACTTCTCAGGCTATAAACTGGGTGTTAAGAGGCCTGCGAGACAGGAGGATGCTCCTGTCCTCACACCCATTGTGGAACTCCCCGCCCTGAGGGAGGCACTGGGCATTCCTGCCTGAACCTGAGGATATATAATCTTGGGGTCTTGGGACTTTTTTAACCACTTGTGGGAAACAGAGAAGGACTGAACCACCACTCTCGACCGGACTGCAATCACCACTATTGACCAGACTGCAACAGCACTCTCACCAATAGGTTTTTTTCCCTCTTCTTTTACTTTGGACTCAGGGGGCCCAACGAACACCACTCTGTTCATGCCCCAGGGTGCTGGGTTATACATTTGGGTTTTGTGGGTTAAAACCAATTGTTTGTCTGTATAATCGTATTTACTGTATCATTTTATTAAATCGTTATTCTGACTTATAATCACTCTTTTGAGTTGGGTTCATTTCCCCTACCAGTTTACCTTTAAACCAGCACAGGTGGTCAAGTTAACATATTGATATGATTTTAGTTGAGGAGAGTTGTATATTTGAAATATAGAGCTGTCTTTGATATAATTTAATTTTGACTTAATAACGCTTTTTCTCCCATGTGAACTGTCCTGTCCTTGGCCAATAATACACAGAATCTGTCTAAAAGCATCGATTTATGAAGAGGAAGGGAGAGCCTTCCCTTTCCACTGCTCAGTAGTGGTGGGACTTGTATGCACTCTACTCTTCTACCTGTTCTACTGTATCATCACCTGGACCCTCATCATGGGTGTTGGAGCAATTATTGCTGCTTTGGAGTTTCTGGGATAGCTGGTCAAATGGTTATGATAGTAACCACATCTCTACCTCATGAAATTTAGCATCATTAATCTGAGCCTTCTTCATGGAGTCCTCGAGAAGCACAGGACCATTGCTGAAGCCAAAGTCATAGAGAAGGTACAAGAAACCATTGTGCATCTCTAGGCTGAAGAACATGCTCTGTATAAAACAAAACAGCAGTCAGAAAAGCAGTATGTGGTAGCAACTAAAAAAAAAATTAATAAACAGTGTTACAAGAGTGACATTGTGAAAAGCATGCTGGGAAAATATATTTTTATTTGCAAAACTATAACACAGTTATATTTTTATATTTATAATACATGTGTATATATGTACATGCACACGTAATTGTTTTATAAATGATACTTATTTGAAGACTTGGCAAACTGTTTCCCTATAGAAATAATATTTAGTAGCACAGTAATGGCAATATTCTTTACCAGCAAAGTATTCCTAATGCAAACACAACTATTTACTGTTGAAGAAATACCACATGCCCTAAATGAAAGATGTTATACTGGTAAAAGCAATGTTGTGCTAGAATGGCTGTATCTGCATTAGCAGCTTCTGTCACAATGTCTGTAATGACTCCGTTTTTTTTTGTCTTTTCAAAGACCTAATCAACACTGATATATTTACTGAAGGTTGAGCAATAGCTAGACTCTATTTACTATGTGTTTGGTTTTTGGAATTCCTGTCAGTTGCTGCTTTAGCTTCTATTCTGTGGCTGGATGACCTAGATTTTATAAGCAGGAACTATACTTTAGAAAGTCTTTAAGGAGTGCTTGAAATGAAGATCCGTACCATGGAATTAGCCTTGTTCCAAAACTGAACATAAAGAAACAGAAAGGGCAGTTTACAGCAGAAGTGCATCTGTGTAATGTTTTTAATGATAATGCTTGTCTTCTCTCCTAGTGTTCACACTGTTGTTTCCATGCCTAATGGAAACATGGGAACAATAATTCTCAAAACTCTACTGCAGGCCAAGAACTGCTGTCTTTGACATAGATGAGTCCACCTTCAGAAGTCATTATTTAAAGAATTAAGAGTAGGTTTTAATCTAGTACTTTTAAATGAAACTGCAGTGTGGCTTTGTTCTGAACAGCTTAAACTTGAAAATGAAACAGGGATTACATTCAGAATATTTATGAGCTGTCTTTGCAGAACTGAATAATGGACCGGCTTACACAGACTTTCTAAAAGTGCTTGTGAGAGGACATGGTCTCCCACAGCTGACATCCAACTTGACTGCAGCTTCCACTGTCAAACACAAAGTGCATATGTCTCCAAAAACCTCTAGGTGCTTTTGCTTGGAAGTAAAATAACTGGCCTGCAATAGAGGCTGTTAAAATTTTAACAGCAGCTGCTTAGTCGAAGCCTCCTAAGAATGAAGGTTAGTGGTAGCATGTGTAAATTGCAGCAGAGTAAATTGCTTCCCACAACTCTCCTCTGGAAGTTACTCTGAAGATAAACATTAGAGGGTTCTTCTAATGAGAGTGGATTTTTTTCCCTTCTAAATGCTTAATGCAGTATTACATGTAGGTGTCTAGACAAGTGTCTGTCTGGAGACTGCATCTTCGAAACAAAAATGTTTTCTGTGGCTTTCCCAGGTTGTAATCCACACAGGACTTGGGAGCTTGATGTGGGATGTCCAAAGACAAAAAAATCCAATGTCTTCAGGGGATATTTTCATGTGGAGTCTACTTTCTTCAAACTCTTACAGAGATTGCATCACCCTCAAAGTTCAGAAAAGCTGCTGACATTTGGATCAAGCATTTTTATTTGGAGTGCTTTCTATTTTCAGTAACTTAAATATTTAACTCTAGTACACCCTGAGGCACAGTTATAAAGTGGCAGCTACCACAAAGTGTCTGCTTTTTGGGAGTTACTTCATAGAAATTTCATATCGCTTTGATTGTGCATGCACAGTTAAGTAAAGGTACAACTACTGGGCTTAACTGGAGTCTCTCTCGAAGTATCATCACAAGGATATGACCAGTTTGAAGTCCTGACTGTCTCTGGATGAAAGCAGAGTTTAACTAAGGGCCTCATCTTTCTGAGACCTTTTCAGAGCAAGTTCCAGTTCCCTCCTAACGTATACCTGCACCAGATGAATACAAAATATTTCCTCTTTTCAGAAGTTAAGTGTAAGGATATAAGCAATTTGGATTGGGGAACTTATGATGCTCATGGATAAAGGGTACCAGCAGGATTTGGTACTCACCCCATTAATCATCAGCAGGATCAATCCGTTGTCCGTAGGTGTTCGAACTTCTATGTCAAATCGAGTTACCTGGCTGAATCTTCCCCTTCTCTCAATGTTTCTTGCCAAGGCATAGCCAGAGCCATCAAAGAAATAGCTCACAGCCCGGCTCTGAGTGAAAGCCAACTTATCTCTATAAAAGAACGAGATGGGAAAGATCAGTTGGTATGCACCCATTTTAATTTGGGGAAACTTAAAGACCTTTACATACTTTATTGAAATAATTGTTCTGAACTTCTGCTTCTTGCTGGCAATGGTAAGACTGATGACTTTCTTTCAAATTTTTTTCTATGAATTCTTTTCTGAAAAATAGTGTGCAGTTTTGGAGGTGTATCTAACTCCTTCATCATGCTTTAATCCTGTGCTGTATGTAGAGGACAGGAAAATTCTTTGCTCATCCTTGTAAAGTGACAGGCCCACAGCACCTCCTCATTATAAGGATATACATATATTTCTATTAAGAGCTTGCCCTGTTTGTGCAGAAATCCATTTGAATTCTCTGAGGCCTTTAGCTGAGCACTGACTCTGCTGGGGAGCCCAGGAGTAGCAGCTTGCATGCACTGTTGTGGAGAGCAGCAGCTTGCGCTCCCTGTGGGAATGGTGTGGAAAGCCACCATTTGTGCTATCCTAGCACTTCCTGCATTTTTTCCCACTGCATGAGGTAAATTTCTCTCCTTTCTCTAGAGAGGTTCTACTGTTGTTGCCTGTTGTGTAAGAAAATGCCTGCTTTGTCTGTGCTAAATGACTGCTACAGTCGACGTTCACTTCTACTTTAGGAGCTGCATTTCCCAGTTTGTGAAAGGCTTATCTAAGGAATTTCTATTGTGGATTTAAGAGTGTATGGCAGAAAGATAACTTCAGTACAGGTTTTGCTACCTGGGGGTGGGACTGCACTCAAGGTTACCAGACCCAGGGGAGCTGACTGGCTGTGGCTGTATCGCTTGCAGCAACATAATTTGAGTAAGGATCCTCCCTGTCCTAGACAAGCAGTTGGGTTAGGAGCGACATGGGACATGCTTCAGCTAACATGACAGTTCCCTTTTGGAAGGCATGATCAAGATTGTGAGATAGTTAGTGGAGACTACAGAAAATGGTAAAGTATCTCAAGTTAAAAGGGACCCATGAGGATCATAGAGTCCAACATGTATACATACACATACATACATATATATACACATACATATATACATATAAAAATTAAACTTGATGCAATCAGGAGCTTAAAGTGACCAAGTTCCTTCTGAATAACTCAGTGTCACCTTCACGTTTGTAAAATAAAATCAGGACTGGTACTTGAAACAAACCAGAGTAGCAGAGTGAGGACTGGAGTGTCCCCTACCTGGCACAAGGTGGCGATGTGGTGGTGTCGATGTTATAGACGTGCTTGAAGTTGTACAGGCTGATCACATCATTGTTTAGGGTAGCCAGTTCCAGACAACCAATGAAGCCAGGTAGGTTCAGGCTAGGAGGGAGCTGTGCAGAGGACAAGGAACAGTAAAAGGGGAAAGGTCACACTCTAGTTAGGTATTGGGAGATCATTTGTGCCTGGGATCAGTTTTGTCCCTGTGCAACTTGTATTTTGAAAAAAATGGGGTGATACTACTGTGAATAGTCTTCACAGACCTTATCATGATATGGTCTATGGGCTGTAAGTTAAAAGGGAGCACATAAATGGTCTCACAGTGAGAAAATTAGGCCAGGAATGGCAAATGCAAACAAAAGCTTCCTTTGCAGTTTTGAGTGGAGCACACTTGGAAGAGGGGGAAAGGGTTAAGATTTGACTAATAACTGATCTTACTCAATGTATTTGAATCTCTCAGTAGATAATTCATATCTAATGTATAGACATTGTTCACCCCAGAAAAATAACTTCTTACCATGATGAAAAGGGAGAGAAATGAGAGAGTTCTTTAAACCCAGGAGACTGGGATTCAAAGTCTGTACCAGTGGGTAATCCTCAGTAGGTATTATTTTGAAGAGTTAGCAGGATGTAGAAACTTTTCCTTTTAATAAAGGTCACTGCAAATGGAATTTAAATAGCCACACTGGTGAGGGAAAATTTCAAAGAATAAAGCTGACAGAGCTAGTGAATCATTCTTTTTATATTAAAATATTCTGCCCTGTGGAACAGGTGTGATATTAATAACAGCTCTTGTACTTCAGAGTTTGATCACTGTAAGTTCATCTTCTCATTATTTCCATTTTGCTTATGATATAATAGCAATGGTAATACAGCAATGCAGAATATATGCAGCTGTAAAAGAAAATCAGATTCTTATCTGCAGCACAGATACATTTGGTAAATGGTCATGGTTTCCCCCCCCATTTGTTTCGTCTACTACTCTGTTTAATTATGTTAAGCCTGAAACTTCCAATGGTTAGAAGTAGGTGGTACATTTTGTATTTGCAAAATATGTAACTGGGAAGCAAAGGCAAAAGCTTTTAGCAAATAAGACCGTATGCTAATAAATGAAAATGTGAGTTGCCGTTTTCTAAGGGGAAAGAGGCCCATATGCTTATTAAATAATACCATGAATAATTTTCTTCCCATTTTCTTTCACTTTTCTCTTTTGTTTTTCCTCTGCCCTGCTCTGGAACACACCTGGAGGGTTCATTTACTGGATGACTTTTTTGTGTGTGTATGTGTTCTATTCCCAGGCAATTTGCACCCAAGGCTCAGTAATCTAGAATTTGGATCATGGCATCTATCTGGTAGTCAAGTAGTGCAAAGCTTGGGAATACGTAAGTGTATTGAATTAATCTTTCTTTGTTTTTATACTGTTAGAAGAGCTGCTTGTGGATCAGTATTTGGATCTTTGTAGCACCTGCTACAGCTAGCCTAAAGAATTTAGCATTCTCTAAAGCCTTTCTAGTTATGATTTTATTCAGTCATGCAATTTTCATAGCTAAGATAGTTCATAGCAATTTTTAAACACAAAAAGAGGAACTGGTATGCTCATGGAAGCAGGTAAGTGAGGTGCTAATTCATGCCGACTATTACGCAGTAGACTCAAGCGTCTGGCACAAGTCTTCAGACATATTTTGCACAGGGAACTTTTCATGCTGTTATAAGGCTGGATTTAAACCAATGATAATTTAAATTCAAACAAATTACTATATTGCTAGTTTCCCACGTTGTCCTGATATTAACAATACATTACTTTTCATGTTTGTGACAGTTGTAAAAGAGAAATTCTAAGTACCAAGAACTCATTAACATTGAAAAAAACTGTTAGCCTGCAAGATTTGTTAAGCTGGACTAATAGACCTCATTTATGCATGCTAGTAAACAATTAGCAAGCCTTTCTTTGGTTAAATTTCTGAAAACTTGAACACCGGCTATCATCAATATGATCATCTTACTGTATGACATAATATGCAACAGAAAACTGTTTTTGCCATGGCTAAAAGATGAAGTCCTATGATAATAAATGACTAAATAAGGAAATTTTCTTTATTGACCATTTCTATGTTTAAAGGGAAGTCCAGCAAGATAAGTTTGCACTATTTAGTTTTGAATACAGAATATTTATCTGACCAACCTTGAAGTCTGGAGGCACTCCACCGACATAGAAAACAGCATTTTCAGGTTCCAAATTAAGGAGAGAGCCAGGACCAAGAACCTCTCCCTTTTTGATGAATTTTTCTTCATCTGTGCTGCTAAGACTGGGCACAGTTAAAAACATTTTGCCATGTCTTCCAATCCTGTAGAAAGGAATTGTAAGAGAAGAGAGTTTCATGTTGGCTGGACTTAAAAAAGAACAAGAAAACCTTCAGCTCCGGGAAGGGTTTTTATTTCCTTACTAGAAGACTAGTAATCTGGGGGAAGAGGAAGGGAGAAACTGCAGACACTTTCTCTTCCTCCATGTGGCCCCTTGGATCCTGGTTCTCCAAAAGCAGAGGGAATTTCCATCTATTTCAGGAGTAGAACCAGGCACTGAAGATTCCTGTTGGGCAGTTCTGACACAGCCTTTTCTGCTTGATTTTATTTTCCTACTGTTTGATTTGGGGAAAATGCACATTATCATTTTACCTCTCAATTTTGATGATGCTGAAGTAAGAAGGCCAGGTGCTGACTGGCTTGGCATCCAGAGGTATCTCCACGTCTTGGCCCCCCAGATTATAAATGTACACAAGGTTGTCATTTTTAATTGCAAGACCAATGTAATGTTTTGCCTAAAAAAACAATGGAGAAGGATGTCAGAGATACAACATCAAAAGAGATTTAATGGAGAACATTAGTAAAGGAAGGGCTTTGATAAACTAAATGACACCTTTTAATATTACTATTAAAAGCTATTTAAATATAAACAAAAGCTTCATTCTCTAATTGGTTGCTTTCACCAGATAAAACTGCATAGAAAAATCTCTTGATATTTTACTTTATATCAATTTTCACTGCCTTAAATACAAGGTCAGTGAGATGTCTGCTGACCATGAATTAGTCATGTTCAATGGGAAGCTATTCATCAGTATTTGGTGTGCAGTGTCATGCAGGAAATAGTCTAAAGCCTAGGTATTATGCTGCAATTAAATATTCTGTCAAAAGCGGTTTCACTCGATTTATATTCAGTAGTCATTCTTTGTAGAAAAGCTTAAAAATAAAAGACTGTCTCTTTACCCTTCCGAGGTAACAAATTGCCAGGATTATACCTGGCTTGTGAGGTGTGATTTTTTTTCTTTTAGGAACCATAATTTAAAGAACAGCTATTTCAAAGCAGTGATCTACAGAGTATACAACAGCAGCACAAGCCACAGATAAAGAAAACTGCTTATCTTGTGGGCCTCTGACCTCAGAGATTTGGAATTGACACTGTCAGCAACATAAACTGATTAAATTGTATCTCACAAAAGCCAGGTGGGTGACATTAACTGCTTCAGAGCACCTTGGTACTAGCAGTGGAGATAGCAAGTACGGCTTGCATCAGTGTCAATCAAAGCAGTACTCTCAATAGGCAGTCTAATTTCCTTTTAAGAGAGAATCCTTCATTGTCTGAGGTGAGAAGTCTCAAGGACAAGAGTCTCAGGAACCCTTGCTCTTTGCTTGTCACAAAATCAATGACAGTCATATAGTAGACACCTCTTATTTTGAAACATGAAGAAACAGTGAAAGGAAAATCCAGGGGCAAACAAAATTCAAATGTATTTCAATTTTCATTTTTTTGTTAAAAATATATGTAAAAAAAATAACTGAATTGTTCTCTTACATTTTTGTTTCCAAGGTACAAAATGAATCTATCTGGAGATGCTGCCAGTTGTGGATTGTCTTTCTGAAGCTTTATGTACAAGCTCATGGAAGTGAAAGATTTCAGTTCCTCCACGTTGATCTTTGGATTGACTTCAACAGATGATTGGCCTCCAAACATCATGGAAACTTGGACCTGCAGTTGCAAGTGTGCTACGTGAGACAGATTATTGCTGCCTGGGGTAATTACTTAAGGCAAATATGCAAGAATACGTAGGCAAGTACTGGCTTAGTGTGAGAGTAGAGTTGGCACCTATATGTTAGCCATGTAAAATTGCATGTTTATAACAATCATTTCTGGAAGACGCTGTAAAGAACGTGAAAGAAATTAATTCATGTAGTAGATCATATATCAGTGGGAGACATATATTCTTAGTTGAATCAGGGCACATAACAAAATCCTTACATAGCTATAAAACTTCTACTAATAATTTATTTCTTTGCTTTGCATGGACTATGACCAATTTTCTGTTCATGAGTAATCCTGTTATATTACTGATTCTACAGTGATATTTATGAGATGCTAATAAAATTGTAAAACCTTTTCATTTTAGTTCAAAATGCCTTCAACATGACTGAAGTAATGCTTTCAAATTGAAGCACAATATGCCTGAATGGCAAAATACATTTAAAGACCAGTCAAGCACTGCACACATACTGATTTTTCCTTTTCTTTTTTAAGTAATATATGTGGACTGCATATTCCAGCATTTTGAACATACAATAATGACCTGAAATTTTTATTTCTCTGAATGAATTCAAATACACTTTTAATTTTTGACATTGGTATTCTTGTTACAGAAAAAAAACTTCATTATTTATGAAATGAAAATGTTTTTTTCTCTATTAAATATGTGCAAGCCAAAGGTTCTCTTACCCTGCAGAAAATTAATTAAAAAGAAATACTGTTATCTCAGAAAAGTTTACATTAAATTGCCATAATTACTATTCCTGAAAACTGATACTGCCAGTTGAGTAATGATCTATTAGTTTTAGCTTTGAATGGTTTTGTTGTTGAGGCCATCTTATACACTGTGCCAATAACTTTAATAAAGTTCCTAGTGCAGTAGCAATAGTTTACCCCAACTGCCATGATAACGTTGACTGCTTGCAAAATAGCAACTGTAAAGATTTTACTGACCTCCACAGTGCTTTGTTTCTCTAGTTTTGGGGAGGTGATAATGTCCGGGTTTGGATTTCTAATACAGCCCAAGGAAATGGAGGTTATAGTAAGATGCATTTGATTATTAACACTAGTATCCAGAAGTCCCATCCAAAAGTTTTACCTTGCTTGCTACACTCCTGGTTTGTGCAATTAACTCTCTGATCCGCTGTATGCTGGAAGAAATATTGTTTGCTGGTGCCTTCTGTTCTACTCTGCGCAGTTTGTCCAGGAGTTCAGGAAAAACTTCTGTAAGTTTCTTCACTGTAGTTAGAAAAAAGTGACAATGCAGTTTTTTCCTCTTTGAAACACTGATTTTGCACCAGGAAAATTTCTTATTATCCTCTAGGTTAACTTACCTGTCTCCTTCTGCTTTAAGAACAAGTCCACACTGTAGTGTATGAGAGACAGTGATTTTAGAAAGAGTAGTGAATTATAAGAATCTAGTATTGCAAAAGGTTTTGGGAATAAGTTTGCACAAAGGAGACTATGTTTTAAGGGGACTCCTAAGTGATACTGTGGTGAGTTACCTCCATAATACTTTCCTCAAGGAGCTCTGCAAATGTTAATCATTTTAACCTTTTCATCTTCCTTCAAGGCAAATACATGTTAAACCTAATTTTACAGATATGGCAACTGGAGCAGAAGGATTATTTGTTCAGCATCTCACTGGTTATCCGTGGCTGACCTGGGAAGTGCATCTAGGAGTTATGGTTCAAGAGCTCTTCAAATTCATTGTAGGGGAGATGTATAGATTGTTTTCCTCAGCTTTTGTCTGTGCATCTCTCTGAAAGGTCATACCCAGATAACAGCAATGGCTGCACAGGTGTCTGCATGTGGTTTGCAGCCCACTCATAATAGAAACACTGCCACTTTCAGACTGTGGTAACAGGCCTGTAGTGTACAAAAATAGAAGGCCTTAGCTGATAATGTGTGTGCACCTAAACTGTACTTACTGCCTGCCCCAGCCCTTGTGATTGGTAACCTCTTCAGCTTTCCTGCCTACATCTGCCAGAGGTCGTGAATGAGAGTCCAGGACCTTTGGTCTTTTGCTGCTGTATCTTCTGGTGGTACATGTACAAGTGTCATTGTTATCATTGGGAAATACAGGGGCTTTGTTGTGTTCAAAGGGACATAAGTCCTTTTCCAAAAAGATAAGCAGAACAAATTTTCAAGAAAGAAAAATAAGTACCCTTTGTTATAATCAAGTTTCATCACATCACATTCCAATGACATGTTGCCCTTTGAAGGATATTTACACATCACATCAGTTTTCATCTTTAATTAAATGTAGGTACAAGTAGCTGAGTATAATGAAATGCGATTTTAGCCGCAAGCTACGTGCATGTAAGAAAGATCCAGCATTCAGAGTTAATTTTTAGTGACATGGATTGCCTATAAAGGTTAAACCAGATTTGTAGGGTTTGCGGTTACATTTTAGGGGTTGTCAACTTGCGTCCACCTGCTCTTGTGTTCTTCCCTGCATATTGTTACTCTTGTCTGATAATCACAGAATCATAGAATGGCTTGGGTTGGAAGGAAACTTCAAGATCATCTAGTTCAAACCCCGCTGCTGTGGGCAGGGACACCTTCCACTCGACCAGGTTGCTCAGAGCCCCATCCAGTCTGTCCTTGAACGTTGCCAGGAGAAGATAGCAGAGAAGGCAAGTAGAGGGGCTAATCATCAGATATACTGAGACTGTACAAAAGGTAAGAAAGGAGAAGTAGACTCCCATCACTTTTCTATTCTTCCAGTCTGTATTGGCTAAAGACTGAAGCAGCTCTCAGCTTCATTCAGATCAACACAGAATATGAGAATATCCCATTGAGTCCTACAGGTCTGCTTCTCTTTGGACAGAGTGAAAAGCTATATTTGCCTCAGTCCTGTTCTCTCTCTGCTTGGCTGTTTTCACTTGTCTTTTACTTTCCAAGTTCAGTGTAGGAGTGGGCCATATAGAGCTTTAGTTATTACAGTTATTCCCATTAAGTCCTGAAAGTCCCTTATGTTCTGGGGTCAGTAATCAGATATTCTATATAACGTCTACTGTATGTTAAAAAGCCATTATTTTTAGCAAATTCTCGAAGTAACACAGTAATTCCTGAATGCATTAAAATTAAAAGACCAAACCCAAATGGAATGATAATCAATTTATAAAAAGTTTTCTCTGCCTTTTGAAATGAATGTTCCATTGCATTGGAAAAAAGCCCACATTATTTTTATAGGTAAAAAAATTAAAAGCTCAGAAAGGGATTTAGCAAATTTCAACCACTTTTTTTTTTTTTTTTAAATAATCCACAACTGAATTGGAATTGTGTTTGATCTGATATCTTTTAAACCTGGATTTTCATCTGTTTGAAATTTGGTGTACGAAAATTGAAATGCTATTGTAACATGAAAATGCAAAGCCAACATGTATTACTACTAGAACTGTTATAAAATCTCAACGTAAATATCTTTCTTTGGTACTTTATAATGGCATTCTTCAACACAGAAGAATATTGATTTTTGATTTTAATAATGGGATGAAGGTAAGAGTGGAAAAGGAAAACTAGTCTTTCTAAGTGATGAAATATAAAAAAAGAATAGAAGGGAAACTGTCAAGGAGGATATACCTTGACTGTAACCTTCCAGACACTTTCTCCTTTCATGTTTTTCTTCCCAATCTGTCCTTCATACTGTCTGCTGAAGCCCACCAGTTCCTGCACAATGGAAACAGGCAGTATTCTCAGATATGCTCTCGCCCTTCCAAAAATCAAGTTCAAGCTTTATTCAAAGGCAATCCAGATATGCCAGCTTAGAGGCTTCAGCTGCTTATGGTAGTGCTATCGGTATGATGATCAGGTGTTTTAGTGTTTCAGGAACCCATCTGAACATTTGTTGTGACTTTCTTTTGGACTTTGGTGGACATTCCTCCTGTCAGATCAACCTCTCCTGGCAAAATACACAGCTGATCTGGGAACACTCCATTGTGCTTGGCGTGTCTATATCTGTCTTCCCAGGCAGTGAATCACAGTCACATCTGTCTGTAGCACTACCTGTGCCAGCCTTCTATGTAGCACTGATCTCTCTTCTCAGCTATTTCCACCTGATCTTTCTGGCAAAAAAAAAAGTCATGCCACCTTTGTAGCTTAAAACAAGCAAAACAAATGCCTTCAGACACAAAAATGCCATGAAAAGCCGCCTCCACGAAAGTACTAGGGCACACTTTGCTGTAGTTTGCATATTAGCATCTCTTCAACAGTGAGCTTGTGGTCAACAGGCCCTCGAGGCACTTTCATATGAATGCAGTATTTTCAAGGTGACTCCCTACCTGCAAAACCACAGTCACAGAGAACACATTTTTGCCAGGCACATCACATAGGAGCTGAACTGTTCTTAACAACTGGTGGTGCGTGTACCATGCATGCCTTTTTGAGAACATAACAAACTAGGAGAGCTGGGCCATCTTAACTCTGTTCACTCTTATGGAGTGTCTCAAGTGCCACTGGAGATATTTCTTCCAGAACAACAGCTAGTACGAGTGGATTTTTTGAATCCTGACTGTCTGCTGGTGTTTTGAGCATGAAGAGCCAAATGTAGTCTGTGTTGCTGCTCTATCTGCTAAGCTGGCACTGGTAAATGTTAAATGTAAATCAAGTGTAAAGGTGAATAAAAACAAAAACCTTCATGTGTAAGCTACAGCAGACTGTTTCTCTTGGATGTTTTTCATACTATTCCCTCCTGGGAGGCCAATCATATCCACATTTACATTATCTTAAATGGGAATTAGAGCCCATAGCCCATAGCCTAAACTCTGCTCTGTGGTGATCAAAAATATTTTACAGCAATGCAACACAATTGCTGTTAAATTAACTGTATGCTTATGGAGCTCTGTGCAGTGACTAACAGTGAGCTTATCTATTCCCAAAAAGAGCAGCTCACTGTTTCCTTTAGATGAAAAGCTCAGAGAAATCTGAGATTTTCTCCAGTTCTGGAGACAGAAATTGAGTTATTGAACAGCAATGAATTTCTTCTTGCAAAGGGAACCACTCCTAAACCAGTTCTTGGGAGCACTGGTTTCACTTAATGAAAAATACTAGTATAAGGGTCTTATTCATTACTGAATTCTGAAAATAACATGACCTTTGGGTTTCCCTGACCTAGAGGGAAGAGTGTGACTTTGGGACACTAGAAGCAACATTGGGTTTGGTACTCATTTGGTACTCAACACCATTTGCAGTAAAATGACAGCTGAGTTGCCAAATTTCTGATGGACAAGGGATTTAGGGCAGTAGGTCTTAGATTCAGACTTTCTGGATATAGAGTCAGTGGAGTTATGGACCTTCTCTGAGGTACTTGCAGAAGGCAAGACATCACTGAACAGTGTTGCAGGTGATGGTATCATCAAACGTATGAAGGAAATTATTTTATGGCAAGATTTCCTTGCCATAAATTCCTTGGGATTAGTGAGCCTCCTGAGCAGAGCCAGGAATACATTGAGCAATAAATAGTGGTGCTTGTTACCAATTTTTTATTCGAATATTTTAATTTCTAGATTGATTCTTTTCTTTCGCAATTGTTCTTTTCCTTCTTTCAACAGTCACTTCATTTTAGCTTCACTCTCACTGCCTTTTTTCCACTCTTGCCTATCATCTTCATTTCAATTTTGTAGTCTGCCCTAGGGGTTTTTTTTGTGCTTTTATTTATGTTAAATTTTTCATAACAAGTTTTCTAATGTTTACTTTTTCTTCTTCCCCAATAATAGAAGTGGAATTAATGTGATGTTTACAAGCTTTTCCAGCAATCACCCTGCTTAAATATTTTATTTCCTCGTTGATCCTCTTTGCCCCCTTTGTTTAGACTACAAGCTCATCGAGTCAGGACCATTTCTCCTCCATGTTTGTACCACTGAGGATGAAAGGGCTCTGTTTTGAAATGCCTACCAATGTTAAAAACCAAAAAAACAAAACTAAATCACCAATCATAATAGCAAGAAGTGTTTAAACAAGCTGTCTACCATTCAGTGTTACCTTGGTACCATGATAAAAATGACTTAGAAGCCAATAAATCTTCATCACGTAAGTGTTTTAAGTAATTTTTGGAAATGCACAAATATCCAACACTTTTAAAATATAGTCAAGACTCTAGAAAACCACTAATTTTTGAAATGATTTCATGGAGGTAAAATGTTAGAAGATTATATGCAATGAATATGCAATGTAAACAATTCATACAACACGATGTTATGGTGATTCCCTGATTTTTAATGCTAAGGAATGGGAAAATTCAGGTCACCATACCTGCATCCCCAGCTGAATGCACAGCATTGTCGTATGCCTCTGAATTGTGCTGGAAATCTTGCAGATTTTGAGACCATAACCTCACGTTCTCACCCATGGGGGTCGTAGCCTCTGTTACTGTCATGGTAGCACTTACAGCCTCTGCAGTCTTCTGTTTAGCTTGCTCCAAACGCTCTCTGGTCACTACTACAAAGAGGGAGTAAGGAGAAATGAACTCTTTCAAAGGTTCAAGTGTGTTGTTTGTACTGTCCCCCCCCCCGGTATGTCCTGTCCCCACCACCAACTCCCAGTGTCCCCCTTCCTTCTTCCTCCCAGTTCATATACTGAGCATGATGTCATATGGTATGAAATAGCCCTTTGGTCAGTCAAGGTCAGCTGTTCCAGCTGTGCCTCTTGCTAACTTCCCATGCACCCCTAGTCCCCTCACCAGCGTGGCAGTATGAGAAGAAGAAAAGGCCTTGGCTCTGTGTAAGCCCTGGTCAGCAACAGCAAAAACATCTCTATATTATCAACCCTGTGTTCAGCACAAATCCAAAACATGGCCCCATACTCACCACTGTGAAGAAAGTTAGCTCTACCCCAGTTAAACCCAGCACAAGGATCAAGAAGAATGTTCATAATTTCAGGTGGCAAAACATTTATTTCATTATGAATGTGTTAAAGCTGGATGTTTGCTATCTGGGTCTACTAGTTTCAGTCAAATTCCTTTAGGCATCCCTAGTACTGAAATCTTAATAGTAACTTCATAGGTCATATGGAAAGATAAAAATATGTTCTTGAATGTATGAAGATAAAGCATCATAAAGATAAAGTTCCAACCTGGGTCTGCTGATTGCATTTTTGCAACGGCTCTCATCAGTTGGTTTCGCAGAACATTCATTCTGGCAAAAGTGCCATTAACCTGCCAGCTGGTGTCTGCAATGTTATAATCATTACCTGTGGGGAGAAAATAGGAGGTAAAGTTGAGCGGCATCAAAGTGACATTCAAAAAGGTAAATTTAATTCTGTGGAGGTATGTTATTAGGCATTTAATACACCACAGACCATGACCTCTTTTAGTACAGGACATACTAGCACTCTCGACTTCATGTAATCTAAAGGAAAAAGCAGCCTTGCAGCTCCCAGCCACTATTTGCTTGCCACAGGGTGTCTTACAAAAATCTGGAGACCTGTATCTCAGTCAGTACTCTCTCTCTTTGCTTTACCAGAAGTGCTGGGAATAGCTGCAACAAGTATACAGGAGAAGTTTTAAGGAACTCAGAAAGTCCCAAAAAATTGAAAAGGTAATTCTGCAATTTTAGAGCTTTCTTTCTTTCACAGTGAACAAAGACCAAAATCCTTTCAGATTTTGGTGAAATTGGTGAAATCCAGTTTGCTGAACACTTATACTGTTGCGATTTGCTTTTAGTTGAACTACTAAGCTGAATATATTTACCAGTGAACAACCGTTTGCAAGGTCACATATTTAAACAGTGATGTGCCTTAGTGCCTTAGTGATGTGCTTTTAAAATTTACTTTAACATGCATGCCTTTATGCTGACTGGGAAAGTAGAAAGGACGTATATTTACTGTCATGTGCTGTCCGTTGTAGCTGCGTGGCTCGGATGAGAAGTTCTTCACTTTTACCTTTATGGTAAATGACCTGAGTATCAATTCCAACTGCAGCCTACAAGTATGTTCCAAAAAAGAAAGTCAGAATAATGTTTACGGAATGTTCTGCTTTGTCATGCTCAATTATGGACAACATATTACCTGCATATAAATGCAATTGCAAAGTCACTGCAGTTTCGTTACCTTTGTTAACATTTAAGATTGGCAAAAAAGACTGAAAAGCAGAATTTTTTGTTTTAAAAACATTCAGAGAAATGTGTGGTTTTCCAGACAACACTACTGAATAACAAAGGTTCAGAAAGCACAAAAGTCCTCTTAATTTATCAGCTCCAGTTTAGTCAACATGACACTCATGCTGCATGTTAGGCACTGACTACTGTCATCTCAGATAGGTGCTGAATGTTTGCACTGCATGGGGAGCTGCCTTGCAGTCTGCAATAGCATGCTGGAAACAGAGGGCTGGACTTGAAATCCCACAGCCCTCTGGGGTTCAGGCCTCTTTAATCTACCGAAGTCCTTTTGCTATCTCACTGATAAATTGTTGGTAAATAGCATGTATACAGATTGGAAATTATATATGTACAAAAAATACTTATAAAGTATTCTAGAACAGTAAGGCCAGAGACAAAATTAGCATCCTTATCCTTACGCTGAGTATATGAGTGGGCTTTGTCCCATTTTAACTTGATTTTCTATGAGAAACAGTGGTGCTTCTGTTAGATATCCTGACCACCTTTCCTGCCACATGGCACTGAGTGAACTAGTAGTTCTCAAGCACTAAATGCCAGCTCAGGTTCCCACAAGGCCAAGAAGTTTTCTGGACTTTCACAGAAGTGTCTCAATATGATTCACAACACAGAGCAGCATCACTCTGTGATGGGATAGGGACAGAAGAACCTGTTGGGTCTTTTCAAATATCAGGAACTCATACTGGCAGAATAATTAACCACATAGGATTTAATTCAGGAAATAATAAAGGGAAAATAGATGTGCAGTGAGAAGTTCAATGCTGCCAGTTAAGCTACATCTTGTTTTTAATTTACACTTATGTGTCTGAAGTCCTTGAAGCATTGCAAAGTAAAAGGTGATGTTATGAAAATTACTTACATCTTTAACCCGGTTTGTTGTGTTCAGTGCCAGCAATGCAGCTTTATTAGCTTCTTCAATATAACCAGCAATGTTTTCATACACATTTGAAGCATTGATTGCCCTTTGTACCAAACCATTTGAATCAACACCATACAAATTCCTGTTAAAAAGAGAGTAAAAGAAGAAACCAAACTGAATCAAAGTAGTTTCAAATTGATCAATATCCTCAACATTCTGACTACATAATCACACACATAAATATACTTAGCCTAAGTGGTAGTCTCTTCATTGTGTATGACCAATCTGAAACAGGTGAAAATTATGTGGATAGAAGGTACTTCCCAGTCATTTAACTCCGGGCATTTTGCACTTAACATCTATGTGAGCAGGAACACGTGACTACTGAACTTTTATCTTTTTTTAATCTAAATTAGATATTCCATAAATTTACAGAATAACAGATCTGTTGGTAGTCCTTCTTTAGGAATAACTTCTGGCCATGAATGGAAAGACCTGTGTGTGTCAGTGACTAGGATAGATGTATCACTTGCATGTTTATATTTTCCAAAAGTAGGTGGGAAAAGAGGGAAGATCAGATGAAGAACTACTCGTGGTCATGAAACTTTGCAAGAAGTTAAATTTAAAAAACACAAGACAACTTTGATGGCATGGTTGAGCTTGACTTGCATATTAGGTGAGAACTGGGAGATAAGGAGATATTCCAAACAGCATCTGGTTCAGGGCTCAACCTTCAGCTATTAGCAATTCTGAATCAATATTATTTTTTAGTGTTTTAGTGATAAGCAGATTTCACAGTATACATGAGATATAGATTTAAATGTAAATATACATATTTGTATGTGCGTGCATGCACTTCAAAGTGTTTGCACACTCAGGGATTGCTAAGTTTCCAGATTCACTGTTGTTGCAAGAATTTTCAGCTATATTCCCTTAAGGCAAAAGAATAAACTCTATCAAATAAAATCTTAACAGGCTAATAAAGCAAACTTATACAACCAAAATGATTTGAGGTCAGGCAAAATGTTTTAAAGGATTAAAATTTCACTGCAGGACAATCTTCTTAACAAATAAAAGAGTCAGCATATTTCTGTATGGATATTTTGTAATTACTTTTGTTTGCTTTTTGTGAAATTCCTAATGTGTTTGACTTGGTAGTAGTTTTTAAATTATTTTGGCAAGTGAGGAAGGCTAGCCATATGGGGTATTTTCTTTCAAGTGATTCTACTTCCCCCAGTTAGCTATCTCAGACTGAACATATTGTTTGGTTTTTAGGTTGTGTGTAGTTTGTGTGGCATTATAGAACAATTTCAGATGTCAGCTTTATATAATTGTATAAAAGAAAACCATCTGTTATTTTTTTCTCTATTTTAATCTCCTATATAGGGCATACTAATATTAAGAAACAACTGGTATTAGGATAACATACTTGAATAGTAGTTTTAAGTTTATCTTCCAAAAGCATATGCCCATGATGTTACTTAAAGCAGAATTCAGTGACATATTTTATTTAAGAATTCATTTACAGCAGTGATTTTTCCACGTGTAGTCCCGATCGCAAATAAGGTCATATTTCAAATCTGTCTAGAATAATATATTTGTACTAGTAGTAAGTTAGTAAATTGATGCAATGTTGATGCATTTAGTATCTTCCAGCAAGATAAAAAGACTTACAGTAATTTTTTATTACTACTGTGGGCCAGTTTCACTGGGACGCAACCTATTGTGAATCAGAACTACTCCATCTGTAAACAAGTTCTTAAACAAAAATTATCTCAAAGCCCATATTGTGTCCTGTAATGCTAAATGTTTTTTTATGTGAATGAACTTACTGACATGAGCTGTTTCTGCCTGTATTGTTTTACTTTTCAGTGATCTACCTTTCCTATTCTTTTGGTATTGGAAGAGAATGTCGTGCAAGATATGTGTTTATTCTTTATTCTTTAAAAAGTTTCATAGATTTTGCTTAGCTCAATTTCAGTTGTTCCCTCTAGACCATGACAAATCCTTCTATACGTGACTTAACACTGTTTTGTGCAGTGCCTATTTATGGTCATGATGTTTCTCCTTGTCTTTTAGTTCATTCAGCTGTTCAGTAAATAGCGCTCGTATGAACAGAGTCTGCTGAAGTTAAATTTTACCCGTCCAGCTCATCAGCAAGTCTTCTTAGGTTGTGTGTATGATGCATAGCCTTTTCTACCAAATCATCATCAAACAGAGACAGATTGGCTATTTTTTCTTGCAATTCCTTTTTCGCTCCATCTATTTCTGCGTAGAACCCTGATGCATTCTGAACAAATTATGGAAGAAAGGAAAGAAGATGAAAACTGTAAAAAATCAAGTCTGTATTTTGATTATTATGTTTTATTTTACCCTTTTGTATTATTATCATGTCCCCTTTTTTTTTCTGTAAAGTTGTTTTATTTTACATTTTTAAGAGCAAAAGAGGAAAGATCTAAAGGTGAATGTCAGTATGGAAAGACAAATGCAGAATGATAAAAATCAACCAGAACTCCAGGAATCCCTTAAGAAGATATTAGAGACATATGCATAAAATACAAAAGAATGATGAGAAATGTCTTACTTTATGTCTTGTATGTTTTCTCCAGAATTGTGCCAATAACAAATCTTTCAAAGTGAAGTGTTAAGAGATGAGGTAATTAAACCTGATCTTTACAAAAATCCCCTCATTGTGGTTCTTCTAAAGCTGGCAGTTGGGACCCATATTTTTTTATTTTTTTAACCTCTTCTCTGTGAAGACTGCAGGCCAGAAATTAGGTTTTGCAACTTCTAAATAATATCCATAAAAATGAAATAAATATTTCCATGGTTATTTGTCTCATGTGTCATCCTGTTACCGCATGGGCCCTGGCATTGTTTTGGCCCTGGCTGGCTTCTGCTCTCCCAAACCTGCCTCCTTGGGAGTAACATGGGAGGGTGCCTGTGCCCTGGCTGACAATTTGGCAATTGCTGGAGAGGGGCAGATAGTTTAATTGTACAGCTGTGAGCTGGGCCACATTGTATAAAACATGATATCCGTCATGCTAAGACATCTTGGGTAAGTCTAATTTGTAAATCAGTCCACCTAAATACTATCTATATGTATGTATAGCCAAAGAGAAGTAGTATCCCTTTGCCTTAGCCATCTTTCTTATATGAAATAGTTGTGGGGAAGACCAAATGGGCTTCACTTTCTCTCCAATACACAGTATTGCTGATGTGTTTGAAGATTATAAATTTGGCCTCAAAATACATGAAAAAGGATGAAATGGAGGGAGAGAAAAAGTATGAATGAATGAAACGTGAGAGTATTTATTGTTGATGAGGAAGAAAGATGTATGATGTTTGCATACTACCGTCCCTGCAGTGTGAACACCCTCTATGTGTAAACTTATCCACAGCAGTGAGGAACACGAATTGATAAACTGCAATAATTTGTTTTGCACAAAACACAAGAAACCCCCCCCAACATACTGCTTGATCTCCCAGGGGTGGTTACAAAGTAAGCTTTCTGTTTTCTCAAGTTATCTTTTCAAAGAAAAATTAATGACTTTTGATATTTGCTTTTGTGTTAAGAATGGGCAACTATGACCAAAGTGAATTCTCGTAGAAAATTTTAATTTCTCTTAAATTATTTCAAAATTTTAAAATAAATCATGAAGAAAAAACCCAGTTTTTGTAAATATTTCAGTTATAAAAATCCTAGTTTTATTTTCTTCATCTTTTCATAGAAAATCCAAACACCTAAAATTTCAAAAAATTTCCTACAGCACTATGTCTCACTCAAAACACTGGATAGTAATCTACAGTTCCAGAAGAGGGTTTCTATGAGACAATTTGTTTATATATGTTTTACACATTGCCTGGTTTTAACTCTGATATCTGGGATCTTTAGCCTTCTTCCGTGCTTACTGGTAGGTAATAGAAAAGGAATTTAGCATATAGTGCAGTCTTTTACCAGAGCATCCTTTGGCATCTGCTTATAATGAAATAACTGAGAACTCTAGAGCAAAGTCTTTCACTAAGCTTTTTGTACAGTAAGGTGTCCTTATAATAGAATTATTTTTTTTTAGGCAGTAAACTGTAATTACAGAGTTTTTCATCCAAGAGTTCTACTTTTTCAGGGGATATTAATCAGTATTTCAGTGAAGTAGTATAAAAAGGAGAGGTTTTTGATTAATGGTCCAAACACATAAAAAAGTCAGGACATATTATTTAAACAAGTCACTCAGGCACCTACCTTTATTACTTCACTTAAATCAGAGTTGACCTTTTGTGGTTCTTCCAAAATAGTTGTGGCACTGAGCAAAATGCTGTTCACTTCATCCATTTGCTTTTTTACTTTCTCAAGTTGTTTCTACAAAGAAACCCCAAAACATAAATCACATCCAATACCATTTGTGCATTGATAAAATACAGTGTCAAGTTAATTCAAAAGACAGTGGTGAACTAAATAGATTTTAGACATATCTGAAGTCTGATTTTCCCAGACATCTGTAATAGCTACATATTATAATGTGACTGTGCACTTTTTTGGTTTTGTGAAAGAAATGCTGAGTGATTTTTTAAAAAATTTATTTATTTTATTTTGTATTACAGCATAACCAGTTACTGGAATGAAACATTATTCAGTGCACTGCCAGAAGAGACAAATTAACCAGCAATTTTTCATAGTGATATGGAGATTAGTTTTTTCTGGAGTTTTTTAAAATCTACAGAAGAGTGATCTCTTTTCCTTGTCAGTAGTAAAGCATATTCCTTCATTGTGAGGAATAATGAAGATCCAACTGGTTAAAAACAGTGAACAAATGCAACTACACACTTCAGGCTTTGCTTCATAAATGTGAGACAAGCTGCAGCTTGGCACTGTAATTATGAAACAATGGAACAACAGAAGAGGCTTTGTACTGAAGGATCACAACCTCTTATAGAAGGATTCATGAGAGCAGCACACCTGATTTCTCTATTGAATTGTTAGACCTTCCACATCAGCATGAACTTCTATCACTGTAAATTTCAGGAGCTCAAAACTCAGCCTCTGATGCTATGAAACCCAGAGGTTGGCCTGAATTTGCAAGATTATTCTTCAAATCACAAAACTGCTCCCTAACCCCCTTCTGCTCCAGAATCCAAACGAATTCAGCCACTAAAATGAAAACAGTTTCCTTCAAATGCTCCCAATTCATTCTCCTCGTCGTTTTATTCTTTGCTGAAAAAATAAATGGGATATTCTGGTTTTGCATTCCTTAAAGGAAACTTAGGAAAACGGGGAAAGAGTCACAGAAACTCTGGGAAGAGAAAAAATACTCTTTTTTTATATGGTTGATGGATTGGGTACTTTCCTGGGATAAGAGGCTTGAAAATTCAATTTCCTCATCAGCCATACGGGATTTGAACCTAATACCACCACTTAGAGGCAAACATGCCCCACTTCCATGCTGTAGGGGACAGATCTCCTCTGAGCTCTCCTCTGGAACTATTTATTTGAACAGGTCATAGGGGAAAACTGCTGTATCCTTACAACTAATCTGTTCACCCAGCACGTAGGAAGCCTAATTTCAGGGTACCTATTGTGCAGCAGTTAGACAATTGATTTATGCATGAAGGTGCAAGGACCACCCTCTGCTCTTCCTGAAAAAGTGGTGATGCATTTTGTTTAAAGAGGATCAGAGAGAAAGTATGGGTGAGACAGTATGAATGAACTCAGACCAGGGCACAAATGCAGAGCAGAGTCTTTATAAATAATTGTTTTCATAGAATATAATTACTTTTGCGAGCATGAAGTTCTTTCACATTATAAGTCAGTACATAATAGGTGAAACAATCCCAGCACAATATTTATAGCAGCCATGCTACATGAAATTTCAAGCTTCCTGTGTTTTACTGTAATATACCTTCCAAGGGTAGGCATAAGTATCCATCTCTTCCTTGGTCTGATGAGACATGACATGCCAAAATTTGTCATTTATTGTCACTCCACAAATAAATAAAAGTACCTTGAACTTTCACAACTTGTTTCTTAGAACTGAAGAGTCAAACTCATCCTGCTGACTGATCCAAGAAATTCTTTTTTGGTGTGGTGATTCCTGACTTTAACTTATGTTCAGTCTACTACTTTAAGCAATGGCAGAGATCGAGCATTTGCAGACAAGTTGTGATAAATGTACTGCACAGTACCTCATGCCTTTGGAGACTGGCTGTGTTTTCCTTATTTATATCCTCCGTTTGTAAAACATAGTCAAGTGCCTGGTCTAATGCCTCCTCCAGATCTGACAGCTTCACATCCTGTTCGCTGAGTTGCTCTAGCACATCAGATACTAGGGATCTGGTGTCATTGTACTTCTCATGAAACACTTCAATTTGCTGTAGCACTAGGAGAAAAATAACAGGCCAATAAATCCAAAGCTTGCACGTCTGACAAAACTTACGTATACAACAATTTCTGTTGCTATTACTCAGGAAACAGTAAAACACATTTTGTAAAGCTCACTTTTGAGATCATACCCTTAGATTTTAATTTTCCTTCCTCTTTTGAAAAGGAAAGATGCCTCTCATTTCACTACCTTATTTTAATCCTATTAATTCCCCCTCTGAAGTAGAAGTCCTTAAAAGAAACTAGGTCTATCTTTCCTTGCTTTTTATTTGTTTTTCATTGTCAAAACCTAGGCAGACTATTCTGGAGAAGACAGTCCTTAAGCCTCACATTCTGACTCATGTTCACTAAGCTGTGAGAACTAGATTGCCACTCTTTCCTATGCCAGTAGTTTTTCTCTCTCTACTGGAGCTTGCTGTCCCCATGGCAGAGCTGGAGGGGAAAAGACATTCACAAGAGCAATTCCAGTCCTGTCATGAACCTTCTCTAAGCATCTGTTGTTGAGGTGCTGCAATGCACAGGCACACGTAGATCTTTTTCTCCCCATTCTGCCATGGGGAGCAGCAAGCATCAGCAGACTTGGAGCAGGCATTTGGAAGCAGCAGCATATCCAGCACACCAGTTGGTGCTTGCCAAATGCCTGTTCATTCTCCCCAAGGGCTCAGCAGTACACCCAGAGCTGCCCACCCCGTGCCAGCTGTGCAACATGTGGGTGAATGGAAAAGACTGAAAACTTACACTTCTCTGCTGCATTTTCCTCTTCATCCGCAAGTTGCCTTTGATTAGTGAAAGGCTTACGACGTTTGATCTCCTTCAGCATCTCCTCAGCCACACTTCGCTTCTGGGCAACTTCTTCAGGGCTCAGCTCTTGTTGTTGTTGAATTACGAGGTATTTTGACTTGCTGCTGATTTCTGGGGGGAAAAAGGAACAGATGGTCAATTCATTGTGTCTACAGAGAAGTAAATAATGTGGAGTACTTTTACTTTTGTGAATCCAGATCATACTGTAGGCAAAAGAAAGTTTTAAATATCTTCAACTCTATGGTAGATAATTATTATGTTTAATTCAGTTTTAAAATTAAACCTGTAAAAAAATCACACTTTCTGGCATATGTGGAGGTCTCATCAGAAGAGGATAAGATTAAGCAGGCATGGGATGTGTGCATTATTTGGCTTGGCAGTTCTCATAGGCTGGAATCATCATTTTATTTTGAGTTCTGTGGCATGTAGTTGGCTGGGGCTTTTATCTGGGATTGTGGTTTTTAAGTGCTGCTGCAAAAATGTTATGTATATTAAACAACAACTATGGTAAGGAGAAGTGTTATGTTTATTAAATAACAACAGTGGTAAGGAGACTGAAGTAACTTCTTTTTCCATCTGCAGAAGTTTGAGGCACCTTAATGAGGTATACTGCCTTGCTGGTTTGGAGATAGATACTATTTCAAGGTTTTGAAACAGTTCAAAACTGTTCAACACTGTTGGATCCCTGCAGCTAAATTGAGTTTACCAATCCCCAGTGTAAGCATTACAAAGTTTACCCACTTCTCACTTCCTGTCCTCGAATACAAATCACCACCTCTTTTGTACCCTGTGATGTGCGTGCCTTTGGCTTGTATTTATCACTAATTTTGTGGATAACCAGAGCTGGCAAAACCAGCAATATGTATCTGTAAGATTTTTTATAAAAGATAGATGTGTAACTGTGGCACCACTTATTCTTTGGCAGAGTGTCTCTGTATGCATTTTCTTGCTGGACCCTGAGCCCATTAGTGAAGCTTTAAAGGCTCATACTGAGCACTAACTGATCATGACCAGGGGCTCCATGGATTTCTTTTTCCTTTTGCTGGCACACACACATTCTCTTCAGTAAAGAGTGGTTTGCCTTGTACAGGGTGATGCCTCTGTAGAATAATAGTTTCCATCATGGTGGAAATAATTTTCACCTACTTGTTTCCAACTGTTTTCACTCTCTTTATTCACAGCCATAGATGTTGCTTCTTCTATAACAGCTTAACCTGATTGTGTTATTTGTGTGCCGAACTAGATACATATCTGCCTTATGCAGTTCCTCCTGCCCCAAATCAATTAATGATGTAACAGGATGATCCAAAGACATGGATCATGATTGCTAGTGACACACAACGAGGCTCATGCTGATGCTTATACTCAGTAATTGTAAAAATAGAATGTGAAAAATGACCAAGCAGCCAACGGTGGTTTAGCATTAGATGTGAAAGGAGGCAGTACAAATGTAACATCCTATGAGACTGGTATTAGCCTGCCTCTTTTGTGTGGTGGGATATATGAACCACATTTGCTGAAATAAAGTAGTGGTTGGAGCAGTCATGGAGGTAAGGAAAGCAAGGACAACAGCTGATATGTAACCACTCTTTCTTACACAAGTTGCCACATAGCTTGCAATAACTGCTAAGATAGAACTACTCAGGTCTATTAATCAAATATTTCCATTGGAAAAGGGCTCTTTAACCTCAACTGCCAGTCTATTCTATTCTGGTGCCATAGACAGCTTTTGTATACTGTTGGATTTGCTGAAGCCTGGGAAAACCCATGTGTTCTATAGCAGGATGGAGGCTTTCATGATGCAGCTGTACAGAAGACAGGGATATTTTTGAGTACGTTCATTTTGGGTTTTATTGCTTTCTGTAGGTATTGAAGAAGAGGTTGTAATTGGTTTAGTCTCATTTTTATATATGAGGATGATAAGAATATGTCATAGATATTCCAGATGAAGATGATTATCTCTGACTAGGAAATCTTTTTTAAGTGCAGCTGTGCTTGGGAAGTGTTTACTGTTGTTATAAATTACATACTGTCCTATATATCGAAGGATAAACCCTTTGATATGTAGGACAGTAAAAATTCTTGAAGATTCATTAACACATGAAGGTTTCATCAATACATTCTTGACACTGAGCTGAGCCAGAAAGAAATCTATTTACCTTCAATGTTATCTCTCATGTTATTGAGCTGCTGCACAAGCTGAGTAGCACGGTTGTTGGTCTCTATGGTTTCCTTCTGTACCAATAAGCCTTTGCTGGATGCTTCACTTCCCTATGAATAAAACATATGAAGTAAACATTAGATTTCTTTTCAGATGTGAGGATGAGGAGTATAAACACACATTTTCTTTTCTCCTGATGAGCATGGGGAAGTCCTTTTCATCATATAAAGTGATATTTACAAAGGTGCTCAAAGTGCAGATCGGTCTTGTTGATGTTTTCAGAATTGCAGAGTGAAAGATTAAAAGTTGTCCCATATTTATCCATTATTTGCTGAAATAAAATTTTCATAAATTATGTACAGTTGTAAAATTCCATCTGATGGCTTATTTTGCTGGGTATGGCATCTCTGAGTAGGCATATAGAATGAAGAAGAAGATGTCAAGCTCACAGTCATTTGCAGATCAGTGTCTTCCTCAAGTGAGGTCCCGAGAGCTGAATCTTTTTCGAAGTAAGAAAAAGCATGAGGATTAAAAATACTCTGAAAAGCATAGCCACTCTCCTATACTACTGTGTTGGAGGTTGCACTCTGCATTGTGTTCCCTTATAGGTAAGGGAAACAGAGAGCTACCATATCATAGTCACCTTCTTTTCAAGAAGGTTGCTGACTTTGGGAGTCTTTAGACTTAATTTTCTCTGTTATCTCCTAGGATAAAGAAAACAACATGACCACTGTGCTGTCAATGTTTCATGGACCCTTTGGGTGTGGATGTGTGTAAATCCACACTACACACTTCCCAGTGGTAAGGTGTTTGATTCACAGTCTCTGTTGGGGCTGCATCAGCAAAATTTTCAACAGTAAAGCTGCTTTCTGGGTTTAGGGTGCCCTGATACCTCATAAGGCAGAGGATACTTGGCTGTTGGTATGCTCGCTTTGTATTTATTTGACCCTGCAAGAAGCGCGTTCTGGCTGCAGGTTCAGCGCTGAAATCAACCTTCTCCCACATTTTCACGTGGGGTTTGCAGAGGCCCCAGGTGGCATTTGAAGGCAGGGCCAGGGCAGCCAGCACTGCTAAGAGGGATGGGCATACTGATAAAACAAATGTAAGAGTTAGTAGTAAGGATTCTGGTGCATGTCTGCCAAACATTCAGGATCAAGCTACGTGCTGTTTTACTCAAAGCTCATCCCATGCAGATTCAAGGAGCTACAGGTCACATTTACTCTTCTCATTTAGCAGGAGGTTTTGCCTGCAGTTGGTGCATTCATCCTGACTTTGGGGTTTAGATCAGAATCTGCAGCAACACCTGAGACATGGGAACATGCGTGTGAAGTGCTCCGAACAGAAAATGCTGCATATCTCTGCAAAATCCACTGAAGGCCCTACCACCCATTTTCCATTAAAGTGCCTTGAAAGAGCACAAAGTTCAATATATTCAGAGTTATTATTGTGCTCTTCCTCCCACTCTTAGAGTCTGGGGCCGTTATTTCCCTGCCTTTGCAAGCAATCATGGGTATTGATGTGGAACAAGCATTAGAAGTAACAAGGGAGAAAAGACCAGAGGAAACACTGAATTTATTTGTTCAAGGACAATAAAATTGAGGAATGAGCTCAGAAATCCCCAGATAGTACTGAAAATGTAATGTTATTATCCAAATTCACTAAATATTCATAGAAAACCTAATGCCTTAATCATCTGGCTCACCAACTACATAGAGGAACACTGAGGCATGTGAGCTCTGACAGATATTCACAGATACAGAGCTCTGTGTGTGAGCTGATTTAATCAAAGCTCTCTTGAGCACAGGCATAGTCTGTATCATTCCTAGGTGCCCTTTATACTAAGTAACTAAACTGTTGACCCAAACTCAATTTTTCTCTTTTGCTTTCCTTTGTGTTGTTTTTTTTTTCTCCCTACTTGCTCCTGTATTTGAGTTTTAGTTTGAGGTATAATTTTAATTTGTCTTGTGAAAGAATTGGTATAGTGAATATAAGGTCTGGCATTTTGCAATAAGCATGAAATATAATCTAGTCCTACTACAGATGTGGTTATCTCTGATAATAGCATAGAGTGATGTATTTTACTAATATCTATCTATCTATCTTAGCAACAGAAAGATGTTTAATATTATCTTTTTAAAATAGAGAAGCAGTTCTGAACCCTATTTTTTCTCTTAACATATAACATAACAGTATCCTTCTAGGGTGCAATGATAGTGTTGTGGGATCTGAGAGCAGATAACTTTAATTTTATAGCCTGGCAATTTGATATGGGTGCAATATTTATGACTAAAATTGTGTTAAAAATAACTTGAGCGCTGATCAGGTTCCCATCTCAGTGGATACATGAAAAACCTTTTAAATTGGCAGGTTTATAATATATTTTGAAATGTTTAATTGTGGCTAATTTAGTTTTATGAGAGCATACACGTAAAATAGATATAGTACAAATGCTTCCAAAGTCAATCTGAATTAGACAGTGTTGGTTACTTCACTTAACTAGAAAATAAAATGTGAAAGAGAAAGGCAGTGTGTATCTCAGATCAAACATGTTGTGTAGGGGGTAAGTGGGAACCCAGATCTGAGGAGAAGCTTTTTGTGATTGATGTCAAACTTCCAACCACACTCAACACACTTTGGCCTTACCTCCTTCCTTTTCTGTGAAGAAGACTTGATAGGTCATTTATGCTTTTAATTCAAAGTTAAAGTACAAAGCTAGAAATAGAAGGTTCTCCCAACTGTCTTTCAGGGCACATCCACTCTTGTTTGGTGAACGCAGAGATTCAGACTAGGTGTTAGGAAACATTTTTTTGTCATGAGGGGTCAAACACTGGAACGGATTTCACAGAGAGGTGGTCGATGCCCCATGTCTGTCAGAGTTTAAGAAGCATTTGTACAATGCCCTTAATAATATGCTTTAGCTTTTGGTCAGCCCTGTATTGCTCAGGCAGTTGGACTAGGTGATCATTGTAGGTGCCTTCCAACTGGAACTATTCTATGCAAGCCTTTTATACCAAGAGGTAACTATGGCAACGTGCAAACTCTCAGAGTTTTGGCAGGAGGCTATAAACAAACCTGTTCATCAAGTGTTGCTGCTTCTCTCAGGAGGTCATTCATTTCATCTGCAGCATCTTCGACCTGGATAGTCCAAAGCACAACATGGCTCTTCTTTTTGGACATTGCCTCCTGCATGTGGGGAAAAAAAGTCAGTGCCTCTGAAAAAAAACTATTTCTCTAGTGAGGGCAGGGATTGAAATTCACAGGAATGGAGTGGAAATTCAAAGATTTAAATTATATTAAAAAAAAAATGTCATCAATGTTGGTACCTGGAGATGGGTGGTAGTGAGGTTCAAGTCATTCAAGCACTTTTGAGCTGCAAGACCTGTAGAAATGCTCAGTAAAGTTGATTTGCTTTCATCGATAGCCAGAACTGATAATCGGATGTCATCTGTCAAATCCCAAATACATTTATCGCAGCCTGGTAAGAAAATAAGAAAGCATAATTTTTCTTTAATGTTTGTGTCAATTAACAGCAAATATCCTAAATTCACGTTATAAATTCATTTTATAGTGCTCTTGCACTGTGGCATTCCCTCTCTTTGTCACTGATGGATCCTGATGGATACCCATCTTTCTTTCACTTTCATCCACCTACTTCCAAGGTCCCACAGTACAGATATGATATTTCCAGCTGAGCAGCACCAGATGGAACTGCTCAAAGGGGCTGCCACAGCAATTCTGTAATCAGTAGGGAGAGAGGGAGAGGTATTTCCTGGCTATTCCCTAGGCTCTGCATGTTTGTGGCCTGAAGAATAGCAGATGAGGGTCAAAAAAAACCCTGCATTTTTTCAGAACCCAAACCTCTGTATTTAAAATTCAGTGGTATGAGAAGTAAAGATGTCCAGCACATGGGCTTTTGACTGCCTATTTGATTAGGAAGGCAGCTTCGAAAACCACAGTTATAACATGCCTGAAAAGTGCTTGTGCAGAACTATATCCTTGTTCCTGCTGAATGATTGCAATGCCACCTTGTTTTTAGTAACATTGGTGTCATCACTAAGCGCAAGGGACCTAGGTGAATGTGAGATTCCTACAGACATTTTTCCTTGATATTCTAGTAGCTCCCAAATGCTTTCCTTCTGGTTGCACTTCAGGCATATGACCCTTCTTCTTGAGAGTCAGTTTAGGATTAATGGTCTGCATTATACCACAGATATAAATATACTAACATTTAAAAAATATCAGTGGTTAGCAATAGTTACAACATAATGCTCCAGGAAACTCTCCAGGTTTCCTATCAGAATATGGGAGATAGTGTAAAAGCAACTGACTGATGGATATATGTCAAATTGGCAATAGCAACGATCTATATTAGATGTGCTGGTTTTGGCTGGGGTAGGGTTAATTTTCTTCACAGTGCCTAGTAGGGGGCCGTGTTTTGAATTTTTGCTGAACACAGGGTTGATAATATAGAGATATTTTTGTTATTGCTGAGCAGTGCTTACACAGAGCCAAAGCCTTTTCTGCTTTTTGTACTGCTGGTGAGCAGACTTGGGCTGTGTTGGAAACTGGGAGGAGACACAGGACGGTGATCCCAACTGATCAAAGGAATATTCCATATCATATGACATCATGCTTAGTATATAAAGTAGGGGGAAGAAGGAGGAAGGGAGGTGAAGCTTAAAGTGATAGTGTTTGTCTTCCAAGTAACTGTTACAGGTGATGGGGCCCTGCTGTCCTGGAAATGGCTGAACACCCACCTGTCCATGTGAAGCAGTGAATTAATTCCTTGTTTTGCTCTGTTTGCATGCATGGCTTTTGTTTTCCATGCTAAACCATCTTAATTTCAACCCATGAGTTTTCTGCCTTTTACCCATTTGATTCTCTCCCTGATCCTGCTGGAGTGAGTGAGTGGCTGTGTGGTACTTGTTTGATGGCTGGGGTTAAACCACAACAGATGTATGACTAGAAACCCATAAATTAAGTTGGAATAGATAAAGTTGTAAGGGTAGTTTTCAGGGCCAAAATATTATTTTGCAGGCGCTGTGGCTCAAAGTCTATGGAAATGGTTTTGGTGACACTTTTCTCCCCCTCTGCAGCTTGTACCCAAACGTGCAGTCTGTATTGCAGAGTTGGACATACCCATGTACTCTGACAAGTGTGTGAGAACATGCTTAAATACCCAGTCTGCAGGTCCTTGTGTATATTCACAAATTTAAATGCTCTGTGGGACCGAGGTCAAAGTGGTAAGTCCACTGGAGTACCGAGCTCCCAAGCTAGTATTTGTAAGCTTCTAAGTATAAGAGCGATATTAATTTTTGATATTCTTGTGATGATGTTCTTACTGATGGTTGGGCAGTCTGTGTCAGTAGAAGCTTCAGGACTGTCTGCGAGGCATTCTCCAGTCTGGCTGTCACACATTCTCCCTCCACAGTTACATGCTGGGGGAAAAAGAAAGGACATTTGAAAGAATAATCTTCAAAATGTACAACTCCCCTTTCCCCTCCCAAGACTAGCGAAATTATTTTACTTAGGATTGTGCATGGATAGTTAAACCAATATCAAGAACTTCTTGGACTGATTTTCCCTTCAGTATGTAGAAAAAGGTATTTTTTTGCACTATGGTCAAAATGAACCAAATGAAATATAAAGTGAAAAACAGAATGAGAACCCCTCTGCTGAGATTTCTTGTTCGAAGCCTGGTTACAAGCAGAGTTAGCGAGGCCAGAGTTGCCAAGATGGGTCATTGTGCATCAGCATCTAGAGAGAGTGACATTTAGGAGATGTGCTAAGAAAAACAGCACAACTAAAGTTAATTATTAGTTACAAGTTTCTCCAAAGCCCTGTAGAATTTATCAGCACTGTGTCAGGCTGTCACCGAAAAGGCTTTGCAGCTATCAAGGATTGATAGTGGACTCCAATTCCATCATCACCTTGAACATATCAAAAAGTAAATATCTCCTACCACTTACAGTGAAGAATAAATGACATTTTACATTTTTTCAAACTTGAGTAAGTAACATTTTTATTGCCAACACAAGCAGCTTTTTAAAAAGTCTATTTTTTAATCTAAAATGTCTCTTTCAAGGTTTAATTGGCCTTTTAAAATATATTATTTTAAAGATTAAAGTATTCTTTGAGCACTTTGATACAATTACAAAAACTCAAGCAAAACATAAGAACAGCCACAACTTTTCTGGAATTTGTTTTGTTCTTGTGATTCATGGTTTCAGCAGAATCTCATATAACAAAATATTTTACCATCATTTTATTGCAGCCCATTCGTTTCTCTCTATTTCTGTATTTACATTGCACATTGCACATTCAAGGAATTATCAGTGAAAATATGTAATACAACTTCAAAGACAACATGATGCAGTAACGTTAGAATAACTTCGTATAAGTGGACCAGTGTTAGTAGAACTAATCAGTTTTTGTACTATGTAAGAACAGAAATTGGTTATGAATTTTCTGATGCAGTCAGTATTTTGACCTTATCCCAATCTGTATGAACTGGGTGCCTACCAGCTTTTGGATCTACAAGTATTTTTAATTTGCTATTTCTTTTGTTAAGAAGTGAAAGAAAAGTCTCAGTTGAAAGCAGTTGCCTGTATCTTGGAAACCAGGTTGCCATGCCCTGATGGCATAATCACAGTTACAAAGTTAAAATTTGGTTGAGATCAGTGCTCAAGTAAATAAAATTGTGTCTTCTTATTTCAATGAATATCTGTTAGTTTGCTACAAAAAACTTATAGTAAATAAATTTCAAAAGCAGTCCTGACTATTTTTGTTTAAGAAGTACCACATTTTCAGTAGGGAAGTAAGACTTTCAATGCTACTGTGGTTTACTGGTGGAGAAAGCTTCTGAATTTACCTGTATTTCTGAGGGACACTGTGGAGAGTTTTGAAGTGTGGCTAAAGGATGTCTGGTTAAAAAAGAATTATTTAAAAGCAGCTGAAAACTACCGTACACAGCTACACAGGCTTTATCTTTGTACTCAAAAGAAAAAAAAAAAGATCTTAGATGGATAGAGCTGTTTGTTCCTTTAAGTTTTCTGGCCTTTTTTTGTTGTATATACCCTTTGAGATGCTCTGTGAAAACCATATATGCAGATTATCTTGATTCTTCCACTAGTTTAGTTTCTGTATTTTTCAGTTTTAAAGAAGATATTTGTCTCATTTCAGAATCCATTCTAAACAATAGTTTCTAATTGTTCTACAATGCCAAACAAAGTATAAGGTTTCCCTGTAAACTATATCAATAGTTTGAATATCATGGATGTATTGATGTACTGCAATCTATGCAGTACTGTCAAGTACAGCACATTGTGGTGTTCAGCAGAAATTAAGATGAAACAAGAAGTGTGTAATTCTCTGAAATATAATACTGAAAAATCAGGACTTGCTAGAGTGAACTTCAATATTGAATTCACTTCTAAATATAGAAAAGCTGTAGCTCTCACAACATATCCAAGTGCCCAAGCATTTTTTATTTTTAGCAAAGACCAAGTACTACAAGGAAATCTGCTAACAAAGAGAATTACCATGCTCATTTGTAGTCTGCATGGAAAGCCTGTACAGAGAAGTCCTGTGCACCTACTTTAGGGCACAAACAAAAAAACTATACTGAGGTGACAAAAATTTGACTTGAGTTTCAAAACTGTGTGTTCAGAGATGCCTTCCAAAATTATATATCGCATAACCTGTTTAGACACTTGGAATGCCCTGTAATCCTCAGATTTCTGGCAAAGCTACTCTTAGGTGTTTGAAGCTTTGCTTTTGCCTATGGCCAGGGCACAATTGTTGCAGTTTGCTGATTTGAAGTTCTGGATGTGTTTCTCCTTCCTCATGGAATTCAGCAGTCACAGATTAGATCCTGTCATTCATTCCTTATGGGAGAACTGCAGTTAAATCATCTCAGGTGAGGTGAATTGGGCAGTGAAGTTCATAAACAAGGTTTCCTTTTGCAATCTCAGAATCACAGAGGGTGCCTAGATCCAGATAGGAGGTGAGTTTTGGGGCATTGTGTTCCCTACAGCTGATGTCTTTTTAGCTGTTTTGGATACATGGCTTTGGCTTTTGGGATAACTGTACACGAGCACTATCTCTTCCTGCTCTTGTAAATGGAATTTAAGCACATGATTAAGTGATGTGAGTTACATCCTGGAGATGGGAACTCAACTTCTACCTGTCACCAGAACATAAAACCAGAAAGGACCAATAGTAATATCATATGAGGTCCCCTACAAATGAAGATAGCAGCACAAGGGACACTTGAGTACTCACAGACTCCATCTTGTGTGTCCAAAACCACATTTATAGTAAAGTTGTAAAAAGCTAAGTTCAAGTGGACAGTGAGTTGCAAAAAGGATCAAGACATTGCTAAGGCCCTGAGGCCTGTAGCTCTGTACCCTGAGGTTATGGAGTGCTTCTGAGGTCCAGATTGGGTGTGTACTTTGGCTGTGTCTTACCTTGGAGTCAGGTGAAGAGCTAGAAGTGATCTATCTCCCCAGTTTGTGTTCTAGTCCTTCAGGGAAAGACCCTGCCATGAGGTTGGGAGGGAGCTCCAAGGTCCTTGCTCTGAGCATCTGCATTTTGTGATGGCTATTCCTAAGTGCTTTGAAAGAGGATGTAAACTTGTCTCCCAGAGCCAAAGCAAGGACAGAGGGCATGAATTCAAAGGATTGAACTCAGTAGAAATCGGGAGAATAATTATATTAGAGGAGATAAACCTTTGTGAACCCTCTGTACAGGTATGTTTTGGTAAGGTCCTCTGGGTAGCACTGTACCAGACTGTTAAAATACAGTCATTTCTGGTGTGGAAATACTGTAACCAGCAAGATTACACCGACACAAAGGAAATGCAGAATACATTACCAGTGTGGAAACTAGCAGAAAGTGAGTGGGCACTGGGTCAGGGCAGGAAGGATGATCCTGTTCCCTTAAAAATACTTTCAAGTCTTTAACCACCGTCAGTCTGAGTGGTCATGTTGGGCAGCACATGGTGTGGACAAGCATAAAGGTGAAGTCTCTGTCCAAAGAAAGCTTAGACACCCTTATTTAAAACAAGATTCAGGAGGACACAACAGTGCCTACATTAATCCTGCCCAGGCACTAAAGGTTTTGGACTCTGGGATCTGAGACTTGCTCATGGGCACTGAAAAGAGATATTTCCCTGCCACTGGGAATGATTCAAACTGAACAGGCATCCAAATTATCCCACCAGGCAGATGGCTGGGAGCACTGCCTGCCTCCCAGGGCCACGAATATCTTCTATCTGCTTCACATATCTCTGATATTTGGGAGATCATCCATAGATCATACTGTGCTGCCTTTTGTTCAGCTCTGCTGGACTAAACTGAGACAATACCTGTACAGTTTTTAGCAAATCTGGCATCCCCATAGTAACCCGGAGCACATCGTTCGCACTTGAACCCGCTGGTGTTGTGCAGGCAGTTGTGGCACTGGCCAGTCACTTCATCGCAGTCTTCAAAAATCATGTTTGGATCTGAGTTGCCATTGCAGTCACATTTTTTACAAGTGCTTCCAATTAGCAAAGGGTTCCCATAGTAACCAGGGGCACACCTGAAAGACAGAACAAACCTGTCAGTGACAAGCAATGACATTCCCATCTGCAGTACCGTTTTTTCTGACCATATTTATGTTACCAGGAATTGATGACTGTCAGCAGCTACTAATGGACAGGAGGCAAATTAGGAGCTGTATTTCTGCAGAGATTGCTTTGTACTCTAATCTCAATCTGTATAATTATATATTTTTCCCTTCTTGAACACCCCTGGTATTTCATACACACCAGTCTGCATTGATTTACTTTTTCTGTGTGTCTTTAGCAGTGAAATTATTTGTTCTCTATTGTTTTAAAATCTGTGACAGAATGACCTTGGCAGAGAAGCAGCTATACAGTGTTTATTTTGGTCTCTTTCAGCTTTGGATCTCACCAACTATATTGTGTTATATAGGAAACTGGGGTAAGAGGCAGCATTTCATGATGCTGAAACTCAGAGGAAGCTCAGACTTATTTCTATTATAAATGTACATAAAAAGTACTGAGCAGGAAAGATTTATAGAAATACTTCTATGGTGACGTATTGGGGTGGTTTCTGGTTTTTGCAAAACAGAACAGGCACTGAACCAGACTCTGTTTTTCAGATCTGTTTGATGTTGGCCTGCTGGATGAGGGCAAAAGGCTGAGAGCAGCCAGCAGCCTGGGAAGGGAGGATTCCTCTGTTGGTTTTCAGAGGGAGAGAGGGAGGTGCGTACCAAGCACCACAGGGAAGGCCTTAAATGGGTCCAAATTGCTTGTTGTGTTTTGGCATGTTTGGGAAGCATTTCAGCTGAGAACTTTCTACAGCTTAAAATGGAAGAGATGTTGAAACTGTGGTGGTTTTTGAGACCCTAGACAAACCAGTGATATGAACCATTCCTGGGTGACCGGTGGCCCTAAGCTAAGAGGTAGTTACATACTTGGTCATCATTTGGGAAAAAAGTGTCTCAGTCAGAGATGTTTCTGCTGGTATCAGGGAGTGTGCTTAATCCTACAAGCAAGAGGAGCTTTTGCAAAACAACCAGCGAGGCAAAGAGAATTGGTACTGGGGTGAGCATGGAGCAATGCATGGGAGCAAATCCTCAAGAAAGGGATTTGCTGAAGGATCTGGCAGCTGAAGCAGCATGGAGCAGTGTCTGATGGACTGGAGGGGTCAGCTAGAAGGACAAGGGCAACCCACACTGTTCATGGTGTTACTGCATGGTGGCAGGAGGGCCCATGACCCAGAAGCCTGGGCCACAGAGATCAGGGACTTATACCCCCAAACTGGAAATGAAGAATTACTGCATGGAGGGGAATAACTAGCTGGTGTAGCAATTACTGGCTGAAGAAATTGGAGGCTTGGATAGTTGCTGCAATGTCTTAGGAAAGGAGTGCCTGTTGTAGTTCTTTCTGTTTTATCACCATATTGTCCTTTTCTTCCATCCATGAAGTCCTGTTTAACATGCTGTTTGTTCTGCTATTGGTGGTGGGGAGGGTGAGCACTCAGGCAGTTCAGTTAAATTTTCCCAGATTCTGGCTGGGTATCTGAACCAAGGTCTTTTGTCTCCTAAAATCTGAACATAGTCACATTCAGGTTATGCCATGTCTGAACAATGAAAGTGTAGGAGATCTGATACAAGATTTGAGGTTTGATCTGTTCTTACTTTTGCTGATTTTTTTTTTAATAAAGAAAGTAATTTCCTCAACACTGCTTTGTTCATGTTCCAGTCCTGAACACCCACAGTAAAAACACATAAAATTTTAAGCATCTTAATATAAACCACTTGGCTGCCTCAAATACTGCTTTTGTCAATGACAAGGGCTCTTTTTGTATCTTTGCAGTACTGCCAGAATCTTTGGTGCAGATTTTATCATGTGGGTGACCCAGATGTAAAGAATAAAAGTGTGACTGGGAGTTCTGTGCATCCCTTGAAGAACTGTGAATGCTAAACTGCGTGCAGAGTGTAATTTATCTGACTTTGGTGAAGTCACTGCCCATTCCTGTGGGAGTTAGAGCAGGCCGCAATGGGTAAAGCTACTATTTAATCATGCCAAAAGTCTTGCTATGATTTGCTGATATTTCAGCCAATGTGAGACTGTAGTATTTTTCCAAATTTCAGAATTTCAGAATGTTTATGAAGCTTCAATAAGGAAAAAAAGCCCTCTGCGTCATTGCTGTTTTTTTTTTTTTCCTTTTTGTTTGTTTTAATCTGTAGATGCATTTGATTTATTATGAACTATATAATCTTGAAGGGTTTGGTTTTGGTTTACTGTAGTTAGGTATTTTCCAAATGATCGTCTGTCTAATGTGGCCACCAAGTCAAAGAGGTCACTGAGCAGGGCTGGGGCCAGACCAGCCTTTTTCTTACTGCTAGCCAGCATCTACCAAAGACAGTGTGCTATCCTCTTCAGGCCTGCAATGTCTGCCCTCTCACTGGGACAAAGTAATTTTCCCTTTCTTCTTTGCTGATATATGCCATTCAATTCACTTGCCAGGAATGTAGTGGACACTTCCTCACATCCTCACAGATACATTTTGTAAGTGCTGCTTTTTATGACCACCTGAGGCACTGGAACAGGTTGCCCAGAGAAGTTGTGGATGCTCCATCCCTGGAGGTGTTCAAGCCCAGGTTGGAAGGGGCCTCGAGCAACCTGGTCTATTGGTAGATGTCCCTGCCCATGGTAGGGAGTTGGAACTAGATGATCTTTAAGATCCCTCAAAACCGGAACTATTCTGTGAGTCTATAACTCATTTTATTGTATTTTCTCATCTGGAGCAGCTGTTTAAAACAAAAAGAGAAGCTTTAAGAGCTGAAATTTAGTGTGGCACTTTCCCCTTCTCCTTTGCCACTCAGATCATCTCATAGGGCTGAGGCACTTGGCCTCTTTTGAATAATGAGTAGCATGTGAGAAGAGCAGAGGTCATTGACGGAAAACATACTGGTCCATCTCTGCACTTTATGTCCTGTAAAAATTTAGAGGCCTGAAGTAAATGTCTTTTCCTACATTGTATCAATAAATGACTCTTTGTTGCTAACAAGGGATGTTTCCTCTCCCATAATAAAACTGCTAAGCTATCTTTGTTTCATTTTGCAGCCGTAGTTTCTTCCTGTAATTATTGGTGAATAAGAAATTAACTTCCTCTTCCCCTAAAATGCCAAAAGAACCTTTTTAATCTATTTGCTTTAGAAACTAAAGTGTCATTTGTTCGGTTATTTTTTTAACATCTGAGCATTAACAAAACCTGCATTTCATCAGCTACCACTTTCCTGCCTTATTACTGAAGTCCAGGAAAAAAATTATTAGTTCCTAAATTTCAAGTTGGGAAGCTGGTTTTCTCAATTCCTAGCAAGGCCCTCTGTGAATTCACAGCACCATTTCCTGACGAACATAAATTGGATAAGTTCGTGCCAACCTCTAGAGCAGCACAAGAAAGCCTCCTACACAAATGCCGGAGGAAATGGAGCAGGTTGCCTCCCTGTGAGCTGTTTTGGGGATCCCACATGCTGGCTGTTGAGGGGTGTCCTGTAGCTCACTGTAACAGGGTGCCTGCCACTGACTACTGCAGAGAGCTGGGAGGGAGAATGGTGAGCAGGGTGTAGCCTTCCTCTCCCTGGGGACAGGAGTGGCTCTTTGAGCTGCAGGGAGGGACAGAGGCAATGACCCTTCTTGTTCAGGATCCCCCAGTCCTCCTGCCAGAAAGCTGATGGCCCAATAGCTGCGGTGGGAGTGGGGCGTGGTGACAGTAGCTGGAAGTGTATGTGAAGTAGGGACTTGCTCTTTAGCAAGTGGACAGAGACAAGCAATGCACCATCCATCTTTGAAATGCTTTTTGATGTTTCTGACACAAATGCAAGGAGGACCAGGAGCCTACTAGAAGGCAAGTCTTGTCTGTCACTGCTTGCTGCTTACCCCAGCAATTAGCCAAGGTCTTAATGCGGTGACCAGGACAGGCTGATTTCTTTCTGTAGTTTTTTCTACACAGCTTTGCATTCCTTCAGACAGATGTACTGTGTCAGGCTGGGTAGTGGCTATTAGAAAACAAAGCCAATGTTATTTTCTGCTGTTCCTATGCATCTGCTGCCCATTTCACAGGATTTGTGTTGCTTGTAGTCTAGGCTGACATTTTAATAACCATTAAGAAATCTCACTGACTTTTTATTGTCTGTATTATCCTTTTTGTATAAATCTGACATTTTGGAAGAACAAAAGAATACAACCATGGGCCTGTAAATAAGGGTGGGTTTTTTTTTATTTGTGTGCCATCTGTCTAAAGGGCTTTCACTGTTGCTGTCACCACGTTAGTGATGCGGAGGTAATTTACTGATGTTTTTGCATCACCTGCAAGGGGAAAAACCTTCACTCATTTGTTCACCTTACCTTTTTCATATCGATTTCTCTTCACATCTTAAGCATCCCTTTTCTCCCTTCTCTGACAGTTACATTAAGTATCATTTGAATTCAAGACGTGCCCATTAATGACAGTTGACTGAAGACTGAAATACTTCAGACGATTTAAGAGAAAAAAAGAGATGTTCAGGAAGCCAGTGTCTGAGCCATCCTATGCTCTTCAGTCTTTGTGTTAGAGCTGTTTTAATTTATTGGCTGCTTAAGGACAATTCCTGAATTATAATCAGGCCTCTGACATTCATTGAGACATCACGCCTGTGTATTCATAGCGAGTAAGACAGCCTCTTACAGGACTTGAGGGGTAGTTATATTTCTGTTGTATAGCTCCATTTATTGGTGTAATTTGTTATTTAGAAAATATTTACTGGAAATTTTTTATGGGCATGAGGAAAATTTGAAATGCAACACTGGCCTATGCTTGGTTTGACTTTATTGAATTATGTCTGTGAAGTGCATTTAAAATGTAACTAAAAAAGCTGCATCTGCTCATTAGGAATTTGACTCAATAATGGATTTTGTTCTTTGTCTTAGATAAATTTATTTGATAGAAGACTGCTATATGTTTTAGAGGGGTGAATTTCAAGAGGCATCTATGTGTTGGTTATTTTTCACTTCAGCTGCTGTTTCTGATTTGTATTTTGTATTTTTAAATTACATTCATTTTAGGAAGATCACCACATGAAGGTACACAAAGTGCAAGAAATAGATCAAAATACATCAGATGTAAATATCTGTCTTATGCTGACATGTCTCCACAGCAAGTTTTAGTGGTTTTTAGTAGAAACTGAATAAGATCATTTAACAGACATGATTCAACCTGATGAAAACAAATGCACCAGGTTTCTCGACCATGTGGGAAGATTTCCTTAAAAAATTCTGGACTTAAGTATTGCTGACCATCAAGTCATCCTAATTTTTTTCTTACCTTTCACAGTTGGGTCCTGCATAGTTTTCTTTACAGACACAACGCACACTTCCACTTTTTCTGTAACAGGAGACTGCAAAACTGGAATTTCATTAGAATGAATAGTTAGAAGAGCAAGCAATAGCAAACACGTGGGAATGTTTTTTATTATATTATGGACATTTGCTGTCAGTTTGAACTCTGGCTTTTGATGACTCTTTGCTGAATAGGTATTAAACTCCTATTATTCACATTATACCCCCTATTTAGTAATTTTAATTAGTATAGAAAGCACTAATTAGTATACAGTACTATGGAGCTGTATAAATACATACATACACACATATATATATATACACATATATAAAAGTTCTTGTCTTGCAGTGTAAATCACACACCCCTGCAGGTTTTGATACAGACATTTTAGATAAGGGACTTCGGAAAATGTCTATGTCATGTAAAGCTAATTGCTTCCTGTCTCTTATTCTAAAGGCTTGTGAAAGACACTGTAGTGACCACTTCAGGAACTGAGATTCTGGAATTGGTGTAGCAGTTTCCTATGCAAATCCAGTCTAGAAGTACCGAGTGGTGAAAACTGACCTCAGTGATGCTGTCCTCATTTACAGTAACTGAGTTCACAGTAACCAAGGCTGCTCTACCATCTTTCAGAGTAAGCTGGAAAGAGTCTGTCGTCTCTTCGGAGACCAACATGTCAAGCAGTGATGCTGATTGCAGTGATGGCTTGGGCAGTAATTTTTACTGCCTTGATTCTGAATCATGGATTCCTTTGTTTTCTTATGTTTTCAGCATGTAACAAATGATTAACTAAATATGAGATTCAAAGAACAGCAGTAGCCAGATGTGGAAAGTGTAAACTGTATATACACTTCAAACACAGTGGTGGACATGTCTTAAATACATTTGCAGAAAAAAAGAGATACAATCCTAAAGATGTTTCTAGTTAGTTTGCAATACGTGTGAATAAATTTCTGCCAGCACTAGAAAGCAACCAGAGCAGTGAGTGATGCCAGCTGCAGGCCCACAGTTGCTAAAACACAGCTCCTGAGTCACAGGGTGTTGAGCAGCTGTGGCTGGGTTGCATCCCTTTCACACTGGACAAAAGACTCAGATCAATGGGAGAGAGCATGAGCCATGCACTCCTTGTTCCAGGAGTAAACAGAATTGAAAGGTGTCAAGAATTCCTGCATAATTTCAGTTCCTGCCAGCATTTCTCAGCTGGTTGAACAACTAGAGACAAATAAATCTGTGTCTGGATCTCTGGATCTCTCTGCTCTGTCTCAAAATATTTCATATAATCAGAGAGAACATAAAATGAGATTCTACTCACAGAATTCACAAATTAACTTCTGTGCAGCTTTTACAAGAACATATCGAGAAAATCATAATAGTTTGGCAGGCTTGCACTTCTGTTACGGAGACTAATTTCTTCACGTAGTTGAAAAAACCACATTGTGGATCTAAGTTATGAAATACAACTGAAATCTCCTGAAGTTTTATACTTTTTGTGATCTTTTAGGGGAAAAAAAAGGTCATATAATTCTCTTGAGTTTGAAAAGAAATAACATCTGCTAGACTGGGAAGCAACCTCCATCCCCCTTTTTGTTATTCCAACGAGATGACATTACATTCATGTGTACTGTCCAAAAGTTACTCCAAAAATTCCCAGGATAGCAGATATGAAGATAGCCTCGTCAGAAAATCTAGAGACACACATCTGAGTTCCTGGAAAAAATATCTATCTGATGAGTCTGTCAGTTTACAGATTTGGTCATTTTGCCTAATATGAATTCACTGGCTATTTCCAAAATAAAACACAGAACAAAACAACATCCTTTGAATGGCCTTTAAGACATTTAATGCTTCTTTGACTTATGGTAGAGTTATTATTTTTCCTTACTATATATGGAGTAGTATTAATTAAGGAAAATTGAGAAAAACTAAGAAAGAACACTTTTGCTTTGAATTTAGTTATACAAGGCTTAATGGAACTCAATTATTATTAGCCTGTTCCAGACCCAGATGAAAACTATTTCTGTGGTCAGGTCTCTCTCATGCAGGAAGCTGAACAGGCAATTTCTGCATGTTATTTAAATAGGGGTATGAGGCAAATTGGGATGGGATATTGCTTTAATTATTGCCTTCAGTATTTTTCTGAGGGAAAACTCTGAAAAACTGAAGTAGATTTTTACTGAGGTAGTTTTAAAGGGGAGACATATCATAGAACATAGAATATTCTGAGGTGGAAGGGACCCACGAGGCTCATCAAGTCCAAAGGCTATAATTGCTGCTAATGGAGAAGCATCTGCATTCAGGCATTGTGCAACTTCTGTTCTCCCTTCCCAATCCCATGCTGCTATCCTTTTGGGTTTGGGGTTTCCTTATCTCTGGTGGTCTCAAATAGGAGAGGTATTATGTCCCTAGCAGAAGGGCTAAGGAGCATGTTGAAGCAGGGAATGCTATTTGGCCTCTGCTCCCATCTCACATAGACTGGTCAAGATAGGCTGTAGGTCAGGTCTCTGCTAGTCCTGCTGCACTGAGCCCTACTCAGTGCCTGGTAGACTGACCAGTTCCCTGCTGTCAAGGGGCACTGCTGAAGAGCCTAGTGGGCTGCAGGACTAGGCAGGGTGTGGGTGAGTGCAAACCAACCATGCTGCATGAAATCACGGCATAGGGAGGACAGATCAGACCTTTCTTGGCTGACTTTGCTTAGTAGAGACTAGGTCTTGTGCTGTAGTGCCTCAGGCATGAGCAGCCCAGGATGTGGTTGAGAGAACAGCTTCTTAGGCTGAAGTAGCTCCTCTGTGCCTAGCAGGCTAAAAAAAATCACGTTGCCAAGGGTAAAGCACTACTTCTGACTGTTCCTATTTTTTCAGGAATTACAGCTGTAACTGAAACTGGAGGAAGTAGTCTGCTTCATCCGTGAGCTCACTCACTCCTAAGCCTTTCTGTAAGTGAGCAAAGCCAGGTTCTTCCACCGTCTCTGGAGGATTTTCTCTGTAAGCTGAAGTTTTTCAACATAGCTGTTCTCCACCCCATGGCCCTTTCACATGTCTGCAGCTCACTGCAAAAGCCAGAGTTGTTTTGCGGGAATTTGGCCAGAGTGATTTTGTTCCATTGCCAGGTTGAGCCCTGAGCAGCTAAGCAAAATGCAGCTTATCCCACCTTAAGGCTGTGTGAGTAATCCTATGGCAACAGCAAACAAATACAGTGAGGACAAAATTCCCTTTACTGAGAAGCCCTGCTGAAAGCAGAATGGAAAACAATACAAGGGGAGTACGTAGCTTCCTGAGAAATAGCTTCAACCTATTGGCAACTATTTACTAGCATCTCTTCTGTGCACTATGGTGGGATTTGCAGAGATGCCTCTCTCCCAGAGCATGAAACTTGAGCAGGATGAAGTTGATAATTTCTTTCAGCTGCATTATTGATGTGCCACTCACAGTTTCTAATGGCTGCTCATAGTTTGTAGTTTTTTGTTGTTTTTTTTTTTTTTTTTCTGAAGGCACAAAGCAGTCAGCAGCTGGAGCTCTTTGGCTTGATCTTTTTCTGTCAGGCTTCAGAGTTTCTTACCCAAAAGTAGCTAGGCATCAGCTGAAGGGGCACCGTACCTATCACAGGGTCCTCTGGTCCTTTAACTGTTACTGTATTAACCAGATCCAACCGCTGTTGACTCAGTAGACTGACAGGTTATGCTTTTTTGTGGTTGCTTTTACCCTTCAGAGGACATGAACTGATCTTTCTGTCTCTCTGTCTCAGCCTCATAAATCCCTGATGCCACCTTCCTTGGGAATTGGACTTTAGGAGACTCTTAAAAGTAACCAGACAACTGAATAATCTCTCCTATGTAAAAGAGGGTGAACTTGAATTTGCTCAAATATTTTCTCCCCCCTCCTGGTAAAAATTTATATGAGCACTGAAGGATACTTTACACCTTCCAAGTGAAATGCTGTTTCCTGTGGTTATAAATGTGAGCAGCTGGTATTCCTCTTATATTCCCCCATTTGTCAAGAGCAGCAGCCTTGTTTCCTGCATCGAGGAAGGGATGCTGACCCCAGCTTGGGAAGGGTCAAAGCCAGCCCAAATCAAAGAAAAGCAAAGACTCTTTACATACTTAGAATGTGCTGGCAGAGGACAGGGGCAGGGCTGGCAGAACGTGGGCACTCCTCTGACAACATCACCAATGAAGCCGTCTGGACACTGCTCACAGTGCTGTCCTGTTGTGTTTCTCTGACAGTCCTTCAGTGGAAAGAGAGAGAATGGTGAAAGTTAAACAGAGGTGCTGCCTAATTCAGAAAGAAATTTAGCTGAAGACCTGGCCAAGCAGAACAGTGGCTGTTGCCAGACCTAGACCCTTCAAAGTACTGACAGATGTAGCCAAACCAGCTAGCACTCCTGAAAATAAAAATGCTATAAATGATTACATTGACCAGCAGCAAGTGTTGACAAGGTGTGATACAGGATAAAACAGACATATGTGCCTGGCAGGTGCTGGCGCAGAAGCAGCACTACCCGTTGTCAGAGATGTAGGAGGTACTCAGAGGTAGCTGGCAGCCCTATTTTGAACTGCTATAGCCAGCAGTGCAAAATCCCTTTTATTGATATCAAAACAAAATAAAAAATATCTGCTGGTGAATACTGGCAACAGACTTCAGCCCAGACACAGGTTTCAGCAAGGCTGCTGTGGTGGGGGGAAATAGTTTTTCCCCCTGCAGTTATAAAATGGTAAAACCCCAGGGGGTGGTGACCCTTGAAGTTTTGAAGTTTTACCCAATGAGCGCTTCTGCAAAATACAAACATATCACACTCAGAACGGAAGAGAAGGTAGTTGTAGTTTGGTGGTAGAAGTGGTAGCCATGTTCTGAGGCCACGAGGAAGGGGCTCGGAGCCCCTTGGGGCCTCTGGGCCCCCCCAGCCCCAGGCTGGGGGGGGCTGCAGGGACTTGAAACAGCATAAGGCTGGGCTAAGTACCTGTAGCTGAAAGCTAAAGAAGTTTTCTCCACTGTGAGTGAGCAGAGACAGAGCAACAGCAGTGAACAGAGGCTATGGCTGAAAGCCAACAGATAAGAACTGAACTGGAGAAGCAGCAGAAACAGCATGCAGCTGAGCAAGGAAGACACAGAGTTGTCTGAGAGAGCCGAGGGAGAGAGAGAGAGCAGCAGAGAGAGAGGAAGTTGGTGTAAGAACTGAAACCAAAAGACCCCAAACTCCTTGGAGACCCCTCACCTCCTAGAAGGGAGGGGTGAAGTGCAACATGCACTGCAGAAGAGCTGAGAAGCTCAAAGCATCCTGGAAAGCTGGACCGGGACAGAGAAGGAATGTGGAGGGGGTGACCTTGGCCCCCCCCGCTGCTTGAGACACAGCACAGAGCTCTGTAGGGGAACTTGAATCCCCTGAGGAAAGGGACCGTCATGAAGACCCCTGAGCTTCGTGGTATGACGTGCTGATGCAAGCTTGTCCCTGCTACGCAGTCCACGGAAGAGAAGACCCTCACTTTAGACGATGGGCCATGAGGGCTTGGATACCCCTCGTGAGTACTGGCAGAGATCCAGTTACAGCTGCTGCATAGAGACAGAGAGACCTGCTGCCTTAGAGACATTGCTACTCTGAAAAAAGGATATTTCCTTCTTCCCTCCTGGACTTTTATTTGGAGGGGAGAAGAGATTTGATCCATTGTAAATACTTATGTCATGGTAGAGATAGCTAAGACTGTATATAATGTATTGTAGTATTTATCATTGTAATATATTCCCTTTCCCCCATTTTGAGTCTCGTTTTGTCTGGAAAAACCATCTCACACTGGGTTGAGATGTGGGAGGGGGCTTGGACTAGGGAATTGGATTTTTGTGGCTCTCAAACCATGACAGCTGCTTCTAGGATTTGGTGACTGGAGAAGAGCATCCAGAGAATCTGCATGGAGCATCCAGAGAATCTGCATGTAAATGCTGCCTGTATCAGTGGCTCCGAAATTTTTCTCCTGAAATGAAGTATTATAGCATGAAGGGTTGTGTTACCACTAAACTTGGTTTTCAGTCTTAAAGAGGTCTACTTAAGAAGGTAAGAAGCAGGAGTCTTCTGTATGTGGCCTTTCTATGAAATACTGATCAACGGGGCAAAATGTCACTCACTTCATAAGCAAGTTTCCATGCTTTAATATTTTTAAGGAAACATGTTTCCACATGCAGAAGAAAATCAGCCACCAGCTGAAACTGTTGGTGCTTCAGGGAAGAAAATCAAGCTGTGGTAATTCATACAGAATATATGTTCCAAAACATTTTATTTTGCTAGGTACAACATTGGGCCGCTCAGATAATACCTTTAATAACAAAAGAAGTCAAGGTTTGCTGTCATCATGGCTAGGCTTCGTGAACAAAGATTTGGGAGGTTTGCTGTAAACAGTTCTAAATAGAACTGGTAAGTCATGTAAGCTTAAGAAACCATTATTATGCTTTTTTTGTTTACAAATGGACGCACTTGGATGCCACAGACTATGTGGACTTTCCCCTAGGTACATGACAAGGTAGTGGGTCAATGGCACAGAGTTTATGACCAATGCTCCTGCACACTGCAGGACTTCTGCAGATTCCCATCTCCCTTTCCACTTCAGCAAATATCCAGAAGTTATCATCAAAAACCCACAACCCTCCAAATTCTAATTGTCTCACAGAATCACTTTAAAACAGTATGAAAGGTGCATAAAGACTGTTCCATTCTTGCAACAGTGCAATGAGTTTTGCAATGTCCCTAAATCAAAACTCTCCAGTTACAGCACTTTGTATGGATAGGAGGCTTGAGGCAGCAAGAAAACACCTCATTGGTAGAAATATGTGGAGATCTATCAGTGCATATATGCTGTGCGTTTGGGTTAGCTTCCTTGATTCTTTCCTCTTCTGAGCTAAAACAGGGATAATGGAAACTGCAGACTGATCGATATGATTTTCATCCCTGGTAAAATGACAGTGTCTATAATAAAGAAGAAGATTTCTGAGTACATGAATAAGAATCATCTGTTCCAGGAACTTCTGCCTCAGTAATCTACTGTATAATGGTGCAAATAAGCAAGGATATGAAGTGGAACCAGAGGGTCTAACTTATCTGGTATTTCAATAAAGGCCAACTAAGTTGCCAAGGTACTTGAAAAAAGTTTCTTTTGCAAACTGAAAGCTGATAAAGGGCAGGAAAATAAAAGCAGGATATAACAGTTATTTTTCAGAGTGGGAAGAGTCACTATTCAGATCACCTAAGCCTTGGTGCTAATATGAGTTTTGTTCAGTATTCCCCAGTGTGCTACAGAGACCAAAAATGTAGGGCTGCCCAGCTGGGAGAGAAAGGCAGGAGGGTGTGTTTGTATAATTAGAAAGCTGGTAAATAAGTTGAATGCAGTACAATAGTTCACCCAAATTCTGCAATATAAGAACTGAGGGGCACTGAATTAAAAAGGTACTTATCTACAGAGAAGATAAACTTCTGCAATAGTACTTGCAGAGACAAAAAGGTATTTCCTAGAGAAATTAATGGGCAACTGATTCATAAATGGATATTGAAAGGACTCAAGAGGTATATACCCTGAAACATACACTAATATAGCAATTGTGGATGCTGGTAGAGCACAAAACACAGACTTCAGAAATAGGCCAGTCTAGGTGCCCTCCTTGCCTGGACCTCCATTGCCACTGCTGGAGACCATATATGAGCTGTAGAGACCTTTAGTTGGGCCCTGCATGGAACCTCTTGTGCTAGGTTCCCCCAATTTATTCTTCAGCAGCCATTTAATCTCATCACAGGAGTTGCTATGTTGTCAGCATTCCATGTAAGAAACAGAGAAGTTGGATGTGGGATTTCAGGAGTGCTCAAAGTGGGGGGAAGCTCCCTAGCCTTGGGCAAGGGGCACTGTGGCTGAAACTTCTTTAACAGCAGCAGGCTGGTGATGGGTGAGTTCAGCTAACCAATTTTTTCACCTGAGGCAGTCTCTACAGATTTGAAGCACGCTGTCTACTCCAAACATCATGTGTTCTTTGAAGAAAAGAGTATGAGAAAAGAAGAATACAATTAGGGGAGACATAACAAAAATAAATAGTCAGGCTTCATTTGCACAGGAATTCCTAAATGAGTTTTGTATCCTAGTATTGTGACTTTGATTTAGTGGCAGAATTTTGTCCTGGCGACACTGATGTTTTGGGTTTTGCTTGGGCTTTTTTTATATCATCAATATGCATTGAAAAGCACCATTTCAGTAAAAATTCTCACCCTTGTGAAAACATATCTGACTTTTTTTTTTTTTAGCCAATCTTTCTTATCTGAATTCCATTATAGCCTCCTGGTTAGGATTCACCATTTTACATCAGAGTTTTGATTCTAGAAGACTTTGTCTTGCTGCATGTTTTATGGTCTTAGAGAACCCATTGTACAGGAATTATTTATTTCTACAAGACTGTGATTTGGCTGGAGAACTCTACAGTAAGTAGAATGTGATAAGAAAAGGAAAAAAAGCAAATTTTTATTCCATAGGTCTTTAAATAGATTAGGCATCAGTAGTTTTAGAGCTAAAGGTGTTTTTTTCCTAGTCTTATTTGTGTAAGGAAGAAAATATTTAGTATACAGAAAACCAGGAAGTTATTTTAACTGAGAAGCAAAAGAGCAATCCTGTGTCTGAAGCACTGGCGGAGGCCTCAGGTGGACTGCATTCAATTGTAGCCTTCACTGTGCTCTGTGTTTGATCAATTCACTTCACGTTGTTTGTCTTCAGGTCTCCAAACAACACAATGGTATTAACAGAATAAATTTGTTACTGATTTCCAAAACTCGGATACCATTGCAATGAATAGAACAGGGTAGCAAATGCTACTTCTTAAATTTGTAGTTTTTCATCTTCTAAACTGAAAGGAAGTGATAATCGGCTCTTTTACCCAAAGATCCCCTTAGCTGAGTGATTGAAGAACTTTTGTAGTTTTTCTCTGGTTAGTGATTATGACTTTATCTTCTTTAACAAGTCAGAACTCCTCTGAGGATTTAAAATCGTATTTTTACAGCGATAGAAAAAGTGTCCTTATATTTTATGTTCCATTATTTTGCAATGAGATGCTGAGTGCATTAAGCCTGGGAGACATCTCTGAAGGGAGGGAGAATACCCTCCCTGAAGCTCATGGGTGACTCTCAGTGTTGAGTACATTGGCTTGGTAGTTTGAGAAAAGTGTTTTGCTTCTAAGTGGATCACTTTTGACAGAGAAATAATGAGGAAAAAAATTAAATTCCATTTATGGTGATTTCTGTGAAATTCGATTTCAAATAAGTGCTTTGCTGTAGAGTTGTAAGGGTTACTCTTGGTTCTGGTATTCATACATGTTTTAGAATGAAAGGCATCATTTATGGTTGATATTATATGTCAGACTATGTATGGGATTGCTCACAGCTCCCCCCGTCTCAGTGGTTAATTCAAATGTGCATGTAGAATTGTAGACGTATGTTTACTCATATTGGTGTCTACTTTTTCAAATAAAGAAACCCAGTATATGGTTTTTCTTTTGGTTTCCTTTGAAAAACAAGCAGAAACCTCTAAAAAATATGCAGTAACATGTACCTTAGGACATCAGACGCTGAAGTTTAGCAGAAAATTGCTGCCTGTTTTTGTACAGGACAGAGAGAGAAATGGCAAAGGTCAAGAATATAGTTGTACTATATGGTACAACCATATAGTTAGAAATATCACAGCTAGGCTTTATAATACTCTATTTTTTGTAAACTGTTTCAAATTACAGCCAGTTAAAAATCTAAGCTCAGTTCTTTTCATAAGCCCATGTTAATACTTTTCCCTTCCTCAAGAACACTTCAGCTTCAGCAGAAATAATCCAATATAATAGCAGCCTGGCTTCTAAAAGCTTCTGTGTGAGTCTACAGCATATAATAATTCATTCTTCAGTACACCAGCAGCAGCTTGTCAGCTGACAAAGTGGCTGGAGTGTATTTGCTTGTGGAAGAAAATGCCTTAGCTTGTCCTACTACTCTGCTCTCACTGAGTGCCAGCAATCAGGGTGAGCGTTTCTACCTGTCTCTTACTGAAACCATCTATATGCACATGAAAAGAACACAAGATGGTGCTATGGGGAGGGGGAGTGGAGGGAGGTATAATTTGGAAATGATTGCCAGCACTGAGCTCCTGAACTCATTTGCTTGGAAAGTATGGATGGAATAGCTGTTTTGAGACCATAGAGCACTTCATGTGATGCAGGTCTTCTCAGCAGATACATTTGTGCATAGATAATAATGAAAAGTTTGTTGATTCTCTTCAGGCAATGGTACCAGGACAAGTTTTCCAGCACAAGACAAACATGCTCCTGTAAATGAATATAACTAAAAATGAGAGTTGGGAATCTGCCCCACCTTAATTTAGGAACATGAACTTACAAGACAAGAGCTCATTCTAATGGTTTTCAAATGCACCAGCTTAATTAAATGTTCCATTTAGGGAGTTTTAGGGAAATTATTTCATCAGAAATGGGGTTTACATTGCTGTGCAGTTTGTTTGTGTTTATTGCTGGGCCAGTAGAGATTGGCCTGAGGTAGATTTAGACTTCCTAAGTCATATATGCCCTAATATCTGAGGTTACAGAACTGCATAACATTCCCAATGTCAGCACATCAGAACTTGCTACTGTCCCAAAATAATAATATTAATAAATAGAGTATAGTATAATGCCTTGAAATCCAAGAAACGCACATGCTTTGTCTTTTCGATCTATGAGGTTTATGATTTCAAGCCTTCTCTCTCTCCAGCCACTGTGGATAAGATGCAGTGCTAGTTTTCAGAATTTTGTATGTAAGAAGGAGATAAGGCACTAAAAGTAAACATAAGGTATCGTGAAATTTTTACTGAAATAAAGACAATTGTCTGCCTAAAAAAAATTAGAATAGAAAAAACCCTCACTTCCTGATATAGTTTGAGACAATATACCCCCTCTATGTCAAAGTTTTGATTTGTAGAACTTGTCCTTTATCAGAGAAGTGGGAGCTTGTGTTGGGTCTCTGTGGTCAGGTTTTTGTAGTGGGGGTGCTATCCCTGTAGCTTCTGCAAGAAGCTGCCAGAAGCTTCCCTCATGTCTGGTAGAACCAATGCCAACCAGCTCAAGGGTGGACCCACTGCTGGCCAAGGCCAAGCCCATCAGGAATGATAGTAATGCCCCTGTGATAACATATTTAAGAAGGAAAAAAATGTTATTGGGCAAGTGAAAATTGCAGCTGGAAAAGAGCAGAGTGAGACCATGTGAACAGCTCTGCAGACACCAAGGTCAGTGATGAAGGAGGGGGAAGGAGATGCTCCAGGCCCTGGAGCTGAGGTTTCCCTGCAGTCAGTGGTGCAGACCGTGGTGGAGCAGCTGTGTCCCTGCGGTCCATGAAGGACCACGGGGGTGCAGAGATCCACCTGCAGCCCATGGAGGAGACCCACATTGGAGCAGGTGGATGAGGGAAGGAGGCTGTGAACCCATGGGAAATCCATGCTGGAGCAGGGTCCTGCCAGGGACTGCAGACTGGTGGAGAGAGGAGACCACGCAGGAGCAGGTCTTCCTGGTAGGACTTGTGGCCCTGTGGGGACCCACACTGGAGCAGCCTGTGCCTGAAGGACTGTACTCCTTGGAAAAATGACCCATGTTGCAGCAGTTTATGAAGAAGTTTGTGAAGGAGAGGGGGGACCCCATGGTGGAGTAGGGGAAGGACTCCTCTCTCTGAACAGGGGCAGAAACAACCTGTGATGAACTGACCATAACCCCCTTTTCCGCCTCCCTGCGCCGCTGTGGGGGAGGAGGTAGAGCTTAGGAAGGAAAGAGGGATGGGGGGAAGGTGTTTTTAAGATTTATTTTACTTCTCATTCTCCTGCTCTAATTCTGTTAGTAATAAGTTTAATGAATATCCACACTTTGAGTCTGTTTCACCCATGATGGTGTTTGGTGAGTGATATCTCCCTATCCTTGTCTTAACTCATGGACCCTTTTTTATATTTTCTCTCCTCTGTCCAGTTGCAGAGGGGAGTGAGAGAGCAGCTTTAGTGGGTACCTGGCGTTCAGCCAGAGTCAACCCACTACAGAACTGACACCTTGTCTCCCACCTGGCCTCCTACTTTCTCAATCCATCATCTGTCTTAACGAACTGTGGCAAATGTGGCCGAGCAGGTGTGAGAGCAGCAGCAGCCCCTCCTCCCAGTCTTGGCCTGACTTCCTTTGTGCCTCTTACACAGGCTGTGCAGGGAGCCGAAACAAATTGGTTCCATGTTGGGGGTCACTGTTGCAAGTTTTCAATAGTAAACCAGTTAGGACAACAAATACTGAATTTAAACATAGCTAAGAGGGAGGAAAATTAGTTGACTAACACTAATGCTTTTGCAACTACTGCATTCTAAAACACTCTGGAGAAGAGAAAGGCTTCATTTTAGCACAAGACTGTTGTAGTTCTAGTTAGCTTTTCAAACATATATCACCAAGGTCACTATAGATAGCTGAGGTTCATCTTTATAGAAAGAAACATCGAGCTAAAAGCAACAAGGCTCTTTGTGAAGCCAGAAGTACCTAATAAGCTGGAGAATTTTACTACCTTCCTAACTGCTTTTTGTTCATACTTGATGGATGGTTGTGGATCCACTGGCAATTCTCCAGACCAGCTTTGGCAATCATGTGGAACATATTATCCTCTTGGGCAGAACTGCCAAATCTGTTCCAACTGTTCCACTCAGCTGTAAACCGAAACACTTAAACACAAATCACTCATGCTACAATATGCTCTATTGTAAAAAAGTTCCATAAAAGACTGGAAAAGATACCAGTGGATTTATCCTCTCCACTGTTATGATCATTTGCTCTTTCTTCTTCCATATTTATTCATATTTATTTATTTATGAGTATTTGGATATCTTCTATAAATACTAATCAAATATATGGGATTGAGACGGTAACAAAGCTCTTAGAGATTTTTAGGTAGACAACGACAAACCTACCCTTCACCTTCTCCTATAGTGCTCTCTCTGTCTCACTTGTTCTGCTCTATGTGTTTTCATGTGTCTATGAAGATCAAACCTCCATTAATAGTTGAAGCCACACAAAGGACACTGATAACTCAGCCCAACAAAAGTTTGCCTGGATATACAGCTTGGTGATTTTTAAATCTTCTCAGCCTTTCAATCCATTTTGTTGTGTTTGTCTGGAATCACTGCCATAATATATTGTAGTCATCTCAAGCAACTTCCTTCCCTGGAGTGCGCAATCAAAATTTTTGGTATGGAAAATCCCTGTCAATTATATTACTCGCATACTATATGACAGCTTATTACTTTAGACAAGCTATTTCACTTACATATGTCATTCATTTCAGAGCTGACCATCACTTCTCTGATGTCCAGTCATTTGAAGCCTGCCCCCACGTCTGAATTTTCAAATGTTGAACCCTCTGTGGATGTGCTCTAAAGAAATAGCCCTGCTGTAGGTTACTGGTGGAATAGGGTCAGGGGGATGGTGAAGGAGGCAAAACATTCCCTTCATATCTTCCTAGCTTATTAGCAGCAAAACATGATGTGCTTTATGCAGGAGAAATGCACATCCCTGGGTCTGCAGACTACTACTTGCAGCTGATGCAGTTTCACCCATTTAACATCACATATATGTATGTTTCTAAAATCAAAAGCTAAAGTCCTAAGTGCCTTTATTTTCTTCTCTTAGCCAGGATTAAGAAAATTATGTTGAAAATCTAAAGTCTAAAATCAGCACAATGAATTGACATTTCTTCCCCTACTAGACTTACCTGTATCAACAGATAACGTCTTTGAAATGAAGCATTATTTGACATCTCAATTTTATTATATCATAAATAGAGCTTACACTGTGTTGGATGTTCTTCCTTTAACACTTGGATGATTTTCCATCCTAATACAATGGACTGAGTGTCTCTTCAGTTTTAATCACAGGACCACATGACTGATTTCAGCACTGGTTTTATGTGGACATTTGTGCAAGAAAGGCTCTGTCTGCAGTAATTTCTTCTGTCTGGTTACCTAATGAGTTTGTTGATTCATTGATTGTGTCATTCAATAAGCTTTTAATGACTTGTGGATTTGATTTACACTCTATGAATAAGCTGTGAGAAGTTTTGAAACAGAATCTCAAGTTATATATGCTGACAGAAATTAAAGATGTGAGCACTCTACCTGAAGGCATTGCTAATAAGGATTTAATTTTATTTGATTTTAAATTCAGGGCACAGGCCAATGAAAATTTCATTAATTTGTATGCTGTGGGAACTACATTTGCCAAATTGATTTGGGAGATTTGCATAATATGATGGTCTCAGAGTTTAGTATGGAATCTGACCCTTATATTTCATCCCTTTTGAAGCAGAGTACTTTTTCCTTTTCATACTGTCTTGTCCATTTCACAACTTTATTCGGTTCTTATAGCTTAGTTATTACTTAAACTATAAAAAAATAATTATCTACCAACTGAACACAATGTTATTACTACTTTCATGTTATTATACCGTCAGAATTGTTAGCAGAGTTAACTTTAAAAAATTATGAGGTTTTTTAATGCTTAAATAAGTCTATTAAAAAATTCCATTAAACATGCAGACATAGAAAGTTTTAACTTTGGGGAATATCAGTTCTTCTCAAGATCTTCTGCTAAAGACATTCTGTGTCTATGGCTCATGTTTACAGTAAGATATGGTGACAGCGAAGGGTCCATAAGTGATAAAATTTTAGAATAGTGCTGCATCTCAGGGAGATAGCAGGTTCATACTGATAGAAGTAGAGGATGACAACAATAATAATATGGGACAAATATAGATTTATTTTTTTCAGCAGTCCATTGAAAACTAACTCAGTGTAGAAAATCTTACATCTTACTATCATATGTGGTGGTTACCATTGCAGGAATTATTGGATTAGTTTGCCTAAAAATTTGAGAATGGAGAAAATGGTGAGCTCTCCATACCATGTGGTGCTATCTCTTTGCAGGAACTCCCAGCTACTGCAGGTATCTACTCCCTTCTGCACCAGCCCCAGTCCCAGCAGCCTTTGGCCAGGTCCATACATGTGCTTGTCCAGAACAGTCCTTTCAGAAAGCTGCTTTGTCCACTGATTCTAATACAAATCATGTTACCAAACATCAAGTCACTTTTCCCTAATTTAAATTAATTCATTCATCTGACATGCTTCTCCTTGCTGTAATTCAAGTTACTTCTTTCATTCTCTAAGCTTTCCTTCTCCCAGACTTTTCAGTCACATTTGGTGGTTTACCAATTTCATTAGTCTTCCGAACTTGCCTGGATGTTTCCAAATGCTCAGGAAAGTCCTGTTACTGCAGTCCCCATGGCTGTCTCTTGTTCTGTTTTATGCTATCAAACTTTTAAAACTCCTTTTCATTCTGCTCTATCCCTCTTCCTTTCACTCTTATTTCACTTAAGCTTTTCACTGTTCCCCTTTATTCAGAAGTAAATGACCTGTATTTAATGGCTTCTTAAATCATTCAGATAAGCTATCAAAGGGCTTACTAGAAATCAAGTAGAAAATTGGTGTTTGGATTTTCATTTTATTCCTTACTACTGGGCTAATTCCAGGACTTTAGTGTCCTGAAGAAATACCAGTCAGGAATGGACAAACACCTTCAGATTATTTCCTGCTAATACGGTAGCTTTGCTGTTGTTGTTGCTGTTGTTTTGTTTTGTTCCTGAACCCTTGACATCAGGCTTCGTTTGTGGAAGATAGGAAACAGGTCTTCTGCTGTGTTTGTAAACTGAAGATATTACACTTCCCTACCTCATATATTCTACTCCAGAAGCTCTCTGGTGATCAGGGTTACCAGAAGCAGACATTTGACAAGCTCTCTCTCTTGTTCCTAAGCCTTCCGTCGGAAGTTTCCCCTTGGCATGGTCACTTGGCACTAAGGGGACAATCATCCCATGAGCAAAAGCCTTGTGCATGTGAAAGAGAATAGCTGTGAATGCCTAGCAGTGTAAAACCACTTTTGAAAATATAGTATTAAAACAGTAAGCCAATATGTGTTCTGCAGAAACCAGCCAATTCTAAGCACATTACAGTGGCCAAGCCATAGTAATTGTTCCTAGGCTGAACAGCTGCACTGTCTTCTTCCCACAGAAACAAAAATAGTAGGAAATAGGCCATGGAGCATGACTTTATGTATTTATATAACTGAAAACTTGATAGTGGCTGCAATGATGTAAAATATGTGAATATTATGAGGCCATTTTATGAAGAGATAAACTGAGGGCAAAGGTTTATGATTTGTCAAAAGTAACACATGGCAGAGCAAGGAGTTCTGGGCTCTACTGCTTTACAAGCCTGCAAAGAGTATACTAGTGCCTAGCTCTCGCTATGTGGTTTAGATACATTACAGTATTAACTTCCATCATTTTTATTAGTGTATTAGTGCTCTGACTGCCCACTAGTAATTGGGATTAGTTTTACTGAACTGATTTTTACTCTGGAGCTACAAATGTTCAACTATTATTACTAACACACACCTTTCTGTATGAGCTGATTCTGAGTAAGATTGAACATATTGGAAATTGTAACAGTACCTTGGAGTTCAACACGATCTTCCCTTGGTGTATTATTTCAACCTTCTCATGTTGTTCCTTCACAGCAGGAGGCTGCCATGCAGCAGAATTGCTATGGATAACACATGTATATACACTCACAGGGGTTGCTCACCATTGTAAATTGTTTATATTATATACAGCACTGTAGTCATAAAAGGAAGAAAGAAATGTGTTTGAATTTATAGATTTTTTTTTTCTCCAGAGGTATAAAAAACTCTTCACATATTTGTGATGGACTAAACATTTTCTCCAGCATACTAGGTCTCAAAAATACAGCATGCAGGAAGTGTTTTGAATGTGCGGAGATAATTTATGTAGGTGAGAATGAAATTTGGCCACGATAATGTTATTAATGTATTGATCTTGGCCCTAGTTATGATCAATCTTCAGCAAAAAGTCCTGTGGTAAAGACACTGCTTTTGCTGTGTATTGAAACTGAGCACCGGTGTTAATTGAAGAGTCAAACAATCAGAGAAGACAGAAATTCCTTACCACACAGATTCCAGATCCATCAAGGCATCTGTTTGCATTACCATTACAGTTGCAAGGAGAGCATTTTCCTGAGCTGGTACGATAAAATCCTTCTTGGCATCCCTGCAATGGAAAAAAAAAGTATTTCCTAAGGTTTGGTGGGAGGAGCAGAAAACAAGAACTATAACTATCAGGTCTCCCCAGAGCACACTGCTCAACCCAGTCATAGCAGACCACACACACACACTGCTGAACTCGAGTCTGTTCTTTTACTCTCTGTCCTGGTGCTTGCTTTTTTGCCTTAGAGTATTCAAGCTGTCAGCATTCCTGCCCGTGTCCTGTCCCTGACCAGCAGTGGGTGTGGAATTGGTAGATTCTTGCTACATTTTGTACTAGAGGATGAGTTAATCAGAAATGATAATCCTTCTCAGCAAAGAAGGTGTATTTATAGGAAAGGAATTCCTTTTTTACTTGAAAAAAGGAAAAGCTTTAGAAAATTTACTTTCCATCAAAGCTTTGATGAGCTTTGGATAAATAATCTACAGGAGACAGAAACATATCTACAGAGATCAAGGTCCTTCTGAATAAATGTGTGGCTGAGTCTATTCTATATAATTTAGTATTTTTGATAACATACCAAAGCTTTCCAAAATTAAGCAGAAGATTGTAAATGTCTACATTGCCTAATTAGAGCAATGGTATAAGGAATCAGAAACACAAGGCTATTAAGATGCCGCTCTAAGACTGAAAAATAAAAATAAAATTAAAGAGGATAGCTTTCATTTGATGTATTATGTGTAAATTCTTGTTCTCCACTGAAGAACTTCTCCCTCATTATACAAAGCTGATGAGACATGCACAGGTTGACCTCAGGAGCAACATCTCTTATTCAGGCAGCACTTGCTCTCCCTGTCCAGTCTCCCTGTGTCACATGGATTATGTTGGATCGCTGAAAACTCATGAATTTTTGGATCCTAAATATCTTAACCTTATCTAACTCTTGCAATATTGTTGCAGAGATGATGTGAAAGCACCAGTACATCATTCAGCTTTTAAAAAAATTATTTACCACATCCTGTTTCTGCTATCATTTGCAAATAGCACCCCTGAGGTGGCTGTCAGAGCCTGAGGTATGCCAGGTTCTCCTGGCATAAGTTTTGTGGCCAGCACTTTTTGTATTCTGTGGATCTTGAGGACCTACCCCTGCAAAAAGTGGGAAAAGTGGAAAGTTCAAGTGACACAGAAGAGCATGAATCTTCTCACATTTGTATGAGCTATGAGGCTTCTTATTATATGGTACTGATCAAATTAGGATTAGATTTCCTTTGTATCTCCCTCTTCCTTACTTTCCTGAGTTGCCCTGAAATCAAGGATGAGTTTTTTTTTCTGCACTGCAGCAACCTTTACTTCTCATGCCCACTGTAAGCTATGGCATGAACAGCAGGTCTATAGTATCAAGTCCAGCACCACGCAGTGATACTTCCGTTAGCTGCAAAAGCTGGGCTGTGAGTACTAGTGCTAAATATCCCTGCTGGTGGCTGGGGCTACCTAATCCTGGCATGGTGCTGTGGCCCTGTCACATCTGGAACCTGCACTTGCATGTCTTCATGGTGGCAGTTGCAGCTGTGGAGCACTGGGTAGCAAAAGACAGCCGTCTGGAGTCTCGTCTCCATGTTAACTTCCATTCTCAGGTGTTGGTAGGCACTTCAAAACAGCCAGATAAGCTGCTTGTTTAGAAAACAATGTATCTTGTGAGATGACTAACAACAAGCTTTAAAAAATGATGTTTAAAAATGAATCATTAATCCAGTCTTATCCCAGAGAGCTCTGAGAAGCTCAGATGAACATAAATGGAAATCACAGTTGCCTTTACCCTTCTTATGCACAATATTTTATCTGGTTTGCTTTGGAAACAGTATATTTGATAATAGTTCCTAGGAGGAAAAGTCTTCATACCACAGCCACTTTGGGACAGCAGAAATACTGTCTATTTGTACTGCTTGTTTCTTTCAGTTGTTTAGTCTTAACACAGAGCAGTAGGACTGGCTCCTGCCAGACTGAAGGTTGCAGAAGAATGATTACGCCACACACTGTGGAAGGGAGACAGTTAGTTTCTAAATTGAAAACAGATTCTTATCCCAGTGTCTGCCTTTGCAATATTTATTTCCACCTATACAGATCTAAAGCTTGTTATACTCTCTGATGCCCCTCAGCTGGAAGGTGGTCCTAGCTGGTCCTTTAGTGTCTGCCCAAAAGCTTTCTTGGTTTTGCAGGTCTAAGCAGAATAATTTTTTACTTGTGATATTGAATATAAACAATGAAAATGTAGGGATATGTGTAGAGGTGTCTGTGAAAATCCTTTAGTCAGCCACAAAGATAATCTTATTTTTAGTTCAACTAAGGGCATGCCTGCATTGCAGCCATGAGTGAGCTTTCATCTAATCCACACATAAGGCAGAAAAAGTTAGGTGCAGTTCAGTGCAACACTGCTGGTTCCAGCGTATGGGAAAGTGTTGCACAGTCTTTGCTAAGGTCCACTGGGAACCAGCTTACCTCCTATTCTGAAAAGACACACTTCTCAGTTCCTCAGGCCATCTGCCTCAATTTTGTGTACCTCTGCTATTTTCATTGTTGGAGACCCTCTTGAAAATGAGATGAAGGGTCCCAAGTCACCTGAGTATTTTTTCTGCAACATTTTTTCCTCATGTTATTCAATTCATCACAAAAACTTAGAAAGTGCTGATGCTCACTATTCTAATACAATACTTTAAACCATGGGTTGCATCAATGTAAGCCAGAAATGAGGTATTGACAATCAATGCTATGAGGGAAGAGGGAATGAGGGGAAAATGGGATCCAGATTGTTTCCTTTGGGCTAAGAAGTTTTCTCAGGCATTCTGAAGTATTCTGATATATTTGTGTTGCTCCTTGCCCTACTAGTGATAATGGAGTGATTGGTTGGTTGTTCCAGGATGTGAGCCAACATCATATTTACAAAAAGAAGTGTCAGAGTGTTGAACTAATTGAGGGATTCAAATTGCTGAATGTTCTGGAAGCATAAAATAATTGCACACAAAGCACAAACAGGTCTGGAAAAAAATAAAAATACCCTCCCAGAAAAATCATTATGTAGGCAATTGAGTGAGGAACATTTCCATCTGCTATCTGTTCCTGAATGGTGAATACAATTAGTGAGCCAAAATGTTAGGTCTGCATTAGCAATTATGTCTTCACAATTATAAGATTTCTTTTTCCCCAAGGGAAAAAGTTTGTTCCAGTTCAAGCTGAAAAGTCCAACTGAATGTTGGTCTTGCTGATCTCCTGAAAATTTTTATGCCTGTGTGTCATTTATTCCCCCCCTTCTCACTTTGCATCTGGATTTAATTATTACATTTCCCAAAAACAAGAACCAGCTGCATGCTGAAAGTGCTGTGGAGCCTGTAGTCATATTCTGTTTCTTCAGACACTTCTACTGGTCTGGGTGCAAGATGGGACTGAAGATGGAAGACAATCCACATATACATGGTATGAATTTACTCTCATATTATATTCAAGCAGTTCCATTGCTTTCATCACAGCTGCTCCTTATCCAAACCTGCATAACTGAGGGCAGAATTAGGTCCACTGTTCCACCTAGAAGTAGTGGTGCAGCTGTGCTGGGGTAGATATGTTTGCTGTGACCCTGCCTCCTCTGGTTTGCTTTTCCCAAAAGAAGAGTGTGTGCTGGTAGCATGCACCAAGTGTCCTCTGTGACTGCATCTGCACCGTCTAGCTGAAAGGCAAGGTGTAGTTTCAGGCCTCAATTTGCTCCTTGACAGATTGTAATTTTCCTGACAATGACCAGGCACAGCTCAGAGCATGACATTTGTTAGGACGTGCTCCCATGAGGCAGTCTGTATGGGACCGCTCTTCTCTGGGCAAACTTGGAGAGCGCTTCAACACATGGACATGGGCTGTGTTATGCTATTTGACTAGGAAGTCTCCACACGCCTTTATTCAGTAATTCAGATGTAGCCATTGACTCTCTCATCTAATGGTAGGAAAACATGGCATATTTCTTTAGTTAGTACTGGAACTTGTGACTTTCCTGTGAATATATAAACATACAAAGGGTCTCTGTCTTCCAGAATAAAAGGCTCCCTTGGATCCATACCAGTGTTTAGTATTTCCAGAGTTTTCTTTTGAGTGCTAGGGTACATGAAAGGATGTGTATCCAGGGCTAAATGGGCTACATTAAGACATTTCGGCCTTTGTTATATTCATTATTATTGTGCCTACCAGTCTTGGACCAGGAATCCCGTTACAATCTGATCCAAAACAAACCCAGAAGAAAAAGATGGTGCTTGCCACTAGGACCATTGTAAAAGAGGAGACAGCTGTTGCACTTGGGGAACTGAATCTGAGGAACAGCACTCAAAGTAGTAGAGATGGCACATCAGCTGTAAGTCACTGCTAAGTATAATGTCAGTCGAGCCTTGGTTGTAGCTCGCCAGCGGTGTTATGGTCTTTACTTCTAGAGTCCAAAGGTGTGCTTCCCTCCAGATCTGAGAAGGTTCCTCAGGGGGTTATATGGATGTTCAGGCATGAGGGCAACGATCAAACATTATGGTATTAGTAAACTCTCACTTCAAAGGTCTGCTCAGGATAGTAAAAGTGAATGCGAATTTTGTGTAGAAGGGTGATTTTTGATGACAGTAGGCAAAAATGCACATTTTTTTAGTTTCTAACAGGTCCCATGCATTACTTCTTTATATGTCAAGAGTTAAATAAATGACTACAGCATAACTTATTGTATGCTACTCAAGTCATAGTAACTGTCCTGATCATGTTCTTTTAGCCTTCAGTGGAAGAGAATTAAGTTAATTCTCATTACCTGTCCTCTGGTGACGGACAAGTACATACACAGATAGCTATTTCTGGTTAAGCTGACATATCACAGCTCATTCACCTGCTTTATGCTGGTGGTGTTGCAAGTTCATTGGACATATAGTTTAATTTTGAAAATATATTTGTGCATTCAAATTTTCATTTTTCTTCTGTCTGACCTGTTCTCTACAGGTGATAAAAATATTGCCAGAAGACTATTCCCTGAGGGAATTGTAATCTGTGAAGTGAGAAATTTGGCATGACCGCCTATCTCTCAATCAAAAAATTTATTGAGAACTGTGACACATACTGTTAATTATTTGCATAATAATATTTATCACTTGACATAGATTGATCAACAGTTTTGGAACCGTGGGACCCTCAGAAGTCCCCACAGTCTCTTGTGAAATGAAAGAAAAGAAAAGAAGAAGAAAAGAAAACAAACTCTACTTGAACATTATCAAGCTTTGCCCCAGAACCCATGAAAAAGAAAATATAAAAATGTTGCTCCTCTGATATAACAGTCATCATATCAGCCTTAGATACCTGTAAAAGTAGGACACATGCATAAATTAAGTCCAGGTTTTTAATGTGCTGATGAAAACAATCATAAAAATTGAGTGGAGCAATGTCCCTTCTTGACAACTTCATGCCAATATGTAATGTTTGTCTGGAAAGAATTGTTTAGACAAACAGTTTAGGACGCAATGTAATATCAAATCCATGAAACTCTGTTATATCTTTTGCCATACAGGTGTGAGGGAGTACCCTAAACATCCTTCATTCATTTAAAATCCTTGTGCCTAAAACAGAGAACAGTTTGCTGAAGTGCATGGTTTAGCAATGGAAACATCAGCCCTCTTTTTCCTGAGGACATTTCCAAACCCAGTCCAAACATGCTTGCTTATGTTTATTTTTCTTTATGAGCAGTATTTGAAATTGGCAGCCACAGTTCTGAGACCTTTTTGAAGATTGTTTGCTTAGGCCAAATTGAGATAAATATCCTACTACCCTTCCTAAAAATAAAGATGTTTTCCTGCTTGAATATCTCCCAGTACTTTCATTTATGTCATTATTTATTAGAAATGAGAACATTAGAGAAACAAGTCTGAAAAAGCGGTCGTCTACTGTACATTTGATGTTATTTCAGTTTCTCTGGTTTCCTCAGAATAGGACTCTTCTCAAAAGAGATTCCTGTTTTTGATCACCTACAATAGGGTCCTCACTTTCAGAAATGCTCAATCCTCAGTCGAAAGCTCACAGAAATCTTGCCAAATATCCAGCTTTCAGCAGGTCTCACCCGACATGTCTATGTCAGCCCTGAAGACAGTCCCAGGCTGAACTCCAGAGGACCTCTGTGCCCTAGGTGCAGTGCTGTGCTAACACAGCTGTGGCTGTGCTAGTATGAGGGTATCTTGGCCAGCATCCTCGGCAGCTGGTCAGCCTGACTGCCTGTGGAGGAAGACCAAACCACAACAAGCTGGGAGTCATCAACATGGAGACATCCACATGGGAAGAAGCCAGCAGGTCGCCCTTTGTATGGTTTGATTTCTTCTACACTGAAATGCATCTAAATTAGGTCAGCTGTGCCTGTTGCTGTCTACTGATTGCAAAGGGGGACTTGGAGGGCCAGCTCACATGTAGGTGCCAGCACTGCATACAAAGTCCAGGGAGATGGAACCTATGTTCCATCATGTCAGATATTCTGAGCCTTGTAGAAGTGTCCAGGCTGCAACAGCTGTGCTGGATAAACTGCTGAAGACCTTGTGCCTTTGGAGAAGTACAATGGCTCCTTAGAGTCTGTTTCACCAGACAGTATATTCAGGTAGAGAAAGTGGATGCATCTAAAGGAAATCTTCAGGTCTAACAGGTCCAAGCAATTCCCTTCCTACACTTCAGTTAAGCTGATTTTGGCCAGTTCAGAGCATGATCATGGGATGTTTCCATTTGTCCAGATAGTGTCTACTCTGATATTTACAGGTAACTTTCTAAGCGAGCTGTATTATATCGCTCTACACTGGTGCCACCTTTCCCATTGCAAGCTTGTGCATTCAAAAACCTACAAACAGAATCTTTTCAGCCCCCCTCTGAGATATATTTGGTTTTGCTTTCAGAGGCAGAGAGCATACATATATGCTAGCACCTTTAGTAAAGCTATAATTTTTAGGAAGAGTTTTAAAATATCACTAGACATTCATTAGTGGAATGTGATTTTATTGCTCCTAGTAGCTCAGTCCTTCTTCGACTTCAAGGCTTTGAACAGCATAGAGCATATTTAGGAAAGAAAACTAATAATTAAGACTTTCTATTGTCATCCAAAATACTTGGTACTCCCTGCAGTGACTTTAGTTCTAATACATGTCTGTGAGATACAAGATTATCCCATTTTACAGAGAACAAAACTAATGCCTGACATCATGTTAGTGCTGCCATGTTCATTCCTTGCTCAAGCTGAATTTAAGCACTGCAGATACAGCTGGAAAGAAGAGCAAGAGCTCTGATGCTCTTAGTGACTTTGACACTTTCCAGACCTGGTGACTGGAGTAAATCTCCCCACATAACCATGCAGGAAAGATCGAGCACAGAAAGAAGTATGGCCCCACTCTTAGGACACCTTCTGGTTCCCTCCAAAAGGCACACTTTTTCTGCACTAAAAATACTGCTTTGCCAAATTGGGATGTAAAGTGTTTGAATCCATAGACAACCTAGATTAAAATCACTCTGGGCAGGCACAAAATCTGTGGCTTATCATGATTGGAAACCATTAACTAAAAAATTATCTTATTTACCTTGGACAGAAATTCAAATCTTGTCGTGTTTCATTCATCAAAAGGTACTGAGCATGGCAACATGACTTCTACATCTGCTCTTCAGCTCAGGTCATAATTGACTTTCAGTTCATTTAAACATGGATTTTTAAAATCCAGACTTCCAGTTGTAGACTGATGGTCATTGACCATTTCTGGTTCCCTGGGGCAAACTAACAGACATTTCAAATTTCCCAGGTCAAAGACAAGTTATTCATAAGCATAGACACAAAGATTTAGTTCTTCTTCAGTCTACTGGGAAACTTAATGCGGAAAAAAAGGGCAGTGATAACACTGTACTCCACTCTCCTGAATTTCCTGCCTTTGCGGACCTGCAAGAGAAACCTTTCTCCATTTGCTGGCAGAACACACAACCCAGCAGATATACAGTAAACACTGTGTGCAACTGTAGTTCATTCCAGCCCATGCCACTGGTGTGCAGCACACTCAGAAGCCCTGGGCCCTTTGCCATCTTACACAGCTACCGTGCACTTAACAGATAACTGAGAAGGTGCTGAACCGCTGGAGGTTAAATTTTGGCTTTAGAATTCAGTATGTGTAGTTTTTAGGAGTGTCTTTTGACTGCATGGGCTTTCAAAAGTGTGTGTGTACATGAGGATGGACAAGGGTTAAGTGGGAGAAAAGGATATACCTACCTTCGCACTGTGGGACCCTGCTGCTGACTGAGCCATGATGGTTGCTGCCTTGGTCCCAGAGGACTGGATGGACTTGCATATTCACTACAAGACCTATGAACTGCACTTGCTATGTAGGGTCAGGAGACTGGAAAACCAGTATGCACTTCCCCCTTTTCTGAATGTGTAGGCAGGTACTTTGAGGCCATTAGAGACCGAGTTTACCAGACTGGTAGGGTGTTTATTAATTAATGCTCTGTTTGAATGGTCCACATGGACATGCCTTCAAGTTATGGAGATGCAGCCCTATATATGGTGGGGCATGAACTGCCAAAAGCTTTTATGCCCATCTCACGTCTTATCTAGCCAATGTTTCACTCATCTAGGCAGTGTGTGATGCTTCAGTGCACCTCACACTTAGACTTTTCCACTTTTGTGGGTGAGGAGCTCACTGGTGGTAGCTCTCCAGTTCTTGCTGAAAACACTTTGGGACCAAATATTGACAGCTGAGAAACACTGTTAAGTAAGTTTAGGAATGCATTAAAAGTTGGAACTATGCTGTTTTTATCTGTGCCCAGGAGATAGTACATATTTTACAGGTACATGTATGATATCTGAGCAGTGTGAGTCAGCAGGTAATCTGTCTTTCTTATTTGGCCTACCTAACCATGGAAGGCTGATTCACCACACTTCATAACTAGGAGATACCAAAACACTGAACCCAGTACCAGATGCTGCCAATGCTTCTGTATGGTTCCTGATTCCTGTTTTCCAAAAAGTTAGGCCCATCAGAGATAACTGCATTAAAACAGTGCTTGTAATATTATTTGCTGCTTTGAATATTATTTGTCATTGCTTCTGTTCTTCACAGCTTTTATCCTCACCTGTTTGATACATGAACACTACACTGTACAAAATCGCCAGCAATGTGTAATCAATAAATGCAAAGCAAAGCTCTGCATTTTTTCACATAATAGCTGCTAAGGAAGAAGCTTGAGAGGGTGGTATCTGTCTCTCAACAGCTGAAATTGTTAAGATAACAAATGGCTGTGTTGAAACAGATTCTAATTACTACTCCAACAATTAGATTTGATCTAACTATGGTAGGCCATGTGGAGAAAGGATCTGAGAAAGGAGAAAGGCAACCTGGTCTAGTAGGAGGTGGTTTTGCCCATGGCAGGGAAGGCTGGGATTAGATGATCTTTTAGGTCCCTTCCAACCCTTAACATTATAGAATTATATGATCTGACGTATCCTATGTGAAGTGTATGACTTGGGGTAGAATTTGTCTAATTAAATTCTCTCTGCTTTGTTTTGTTCTGATTTTTTGAGGCACAAGATAGAAAATATTTCTAGAAGGTGTCCTTGGCCTCTTTATATACAAGTACTTGATGACAGTTCTGATGTTGTCTGTCATTCATATTCCTGCCACTTTTTTACAATTATAACGGTATAGTTGCAAATAATTTGTTTATTAATTTCTTCTAGATCTTGTGTCCTCCAAATTTGGATGGATTTGAATTTGCCAAAGGAGATAGAATATTCATATGGATAGAGATTTGTACAGTTACAATTTCCTCAAAAGCATAGTGAGTACTTGTAGCAATGAGAGGTTTGCTGCAGACAGTATATTCCAATAGGCCCATTTATATATAGTGTGACATTAATTAAATCCATGGCTCCTCAGTTTGTATTTATAGCACACTCTAGCTTTTATTTATAGGTTACTGTTTTGTGTTGTCTATATTATATGTCTCTTTTGTTGGCAACGAGACTTGAATGTTATTTAAACAGCCTTACAGTAAATGCCAACTGGATGAAATGATTGTTCATTGGCCCTTCTTCAGGGAGGCCTCTGTACTTCTCTTGGGCTGTATCTATTAATGGAGCATCTGAATGTTACACTTATGGGTTATGGATCTCCACCTGCCCTCACTGGCTCCCACAGCCGTTCTTTTGTTGCCTTGTTCTCTATTCATGCTTGTGTACTCCCTGTTCTGCTTTCCATTTGTTCTCCCACTCCTCCACTTTGACTTTCCCTGCACCTGATTCTAGTCACTCACTCACTTTATTACATACCCTTTACTTCTAATGTACAAACAACTCCACAGCAATAGTTTCATTATATTGTTTGAAATTAATATAAGGAAAATATTCCTTCTCACTGACCGGTTAAGAAACTCATCACCTTATTTCCATGCATGAGCTTCTCTGTCCCTAATTGTGTTCATAAGGATATTGGCACTCAAGAAAATATATTCTTCTGCTCATGTCTTGTGTGATGATGAACACTACTCTTTCACTCTCTTTCTTGATCTGTAAAATGGAATAATGACCACAGCCACTCAGAATCACAAAATAGTTGAAGTTGGGAAGGACCTCTGGAGGTAAACTGGTCCAACCACTCTGCTTAAGCAGGGCCACCTAGAGCTGATTATCTGGGTCTGTATCCAGATGTATCCAATGTAATCTACAGTAGTGCATACAACGGAATCCTAGATTACAGTGTCCCAGATGTACCCAGCAGAAACACAACTTGACAATGTCATGTCTTTTAAAAGAACTAGTCAGAACCACTAGGAATAATGAATATCCTCACATGGGCAGCCATTTGTGGTAGTCATGTTTTGCTTGTTTCAAATGCCTGCAAGGAATATAAGGCTGTTGCCGGTCCCAAAACTTCCATGCTTCCTTATACAGTGCTGAAAGAAATTTTTTGGTTTCCAGTTAATCAGCTATGTTTTGAGGACATTTTGATACATACACAGCATTGCTTGGCATTGTGTTGCCTTTCCCATTTTTTCTCTCCATCCTTTCTAAGTGTTAGACCTCACTCTTGTATTTGAGGGTAACTTTTATGAGAGACCTGCAATGATTTAGTGCTGAAGCATACCAGCTATATGAAAAGGATTAGTCAAAGAGTGTAGCGAGAAAGCATTACATTTCAGTGATAAGATTTCCCATGAAAAGTGGAAACTAACTTTGTAAGAGAGCTTTTGAGGTATTTAAGGAAAATCTGTTTTTTTTCATAAGAGGAAGGAAACATGAATATGGAAATTTTTTTTTGATACAGAAGTTGTTTTTGTTAAAGTATCTTTCATGCCATTTGTTTTCATTAGATACAATGATTAAAGCATTTTTATCTTCTTGGAAAAACAAATAAAGTGTGTGAGCTCTTACTCAAGGTACAAATAACATTAGTTCTGCTGGTAACTTCCCCTTTAACCTGTCCTGTTCATTTCTCATAATTAACTATATGCATCTTTCTAGATCAGGTCTTGGCTTCATAGGAGACTTCTGTGAGTTCTTCCACCACTGAGTTAAAATATAAATAATTTTTAAAATAAAATGCCCTGATGATGCCTTTTTGCAGAGCTGTCATACTTCACTCTGTTGCCACTTCAAGAAATAAATGCATTTTAAATTTCCAGACCTTGAGTAATAGCATATTCAAGATTGCCTTTGTACTTGAACCTATAAGCCCCTGTAAAGTGACATTTCAGAGGAATCTTTGTCTTCCTCTGAGTATGAGGCCCTCAGAAGTCCTTAACTGACCTATTCACCAGACATGCTCTAACATCAAAGTAATTTAGAGAGACAGACAGCAATCCTGCTCTACACCATACAAGCAAACTCCACAACATACAAGCAAAAGTGGATGTCTGCTCTGCAATTTTATTTCTTCTCTGCTGATTTTTGCTAAGTTTATCAGAGTTTTGAAGCCTCACAAACTAGAGAATTAAATACAAAGAAGCTTGCTCACCAGCTTCCCCTAGGCCTCCAGCTCTATTTATAATTTCTATAAGCCTTCATTACCTCTAGTCTACAGTATCAAATTCTTCTGAACTAGAAAGGTCACATTTTAATTGTTATTACTGAAGAAATTAATTCAGTGTGTGACATCATAGCTAGACAGTTAATTACCAGTTAATAATTAATTTAATAGGACGCTTTGTTACTGTCTGTATGCAAAAAGCCACTTTATAATATTTACTGTTTCAAGGCCAGAAACCTTATGCAAATTACCAATTTGCAATTTCAATTGTATTTTTAAAACTGTAAACATTCCTGGGAGGAACACATTTTTTAGCTTAGTTCTCCAAATCAGTGTCCATGATAGTTTTATAATAAGCACTCTGGTGTAGTATGTGAAATCCCTATATTGTTCTTTTAAATTTCCAGTGTTGTTAACTGTGAAATATTTATTACTTTCACTGTTCCACTGATGTTGTAAATTAGGAATTAACCAGAAGTTGGTGAACAGTTTTAGGCACAATGCTGGTAATCTTTTTTTATCCACTTATCTTGACAAGTAGCTCAGTTCTAATTGCATTTAATGAGACTGCAAACTAAAGCAATTATGTGAATTACACACTAACAAGCTTTTTGTTTTGTTATTTAACTTGCAAATGTAAAATCAAATTCTTTCCTGACTAAATAGTCATTCAGTGGAACCCCGTAATATTTTTGCATATTCTTATTTTTTAAATTAAATTCTACAATGAGATAGGCTCCATGAAAAAGCCTCAGTGAGCATTTGCCATAGATCTGGGAAAATTAATATAATAATGGGGTATTCTAGGTAAGTGATATGAAATGCTTATTAAAGCTGCAGCAGTGTGTTTATTGAAGCTCAGCAATATGAATCTTCAAACATTAAAAAGTAATAAAAAAGCAGTGACAGTGTTTGTGAATCTGTAATCTTCTTCAGTAAATGAATGTTCTGTGCATGAATCTCAATATTGTTCCTTTATGCCTGCATTCCCCAGTGATGCTCCCACCTCAGAGCACAGGGCTACGGCTGATCTGGAGCCATGCACACCATGCCTGGCCAGTCTGCAGCTGTTAAACAATATATCTGATGACTGAATTTAGTCTAGTTTTCCAGCTGTTGTTGTGTTAAGCAACAACTAAACACTATAAGTTCTCCATCATTTATATATAAAGAGGGGTTAAGCTTGCCTCAGAATTTACAGAAAAAGTTATGGTTGTCTTAAGGGACACAAGACAAGATCCTAACTAATAACAGTCTGACTTGAAAACTTCACTTGTTGACTTATTCATGACAATTAGGATTATTTATGTATTACCTGAGGAGTTATCAACTCCTAAGCTTCCAAAACAGAACTTTATTTTTTATGATAATAAAGGACAGATTACGATGCTGAGGAAACCATCTTCCCAAAGTTTTAGACACAAAGCTCAGGGACTGCTAAAACTAAAACTAGCAAGACTGAAAGTAGTTGCTACAATTCTAGATAAAATCTGACTGGTAGGAAGACAGAGGAAAAAATATTACCTTTCTTTCTCCCTATAGCATATTAGATAGAGTTAGTAGTCAGAGAGAGAGAGAGAATATGGCTAATTGCATGTGGGTAATCCCTAAACCAATAAGCAAAGCAGAGCATGAGCAACAGTAAAAAATGAAAAGGAACCCCTTTCCCAGCCCTGTATTTTCTGGCTCCTTGAACAGCCCTGTGTGTGCCTCCACTACAGTAGTGACAAGACTGATGGTGAATCCCACAAAAACAAGAAACAGCTGAAAGCCAGATGGCTTTATGATGAAAAACAACATTATCTATTACCTTGACTAAGTAATTGTATTAAATTTTTAAAAAATTTCCTGTGCTGATAAAGTTTCCAGACTGTTATCCCTTCCCCAGTTCAAGTGGAAAACAAACTGCCATTCTGCAACAGAGATGGGGTTGGATCCAACATAAACACATCTCAGCTAGGCATTCTCCATAGAACTGCATAGTCATTTTTTCCATATACAGTGGGAAAGACAAAGCCTCTGCTTAAAAGGCATTCTTCTCCAAAAAGGGGGAGGGCTAAAATGTTTTAGCTGTCTGGAAACTGGCTAAGAGATTAATACCAGTCTCTGCACTAATTTACTTATTAGTACAGGCACCGAGTGAAAAACTTACTTTTCAAGACGCTCACTGTTGGAAATAGAAAATCTGCAGTTGAAAGGGTAGCTAGTTGATTTTCATCTTCCAAGCAAAATGCCAACTTTATTCAATTTACAGGAAAAGGGATAAATCTGCATTGTTTCCTTATTAACCACTCTCCACCCAGTCCCCAAAAAACACTCAAATAAAATGCACATTCTGAGTCATACTTTCTTCTTGAGTCCCTCAGATAAGTGAAACATAATCAGTTGATAAACTCCAGCACTCCCTGACAGATTTTCAGAGAGCGACAAAATTTTTCAAGGATGAGGAAGAAAAGTCGGCTTTAAAGTGGATATGACTGTGCTCATGAGACATTGTTAAAACTGAGAGGGTAAATCCGAAGCTTCCTTCGATTTCCCCTTTGCAGCAATTTCCCCCCCTCCTGAATTCTAGTATTTCCTGGTTTGATTTTGCAGTTCTCTGAAATGCTGGAATCACAGTAGAGAAAAACAGCGATCTGCTTGACCAATAGCCATAGCATCAATTTAAAAGCCTGTTAGAATGAAACACAAGCCACTGTGAAAATCTTAAAAGATGAAGAGAAAGAGATTTCACCCATGTCTGCCTCCCAACAGCGGACCAACTATGAACAAGACAGGCAGCCACTGGGGATGGCTGATGGGAAGGTGCTGTTCTCAGGAATGGGGCTTCCCCCTTGACTGTTCCAGCACTCTGCAAGCGCGTGGGAAGGGAGTGAGACTGCAACATAACTTACATTCAGAATGAAGCTGGGCAGAGGCTGTGCTCTGAAAGGAGAGAGGAAAAGTCAGGGTTCGAGAGAAGGGGTAACCTGCCTCGATCTCTCAAAGTCTCTGGTTTGTTTCATGATAGGTACAGTCTGATAATGAAGAAATTAGTTTCTTGTTGGCTCAAATAGGGGGAATCATAGATGCATCAAGAGAAAAACCCAACAATTTTTTTTCTCATACCTCACAGAATTCCATCACCCAAGCCCCTGTTTCCAGCTGATTTAAACATAACTAACTGGTGCATCAGAGACCCTATTGAGTTTCTGCAGACAATCCTTGCCATTAACTGGAAGCAGAGAGCCCCAGGAAACCACAAACTTGCAAAAAGCTGAGTAGAGCATGCAAATTCCCTCTGACCTTAAACCACGTCTAGACCTTCAACACCTGTCCACTTCCCTCTGAATGGATCTGTGCCAGGTACTGGTGCTCTGGAGTCCTTGCCAGTCCTCAGTGGGCCAGGCTGTGTTAACCTTTCTGGGGTAGGAAAGATTTTAATAGCCAGGATAGAGAGGGCTGGGGCATGTTTTGCTCTGTCAGCTCTTTTATTATTATTTTCCTTTTTGGATACTGGATCTGGACAAATGCTTGCTTCTGCAAAGTGCTTTTGAGGAAGGGTCCCTGCAGCCAGGAATGAGGAGAACAGCATAAGGGAGTCATGAATGGCAGGCTCTCTGTGGCTCTCTATGGACTATCATCCAGGCTCAGAGGTGGAAAACCACAGTGGGAGACTGGGAGTGGGAGTAGGACATACTGTCTTTGAATTAGCCTTGGCAGAAAAGTCTGCTAATCTCTTGCCACTTAGAAGGCCTTTCATAAAACAGTAAAAGGATGCATGGTAGGATACTACACAGCTCAGAAATTATCTGGTTTAGGTGCTAGTTCTGTGTATCTACTTTTCCACCTGACAGCAGTAGTGAAAGGCTGAATGAGTTAACTTTTATTCATTTTGTTGGACAGACGGAGTCAAATAATGATTCTCAGCCTTACAGTTTTAGCTAAAAGGGCTATTTTTACAGAACATATTGGAAGTTGTTTATCCAGGTAGATACTTTTTATTCAGTAATTATTAAATTATATTTCAAATTAACATTCAAGTGTGCCAGTTCTTCTCAGGCTCCCTGGTTTCCATATGTCATGACTTAAACAAGAAAATTTTAGTTGCTCTTACGGTCTTCTAAAGTTGGAATAATAACTTCTGAAATATTTTTCACAGCCTTCTCTCATTCTTTGGCTTTTGAATGCTGGGGGGTTAGCACTGTTTCTTACTAGTTTGTCATAAAAGAAAAAAAAGGAGTTCTAGTATTTATGAGGTATTTATTTCAAGGAAATAACTACATAAAGAATTGCACAATGCAGCTAAACAGGAACGACAAAGCCAGATCATATTTACTGCATTTTAGGCAATCTCTGAGTGCATTGTCAAGTACACACTGTATGTATTCTGACAGATAGGAAAATCTTTGGAATTAATTTTACAATAAAGAATTAGATTTCAAAAACTGTGGAGCTCTAACACCTTTATATATAATGCTATTCAGCAATTGTTGAATCTTGCATTAGGATGCATAACCCAAATAACCCCAGCTCATGGTGGTGTGTGAAAATGGACTGGGATCAGTTCCAAACATTCAAGAGGACCAATTAAAATACAAACCCCAAGGGTGTCTATATTTTGGTGTTTGAAATCTAAGTCCAGAAGCAAGTTGTAAATTATCAGTGGCTGGTTATACATTACTCAGAAACTAGACCTCTTTTATACAGCTCTTGAACCCTAGAAGCTCCAATTGTTATCAGTTTAAATCAGGCCAAGTTCTCTTCAGAAAGCAATTCTTTTATTTCTTCCTGGGCGTCCTGGAAAAACTGGACTTTTAATTCCTTCCTTGCTTCCCATGTTATGAATAAGAGTGGGCATGAAATACCTTTTATTGGTTTTCACAGCCCTGAATAAGCTTTGGGGCACTTTGCTGGTACTTGCCCAAAATTTTGTGGGAACTCACTGCTGCAGAGTTTAAATTGTATTTTCTGGTGCTTTATACGTCTTCTTGAAATGGAGAACATTTCCCACTGTCCATCCACTCTGTCCTGTGCTTCCATTTGCTTTAGTTTTCTATGATTTAAAAGGTTTGGGGCCGGGCGGCGCTACTCCAAGCAGCTGATTTTCATTAAAGCTTTGATGAGAAACTTAAGCTGGAATCACAAACATCTGCAGTAAAACTTCCTCCCCACTAATAGATGTTTCTCGGAACATAACCTTGTTATACCAGAAAAAAACAGCAGCTAGAAATCCAAATTGCCCATTATGAGAGGGAATTAACCTAACATAACCTCGAGGGTCTGAAGTGAGTTAATTTAAAGATCTGCATTTTTAAAGTAGATGGAGTACCCACTAGCTTAAAAGAATATAAAGGTTTCTGTCAAGCTAAAAACCTTTTTGGCTCATACCTCAGGATTAGGCCTTCTGCTACTTTTTGTAGTACTAGTTTGTTTTGAACAGACTAATGCCACAAGAAAGTATCAAATTGTGGTTTCTCTCAACAGTTTGCAAGATTTTCTGTTCCAACCTTTATGGGGGAAAGGGGTAAAGATGATTTGATGATAGTTTGAGTCTTAGAGTCTTTGTTAAGGAGCGGCTGTGACTGCTCTCTTTTCAGATATTTAAGTGAGCCATTTTAGAGAGGCAAGTTTGTCACTTGCCCCATGCTGATTAATGCTTATCATTTAGAGAACCAGAAAGAAAGCATCTCAAATACCGTTTCTTGCTTTTGATCAGCAGATACTGGTAGAAGTCAAATGGGAAAAAATGATTGTCAAACATGTCATTTTAATGTGCAAGCTCCATTAGATAACTTCTGCTTTTTACTTTCTTTTATAGTAAATGGCTAATTTTGAGTTGGCTGTGATAATTGTTTTCTTTAAAGGACTTTTGCCTCTCTGCCTTTCCCCTGAACCAAAACCACTGATGCTGAAAACAGTTTTCCTCTTCCATCCATCCAATAATATCATGCCTTCCTTCGCTCTGGGAATTGGCTTCCTGCCCTATCCCAACTACTTAATTTTTTTCTTTACTCTTAAGTCTCTTGATTATCTCATTCTTGCTCTAATTTTTTTCTCTTCTTTTTTCTTCTTCCTGCTTTGGTTTGCTTTCTTTCCCACTATTTGCTTCCCTTCTTTCCATAGAGGACATTTGAGATCATCTTTTTTCAACTTGGCAAGTGTCTCCACAGAATGTCTGTGTTCCCTTTCCCTAATCCTTCCCACGCTCATCTCCTGTACTGGTCTCTGAACTGTAGTAGTCATTTACATCAGAATGAAATGAGTATTTTACTGGATGCCAGCTTACATTCATTTTTCATTCAAAAAAGTAACTGCACAATGTGAATCACAGGGAATCATTTGCCATACTCTCCAGTATTTGAAGTCTTGTACTGTTGTTTATTCTCACCTTAGACTCCGTAAGGAACTGTCTTCCTACTGGGGAACAAAATCTACACCTATAGAGTAAACCCCATTATGTCAATGGAATTTATAAATGCAAATATTGACAGTGGCAGGCTTCAGACCCAAATGGTAATGTAGGATCTGCCTCTTACTTTAGAGGCATGTTTTTGATAGTGGGATATAACTGTTCTCACAAGTTACTTCTGGCTTTCAGTTTTACCGCTGTGCCTTACCAAAACGGGAAGTGTCTTACCATCCCCTTTCCTTCTACTGTGTCCAATCTAGTGAGTGAATGCTGAAACAAACATCTCTGATGTTTGCCACTTGCTTGTTTGCTTTCATTTGATATGTGCAGCTTTAAATGCTATGCTTCCATCTCTGATGAATCTTCCTTGTAAAATATTTTAATCTATCCTTATTTGGAAAAATTAGTCTTTGACTTCATGCCAACAACTGCTTTTGTGTTGCAATGATGAGCTGGATCTGGTACTCCGTACCCACTCTTTTTCTCACTGTCTCCCCATAGACATAAGAATTTGCCACTGTAACATGTTCCCAGCCTCTTCTTATTGTCTTTGTTAGCCAAGGAACTTAGTTTTCCTAAATACCACACAAGCAACTGAGTACTTGTGACTGCTTTTCATATTATCTGCCCCTTGATAGACAAACCAACACAAATTAATAACATCTCCAGTGCTAAATTACTTTTGAAATTAAAATTTGTAACTAACTTGTAGTCTCAACCCGGTCACCTTCAGTTTCCAGTTGTTGCATATGCTGAGACCTTCATTTGTTAGACTATTAAGCCTATTATTAATTTTTTTTTTTGCCTATGTATGTTCTTACACAATCAGTTCAATTTTTTTTCTTAACCTCCCTCTGAGCTAGGCAAATTGGATTGCAGAGTCTCTCGGATATCTTCTAATTCCTAACACTGTAATCCTTCTCATGACACTTTTCTGAATAATTTTCATCAATTTTTGAGCATTTTCATTGAAACAAGAGGCAGAGAGGTAGATACTTCATGGTGGTCACTAACAGTGCTCCTTAGGTAGGTTACACAACATTTTATTGTGTAGAATCTAGTCCAGTTAATTTAAACATCTACATTTTATGCCCTGGAATTTTAGCTGATTAATAAAGCTGTCCTGAAGCAAGCATCCAACAAAGTCCTTATGGAAGAAAAGGCTCCTTTGAGGGTCTCCTGGGAAGACCACTAGGAATTAGAGGCTTAAAAAACCTAGCATCTCCACTACTGTATGGGAAATTTGGGTTTATACTTGAAGACAGCCCATGATTCTCATTGAAACATCTAGGAACAGTTTATGTGCCTGATTTGGTTAGGTGTACTGGATTGCATAATTATTAAGAACCAAGGCACCAAGGTAGTAGATGTTGCCTGAAGTCCAGCTCAAACCTATGGTCCACTCTATGCACAGGTACAGCATAACAACATAGCCTTGAAAATGTAGTTAGTTCTCTTCTCTCTGCTTTAAGAGGTTTTCATTAAAATCCAAGAAAAAAAAAAAAACAAAAGAAAAAAAAAGAAAAGGCTCCACATCAATATTAATTCTGATTTTTTAAACCACTTCTCCCAGTTCCTCTCAGTTTAGGGTTGCCAAACATGGGAAAGGAAGAGGAGTGGAAAGCTGAGAAATAGTCACTATTATGTATTTACAATAATTGGAATCTCCTGTTCTTCTACAGGTCCCTAAGATCAAACTCTTAGTGGGATTTCAGCTTAGAAACTGCCACTGATGTGTTTCATGTTGCAGCTGAATTATACCACAGACCACAATGAAGCCCCATCCATTGTAGCTCTGCCTTATGAAACTGCCCCCTTTGTATAATTTGGCACTATTTGATGTGACTAACAGCCTGTGTCTGCTCGGGAGAGCCGTAGGCCTGAGTCAATATTTAGACGAAGGAGCTGAATCAAACCATGCCGTGTAAGGGAGTTTACTCTGCGGTTCACTGTTAGCTGTGGGTTAAGAACTCAGGCTTCGAAAGAGGCTAATTCAAACCTACTGGGAAAAACCCTGTTCCCAAGGCTGAGGAAGGGGAGGTGACCTGTGGGAGAGAGAAGCTCCCTGAGGACCAAAAGAAATGTTCCTTCCTTGGGTGAGAGACAATCAGACGATCACTCTCTGGCCCCTACATCAACCTCCAGGCTTAGACCCTGTTCCCCAGATCCTATTACCAACCACATGCATGGATCAATGGATAAGAATGTTCTCACTGTTACAGAGTCATCAATCCTATCCCAAAAGAGCATACTACTGGGCAGCCTTGGAAATTGCCATGGGGGTGGGTCCTGAAATCTTCAGCTACCAAAGGATCCTGAAATCCTTGCTCCTTTCTCATGAAAACACAGCATCCTGCAGGCAAGAGCCTTGACATGACTGTATCAGGCACAGTCATCCAGTTGTAACATGGGATCCAGAGTCTAAATGCTACCATTGCAGGGGCTGAAGTAAACTGCCAGGGCAAACACCAGTTATCGAGTCTATTAGGCTGGACTGAACAAACAAAACTTTGGGGAGGATTGAAATGTTTGAAGGAGACTAAAGTGTCATTCCCTGCAGTGTCCAGTGTATCTCATTGCACTTTTCCAAGGTAAAGTCCAATATATTTAAGTGAAGCAATGTGAATAGTGTCTTTGGTAAAACCATACTACACAATCATATCAAGAAAGACTAGCAACCACTTATGCCCCTTATCCTGCGAAAAGCAGCTATAAAGCCCATCCAGCTCTTGAATCAGGCTGATTGGGACTTTCCATGTTGTAAGCAACAGGTGGCAAAGCAGCTTCCCAGGGCTGATCTCAGGTCGGAGGGAAGATCTGAACATTTCACGTCGTGGAGCATGTCCAAGAACTGGGTTGGCTCCTTGTGCTGAGCAAAACAGGGTTTAACCTCCACTTTTCTCACACAGGTCATGTTTTGTGTGGAGTTGCTGGCAGGGTAGGCAGGCATTTCCTGAGCATGTCCAGCTGCTTGGAGCAGAGAAATGAGTTCTGCCCAGCCCTGCAGCAATCCTGGCTATCTGAAGGGCTTATGAACTTATTTCCATGGCTGTGAATTCTGGCAAGTGGAGTGGAGGTGGAAAATTAGCCATGTGATATCGGAGATTGTGATCTTGATATTGTCACAGTGACACAGCTGTGCTAATCTCACCTCATTTTTGGATGTTATGCTAGAAGAACTACTCTTTCCCTTCCCATGACCTTATGGAACTCAATTGGCCTCCTACTTTGAATCTTCCACGCATGACATATTACTGTGTTGTGTCCCCCATTCCACCCTCCCTCCCCCCTCAGGGCATGCTGGAGTAATTATTGTTTCCTGATGCTGTATTTTTGAGTAGTTCATTCCCAATGCAGCCTTGCTAGAATGAGCAGTATCAATCAATCTCAAAACACAAGGGTTGAAGGAAAATTTTCCATCATCAAATTGCTTCTCAGATCTCTCTAATTTCATTTGTCACTAATCCCAACCTCACACTTTCTGGAAATCTCTGCAGGTGTGTTCTCTTCAGGCAGTTTCCTAGATGCATTTGATTTATCATCTACTGCTTTCACCGCAAAAACAAACTTCAGATTTGAAGGCGAATGGCATTCAGAGGCAAAAGCACACGCTTCTACAGTACAGAGTTTACCATCAAAAGACAGACTCTTTCAGGAAATTGAAGTGACTTAAAATTGCAGGAATTACAACAAGGCAAGCAGAAAAGTCTTGTGACAATTAACTCTTGTAAAATAACTGTTTGGACAGGCCTATTTAGTTATGTTGGCAGGAAAGTCAGAGACAAGCTAAGCAAGCTTCACTGCAAAGCACAGCAGCTATCTGCTCACAGCAGGCAGGGCATGTGTACATTTTGAAGTCTGAACTGTATCTCTCCAGTCTCTAAATGCAACATCTCAGACACCCCCCCTCCCTATACCCGCCCCCTCCCCCAAACCCTCCTGTATCGCTTTAAAGCTCGAATGATTAAGCTAACGTTAACCAGATGGGAGCTTTGATACAGACAGATGAAAGCATAAAAGTGCAGACACTAGAGAGAGAAGGGAGTTACTGTACCTCAGCAAAAGTCACCCAACTTCCAGTAGCTACTGCCTGCTGCTGCCCTCTGATAACAGTGGCTTCTTGCGTGCTGACCGCTGAGCTACCTTCAATGTCAAACTGAAAAATGCTTCCCTCACTCGAGGCTGTGCTGGAGGACAAGCATCTCAAAAAGAATAATATAGGAGAAACGAGGGGCCAGACGGAGATCAAAGCCATTTCCTCCCCTTACATCCAGCAGTGGTCTTCTAGCGTCTCAGTAATTGTTTACCCTCTTCTGCAATCAGCCCCCCTTGGCTTAGTGATGCCTCAGTTATTTTAACTTTCTTTCAGCATTCAGTTTCCAGATGTGGCACTTCAAGGCAGTCTAACCAGATCCCGATTTAAAAGAGGGGAAAAAAAAAAAAGAAAAAAAAAAGGAAAAGAAGGGGGAAAAAAGAAAAAAAAAGGAAAAGAAGGGAAGAAAAACGCTTTTGCTGCCTCCCTCGTTCACTCTCCGTGCCTGTGGCTCCTCTTTTTCCCCAGAGGCTCCAGCACAATAACATACAGATGGGCAGTGCTTAAGCAGAGAGTGTCAAACAGAGATTGTATTCCAGGAAAGCACCGCTGGCTCCCCAGCCACCTTATCTCCCCCTGTCAGGATACAGACTGACGCTCTGTTCAGTGCTCTGGCTTCCTTCATATGTTCACATCATTCCCTTTTTTACCTTTCGTGTTGAGACCCTCCCACTCAAACTTTGCCGTTCAGAAAGTGAGGTCACTCTTTCTTCCCCCTCTACACTTCCCTCCTACAATTCTCTCCGACCTCTCCACACAGATCACTGACTCTCGTGACTCTTTATTTTTTAACATTTCCAGTTTATTCAGGGGAAGGCAGAAAGGTGCCAAATTTATTAAAAAACCCTAGCTAGACCAACCTTTCCTTGCGGCATGGGGGAGGGGAGGCTGTGGGCGGGAGGAGGAGGAGGAAGAGGAGGAGGAGGAGGAGGAGGAGGAGGAGGGAGACAGCCTGGCTGTGTCATGGGCTAAGAGGTCTAAGTGGTTTCTCTAACATGCTTCATTCAGTTCTTTCCATCAAGCCCACCTCTCAGCTTCTCGTTGGCTTGTGAAAAAGAATATCGTTCACTGCGATTTTGGAAAATGACTTCATTCCTCAGACTCATGAACTTTTATTTACAAAGAGCATCTTGTATTCCTTTTTCAAGAGATGCTTTGTGAGGCCCTGGTAACAAGGCTTGCAGTGTGTATATGAAAGTGAGCTGAATATGTTGCCCACAGCTCACTTAATTTTATGGCTACAATCTCAAAAAGACAAGACAGTAACCCTTGCTAGGTTTTGGGATGAAGTCAGGGAATAATTATACTAATGTGCACCACTCCAGACAAGGGGGCAGCAGGCTGTCCCTCAGAGGTCCTGTGTGCAGGGGGTGGTAGCACCCTTGGCCTGTCAGGCTTCATTCTTAAATCTTCATGGAAATCAGCTTATTTGGCTTCATTCTGAGAGTGGATTCCTTCTTTTTCCCTTCCTCCATCAGTTTCTTTCTCATTGAAGGTATTATCAACTAAAGAAGCATCCCACCGAGAATTAAGGGTAAAATTAAGTGTTTTGGTGATCTGTTAACTTCCATATACCTGTAGGTACAGTTTTGGGCCCACAAGTTTTTTACAGAGAGATGTAAAGAAGTTCACCATGAATAAACTCTGCCTGATTCAGAAATAGTGTAGATGATCAAGCAAGGCCACTCAAGCTCGTGGGACAAAGTATTACCCCGGCAAAGAAGAAAATGGTGTGAAACACAAGGCTCTCAGGTTTGGGACCAAGGTTTGTGGGAGGAAAGAAAAGATATTAAGTGTAGTTGCGAGTCTCTTGGTTAGTTGAACCTGATGTAGTGGCAAGAACACTGTCCTCCAGGAGCCTGAGGGTCAGCCTGAAAAAAGTGCCAGGACTTTTCTAATTCTTTCTGATAATGGCAGTCATGGGAATGGCCCATAACAGGTCTGAAGGCTCAGGAAGTATGAGACCAGGGAGGGCCCAGGCAGGGACTCCATGAGCCTCCGATTAGGCCTCCTGCTGCAGTGACAAGCTTGAGGTGTAAAGATAACATTAAAGCAGGGGCACAAAACAGAACAAAACGTCTTGACAATAAGTGACAGAATCACAATTCCTGTGGTGGCAATGGAGATTTTTAACCACCCAGTGACTTGTGTGGCAAATTACTGTAATATGTGTGAGACAATTTTTTGAATACTCTTTTTTGGAAAAATGAACCTCTACTCGAACTTCTCCATCTTCTGCAGGCATTTGGCAGCAGGCTGGCCGGCTTGGTGAGGCATCTTTTTAACTGAAGGACTCAGGGGGTGGCATCCAAAGTGCATCCTCTTGCACTCCTCCTGGGAAACCTGCATGCTCAATTACCCCTCTGAAATGCCTGTACACCAACACATGCAGTGTGGGGAACAGACAGGAGGAATTAGAGATCTGTGTGCATTCACGGGGCCATGATCTCACTGCGATTACAGTCATAGCTCGCATGACTGGAATGCTGTCATGGATGTCCATGTGTTTTTAAGAAAGACAGGCCAGCAAGGTGAGGTGGTGGAATTACTCTTTATGTGAGAGAGCAAATTGAATGGACGGAGCTCTGCCTAGGGGTGGATGAAGAACTAATTAAGAGCTTAGGGGTAAGAATTAGGGACAGGCTAACATGGGTGACACTGCTGTGGGTGTTTACTACAGACCATCTGGTCAGGAAGAGGAAGTGGATGAGGCCTTCTACAGCCAGCCAGAAGTAGCCTCATGATCACAGGCACTCACTGGGGACTTCAACCACCTTGCTTTCTGCTGGAAAGACAGCACAGCTGGGCACACACATAGGTTCTTGTACAGCACTGATGATAACCTTTTGACACTGGTGGTGGAGCAGCCAATGAGGAGAGATGTGCTGACAGACCTTGTACTGACAAACAAGGAAGAGATGGTTGGAGATGTGAAGTTGTTTGGGGGCAGCCTTGGCTGCAGTGACCATGAGAAGGTGGAGTTCAGGATCCTGTGTGGAGGAAGCAGGGTAATAAGTAGGATTACAACCCTGGAGTTCAGGAAAGCTAACTCTGGCTTCTTCAAAGATCTACTTGGAGGAACCCCATGTGTTAGGACCGTAGAAGGTAGGGGGGTCCAAGAGAGCTGGTTAATATTTAAACATTACTTTCCCTAAGCTCAAGATCAGTGCATCTCTTTGAAGAAGAAATCAAGCAAAGGGGGCAGAAGACCTGCATGGATGAGCAAGGAGCTTCTGGAAAAACTCAAATGAGTAAGGCAGTTTATGGAATGTGGAAAAAGAGACAGGCCACTTGGGAAGAATATAGAAACATTATCAGAGTATGCATGGATGTGAAGAGGAAGGTTAAGGTCCATTTGTAATTAAATCTGGCAAGAGATATCAAGGATAAAAAGAAGGGCTTCTTCTAGTACATCAGTAGCAGAGGGAAGGCCAGGGAAAATGTGGGCCCTCTGCTGAATGGGGGGGATGCGCTGGTGATAAGCATATGGAGAAGGGAGAGTTACTGAATGGCTTTTGTGCTTCAGTCTTTACTGCTGAGACCAGTCCTCAGGAATCCCAGAACTTAAAGGCAAGAGAGAAAGTCTGGAGGAAAGAACTTTCTCTTTGCCAAGGAGGATTGGGTTAGAGATCATTTAGGCAAACTTGACAACCGCAAATCCATGAGGCCTGATGGGATGCACCCACAGGTGCTAGAGGAGCTGGCAGATGTTATTGCTAAGCCATTTTTTATCATCTTTGAAAAGTCATGGAGAACAGGAGAGATGTCTGAGGAGTGGAGGAAAGCCAATGTCACTCCAGTCCTCAAAAGGGCAAGAAGGACCCAGAAAACTACAGGCTGGTCAGCCTCATATCCATCCCTGAAAAAGTGATGAAACAGCTCCACAGAAGGTTATTAGGAGTAGTCATCATGGATTCACCAAGGGGAAATTAATCTTATAACCTTTTATGATGAGGTTGGGTAGATGAGGGGAGAGCAATGGATGTTGTCTACTTTGACTTCAACAAGGCTTTTGACACTATCTCCCATAACATAATGACTTTGAAGAATTCAGGGCGTACATGTTTTTACAATTGGCCTAAAGTAAGTAATTGTATTGGAAACCTATAATAGCATTTGGAGGGCAGCACCTGTAGGGTATCCTGAGCCAGTCCAGCTGGCCTGGTAACAGATGGAAACAGCCCACAGTGCCGCAAAACACGGCTCCACTGCTCAAACAGATCTAGAAAGGACAGTAGCTGCTGAAGCAGGAGATACTGGAGGAGAGAGAGAGGGATGAGGGTGCACCAGGAATACACAAAAGGAAACATATGAGGATCCAAAAAGAGGACTCATGAAGAGAAATGTGAAGAGATACATTTTGAAAAATGTAAAGGAGATGTGGTAGGGAACATTGCTAGGGAGATGGCTCGTGATGCAGTCTTGGAAGGACACGCTTGTTGCTGGGTTAAGGTGCCCAACAGAGGGTGATCCACACCAGGCTAGGGACACCCTGAGGGAGTGCATGCAGCCTGCATGCACATCAGGGAAAACCCTGAGGATGAAGAGTAGAAATGCGCTAGGATGATCTTGGACAGAAGTTGAGTCTTCAGAGAGGGAAGGAAGGTATTTGGGTGTTTAATAATCTGTTTTCTTGCTCTTTTCTAAATATTTGAACAAGTGATTAAACAATTCTGTTTATTTATTTCCGATAAAATATATTATGTGAAATGTCCTGAGTCAGGACTGTTTTGTCTGCAACAGTAGTGAATATAGAAGTGTCGTGAATGAAGTGCTGAATGAGAACAACGGTGAACCAGAACAGTGGTGAGCTTCGTGGGCCTTGCTCAGCACAGCCAACCGACCATCTGTACCCTGCACATTCCATTAAGGGACTTTCTTCTTCAAGTGTTCTACTGATTCACCAGAGCAAGAAATATCATTAGAAATATCATTAAGGAGGTTTATATTACAAGTTCTTCAAGTAAAGCCTGATATGTATTGCACATATGTAGCAGGTACCCAGATGGACTTCAGAGTATGATGAAGGTGTCTCACCTAGTAGGTCATTAATAACGCAAAACCCCTGAAACACATTTACAGAAAACAGAAAATACCATTCTTGAAATGGGCAAAAGTTACCAAGTGAAAACAACATTGTTACCCATCACATTCCTTTATGTAAACAACAAAGATATTCATATCCCTGTAAAAGAGTTCACCATGCTAATTTACAGCCCTTTGAGAGTGGAAATATTGTAATTACTCCTTAGATCAAAGTCCTAAAAGGAGGAATATGTCTGCTTTGTGTCTTTGGAAAATCCCAGACTGGCCCAAGGCCTTAGAAATCTAAAAAATCTCATGTTATGATTCTGTATAACAAAGGAAATATAGATAACTTCAAATGGTAGAATTATTAAATAATGAATAATTTATGCTAAAGAAATAGGAAAATAGAATAAACCAAGAAAAACACAGTTCATTACAGCTCACTAGATCTAAATTTCTCTGCAAATGTATTAGTCCCATAACAGGAAAATTATAACCAAAATATTCTGAGCAGAAAATATAATATATATATTAATTTCCCTAAATATCACTGTACAGTGGGACTGCTTGTTAAAAAAAACCTGCTTACAAGAGCGTTTCCTGCATTTAATTTAAAAAATTTTCAAATATTGTATTCCTTTTAAAAAACTGCAGACTTGTGTAAAATTTTTGAAAAATTAAAATGATGCATAGAGTGCTTATAAAAATACAAACCTCTGAGTATAAATTTAAGCTGTGATGGATGTCCAGTTTCTTTATCTTTGGCAGAGATGATGTGACTGTGTTATGTAAGTAGTCTGAGATTTGGAACAGGAGTTCTTCAATATGGCAGGGTACAGAAACAGGAGTTTCTCCTTCTGTTCTCACTGTATCATCTTTTCTTTTTACAAATTTCTTCCCCAATCTTTAACATTTGGTTTTGATTCACTGTGATAGACAGTAGGACTGGTGAAAGACAAAAGTAAAATTCCAATGGAATGCTTATTACAAATAATGTATTCCAAATTAACCAATCTCAGGCTGTTGTGTGTGGGCCACTGGTGGTTTGTCAGTTCCCAGTGGGACATCTGCAAACAGCCTGTTAAGCTCTAGTGCCAAATATTACCAGTGAAACATTTGACAATGTTGCATGGTGGTGCAATGGAAATGTTGACAGTCGACTGATGTTTGTGATCCAAAATGTGTTCAAAGGACCTTTGTAAAGGTTAGAAAATGTTGGAAGCATATCTGGGTATCATCAAATGAATTAGCTGTCTACATTCTGTACTAGAAACCTATGACAATCAAGGTGTATTAAGCAATAATTTGTCTGTTATGGTTTGTGCCAGAGAGAGATGCTAATAAAATTAGTTATGCAAATAAAACATCACTTTTGTTAACTTATGTCCCATGTTTTAGATTACATCATACTAGGAACAGTCTGAGTTTGCAGGTAGAAGACAGAATTTATTCTGTAGGGTTCAAGGATGACATACCATCAGACTTCAGTTTGTAGATCTGGTGCAAGGAGACATACGCATGTTCTTTGCTTCTTCGCCGTACTGGTTAAGGGCATAATCTGTTTATTTTCCCTCATGACAAAACTTCAAAGCCAACAGCTCTCATCCCTCATGGTATTAGTTACCAGCAACACTGGGATCTGGCTCATTCCAGCCTGGTTTAATGAGAAAGATGTCTGAAGGTTTCCACCTCCAGACTGCAACAGGAAAACAGCTGCCTGACTTTCTTTCTGAAAACATTGTCCTTGGAAACTGTATGAACCTTGTAAAAGTAGTAATGAAGCACAACACATGATATACTGAATAACTTACTTGAAAAATTCAACCAAGCTGGTTGCTAAAAGTCAACTAGATTTAGAATAGTATTTTTCCCAATCCAATGTCCTCTCCCCAGTGGTAACTAATAAGTAATAACATCATTTTCATAGCTTTTCAATACTTCTTTCAGGACTTCTGGTCATTTTTGACATTCATATCTGAACCTCTGGTGTGAAGGAGCAGGAAGTAGAATGGGAACAGTTCCAGGCATGGAGGAAGATATACAGCAATTGACGGGACTTTATTATATGGACTTTACAGTTATTATATGGACTTTACTGTTATTATGTGGTTTAAAATATGTGTACTGCATTGTATCCACACTACACAGTGCACAGCTTGGGCATGCCTGGGCTTGCCACGACTTTGCCTGCTCCCTGTTTCCCCGCTCCTCCCTCTGATAAGCTGAGAAAGCTGCAGAGAGGAGACAATTACCATTCGCCCTTTCCTTCCCCCGGTTCCTCTCATGTTCCTCCCCCTTTGCCTGTGTCCCTACCCCGATTTGTTCCCCCGTTTGTCTGTCTCATGCTCCACCCCATGTTCTAGCTCTTTCCCTGCCTGAACTCATAAAACCCCTGCATACCTCAATAAACCATTCCATTTGCACCTTTACCTTGACTTTGGACCTGTCCGTGCTGTGTCACGGCTCCATTCCCCTCCCCTCTCGGACCGTGGCACCCTGGAACTCTTGATAAGTCATTATTTCTTTTGAATGGTCTGAATTGTAGAGGTGCTATACTACCATTAATGATATTATCTATTTCTTTCCTCACAGATTGTGAGGTTCTGTATGCTTCTGTGGCAGGTTCTCTACACAGTTGCTTAGAGGTGGGTAGCAGGTGTTAACCTAACTTCAACTGTAGAGGGGCACATGAGAAACAAAAATACCACCATCATAGGGAGTGTTGCATAAATAGCAGAGACTTGGTGTTAAAAAGTGAACTAGAGGAGGTGGGGCTGGTGAGATGAAGGTGAAGGGTATTTGCAGGGATGGAGGCTGTGCTTCTTGTCTTTTGTGGATAAACAGTCGAACCTTTTCATTTTCTGTTACAGTTCTCATGCCATCGTGGTGGTGGCAAGAGGACCATTGTCATATTCCAATCATTCAGTTTGTTTTGATCCGGTGTTTTGCTCTGACACCTTGGCTTGCACATCAGAATGTAATATTTCCAGAATGTCTCTCATGTAAGTCCTGGGCATGTCTACTTATCTTTTAAGATAAAATTAGCCAAGACAAATCAATTCAGTCTGTTATAGCCAAGAAAGTGATACTTGATAACAGCAACACATCATACAGAAGAAAGTAGATGGCCCTGACTAACAAAGTGTCAGCAGCTTCTTTTGAAATCAATGGGAATCGGCTTCAAAGTCAGACTCAAAGGATAGAGATTAATTGTAAGACAGACACATATTATGACCTTATTTATAGGCAGATAGGGAAACTGATATATTGTTATAATTATTAAAGTCACTGTGTATTAGTGAAGACAGAAATCATCACTGGGTGCTCCAGCATAATGCGGAAAGTCTAGGATGTGGATGGTGGATCCTTTTCTGCTGTTACTTGAGTACTCATTTATTTCTCAAAAAGATTACATAGGTAGAGAGAAATGGGTTTGCACATTTTAACCAGACTAATAATAGGTGAATAGTGATCCAATTAAGATAAATCCTTCTTTTAAAGTGAAGACCTGTCCTAAATTCAAATTTCCTTATGTTTTTTCCTTTTACCCTTCTCCCTGCAAATTTTCTCCAAATCTCCAGGAAGATACTTCTTAATTTGTTAATCCTTCATGATTTCACTCGTGTCCTCACTGCCTCTGAAAATTTATTGGAGAGTCCTCAAAGCTACAACAGTGAGGCTGCCCTCTCAGTCTAATGATTCCTCCCTTTGAAACCTTGACCACAAGGGACTAGCTGCTCTTCCTGATCAAGGCAGGAAGAGTTTACTCTAGCAACAACAACAAAGAAGAGTAAAGAAAAAAAACCCTTCTTGCTTTATTTCTAAGTCATCATTCTTAACTTGTTTTTGGTACTCATGCCCTGATAAATTGGCATACTTAATTACTACATTCCTTCACAGTGCAGCGTTTCCCCTTGCATTATGCTTTGTCCCAAACTGACTGCCTTCCTCCCTATGTGGTGTCTTCAGACATTTCCCTTTCTCTCCCAACTTGTTTATTTAATTTAAGTTGCATATCTCTAGTTTTTTATATTCTTCATTATCCCTCTAGGAAAGCTTCCCCACCCTTCCTCATCAGTTGTTTGATCATAATAATGGAACATTGGCTGAAGAAAATGAGTTGCATAAAAATCCGCACTGAACTGTACAACCCCTGTAGAAGTACCCATAAAAAAGCTTTCCAAAACTGAAAAAACCCTCACCCAAAAGCCCAGATCATGGAAAACTGTGCTTAACTTAGCCTTGGTTATGAAGTCACACAGAAATACATATTCCATCTCACTGCCAAAATGCTTCCCATGGATCCTGCACAGTCAGCACAAAGAAGAAATTGTCTCAGATCCCTTCAAGTTTATCCTATGCACCCCAAGGATACGGTGGTGACCAAAAAGGAGAATGTCACCTACAGCAGACAGCAAAAATGTGATCTGACAGAGCTAACTGAAGCAGTACTGAGAACACTAACAGTTTAACCAGGGCAGAAAATCACTCACTGAAGCTCATTTTCTGGCAAGTTTCATGGGTTTTAAAATGTCTTCTAAATTCTGAACTTACGCTGACATGTCCCTTTGTGCTAGATGTAGTGGAGAGATAGCAGACTTTCAAGAACATTCTTTTCCAACCTTGCGTGTCCCATAGGAGGACATCCCAACACCAGTCAGCTCTGTCTGCTCAGTTATTCCCTTTTTAAGCATTGCACCGGTTTTAAAATTGCTCTGTGCCAGCAGTGCTTCAAAACCAGCCTTCGTTGTCTTGCATAGCAAGCCTAAAATGTAGTCAAAACCTTTTCTACTGTGATGAGAAAGAGAAATGTTGCCCTGTAACATAAACAGTTTGAAAGGTAGATCCAGAATAATTATGTCTTGATTATTGTATCACACCTATTACCGTATGATCTAATGGGAAAATTTTCAAATCCTTGGTTTCTCTAGTACTGATTTATGTTTGTTTAAGTGGAGGGATCTGTGAGTGTGTTCTGTCTTAGATTATTGGTTTTGGATGCTAAAATTACTTCCCCTAAATGGCCCAGTAAGCAAGGAGGAGGAATAAATTTTGATTGCACTCTGCCACCTGTACTCCTGACAGCTTAATTTGTTAATGTCAAGTCTGCAGGCACTAAATGAATGCTCATGAAAGTCTTGACTATCTGATGAAGTGCACTGGCTAGTATGATGCAATTAGCTGAGCTCATCGATTATGATAGACAGCTGGAGCTCTCTGAGTTTTTCTGAAAGAGCTTAATCAAAGGCATTGGAATAATAGAAGCTCTCTAAATGAGAATGGCAGTAAACTAAGACAGTTAATTAGATTTTTTTTATATTGTTGTGTTTATTATACTTCCCATTTGTCCTTGAAATTTAGGTCTTGACCACAAGTGAACATAACTGTATTGCTGATTTCACTGCAATCAAAAACAGTTTTAATTTGCATAATAAGCTGAAAGTGTTTGTTTGAAACTAAGACCTATAGTAAAGCAAAAAAAAATTCTCACACAATTTTTCAGGAATTTATTGTTCTCTCTTAAGATCTAGGGTGATGAAAGTCGCTTTCACATACAGATTTTTTTGTTTACTTTTTTGTACATTTTTGTTATTTTCATCCTGGAAAACTGATGGATTCAATAAAATAACGCCACCATTCTCTTTGACAAGAGGCACAATACCAGCTCACCCAACTAGCCTGCTATTACTGGGGCTGGCTGAGCAGCTGTCCCCTGTCCCAATGCCAGGAAATGCTGACAGCAACAGCTACACCATTTCAGCTACTAACTGTTTCCATAGCAAGTTTTGATGGTTAATGAATTGCGTAAGTGCTACCCAGATCTGTCCAGATCTTAGCAAAAGAACAGCAGCTTTGGGATGTCAAATGCTTTGAGAGAGACCCAGCACCACAGAAAGCTCCTTTCAAATGTGTGGGTCAAGCCCTATTTGCAGTGACTTTGCCTGGTGTGATAACACAAATCAACCATGCTGCTTTTTCTGATAAAGAATGAAAAAGAGTTTAGGAGATACCAGCATCTTTCATCTGGCACAGGGTGTTTTGCTATGACAGCAGCCAGCCACGATGAAGCCAACAGACAGAGCAGTGTGCATGCATGTTGAAAATTGGCTGATTTAGTTGCTTACCCACATGTACAAATGAATCCTGGTAGCTCCCTAATTGCCAAGCTATTAGCTATGCAGTCAGGCAGCTCCAAGATTAAGCAAGTCTCTTCAATTTTAGACACTTGCTTTCATAACTGTGAGGAAATCCGTGTTACTTTGTCCACTTTTATTAAGCTATCAGAGATCTGAACGCGTACGCATGCAGACAGGGGTTGTGTAAATCTCAGAACAGATCAGTGCTGTGAGGCTACTGCCCTTTGGTACACATGTTGTGTGGATGACCAGAGGCAGACGATTCTTCTGTGGTGTCTTAGGCAGACTTTATCTGCAACAAGAAAAGTCATTTGCCTTTAACAAGAATCAGAAGCTTTACTTGGTGTCTTTTTCTAGATAGTAGAAAGTTATTAACTTTATTTGCGGATGATCACAAACATGATGTGATGAGTTTTAAAGGGAAATTTGCTGCACATTGCTGAGGCTTGTGTTGATGGTACAAGCCATTGTTTTTGGGGAAAACTGTCCTTGTGACGTCTCCTCAATTTGTGTTGGAAGTTCAGGCCTTCTGGAAAAATCTCACTGCTAGATACCTAACATTTGGAGAAATAGTGGATTGTTTAGATACATTTTTGAAAAGATTCCACTAAGCTTTGCACTGAGCTCAGATGATTCTCCTGGGCTGGGCTGAGAACACCTTTTTGAGAAGCTTCTCTTCACGATGAAGGTGAAGGATGTAACAAGACCTGGTTTCTGAGCTGAAGGTGTTTAACAACCCTAATAAATGGGTAAGCCTTGTTGGTCTGTCACTTCAGGCTACCAGTCCAGCTGGGATAGCAGCCTTATAAACTATGATGAGTGTGGATGGATGCCACTTGTACTCCAGCTTCAATGGTCCTCTTCTTCTTCCACAGAGCTCTTTACTTTGTGCTGTGTGAATGGAGCAATCCAGTCAAGCAAACATATAGCTAACACAACACAGATGCAGACAGGACCAGAAGACTCACCCATACAGAATCAAGGGACCTCAGCAGTGATTTAATTCTATATAGGAGGTATAGTCAGAATTTTCAGGTTCTATATTTATTTTAAAAGCAACACCAGTGGATATATCCCAGTTCTCCTGATTCAGAGTCTACTATAGCATTCCATCACACATTCTGTGCCTCCACAGCATCAGCCATTATGCTGGAAATAGATGGGAAATCCAAATGAGTAGCCAGTATCATTCTAATAACTCCTGACAAAGCTGCAGAGTACAAAGCACTTTATATATTTTTTGCTTACCACTAATCTGATAGTAGAAAATATACCCTGTCAAACTTCCTGGTATGGAGACAACAGTAAACCCATTAGCACTTTGACACAATTCCCATTGTGGTTTCCAAGAAAACCAACACTTTCTTTAGTGACTGTCACTAGTTTATATTAACTGGTAGCTGCCAAAAAGTTTTCTTCACTTCTCACTTAGGTTTTATTCTTACAGCTGCAAAAACTGTCTTTAAGCTCCTATTTTCTTTTCTTGGTTTTCCTTAGTTGGCAAGAACAGGTAGAGATTTAGATTGCTTTCATTTTCTGTAACAATCTTTCTTGATCTTTCCCTAGCTCCAGACCTTGTTGGGTTTTGCAAATGCTTGAACCAGACAACACAGTGGTTTCTTAAATTTTACTTATGTAATAGAGGTATTCAGGGCTGCTGCAGTAGCTGCACTTATTGTATCCATAGCAGCCAACATCACACTTGACTGCTTTGGAAATGGACTCTGTGTTTTCATGCAAATCCAGTGATTTGCATGAGAGGATGGGTTGTTCATACAGACCATCAAATTAAACAAAGGAAATTTCCTTTTTTTGGTTGCATTTGCAAAAAGACAAAAGTGATTGCTGTGGGCCTCATACTGTGAGTTCTCAGTGCTTGCTGGTCTAGAACCGGTTTTCCTGTGGATCAAATCAAGGTATCTAAAAGTCTTTTGGTTGCCATTTTCCAGGTCTGACACACTACAGTCTGTTGCCTGTCTCAGAGCAGATGGTTTTAACATTGTTCATCATACAAGATATCCTTTCTTTTTTGATTCTTTTGCCTTCTTATGTCAGTGGTACCTGCCCTCTCACCTTCTCACATATCACCATGTGCCTGCTTTGATCTAAGAATATTATTCTGCACTAAGATACTCCTTTAGTTCTCTTTCTTTGGTGCAGCACCAGAAAGTTTTAATATTTTAACCTCACAAAGTCGTCATCTGGTATGAGATGTCCAGTTTTTACGTTACATTTTTAGATTAGATGCTTTAGGCCAGATTTCACATTTTTTGACTTGTGGGTTAGCACTGAAAATTCAACTCTGGAACCTCTTGCTTGTTGCCCACCTGTTGTTGGCTAATGATCAATTTAGGCTACCCTGGGTTTGGTTGTGGTAACCTGAAGTTATTGCTCTAGACCACAGAAAAAAATTGCAAGCAAACTCCAAAAACCGGCTTTTAAACTTTCATTGCAAATTTGCCACACAGTTTTAAGGGTGCCATCAGGGACAGAAAATTGTGTCATGAAAGAAAAGAGGAATCTTTCCATAGGCTTCCTTAGAATTTCTTAGAGAATGACTTATAGAACTGGTCCTCTTTTATACAATTATATGGGATAATAAAAGTCCCAAAACCTGTTAAAAACAAAAGGAAGTTGCTCTGGCAGGTCTTTTCATGAGTAATTTCTGGACAAACTTACTACATAATTATGTAGCTCTGTTGACAATTTCACGGTGTTTTACTCCAATAATGCTGTTCAAAACAATGAATGTGATAAGCAGGATACACTGAGTGCAATCATCAAATATGAATTTAGTCAGATTCTTACTGTGCTACCCTCACTCTTCTGCCTAACTGCCTTTAAGCCTTATTTTCAAACTCCCTGAGAATTTATGCTGATCTAAGTCCATGTGTTAGCCCTGGCCTTTTTCTGATCCTGTGGTGAGCCGATTCAGGGAGCTGAAGAGGAAGAGAAGTGACCTTGCAAAGCAAAGCAAAGCAAATTGTTTTCAGTCAGTGTGGCTCCCTGAACTTGGTTGCTAAGAGATCAGCAAGTGCCAGTGTTAGTGCAAGCTTAATGAATGCTCTAAGAAAAAAAAGCTGTATTTTAGAAGCATGGTATCCTAAATCTTACCTGATCCCTGGCTTCTGAATGATAACATAAATTGGGATTCACCAACTTCTTTACTAGAAAAACTTGCTTTTCTTTTTCCCAAATGCGGAGTTTGTTGTGACTCATTAAGACATGCTTTGATGAAATAAAAAGCAAAGCAAATAACTGAACTGAATTATTGGACACCCACAGGTCTGCAAGAAAATACAAGTAGAATGTTTCAAAGTATAACAAGACTGCAATCTTTAAACTAGGTCTTGTGCATCAGTTCATAGTTCTGCCAAATGAGCCGGTAAGGTGGTGTCTTGACCCCACTGGAATCCATAGGAGTGTTCTGATTTACTCGAACTAGGATTTGACCGCAAAACTTTTTTTCTTACAAGAGAAAGCAGGAGACTAGAATTTACTGTCTCTGCATTTACAGTGGCCACGCTTGAATATGTAAATATATTTTTTGTATAAAAGGTGGCTCACAAATGCAGAAAAGAGGGGATAAACCTCTAGAATCAAATCAGAAGTTATTGAATGTATATATATTGATCATTGTAATGTGTAGTCCAAGAAAACAATTGATATTTAGGAGGAAAGGAATGCTTAGGGGAACGTTTATTTAATCTTAATAGATCTTAATAAATTTAGTTTAATAAAACTTATTTTTTCAGCACAGTGCCCTTATATCATAGACTGTAGTGGGATATATACAGTTGTGACACCTTGAAACATCTAATATTACTCTTTACCTGCTAAAACAATTGTCTCTTTCAGTGAAAAACTTTACCAGATGATTTTTTGGGATACAATACAGGTGATAAGGCCCAGAACTTGCATTCCTATATTCTTACATTTATTTGAAAAAATTACTGAAAGATTCAAAAACGTATAAGGACATTGCAGGATAACAGATATTGTCTGTTGTCTGACACAGACAGCTCATATATTGTGGCTTATCCCTTTCTCTGATGAAACATTGTCAAAATCAGGCTATTACTCTGACATAGCATTGATTGTTTGGGCAGAGGGAAAACAACCTTTTCAACACAACTATGTCAGTTTGTATATGAGTAATATTTATCAGCACTAAATCTGGGAAAAGCTCTCAAATTCAAAGCAGTAACCTGAAATAAAAAAGGAAGAATCAGAGCAGTTTAGCCATCCAGACTGAAAGCCAGAGCACAACTGAGCCTCACCAAACATGTGATCAATTCTACTAAAAAGAAAAATAACAAAAAGAAAAGAGAAAGACTGTTTGAAACGCTGGCAGTACTTAGCAGAGTTTATTGTTCATCCTGGTGTTCACCCTGTATTAATCCATTTCAGAGACTGCACCAGTACACAATAGTGTTGTTTTAAAAAGCCTAGTGTTTGACAGCTGTTTTTCTTGTACAGGATCATGGAGAACTGGAATTACATCTTTTGCCCCCACTGCCTGAATGCATTCACTTCCTTTCAGCAGTATTGCAACTTAATTCTCCCAGAAAAGGAAGGAGTGGAAATGAGGAGGACGACGAAGAAGAAGAGGAAAATGTCAACACTTAAAAATGCTATGGGTTTAATTTGGACTAGAAAGAGACTTCGCATGTCTGGAAGCACAATAGCTCTTTCAAGGCCCAAATTATCCTCGTATGATGACCTTTTGAAACAGTTTTTTAAGAGGGATCACGTCATGACTTGGAATTTGGATGTGTTTTCAAGTGCAGTGACAGCTTCATTGATAGGATTTTTTCTGCTACTTCTCTCTGGTTCCTGATGAATTCAGATAAACTGGATATGAGAAGAAACTGGAATTTTCCACCTTTTAGTGAAGGTTCCCTCCTCAATGGCTGTCATTAAATGTTTGTGGGATACTGGAATAGAGGACATGGGCTTCACTGCAGTCAGTGGAGCTGCAGTGCTTTACAGCAGTAATGAGCAACAGTAACAGACTGGAAACATCTTTCCTACATCTTTCAGGCAAAAGTGATTCCATCACACTCCCTAGATCGTGGGAAAGTCAGAGATTTACAGAGACTATCAGCAAGCTAAAATAATCTGGAATTGATTGCATTGTAGATAGTGTAAATATTTTTGACCTCAGTGATGATGCAATTCCAGATTGGTTTTTAGTTACTGAGTGTAGTTTGGCTCTTTCTTGTCTTTCTTTGTCAAATGTCTCTTCATATTCTTTATAAGATCCCCCTTTCAAATGGTCTAAAGTAAGAAGAGCAAAATGAGGACTGTGTAGACAAATGTTTCCTTAATTTTTACTTTGCATTGTGAGGGAAAGGAAAGAAAACATAAATTCATACTATTTTATCTGTTTGTTTATATGTACTACTAGAGGACATGAAAGGGTTTTTTTGCTGAATAAGAAGCAAACTTTGGAATCTTTGGACTCAAATATACTGACTGTAGACATCTTTTGACTAAATGTTTGCTAAAATATTGTGTTTCATTGCTGAGGTAAACAGGCAGGGAAGGAAAGAAGCTCACATACATACAAACATAGCATATACTCACTAGTTTATTTTGTTGTGCAATGCAGATCTTATTGCTTTGTCTAACTGGCTGTAGAAAGTGCTAGCAAAATTAGGAGTTTGGTAGATATCTTGTGTTTACTCTTAATATTAAAACCACATCCATTTTAGGCTTTACCCAGAATGACCACAAGGCTACTAATTACCTTTAACAGGCAAGTTTCCCTGATTTTGTGCTCTGAGTCTGCCTAAAACACAGAAATGGGCTGTGTAAAACAAGAGAAGACTCTTATTTGGAGACAGAAGCAGCACAGCATCACCTTTGGAAAAAACTCTGCTGGCACAAATGAAATCTGTATAAAGTGGTCTCCCTTCCGTATCTTTGGCTATAGTCTATTTTCTGCCTGGTCATGAAATATTTGGAGGGTGAATCACTCTCTTAACCAGCACACTGCTGCCTCTGTAACGCTTTCTCAGTTGGAGAAATGCATGGGAATGAACTCTGCACTCTCCCTTTTCCCCCCAAAGATAGTTACAAATGTATTCTCACATTAAGTGTATGTCTCTCTTCTAGGTTAGCAGGCTTTGAGTGGGCTCTTCCCTTCTCTTTCCTATGTTGGTAGCTAGCTCCTTGCTCAGTTGGTAGACATTCAGACCTCAGAAATTATGTGCACAAAGACTCCATTAGTTTCACACAAAAAGGAGACTGAAGTGCCGAGATGCCTTTCTGCTCCCAGAGGAAGGGCTGCCTGCCACTGCAGGGCATGGGGAAGAGCCATGAGGGGGGTGGGCAGAGGTCAGACCCAAACAGGCAAAGGGTACATTCCTTTTGTGGATGTGACGTGCTCCTAGTCAAAGGGGAAATACTTTTCAATAAATTGAAAGCTGCCATTTTGTGATTTCTCTCGTATATATAGTAATATTAAAGGACTGCACTGTTCTCACAGGGATGCTTGCAGATAGCTGCTGTGAGGTCCCCAAGCTGCCTATGCTCATGTGATGTGTTTGTGCTGTGAAAACCACTCACTAGGGCAACAGCCATGGTGACTGACTGACCAAGGATGCTGGTGCTGAGTTCACACCACTGTGCAGTTACCTGGGTAGCTGCTGCCTCTGAAACGCCATATTATGTCCCAGTGACAAACATACCTGCCTAATGTGTGCAGGCAAGCTGATCCTTCCACCACAGCAGACAGCCTGAGAGGACTTCTGCCACAACACCAATGGCTCAGTCCTGGCTATGTGGCAGCCAGCTGTTGGACACCCTGATCTCTAACACCAAAGGGTGTATGCACAGCTGTGGAACTGAATAGATTCAACTCTTAAATGTCTCAGAAATTCTCTCAATTTAGAACTTGAAACTAAATTTAGTACATTATTTTTTTAATAATTCATTTATTACTTTAGAAACTCTCTGAAAAGTACAAACCATGAATATACTACTGAGGAACAGCTCTTACTCTGTACATCCTAAAGCAGTGGGGTTGACTCTTATCTGGTAATGTTATTGTGATAACTGTTCAACATTTCTGCTTTACTGATCAGTTGGGAAATTCAAGACTTAGAGCGAAAAGCTTTAAGAGATACTAAAAGTGACTTGTTTGTTCTTCATACTTTCCCCCTTCTTTATTTAATTTATTATGAAGTCTAGTAAGGGGCTTTGAGGCACTTAATATATTAACATTCTGTTGAGGAAAGTGTGTGCTTGATGGTTCAGATAATATCAAAACTGCAGTGAAATTAATATTGTGAAGCATCTCGTGTGCCTTTCAACTCAAAAATTTGCAGTGATTGGTTAGTGTTGATAATTCAAGTTGCACAGAAGTCAAAAGCTATAAAATGAGATTGATTTTTGACAGGAAAAGAGAAATAGAGAGAGGGTCTGCATTAAACTGTGAACATTACAAGCTGCAACTTGTGTTCACCTTCACCAGATTTGGAGGCAGATATGAGAGAGGACTTTTAGTTTTATTATTTTTGGAGGAAAAAATCAAAGAATGTCAGTGAGGGGAAAAAAAAAGAAAAGCATCATCTTCTTGACCTTTTTATCAGCATATGCAACCATTTCACCTGAGGAACAAAAGGAAGAAGAAAGTTGGTGGAAGTGAATCAAAAGGATTTGGGAGAAAAGTTGGTGATGTGGTTAGTGCAGGAACTTGCACTGGTTCAGTTCTTTGTAATTTCTGGTCTTGTGTGGCTTCAAATGAATTATATCAGCTCTGTCTCTTGTACTTTTTAGTGCAATAATATTTCTTTGATTATTGCAAGTGTAGGCAGATTAAATTATGTCTTAGGCTGGGAAACCTGTATGGCCCTTACCTTGGGGATAGTAGGGTCTTTCCCTTGCAAAACTTATAACTCAGTATAATCTTTCTCAGTCTTATTTCCCTCTAGTGTTTAGCATGGCTAGTACATATTCTTAGTGCAAGTCCAGCAGCACTGCACATTGGATTTTCCTGGCTATTCCCAAGCCTGCACAGATGGGCATGTGACAACTTGGGCTGAACCCAAGAAAGACGTATCAGGGTAAGTTATAAGTCCTCTACAAATGGATGACTTTTTTCTGTTTTCCAATGTATCACAATTAAACATACTCATCTTGCTAGTAGCATATTGATAATAACCTTGACTATTCTTGTTTTGTTTGATATTGTTCTCTGAAATCTGTGTTGCATTACAAATATGGGTGTGCATGCAAAGGCACAGTCACACTTGCATGTATCTGCTACAAAATAGCCTATTGACATCCTCCCCATCTAAAAAGTGTTGGAGACATCAGTGTTAAAAATGTCAGCTTCTTCCTATGGATTTGGTCAGATCCCACTCTCAAGACCTCTGGATTCTGGGAAGCAGGTCCTTTCTGCTGACCTCTTATCTCAGTGCTAGGAAATCTTTTCACCAAGTCTTCCCGCAGGCTTCCAACTTCCTCTGTAAAACAGTGTGACCTAGAGAATAAGGCATTTTTCCAACTTCTGTGATATTGTTTATGGTGCAGGGAGAAGGGGAACACATCTTGCAGCTTGACCCTGCTCCCCAAGTCTGTCATGCAAACTTCCATGAGCATCAAGCAATGCTGAGCTCCTCAGGGAGCTGCAAGGAGATGGGATTGGAACTCACTGTCTGGAAAGCAGCTTTGCAATGAAAGACCTTGGAGTTCTGGTGTTCAAGAAGTTGGCCATGAGTCAACCTTTGAGGCAATGAAAGCCATCTGAATTTTGGGCTACATTACCACAGACTCTAGATTGAGTGGAATAACTACTAACCCCTTCTCCACTATTAGACACCATACGACTGTATGTGGAATACTGTATTCAGTTTTGGACTCGCAGTAAAAGAAAGATACTGTCAAACCAAAGCAAGTCTAGCCAATGAAGATGTTTAGGAAGAATATGTGGTATAAGAAGAGAGATCGAGGGAGCAGGTTTTGTTCTGCCAGGGAAAGCAAACTGCTGTCTTCAGCTGCAAAAATGAGGTTATGGAGATGACAGAGCCTGACATATCCTAGAAAAGTGCACAGTGCTGGGACTAAGAGGCAGTGGACACTGGCTGCAACAAGGGAAATTCCATTATCCATAAGGAAAAAATTTTCAACATTAGGGTGTTCAACCTTTGGGAGATGGGGTCAGAACTGGTTGTGGAATCTCCACCCTTGGTGATATTGCTCTTCTCCAACATGTGTATGAAAGCATAGTAGGTGGGGGAATTGTGCCCAGAATTTGGCTCTTCAGAGTTTATGAATGTAATATTTCAGAAGCATTGGGATATTCAGACTACGTTCAAGTAACAAGATCAACTGAGTAAGAATGACCATAGGACTCATAAGCAGAACTATAACATACTCCATTTTGGGAATCCACTCTGGTTTCTAATGTGAGTAGAAAATTAAATAGTTGCCTGACAGTGTCTGGTCATAATGTAACAAACAGCACTGGGTTCCAGCAGCAACTTTTACTGTTGTAGACAGTAAAAGTGAGGCATTAGCATATTTATATTGGACCAGAAATCATTATAGTAATTTAAGTATATTAATAATGAGAATGAATGATCATGCTCCAGAGGCTGGGTCCACGCCCTGTTTACTTTAACAGTGCAGATGAATTCTTGGGGATTAGTGTGCCCTGACAGACTTGTCTTTGTATCAGCTCTGTGCGCACTAATCCCATGCTGCCAGCTCCAGGAAGGAGTGCTTGTCAAATCTGCTTGCGTTCAGGCTCAACATGGCACAATCCAATGCAAATGTTGTGCCTGCAGGACATTTGAAATGAAGCCCCTGGCTGGATGTGCCCAGTCTCCCTGGTTAGAGAATTTATCTTTACAGCAGGTCCAAGCTTAAATCTTTCCTGTGCTGGAAAATGCCTTAACTGTCAGATGGTGCAGAGATTTTAGTACCTCGTAGGCCAACTGTTCTCCTCACCCCAAATCACACATGTCCTGGTCTATTTCCAGTAGAAAAAAACCACAACCTACAACAAGAAGCAGTCCTGGGCTTTGTCCTGTCTGTGAAGCAAAGCAATACAATAAAGAGTTTGTATTCATGGGCTTATATTTTCTCTTTAAATAAGGAGATTGCCTAAAAAACAGTTGAAATAAGTCCTTATCTTGTGCTATCTTCCAAACCATGGCAAAGGGAGCCAAAATTGGGCCATGAATCATTATCATAATTTAAGAAACTGAATGGTCATGCTTCAGAGGCTGGGCCCATGCCCTGTGTGCTTAAATGGTACAGATGAGTCCTTGGGGGTTAGTGTCCCCAGCTGAGGAGACCTGGTTTCTTGCCTTTGTCCGAAAGCTGCTAACATGACAGTTGCTGGCTGTAACATAAGAAGGTGAGAATTACTGGTGGAGAGAGGCATGTCTTAATTGGTCCTTTCAGGTGGAAATTATATGAAAGATACTAGGCTAGGTTATGGTTTATTTCACAACCTGACCCAAAAGGAATGTGCATCAGAACTGCAGGCAAGAAGAGGTTTCTGCAGATGTAAACCTCCATGGAGCTGCCATATCCTGCTGGACCCCAGGAGAGAAGGGGAAATCTGACAGAAGGGAAGCTGGCAGATGGGAGATGCTTCTCTCATCTTGCAGGACTTCCCGTGGTTTCTGAATGTTTGTCATTCAAAGGAAAAATGAAACAGGCAAAGTTTGAAGGTTTCAAAAGTTAAAAGAAAACAACTTTTCCCAAACCCCTTTCCACAAAACTTCTCTGCCTTACCCAGATCGACTCAAGCAAGCAACAACTAGCTGGTCAGGGCACTAATCTGGAACACCTAGATGCCAGGGGTAGGCCCTTGTTCTAGTTTTCCCTTTGTGATAAGGAACTGCGAGTTGCTGTGGGTTCTCCTAATTGGAACCAGCAAGCTGTAAAGTCCGTTTGCCTCCTCAGCCCCATGCTTATTTAATGATTTCTAAAATACGGAGCAGCTCTACGGACAGAAGGGTTCACAGGCAGTAGTCATATCCAAGGTCTTACCCAGACTATGAGATCCCTCCTTATTGTCCTTTGCTTACTCCCAGAAGAGTGTTATTCTGGCATGGAGACTTCTCAGACCTGAAATTCCGTTCTTATAGGTTTTATGAACCTTTTCTGACTAATTTTTATAGACCTTATAAAGTCTTATTTACCTTTTCTGACTAACTCTTCTTCAAAGTCAGCAAATCCTTCCATCAGCTTTTTTCTGGCAGTGACTTTTCTTGGCAATGAAAGAAACAGCATTGACTCATCAGAAAGTGCCTTTGGGTCAGACTTTTATTGCATTTTACTTATAGATCTGCAGGGAGTGGAGAGCTGTGTGTAGAAAATTATGCTGATGTTTTGTTCTTCAAAGGCTCCAAGGATGTATGGCAAAGAAATGCAAAGATGCTTTTCCTAAGTATATATGCTTTAAAATGGACCAAGACATTTAGCATCAAAAATCACCTCTCCCTAAACACAAGGTGACATACTGACATTCAGAGACAATGGCAACAGATCATTCTGCCACATAGTTCCTTATGTGATTCATGCTGATAGCTACATGTCAAGTCTTTGCTGCATACCAGTGAAGAGATTAAATGCAAAAATAAAAAAGTCTAGTGATTTCTTACAGGAAAAATCTGAGATAAGGATGATCTACCTAAAGGAAGCTACATATACTAAATCCATTAATTTTATGTTATTAGAAGTATTGAATACATGTGTCAGGTTGCATGAAAAGTGGCTGACATTTTCATGTATGCCTTTTTTCATTTTGCTTTCCAGTTACATGATCAAAAGCTACTGCATTTTTATGGGATTTTGTAGGAAGACAAAGGCTAATGTTTTCAAGAGCATAAGTGTCACTGAGGAAACTGAGCTCTGAAAGTTAAAGTCTGTTAGTCACCTACATCATATAGGCCAAGACCTTAACAACCAGAAATATTTGGTTGCTTCTTTGAATTCCAGTGACATTTTAAAATACATCATCCACCTTCTGCCAAACATATTGCTATTGGGTATGCTAAAAACCTCCCAATATTTGATACTGCTCTACAGATCCATGTGGAGTCTTCAGCCAAACTCAGAAGTGTTGTTTAGCTAGGTTTTATTTAAGAGCAGAATCAGGAATGGCTGTTCCAGACCAAAACCAATAATCCATCTCCCCCTGTATCCTGTCTCTGACAGTGACCAAGAGCAGGCTTGTTGGAAAGAGTATAGGAACAAGACTGTCACATAGTAATACTTCTCTGTGGTATTTTCCTAGTCTCCAAAAATTAGTGTTTGATAGTCTTCTGAGCCAGTGTTGTCATCTTTATATCATATGGCCCTCAATAGATTTTTCTTCCTTGCGTTTTTCTGGTCAAATTTTGAACTCATCTTAATTTTTTGCTTCTGCAGTGCCCTGTTCCAAAAGACTGCTGCCACTAACCATTTGATACCTCCTGAGTCTTAGGGGATTTCTTCATTAAAAGTTTACTTATGCAACTGCCTCCAATCACAAGTGTTGCAAAATCAGCGTATACTTTTCCTGTGGATATCTCTCTATTACAGATTCCTCTTTGTAAAATACAGCCTTGTTCTCACAACATGTAAAGATGCCACTTATGAATCACTGAGATGCTGTGCCAAGCCTGTAGTAAAATCCATTGGGAGAATGAACAGCTGAACAGCATGCTGTACATGAATCTGAGGCCCAGATAGTGAATAATGAGGAGAAAACAAATTATCAGTGGGATGCTCATTAAATGAACACCATCCTTTAGTGTACTGGACAAGCGTAGACAAGCTTATTATCCATTTCTGTATTAGAAGCAGTGCCAAATTCAGGTGACTCACATTTAACTTTGCAGTCTTAAACCGTTGTTTTAGTGCAGCATGTGCATGTCCCATCTCAGAGGCAACACCTTCTCTTAAAGTGGGACAGCTGCTTGTTACCAATGGGCATTGTATTTTTTATTTTTAAGTTCTAAAACATACAAGAGATTCAGTTTTGAAAACAGCTGAGTTGGTTTTTCTGAGGATTTCATTTCACAACCTACCCATTTCACTATGGATAAGCCAGTGCAAATATTATTTCTGTAAATGAAAAAGACCAGTGATAACCACTGTGACCTGTAGAGATCACAGGGTTAACTGGAGTGTTTATCAGGCTCATCCTGGTGGTGAAAACCACCTGCTCTTCAGTCACACTGAGTTGTTCATAGCTAGCAGTTGCCATATGAAACTAAATTGTATTTTGTACAGGGAAACATGATTGTAAGAGGTCCCAAGATGGTAAATACAAAAGGGATGGATTTAGAATCATCTCTGAAGGCAATATCCACTGATATTTACAATCTATATATTTTTAACTATTGAGAAAAGGGTCAAATATTGATGCCAGCTGTCCAGCTATCTTAGCAAAGAACTGGCAGTGAGCAGATTCAGGATAGATCTAAATAGATTTCTGAAGTAAACTCTTCTTGTACTGTCAGCTGTTTTACTTCTGGTTTAGAGATGACACAAGCTTCCTGGTGATGTTTGAAAGATTGCCTTTTTCCTTCCCCAAACTTGCTTTCCTGTGGGTAAAGCAAGGTATTACTGTTCCACAGGTGTTTGCCAGGACCTGGCAAAATAGTAGTAGTGGAAGTTAATACTACTGAAGGTGGAATTTAAATGCATAGGCAGATGAAAATTCAGAAGTCCTGTGTCTTATATTCTGTGACAACTAACTGGGGCAATATTCCATCATGGTCTGGTGTGACCACACTGAAAAACTGATGTGAAATAAATACTTTTGAATTTCAAATTAATAAACAAGGCAGTATAAGGATAAAAAGTGAATGAGTGAAGCAAATTCAAGTAAATATAAACTGTGATAAAATTAAATTGTTTCAAGTTTTCTGGATATAAAACAGTCTTTCTCAGCACAGGCATAAGAAGATATGCCAGCCATATGTCTAGAATGGCAGAACTAAAGAACAGGAGATACAGCCAAAGTAATTACAGTGGTTACTGTTAGGCCACAACCTGGACCTGAAAATGTGGTATATCTTATTTCTTAGTGGCAGAAGCTAACCTTCTCTGCAACAAGGGAACACATTGAGGAAAACCTGATATGAGCCAAAGCAAAGTCTCACAACTTTGTTTTTTTAGCTGTTAATACAAGTAGCCATTGCTCCATAACCTTTTTCTTGCAGGAGATGCAATCTTCTGCACATGCTGAGGGAGGCAGAAGTGCAGCACAAGTAGCAAGGTCCCATATCTATGCTGTGGCATCACCTCTGCATGGCGTTCCAAAGCTGTGCTGTACATCCAGATGCTCTGTATGATTATACTGATGCTTATGGATTTTTTTGATTTTTAGCTTTTTGTAGATTGTAGAAAAATTAGCTATGGTTGTCACACTTTAGCAAAGTAGTTTTCACATTCACTCAACCCTATTACCCCACTTCGTATCTAACTTTCTAAGTTCCTTTAGCTTGTTTAGACTTCCCTCAAGGTAGGCCTTTGTTCAGTTTAAACACATTTGCACCCCGGCTTGAAAAATAAGATACCACGACAGACAAAGATTCCTTCAAAACTTAGAACTTTGGAGGAGCTCCAGGGACTGGATGTGCTGTGACAAAGAGGAAGATGAGGAAGAGGGGGTCCCTGAGTCCCCTGCCTCAATTTCCAGAGGGGTGTGCCTGTAGGAGGATGGGGGGGGGGGGGGGGGGCAGATAAATCTAGGATTGGATGGGATAATACCTTAAATTACCTTAACACAGGGGGTTCTGCCTGTAGAACCCCCTGGACACGCGCGCCTGTCTCTTGGACCCCCGTGGTGGAAGGCCTTCTATTAAAACTGCTCTCTTATCTCTGTAATAATTGTCTGGATTTTCTGGCTCCCTCATCATTCTTTCAGGCTACAATACAGAAGGCAAGGGAGGATGCATGGAGCCAAAAGGAGAAATCCCTGGCAGTGTATGACTTTGGGGGCTCAGTGGGAAAGGAAATCTGCTGTGTGGTTGCTTTGTGGTCCATAGCCTTTGCTTCTGCTCACCTCTTTGTTCTCCTACCCTGAGACAGTAGAATGTAAACTGAATATACAGTCCTTGGGTACAGAAACTGAATGTCCAATCCTCTCCAGGCAGGGGCACATAGGTTTTTGGGGCTGCCCTTCTGAAATGCCTAATTCTGAGAGGCAATCCTAGTTATGAGACACTTGAATTTTGGCAGCAAAACATGCAGAATGTTGCCTCCCTTGGCTGTTTCCACTGCTCTGCCTTAATGGCAGCAGTCTGTCGGGATTTAGTTTTGGCAGTGGGTTAGTACTAGGAGGGGCATTCATAGGCACAAAGTCTACGTGGTGCACTGTGGGAGTCACTGGCAGTGTGGTCACAGACCTTACTGAGAGGGGAATCAAACAGGGGACTCATTCACAACAGAGATTTGTGATAGTTACCAAAAGTTTCATCTGCTCTTCCATCATCACAATAATCCCATCATACCACATGCTGTGCAGATGACTATTTGGTATCTAGCAGTTCTTTTCACTCATTTTTGGCTACTCATTTATATTTAATGTTAGATCCCCGAGAAAATAACAAGAAATGAGAAGCAAGTTCTAGAGGTGCTTTACCACTATATTATCTGGTATTACAGCCCATCTGGGTATATGTGATTAACATTTAGGTTTAAACAGCTTGAAAATAATTTAACATTTCCCTATCTTTCATTTGTTTCTCCTCCTCTCCCTTCCCAATATACTGAGCACTTCAAAGAGTGATGTATTTAAAAATGAAAGCATATTTACCTGCTTTAAAACACCTGTGTCACTTCTTAACATCAAGAGAGAAGCTGATGTACGGTAAAATTTTTTATTTCAACATTCCTTTTAATCACATAGGGACAAGAAAGGAAGAAATGTTAGCTTATTTGTTTCCAGGAAACATTAAAAATTCTCTACCCTACCCTGCAGTGTATTTTGTTTTGTTTTATTTTGTTAATAGTCTGTGTTCTGATTGCTGCTTGGTAAAGAATAAAAGAGGATTCTTTAGTCATGGGAATGCAGAGATGTTTATTTCCACTTTGGGAATATAACATACTTTAAAAAAAATTCATCTGTTTTCAGAGTTAGTTGCTGAAGCACCTGGTGTCCCACGCTCCACCCAAGATTATAAAAATATTTGAAACTGCAGGAAGGCAATACAGCTGTGCAAGCTTATATGGGGTCTTGTTGATTTAATTAAGTTCAGAAAAAGCAGCCATACCAATAAATGCGTAGTTGCTTGAAAGAGAGAGGAGCCATTTGCTAAAATACAGTTTCCCCCTAATTATCTGATGTTCAGTTACACATTATAGTCTCCCATCATTTCTCTGGTGCTGTGGCATAACTAAATTCTGTTCTTTGTTGAAATCATGTGTCAGATGATTGTTTTTTAACAATGACACAGTGAGGAGAAATTCAGCTCTTGCTGTTGATGTTTGTGGCAGTGTAACCTGCTTAAAAAGAAAAAAAACAAAGCCAAAACAAGCCAAATTAAATTTTCTGCCTTTGTGTGGGATCCTCCTTGGAAACAAATATAGTCTCCTGTATGAAGGAGACCTTCATGCCTTGATTTCCTTGGCAGTTGTACAGTTACAGGAGAGAGCCCTGGCTGAAGGATACCATATATATGGGGCAAAGAGCAATGAATGTTTCATTGGATGGAATTCAATTCCCGGAAGGGTGGATGTGTCACACCTCCTGTTGGTCTAGCTGGGGGAAAACTCCAGCAGTCATCCTGAAAACAGGAACAGTGACACTACATTAAATGAGGTAGGTGCTAGAGTGATGTTTAACATTCAGGAATAAATGAGGATATGGAAAATGATATCATGTGTAAAAATGTGTCTACCTTTGATAGATTATGTTGAAATCCAAAAGAAAAGCTATTTCTTAGAAATGAAATTTTTCTGCAAAATTTCAGTGTGTGGAAGAAACAGGGAATTTTCAGCTTTCCCCAAATTCAAGAATCCCAACCTATCTGGAAGAAAAGACACAAATCTATATAGGAAGCTTCTTGCAATTTCCTTCATTACATACTATATGTGGCAAGTTTCCAACAGTTAAGTGTAACAATCACGAATCATTATGTGATCAGTTAGCTGAACATGTATTGGTACAGGGGTGTGTTTACCACTTCAGGGTAGTACATCTCCACTAAGGGCACAGAAGGTGGAACAAAGATCATCATTTCATTCACTGGTCTTTAGTGTCTTGCACTGGAAAATCAGTTATCGTTTGAATACAATAAAACATTGATGGGAAATTGTTTTCACGTATTTGCTCTGCATCCTGTTTGAAGTGTTCCTGGCTAAACTCAATAGCAGTGCTTTCATGTGGTAATTCAGTATTTGCGTATTGTTGGGGGAGGACTCTGAAACTTGAGAAATCTCCTAAGTGAGGTTTTAATATAAAAAACAGTGACAGAAATTCCGGAAACAGAATATACCAATGACTGAAAAAAAAAAATTGCATTGCTTAACATATGCAAACTGAGTGGAAAGATGGAGTATAGCCATCCCTTTGTTACATATTTTTGCTTACTAGAGATGCAATTATACCAGAGACGTACTGAATCAAACCTCATTTGACTGGGTGATCAATGAGGCTGGTGCTTCAGCGAGAGAGATCACTGTAACTTCTGTGCTGGAAAGCATATGGGGTGGGTGAATATGAATTACTCTGCAGACTTAGGCATGGTTAATGCAAGTGTTGAGGATGTTACTGACACATACTCTAAAAACTGTGTAATGTCACTCCAACTCTTTACATACTTCTTCTCTCTCTGTCTCCAGTGATTAAATGAAAAGAAAGCTAAACTGATTTGTAACTATTTCACTTTCAAGTACTCAAAAGCATCCTTGCTAAAGGTGTTTTCCTCAGCTTGCTTGACTATCAAAAGCTGCTGCAAAGTTTGGTATAATCATTGCCTGTGACTCAGAAGCACCTCATCATAGAACCTGTGCCTGAAAACATGGGTGCTCAAATTCATGTGTGAAACTGTACTTTTCAGGACTGGGTCTGCACACTTTCCTAAGTAGGCATGGTCTGAATGGATTGGGACAGTGTTTTTGGGAATCAGCTGATGACCAGTTATATGGATAACTCTAGCTGGGTGGGGGAATCTCACTCGCAGAGCTCAGCACAATGCCAGTCCACACCTACTGAGCCCTTCAGAGCATCACCACAATAGAAATCACTGCGTGACATCCCGCGCCATTGAAATGCATGATGAAGGTTTATTAAGCATATGATTACTCCAGGGCTTTGTGTTGCACTTGTTACTCAGGAATCTGTGTTTTTCAGAGTTAGTAACTGTGCTTTTGTAACAATCTGGCTAGATGAACCACGTCTTCTGTAAATGGGAAACAGCTACAAAGGTTGAGATGGAAATGTCTGATTTTGAGTGGACAGTCAGAGGTGCATAGTACCAATCTGTCTTCACATCATGGAGTTAAGCACTTTCTTCTGTTCTACTTAGACCCAGCCAAGAGAACCAATGAAAATATAGAAAAATCTGCTTCTCAGATGAGGTACCCGGACCAAACCCAGAGCATCTCAGAAGTGCAGTTTTGTGCCTCACTGTGCAATCTTCAGATGTTTTAGCTGCAAAGGTATTGATCATGCACAAACTGTGCTTTTGAAGGGTCTGTAACTTGCCTGAATTTATTCAGCTTTTCACTGAGCAGGAAAAACAATTACTGACAGACAAGCTGCACTGTCAGCTATGAAGTATGTGTTTTAAAGTTCACAATTTTGAAGAAAAGTTACCAGAATTTACCAGAACTGAGGTTGTTTCTCTTCTTGGTCCAGTAAAGACTGGGAGGGATAAATCCTAAAGCCATGCCATCCAGCATGCAAAATTTGAAACTCAAGTGGTGATTGTTCGGGAAAGCCATAAAGTGAAATGTAGGCTGCAGAACATAAAGCTATAGGCTGGTAGCATTCTGGACTTCCAGCCTGCTGACATAATTAATTGTTACGCACTTGTATTTGCTGTGTTTGCTACACTTAGATGCTTTTATGGCAGGAATGTATTTATCTCTAAGTATTTTTCCATGAAAAAGTGATCTATCTGCATATACATGCAATGCAGACAGATGGAATATAATCTAGTCTTTGTCATATCAACTAACTATGCTCTTTTTTTTCCCTTTACATTTAGCCTAAAGTATGTTATGAATGCCACCATCTGCACAGCAGTATGCCCCAGCAAAGCCCACTTTTCCTAAAAGCTATTAACTGAAAAACTCTTCCTAATCTGAAACAAAACCATCCTACTCACCCCTTTTCTCAATTACTCAAGGAAAAAAAGAAAGCAACAGTGTCATGAGGCATTTTTTGTTATTTTAGATAAATATAGTTGTGAATTCTAAAGCTGTAACTTCTTTATATCCACCCCATTAATTAATAAAATTTCTTAAACATAAGTTGGTCACCCATGTAAATGTTTTCTTAATAAGTTTCAGGATGGGCTCATGAGCATGTCTGGCAAGCAGTCCTTTCCCACACAGTGCCTCGAGTTTCAGCTCGGACTCACTGGCTGATCTCTGCTGTGGAGATGAGTGACCTGGGGACAGCTTTACAGTGGATAGATTTAATTACAAGTGCTATAATTTGAAAAGATTTTGTAGTTCAGAAAAGCTCTTAAAAATCCTTGCTGGAAAACTAAATAAATGATCCTTTATTGCATCTCTTCTTCTTTGTGTGGCTGCAGGGAGATTAACAAGGACCTCTGCTGTTCATTTAATTTATTACATCCCCTTACACTTCACATTCCTCTAAGTTCTTTTTTTTTTTTTTATGAGTTCTTGTTTTGTTGGTCTTTCATAACATTTTTTTCATGCCCCTTGTGTGCTTACATGCACCAAATCCATGTCACATAAAAAAATTGCAAATCCTCCAATAACAGGTGGTGCAGCTAATAAACCTGTAACTTTACCCTTGTTGAACTATGTCAAATCCCTGTAACATCTGGCATGTTTTAATTTCTATGCTTTAGAGGGTTGAATTTTTGTTTAAAAACTCCCAGATATGGATCTGTCAAGAATTTCTGTGCACTGTAGCTTCTTTAAGCTCCTTAAACTGCTTCTGTAAGTGTGAAGACATTCAATCGACAGCTGCCAAATATTTATAGATTTTTTATTTGTTTCATTTGCCTTATTTCTTTTGTCTTTTTTTTTTGTTGTTTGTTTTGCTTTGTTTTATTTTTTTAATTTTCTCTTTTGTTTTCCTATATGGTGAGTAGCCCGACCAAATGAATAATGGAATGCTATTTTTCCCTGCTTGACTGATCTTTCTGTCTATGCTACTGAATCTGTACCTACAGATTCTACTTGAAAGAGGAGATGGGCAGTTTTGGACAAGGGGAACATGCAAGCAGTGATGGTTATGTTAAAAATACAGTTTTTAAATCTCTCCTGCTCTGTCATGTGAGATTTTTGTAGCATGCCTACTCTTAATATTTTTATTAACTCTGAATTTATGCCTTTTTCTACTTAATGGTGTTCTCCTTATTACAACTGGATTTCAGTAGTTCTTTCCCACCTTTTGTACTGGGCTGGACACACAGTGTACCTGTGTTAATTAACCCTCCAGATGTTAAACCTGTATCCTCCTTAGTCTCAAACTCCTGCCCTCTCACCTGCTCTCTTACCATCACAGCTGCTTCCCTGTTTTTAAACAACAATCTTGTTGAGGAAGATTTGCTGGAGTGTGTCAAAGGGTTAATACATTCCTCTCTCTCACTGCAATTTAATGAGTCATCTGTGTCTTTGATATTAGCTCATCTGAGACTACCCCAAATGATACATGATCTGTTTAGGCACTTCAGGAAAACCATACCATTAGCAATACTTCCACAGCACTCCCTCAGCTGTGTGAAAGACCCATTTGAAAGACAGGTTAACACATTTTATTGGTTTCACAAAAGGGATGAATTAAGGGAGAGAGAAACAAAGCAGAAATGATGCTCAGCTGAGGCCTCACTGTCACCACCTCTTCTCCTTGGTTCAAGGTTATGGGGCTGCACACCAGCTCACATTTAAAGTCTAAAATGTATCCCTCTCTTTTGGATAGATAGATACAACAGTATTAATATGAAAATAAATCACTTTACCTCTGGACTTGGCGGAAACCCTTTGCTAGAAATGGGTATGATTCTTAAAAGGTTTATGATGTAATAAAGCAATAGGTCCAACAACATACTGGAAAGAGCCATCAAAGCAGTTGATATTCTGTGCAGACTGGAAGACCTGCTGAAAATAAGCCGCTGTGTAGCTATGTGAAAGACCCACCCAGTGACTGCAGCTTGAGGGCTATCTGGCAGTTGGAGTGTTGTTCAGCTTCTTGGAAACATCCCTTCTGGGCAGAGTGAGGGAGGGTTTTCATCATATGTGTGTTTTGCCATTTGCAGTGTAACTCACACCAACGCACAGCTTTACTGAGGGGAGAGGGGCATGACTACAGTTAACCTCTGCCTGGGGATTCCCAGGGAGAGGGTTATGTGTTGTGGCATATGTACAGGCAACATGAAACTGAGAGAGTGCCAGAGCTGCAGGTCATGCAACACAAGTGCATCAACACCTGCTTCACGGCAGCGAGTGCACAGCACCATCCAGAAGACTCAGAGCTTTGTGGCCTCTAATACATATACCACAAATCACCTGATATTTCTGGATGACCAACTGCCCCATCTAAGCTGTATGTGCCTGGAACTGCGAACTGTTGAGGAAATCCCAGGCCCAGGTATGTCATCCTCTCTGACCTTGCTGAAGGAAATTTGGACATGTAGTAATCTCAATGGAGGTGAGGCATGTGCTTCTCCCACTACAGAGCAAAGGCTCTGTCTGCATTGCCCTGTGTGCTGGATTAGCACAAACCCTGAAGGGAGAACACTGTGGTCTACAAATACAGTTGCTTACTAAAATACCTATTAATAGGTACCATAAATTAACAGCATATTTAATCTATTTTATACAGTGCAATGAATCCCTGCCTTTTTCTTGGCTGTCATGTTTATTGTCAGATGTGCCAGTATGCTTTAGGAATGGTAGTGAACCTGGTGAGGGTCATTTATGAGGCTGAACTCCCGCTGCTGTCCTACACACGTGTCCTGGCTGTACAAAGGACCAAGAAATAAGACTCTTGTGAAAAGGGAGGTAAAGGGAATAAAATAATTCACTGTTTCTAACTGGAATTTGAATTTAGAAAATGAATCCCTTTCACCATGCTAAAGTGTTAGCACTCCACAGTAAATAGTCATGTAGCTCCTAGAGATAACCAGTTACAACAGTGCAAAACAATTGCCTTTCCACCTTTGGTCTTGAAAAAAAATTATATTAGCTTGATGATTCTCTCCCTATTGCCTCAAAAATCTTGTTTATATTTTCCTGTATTTATCTTTGCATGACACTTAAGTCAGTCATTCTACAGTTATTTTTTTTTTCCTTCCTCCGTTCTAAGAGATGGGCACTATAATACATCTTTTGCATTTTTCTGGTACTTCTCTTTTTCTCCATGAATTTTGAAAGGTGTAAAGATTGGTTCATTCAGGTCCCTAAGTTTGCTAGAGATGGTGAGAGTGGAACTAGATGTTTCTGTAGCGTAGTAATGTCTCACTAGTCTTCCTTCTAGCCTGAGCCCTTAATACTTTATCACTGATGTTAATTGTGTCAGCTGCCTGAGTCCAGTTTACTTTCTTAATGAAGATAGAAGCAGAAAGACTGAAGAAAATAAAAAATGGTACTAAATGAATTGTCCTTCCAAAAGCCATCTGCTACCAGCTTTCTTTTTCATCTGGTGGAGGACCAGGTTTGTTCTGATTTATCATATGTAATCCACTGTAGCCCTTCCTTTCTCTGCCTCAAATATTTTCCAAATGTTTTATTTTTACAGTATTGTTTGCTCCATATTGGGCCATCTTTTCCTCATAGTGAGGAGCCTCTCAAAGGATTTTCATTTCTGGGCGAAATTCATTTATTTTCTTTTAGCAATGTAGAGCTTTTTTCAGAATTATGGTTTATGGACATTCTTCTCAGGTGAACTGCCCACACCAGTGCTTTAGGAGTGCAGTCAAATGTCACTTATGTGGTGAAAAATGGTCTCATATGATTTTAATCTGATATTCAGTCTGTCTTCTTTATTTGCCTCTGATGAAATGCCCTGAAACTTCCACAAACAAATTACTTCCTCACTAATGAAAATTCCTAATGACCTTTTACAAATGTCTCAATATTACAGCACCTAATTTTTCCTACAGATCTTACACAAATTCAGAAATTTAATTGTTGCCCTTCAGAAAGATCTGAGAGTCTTAATAAAATTTGTTAGAAAGTGACCTGTTATTTAAAGTCAGCTTTGCTGACTCAGTACATCTCTCAGTGCTGCAGCTATCAGCAAATCTAGACAGTCAATGTCAGTGTTCACCTAGCATGCAAGTGACTAGCTGGCAATGAGAGCTGGGATAAACTTCTGAGGTATCCCTGTGCAAGATAACTTGGCTGGAATCTTACAAAATAGGATGAATGAGAACAATAGCAACTTGATATAAACTGAGATCAAATTTCCTGTGAATTATGTTGCAGAAGGTCTGACTTGCCTCCCCTGATTTAATGTGGAATTGATCTCAGATCAGCTCTAAGTCTCAGTACTCAGACTGAAGCTCTGCAACCCTGAATGTGATTCTCCAGAATCATGACGAGTGTTACAAGTACAAACCTCCCAAGCCTCATCAATAAAACTTCTAATACAACTTCTAAAGCAATCTTAAACTCTTTTATTGCTTGAGTTTTCCTTCTGGATTGAAATGATATGTCACATGGATTTTATTCTTTAAATTACTGGAGCACAGCTTTGCATGTTCCCTTGGTATGCTATCATAGTCTCCTACAGAAGTCTTTGATCTTTTAAGAAAATCCTCCTTTATCTGTGGGATAAAAGAACCCACCTAAGATGCTGCAGGAGTTTGAGTTCCTCCTCTGCCTGATTTGGAACAGGATTTATTACTTCACATGAGACCTTTCTTAAGAAGGATTTGGCTGCATATCCCAAGGTGACCCACTGCACTGTCTTCAGCTGAGGATGTTCCATCTTTGCAAAATGTTCATTGCTGAATCAAATGTAAGCCAAGAATCTGATAAACATATTGCCCACTGGACTGTAAGTTTCCATGTTTGTGGCCCAGAGGATGTTCAATAAACAAGACTGAGAAGCACTATGAACAACTGGTAGGTAACTAGCAGATAATAACCTGATAGTGTGTGAAGAATAGTGTAAGGAAACAGACTTTTTATTTAAAATCCTTACTGCAAAAGAGTATGTATAGTTTTACCTGTGCTCAGTGGAAATAATAGTCAACAGCACCTGTTGTGCATTGTGGGCATATCTGAAATGACTGGTCATACTCTGAAAATGCCTTGCAGATTGGATCCTGGGAAACAGAAGAGGGGTCACAAACACTGAAAAGCTTTCTGGAGCTGTTGTGGTTTAAGCCCAGGTAGATTTAAGCTCCATGCAGCTGCGCCCCTCCTCCCACCCCCTCAGGTGAGAGAGACAGAAGGCAGAGATTACGGGTTCAGGTGAGAATGATTTACTGGAAACAGCAATGAGATAAGAAAACAAACAGTAACAGCAACAATACTAATAACAACAGTGTATAAAAGAGGGTGACTACATGCAAAATGCTCACTGAGTCTAACCCCATGCAACCACAGCCGATGCAACCACAGCTGGTGCCACCCTGCCACCTTGTTCGCCACTTGCTCCCCCAGAAAAGGAACAAAATGGCCATGGACACTCCACGTGGAACCTTTTTCTTCCATCTGAAGCCATACTCCCTTCTTCCTGGAAGTGAGAATCCCTTACTTCCTCCCCACAGAGATGACTCGGATGATATAGAGTGACAACTTGGGCATGCCCACAGGGCTCCAGGCTCCGCTCCCTCTTGGCCGCTGTGAAAAATTAAACCTGTCCTTGGCCAAAACTAGGGCAAGAGCTCCCGGTATAAAACACAGTGGCATCAGCTAGAGTCAAGCATATATACTCCATGAACAAAACTTAAGGGAAGATGTTGAGTAAGGAGTGTTTTGAGAAGGCAGTTTCAGTATCTTGGTAGTTATACAGTACCTAAGTGTAGCTATGGATATGGACAACTAAAACATCATTAGGATTTTAATCTGACTTGTGGATCCTGCCTAGGATCACGAGAAATAATGTTCATAGTTTGCAGAAACCACAGGAGTATAGATCTCCAAACATGGCAAATGCTCTTGTGTTTCTACCAGTTCTGAAATGCCTGTTAGAAAGTTTGTTCTGTTCTTTTTCACAGAGCTCAGAATACATTTAGCAAGGATTTAGTCCCCTTGAAAAGCGTCTGCAGGGACTTAGCCTGTTTTACCCAGGAAAAAATAAAGATAAATAAATTAATAAAAATAAATTTTGCAAAATTGGGTTGATTCATTAGCTTCAGCAGGGTGCCAGATCGAACATCTACACAGAAACAGCCTTCCGTGGCTCTGACCTGGATTGCAAATTGTCTGTAATTTAATAGCGAGTGAAGCTTAGTGGGAGCAATTGCTTCAAATATTTTCTGCCATTAGCTTAAGGGAGAGGAAATGAGAGGAATCCAGAAGTTTTCATTTCCAAGTGAAGCAAGTCATACAGCACAGCACAAGACCTTTTTAAACTGCAATATAGCATCATATTAAATAGAACCCATCCTTTGGCTTTCTATCAGTTTACATATTTTCTTAGATGTAGTAGTAGCAAATGTCAGAGCTTTTTCATCCTCTCCTGTAATTCAAAATTAATATGCGACTGTAGGTCTATACCTCTCAGCTGACCCATTGCTGCAAACCCTGAGCTGCTCATCTTCTCAGAACTACTAGCAGTGAACTTAAATGGAGACATTGTGTGAAGTGACTTTTATTGAAATGTTTTACTGCTGTTAATGAAATAAGAGAATAGTAATTAATGTGAAATGATGCCTGAAAATGAGTGGCAAGCACTGGCAGATACTGTTGGGCTAGGTAGTCATATGGGCCATTAGCACAGTATGTGGATAGACCTGGGTACCGGGTAGGGATGTGGGCTGTACTTCTACAGTGTTGTCAGCATAAGAGAGGAGACTGGGGCTGGGCTGCCTGAGCAGGGATAGTGGCTATCATGACCCCTCAGTATCCCTGAGCTTGGGTTGGACATCTAGGGTAGTGGGGCCTTGAGGTCTGATCTTGCCTGTCTGGGGGAAGAGAAGGGGCAGGTGGTTCCTGCTGAGCTGGTGGTGGGGCTGGAGGCCTGGGGAAGGGAAGGGGCCTTGCTGGGGACAGCATTAACCATTAGCTGAGGAATGGCCTGTGATTTTAATGGCTGATTCCCAAGTACTAGTTGTTTCTTACTCTTGTAAGTGAGGATGTGAGCATTTAGATTAAAAAAGCAGGGGATTGTGACAGTGGAGATGAGAGATTGATATGCTGCTGCAAGGGCATTGAGGCATGAGGCCATAGGTGCCTGAAAGCGAGCTCCTTGCATGCAACCTGAGTCTGCCAGTGCTACCATCTTTCATCTCTCTGAGGACTGGCAGATTTGGGGGCTGGCAGGGAAGCTGCGCTGAGATGTGCTGTCAAAGCTGTCTTCAAGGGTCTTGCCAGAATGGGCCTCTGAACTGGACCCTGTGGAGAGCAGGCACAAAGACATGAGCTCTGGAAATATGAGATTTTGATGATTCCTGCAACTTAAAGACTGCCTATTGGTTTTGTTGTGAGTGGGCCTTTGTTTTGAAGGGCTTCACTGCCGGTGAGAGGGGAGGAGGATGCTTTTGATAGCCAGGAGTGGTATGGTTAGACATGATTCCACTTCTGACACTACTTTGTCAAGCTTGGAATCCTTCTGGCAGTGAGAGAACCAGGGGAAGGTGTTTGTGATGTGCAAAATGCTGTTTGCATGTCAGACACTGGTGTTCTGGCTGGAGTGTTTCAAGGGGTTGCTGGGATCCTCCACCACCAGTTTACAAGGGAATGAATGCAAGTTTTCAGGTGTATAAAGTGGGATTGCTCTTGTTGAACTGCAGCAAGTCATCTCAAGACCAGTATACAAATTGTTTCAGATGAGTTCCTCTCTAGAGGCACCTAGGTATTTTTCGGGGTATGAGTTTTATTGATCATCTCTGGCACTGATGTTGGTATTCTGTGTGTTCAGAGGGAGGGAACTGCCTTCCACCAGCAGCAGCCTGTGGAAATGACCTATTGAGTCTGTCTGCATCCTACTGCTGTAGCTGTATCAAATATTCTGGTGAAATATATCAATCTCTTTTATGAGATTTTTCTCCTCTGTTGATTCCAAGTCTAAAGTTAATCAGGCACAGCACCAAAGTGGTACCTCTAGTAACTTAAAAAGCAACGTGGAGGTTGTTGCATTTTCCCTAGCCTGCTACTCCACTATGTAGACAAAGATAAAGACAGGATCACTGAGTTGTGTGGCACTTGCTCCAAGAGCAAAACAAGAGTGATAATTCACAAAAGACTCATCAGCGACTCTGACAAAACCACGCTAAAAACATGAGGAGCACTTAATGCATTTCCAAAATTCAAAAGTTGCCTAAAGCTGTACTTACATCTAAGTCTCCATTTTGCTCTCATGGAGGCTGTGGAACATCAAAAGACCAAAGAGAAGCACTGATTTATTTACTTTTCTTAATTTATTTTTTTAAATAAAATTTCTGTAGGTTTGTTTTTTATACTTAATCTTCTGGGTCACTTTCTGATCCTTCTAGTTTGTCATTACACATACTTGTGACAATCATGGGAGCTTTGCACTGATTACAATAAGTATGATCAGTTAGATTAGGCTTTTTTAGGTATAAATTTACAAAAACTTAGATGGATCAGAGCCTAGTTAAAAAATCTCACCTAATCTTTTAATTAAGAGTTTTAACTTATTTATCTAATATTATATCTGTCTTTTGAAGCAAATAAGATTGCTCATGGGGACTTTTTTTCCCCCAGGCTGTTGAGGCCACCAAAAGTAAAGTAGCAGCATGAATGGAACAACCATGAGAATAGGACGTGTTTCTGTCTTTTAAAACTTATTTTTGAAAGCTTTTCTGTTTTCTTGGTCTGTTTCTGGGTCTTGAGGTTTTCTGAAAGTGTAAAGCCCCATGCAACCTGAAGAGATTGTAATGTAAGGTTAAGGAAAAATGGCTGTCATGCTTTCTAATATCTGCTTAATGATGTAATGCAGTGCAGATTAATGCCTCTCCTCCAGCTGGCAAACTCTGGTGGAACTCATTCACACACTCATGTACATACACATACTCATGCTTTTCCCCTTTTTGTGGCCTTGTAAAAACACCCCAAACATAACCTCACAGAACTAGCAGATTCTGGTCTACTCTGCTGAAACATGATTAATGAGGTATAAACAGATAGTTTTTTTATTCAAGGGCTACTGGCAGATTAAAGTCTGATTAAAGTTGATAGTTGTTTATGTATGAAAGGAGGCAAGTACTTGATTCCTGGTGGGCAGCAGTCATTATGGAAGGCTGTTTGCTTTTGATGGAGGTGAAGGATTGGCAGAAGGATTCCTGGAAGAGTGTAAATTTTTCTCTGAAATGGAGCAGCCAAATACTTCCTATGCAATATGTCCCAGTTTTTATATATTAACAGGTATATAAATGCATTGAGAGTAAGGAGGGATGGAGACCTCTCCTGGAAGCACTTAATAAATCATGCATCAGGTGATAAACTCACTGATATCAAAGGGCTCATCGTCTCCTTAGAGATAAGCTCTTATGTAATTTGATACTTATCAAAGACCCATGAGTTTGGAAAATTTATTTAGGAAATTTTCTGAGCAAAGGCCATGACAAGTCATTTGTGAAAACAGCATGGTATATTTCACAGATGTCAAAGCACTAGAGCAGTATCTTAGAATGTTTGAATTTCTTGCTGAAGCACAAGAAACTAGGGAAAAGAAGTAATGGAAGCTCAGATATATGCAAAATATTTTTAAGCTGAGAAGATTTGGCCACTGGGGAACCTTTATTCTGTGTCTCACAGTGCTTCATCAGCTCTTACAATCTGCAGTGCCCCAGTCTAAAATCTATCCCTGTGTGCCATGACAGTGATTTCAGCAGTTGCAGCAGGCTTTCATGGTGTGCATCCTGTCTGGCAGCTGCAGTGGATATGGTCCAGCTTCATTCAAGAAAAGTCTTGTTGGCAGCTACCCCCACCTTTCCTCGGAAGCTGAGTTTAAGATGGTCCTTGCCTGATCTGTGTCAAAATTGTGCCTGTACCTGATCTTGCACCTTATTGATCCAGACTCACAGGCTGATGCCTTGACTTGAGCAAGAGTGATGTCTGTCCAGCTGTGCCCTTTATCTGTGGCTTGCCTTTATTTTCTTCCATTGCAGACCAAGCTGCATCAAATAACTGTTTCCCACTGGTGAAGAGCATGTGCCAGGAAAATCAGTTGCAAGTTATTGCCCTTACTCTTTGAAACCACTCTCTGAAAACATGATCAGCCTGTTTTTGTATATCTTGTGGTCACATTTTATTTTCCTTTCTAGAAACTACCTTATATCATTATGCTCTTATTGCTCATGATAAACATAAACATATGCTGGCCAATAATAATCAACAACCATAATTCCAACAATGTTATAGTTTTGAAAGTCTATTTGCAGCCATCAAATGGATTTTTTTAATGCATACATTGATATTTTCCTTTAATTTTCTCTGATGGTGTCTCCATAATTTCTCTGCAGCAAACATCACAGTAATTACAGTGCAGAGAGACATGAACAGTGCTGAAAAATAGGTTATTCAGGGTTTGTTTTATTAGTTCAAAATAACCAGATGAGTTTAAGTAAGTTAGAAGCAACATTTTTGCCTCAGAGAGGTAAAGAGCCAGGTTGCTGTGTACATGCTGAGGATATTTGAAATGAGGCCAGTGACAAAACTGTGAGCTGTAGTTCTTGCCTGTTGTCACAGTGCAGCACCACAACCCCATGCAGCAGCATGCCCTGGCTTGGTAAGATGCAGGAGAGCAGCTGGTCCTGCTATGTGAGGAGAGGACCCACATTGCTGAGAAACACCCTGTGGGGTATCATTCCTCACTAATGAGCTTAAGTAGACAGAGGTGGAGTGCAGAGGCAACACAAGGAGAGGTTTTGTAGACAGCCCCAGCATCAGTGTGACTACAAATGGAGGTTTCCTTCTTCAGATATGAAATCACTGGACAGCTGAAGAAGGATGCTGATGATCCAAAGGGAAACACGTATTTTGCTTTGCACTTTATTTTGAATGTATAGCAAGGTCTGGATGTATTTTTGTTTGTGGGTGTATGCAGGGTTGGTTTTCTTTTGTTAACCGAAATACGTGTTTCTCATTTTCTCTGTCACTAATTTACACTGTCTTAAAAACTTAATCTATATCCTTCAGGTTCAGTTAAAACCTAGTTGAGAGCTTGGCTTTTGCAAGAGGCTGTGTTTATTGAGACATGAATTTCCACCCTCCTTAAAGGCTGTTATAGAGGTTGTAAATAGGCTTGTTGGCTCACCACCTGTAGGCATTGAATTCAACAGTTAGAGCAGGAGCTTATTGTCTTTCTTAGATCTTTCTATACTAGATCTAGAAAAATACACGTCTTCATCCCATCTGGAGTAAATTGCCCTTTGATGTTGCCTTTCTCTTTCCGTTCACATAAACCAAGTCTGTGGTGACTCTCTTGGGCAAGAGAGATGAACCTAGGCACAAACAAGGGAGTGTCAGGATGGTATTTGATGTTGACTTGTTGCAGCCATGAGGGGTCCTTACACAGAGGAATTTGCCTTTTTCATGACTGCTCCCTAGGTTGTGGTTCTTTTTTTTTAATGTAGCCAACTTCTGCTATAGTATTTTGTATGCTTATTAGAATTCCAGATGGTTTTTTTAACATACACAATACATTAAACTAGTGAAATGCAATCTCTGTGGAATCCCTTTGGATTCCCTATAAATGTTTAGCTTCCACTCAAGCTTTCTAGCTATCTTGTTGTTTCTGTCCTATAATAAGATCCTTTAATATAGCTCCCAGAGCTGTAGTATAGAACCTTACACCTTATAAAAAGGAAATTTGCAATGGATGGAAGGAAATGATATCAGAAATATCCTTGCAAACAGCTTGCCAATGAGTTAGAGATAGTGTTAAGGCTGGCATTATGCCAGCCCTGGGCAACCACTGCTTTTGGATATTTTTCTGAAGTTAATTTAATTTTTTACATATGTTCTCCCAAAGAAATATTTTTGCAATGCTCTTAAAAAACCAAAAAAATCAATGCCAGCCATAGAGTCCTTAGATGAAACTTTTAAAAACAAAGAATGCAGCACACACACAATAGAATTAAATACTCTGACTACAAGAAACAGATTTTTTTAAAGATAAAGATTGTGATCAGCAGTAAATAAGACAAAATAGGGCTTTTACTGTGGGGAAAAGAAAAAGTGAAGGGAATGAAGAATCCAATGTGGTGAATTCTTTGCAGTGTCAAGTCCTACAGATCAAGGCAGAAGTTTCATTACCTCTGAGTTTGGTTACTACCTGAGGTAGAAATAAGAGAGCATTTAATGTGCACTGCAGTTGGTACTTTCAATAAAACCCCCATTGCAGCTAGTGTTTGCATAGATTTCACTCTGTGCAATTTGATACAAATCTCTACTGCAAATATTGCTGCATTATAGGGGAGTTGTTCTTGCCACCAGAGATATTTTTTAGCAATCAAAATCCAAGCAGACCCCTACCTTGCAAAATCAAGCAAAGCCAAACATCCTTAACCCCAAAACTCAAAGAAATGGAGCCATTGTTCCCAACATCATAGAATCAGAATCATAGAATGGTTTAGGTTGGAAGGGACATTAAAGAGGATCTAATTCCAATCCCCTTACCCTGAGACGGGACACCTTCCACTAAATCAGGTTGCTAAAAACCCCATCCAACCTGGTCTTGAACACTACCAGGGTTGGGGCATCCACAGGTTCTCCGGGCAACCCCTTTCCAGTGCCTCATTACCCTCAAAGTAAAGAATTTCTTCTAACCAAAACTTCCCCTATTTCATTTTGAATCTCTTACTCCTTGTCCTATCACTATAGTTCCTGATAAAGTGTCCCTCTATGGCTGTCTTGTAGGCCCCCTTAAGTTACTGGAAGGCTGCTATGAGGTCTCCATGCAACCTTCTCTTCTCCAGGCTGAATATCCCTAACTTTCTAAGCCTGTCTTCATAGGGGAGGTGCTCTAGTCCTACAGGATTTTCAAGCTGCTTGGACTACCTGCTTATTTACACCTCATTCAACAGCGTTGAAAATCCTCAAAGATGACAATGTCATAGTGGCCCTGAGCACCTGTTCTAATGCTTAACCACTGTCACTGTGAAACCTTTCCCTTACTGCAGCCTGCGCTCATTGCTTTTGTTGGGCAGCTCTAAGTTATCTGACTCCATCTTCTCTACAACTCCATTTAAGCTGTAGAAAGGCTACAGTTAGATCACCTGACAGCTCCCTTCTCTCCAGGCTCAAGTAGACTCAGTTCCCTCAGCCTCTGCTTAACCATAAGGGGCAGTTTGCCTCTTCCTGAACTGAAAAAACAAAACCCAACTCAGCAAAAAACCAAGAAACCCCAACCAAACAAAACACAACCAAACAAAACCCCCCAAATCAAACAAAAAAACCCAAACAACAACAACAATAACCACCTCAAAAAAACCCCAAACCCCAGAAAACAACCCTAACCAAAAAAATCCTACCCTATTTTGCTCACTTTTCCTTAAAGGCCAAATTTTCTAAGGTCAATGGTTTTGCTACTCCATTATATGTGAAAGGATGGGGCTCTGATGGGATCGATTATTTACTTTTTCCTTTTCTCTCTTTTCTTCTGATAGATAATCAGAAAGACAGTGCTACCTTCAACAACTACTCAGCCTTCTCGAAATGATCTTTTCTCTTGAGACACTGTTGCAGAGAAAGGCTCAAAGTAGCTTCAAGGTGTCATGTCATCCATCCTGCCGACCTAATGAAACAGCATCCACTATACCACTGATACCTCTACAACTTGTATTTGACTAACACGATTTTGAAGATTTCCAAGGGTGAAGACTTCAGAATTCTCCAGCACTTCATTATTTTTTACTGTCAAATATAATTTTCCTGTACAATTTGTATTTTTCTTTTTGAAATTTTATCCTCTTACTTCTTGTTTCCTCCAACATAGGTACAAAGAACAAATTTGTCTCTCCTAAACAGCAGTCTTGTATCTGTGCACACTGTTTTCATGTTCCTTTTCAGTTTTTTCTACTACAGGCTGAACAGGTCAAATACCTTCTTTTCTTTGTCACCGATTAGCTTCCAGACATCATTTAATCATCAGTCTCCTGGGGACTCTTACCAACAAGTCTGAAGTTTTCTTGCAAGCACCATTCAGTGCAGTACTCCAGTTTGACCAGTGCCGTGTAGGATGAAGAGCTGATCCTGCCATTGCTGCAGACTAATTTTCTATTTATTCACCTCAGTGTGATGTTTCTCTTTTTTGCAGTAGCATGATGTTGTTGACTCATGTTCAGCTTGTGATCTGTAGCTGCCAGCTCCTTTTTTTCAGAATTGGTTAGTCATCTGTCACCCAGCACCTGTGCATCTGACAGTCCTTATGTAACTACACTCAAATCTGCACGTCTCCTTTGAATAATATTATATTTCTGTTAGACTATGCCTTTGAATTATCATGATTGTTTTGAATTCTATATCAATCTTTCAATGTATTCCCATACCTGCAAATGTGGTAAGCCCACTCTCTGTTCCACCCCCAGAGCAATCATGACAATGCTGTGTTGCAGTTGGACTCTGGGTATACCTTGTCGGACTATAGATCCATCCTGATAAAAGTTGCATACCTTTGGTATGGTTTCCCAGCCCATTTCATACCCTTGGATAGCAGTTTCATGTAGTTCATATTTCTCTAGGTTAAGTGTGATAATGCCATGCCCCACAATCTGAAAAATGTACCAGCATCACAGGAGCTGTTATTGTCCACACGAGGTCATAGGAGTGTCACTAAAGAAACAAACCCACCTGCATTAAGTTATATCCTGGTAAATAATTTTAGATTGTAGAAGACTTCAGGCATTGAGGTGCAAAGACAGAATGAAAAAATATTAGAAAGAATCATGAAAATAAAATAGCTTTTGAATTATCACTCTTTCTAACATCGTATGTTGCTAACTGTGTGGTTATTCATCTCTAACTTGGACACATGCTGAAACAACTTTCTTCACTTAACCTTTGCTGCCCTGATGCAAAAATGAGATTGAGGACTTGTAGAACCAAGCAGAGTGGGTAGTGTGGGTAAGGAAATTTTGCTTTTCCAGTAGGAATTCTTCTGCTATGTATATCATTACAATGTTCAATTAGAAAAAAATACCATGAAGAAGGTTAAAAACCAGATGGGACTATGAAACATATTATGAAATAGATCCATGGTGGCACATATGGAGAAGATACAGCACCTGGATGGAAAGCAGACCTGTGTTCTAGATGAACAGATCTTACACCTTTTCCCAAAGGAGATCTACAACATAATGCACCAAGGTACCCGTTTTACTTATCCTATTGAAGTTGGCAGGAATGTGGTAGGGGTGCTAATATTGCTGAGGTTTTCATGACAAATCTTCTGTTTCCTTCACAAAGTCCTGCACTGCACTGAGTCTATGTCTTTTCTCACTCTGCAATTGCCATGTAACACTTTGTGGTCTGCTCTTAGCACTTCAAAAGGCCAGCTGCTCCCTCAGATTATCAGCTAGCTTTTTATCTATAAATAGAGTATAGCTACTGTCTTGGGGAGATTCTGAGCTGGAATAGAAGCAAATGTATTTGACAGGTTTTCTGAGGCTCACTCCTGGGGGTTAACATAAATTTTCATATAGGATAAAAGTCAGCAACACATCCAAATATTCTTAAAGCATCTTATGAAACTGCAGATTGTTCTTGTTTATTTATATATGCTATCGCTCGTTAATGTGTTAATACACATCAAACCCTTATTTTCAAAAGGCAAGAATATGAACAGTCTCCTTCACTATGCAAAACTTGGGACTTTTAGTGGCCACATGTGCCCTTTGTATTCATTTGTGCATTGGTTTGGAACAGCATACCCTTATGCAATCTCTTCTTGAAGCACAACGAGAATGACATGCAGTGACAGTTTTGTTTCAAGCTCCATATCTTCCAGGCTTGAGTTTCATGTGGTAGTGTGAGTAGAGACACGGCAGATGGCAGTACACGACATCGATTACCTCTGCTACACATTCCTGTTCCCAGCGGTAATTGTCCGGAGCCGGTGAGATTACATTGGAGGGCATCCCCCACTCCCTGGGTCCGTGTGGAGGAAAGGAAGATACTTCTGTGAACCGGTGTATTCTCAAGCATCACTTTTGCTCGGTGGATCAAGACTTCTGACTCAGCAAAAAATCTGCCCCCAGATTTAAGCAGCTTTAACACCAGTAGGAGACTCAGAAGGCCTCCTACATAGAGACAGACCTCAGCTTTCAGCAGAAGTCAGTCCCCAAGTATTTTTGTTTTCACCCATGGTTTTATCTTCCACAACTTGATTAATTTTCTTAATAGCCTTACTGCTTCAAAATTTAGGCAATTTTCATGTTAAATTTTTTTTTTATTTATCCACATAGCTCTGGTTTTGAGTGAATGGTAGACTGACACAGAAATAATGATGACATTAAATGAAAGTTCCCTTACCAGATCTTGATATGAACTTGATCTGGGTCAAGGGAGCATCTGAAATAGGAGAAAAAGGAGGATAGAGGAGAAAGGGAGGAAATAGGACTGTCCTGAATGCATAAGAAACTAACACAGGACTGCTTTGATAACAATAACTGGCAAAACAAAGAAGAAAGTCTCCAAATTAGAGAATTTTAAGTGTAAAACATTGTTTTTAACTGAAACATTTAATTAAGACTTGTAAGGAGATGTGTCACTAAGATGATGAAGGGGTTGGATCACCCCTCTTGTGAGAAGAGACTGAAAGAGCTGGGATTATTCAGCCTGGAGAAGTCTCATATTACCAATATATATAAATACTTAAGGGAGGGTACAAAGAGGATGGAGCCATACTCTTTTCAGTGGTGCCCAGAGGCAATGGGCCAGGCAATGGGCACAAATTGAAACAGAGGAGGTTCCCTCTGAACATCAGAAAACACTTTTTTACTGGAAGGGTGACAGCTCTGGTACAAGTTATGGAGTGTCCATCCCTGGAGATATTCAAAAGCTGTCTGGACACAGTCCTGGGCAAAGAGCTGTAGGTGGTCCTGCTTGAGCAGGGTGGTTGGATAAGATGATCTCCAGAGGCTCCTTCCAACTCAACCATTTTGTGATTCTGTGAACCCAAAGGGATGCCAATTCCTGAATTTTTTGGGTTGGTAGTTGTACAGTTATGGTACTTTCCAATGTCAGATTACTCGTTAAAAGCTGTATGAAGCACTGTTAGATAAAACCAGTGTCTGAAATTATACTTGGAAAACTAGTGTTAGCCAATGCCCAAACATGGTCTCAGTATTCAAATTCCAAGGGATTTTCTGAGTTCCCTAAGTTACAACCCTAGGGCTACTTTCCCAAATACCTCAGCAAATATGCCATGTGCTATTTTTTTCAGAATTACATGTTTTAAATGGATCAGGAAGTGACAGAAATGCTGGGATAATACAAGAGATTGTGTCTTCTGCTAATTACCAATTTTGCACCTGAGCAAGTAGCGGTGAGGTAACATCATGCTTGCATCATCTGGAATTCAGATGAAGGAAGAATCTTCTTATCTTTGTTTTGATTAGATTTTCTCCTTCTTCCACCAAGAGACAGACACTTTCTCCTCTTAATATGTTAGTTCTGATTACCAAAAATGCAAAATTCTAAAATATGGTAAAAAATCTAGTTACCAAAATTTGTGAAAAAAATATTGTTTCTTTTCAATAAACTGAGATGCTGACAAAATCTTTTTATGCAAATGAAAAAATCTGCAAGAGTCCTATTAATCTTTTTGGAGGAGCCACCTTTTTTTTTTTCCCGAGCAAAGACATGATCAATATATATAAACCTGTGTGTGGAACTATGTAGTAATATCAATTATTTTTCTTGGTGGTCTTATTCAACTTGGATTGTTTACCCTCTATCCTGAATAATTTCAGACCAGAAGGTGTAGAAAAATATTTTTATTCTTTATATTACAAGACAAGAAATTGCTTTGGGATCTTTCTATTAAAGGACAAGAAGATTAATTTAGGATCTGCTTCCTAAAGCGTATGCTCACTTTCAAGAACAACTAAATAGGAGATAAAATCTGCTTTAAAATAGGTCTCTGCAGAGAGTGTTGATTTGGAATTAGGTCAGGAATCCCTCCAGAAAAAGATGCTTGCATCAAAAGCTTACCCTGTGCTCCTCAGGGTGTTGTTGAGACAACATTCCCAGGGGACAAATGTCCATATCATGACCATCCACTTATAGAGAGGCTCTGACTTTCATCTCAGAAAAGCCAAAGGGTTAATGAGCAAAAAGACTACATTTTTTCTTTTTCCCTGGGTGCCATTCCTCCAGGAGAAGCTTGAATGCTCAGAAATGTCAAAAGCACTGTGGGGACACTTGCACATCTGTGAACTGGTGAAGCAGCTCATCAGTCAGAGTAGTTGATTTGGGAAACAAGAATACTGCAGTTAATGCCTGTTTCAAATTCTCTTTATGGAGTTAGCTTAGGATTTCATATTGTATAACATCAACATTTCAGAGACTCATCTTTTTCTAGAAACTAAGAGCAAATTTTTACTCTAGTCTTTTTACTGCTTGTCTCAGAAGATCAGCTATTAAAAAAGGACAACTTTTAGCAGTCCTCATATCACCAATAGTCATCATGCTTGTGAATTTTCCAGAGCAGATGATTTCTAGTTCTCATGCTTAAGAAACAAAACAATATTAATGAGAGATCTTTACAAAGTCACAAGAGTATCCCACCTAGACTTAACTTTCAATGAGATTGGACTTCTTACACAGTTTAATGCTCTTGACACCAATTCAGTAAGCTTTGAAATAGGGTGTGATTCCTTTGTCAGTAGATTTCTTAGGCTCATTTGGAAACAGGGTAACCAGAAGAAAAGACCTGGACTGAGTGTGCCACAAAACAGGATATCTTATAGTGAGAGAAACTCACTCCCATGAGGCTGAAACCCTGCAGTGCAGTTGAGGAACAATAGGAAATGCAAAATTTTCTCCCACATACCTGAGCTGCTACATTTTCTTCCCTGTCCTCTTACTTTTCTGATTCAGTTTGCTTTGAGTTTGCTGCTTTGTGGCATTCAGGCCAGATAAATTATTTCAGAATCTTGTTTTTCCACTGCCGACCTCACAGAAAACTGTGATTTTCCTTCCAAACTGAGCCAAGGAGTATGTGAAATTTCCTAGTTTTCTGGGAACATGCTGCTATTGGTTGCTGTTTGTCTACTAATCCTTTGCTCCTGGACTCTGGGCACTGGTTAATTATTATAACAAACAGTCACTCTGGAGACAAGCAAAATAAAAAGGAAAAGTGAAGTTCCAACCTATATTGATTTACTGTTAAGCCAGAAGAGTAGATCTGTTAGTCTGTATATGTTACCTCTCCAAGAAAGTCTTTAATGGTCCTACTGCATAGCACCTGAATAAGTTTAATGAAAGTAAAGGGAGGGGATAATTTTGCACCAAAAGGGCCATGGATTGGCAGGTTTGACCCACTATTCATTACAATTCCTTCTTACTCATGGGTTTTTTTACTCCTTTTTTTTCACTCATGCTTTTACCTTGCTTTTGTTTTTGGTTGAGTTTTGAGAGTCCACTCACAGGAAGAGAGGAACATCAACTATTCAGCCATTTATAGACCAGATTTAACTTTTTTTTTCTTTAGACTAAGTAATTGCAGCTTAAGTCACTGTTATAGTTGTGTGTGTCTGGAGTTTATCAGTCTTGACTGTATCTTTCTTGAGCAAGGGCATCCAAAACTGAACAGATGTTTCTCCCACAATCAAATTCGTTCATAACAGGCATTCAGAAAGTATCGCTGAAATATTCATGAACCTTAAGAAATAACAATGCATGAATACTAATGAATAGTAAGTTGTATGGTGCTTTAGAAAATGACACAATAAAGCAAGTCCAAACTAAATCATCATACAATTAAACATTTCCTTAGCTGCACAGTCTTAGGTGAAGATTTCACACGTATTGTTTTCTCTAATATTCACAGTAAACAGAGAAAAGGCACTGAAGAAAAGTACATTTCAGTTTAAAAAGATATTTTGCCAATTCATTTAATCTGCCTTGAATCAAGGAGTCCATGAGACAATGTTTAATAGCCTCATCACTATGATTATTTCTAAATGGATATCTGTGGAACATATTTAAGGCTAATTAGAAATTTTTAATTCATTGTTTTTTTAATTTTAATTGAAGATGATACATCAACTTATCCTGCATGCATACAATCACTACCAGTTAGACCTGAAAATTGTGGTTTTTGACATGGGAATTTCTAATATTAATTGTCATTTTTCAGTCTTGACATTTTACCAGAACTTTTTGATGACACTTCCCCCCTCACTAATTTGATATCAAACAATGATAAATATTTTGACCATCTTAACTGGCAAGCTGTTGAACATGAAAACAGACAGCAAGTACTTTCACAATTTGGAAACAGTAGGTTCATGGTGGGCTCAGGTTATACTGTCGTTGAAACTGGCCATTAACTAAAATCACTTCAGATTTGTAGTCCATCCTCACTGAACACCTCCAGAAGTGGAATGCAGTGGACCAGGCCTGGAGCTGAGGGATCTGGCAGCCCAGTTCACTGGCCACCAACACTTGCTCTTTGAGGTCTTTGTAGGCTTGTGCCTTTGCCCTGATAACAGGACACACTGGCACCACTGTAACACAGAGTGGTGCCACTAGCGAGAATATTGCTATGTTCTAAGTCCAAGACTTTCTGGTGCTCTTTGACTTTCAGCTGAAAATGGCTGTGTTATGCAAATGCTGCATTTTGAGCCCCTGCGCTAAGGAGGGAGCTGCTTTAGCCCAGTGCACTGAGATGAGAATATCCCCTCAAATATTCTCCAATTTGTCCCATTTTACACAGTTTTTAAATTACAAATTACATTACTCCGCCTCCCTGCTGCCAGTGTTTAAAGACTCGTTACCATGGAATTTCAGATGAGATAGAAATAATGATGCTGAGAGATGTTAGCCGACAACCTCAGCAACTGATGAGCTCCAGTGCTTATCGAGACAACCCCTCTCACAATGTGATCAAATGCTGAAAATGCTGGCATTTCACAAGCATGTGTCATTAGGAGATAAGAAAAACGTTTTTTAGGGAGGGCTCAGACAGTCAAAATATCATAAATGATAAAATCTGTGATTTATAGCACAATGGCTAATTCAGAACAATTACTAGTCGTATTTTTATTGGGGAAATCATGTAAGATCATGTAAGGGAAGATGTAATGCAGAAAGAAAATGGAAGGTAATTATAAAAGGAAAGGTTAGTTGTCATACAGGTAATAGTACCTGTTTAATTGTCATATGAGATCAGTGGTGGGAGAGCACATAGACCCGACAACAAAAGTGGTGGGGCTCCCACTGGCTACTTTAGCCCCTGGAGTTTCTCCATGTTTTACTGTCAAACAGGGACAAGTCTTGCAGGGATGGTACCCACATAACCAGCCTTAGTGGCAACTTGGAGACAAGTAATTGTGATGACAGTATTTCCTGAACACGAGCCATAAAAATATAATCAATTTGGGTTTTTTTTGCCCTTTGTGGTAATCTCTTAGAATCTGGACAAAATACCAATTGTTTCCATTTGTATTTATGTTTTCTGAAACATTGACTTCTCTTATCAGTTACATATTTATCATTCATTGGAGTATTAAAAAGGAAGAATTATTCTGCATTAATCAAAATAATAGTAATTACTTTCAAATATTTGTTTATTTCCATATATTCAGCCACAAGAAATGATAATGTGATGTTTATTACCTTTACATCTATACCAGGTTTTGACTAAATATTTGTAAAATTGTATTTGTTACTGTGCAAATGATTTTGTATATATCTGAGAATCTTGTTGACCAGGACAGTCTTCAAGAGCTTCACAGAAAAAGGTTTGGAGTTGCACATTCTGCAAATCAGATGGTAGAAAACCATAATAGAAGCGTTGATAAGGTTTGAACTTTGCTCTTATCATGTATTTCCAAGATTTTTGTCTCTCGATTTATGATAACCTCCACATTTCATTGCCTTTCCCTCAATATTTCATAGCTTCACTTCTACATTTTAATAGAAGTTTCTTCTATAAGTAAAATTTATGGAAAGAGCTTGATTTCATTTTTTCTGCAGCTCTGAAGTGTCTAGCTGTGTTTTTCATTTCTGTCACCTGTCCTGATGAAATGTATAATCTGCTTGAACCATATGCATCTCTCTGGGATACCTCAGAAGGTGGAGAGGAAAGGAACAAGCAGATAAAAAAAATCAAAACCTTAAAATGTTATTTTATCTTTAAAAATCTGCAGTCTCTTTCTCCTCAGGATGAATATTAGCCCTTAGAACTATATATTCATTTATAAATGTAGAACCAGGCAGGACATGACTTTTTGCAGTGTGTGGTTCATAGATTTTCACTCAAAATATTACTTGGAAACAAGAACAAGAGCTGGCCATTCAAGAAGACACATGTTCCTGAGTTAAGGAGTTGAAGGGCTGGAAAATTTATCACGTTCTCTTCAAGGTACTTAAAACAGTTGCTTGAACTGTTAGTGCTCCCAAAAATGCAAGCTACTGCCTCACTCACTTTCATTTTGAGAACGTGAACAGTGGCTCCTTTAACCAGCACATCTGAGAGATCTTCTGTTGGAGGAGACAAAGATCAATGGGAGCGATACGAAGCCTGGAGACGAATTTATAATCCCTGAATGGACTTTTAATATACCGGATTTGACTCTTAATACTGATTATGACACTCACTGGATATGACAGTTGTACCCCAGTTATTCTCCAGTTTGTAGTTGTAATGTTATGCTATTTTATGTACTCCCTGTTGTTGTTTTAAAATTGTCCACCATGTTATCCCCTTCTTCTTCCCTTAGTTTTCCCGCCTTTTCCCTGCTTTCCCGCTCCTCTGCCTGCCATTGGTTGGAGTTTGGTGCAGTGCAGAGGTAGCTCTCATTGGTCCTTTCCCCCGGAGATATCCAAACTCCTCCCCTTCTTACCCAGTTGTCCAATCACCATGTTTCCCCAGTTGTCAGTCCCATGCTCCTCCCTAGCCCAAGTTCCTCCCCTTCAGCCTACCCTATTTAAGTCCTGGAGTTCTCTGAATAAAGCGACACTGCTTCACCGACCTTCTACCGTGTGAGAACCCCTTTGTGCAGTGCCCGATCCTATTCCCTTACCCCTGCGGGTCGGGACAATCTTCTGGTGCTCCAGAGGGGCCAGGAGACCCTGGCATCTAGACTATGTAACTACAGCACTCTTCAGCTCGCCCTGCTGTCCTGGTGCTCTGAATGTGTGGCTGGGATATACCATAGCTCCTTTCTGATCCAGCTGTCCAAGTTCCTGCTATGGAAGAAATTTAGAGGGGATAGCAAATGAGGAAAAAGGATTGATCTTTGCATGATGGTCATCATGTGGTTAGGGGGTGCACCTCAGTCTGGATCCACTCTCCAGCCTGCAGGTTTTGATATGGCATCAGAGAGAATGCCTTTCTAGACAATTGACTGGGTGACAATAAGCTTCCTTGGATATATGCCAGTTAACATCTAGTGTAGAACCATTCACCCCAATTATTGGTCTGTCTTTGAATACTGGTCTGTCTACACACATATATTTTGAAGTCTGCAGGCAGGGTGGGAGCTGCCTAACAAGTCCTGAGATGTCAGTAGAATGGGAGGGGCTCCACAGAAGATTCTCTGCCTCAGCATCCTGGTTTTGGCAGAGCAAGCTTAGGTTAGATGAGAGAACTGTGGTGTGGCTGCACATGGTGATCTAACTGGGCTGACATGACTAGACCCAACAGAATGTTATTATTTTTGCCAGTGGTGTAGTGATATGTTTCAAGATTATAAAATATCAAAGTATTGCCTTATTTCCTTTCAATTGCACTCAGACAGCAAGTAAGAGAAATACATAAATGCTGTGCTACTTTGCACAGAAATAAGTTAATCCTGTTTACATGTACATGACCTGGCTACTCCACTGTCCCTATTATGTAGGAGCTGCCTGCTGGGAAGGAGGGAAGAGCAGCCCCATCAAATGCTGCTGGAAGCTTCAGAAGTCCAAAATAAGTCTCTCCACCCCTGTGCAGGTTGGCAAGGTGTTTTATAGGTACCTCAAGAGGGTTGCTCAATCACCTAAAGGAGCTGTTTAACATCATAGCTTGGTTTTGCCCCTTTGTGTCCTTATGTCTTGCTTTTGATGACAGACAGGGCCCAAACTGTGCATTTTGGCCATACGCTTACTGAGAGCACCAAAGTTATGGAAAACTTCTGGATCCCTTTCCCCACCCACGACGTGGGGGAGCCCAGTTCTAGTTCCGTCTCCATCTGATGAACCATTCTGACGTCTTGAGGGATGGGGAAAGGGAACTCCAGGGATTTCTTCAGGGGTTTCAGGTCCTGAGCCTGGAGGGGAGAGGTGCCCTCCCCTCCCCCAGCACCCATGTGGTCCCATGGCAGGCACAGAGACAGCACACCGGGGGTGGAGAGGAGGCAAGAGAGTGTTTATTGCTGGGGATGTTACATTTATAGGGTTTAGGAGGATTCACAAAGTAACCAATTAGAAGTCTCAAGGGGCTTACAGAAACACCCAATCACAGGAAGGGGTTAACAAGGTCCAATGAAACACCTGAGGACATCTTGCCAGGACATTCCTGAGATAACACTACCTTGGGGGGTCTTGGGAAGAAGAAACACGTGTTTACAAAGAGACCACCAAAAACCATTTTAAGACATGTTTAAACAACAGTTTTCCCATATAATGCAGGTTTAGTGCCACAGAAAACTGATCAAACTCACATAATGCTGTAGCTCAGTGCCGTGATGGTTTTGGAGCAGAGCTCGGCAGGGGACACCTCTGCCCAGGGGCACAGGCTCACACAGTCTGCTGCACATCATTTCCTCTACTATGTTTTTAGGTTTGGCATTATTCTGGCAGTATTTGCCATAGGACGTCAAAGTATGATAAGACACAAAGGCAGTTTTAAATCTTTTACTAAACTATCTCCAAATGCTGCCTAGAAATGATGTGTGTGGTGTTTTAATGGACACATACATGCTCTATACCATTGCCTTAACACCCTTTGCTTTTAAAAGACTACTCTACAAATACACACTGAGAGGGAAAGTACTTTTTCCCTCATGCTAACACCAGAGTACCAACAGAATAACTTACTGCTAATAGGTTCTATGAAAACAGTGAATAAGAGCTAATGATGCTTGCAACTAATATATGTGCTTTCCCAGGCAATAGATGCATCTCAGGTAAAATCAGAAATGTTTTTAAGTGATCATCATGTCCGGGAATCATGAATCATATGTCCTCCTATATAGGCATAAATGTTTATTCAATAGTTTTATGCTGAATAAATGTGAACTTTATTACTTTCTTCTCTAGCTGAGAAGAACAATTTTATGAAGATAATGTGAACTATATATTTATTGCCTTTTAAATCCATAATCAAATTATATGTATCAGAAAGAATTAGATTATTCATTCAGCCTCATTGCAGCTTTGAAATATGCTCCAGATGCTGGGGACAATGACTTAATATTTAGTTTAAAATTAACATTTTTATTCTTTAAGCTTGTCGAATAGCTTAGTGAATAAACTGAGATATTTTCTTTTCCATCAAGCCAGCAGTTCAATTATTTCTTTCAGATAAGATATAAATGTTTCTTATGAAATTTTATAAATTATTACTTTTAACTTGCAATAAAACTTTAACAAATTTTTCATTATAGGCAGTGCAAAACTGCGTTTTGAATTCATGTCACAGTATGAGCTACACATGGTTACTTTTAGGGGAAGCAGGATCCTTATGGTAGAATGCAGAAGGAAAGCAGCTAGCAATTAGTAAGTAGCAACATCTGTGAATAGTCTCAAGTCAAAGTAGCTTACCTATAAATTAGTTTCAGACAAAAATTGTAAAAAGACAAAAATTTTCCGTCTCACTTTTAACATCTGACTATGAGTTCCTATGCCACTTAAATGCTCTAAAATTTCAATGTTGTATAAAAACCCAAAATGTTTTTCAATATTAAGGATCTAAGCAAATTAAATATGCTTTTATTGCTATTTTTAAAGAAGCAGAATATATGGAACTCTTCTAGCTCCCAGAGAGGTTCTTTCCTGTTCATGCTATTTCAACCTTAAAAGAATTGGTTAAACATTTACAAGTGTTTATATTGTTGACCAAATTTATTTGTTGATTTACATGTCAAAAGAAATAATGTTTTGCAAAGACATCAAACAACTCTTAGGTAGCCCTAAGATTGTGAAGATCAAGATCCCACAATGTGTTTACTCAAAACATTTCTAAAATTTTGGGGACTACAATGTTTGATTTTTTTTTTGCTTTTCAAGAGATACCTGGAGCTTGGTTTAACTGGATTAGAAATTCAGTGTGGATAGTCTCTCCCTTCCCATACTAAACATTCATATTAGCATTAGACAGATTTATGCACATATTGATAGGGAAAATGCAAACACACCACAGAGAAGTTAACAATGACATGAATGATTAATAATGTTCAAGTAGAAATTTAGTGCAAAAATGTGGGTGGGTAGCTAATTTAGCTGCTGTGCTTTCCCTTGCTTTGTGTCAAACTTAGTGTCTTTCCTTTCAAAGCTTGTTACTAGAAAGTTTTTCTGATTAGTTCTTGATAGCAAAAGACATGCTTTTTCCAGTTCTATAGACACCTCTATTTCCTTTGTTGAAGATAAACTGCTTTCACTCTGCCAGGACCTCTCCTTGTGTTGCATTTGAACTGTAACATTTTCTTTATTATTGTAGTGATCTTATTTCTGAAGCACAGGGTGTTGACAAAGCATGGGCCCAAGAGTAGTCATTTGATACATGGAAAAGAAGAAATGTCACCAATATTGGGGTGCAAATTTCCTTTATCCATTTATAAAGTGATTTTATTCAAGGGATGTCAAATCCAAAGCATAAGTATCTGCTAAGTATATTTTGCTGCTATTCAATAAAAATACAATTGGCTTCATCCTGAAGCCAAATTGTTGTGTTGATGCTGTAGAAATTTGGAGCTCTAGGCCACCAGACCCTGATTATCAGCAGGTCAACACAAACCTCTGAGAAGAACTTTAGAAGCAGAAAAAGTCTGGAATAATTTAGGAGTTGGTTGTTCTGGCAGGTTGCCTTAGATGGACACCAGATGCCCACCAAGCTGTTGTATCACTCCCCTTTCTCAGCTGGACAGGGGAAAGAAAAATATAACTAAAGGCTTGTGGGCCCAGATAAGGACAGGGAGAGATCACTCGCCATTTACTGTCACTGGCAAAATATATTTGGGGCCCAGCAAGTTGAGGGAGTTGATTCTCCCCCTCTACTCCACTCTTGTGAGATCCCACCGGGAATACTGCATCCAGCTGTGAGGTTCCAAACATAAGAAGGATGTAGACCTGCTTGAGTGTGTCCGTGGGGGGGGGCAACAAAGATGATCAAAGGGCTAGGGTGCCTCTCCTCTGAAGCTAGGCTGAGAGAACTGGGGTTGTTCAGCCTGGAGAAGAGAAGGCTCTGGGGAGACCTTATAGCAGCCCTCCAGTACCTACAAGGAGCCTACAAGACAGCTGGAGAGGTACTTTTTCCAAGGGCATATAGCGATAGGACAAGGGCGAACAGCTTTAAACTGAAAGAAGATAGGTTTAGATTAGGTATTAGGAAGAAATTCTTTATTGTGAGGTTGGTAAGGCACAGGAACAGGTTGCCCAAAGTTCTGTATGCCTCATCCCTGGCAGTGTTCAAGGCCAGATTGGATGGGTCTTTGAGCCAGCTGGTCTAGTGGGTGCCATCCCTACCCATGGCAAGGGAGTTGGAACTACATGACCTTTAAGGTCCTTTCCAATCTGAACCATTCTATGATTCAATGAAATTAATTTGTTGCAAATCCAGTCAGAGTAGGGTAATAAGGAATAAACCCATATCTTAAAACCACCTTCTCCACCCCTCCCTTCTTCATGGGCTTGATTTTAATCTTCATTTCTCTACCTCATCCACCCAGCAGTGCAGGGATATGGGGAGTGGGGATTGTGGTCTGATATCAAGAAGGCACTGCTGAAATTAACTGTGATTCCTCTCTGACCCATCTCAGCTGTCTGGGTTTTCTTTCATCATTCAAAAACATCAAGTGTTGACTTACATGCCTTTATCAGTGTCCAAGCAACAAGCAGAGCAAACTTTTTTTGTTTATATTAAATACCCAACATTAAATGCAGTTTTAAATAACACAAACTTGAATTTTTTTTGAGGGAGAAAGGTTGAAATAAAATATAAATCAGTCTTCAAGGTAATTTCAGTGTACAGTGAAAATAGGCATTTTAACAATATTTTCATCTTCTGATAGTTGTTCCACTGTGTGCATGGGAGGGCCAGCAGAGTTTACACATTTTAATCTCATTCAAGAAAAAGAGTGACACATTCTAATTTTGTAACCTGTAGCTTAAAGTATCAAATGACTCATTTTGCTTGCATGTTATAAACTGCAGCTCCTCCTCAGAGACAAGAGCTGCAGTCAGTCTGGGATCTTGAATTGATGTGCCTTCGCCAGGCTGCAGTGTCTCACCAACCTAAGCTTTAGACCTGTGGCTCTGCTCAGTCTCCATCCTAAAAAAACCTTTGCAGAGGTTTTGTTTGCTATCCTATGATAAAGCATGAGCCTTTGTGGAAAGGCTGAAGATATCTGTGAAGTTTGAAGTGCTCAGTGGGAGTAGCGGAGTAAGCACAGCTATTTTCTTCTCTGTTCCACTTGTAATAACTGGAAGGGCCCCTTGTCTCATTTTGGAGCAGCTTGAAGCTGCTCAGTGTCTGCACAGATATGGCCCTAAGAGAAAAGAAAGGGCTTGCTGTACACCTGCCTATTCACCTTGATTGTGAAGAGATGGGCACCTTCCTCCTATTCCTTGAAATTTGGGCTATGGTTCCTCAAAATGGGGAACATCTTGCTAATCTTTTTTCACCCAAGTGAAAGAGATGATGATTGCTTATAGAGCAGATCCTGATAGCCCTCTGCAGCAGCTTGTGTGTTGGTTCAGGAGGTGTGATTTCCTCAGTGCTCTTGAGCAGTGCTGCTGTTTCAAAACTAGAAGAATCTCTCTATATTAACTAAGCTCTTGGTACAAGTGTTTTTAATTTTTAGAAAATGTGGAAATGTTTTCATTTTGGCCTGGAATTACTGCTTTTGTCATACTGTATGTCCTGTAATGTGATTAAATGCTTGCCTAGTTGTGCTGTCACAACTGTGAGCTACTGTCATAACTTTCTGTCATGCTGTCATAGTTATTACAATAGTGCCATCTGTATTTAACAGCTGTAAGCAGTGTGCCTTAGTAATTCTTATGTAGCAAACTCCTATTATTTCGACCAGATGTTTATTTTCTTCACATACATCAACTAAGTCTAATATCTTATAAAAGACTTGAGGACACTGTGAGAGTAGTAAAACTGATGACAACATCCTATTTCTCAAGTATGTCTTCCAAAATCCTTCTTTCATTTCCATCATGATACTCTGCTATAACCAGTGCTATCCCACATGTGTAGAAAGAAACAGGTGCCTCAGCTTCTTCAGTAAGAACAACCTAGTCTCTGCACCCTTCGTGTCTCCCTGACTCTTCCCCACAGGAGCCCACCAGACACCTCAGTATGGTGGTGTATTTTCTGCAGTGGCAGGAGTGGTGAAAGAAGCCTGGACAAGTCAGTGGTTCAATTCTCTTCAGCACCAAAAATTGAGAAATTTATACAGGGTCCAGTTTACAGAGGTAGTTAGGTGCCTAGAAATGCAAAAAGGTCTGGATAGGATTTGCTAAATCCTAAACGGATTATATACTTAACTCCTATTGACCTCCTTTCAAATGGTTTTGATTCTTTTGTCTGCAAAACAAGCTGAAAAATCTGAAACAATCTGCTTCTGAAAACTCTGAACACTTGCTAATTTTGGTCAAGACAGAAATAACACATGAAAACCCCATCCATGAAACGCAAATTCTTCTTTATGTGATGTTACAGAAGCCAGGAGATGCAACAGAAAGTGAAGAACAAAGGGACCCTTCATTCCAGTTCTCTCTCCTGCTTTCCCCATGTTGTCACCAGTTACAGAGACAATATATCAGCAGAGCAACATCGAGTTTCTTTCCAGAGACCTGCTTCTCATCTGCACTGGGTGGGAAGGCCAGACCTGATCTTTTTCATTATCCTGCCCAGCCACTAGCATGGAACTGATGGCAGACTGGGTCATAGAACAATTGCAAATAAAGAAATGTTTATAAACAGGAGAAGGTAGCTACGCTTGGCACATATTTCCTCGCTTGCATTTATTTATTTTAAATTTGAGGTAGCCAAGGCAAGGTGACATAAGTTGAGCTTATGGGATGCCTTCCCACTCTATCCTATTCACAGACAGTAGTGTCTACATTAAAAAGTTGCAGAAAAAGAAAATTTAACTATTAAGCAGATGAACATGTGAGTCACAAAGGTGGCAGGGAATGGTGACAAGTACTTGCTGTGTTTCTATTCTTGAGACCTTCCTTGAGATCAAGGTGGTAAGGGAGGAGGAAAACAAATCTCATGGGACAGCTGGAGCCTTTATCCAGTACCTTGCCTTAGCCTTTATCTACTTACCTCCCATGGTGTGTAAGTTGTTTTGGGTAGGAGAGAAACAAAGCACACAGGAAAACAGGCATGAAAGAGGGCATTTTAGAAGTGGTCTAGTGCACTCAATTCTTTTAGGCTGAGGGCAGCACAAGCTGGTAAGAAATGTGAATCACACTGAGAAAGTGCCAGAAGCCTGAGGTTTGCTCCTACCTAATTGGCTTGTTAAGCTGTTAAAACTGAAAGCACCAAATCCTTGGATATTTCATGCCTGTGTTTTTTTGTTTTGTTTTGTTTTTGTTTGTTTGGTTGGTTTTTTTGCTTGTTTTTTTTTGGTTTTTTTTTTTTTTTTTTGCATGCACAGACGGGAAAAGAAACATATGCACATCTAAGATCTGATATAAAACTGGCTTTGCTACATCTCACCTCCTGTGTGAGAACGCCTTAATTCATTTTATTCTGTGCTTGTGCAGCACTCAGTGCAGCAGGGTCTTGAGTTGTGCCTGGGGTTTCTGGTAATGAGCATCATCACTGCCATCACATGTGAAACATCTAAACCACTATGAAGTGTGTCTGCTTAGCTTTTCTCTTTGGGAAGTAACGTTGTTGTCATTACCACATCACTTCTGTGTCATTTCCATTAGCTATTATTTTTTAGGTTTTGGCAGTACTAACAATGATCCATCCATAAGAGGTCTAAGCAATTTACAGTAATGAGATAATCCATCAGCAGTAAGTACCCACACAATGTATTGACATAATGCCTTTACCTCATTCCTTCTTTGCCTGTTATCTAAAATTGTGTAAAATTTTGGAATCACAAAACACCTCCCACCTGCAAAAGTGCCAACGAGCCTAGAAGTAAGTCTTTGTTGGAATTTTAACCATACCACAACTCCAAATTAATCTCCTCAGGCTTTCTGTGTATTTGCAGAAGTGCCTCTTTCTGAATTAGGTACCAAAGTTACACAATTTTTTTTGTTTTAGTTTAGTTCATGTTCATGGCTGTTTAGCTGTTACAGATCACATGTTATGGACACCATGTCTCTAACTGATCCAGGTCAGAAGATGAAACCAGTTAAGAGCAGCAGGATTTTATGTGAAAGCTAAAATTCAGTTGCTCATATTCAAGTGACTTTCTTTCTCTCTTTTCCAGGACCTTTGATAGGAGTATGCCTATTTCCATACTTGATTCTCTCACCGATTGAAAACTGCCTCATGAACAACTTATGGTATCTTGAATCAAAACAATTACGTGTCTTTCTTCTGTGTACTTCCATAATCATGATTTTCTCATGGATTTTGTGCATTAAGAACTGCCATTGCCTGTTGTGTTAATGAAAGAAGAATGCCTAATTCTGTAATAAAAAATGAGACAGTCAGTGTGGTGTTGTTCACAGGATGGAGTCTCTGCGAATGTTCAAAGAGACAAAAATGACAGAAAGTATAGAGCTGGAAAATATTTTTAAAGAGTTTTCTTTTTTTATATTTTTATTTCAGAAGCACTTACATCTTATGGACTTGTCAAATGATTTATCATCCTCTTTCTGAGGTTGTCGCTGATGCTGTTCTTCAGCATCTGATTTTTATGAGCCTTATTCTTGGTTTCTAGGTCACTGAGCCCAAAGGCAGCTCACAATTGGTTGTTGCCTCAGATGCATGCAGGGTGGGGGATATTTTACTCTTCATCTATTAATGTGCAGTTAATGCAAACAAATAATGAGGCAAATCTGTGGCCTTCTTTTTTTATATTTAATGTGTGAAGGCAGTTAAGAATGCATATAGAGCAGTAAATAAGATCAAACTAAGCCAGAGAGGAATCAATAAGTGATACTGTTTTATAAGCAAATTATTTGATTATTCCTTGCAGTGATTTGCTAGAGTGGCTGATTTCTTGTTTTCTCAGTAGGAACTGAATTAACAAGTGCAGAACAGCAGTAAAATTCTGACACACATATTTAAGAATCAGTAGTGTATCTTACACTCAAATACTGTATTGTTTTAATCCCCAAACAAAGGTTCAGGAGCCTAAAGATTTCCAAGTTAATGAATGACAATTTGACTACAGCCTGATGTCTTGGAGCGGCTGGTATCTCTATGGGGACTTAGTAGAGAAAAAAGTCAGTAAACTTAAGAGCTGAAAACTTTTATTTTAGCTCATTAAGCTCAAGGTGACCCAGCAATGTGTGCTTGCAGCCCAGAAAACCAACTGTATCCTGGGCTCCATCAAGAGAATTGTGGCCAGCAGGTTGAGAGAGGTGATTCTCCCCTTTACTTCACTCTTTTAGAGACCCCACCTGTAATACTGAATCCAGCTCTGGGGTCCCCAACACAAGGACATCGACCTGCTGGGGCAAGTTCAGAGAAGGGCCACTCAGATGATCAGAGGGCTGGAGAACCTCTCTTATGAAGACAGGGTGAGAGAGTTGGGGCTGTTTAACGTGGACAAGAGAAGACTCCAGGGACACCTTGTAGCCGCCCCCTAGTACCTGAAGGGACCGTACAAGAGAGCTGGAGAGGGACTTTTTACAAATGCATGTAGTGATAGGACGATGGGTAATATCTTTAAAGAGGATAGGTTTATACAAGATATTAGGAAGGAATTCCTTATTGTGAAGTTGGTGAGGTGCAGGAACAGGTTGCCTAGAGAAGCTGTGGATGTCCCACCCCTGGCAGTGTTCAAGGCCAGGTTGGATGGGTTTTTGGGCAACCTGCTCTTCTAGGAAGGTATCCCATCCAACCGCAAGGAGGTCCCTTCCAATACAACAAGATTACCATATATGTTAATGTTTTCTTTCAGCTTTTTCAAGACATGCAGGAGAGTTTTGTGTTCAAAAAATTCTCATTTTACGGATTCATGAAAATATTATAAACAAGACACATTCATGGTCAAAAGGAAATTCAATTAAAATGTGTTCAATTCTAGTAATTTATATTCATACTATAATAGAAATTGTAACACAAAGCATATCTCCCAATATTTGTTTGCAGGTAAATGAGAGTTTGTAGGGACTTTTTCTCCACTTATTTAGTATTTGTTGCTTTCCAGCTTTTTGTGACTGAATATTATGAGCATGAGTGATCACAGAAAGTAAGTTTTATGCTCCTGTGATCATAGGGAAAATGTGACTTATGTGATTTGGGGAAAATGAGCTTACTTATTAAAGGCAGTGTTTCCTAAAACCTAAGGATAAATACATTTTTCTTTGAACTAAAAAGCCTAGACAGTCCTAATGAGACAATGAAGCACACATTTCTCCCCTGTACTATCAGGTATCAGGCGCAAAACAAACCATTCAAGATAGAAAATATAGCGGAGAAAATGGAGATCTGTATGGAAAAGCTACGTGAAAAGAGAAATGAAATTTGTCAGACTTGATTCGCTGTGGACCTCGTTGAGCTGTGATGCTGAGTTTCTAAATGCTTTACCATTCTAGAATTTGAAGTGAATGATGATGCCTCATTAAGAGATTTCCCTTAATGCTTATTTGTCGAAGCCAATTGTTTACACATGTCCTCGCTCCCTGGGCATTTGCCCAACAATCCATCTGAATGTCCAGGACATGCCATTTCCCTGGATGAGTAATGGTGTTGGGTCTTTTGGTTTGAAAAGAAGCAAAAGGAGAAACTTTTCAGATAACTCAAGTGCCTCTTGTGCATGTTCATGCCTGAAAACTGAGGTTATGCAGCTTCATGTTTAAGCCTGTGTTGCACATGTACACAGGACCCCTGCATATAATCCCAGGAGCTGTGGCAGTGGCAGCCAGGACCACATTTGCCCTCAGAGCATGAGAGTCATGAAGTCTTGGTAATGTAAGAAAATACAAAACCAATTCCTAAATCTTACATCTCTGCTTATGATTACACTGACTAAGAGTCTGTTTAGCTACAAACAAGGCATTATTCTCCATATTTAGAGAACTCAAATAACCTCTTTCACCCTTGAAGAAATGCCCCAGCTCTGCTAAAAGTCATCTGCTGGATGGTCTTGCTCCAAATCCCTTTAATTAACTGAGCTGTTCTGATTGTTGTCACCCTGCTGCTACTAAATGTTACAAAACTTAGTGCCTGACGGGACAGAAAACCTTAAAGACATTGGACCTTTCCTGAGACAGAGGCTGGCTGGCTGCTGATGAGAACTGCTACAGATTCTTTATTCCCAGAGTGGGCTAACTTGACGCGGACTTCATGCGAGGATTGACTACAGATCTATACTATTTAGGCATTAGGGTTTCCTCAGACCTGCCTAAATGGATCCAAATGGCCAGCTGTTGTCATGGCCATTGTCACATCACAAGTGTGGCTCTGGGTTTCTTCAAAGTGTAGGCAAGAGGCAATTGGGAGGAGGCAGGGAGACTGCCACCTCCATGTGGCTGTAGTGTTTCTTGTCCTGCCCCGCTTGTTTCACGCTGTTTTATTTCTTATGGAAGAGGGCTGGCCAAGGACAGACCAAGCCAATTACCTAGAGCTCAGGCACCGGCAGAAATGAAAGCAGCCACTGTTTTGCCGCTCCTTCACTGTTTCACTGTTACATGCCCAAACTTGTCCCAGTCCTTAGAGGAGCATGCCATCTTTTTGCAGGACAAAATCAACTCATTTCCTGCTTTGATTTTAGTAAAATCACACCTTTACTAGGAAATCTACACTTGGGATCCAGTTGTGCTGATAGTCCACTAATCAGCATTTCTCTCAACATGCCAGCAGGCACTAACTATGCATGTTTTTCGAGGCAGTCAGAGATGCAACTTATTAATGAGAATTAAGTAAATGAAAAGAAACAATCCATATGCTGGTCAAACTCAAAATGTGCCTTGCAGAAACTTTTGACCTTAGTGAAAGTTTGTTTACCAAGCTAAACACTTTGACTGCACATGACTTTACAAGGCTACAAAGCAGAAACCTGGATCTTTAAATCTCTGTCAGTTCCCGTTTCCCAGACCTCCCATTCTGTCTGGATTGGACTAGTGTTGGAAGAGATGAAACAGAATGGCAGAGATATGAAGCTTGGAGAAAAATCTATAACCCATAAATGGACACTTGCATACCGAACTGGACTCTTTTATACCGGATGTGACACCCCATGGACTTGACAGTTTTACCCCAGTTCTCCCCAGTTCATTACTATATTGCTGTATTGTTATGTATACTTCCAGTTGTTGTTTTTAAAATCACCCTCCATATTGTCTCCCTCTTCCCCTCACACTTTTCCCGCCTTTTCCCTGTTTTCCCGCTCCTCTGCCTGCCATTGGTTGATCCTTGGTGCAGTGCAGAGGCAGCTACCATTGGCCCATTTCCCTGGTTACACCCAAACTCCTCCCCTCCTTACCCAATTGCCCAATCACCTTCAGCCCTGAGTTGTCAGTCCTATGCTCCTCCCTAGCCCAAACTCCACCCCTAAACCTACCCTATTTAAGTTACTGTTTCCTTAATAAAGATTGGCATTGCTCCACGAGACTTCTACTGTGTCGAGACCCTGATTTGCAGTGCCCGATCCCTTTCCTTTCCCCGCGGGTCGTGGCAGACTAGGGAGCAATGGCATCACACATTAAAAAAACTTACCAGTTTTTGGTTTCAGTAGGCAGCTCCATGCATTCGTTCACTGCTCATAAATACATTGGATGAACTGGATTGTTTCAGTGCTGCAAGGAAGAGGCCAAGGTTTTCATGCTCTCAGCAAATAGAGTCTAAGAAGATATGTTCAACTCACTGTAGTTTTATTTTTTTATTTTAAAGGCAGCTAGACTGTGGAGGCAGACAGAATATAAATTTATTCATGGAAGCGTTTCAAATCTTAGCACACACATTTGTAAGCTTGATTTACTGGCATACATCACAGCAGTTATGAGTATATTTGAAATAGAGATTTTAAATAGAGTGTCTCTGAAAGATATGCTCTGTCAGTTGTGGCAACAATTTGTAATTTTAGGCTGCTTTCTTTTTTTTAGTATATTAATATTTCCATGATATCAGTGAGAACAAATTAGGTAGAGGTAGAAATCTCTGAAATAGTTGTTAAAACCAAACAATAAGTATTTGTCATGTGATACCTGTAAAAATCCTCTAATGGTATTTTAATTTTATATTCCATTCAGGTGGAGGCACAACAATATATCAGACCAAATGCAATCAAAGTAAAGTATGCAGACAGAAAAAGGCAGCAAAAAGGGTTTGGTGTTTTTGGACAAGTCTTAAACTTTGTTATCTGCACATCAATATTTTGTGCAGCTGTGGGTTGTAAAGAGCATGCGGTTTTTTATTTTATTAATGCTCATAACACAGTGTCTTAAATATGAGTACGCTGGTCATTTTGCAGTGTCTATGCTGACAGTGAATGTATAAGCAAATCCCAGATGTTTTCATTTGGTACAATGCAATACTCAGTGGGCACAGAATAGCTAACCACCACCCATGCCTGATCACACTGCAGCTGTAAGTAGCTGTGATCATATCAAAATATTCCTGTCATTCAGCACACGATCTCAAACGCTAACTCAGCTTATTAAAACTTATAGGACTGTGCTTCTTCTGCCTTGGCAGGGAACATACAGGAAGTGCTGAAATAAATGACAGAGCACCAGGAACCAGTGCTGGAAGATGTGAAATAAGTGGGAACTAAAGTTCATAAAATCATAGAATACCAGGATGGAAGGGGACCTCAAGGGTCATCTGGTCCAACCTTTCTTGATAAAATCATGGTCTAGACACGGTCTACATGACACAGAAACCTACTCTTCACCATTTGAGCAGCTAATTTCTGTCACATACTGGGAAGAAACTTGGTCCATGAGCAGTACATGGTACTGAATGAAGAACAGGTCACGAGAAGACCTGCTTTTTTAACTAGTTTAAGGGTTTGGAGTCTAATAGCAGACATTTCCTATGAGTCTCATCGAGAAGTAATGGAATGCCACGACCTGCAGGGGAAAAGGGAATGGGGTCGAGCACTGCAAAGAAGGGTTCTTTACACAATGGAGGTCGAGGTGCAATGCCAAAGTTTATTGAGGGAACAACAGCTTATATAGGGTAGGTTTGAGGGTGGAGGTTGGGCTAGGGAGGAGCAAGAGACTGACAACTTGGGGATAAAAGTGATTGGATAACTGGGTAAAGAGGGGTGGAGTTAGGGTGTGACTAAGGGAATGGACCAATGACAGCTACCTCTGCACTGCACCAAATACTGACCAATGGCAGGCAGAGGAGCGGGAAAACAGGGAAAAAGAGCGGGAAAACTGTGAGGGGAAGAAGGAGACAATATGGAGGGTGATTTTAAAAAACAACAAGTAGGGGTATACAGAAACATACAACAATATAACAATAAACTGGGGAGAACTGGGGTAAAACTGTCACATTCATGGGGTGTCACATCCGGTATAAATGAGTCAAGTCCAACATATAAGTGTCCATTTATGGGTTGTAGATTTTCCTCCAGGCTTCGTATCTTTGCCATTCATCTTCATCCCTTCCAACAATGGAAGGAGTCACTCTTTCCCTCAACAGTTTTGTTTAGTTATGTAGGCAAAATCAAGATATCTGCTGGAAAGTTATGTAGAAGGATACCATAGTCATCCTACAAACCTAGACCTCCCTGGCATTTTAAGGAGTGAAAAAAAAGAGGTTATTTCAGGTATACTTTGAGCTTTGTAGGTTTGTGAAAAGATTTAGGGGTAGATTAATGTGAATTCTGTCAATTCTGGAAGGTGAATGGGTTCAAGTTGCCTGAGTCCCACCAGACTCCTTGGTTACAAACCTTCAACATACAAGGGTTAGAATAAATGGTGTCTGGTGGTATGTCCTGCTAGGGATTATGTATTATCATGGGGGTTTGAAAGCGAGAGGGATGCTGTAGTGCTTGTTCATTTCCTCAGAGAGGGAAATGTCTTGGACTACAAGAAGGATGACATTGATGTTTGACTTTAGAAGTGGGTATAATGAAAGAGAAAAAGAAAAGATCACTGTTTCAGGATGAGGTATACTAAAGGATCAGTTCCAGAATCCTACCCAGAAATGCATGGTCATTTTAGCCCAAGGACAGACAGAAATTGGGCAGAAGTTAGTGAGGTAGTAGATTCAAACTGGGAAAGAGAGATGTGAAAGAATTCAAACTTACAGCTTGAACCCCATGAGAACAGTATCTATAATCCAGTTGTGGGGATCTACCTTTTGGTATGACAAGTGATGCTTCTTTTTCCTCTCTTTCCTCAAAGCTGACCCTGTATCTGAAAGAAGAATGACTCATACTCAAACAAAGAGAGTCAAAAAATAAAGATTATACAATTATACGAAGAATACTCTGAACATTGTAAGTTACCCAATGGTTCTGTAGCTCCATTTGCTTACTTGTAGTTGGCTAATACACAAGCATAACACTGAGACAGAATAGCCCATAAATCTCATTGCTGGAGCTCAGGTGGCATTCAAATTTTCTGAATCAAATAGTAGACTTTTTTTTTTTTTTTTAAATTTTATTTTTGGTCACTGTTTTCCTCACAGAATATGGGGAAATTTAACTGTGAGTTTTGGGTAGTGGGACAAAGGGACTGTGAGGCTCACTGATACAGAAGCCAAATTTCCTAAAACCATCTTCTCAGAAGTTTCAAGTGGTTAGTGAGCTCTGTACTGAAACGGAGACATAAGTTCAAGCCCTAAGCTGACCCACAGACATCTCCACTCATTGCTAGAGAGTTCGGTATTTCCTGAGCCCCACCAGTGTAATTTCTGATCTCTATAAAGCTTGAGAAGGCTTTTCTGTGAACTTTTGCCCTCTGTTTGTAAGAAAGGTACAAATTTGAAAGGCTACCCAACAGGGAAAATTGCATTACTATTTCAGTGTGAAAAGAATAGGAGCAAGAAGGAGCGAAATGTGATGCAAGTTGGCCATTTGTCTGTGCTTACCTCAAGTGGCATGGGATTTGGATGAAAGCAATCCCTGCAAAGACAGAAATGTTTGTTGGGTGAGAGTGAAATGTATAGTGCAAAAATTGTCTTGTTAACATATCATCTGCTGAAATGTAACAAACTCTGTTTTGTTGGAGGCATTAAACATTGTTCAAATGTACATGGAAGATGTACACTCTTTTCTGTAAAGAGCTTTGGTGCTTCAGGACAGAGAAGCAGAATATACAGGTGATTAGAAAAGGTCTGTGCAACTGTGACTTCTCCCTCCTGTGTCTGTGAGGAGATAAACAGCACTTCCAGGTAGGAATATGGGGACTGTCATCCCATTGCTCACCACAGCAAATATAAATGGAGATCTGGAGACGGCTGTGTCTTGACAATACCAGATACTTTTGCTTTTATTAAAAAGATGGGGACTATTATCAAGTATTAAAATCCACAAAATGGAATGATTCACTTATTGGAATATCCAAGATAGTTTCAGAAAATTCACTTCCTTTTTCCGAGGACATAGAAATTTTAAAAATCTTTTTCCATCACAAAAAAAAAAAAAAAAAAGAAAAACCAAAAAGCGGTTGTGTGTGTTTCCTTCACTTTATCTCTCTTTTTTAACACCTTTTTCTCACAGAAAATATAAGGTATATTTTTTTGTCCTGACTTTCAAAAGTTTTGAATCATTTTTCATTTAAAAATTTGTCTTTGACTAATGAAAAAGATCTGCCAAAATGAGAAAGCAATTTCTGTTTTAGACTGGATGGGCTGAAAAAAGGTTTTATAGGAAAACAAAAAAGAGTATTGTAGCTACAGGCAAAATATTTCACACAGTTGTGTCAGAAAGCAAAAAGAATTGTATGGAGGCAGATTACATGTTTGAAGCCAGTGGCATAGTGGAACAGAAGTGGTAGCTGATGGGAAGATGAGTAGGTAGAGAAGGAGCTTTCTGCATGAGGTATTGAAAGTAATCTGTTGTGGTGAACTTGATGTTTTTTAGGGACTAGAGAGAGAGAAGATATTTTCAGGAGGATCTGAACACTATGACTGATATGGAATAGAAGATCTAAAGAAATAGTTCCACCTGAATATGAGGAAGAACTTCTTTGCTGTGCTTGCGACTGTGCATTGGAACAAATTGCCTAGAGAGTTTGTGGTGTCTCCTTCACTGGAGATACTCAAGAACTATCTGAACACAATCCTGTGCCATGTGCTCTAGGATGACCCTGCTTGAGCAGAGAGGTTGGATCAGATGACCTACTGTGGTTCATTCCAACCTGACCCTTTCTGTGATTCTCTAAAAAGACACAAATACAAAGGAATTTAACACTCAGGGATAGATGTCAGACAGAACTGAAGATATTTCCATAACCCAAAGTGTGTCACTCTGTTCATATAAAATATTTGCCTTTTCAGATAGAGAGAACTTGTGAGAACTTGCACTGTCATGGATTGATAGAGGAAAATGGGACTTACTGGAAAGAGGTATTGGCTAGTCTACAAACCAGCATGCTGGCTTCAAGTCTAGTTAGTTATTGATCTTTTAGACCTCTTTTTTCCCCTGATTCACAGATCTTATCTTTTTAATTTACTTGTACAAGTGAGAAAATGAACCCTGAAGCACCTGTAAGGGAATGGGTAAAATATAGTTGGAGTTTGCTTTCATTATACATTTAAGGCTGGTAACATCTTGCCAGAGAAGATGTGAAGCTGAGATAGAAAACCCACTTTTTCATGGCAAGATCTGAAAACAGCACATAGCAGTGACTAGCTCAGTAAGAAGGAGTTAATTGGCAGTAGCACAGCTTTTTACACTGCATTATTGCTATGCTGAGGAAGATGGCTTCTATACACCTTGTTTCTGACAGTCTGGTTTTCAGGTACATTAGGAGTACATTAGCTACTGTTAGGAGATGCTCCAAAAGAGATCCTTAGCAGAATACCCTGTGTCAGTGCATGGTTAGTGCTGAATCCAGCTGCATTTTATGTTCCATGTGCCACTCCAAGTTTTCATAGTCTGCTCTGACCTCACACAGGCCTCTACTTTCTTCATTTTTTGCTAAAATGCCTTACCTTTCCATGTAATAGCTTATATTTGCCTATTGCATTATGCTCTTGCTGCAGAAAATAACCCTGTCAGATTAGATTGCTGCACTAGTCCTTTTACAACCAGGTGGGCATAGGATGGATAGCTGTTGGTCAAGGTCATGTGTATTCCCCTCTGGATTTTGAAAATTGAGAATATCTTGTATGGAAATGCATTTGGAGCCAAAATTCATTGCTGTTTGCATAATGTATGGTGGATATTTAGATACCTGAAGGCAAGTAACCTTATGAATAAACTGTGCTGACTGTCTAGATGCCAGTCCCCCTGGACCTACTCTGTTGTGACCTCATTAAAGTATCATTTAGCTTTCATTAAGGCAAATGCAGAAGTGGCTGTCAATCTAAGTTTATTTTACAATTCCTGGGCCAAATCCTTTTCACCTCACTGGAGGAAGTTATTCCACTGAAACCAGTGAAGTATTTCAGTTATGATTTGCTCTTGATCAAAGTAGAATGACCTGCTACTGGTACTAATTAAGCTTCTCTCTGTTGAACTTCAGCAAAATCGACAGATGTGAAACAGTCCTCTTACTGAATGGTAAGTACACCCTGCTCATTGGAGAACGGCTCAGGCCTCAGATGGGCAAGCCTGAAATGATGACTGAACCTATTGATTTAGTTCGCTTTAAAAGGGAAGAGAGGACAATTTCTGAAATCAGACTTGGTGATCTCTTGCCATTCTGTCTGCCCCCATGAGGATACATTCTGGTACACAGCCTGACACTGGAGCCTTGCTGGCAGCCAGCTGAGGTGTTGAGTGGAAATCATAAGTGAATGGGAAGATATTTTATACTGAGCTTTAATATTGCAGAGGAAAACAAATCTATTAAGTAGGCTTCCAATGAAAACATGAACTGACAGTTACAAAGTATTACAAGAAGCAAGTAAAGCAATAGAATTAAACATTATCTGATCTAGTACGTTCTTTCCTTTTGCTTGTTTGATCTGACAATTAAGGTGGTTAATTATATCAAAGAGGAAAATTCTAGTGACATTAGACACATCATGGAAAAACATTGAATAGAACTCGTGGTAACAAGTTGGATACTATGCTGCAAAGAGTCTAATTTGTAGGGCATTTGGATAAAATGAAACTTAATGCATCATGGATTGCACTTCACGTGCATTTGTGATTTGGACTAGGGAATTGCAATTATTCCCTTTAAATGAGGAATTCCCAGTAAGCATAAACTTGCTTTGATTAAGTCCCTGCTCTTTGTACACACCACCCATTGCTACTACCCATTGGACAGTTTAGTGAGGCGCTATGTGCCATGCATTATGTGTTACACTATTTATCTGTTCAGAGTAGCTATTCTAAGTGATTTCTTGGGTGGTAGCCAAGTCCTGATGAGATCTTACAACCTTATCACTGAGTGCTGTTCAGGAACTGACAAAAACAAGTTTCCCATTCTGAACTGCTTTCAAGCCAAAGACTCATCTTGCAAATGCATCTGTCCTGGTGTCTTCAGGGTTCAAGCAAGACTCGAAAGACACCACTGGCACACAGTCCATCTCTAGGGTAAAAGCAGAAAATAAATGCAGTGAATGACTAAAATGCAAAACATGAGAGGGAAACATATACTGATGCACAAGAAGTGAGAGAAATGTCATGGGTGAAATTCTAGTTCTGTTGAAGTTAATGAAAGCATTGGCACTGATTTAATTAGGTCAGAATTTCATCAGTCTCTGCTTTTCTTACCAGAGAATCTTGTTATTCCTGACTGTCAGTTTCTTAAAAACATTAGTATAAAAGTGGACATTGATGGGACCAGAGTATAGATATTTTTGAAAATGTGCTTCATCTATCAGGGATAACATAGAAAAATATGAAAGATATTTGTTAATATAAATGGAAAAAATGTGGAAGTCAGGAAGCTTCTCAAAATGTATATCTCTTTGACTTGAACTTGGTGATTAATTAGAAAAAAAAAAGGTACTTGAAAAGATTGATTTTGAAATATTTTAAAGAAAACATTTTAAAACAATTATCCCATATTGAAATTTTCCTCCCCTTTATTGTTTTCTAATGTAAAATAATAGGGGAACAAATTGGTATATTTAGCTTTACTGGTAACAAAACATAACATTTACCTTGAAATTTGATTCTATCAATTTTGTTAGGTGGTCCCTTGCACAAAAAGAAATTCTTTTTTTCATATGCTTTGGAACATGACTGGTGCATTGGAAGAAGGGGACACAAAAGAATATTGTGGTGTAGAAAAGCATATGAGCAAGTGTAAAAACTGAAGAGTGAGAGAGATTGTTCTGATTTAAATACCCAGTTACAATAACTTAGTTCACAATGCAGTGAATTGATTGCTTCATCAAAAGTGTAGTAAGTGGAGCTGAGAAACACAGAGAAGTTAATTGTAATGTAATAGCATACATTTATGTATATACATGTATACACACAAAAAATGTTGAAAGATATATATTTAGTTTATTACAATTATAATCACATTCTTATAGGTTTGAGGTATGGGGCTTAGGGCATTACAAGAGTTGCTGACATCATAATGTCATTTCTAGATGTTTGGAGCAGATAAGAGATCACAGAGCCTGGGTCTATCCTAGCTTTTTCTCTTACATTAAAAGTTGTGTTGGGCAGAATGGGTTTTCCTGCCCTCTGAGCAGTGTTTCAGGTATGAAAGCTTTAAAGGGCTTGGACTGCACTGTAAAAACACATTTGGATTGTGATCAGGGGATGTTTGATAGGGTGAGCATGTCGTAACCGCTCTCATGGTAAGAGAGGGAGAGGGGCATCTTCAGATCTTTTGCCTCCCTCACATGCCCTTTCCTACAATAGTATCTGACATTAGTTGCAAGGCTTCTCGTGGACATAAAGACCTGCTTATAGTTCCCATGGATTAATCCACTGGCATCCCTAGTGCAGGTGACTATATCTTTGGGACAGGAATAGAAATTTGGACATGTAAAGAATCTTCTTCTTGTACTGCTTTTGTCAGCAAAACACTGCTGTGGGACACCATATATTTCTTCAGAAGGGTTTGGCAATTATACACAATACCTTAGAGTGGGAGCTGTTGACCACATATTCCTATTCATGTCCTGACATAGTGCAGCTTTATAAATTAAATTTGTTCAGAAGAGATGATCTGCCTTTGAGTTGTACAGTATGCACAGATGATAATAGTAAAAGCTGCAGGAATATTTTTTCACTAGTCATGCAAACGGGAAATGACCTTACCTCTCTTACCCTTCCCTGTACTCTTCTGCCAAACAGGAATTACTGGTGGGTGGACAGAGATGATAGTTATCACTGATTTGAATAACTGGAATTTGAAGAGCTTGTGAAAAATTGTTCAGAGTTGGCTTTGCTTCTTTTTCTTCTCCAATCCCTGGGAGAACAAATTTCTCAGCAATATTTCCAAGTGACTTCTCAGAATCATTGTTCAAAATGGGATTTGCTTGAGGGGCACTGTTGTTTTCAGGCCTGAAAAGCCAACATCTGTCCGGGCAGTGTGGCTGTGCCCCATGGAATCAGATGTCTGAAGTCTGTTTTGAGATGTACCTGCAATTAGTGAAAATTCATGCTGCTGCTATACATGTTACATCCTTCTGCCCAAACTGCTTATGAGCTCAAAGTGTTGATTTCCAGGGCTGTCAATCAAGCAGCTTTGACCAGAACTAAACTGACTTGAAAGAATCAAAAGAAAAATAACACTAATTTTTCAAAAGTGATTATTTGCAGTGTGAAAGCTAATAATTTCAAATTCAGACATTAATCCAAACCTGTAACCTTTAGCAAGAGCACAATTTACTTGTTCTTTATCTACTAAATGAATCCACATCTGAATTTTTTTTTCTGTTCAAACACAAATGAAGTTCAGATGTTTACTCAGAGGCAGTAATTTCGAAGTTAACCATGAAAAGCAGAAACATAATCTCCTAGTTCAGAAAGACTCTTTTTTCTTTCCTTTAATACTTGCAAAAACCCTCTATAGCAAGCTGTTTTTAAAGTCTGGGTATTAGTTTTATAGGCTTTGTCCCTCCCTTTAAGGACTATTTGCTCAAACATTCATGAAATTCAGTGAATAGCTGATGAAAATTGAACACACTTTGAATGGATGCTGTGTAATGGCTGAGTTTTGCTATAATGTGGTGTGATTCAGTAATAGGCATGTAATTCCTCCTTTAGCTTCTTCACTCCTGCGTGAAAGCTGTACACACACACCTCCTCAAAAGTCTACCTTAGGCATGGGGTAAGCTAAACTTATCTCAGAAAGCACAGTGGGCATGTCATGGAAACGTAAGATGGAAATTTTCATGAAGGATGTATCTGCATAGACATTACAATTTGGAGCAATCTGCAGTATGGGGCAGGTGTAAGGAGGGGTATGAATCAATTTAGGCAAACATGCTGCTGACTGCTGAGAAAGTAGATGCTTTCCTTCCCAAAGTAAAAACAACAACAAAAAAAAAGAGAGTAGACAGTGTTTATCTGTGCTGACCCCGAGTGCCCTGCTGCACAGGACCCTGGGGAGGAAAACACAGTAGGCTATTTGGAGGATCACATCTGGAGCAGTGGCAGCTGGTGCAGAGTCAAGTGCCTGATTGACACATGCCTGTCAGGACGATAAACCCAAGAGGGAGGTTAAATGTCTCCCCCACTACCACTTTTTCAGAAGATAAAAATATGCCCAGAGGGACTATGACTAGTTTTAGAAATTCTTGGAAGAAAATGCTGAACCAGATAAGGGAGTTAAAACCAGAGATTTGCTATCTGTTGATTAATCTGGCAGGTGTGATAGGGCAGGACAGCTGCTTCGGGGTGCTATTGTTATTGCACACGGGAGATAAGGCTGTGTGGGCATATGAATAGCTTTGCTTACATTCCCACTGCCTTTCATGTAACCGCTCAAACCAGAAAAATCTCTGACTCCTTTTCGACATTCTCTGGCTTTCTGGTCTTTATTTTCCACTCTGTGCTCATCCTGCAGGAAGGCCCCCTCCTCTAGGTTTGTCACTGCTGGCAAATGCTGTGGGAAAAGTCCAAAGCAGTGCTTTTACCAAGAAAGGCCATTAACCCCTTTGTGCCTTCACCTAGTTCTTCCTTTTAATACTACTCCACACCAGAATATTTAAAATATTATATAAACATGGATATTGCTTATTTTCAGGATGAAGTTGTAATTTTCTGCAGTCAAGGATGTATAAGAGCTAAAAAAAATGTTAAACTAGGTTGTAGAAACTGCTGGATTTAAATGTGACAAGTTGCTGATTTTTTTCCTGTTTCATGAAAAATTTATTAATAGATTATACACTGTGTGGGCAATCCTGTAGCATAGAAAAAAACAATTCATTTGCTGAGCAGTCTGAAAAGTGAAAAGAAAGCATAAGCATATCCTGTACCAGATTTCCTCAAGGAAAATTAAGTTCAGGAGAGGAAACCGGAAATAAAAATATGAACAAATTTCCTAAACACCTCTAAACTCTTTTATCTCTTTGGTGAATAAACAAAACCAAAGAAAACAATTTTGCTTTAATAGAGACAGATATGAGCTGAAAATCTTAGGATGAGCTTTTGAGCCTTGTTGCCAAAGCCTGATGGCTTTGCTAGCCATGCTATCAGAGTGGGATCATTCCCAATTGTAATATGCAGAAATCACAAATCACACAAAGTCCCATAAATAGTGCTGAGCAGGGTATATAACCTAACCCAGATTAAAGACTTCCCAGAGAGAAAATGGTAAGTGGATCAATACTACTACTTATCTTAAAAGATTATGTTTACCTTTGCTCTCCAGAATATGGGAAGTGTTCAACTAGGTCAGTGAGTTTTTTGGTAATCTTTGTTGAGAAAAAAACAAACCCTCAACACATAAGAGAGATATGACAGACACATTTTATATAAAGGTAATCTAGCAATGTTTTAAAGGAAAAGACTTTCAAGCATTTGCTGTTCTCCTAAGGAATTCATTATCTTTCAGGGCTTCAGAAAGTCCCAGAAATGGGAGGAATTTGGAGAGGGTTTTTTCTTCATCACTTGTCCTAGAGCAGGGTCAGGTGTTATTCACATGAATATCTGTCTAACCTCATTTTATGGTCTTTTTTCATGGAGTACCCCAGCCCCTCCAGGCACCAGTGTTTTCATTTTCCTTACAACCCACCAGACTTCCCTAGAGTGTCCCTGGGCTTCTCCTTGCTCTTTGGCAATAGGGTTATCTCTTTTCCTGTCTGCCAGAAAAATGGACAAATTAATACTCTTTCCTCTGTTACCTATTTGAAGACTTTTTGTCCAGTTTACCTTCTGGTAGTGCTTAGTGGTATAACCAAGCCCATTTTCCCTTGTCTTTCCTTATAACTTGTTTACTTGTGTAGACCCTAAGCAACTGAGTTCTTCTCAATCATGTCCAGTGGGTTCATATTTTCCTCTTCTTTTTTTTCCATCACTAATACCATTGATGAGTGCATAGGCAACTTCACATGATTTGCAACCTACTTCTCTGTTTATACGTATTGCTATGGGTTTGCATTTTCTGCAATAGCAGGTCCTTTTTGACTCTTGCTCAGATTCTGACTAACAATGACATGAATCCTTTTCTTCAGAACAGTACATGTTCTGATAGTAATTCTATGCACTGAGAGCAGTCTAATCTCCCATGAAAATGAAGGTACAGAACAACTGTAAAAGTTTGAGAAAAAAATGATCGAAAGTAGCTTTTCTTCAAAAATCAACTAATCCTATTAGGAAACTTCAGATAGGATAAGAGTATCCAGAAAAGGCATACAGTAGAGGTCTATCATATCACAAGTACCATAGAAGAGGGGAAAACAGACTTATTTTTTTCTTTTCTTATGTAAGAACTAGCAGAAATCAAATTAAATAGCAAAAATCAGATTCAAAACAAATGGACATGGTTTGTCATGGACCGTGAACTCAAGTTCCTAGTATTTCTTGCCATGGTATGTTTCGGGTGGCGGAAGAAATATGCTGGTGCAGAAGAGCAACCAAACCTTCACAAGGAACAGCATAAAGAGATCATCCTCTGCTTAGACAGTCCCTGAGCCATAATCTGTTTGAATCAAGGAGAGTATTCTTTTAAGGCATTGAGGTATTTTTTCCTTTTTTATTTTTACCATTTCATGGGGATCTGTCTTTGACCACTTTTACAGATGAAATGAGTCAATGGCTGACTGTATTTTTGTGTCTTAGGTGCACAGAAGCAGCTTTTTGGGTATATTTCGCTAGTCTAATTAGGGAAATACAATATAAAATAGTCAAAATTGTAACTAATGTCAAGATACATCACATCTATTGTTTCTCCTTTATTTGCTAGACCTGCTGTCCTGTTAGAGAAATTACTGATATTGGCTTGACAGAATTTGCTCCTGAAAAATCCATACAGATTATTATTCAACACTTTGTTTCCATTTATATTCTTGTAATAATTTATTTATTTATTTAACTGTTCCAGTATTTTTCCTGAAAGTGGAATGAAGTAGATATGTCTGTGGTTCCCTAGTGCCTTTGTTTTTCTCTTTCTTGAAAATAGATGCTGTATCTGCTCTCTTCAGACATTTCACCTTTCTCCATATCTTTTCAAACATAGCTGCAATGACTTGGAGATTCAATGAAGCTGCTTTTAAAATTCTTTATGATGACAATGTGTCAAGACATCAATTTGAAAAAATCTACCTGATCGCAGATATGACTTTCATACTTCCTTTGAGCAATATCACAATACTTCTCATCTCAGTTACCTAGTGGATCAATCTTTTCATTGCCTCCTTTCCGTGAACATACTTATAAATTTGGCCTCTAATAGGACATTATCCATGTCTCTACCTGGTAGTATTGGCACAAGATGTTGTACTTCTGTGCCTGTCCTTAGTAATCTGATTCTATTTCCCCTGCCTGCATACTTTGCCACGATATGTAGGATACATGGACACCTCACTTAGCCAAGTTAATTCCTTGCAATGCTTCCTATTTTTCTTTCACAGTGACGTGATTTATGTCAGTGCCTTTTTCCAGGAACTCCCTGCTTTTCAACCCCTTTTCTTCTTTATCTATTCTCTCATGAGACCTCATGAGACGGTTTGATGACTTTTTTTGTTGACTTTGGAATTTGTCTGTATCATTCCACTGCACCACACGTGCTTCTGTGTGGTGCAGTTGAATGACACAGATCAGTTGTTATAATAGTTGGTCTTTTCTATTAATGGGAACTGTGTCAGAATTATGGCAGAAAAACTTCAATTTTTTTTGAACAAAAATCAGAATAACAATTTTGAATTCAAGAAAGCATTAATGCACTCTTTGAGTCAGGCCTGACTAACTATGCACAGGGCTGGAAGGGGCTGCTCAGGTGCCTGAATTTCAGCAGACACCGCTGGATGATGATGCTGTAATCATCTGTGTGGTCAAGTGCTAGGCTGAATTCTGTCCCAACCTTTTGCCCAAGACTATAATGAATAAAATAATTACTGGACTTATTCTTATCTACAATTATATATTTTCTGTTTTCAGTTATTAACTTTTTACCTAAGCACAAAGGCAGTAAATAGGTCACTATTTTCTTCTCTGACAATTTTCTATTCTTTTTGGGGAGCTGCAGTAGAACTGGGTAACTCTCACCTCTGAGAATCATTCATGAGAGAAAAACTGATTACTTTTGATTTTCCACTTCCCTCTGCTTTTACAATTCCTTCCTTGCTCCAGTGTGCATCCCCTCACAGCTTTTCTGCTGGAGTTGTGCTTTTATGCCCATAATATCTTCACAGTCTCAGTTATATCAGCATGTACCAGGGCAGCATACTCAGAGAAGTCTATGAGAACAACTACAGGATCTTAGATAGTCTCTAGTGAGTTTTTGTTAAATATTTTTTCAGTCTATCAGAATTGTTTAAAACTATGTTACTTTTCTTCAAAGCTGTCTACTTCAGAGGATGTACCAGCCATTTCAGAGCTCCCAACATTCCGTAGCCAGATGTTTCACAGCAAAATATTTTCTCAGCTGGGTGGGAAATCTGTAAAATTGGGTAGAAGCAGTGGTGGGAATAATCAGCCTCAGTGATACACTTATATTCTGATTTCACATGGGAGAATGGCACAAAATTCTGAAATACGAATCCCCATCTTGCTGCTGATTTACCTTAATAAAATCCAGTTCCAGCAGAGAAAATGTAAGTGGACAAACATGGACTACAGAGTGTAACAATATGGAATGTATTCAGAAGTTACATCCTGCTTCCAATCATACTTCAGGGTGATAAATTACTGTTCAGTCTATGTTTGCAATGATACTTATGAGTGCCAAAAAATTGTTTGAAGTAAGTTTGGTTTTGAAAAGGTATTGAAAAAGGAAAAAAAGTCTTTAATCATTTCAGGTGGCTTATGAGCTGTGTCAGTGTCTACCTGATGCTGAATTCCCTATCCTGAAAGATCACCTGAATTAATTTCACTTATCAGTATATTTGCAGAAAATTGTGAGCTGAAGACTACAATTCCCTAAAAAAAATAAATGTTGCACAAAAACTTTGGTGATGAAACAGCACAGGTTTCTTCTATAACTGATCCCCTGCTGTCATTTTAGAGGACAGGCCTTGGGACAGCAGTCCAGGAGTGGCTGGAGGCAAAGGAAGCAGGATTTTCTACCAAGAAAACCTGCAATTCTGGTTTTCTTCTTGTTGTGTGTCACGTCTTCTGCAGCAGCATGAGTTCCAATAGCAGCCTGGTGATAAAGTGCATGTGTGGATGTGGGGCTGAGGTGAGGAAGCTGAACTGAAATAAAAAGGTAAGTCTGTTCTTGGGGTAGTGAGACTGTGGTCTGGCCTCTGTACTGGAGTTGACTGTTTTCTACTGATCTTATGTGTACCATGAAAGAAGCCCATGCGAAGGGGAAAACTCATCTTTTTGTCCAACTTTGAAAGCAGAAAAATGCAAATATTAATGATTTTGTAGATTTGTAGATTCATCTGCTTTTCGCATTCAAAATCTGCCACAGTAAATCTGCCTTCATTTGTCTCAGCAAGAGCTCAGAGATTAGCCTTGTCATGTGTCTGCTTATATGTTTAGGGGTAGAAATCAACATCTTCAATTCCTCTGCCTTTCAGAAAACAAACAAATAAAAAAGCAAAACTAGTCATAGAATCAGTCATAGAATGACAGAAACATTTAGGTTGGAAAGGACCCTTAAGCTCATTGAATCCAACTGTATTTCCACTGGTTTAAGTTTTACTTCTAATGTCTCAACTCAAAGTGGGAAACAGAAGCCTTGGCTATGAAGCACAGATAATCTCTCACAGAAAGCTGTGATGTTTCCCAGGAAATAACTCCACGCTTTAGCTTGCTTGCAAAGGTTTGTCTGGTACATATGGTCCATCACTTTTGTCAGGGCCACAGTAATTATGAGTAACTAGTAATTTACAGTTATGACCTCCCAGTAGCTGGCTGATATTAAAATATTGTTAGGTGGAATTACCTTATTTTACAAGTACTTTTAGGTATTGACCAAAGGCATACACTGCCATTGGAAAGAAGTCTTTTCCTAAAGATCATCTGAGAAAACATATGCCCATGACCTCTGATGGTCATAGAGACTGAAAAACAAGTGTTTACCAAAATATATTTTCCTGTGAATAAACATATTCTCCCCATGCTTTTCTGACAGCACCCTGAGGAAAAGGTACATAAAAATAGCACCCTTTTTGATGTCAGTTCTCCAGGCCTATCTTGCTTCACCTGAGGGTCTTTCTGTGACCAAGTCCAGACTCACTTAACTTTTTAATTATCACTGACCAGTATTATGTGCTATCTGGTACTGGATTCTGAATACAATCTCTTTTGTATGTACCTTCTTCTGCTAACTGAGGCAATATTTATATAGGTGTTTGTGACCTGACATTTTTTGTTAACCTGGATTCTAGCTGTATGCTTCTCCCTGTACAGAGCCAACTGCGTTCTATTCATTTGTGCTCATAGAGATCTTGTGTAAGCTACTAATGCCTCCTGTTTCTGTAAGTAAGATTGCAGAAGTCTCTGGGAGTACTGAGGATATAGACATGAGAGATCCATCAGCATTCCCAGTTTGGCTTCCCGGCCTTTTGGCCTCTCAGTATGTATTTTTGCTCTTTTCATTAAACGCTTTCTTTGGGGTTAGACTCAGAATGTCTTTTTGTTGTCTCCTTCCTCTTTGTGTCAGTACAAATCCCTTTCATTACTTCTTCACTTGGCACCAGTTAAGGCTGCTTTCAGGCTGGAAAGTTCCTGTGCACGCTGTAATCTTTTCCAAAGCCCTTGCCATTTCCCTTCTTCTTCCTCCTGTCCTTGGGACATCAGTTTCTGAACAAGGCTCCAGGGAGTGCTGGCTGCTGGGTCACATGCAGCTGGCAGCAACCTTCAATCAGGCTTGCTTCATTGTTTCCAGCTTCAAATTGCGCTAGAAGAATTTAAACTCCATTACCTTGTTCATAGTATTGCTTTCCTTTGCGCTCAGTGCCGTTGCCAAAGGGATGGTTGTGTGATCCTCTTTGGAAAAGATGATGATCAGCACTTCTCCAGTTGGAAGTGGAATGGGAGGGAAATGGGAGCAACTGTGTGGATGGGGTAGGAGTGGAGAGGAGATGGGGAAGGAGTGGACAGGAGATGGCAGAGAAGTGGACCAGGAGATGTCTTCCCTTATGGAAATGGGAAAACACACTTTTGGTCTTTCTCCTTCTTTTAAAAAGTTTGGAATACCTGTCTTGTCCTGGAGTAGTTACGATAGGAGGAAGAACTGAAAGATCTGTGAACCCTCAGTCCAAATAAGGGCAAGGTGCCAGTCCCTCAGTATGGAGGCCTTCGATGTGACCATGCAACTATGAATTAGCTACCCCTGCACAGCGGAGCCTGGACTGAAGCCAGGAGCAGCCAGGATGGGTAAACCTCTGTGGTGTGGGTTGTGTTTGTCCTTGTGCCTTCCAAGCTCTAGCGCTAGGTGTTTCACCCCTGCTTAGATTTTAGTAGTGTAAGATGAAGAATACAAGAAAATAGTTTTGACAAAAATTTGAAACAGAAAAGTAGGACAATACTTTTCTTTTAGGTTATGCTTATTTTCTATAACAGAATTGCTTCTGTGCAAATTTACATGACTTATTTTAAATAAGATGAATATATATATTAGGTGTTTGATAGGAACTGAATCATATTCCCTCTATTAAAGAGGAAAAACATGGATTTCCACTGAATTAAAAAAATTCAAAATACATGCTTTAGCTACCTCTTTTTTTTTCTTTCACGTTTCAGAACTGGAGAACTTTGCTCGTATTTTCCTCAGCTGTTCACAGAGACCCAGACTAAACACAGTTCAACTAACGCTGCAAACCGAGGAAGGTGACAGTGACAGCTTAAATCCAAGCTATAGTCACCTATTTCCTGTACTGGTGCTATACCTTCCTGCAGGTCAAACTTTTACTGCTGTTACTTTTTTGTATGTGGAAATCTAATGCATGTAAATATTTTTACCTTTTACCACTGAAGTTGGAAAATACGTTTTGTGTCTATGGTCTGTTCTTTAGTCCACGTGCTACATATGCTGCAGAATGTTGGCAGCAAAACAGGAACTGCTTTAGTGAAGTTTATAGTCTATAAAGAGCGTAGATGTTCACTGCCCAGCCTTTTCCCTGAGGGGAAACAGACTGTCTGTCTTCCACCCAGAGCATGCAGGGATCTCTGCAGAACAAGAGGCAAGATTTCTTCTTTGCAGATCATGGAATAGCAGCTGAACTATTTCTCAACCTTGTTTGACAACTCCACCTCCCCTCTCCAATCCCATGGCCAGAGTCCTTTCTCTGGAGGGAGGGATAATATTTTTGAACACATCTTCCAGCTGACTAGCACAGAAAGCTTTCCATGGGGCCTCTAACTGGGAAAGCAATGAACAGTATTTGATGGGAAAGAATATTTCACATGGAGAAAGGCTATGAAGACGTTGTCTTGGGTTGTTGTGTTGTCTTGGTGTCTTCTTGCTCTGTCAAACACCGACTGTTGGCTCCTGCAGGTTTACAAAATCAGAAATGATAAATATTTCCAGTCTCCTCCAACCTTCACCACCAAAAAGCCTATTTCAAGACAAAGCAAGCAAGAAAACTAAAATTGCCTCATCAAAGCCAATTGTTTGAACATGTCAAATTCCCATCCCTGAGCAGATGGCCGTGATGTGTTCAGTGAGTGGATCATGGTAAGGATAAGTCAGCAGCAACCGGAACTGGATGCCAGTGTCCCTGTCATTCTTTGTGGAGCTGGAAATAGAAGAGATGCATTTCTTGCCCTTTCTGCCACTGTGTACAGACATGGTAGAGGTTGCAGGTTGCTTCAGAGCTCTCTTCAGCATTCTGTTAACCCCATCCCAGAGGAAAAGGCTCTGCCTGACTGTCCACTGCAACTACTCTTGTTTCCCAGGCCACAGCAGTGGCAGGAGATGCCTGAGTGAAGAGAGTGGGATCCTGTTGGATGGTTGGTCAGGCAGGTCTTAATGCCCAAACCTCCTTAAGGGAGTGTAGAGCGGCAGAGCTGAAGTTGCCTGTGGGTTGGCCTGACTTTAGATAAATCTGAATAAATTATGCTGGTGTTAGCAAAATGAAATAAACAAACAAACAAACACAAAAATAAAAAGGGAGGGAAAAACAAGGGGGGGGGGTGAAGGGGGAAGAGGGTGAAAAAAAAGAAAAAAAAGACCCCAACCAAATTCTTTTTTTTTTTTCAATTCAATGCGCTCCCTATTTCAAGTGTATTTAGCCAAGCGTGCAGCAGATAAGGGGTGTATATATAAAGGGCTAAAAGTATTCCCAGTCAGAGAGTTGTCTATTTAGTAAGTCTAATCAACAATTGAGAAAACAATGGATCCATGTTTTGGTGACCAGACTCATGCAGTTAGTACATTTCAAAACTGATTCATGATAAGTTAGGAAATGGTATGCAAAATGCAGGTGTTTGAATGAGAAATACTTAGACATTGCATACTAACTCTGTCAAAAGTTGTTTGCAGTTAAAGCAAACTGGAAGCTCATATCTAAATGTGGAGTGGAAGGGGAGCAGTCTTGGAGGTAAACAACTGGTAATAATTAGAGCACACGCACCCCAACATCAAAGGAGAAGAAACCAACAAAATTCAAAAAAATATCTCTGAGCACACTAGGGAAAAACATGAGAAAGTGGCTATTCATTTGCACGATCCCAAGTAAGTTAAGCAAAGTTGATTTGGGAAAAGTAGTATCCTATCCTGAAGATAGGTCTTGGCTAGTGCTGCTGCATAAAGAAGTTTCTTTTTGGGCTACATTTGGAATCTCCAAATTCTTCTGGGGATTGAGAATCCAGAAAGATTTCTGCATTTCCAAGTGAAAATGCATCTTTGCAGCTTTCATCAAGAAAGAAACTGTCTTATCCAGAAGGGCATGGATATATATTGTCAGCAGAGCAGAATAAGAGATGTAGGATGTTTAAAAATTTTGCAACTTATTTTTTTTTTACCTTCCTGAGGAATATCACTGTATGGAAATTGAGATGTATGCAGCAACATATTAACTTCAAAACAATTGTTGCGAATGGTGCTCAGTTCTAGGACAGAGCAACAGAGAGAGTGAGACTGAGAGGGAGAGAGAGACCTGGTGCTGGGTGGAACACCCACATGAGTGTCCCTCTAGGGTAAGTCTGCATTTCTGTTCATAATCCTGTGTTTGTGATCAAAAAAATGATAAAGGATATAGAATTTACAGTAAACAAGATTTCACATTTAAAACCAAGACAATTTAAAACCAAGCTAAAACCTTCCATCTTTTTCTCTTTCCCCTCATTCTAACTCTCAAAAGTCCTGAATGCATTGAGAGAGGTATGTATAAGAGAATATATAATGCATAAAGACAACTGAATCTCATCTGTGTGTTAACTGGGATCAACAAATATCCTGAGATTACACTGGATACATACTGGAGAATATACATATACTAGAAAGTGTACACCTGCCAGACATGATCAGAGATACCCAGAGTATGTTGAAGAGAAGTGGTTTCTTGCAGCTGCTTTGAAACAGGTTTCTTTACATTATAATTTCAAGATATATTTCATTGCAGACTTGTGAGTTTCATATTATTTTTTCTTTGATTTACAGCTATTTTAAAATATTTTCACTGGAGATGCTGACCACGTAGATTCCCTTCAGACCAGGCTTAGTTTTTTTATCTGTTTTTCATGTACCTGTAATCTAACTGTTCTTGAGGGCATAAGGACTTTTAAGAACATCACTGATGTTGAATCATGCTTACTTAGACAATGAAATGTCCAAGCTTAGTTGATTTTCAAAATTGACTACACTCAATCAATGGAAGCTTCATGGAGCAAACACAAAAATGCTGTTAGTCATTCTTGAATAAGGAAACACTTCCCCAGAAAAATGAGAGCATTTCAGCACAATGTTTCATTTTAAGAAGCCAGTGAACAATGATAACTATACCTCTGGTTTTATTTCAGTTGGTTCATATTTTACTTGAGTGTCACTGTGCAAAGCCTGTTAGCTTCAGTGAAGGGTCAAGACTTGTTCTTATAAACTGAATAATATATCTTGTGAATGCGCTCTGAAATTCTTAACTCTTCTGCATTAGGAAACAGTTTCTATATCTCCTTCAAAGCTGCACACTGTCTGTTGTACCTGCGATTACCAGATGCGAAAGTATCATGAGGCTCCGTATTGACAAAAGGTAATTTTGTGCATGTTCTTCTAAGACTACTAGGAAATACTGATATTTTATAATGAAATTATCATCACAAACCTATGCAATTTAGAGTTCCAATAGCTGAAATATAGCATGATACCACTGGGTTTGTTAGCCAAAATTTGACCCACATCCATATACCTTTTGAAAAACCTTTGCAGATCCATGATGGATATGAAGTTAAATTATATCTTGATAAGGCTCTAACAAGACCTTGAGAGAAAAGAACAATCACTTGATACCTCTTCGTTACTGTGTATTTTAAAAAACTAGCTTTACAGGAGCCAATAAAATATGATATACTTCCTTTCCCTACCAAATCCAAATGGAGAAATGCCTCATGCTGCTGATTTCTGTGTTTTAATGTTTTGATCTTACAGCTAGGCTGAACTATATTTTTCAATTCAGTGCTGTCTTTGTCTTTGGGTCTTATGCTGACCTGCAAGAAACGTGATATTGATTTAGTTCTGTCGCTTCAATGTCCTGCTCAAATATCCAATGAACATTCGGCTGATGCTTGCTGCTCTGTCTATCCCACTTTATCTGAAAGTACTTATGTGCTTTAACTGAAACAGAAACATTTCAGGAGGACTCTCCAAATGCAGCATAAAAGAGGTGCTCGTTTCAGCAACATGAACAAGGAAACCTAGCATCACTGTACAGTAAAACACACAGAGCTCTAGCTGCAGTGAGAGAACTATGAAGAGGTATTTTATTTCTATAGCTGTTACAATTGTAAATCTTGTAATTTATGCATCTGATTGCTGAAAAATGCTGAGGGATGTGGTTTGTGTGCCCTAATCTATCACTGCGTCACCTCAGGCTCTCATATTGCAGCAAAGATAATTATCGTGTTTCCAGCGACACAGCATGATCTCACATTTGTTTATTGGAGGAAATATAAATATGGCTTTCCAAACAAAAGCCTTACATATATATTATGGCATGAAAAAAAGGGATTCAGGGGAAGGAGTAAGGAAGAAAAAGAGAAATATTTCCTCTTTATAGGGTTTATAATTACTTGGATTTTGATGGAATCATTTAGATAATTTTATCCTGTGCTTTGTGCGACATTTTACACTTAGTGAGAATGTGACATTTCATGTGCAAATTCAAAGTGAATATTCTGTTGTAAGAAAATTACCTCTAAGGAATCTTTTTATGTCCTCTTGGTAGCTCTATGTGTTATGTGATTCTGACCAAATTAAATTTATATAGGGCAACTGCTGCTGCCTGGAATAAATGGCCTTCATTTTGCTACTGCAAACACTCATGTGCACGTGCAGGTACACTAGTGCTCTCTCAATTCATGGCATCCAGAAAGCTTTATTTAATGTTCTAATTTTTAGTTGTTTAATTTATTAGCAGGAACAGATCTAATCAAGGTGGCAGTTTGGTTATTTTTCCTAGTGTGTTTCTGAGCAGACTGAGCATAGCAATTGCAGCTTGTCATATACCACCCCTGGAAGCTCTGTCATTCACATGAAATTTGTGTTTCATATATACCACTAGAATTATATCAAACATGCTGTTCTCTGGAAGATAACAAACTTATTAAAAAGCATAACAGATTATAAATATCTACTGGCACACAGAGGCTTCTTAGACAATAATGGAACAATAATAGCTCGGTCCCTGCAGCTCCCCCTGCATACAAAACTGGACTTCTGTCAGCTCTCTGTGAGGAAGTGTTTTTCATGATAAATCACAGATGATGGAATTGAAAGGATCAAGGTACTACTCGGATTCAGCCCCTTGTATTGAGCAGGGGAGGACCCTGTGGTACTCCATTCATTGTAGACATCTGACCTCTCCTTAAAGCTGCTGAAAGCCTGTGTCATAACTACACCATTAGTCAAAATGTTCTATCAACTGTACTGACAAAGAAGTTTTCCTAGGATGTGAGTGAGATATATCTATTTTTCATTACTAGACTACATTATGTTACACTTGTGGAATCCAGCATGAGAAATTATTTTTCTCTCTGTACTCATTTTTCTGCCTCAGATAATTTGATGAGATCAGAACAGGCTGAATGACAGTTACTCAAGAGAGATGAGACTGGAAAGGTCAGAAATGAACTGGGTTCAGCAGCACTGAACCAAATAAGGGGTCCCCATTTGATCTGCTGCAGCATGATGGCAAAATTTATGATTTTCTTTGCCATTCCTCACTCCCATTATTACGTCAGTTTCCAGCTGAGGAACATAGAGCATGTCCCATGACCAAATAAGCACCATCACCTCTACTGTGCTGCTGTCAGACAAACAACCACTCAGGCTGCTGGGTGAAGTTATCTTCCTAGCGTATGGCTCCATGTGCCTCAGTTAGAAATAGTCTGTGAATGATTCATGAACTGGGAACAATCTCAATTCAGTGGCTTTTCAGTTCTCCCAGTGTGGGTATCACACTTCCTTTTATTAATATTTTGAAGCTTTGCAATTTTAGCCTAACATATGTATTCGATTATCAATTTATATTTCCTAAAACCCACACACATTTCCTAAAATAAAACTCACACACACTTTTAGTATATCAGTAATATTTAACTTATCTACAACCCGGAGTGATTCATCTATCCAATAGGAACACATATGACAATATACTTATATAAAATCAGTGCATCCCTTATAAAGCTCATTCTCTTCAGTAATGCCTTCCAACTACTCTTAAACTTTCTAAGCAATGTGTGACATCTTTAAGTTTGGAAAGCACGTTCAGGAATAGGACTTCAGAGGACAAAAATGAAGAGAGGTCAACATTCTGTAAGAGTGCTAGTACCTGCACCTACAAAATTTGGAATTGAATGTTTTTGGAAGAAGAGTACTTCCTCTGCTGCTTATTTTCACAGAAGATTTTTTGGGAGTGGAAGAAAGAGAAACATGCTAGATCAAATCTTAACTCAAATTCTTTCAATGTTACATGAAAATAAGAAAATGAATATAAGTTCTGTTTGAAAAATGACACTGACTTTTAAGTGGTTTTTTAAATGGATTGGAGCAATGGATTGTGAGGCAACACTTACTCTTCCTCACCATTTAGGACACTGAGTTTCTTGTGCCACAGAAACCTTCAAAAAAGTAAGGAGGGCTCTAATCTTGGCACTAGTTTATCAGTTTTGTTGTACTTTGTTAAAAATGTCTGATTTTGAACATTCAACCTTGCTGCTTACCATATGATTTAACCCTCTACTTTCTATCAAAGACAATGTGTAAGAAAGCCTTAGTCTAATTTGCTAACATGTGTTTACTGTCTTTGTTAAATTGGGGTCAGGTTGTGAATCCCTATTTTTCATGAATGGCAATAAAGGTTCATGGTCAAACACTCATAGGATCATGTAGACTGATGCTTTCAGCTCTACTGATGGAAAATAAAATCTCTGCATCATAATAACTAATATTTTATTTATCGTTGTTCCCCCTCCTTTTCCTTGACAACAATAAATATGGATAGTACTGGGCTTTGTTTTTCATCATTGAGCTTTATTAATTAGCAGAGGTGAGGTAATTCAAACACAATATGAGGTTACATAATTAAACTATCTCTGAGTAGAATTTAAAACATTAGAAGAAATAAAGTGCCCAAAGAAACATTAGTATTTCTTCTTAATTTTACAAATATATATATATATTTAAGAATACTGCGTTGCCATTCCATTTTAGTTATCTAAACATAACAAAGAAAAATAATTAGTCTGTACTCTCTCAACCACGAAAAAATTTATAGCTAGGAAAGCTAGAAGCCTAACAAATTTGGCAATTAATACAGAGAACACTAATTCAAAGCTAATTCAATCTTTCTCCCATTATCATTGTAAATAGGTAATTTATGTGAGTTTGGACAATATATTCCAAACATAATACAAACCTGAGAAATACAACTAACATCCAGACTCAGTCTGTTCTTGTTACTTGAAAATTTATTGTCCTTTTATTTAATGGTGCTTCATTTCTTCTTGACTGAGCTGCCCATCAGCTCCCTGTAATTCACAAAGTAATGTCAGACAAAGTTAACACGTTTCAAGTATCACTATCCTACTCACAATCGTGCAGGTCCAGGACAACTTAAAGAGAATTTCTTTCAGTCAAGATACTCATGAGTTCCCCCTTCACTTGTTCAAGCCACTTCTGCACAGTTTGACATTAATAAATGAGTGACAGAGAGCTGCTGCATGTAGATGGAGTCATGTCTACTTGCATATTGCTAGCACCCACAGAAATCCCAAAACCCCTCTGAACTCTCTCTTGTCTTACTGTTTACCCTATATTCCTGAGCAAATATCCACTAGGAATAACTCGTTCTACCTTTTGTCACCTTAAATCAGCTGAGAACACTCTACATCCTGAATAACAGAACTGACATGATGGTTTCATGCTATAACAATCTGTATTCTATAACTATTCTTCCCCAATGATTCTCTGTCAAACTGTGTTATCATGTGGGCTTTCACCAGGAAGTTCAGAAAAAGCTGTATAGGAGCTAAGAACCACAGGTCCTACTAAGATGGGGTAAAAAAAAGAGGTAAAAATGACTATAGGTTCTGGGATGGGTTTGGTAGAAAACCTAGGAGCTGCTGAACTCTGAAGAAAGGCCCAAAATTACCTTCTGTAAGTTTTCCAAAAATGTCACCGTAGTTCAAGGTGAGAAATTACTTTTGAATTTTGCAGCTTATAGGCTCTTTTTCAGAGCAAGTGTGAAAAACACCTGTTCAGAGCCAAGTCATGATATATTCCTTACAGGAAACAAGTAAGAATTACTCAGATTCATCATGCTGCAGGCTGTGTAAGGATCCTTCATTACTTTTTCAATATTGATATGCAGACAGAACATGCATTTGGCTAGATTTTATGGATGTAAATATAGTGTATATTTAGACAGAGAGATAAAGCAGTTCTTGAATTTAGGTTATATTTTTGGTAGAAAGTAACTAATATATCTTTACTAGTTTATAATTATAGGATGTCTACACATGCATTTTAACTGCTTTAGGAATGCAGTTCTAAATGCCTCTGGAATTATACCTCTTCCAAGGCCACTTTGATCCTATAGTGAGAACAAAAGCAAACATATCTATCATATTTAAATGATGGTCAAAACAGTGTGATGACCATAAGCATGAATTTGTAAAGTAAGTCATTTAGCTGCAAATCTTCCATGTAAAATAATCTTTGATCTTTCAGAAGGCAAAAAATTGCTGCAGTAACATGTGAGAATCCGTTTTGTATATTTCTGAAAGTATTGCAAATTGATGGCTGAGGAAACTTGAAGACAATGAAGAGTCCACAGCTAAACTTACAACTAAGAAAACTGTCACAAGAAGCAGTAGTGTAGTAACATATTTTAGATATCTGGATACATACACACTCTTTTGCAAAGAAAGAAGAACAGTAATTACATAGATGATATCCTCAATCAAAATATAAAAAGGACAAAGGAAGTTAGACAACAAGATCAAAAACTGAATCTGTGAAGTCACTCTAATCTTGGACCCCCCAACCATTTGTCATAGGCTTTAGATAGTCAAACAACTTCTAGATCTGAATGCGGGTTTTTTGTTCACGGTTTCTGTGAAATAACGCGAGGTAATGGTTTCATATAATATTCTTAGTGTGATGAATGACCGCACCATGGTCATTAATTAAAAAAATAATTTATGATTCTAACCTGTCTGCTGGAAGTTTAATTCTCTCAACATTTCCCAAAATGCACCAGAGCAAGTCTTCTTTGTCCTTGGAATGTCCTGGAGTATTGGTGGCTCAGTGTTTTTGGTTTATTTTAGCCTATGGATTCAAGGCCAAAACTGCGCCGATATAACACCTATGTAATTGTGGCTGCATAATGCCTGTCAGTCAGACCCAGAGCCAGAACCGTCTGTGACAGTCTACAGGGTAGCACAGCTCTGTTCACACCAGGGAAGCATCTCTCCAGTCTGCTGTGTTTCTCCCTCTGTCATCTCCAGGGCAACTCTAATTCAGACATGTTTGTTTAACAACAGATGGAAACAAAGGTGAAGAGGAGGGTAAAGAGTCAAAAGAAGTAAAAAATATTTTAATTTGACACAGAAAGATTGTGCTGCTAAGATTAAGAGACAACACAATCTGAATAACAGTGTTAGTTCTGCCTGAAAGGGAATTCACTCCATGTCCTTCCCAGACATGGATTAAGCATGTCTGCTGATTTTTTAATTTGAATTTGTCAATTTCTCTCCCTTGTACTTAACTGACAGAGCAAGCAATAATTACGAGTATTGTGCCATGTAACTAACCATATCAACTCTTTAATAGCTTAACATCTGTTAGGTCTTCATGCACCAACATCCTGTAGAATATTCTGTGTGATGTAATTATGAATTTAAAATTTGTGTGCCAAGGGCTCAGGCAACTCTGGAAGGTTCAATTATACCCTGATATGGTGTGATTATTGGGGATGGTCCCGTGCAGGGCCAGGAGTTGGACTCAATGATCCTTGTGGGTCCCTTCCAACTCGTAAGGGATTCTGTGATTCTGTGTGATTCTGTGATATCATGAACTACGGTCCCTATATTACTGTATTAACCATAACAAATAGTAATGTTAGTAAGTCATACACGTGGCCCGCCCACCTGGCTCGGCCCCGGGCCGCGTGCACTCGGCGACCATCTGTGACTCCTGGAACGCTTTCATCAACGCTGCCTCCGTACAATCCTAAACATCCACTGGTCAGATTATGTGCTAACACATCTGTTCTAGAACAAGCAGCAGTCACAAGCATTGAGGTCATGTTGCTGAGAACACAGGACACGTACTGGGCAGGACACGTCTCAAGGACGAAGGACCACCGCCTCCCTAAGATCTTGCTTTATGGTGAACTTACCACCGGCTGCCGCGAGAGAGGAGCCCCGAAGAGGAGATACAAGGGCTCCCTGAAACAACATCTCAACCTGGACCATATTGATCATCATCACTAGTCTACTCTGGCCTCCAACCAGGAGGTCTGGAGATACACCATCTATAACGCTGCTGATGCCTTTGAGAACACACGCAGGATCACCCTTGAGGAGAAAAAGCAACGCAGAAAGAATCGTGCCTTGCAGAATATACCACCTAAGGAGTCTTTCTGCTGTGCTTTTGCAATCGGACATGTCTGTCTTGTGTTGACCTTTTCTGCCACCAGCGCGCTTGCGACAAATGTGGGTAGAGACCTTTCCCAAATCTTCGCTTGCGAAGCCTGGCCATGGTGAAGTCATACACAATTTTATGCTGCCATTTCTGGGGCAACCTTTACCTGATGAAAGTGTAACGTGTACAGATGTGCTACCTCTTACTAAAGTCTCAAACAGAAACACCTGCTTCAGCAGATCAGTATGTATATACTATCCATGGAATAACCATGTTTATTTGAGTACAGCAGAGTTAATAAGAACAGATAAGTTTATTTAAAAACTGTTTTTTTGACTACATGATATTTAACTTTTTGAAAAATGACTAGAATATTTGTGCGACTACCAGAAGTGTCTTACAAAACCAAGGCCTCTGTTTTTGGGCCTAGTGGGCAGACTGTCAGGTTTGTGAAACATATAGCCCAGAAGCCAGATAGATTTGCTATGTGAGCCAACTGACCACTTGAAATCTTTCTCTAGTATTTTTCAAATCCTATGTTCTCATAAACTGTTCCATGAATGTATGCAAAGGCAGTTTTAGCCTTTGCTCTCACCTAATAAGATGTCCACACTCGATGTTGCTGGGTTTGTAACAGCAGATAAGTTGAGAGCTGAATCTGGAATTTTGAATGGTAGGAGTGTTTAGATGCTTAAATACCTTGGGAGGTCAGTGCTGAGTCCTTTGAGTTAACCTATGGACATTACTGTCACAAGACTGTCACATAGGATCTAACTTCAAACGTCAACTCCTGAAGTGTTGATTATTCAAAGACTTCACCTATTGACTATATTTATTCTCCATTGGCCCTGCATCTGCTCAGTTACAACAATGAATCCAGTGCTGCCTGAAATAGGGCTGAAAAAGGAAAGTTTCGTAGTTGTCCCTAGTAATCTTCACAGGAGACAACACTGAGCTTTTGTTCTCCTTTTCAGATTATGTGGATTTAACAGTTGCCTTAACAGTTAATAACCCTTTAACAATGTGCCTAGAGCATTAGATTTTTTTGCACTGATGTTATGCAGGTATGCATTTTCTTGGTGGTTTGATGGGCCAGAAGCAGCAATGTCCCCACCTTGCTTTTTACCCCTGCAGTGTTTGGCAACTGGCTAACATAGCAGTATCTTCATAGGGCCTTGACCTGCCATCATGCATTGCTTCCCTGTCCTCTCCTTTGCCTCTCTGCCCTCTCGTAGCAAAATTAATCTGGATTTCCTGCCATGAATTTGCATTTAGTTTTGTATAATTTGCAGAACTAAAAATTAAGCTTAAACTCATGGGATGACTGATTGCAGAAAGTGTTTGCTGTGAGGTACTGTGATGGGTTGACCTTGGCTGGATGCCATGTGCCCACCCAGCCACTCTATAACTCCCCTTCCCAGCCAGATAGGGGAGAGAGTAAGATGAAAACAACTCGTAGGCTGGGATAAGGCAGTTTATTAAAACAGAAGCAAAGCAAAAGCTCACACGCGCAAAAGCAAAGTGAAAGATATCAAGGTTTATTCTCTACTGCCCATGAGCAGCGATGGTCGGCCACTCCCGAGCAGCAGGGCTTCAGCACACGTAACGGTTCCTCAGCAGGCAACCACTGGAGACAATTAATGCCCCCCTTTCTGCTCCTTGCCTTAGCTTTTATATCTGAGCTGATGTCATATGTTATGGAATATCTCCTTGGTGAGTTTGGGTCAGCTGGCCTACTTGTGTCCCTTCCCAGGATCTTGCCCTTGACTGAGGAAGGAATGTTATAGTGCTGATGCTGTGCTCAGCAGTAGCCAAAATGCCAGTGTATTATCAACACCATTCTAGCTACCAATGCAAAGCACAGCATTGTGAGGGCTGCTGTGGGGAAATAAACTCCAGATCAGCCATACCCAATATAGGTACAAAAATTCTTCTGTTCCCTTCTTCACAATTTCATTATTTTCATCTCTGTGTTCCTAGTGAAGAATAGGATGCAGGACTTTAAATATGACAGTGCTTGGCCTCAAGTCCTGGTTTGTGTTTTTTTTTTTTTTTTCTAAGGAAACATTGGCTATCATTGGAAAAATGAAATGGAAAATCTACATATTACAAAAAAGCAAAATATACTCATACCAGACCTAACACGAGCCATGTGTGCAACCATCCAGTGCAAGATGTTATCTCAATCACAAATATAAGCAATCATTTCTTACTACCACTGTGATTCTACTAAAATTCCCTGGTTTTCCATGGAGAAGGTCAATTTGGGGCAGAACTACATCGATGTGACTACAGTGACTCAGGAACCAATGACAACTCTTGAAATATGTTGGAGGGTTGGATTTGGGAGTTTTTATTTCTCTCCATTTTGCAGGGTTTTACAGTGCATAAATAAATGAACAATCCCAAAGGGAACTAAAAGGTAGATTGACAGATAAACACCATAGTAATTTGTAATGGGAACAGTTCCAGGCATGGAGAAAAACATACAGCAATTGACAGGACTGTGTTATATGGACCTTAGAGTTATTATATGGACTTTACTGTTATTATGTGGTTCCATTGTATTCACACTACACAGTGTACAGCCTGGACATGCCCAGGCTTGCCATGAGTTTGCCTGCTCCCTGCTTCCCCTGCTCCCCTCTCTGATGGGCTGAAGAAGCTGCAAGAGGAGACACCATTTGCCTTTTCCTTCCCTGGTTCCTCCTGTGCTCCTCCCCCTTTTGCCCGTGTCTCTATCCTGGTTTGTTCCCCAGCTTGTCTGTCTCATGCTCCGCCCTATGTTCTGGCCCTTTCCCCTCCCAAGCTGATAAAAAACCGTGTGCACGCGTGAATAAAGGATTCTACTGGCGCCCTACCTTTGTGTCGTGAACCCGTGCTGTGCCACGGCCCCATCCCCCTTTTGGACCACGGCAATAATTTTTAAGCAGTCGTGTGATGCAGTGTCATGTCTCAGTGAGGCATATATCATCAAACCTTAGCTAGAGAAAATCAATACAATGTTACTAATGGAAGCTATATGGCTCTGCAGTTCTAGCAGGTTTGTCATTATTTTTAGTTTACTGCTTTGTAGATAATATTTGTGTTCATAAGGAGCAGGTTCTGGGGGGCAAGGCAGGGGAAAGAAAGTATATCTCATTTTCTCATCTCTTAAGAGTTATAGGTTTGATGAAGCAAAGACTTTAGTTTATACTCTAGTCAGATAAGCAACCTCCAAAGAACAGTTGATGATACCTGCAGCAGGCCTCAGCTTTAGGGTGAGGTGAGGCATCCTCTGATGATGCCTGTTCTCCAGTGGTTATAAAAGAAACCTAGGAAAATAACTTCAAACTAAATGTCTTCATTTAGGATAATCTAAATTAGGTAGGAGGAAGAGAACTGAGGGTGTTCTCCAGTCCTAACTGCACAGGGACAGAGCACCACTAAAAAAAGGTATCTGAGAACTGGAGACAGAGAGATGAAAGAATAATGCAAATATGGTGCTCTAATGATTGAATTTTACCTCTTCTTGCAGTGACCTGAGCTCTTTGGATGAAACAACAAAGAATTGGATTGATCCTATATACTATACTTCAGTCTATGTAAGCTTTGTGAAGCTTTTGCTTTAAGATACAGCCCTAAAGAGGTTTTTGATTTTTTTCATGGAGATCTGTAGAGGATGCCTTTCTCATTTTGATTGTGATGGTTCAATCAGATTTGTCTGCTACACAGTGGATGCTTGTAATGTTTGTATTTCCCTGCACCAGCACGTCTAATTTAAACAAAAGTAACTCCACATTGTGCAAGGGAGACCGTGATGGAGGGAAAAGTTTTTCTGTATTTTCCACAGAATAAAGTATTTGTGCTAGAGATATCTGGAAACACGTCTCACTGTACATCTGATTTATAGGATCAGAAAGAGATATGTTATACTTATTAATGGGAAAATGAGACACTGATTCAGTTTTTAAAGGTAGATGTTCAGAGATTTTTAGATTGCATTACTATATTAGTCTGTTTTCTTTTATATCCTACAATAAAAAGCTTACCAGATGCTTATTTTGCCTGAGATATTATCTTCTCCGTTGTCTTGAGGGTGAAGTCATTTATTTAGACACTGGGAATTAGCGTCAAGCTAATCTCATTTCCTTAATCCACTGCCCACTGATGCAGCCATATTACATGGATCTAAAAGATCTGCAGGTAGTGTATATTCAGGGCACATTAGTGACACTGAACAAATTGATGTGAACTATAATTCTACATGTCAAACAGCACTCAACAAATAAGCATTTGCAATAAATATGTCAATTTCCATAATTCTCAAATTTTAAAGAGGCATTGAAACATGTATCCCTGGACAGCACTTTCACGTTTTATCAAGTACACTTGTTTATGCTTGAAGCGTGATTTTTCATATTTTCCAGAAGGGTTTTTTCTTTCATTCTTAAACAGAAATGACAGAGAGATAGATAAGGTAGAAAAGCATAATTAAGAACTCTGGTAAAAGCCATGTACTGATATTTAGTAGGTGTCTGCCTAAGTTTATATTTTTCTTGCCTTATCTGATAAAATATTTCCCTTGTTTTCCACAGAAAAGTATAGTGAAACAAAATTTTTGAAAAACCCTGCTTAAGGCTTTCCAGGCAGTTAGCCTTGTTCTCATATATTATGCTGACAAACATAATGTGACAGCTTTGCCTAAATTAACTTCTGTGATACAAAAACATAAATTTGTACTGTGATACAAAAACATAAATCAATCAAACCTGAAGTGATGGGTATCATTACTATGCTTGAAGGAATAAGGAAAAAAAAAAGACCCTATGTGAAAGAGAAAGGAATTTGTTCTACAATGACAAGATGAAAAGCAGGTTTGAAAGTTGAACCTGTGATAATGGAGAGCTTCCCTCAACTTTCTTGCAGTTATCCAAGGACACACAGAATAGTGACTGTTGAGTGTCTGAGCATTGTGTATGACTGCAGGTGTTACAAGTCTCACTCTTTCTTTCTCTATTGTAATTCTTATAGCCAGCAGGAGCATTGCACTACATGTGTAGCTGCAGTGAAAGGCAGTTTCTGCCCAAACTGTTACTCTGGTTTGACTGGTGGATAGAAAGGAGGAAAAGGGCATTTGTCTGCATGAAATTTTCCTGGGAGGAAGGAGAGTGAGATGGTTCCAGGCATGGTTCTTATGAAGTTTTGGGAAGCTTGACCCAAACCAGGCTTTGTGAAATTGTGGTAAAATGGTTCATTTTATGAAAAAAAAAAAAAAAAAGTCATGGTTTCTATTCAAACATGGTAGCATAGTGAAAAAAACAGTCCTAATATAATAGTTATGCTGATTTTTATGGAAAAGGCCAGCCCATGAACAAAGCACGTCTCTGCTAAGTCAAATGAATTTAAATTTATCTTAATTTTTTGGATCACTGACTAGCTTCTTTCTGCTTGCTGGTTTCTGCTAGGATTTCTGGGAGCTCTGTTTAAGGCATCTATGCAATGCTGAAGTCAAGGTGTTGGTTTGGCTGACCTGGAGAGTGTGGGATAACTTGTTTTGCTGAGCCAGGTGTGCCCTGCTTGTTTCTTGTGTATCTGGTCATTTCTGGGGATTTCTTTTGCCATATTTATCCAGTCTGCCCTTGAGCTTCTGTAAACTTTGAATGTCCTTTGACAGAGCAATTGCTCTCCTATTCCTTGGTTACTGTTTTCACCAATCCTACTAATGTGATCTGATGTTCCCTAGTTCTTCAATTCATTATGTTTACTTCAATTTTGAACAAATTTGAACAAATATGTTCAAAACAGAGAGCTCCACATTGGCAGTGAGCCTCACTTCAGTGAGCTCATGGTTGTCCCCACCCCTGTGCATGTGTGGGGTGGGTGAAGAGGGCAGGGAGAGGGTGGCAATGTTGCAGACCTTCACACTAATGTGGAGCATGTGTCCCTAGACAGACAACACAGCCCTCTTGTCTCTCTCAACAGGTCTTAGCACTACAAACAAGTCTTGAAGCATCCCATTTGGAAGATCAGCAGTCTGGTTTTAGAGAAGATGAAACAAAAATCTAAGGGTATTACTTGAGTGCAGAAAAAAATGCCTATGTTGACTGCTGGATGACAAAAAGTAACATATAGCAATTTTCAAGCTTTTTCTGACTTTACTTTTCTATGATATTTTACTTGGTTTTAACTTGCCTGTTGCTTTACCTTTTGACTCCTTTTGTCTTGGTCATTCTCCTTCAGGGAAACCAATCACTCCATAAAGTTCCTTTTCTTCCCATTTTCCTGCAATGTTTCCTTTTATTTCTTAATTTCCAATAAGGAATTATGATTTACTACTGAAGTACTGACTACGTGATATGGAAGTCCACTTTAAATCAGTTCCAAGAGTACTTTTGTTGCTGCAGATGTTGAGTTCGAAGGATAGGCTCTGAAAGGATAACAAGGTAATAGTATCCTTTGTATCATATGCAGCCATTTACAGCATTTCCTCTGTTAATAACTTTCATGTCACTCAGTGCTACTAAAATGTAAAGCTCCTGTAGGAAACACCTGCAATGGTCAGAGCCTACACGAGGTGGCAGTACTTGTATCAGATTGGTTTTCTTTTTGGGGGGTTTGCTTGTTTCCAGAAAATCTCCCTGTAAATTAATTGATTCATGTCAGAAGTGGGCAAGCTTGCAAACAAGTCCATCTGGTAAGCAGCTTACTACATTTCTATATAAATAAAAAAGATCATCCAACTTTTTCAGGGTCACTCCACCCCTCAGATCATGAGAAAGTCTGTTTTCAATGCAGAAAAATTCAGATCTGTACAGTGCTCCAAATGCATAGCTGAGCACATCCTGCCTGGCCTGACAATGATAGGCAACTGCAATGCCTAACAGCTCAGGGCAGAGTGAATCAAGCCTTGTATAAAATTGAGCATGGATTTGCTGGGCAATCTTTTCAGCTTCATGGAGATGTGGGTAAAACTTATTTCTGTTAGACTGAGTCTCAGAGAATAGAGCCTTAGGATAGGAATTAACCGGGTTTTAAGTCATCTACCACCAGAAGAAAAAGTCATTTCATCTGCCCTATTTTCATGGAATGCTTTAGCTTTGTGTATAAAAATCTCTACATCAGAATCAGATACTGTTATTGCAATCAATAAAGTTAATGGACAAAAATAAAACAAGTGTTCTGGTGCATTTTCTCCTCTCTCCTTCTGTTTTCTGATACTTTTATGTCAAATCGCTACTTTTTAAACAAATTAACTAACTGTCAATGTGGCTCATCTTCAGGGAGACGGAGGACTGTGTTTCACCAAGAAATCCCCAGAATTTTCCACCCTTGTTTTACTCTGTTTATCAGAAAAAAAATTAGAAATCCAAATTCCCAGGCAGATTACTCAAAGACCTTTTTTTCCTATGCCCGTGACTGTGCTGGCGGGATATGGTTTGGAAGAGAGAAGCAGGTCTGGGCATATGAGAGTGGAAGGGGGTGGAAGGGAAATGTGACCCCTGATGGGGAGACATGAGGCAGCTCATCCCTGGCAGCTTTGAAAATTAGTGCCCCCTCAGGTCTGTGAGCCCCCAGCTTCAAAGAGCAGTGGGTCAGGAGATCACATCTCCACTGTATTGATGCAGTAGAGTAGCTGCAAGACTGTACTGTGTGTGAGGTGCAGACCTATCTGCAGGGCATGAGGAATGGAACTCAACCATTTGAGTCTTTCAAACATACCCTGCAACAGAGACTATCTCCTCCATTTGGTTTCCTTGAACCTCCCTACTCCTGCTCCATCCTATCTATTCTTCCCTTGGTATTCCAGGTTGGAGAAGGACATTGCTATGGAGAACAGATGATGCTCATGGACTATTCAACTCAGGTCATTGTAGACAGCCTCTTGGCTACCCTGAGAATTAACAACAGGAAAGCCCAGCAGCTGGTAACTCACTAAAACTGCTTCCCAGGGCTGAGTTTCTGCAGCTGCAACCTAAGTCAGCCGGCAGGAGTATGGTTCCCAGAGGAGATGCTTGAGAACAAGACTATAAGGAGGGACGTGCAGATGGGGCAGGGACAGTGTTGAGTTTCTGTCATTTGAGAATTTGTCATCTGAGTATGTGGTGCATTCTGTTGGATGTCTGTGCTTCCCATCTCTTGAATGTGCTCCAAGGTTTTGTGCTGCTTTTCCTATCTTCAGACCAGCTTTAGAGCAGAGGCAGGCACATACAAAAAGCCCAAAACCTTTGGAGCTGCTTGGTGTCAGAGCTTCCACTGAAGTCAGTGAGATATAACCCTTTGCACTCCTGTCATGGTTTGGGCATGACAATTTTTACACTAAAGAATTATTGTATTACTTGAAGTAGAATCCAAACCAGAAAAAAACCCCCAAAACCAACAAACTACATTTCATAAGTGTTTTGAAAGACTGAAAGAAAAGTAATAATTTTAAAATAGTTAGGTGTGATCTTTATATTTTAGGACTTCTCAGTGGGTGCAGAGAAAACAAATGAAGCACTGTAAGAGCAGATAGTTGATGTTTTGCAACTCACCAGGGAGGGATAGCACCAGGCCTGGTGAGGGCAGGTATCCGTACCTTTGTCTCAGAAGCTGCCACCTTACTAAAGAGGTTCTTACAAGCCCTGTCAGCCTAAAAGGCAAAGACTGAATAAAGAGTGAGACCCTATGTCCCTTTTCTATATTTCCTTCTAAACCCAAGCCTTTTTCTTGAGCAGAGTAACTAACTGCTTTAAAATCTATGCTCTGAATTAAGACCTGAATTCACTGGATCAGAAGGCCATACTTTGTTATAAAGAAAAAATGACCAGATAGGTAGACTGGCAGGCAGGGAGCAGACACTATAATACATGACATGTTTTTACAGAATCTGTAACTACAACATATGTTGTGTTAGGTAGTTTGCAGTCCCAAAGCCCTTTGTTAACTTGGGATGCAAACAGTCCTTGTCTGCAGCACTTGGCACTGAGGCCCTGGATGATTTGTAAAACAAGATTATGTCACCCTCCTTCACATCTGCTGCTCTTCTTGGAGAATATCTAAATTCAATATGATTACTTTGAAAAAATTGTGGTTTTCTGAGGAACTGCATACTCAGAAAAAATGCTGAAAGAACCCATTAAATGGCTTACAAACTCTTTTTCCTTGTGCTCTGGTGGCCACTTGCGAGGGGGAAGGGTTCAAACCGAAAGAGAGTAGGTTTAGATTAGATATTAAGAAATTCTTTACTGTGAGGATGGTGTGGCACTGGAACAGGTTGTCCAAGGAAGTTGTGGATGTCTCATCCCTGGAGGTGTTCAAGGCCAGGTTGGATGGGGCTCTAAGCAACCCGGGATAGTTGAAGGTAACCCTGCCCATGGCAGAGGTGTTGAAACTAGATGATCTTCAAGGTGTCCTTCCAACCCAAGCCATTCTATGATTCTCTTATTCAAGTAAAAATGGGCAACAGCATGTTTGTTTTCTTTTTTTTTAATTTATGTAACAATTATAAAAAAGCTGAAATAATGGCCAAGAAGGGGATAATCCATTATTCATGCATTTATTTAATATTTTCTTTGTTGCTCAGGTATTGTGGTGATCCAGTATTTCAACCAAGCTATCTGTTTCCAGTCAGCTTGTACAGTGGAAAATTTCCTTGGGTTTGCAGTTACCAATACCCAAAGGAATTCTGCCTACAGAGAAACAAGAGAGTGTCTGGGAAACAAGAACTGCTAATCTGTTATCATTCACTCTGAAAGATCTCTCCCAACTTACAGCAGGCACTTTAGGTAGCTGACGTGGGTAGATACTCTCCTCAAACATATTATCTCTTCCCTAGTTCTCTCATCTCTGTGATGCCAAACTCCAGAACTGACAAACACTAAATGAAAACATCTTGCTTTGCTAAATTAATGGTTCACGTAGGACTGCACAAGTTGCTGACCCACAGGTGCCACCAAGGTCATGACTTGTCCCCTGGTGGAAAATCTGGGCAGGCTTCCAGCTGTCAACAGGCACACAGTGTTTCTCCTCAGTATGTTACCGTGCAGAATATAGCATGTTAGAGCTCCTTTAATTTTCCTTGAAAATACATGCTAATTCTTAACCATGTCTATGTCCTTAAAAGTACACTTTGAGAGCATCAGCAGACACAAGTCAGTTAGGATCAATATGAGAACTGACCGACCACTTTGTCCTTAGGGCAATACAGAAAGAAACATATAAGAAGTAAATTTGAGCCTGTGACAATGTTTGGACACAGCCATGCAAGTTAACTAGCAAGTGCAAAATGTACATTACTGAATCGTGAAATCAGATTCATCTTAGTCACATGGACACTATGTGATTTTTGAAGTTTGATTTTCGGATAAAGTACTGATGGCACCTCTTTTTATATCATAGTAGGAAAATTACTATGAACAGAGAGGAAATTTCTTATTCCCTGAGCCCAGACAGTATAACCTATTGCAGAGATACGACAATGAGATTGCAGCAATAGGAATTCCTGCCTCTCAGTACAGGTGTGTTACACAGCCCCTGTGATCAGTCTATCCTCTTGTGCATTGGGGATTGCTTCCTTCTGCAACAGCTGCCAAAGTGAGACCTGTATTTCAAGGTGATGTAGGGACAGTGCATCTCTGACCTCTGTTGGAGCAGTAAACAGCATGATCTGTTTACCATGCTAAGTGGTAAATTTGATAAATAGTTTAAATTGACTGATTACAGCTGAATTTTCCCTGTTTTTAAAGAAAGCTTTCTGAGGGCAAGAAGGAATTTGAATACAATAAAATATTCAATACAAAAATGTGAACAAGTTTATAGTCTACCATAAATAAAATGTTGAGAAAACAGTTTATTTTCTCTCAGAAGTGAAAATGGTTCTTTTCTCTGAGGCACAGTAGTAATACTCAGAGGTGAGAGAACTAGTAATCCAGAATAGGGCAATAGTGGAACAAATTTAGCTGTGACAAGATGATTTCCTTTTGCCTGCATATTGCAATAGGTAAACATAAATTAGTCAAGGTATACAACCGGTTGGTCACTGAAAAACATGTAAAAATGCCTAAAAAACTGTAAAAATGCCTAAAATTGTTTTTCCACTTAGAGTTGTAACAGGCACGATTTTTGCAGAGCAGAATTAGTCTCCACTTCCACTATGTGCTTTCAATGTCATCAGCTGGGCAAAAAATTACAACTTTTTCCAAGTTAAATTTGTGACAGAATTCGTACACCTGCATTAACAGCTGGGATTCTGTTCTAGGTTAAGACAACTAAACGCTGATGTTTTCATATAGGTGTTGATGTGTGGCTAAGCTTCCTTACCAGTCAATGGCAATTTAGTCAGGAGAGTCAATGGAGTTTCAAGAGCTTTTCAGGTGAACGAATGGTGCTTGCTCTGAGGTCTGCTGAGCAGCTTTGGAGTAGCCATTGACTGGGAGCTGGTTTTAGTTGTCTGAAGAAACACATGTAATACAACTTGGGACTCATCAAAATAATCATCCGTGACGTCCAGAAGGATCAATTCGTGAAGTTATGAATCAACCAGAGATCCTGTATCACATCTGCCAGACCTGTGTGGCCCTCTTTGATAGCAGAGGATATCTCAGGTTGTTGTGGACAGCTATGTTTAGGTACCCGTCCTAACTCCAGCAACCGCAGTAGGAGCTTAGAAGTACACCTCACATTATATACATAACTACACACAATCCCATCACACATAGGGATCTATGCATGTAACATAAAATATAGATGTGTATATAAGTATATTTGGGTATAATTGTAGAGACAGATACATGTGGAGACATATGTGTATCTACACAGGCTTTTCTCTGTATGTACTGTAGACATGTAATTTGATCACTTACATGTATGCAAACCTATATGTACTTACACGTGTACCCATATGGGATTATATGTATACATATACTGACTTACCTCTATGCATGCTGATTAAATTTTGCTTCTTGATCCAGAGCTGAACCTGAAACTAAAAAGCTATTTTCTTTTGCTTTCATGAAAGCATGATGTCCCAAATAAAACCAATGGTACCCTGAGAAAATCCCATATAATACCCCTTATTCTCACTAGGTAGCAGTGGCTAAAGAACTACAAGTTGTGACCTAACGGTAGAAAGATTTTGAGATAAATTACTTTCAGGCCACTACTAAAGCTGTGCTATCAGCTTGTATCAATTCACATTTTTGAAATTGGCAGCCCAGCTCCTTGCTGCTCAGTGCCTTGTAGATCCATCAGACGTTTTTTCCTCCTCTCCACATTAGTACATTAGGTGTGCAGGCAGTCCAGTGGGACTGTATATGTTACTTTATGATATCAGATAATTTCTGCTGCCATGAAAGAAAGATTATCCCAAAGACATTTTGACCCAAAATCTTCTCTGAGGGCCATGCAACCACCATTGATTGCAGTGGGGTTGCATGTGCATAACAGTCTCCTGGTGCTTGGTCAAGAGTTTTTCAAGAATATCAAAGCTTCCTCCATTTTTTTGTGAGAAGCTGAAACAACCAGAGGTGGGAAGGGGACAGTATGTACTCTATGGGGTAAATAACAAATAGTAACTGCAGCACTCCTCAAGAAAACAGATCAGAAGTCCAGAACGAGGACAGGAAATCATAGTTAATGCAGGGATAGATCACTTGTTCTGTATATATGCCCATGGTTCCCCTCCCCTTCGCTCCTCTCCCCTTTCCTCTCCTTCCATTTCCAGAATGTTTTTTAAAGTTTCCCTATTTATGTATATAAATACATTAAGCTCTCTTGAACTATTTTCTCATTAAAGTACTCCTCCCCTGTCAGCTCAGAGTTTATCTGTGTCCTAATGATCTTCTTAGGTTCCAGTGAGAATAAATGAGGAATGCCACTTACTCCTTCAGGAGCACTAACTTTGGTGGTTCTGTTTACTCTCAGTAATGAGCTGTAATTACTATAGCAATTACAATGTATTTGACTGAATTTCCACTGACTGCACACAACATCTGTACTGGTGGGACTATACATACTCTCTGATCTCTGCCTAGGGCTCCCTAATACATGGTAACAGCTGTATTCCATTAGTCTCTAAACTAGTAAGCAAGCAGAAGCCCTCCAGATTTATGCCTGTAGATTTAAACTAGTACCTCTTGTCTTTCATGTCAAGTAGAGATTGAAACATCCTGGATTTTACCTTGTTTCTCACCTAATATAAGGGTTAAATCATTCAATGTAAACAATCTGTTCATTACATGGCTTGTTCTGGATTTGTGTGAAAGAATCTGTCGATGCTGCTTTCTGAGCAGAGGTCTCCAGACTGATGTTTATTGATGCTTTTGGGCACAGTGTGTCAAATGGCCTTTCTTCAAGTGTTTGCCCCATAAAGTGTGTGCTACAGAGAGAACCTAGTCAGAGATCTGTTTTCTTATTGAATTACATGTGGTTGTCAATACTTCAGGAATTAGGAAGTTGAAGCTTGTTGTAAGATTTAGTTGTCTTCTTAAAGGTGCTGCTTAGAACTAGATAAAGGGATGGTTGTGTTTCAAAGTCATGCGCTCAAATGTTAGGACATAACGGAACTGAAGCTGCGTGTTTGCTTTGTGCCTCTGAAGACATTTCCCCTCCCTTATTTTGCAGTTCCCAGGTCTGTACCTGCCCTCTGTGATTGTTGGTCTTCTAAAACCTGATCCACAGCTCTTGGATCATCGTCTTCAGCATGTCTGGGAAGCACTGAACCCACAGGAGTGTCAGCAGGTACCCTACACCTTCTTACATGCCAGGCTCCTAGACAGTCCTTGAGGGACTAAGGGAGCGATTGTAAAGCAGTCCTACCTAGTCTCAAGTTGGGAGTGCTGGTAACGAGCTCTACAGACATGTGGCTCGCTCTGCTGGGTTAGCCTAGCTCTGTGTAAGTGCAGGCATCCTTGGTGTGGACACTCTTTTAGGAGGAATTTGTGGAATAAGGTTCCACTGAGCTTTTCCAATCTGTTTCTGCCCTTATAGGAATGCCAGGAAGATAGGTGAAGTTTTGAGATCTTCAGGAGCAACACTGATTCTGGAAGCACACTGCAGTGTTGTGTTGTGTGCAGCTGAGCTACCTCAGCCTGAGCTAGTTTTGGGCAGTGAGACCAGTCTTGATGGAAAGTTAGACAAATTGCTCCTTTTGTAGAGAAGACTCATTTCAAAGGGAAGGGGATTGGAATGAGCCCTGTGAAGGACTGAGGAAAGCAGAGTTGTGGTTTGGCATCCATTACAGAGTCCAGAGAACTAATAACTCCTGGCTTCCCTGTTGTCTTCAACAGCTCAAAAAATTAACAGATCACAAAAATCCCTTTCAGATGGTTAAAGATTAAATGGAAGAATAAACAGACTGACTATGTCTCTCCTCCCCTACTCTCTGCACACATCCATGCAGCCCTAGGTGAATGCCAGAAGGGCCAAGTGTCCTGCCTTTCCCTCCTGCCACTACTGTGAAGCTTCAGGATGCCTTTCAGTGGTCTCCTGGAGCTTTGCAGCTGTGCATTATGTCTTGTGAAGGGAATTGGCTAGATAACACACTCTGGCTCCTCGAACAGTAATTACTTCAATAGAATTACAAAGGAAAATTTCTCAGGTGAACGAGGACAGCACAAACCTGCAGATTATTTTTCTGCAAACTATAAATAAAGCCCTATCATACAATCATGCAATGAGTCCTTCCAGTATCAGTCTCTTCTTTCCTACCTTCTGAAGAGAACTTATAGTGAGAGAGAATAGTTTATGTTTATAAATAAATTTGTGCAGAAAAATTAATGAGCTGTGAAGACTGTCACCGAGATAGACAAAGACAGATTTTTCAGAGAAGAGATCATATGTTTTTGATACTATAAACAAAGATTTTTGGTAACTGAAGAAAAAAAAAGCAGTTAGAAAATCTTCAGTTAAGACTGACCAAAATGTACATTATTAAAAAAATATCAAATCCCACCAAAACAGCTGAACTTGCTTTCTTTTTTTATTGTTACATATATGAAAAGAACATCTGGGTTCAATCCACAAAGCTACTGGAGGAAGACATGTAGCCTCCTCCACACTTCTTGGAAATCTCACCCACGATGAGAGAGAGTTGGGTCCCAATCACATCTTCCACTCTTTTGCCTCCATGAATTGACATGACAATGGTTTTGGTGACAATACCGCACATGTTCCCACCCCTTTGACTGCTCCAGCAACTGATCCATTTTGTACAGTCATACTATTATTGGAATCAAGGATGGCTCTTGCAGAAAAATCATTTGGCAAAAAAAAATGTACCTGACTGTTTTTTACCCTAATACAGATGAGTTCATTACAGTGGTTTATGGAACTACTGGATGAAAAGACAGCAAGGAAGTTTGAACAGATTTTATTGGTAATTATTACTTCATAACATCGACTCCAATCAAAAGTGCCTTTATGTGTATTGTTTTATTATTTTCCACTCCAAGATAAGTTATGTGAATGGAAATTATGCACTGTTGGTCAGATAGAGCCTTATATTCACAGCAGGAATAGTAATTGAAATAATGATTTCTTACTATCTTCTTATTTACTTACAGTTTCAGACAGAATCTGCAGAAATGTGATACTGCCTAAAACCAGATATATTTATAAAAGGACAAGGGGGCCAAAGTTTGTGAGAGATTTCTCCCAGAAGAGCAAAAAAGAATAAGTGTGGCTATGAGATTTAGCACATCTGTAATTCTACAGATGTCCAAACCAACACTGAAGTGCTTTGGAAATGTGCATCTTTGTGTTTCCTCTCTTCTTTTTCAAATGGTTACGGATTACCAAAAGTCTTGAAGCCATTTACAACTAATCTCATGACTCCCAATATTTAAGTATGAGTTCAAAACATATTTAAGTATGATCGATTTGACATGACTTGGGAGAACGACTTAAATTAAGCCAATGTCTAACACTTTTGTAATTGTAGTGGAAAAAGACTTTGGAGAAATAGAACAAAACATAATGGCTATGAGAATAAAAATATTGTTTTTTTTTCTTATAGATGTCCAAAGATGGGCTGACCCTCTGGAATCTGACATCCAAAAGAAAAAATTAATAATCATATTAAAAAATGTCTCTGATATTAGATATTTTAATTCACAAATTTCAATTACATTTCAAAATTTCATTTTGTTCCAAGGAAGTTAAAAATGCATATCCAGGGAAATTCATGCTGTCTATGGTTATGCTTTTTCTCGAGAAGCAACGGAGGATTTTAACAAGAACGGATCAAGATCAATAAGTTACATGAAATTCTCTGAAACATTTTAACTCCTAAACTATTATTCCATGTTTAGTTAGCATTCAGTTGCATGGCTAGTAGTCAAAAAGAACATATAAAGATAAGTAATCTTCCATATGCAACCTCTACAGTGACAGAAGTGCATTCCTTTGTCTTATGCAGAAGACATCCAAATAAAATTTTTTTTGGTCTAATATCTTCTCCTGCTTTGTTTTCTACAGTGTTTTTTTTTTTGTTTTGGTGTTTGTTTTAACTTTATTCTCTGCTCACATTGACATTGTATTGCTTTATCTTCACTGACTTTGGAAGAATTACATCTGAACTACATGGGTGTGATTTACTGGGAATGAAGCCCATTATAGATAATATACTGTATTGTATTGTTATAATTCTTTTCTTTTTATTTAAGAGAATTTTTTCCTCCCTTTCCCCAGGGTGTGTTCCATCTGCTCCAGGATAGGAGATAGAAAGGGAAGCTATTTATTTTTCATGTTTTTAAAGACACAGAGAGCACGAAAAATGTTAGCTGGGTCTCACTGTTGTCAGGCTTTTATTTTTTCTATGCATTTCTTCTTGATAATGTCTGGATTGCTGAGGCATTGTTATTGTGTCCAAGGACAAGGTCACCCTGAAGATCAACAAACCATTATAAAAAGGCTGAGAAAGCATGAGAGCAAACTAGACGTTTATCTGAGACATGGACATCATTCCCCCAAATCCCTTCTGAGGCTCCTGACTACCTGCAGGCAATCTGAAGCTGTGTGCAGCCTTTCCACAGGCAGCAGTCATGAGACACCAGCTCGTCGTCCAAACTCCATCCCTCCCTTTCCTTGGTATGACAGGTTTCCCTAGGCAGCTCCTCACACCACACAGCCATTGTTTGCTGGGTTTTTCAAGGCAGACCAATTGCACATTCCATGGAGGTATGTTGAGAAACTGTCTTGTTAGTTCTTTGCTTCTGAACTGGGTGCCTCAGGTATTTTTATGTTCACTCCCTTTATTCACTTGCATCGTGCATTTGTATAATAAAACATCTTGAAAAGTATCTCAAAAGCTGACTTGTATGATGGACGCAAGCATCTTGTGGCTGACCTTTGGAATTTTGGTGCATTGTGGAAAGTGAGTGCGTTAAAGCAGCTCTCAGGGGAGGGTGATGCCCGCTGACTTCAGGGGGCTTACTGAGAAAATTGCAAGGCTTTTGCCTTTGCCTCAATAACAAACGTCAGCTTCTTTTTAAGTGTGCTGGTCTGAAAAGAAAGAAAGGGAAGGCCCTGGAAGACAAAGCCCTGAGAGCTAATTTTGATAGGCTTTTCTTACATTCAAAGTAGATATAAAACATTCCGAAATATCTTCCACATGTTGGTTTCCTGTGGTTGATTTACAGGCTGTGACAGAAAATCCATTTCTGTTCCTGTAGATGCTAAATTCATTACCTTGCCACAGAATTCAGATTCTCCACTTCTCCTTGAACTTCAGCTTGTTACTATGGCAACTAGTGCCAGACAATATATTTTTTCTTCTCTCTATTTTCCATTGGCATGGTTGCATATTGCAGTAAAAATAGTATCCTTTTGCAATATTAAAAAAAATTAAAATCACAAAAATCACTGCATTTTATTAAAAAAAGTTCCTCTTATACTGCGATTTTTGGACATACATTATATATGCACCATATCTCAGATTAATCAAAATACAATCAAAAACTTTATAAAGTAACAGAACACATTTTCCTTATAGCTGCACTCAAAAAGCTTTTTTTTTTCTTTCTTCTTTCTTCTTTCAAACCTTCCAACAGATGGACATTTTAGGTTACAGTAAAATGATTTTTGTAATGGATTGCTTTTTTCTTCAAAAAACAACTGGTCATTCTTCCATGTTTCAGATGTTACCTCCTCTCTACAGTTGTCAGAAGTATTCAGGGATTAGCTTGTGGATAAAAGTCCATACTGTTTTGAGTTCATCTCTCTCTGAAGTCTTGTTAAAATTTCAAATTGGTTTCTGAGGGGAGTGTCTGCTCTTTGCTGATAGAAATCCAAGGAATGTCAGGAGGATGGAAATTAAATGAGTCAATCAATAGATTGCCCTTGCTCTCCTCAATGAGATGGAAGGCTGACAAACTAAGGAAAGTATTAGATGATTAGACTGACTGACAGTGCCCTGGCCAGAAGCAGTAGAGACTGTCAAAAAGAATAGCAGGTATTCAAGAATTCAAGATTTCAAGAATAATAAGTTTGGGACTAATTTAGTAATAATGATCAACATACATTAACTGAAAAGATGCTTATCTGTACATATAAGGTTTTGTTTAGCCTTCCCCCTTCATATTATTTATTTAACTGACAGATTATTAGCACATGAATGTGCTTTGCATAAGCCTGGGAATTCTACAGATAGTTACACTACAAAATGCCTTCGTAAGAGAATTGCTTAAGTTGCAAAAACTCTCAGCAAACTGAGTTTTTTGCTCTTCATGCAGAGCATGGAATTATGTTCCTCTGCATCTACCTTTCCACATCTTCCATGAGTGTTTAATCTTCCAATTGATTTTACTGCACCATTCTTTCTACAGTGCATAAGGGGGAGACAACTGCTAATAAATGGATCTTCTTGACAGCTCTCTGAGATGAAAGCATACTGGTATCCAGGTTTACGGATATGTCACCTAAGTGACTTAAAGCCCAAACTGTACAAGACTAGTCATCCAATCTGAGAAACCTGGGGACTAATTTACAAAGCCTTTAGCTTTTTGAGATGCATATCCAGGACACAGGAATTCCTTGATTGCAGTTACAGCTGCAGATTAACCCTTTAATTAATAGCTTAATTAACAGCACAGCCCTGATCATTCTCAGAACATGATACACCATGTGCATTAACCTAGGTATGAATTGTAAGCCAATCATGAACTTGAAGTTCATACTAAAATGCATTAAAAAAGTACTCAATTGATGTTAGTGTATCCTGTCTAGTTCCAGGAGTTCCTAATTTTTGATTACTTAAATGTGAGGCTGTATTATTTCTTTCAGGCTTTATTAATAGTTACCTCCTTTCCCCACCCCCCCCAAGCACTCTTTGTAATCTCACGTGAGGTCAGGATAAACAGTGAGACCATAAAACAGACAAAATAGGATATTGCTCACCAAATGCTTGATGTTAGACCTCTAAAGCTGAAGCATTCACATTCCTTGGCAGTAGATTGGGAGAAATACTGTCCTTCAGGGTACCTTATGCCTGTGCTCTGAAACAAGTTGAAACAAGAATGACATCTCTGCTTTAAATTTGTCATTTTGAGTTTACCAAGGGCATTGCTTTTTTTTCCCCCATGAGGCAGAAGAGAACTCCTCCTTCAGGGCAGATTTAGTCTCTCACACCTTTGGGCCAGATTATTTAATCCTGGCCCTCTGATACTTTTCATTACTCTTACTGATGCAAATATATGACTTTGTCATTTTTGCACAGTCACTTGTGGGTATGTTTGCATATGAAATGAAAATTACATACTTTCCTGAAGAGGGACAGCTTCTAGGTCTTCCAAGCACTTACATTTCACTAACAGTTATATTTAATAACTACCCTGAAATTGAATGTTCCAGAGTTTGACACTATACAAATAAATGCCACAGAGAGCAGTACATCTGGTTTCAATAACAACAGCAATAATTTCCAATATTTGTTTTCATAATGAAGGACTAGAGTCCAACAGCATTACTGGTGAGAAGAGCGCTGAAAGTGAGAAGGGCATATAATTTATTACACATACAAAAACTATGTTAAAAGAACATTATTAAGGTTGTAAAGTCAAACACTTGAGACTTAGGAAATGCCAAAATTAAGGTGGTCTGTGCAACTTTAATTTGACCTCGTCAGTGTATGCCTCCAGATAGTCTTTAGTTACATGAATGTATATAATTTCTGTCCAAGACACCCACCTCAGTCAGTGCACAGAAAGTGTAAGTTGCCCATTTAAGGAACAGCTATGCTATACTTATTTTCCTTCTTGTGTCTGGCATGTGATACTTTTGCTCTGCACCATGCAAACCTTGCTGTGAACGAAAAATGGTTCATTTCCCCCCAGACCGTTTTCTTTTGCTCATCACTGCTGCAACTCATCACTTTGTAACATAATTTTTGCAGAAATCTGTGTCAGTGCTAATGAGTCTATGTGGAAGAGAGGGTGCTGATGACCTGATGCTCGCACTGTGGGGGGTTTGCTGCATCATGTCTGCATATTTTGAATACCTGGGAGAAGTTAGAGTACATTAGGTGGAGGCACCATCAGAACAACCTTCCAGTTTAATCTCACCCAAAGAAAACTGACCTGTGTGCTGCAGAAGGGTGCAGGAATGCAAACTCTTTGGTGAGAATGCAAACTTACATGGTGAGTGGGAGTGACTGGGACATCCACTTTAAAACCACATTGCAGCTCAGACCTAAGAGGTTATCATAGGCACATCCTGCCAGAGGATCATCTGTTTTACAGATGGAGAAACCACACTCACAGAGGTTAAAGCAAAAAACATCAAGTAATTTTGGGTGCTGAATGTGAGATAACAGAAATTAAGTCCCTTCAGACTTTTTCCAGCACTCCTTGCTCTGTTCTGTCTCTGACGTTGCCTTACTGCAGTCACAGACTTGTGGACCTGATATTTTCCTCTCTTAGTTTATCATCCCTGTTGTAATTAAAACTGACCCCTCACTGCACACTAAAATCAGTAAGTCACATAGTTTACTTCTATATTAGAAAACTACACGCAGTCAGGGCAAGGGTCATAGCACAGCTTGTTTCCACAAGGCTTCATTTTCTCCCTCCCTCTCAGCAGTCCTAGAAAGCCTCATCCATATTGCTTACTGGGTACATTCTCTTGCCCAAGCTCTATTCCAAGCTGTGACTGCTAGCTATTCTTGTTGGGACTATTTTCTTGTATTTGGCATGGATAATCATGCAGTTGCCATAGAACAGGGACCATAACTCTGCTTTCTTCCCTTACCAACATCACATTTCCCATATGGGGAGTATGAGCTCATACTTTTTTCCATGTCCACAAAGCTTGAAATAAATCCAGCTGTATGTAGCCAGGAAATTCCAGCACTTGGTATTTCCATTTCCTTAAAGCATTCTATTTTTTTATCTGCATTTAATTTCAGCTGGAGGTTGGGGCTGAGAAGTTGCTGACCTGTAAACTCTGCTTGGTTTCATCCCCAGAGCATCATGAATTTTCTGTATGAAGGACAGACGCATGCCCCTATATACACATGCAGCTTGCACCTTCCACATCACACAATGTGGGAATATGGATTTTCTTGTCCTACTAACACAAATCCTAGTGGTACCCAGGAAAGAAGAAGAAAATTATTTCTTTATAATTTAATCATTGCATTTGCTGCCACATTGCCCCAGAACAGTAGCACATCTTTTACTGCTTTGAGTTTTGACTTGATATTGGACAGTCAAATTTTCCAAATGTTCAGTTTGAGGTATGCTGATGTTTAACAGATAGTCAGAATCATCTATCCTAAAACAAACAACAAGTAGCACATCTTATTAAATTACATTACTTCAGCTGTACTGAGCTGCTGGGTTTTTTAAAATCAAATATCATAATACCAAAATAATGACTAATAGGAAATTGTTAGAAGCACTTTATTGAACTGAACATGATGGAAAATGTTCAAGTAAATGAAAATCTTCTAGTATACAAACCACAGCAATAAACTTCCACCAGTATTTTTCACAGTGTATCATCATGCCATATGGGTTTTTAATAAAATATATGATGTAGTCCAAACCTTGGCTATTGCTCTTATCTATCATTTTTTATAAAGACATCAGACATGTTTGATTTCTCTCATGAAATTGAATTCATTTTTGTCTTTAGGTTATTGCTGTTTCAGAGTCGCTTCCACCACATTCCTGATTGGTTTTAATTATCTTTCTTACATCCTTTCTCTCAATGTGCTTTCTTTCCCAAACATTTTAAATTGCTTTATGTTGATGGCAAAGCATCTTGCTGGGGCATGTTTATTGAAACATGCTACTTAAGAGCTAATTATAGAGTAGATTGTATTTTTCTTTGTTTCAAATGCACTCAACTATTTTCATTGCTTGGCAGAAAGAAATAATTAACAACTATCTGGAATGCCATATTGGTATATGTGTGTGATCTCGGTGAATAGATGCTAAAGTTCATGACCCTACTTTGGTATCCCTTAGATAAGGAAAGACCTTTAATCACTTTAGAAGGAAATCTTGCATATATAGTAACAGTAACAAGGAAGTAGCAGATTATTCAAAACTGTTTTGTGAGAAAGATATATGTAGAAGGATCTCTATAAACGTTTAAAACCTTGGTCTAGTTTCCAATCTGATGTGAAGATGTGTGGTGTTGTAACTTAGTCTGAATTTACTAAGATTTACTCTGGGAAATATGACCCAGATGACGTTATTTCCTCATGTTGCTCTCTCTTATTTGTCTGCTCATTTTCCATCAGATTCTACTGGTGGGCCTTTCCAAACGGGCAGACCTGGTAGAAACCAGGCAAGAGAAAAAGTAGTACATTAACAGTCCAGCTGAGAACACTTAAAACGAAAAGGTTAAAATGAAGATGTATAGCAAATACAGACCACTAACACAGGGATTGCAGAGCATTTAAGATCTTGTTTTCTGATCTCTAAGTCCTATTTCTCTACCTTTTTCATTATACATAGGAAAGAAATATCTCTTTTCTTGCCCAGACCACTTCATAAAAAAGATCCAGATATTTCTCTTGACTGCTATTTAGCACATCTTCAGCAGCTGAAGGAGATCTCAGTGCCACATAAGCAAAGAGCAGGAAAGCTCATGGTGAGAACCTTCTGGAGCTTTAAGTGCCAGAGTATTTTTACACAAAACAAATGGTAGCTACCTCATGCTGTGGGTTTAATGCTTTTATGCTTAATGCTATTTTCAGCTTTCTCCATTTTATTAAAATAAGTGTCCTTAGTATTTTTGGCCTGCCTGGTTTTAATTTTCTTATATATTCAGTTTCAAGAAACACAGAAACAAGAACAAAACCTGATTTTTTTCACCAGTGTGTTTGCATTTTAGGAGTAGGTTCAGACAGTTTATTTTAGGTACTCACTTCAGATGTCTTACTGTCTGAAGAGATCCAGACTTGACAGATGGTTCAGGATACTCCAGACTGATGTATAAGCTCACCAGAGGGATAGAATACAATATTATCATGGTAGCTGTACCTCTCTGGAGCTCATGAGATTGAATCAGAGCTCTGTATTGCATGATTCCCATCACACAGGGTGCAAGGTGCTGAGTTTCATGGAAGAGTAGGTGTTTGCCTGCTGTGCCTATGTTTCTTTTAAGTGGCTGCGGGAAAAGCAGAAGGTCCTTCCATGCCACATTGCTCAGTCATGAGAGCTTTGGCAGGAGTGAGGCTATCTAATAAATCAGACAAGGCTGCCTTTATACCCTTACAGGTGTCTGAGTTGAGGTATGAAGAATTTTCTTAGACCAGCCTTGAACTTGGTTTTAGTCACATAGCAAAATGTTTGCTGTGCCTACTTAGCACTATTATACCAAAAACATGCCAAACATGGAAGTATTGAATGTCTGAGTAGGAGAATAACACCTTTTAAAACACATTAATAAAGTTTTCAAAAATGAAGTGGAATTCATTAGTCTAGAATGTAACCTCTAATCTTTTAAAGGCTGGTATAAACCTATAACCACAGATTTTGGAGTACTTAAATGATTATATAATACCAAAATATTTATATGGGCATTCACACAAGTAAATTTTAGACCTGTTGTTCTTTTCAGTGTGACCTAATGGCTGGTGCACAGAAGCTGCTGTTAGGACTCCTAGGCTCTGTTTCTCCTTTCTGCCAAGATTTACAGCTAATGAGATGCTATTTTCTGCACTCCTTGGCTAGTCCAAAATTGCATTTGTTAGGCGTTGTTTTTATGTTCTAAGATTTACAATTTCTAAAGATCATATGCAAAGAAAACCTTTTACTTACTTAAACACCATGGGAGACTGCATGTAACAAAATCAGCATGTAATTCTTGCTACAGAAACATTGCTGCTTTATAGTCACTGTGATTTTTTAGACTTTTACACAAAGAACCAAATTGTGACACCTTGGCTTGTGCTAGGCAAAATCTTTGCAAGCAACCCTTCAGAGCAGATTTTCATTTTCATGAATGATTTCCTAAGACTTTGGTGAAGCAGAAGAAGTGTGAAAACTGATAAAAGTGGAATCAATATAGTTTTCCAGGAATGAACATCCCATTTTCCCATGCCAGGTCACAAAGTGGTCTATTGTATTCAGGTATGTTGAATTCAGTTTGCTTATTTGAAAAAAAGAATTACTATTCTAAGTAAAAGTATCAGAAACTCTCGCAGAGAAAACAACTTTTTTGATGGCAAAGCCATAAAGAACTCATACTATGCCTGAATTTATACAATTTACAGTAACTCTGAAGTCAGTGATAAGTCAAAGAAAAATTTAGTGCTGTTTCTGAAGTTAGATGACAATTCTGACTATTCACTTTCCTTCCCTTTACATTCATATTGACTTGCTCTTTGGAAGTTTATGCAATGATTTCAGCTCATGTAGATAAGATGTGATGCTTGTTATATTAGTATTTTGAACAGGTTTTACATGAGTGAACGGATAATTTTTCAGTAAATTGCTCAGGCTGAAATTAATATATTGTGTTCCTGTGATTTCTACGGTCTTCAGCATTTTTGGTTTGTAGTCTCAGCTCTAGAGTAATGCATTACATCTTTTACATGTCTATTTGAGCGGACAAACCAGTAAGAAAGGGCAAGAAAACCTCTGATACATTGCTCTTGTGACATCAGATAGACAGTGTTGCAGCATATTAATATCCAAGATTATGATGCAGTATCACCACAAAGGTCAACAAATACTACGCAAAGGTGCTACACCATTGAAGGGGCTTGAGTATTTTTATTCCAAGGTTCAATCCTCATAGGGTTTTGTTTCATTAAGAGTACACAGTGACCTAAGCATATCTGAAACGCTTGTGGTTTTATAGCCTTATTGATTCTGTTTAACAAGAAGGTAATTTTCTGGACCTGGATCTTTTTCAACTATTGCATTTTGACTAGCACACTCTCCTTGATATTGTAAATAAGTCTAATGAAGACACAGTGAAGCTTTTCTTTTACACAAGTTTAAAAGACTATTTGGTCCCAACTGTAATGTGGGCCCTTCACAGGCAGCTGGTATAAGTAGTTCTGCTGGCCATCTGACATAAACCCAGACTCTCACTATGGATTCTATAAAATCCACCTGACCAGTATATTTGCTTCCTGGGATACTGTATACCTACAAACAGGATTATTCAGTAGTTGAGGACATATTTTCAGATAATCTTGTGAGTCTGACAAGAAAAACTGTTTCATGTACTAAGCCTGTTACATGCAAGTATTTCAGTTTGCTATAATCAAACTTGGGCAGTCACTACTGTCCTAATGCCTGACTTTGAGCTTATTCCACGGTTGCAGTCACTCTGATGAGAAGAAGAGCATGTTCACCAGGTGGAGCGTGTGGTGACCAACTTTGCTTGATGCACAGAGGACAGTCAGGTGGACATGTATAGGGACACTGCAGTCATGTGTTAAATTTTCTGAAGAGATGGGATGGACGTTTAAGACCATAAAGGGACTACAACAGAGAATGTCATGAATTTCTACAAGAGTGAAGACAAAAGTGTATGTCTAGCAAATTGCAGCCAATGACCAGAGTACTGTAAATATTGAAACAATATTCTCCATGTCACTCTTTAAAGAAACAAGGCAACCCCCCAAAAAACCTCACATAAACCCCCATATTAAAACATGTATGAAAACATAACGTGCCATGTGTTACTGCTGGTTTTGTGTATTTATGTGTGTTTTAAAATACAATTCGATGTTTTCTTCCAACAAAGACCAATGTTGCCTCACTGATTGTGAGAAGACCACCTGTTTGATTAAGCTTTGTACAACACTGAGTGAAGTTTGGAGTCATAGTTTATAAGCCTGGTAAAATCAACCAACCAGCCAAATATAACTAATTCAGACAACTGTTTTCCCTTTATAATTTATGCACATATTGAAGGATATTGTCTATTAAAAATATTTACTCACTGATTTAAGGTGTATTTAATCCACAATCACAGAATTTGCTAGTGAGGTGTAGTGATTGCTGAACTAGGTTTAAGTGAGATATTTCATGGATAAAATTGGTCAACTTTCATAATACAAAGCCTGGTCAAGAAGCTGAATTAAGAATGCCTTCTGTATCTGGTTTTCATACAGCTGTCACTTCTTTGATTACTCTGTCATTGTCTTTGGCCATCATTTGACCATTGTTTAGCCATCATTTATACTAAAATCGTTCATATCCATTCATCAATAAAAAAAGCACATTAATGTTGCCTCTGTGTGGCCAAGACCTGGCCTCTAAGCTGGTAATTCCTGCTAAAGTTATCCTTAAGAGATTAAAAAATGCTAACTAATGATCATGTCAGTAGGGACATACTATGAGCAGAATAAATTGGTGCAATTGTACCATTAAATACTTTCAGCCAGATGGAAGCCTTCTTCCTCACCTAACTTGCTGAGTAGGGAAGCAGAGTTGTTACATTACAAATTCAAGCAAGAGGGCAAGATACCATGCAGAATGAGGACAGGAGTTTTGGTATAAAGGTCTGTGGATCTCTGCAAATAAAAGTATTCATGAAAGAGAAGACAAAAGAGAAGTTTGCTGAGCAGCGAAGGGAGGGGCAGGATATGTGTTTGTGAATGTGTGTTAAAATTCAGCAGCTGGGGTCTAAGTCATTGCGGGGTGCAAGAAAAAAAAAGTTGGACAGATGACTGTCCAGTTTCAGATGGGAAGTGAACCATGTATTAAGATATCAAGGTACCCAAATTCTGGAGAACATAACAAATGAAATCAGCCCCACTAGGGGCTGGAAAGAACTGGAGGTTATGTGAGAAAGTCAGGGCACATGTTTTGACCCTGTCAGTTCTCTAGATAAGGAGACTACTAGATGAGAGCAGGAATAAAATAGAGAATCTTGAGCTCAACCCCTTTGGGCTGCTGATTTAGACATTTCTGGATTATTCATAGGATTTCTTGAACTTCATACTTTTAGAGCTTGTCATATCAGTGCTGGAGAACCCAGCAGTAAGGTACTCAGCGACCACACTGGAACGCTCTGCCTGTTTTGCCTGGGTCGCACTTCGATTTTCTAATTCTTTACAGTTTATTTGGCTTGTGGTGTGTTTTTTTGTTTGTTTTGTTTTTTGTTTATGTTTTTGGCTTTTCCACACCTCTAGCTCTGGCAATAACAAGGGTATTTGTTAATTAGATGCCAACCTGGTGTGATCTCAACGAATATCGAAGGGCAGATACAAATATTAGCTTTGTGAAGTGCAATTGTTCTTTTCAGAGAAATATTAACTTGAGTTCTAAGTAAGAAAATTAATGACTAACAAGATGCTTCTGGGTAGCAGAAGTTTAAGAAACTGGGTAAAGAATGATCATTGTATGATTACATTTCCATTTTTTTCTAATGTGATCAGCAAAATCCCCATGTGAGGGAGATAGAAAATACCTTCCTTAAAATGTCCTTTCACTCTGAAACTGATATTAGTACTGCCTCTGATTTTCAAAAGGAGCAGTGTGACCAGTGTTGTGGTTTTTCAAACGAGCTAAGAAGCTGGTGGTGTTACATCTCCCTAGTGCACATACACCTTTCACAAAGACTGTTTTCTTACAGAGCAATGCCTTGCCTCTACCCAACATCAGACCAGCTGAGCCCAGTGTCTGAAGTGCATCTTTGGTCATACTTCCAAGATTTCTTGGGAGGTCCGCAGGGCGAGGTCCGCAGGGCAAGGTCCTTGCTGGCTGTATGCCCATGCCACACCCTACACACTGTGAGTGAAGGGTAGCAGTTTCCACACGTAGGGAAGAAGAAAAGATGGTAACGGCCCTGTAGGTGGTGCAGGAGAAAGCTGGGACCCCTTTGATGCTGGTTTTGGTGGGGGGAGGTACAGTCACAGGGAAGGAGGTGTGAAGAGAGCCGAGAGAGGAAGGGAAGACCTATGTTCCACTTCTGTGTCTGCAAGTATTGGACCCAGATAATGTGCTGCTGATTTTGAATTGTAAATATGCAGCAATGGGTATAGATCTTCCTCACTTTCAGTAGCCATCTTTTCTGTATGAAAATCCTCTCTCACCATAGCCCAGAAAGTAATCTAACAAGCTTTGGAAATTTTGGTGCATTGTGACACATCCATGAGAGCAACATATATTTTCCCTTACCATGCACTGCCAAAAATATTTTGCCTTCATGCTTGCAAAAATGAAACCTTCAAGTGTAACTGAGAATTCTCCCCCTTTCCCTGACTTTATGGATTCAGGATTTCACTCACAACAACAGCTCATCCTTTGCACGGGAGGCTCTGTCACATTTTCACTCTGTGCCAATCCATCCCCTATGGAGTGAGCTTACAACAACCAACAATAAGTGGAGAGGATTAAAGTAGATGTAAATAAAGGGCTGGTGAACATTTTTAGCTCAAAACAATGAACTGTGATCACTTGTTTTCTAAGCAGGCTGAATGGCAGAACTTGTACGTTTTCTTGATCATCACTAATAAAATTAAATTTTATTAAAATGCTTTAATTGCCAAAACTAAATTCTCACCCAAAAATAATGCTGGGTGCTTCTTGCTTCTCCTTATGAGTTACTTTGTATGCTGATTTTCCCAAGAACAATAAGTATGTCAGATATTTTAGACTGATATTATATTTTATACTTTAAATGGGCACAGATGTATTTAATATATCTTATATAGAAAAGTTGTCCATATGAGGTACATTATATATGATAATGCATATATTAAAGAATCTTTTATAGTCTCACATTTTGTTTCCATTGTGTAGGATGATATATTGTTTATTCACATACTGATTTCTGCGTACATGTGTTCAGAAGCAAATTTGCATATGTCATCTGTCTGATATAGTAACAAGCATGCATGAAAACATGCTTTAAGTACAAATGGATAGATATTAAGCATTTTTAATATTCTCTTAGCAACAATATTTTGTTATTGATCACATCACAAATGTGAAGCACTTATTCAGCATAAAATGTCTCTCTGCTTTCTGCAGTGGCTGCCATCTTCTTTTTTTCTTTTTTCCTTCAAATCCTCTGACCTCCCTTGGGAAGGCTTTTATGCACGTTCGGTATGCTCACACAACTATTTCTACCAGCACTGTTACCATAGAAACCAAGTGATTTTTTTTCCCCCCTCGCCCCTCCTCCCTGACAGGATTTGGACCAAGTGCCAGACCTTTCCACTGTTAGCAATAATATTTTTCAATATTTGGACAGATCTTTTAGAGAAAAAAATCTGTTTATGTTTTCAAGATGTGGTACTTTATTTCAGGATGCAAATTTTCAGGTATTAACATCAACCAACTGATTCACATACTTAAGGATCTAGACAGCTCTTTCTTTTGCAATATTTAGACCATGGACATTTTGTAAGGAAAATGCCAGAATTGGTTATTAATTGTAGACTTCAACTCAGAACGTGAATGAAGGGATTTATGTAACAGGTCAGTGGACTGTGTCTCATGTTTTCATTTTCTTTAGTGCTTATTTTCAACACATTTCTTTAGCACACAAATAGCTTCCTAACCACAAAGTGAGACATGTAATTAATTACCATATAATTTGCAAGTTATTGATTGGCATAATTTGCACTCCTCATATTAACACCTTCCTCAGATAAATCTTTAAGTATTTTGATTCTCTGAACACATATCATATTGATTTTTTAAATGAATCTATGCTTAGTTAGATACACAACAGTATATATTAATTTTATAACTTCTATTTGGACTGAATAAATTATTTTAATTAACATGACATAGAGAACATAGCTTTTCATTGACTCAACTGACATATACATATATGTATATATATACATATATATACAGATATTTATATACAGACATATGCATCTGATAATTTCTAGTTTATGTAAAATATTATACTGAAAAACAGAATCACAATCACACATTTTCCAGTCTGCTTCTAACATCACCTTATCTTTTGGACACAAATATCCTGTTACACCAGCAAAATGCAGGAGAAGGAAGAGCTAAGATGATTTGAAGGCACGTTTTTGTCTTGATGTCTGGCAACCACTGGACTTGCAGATTCTTATCCAAAACAACTGAATCTTCTGTAAAGTAACTTTCAAGTGCAAGGCCACTACTGGTCATCTTCTTTCCCTGTGATACCTATTTGGCATAAGAGGTAATTATAATCACGTAAACATGAAAAACAAATTGTAGCAGGTTCCAAATGCATTTATCCTTCAGTGACAGAAGAGGGAGCAATTCTCCCTTCTCAGTGTCAGAGATACACTTGGCGCCCATCCCCCCTGCTCATGCCCTTCTTGCCAAATGCAAACCTGCTCGATCGTAATACAGACACGGCTGGGTTTTACTGTAGGGGCAAGCGGCAAGATATTTTGGGGTCGAGGATGGAGGGGGAACAGACCACCCACTTCGTCTCCAGAGAAACAAAGCTGAAATTCTTTCTGGGCTGCCACTTTCCCTAAGAATATAGTTAGATATGAGGGTCTTTTGTGTCTTACTGTATATTTTTTTTTGTAACAATGCTTTTTTTTTTTTCCCCCCAAACCCGTCTCATCACACTACAAAGAAACCATGGTGGTGTGTAGTCAACTGGAGTGAACGTGTGCATTCTCCAGGTCTCATTTTTGTGAGACTTTGTCCTGCTGTTGTTCCCACTCTGAGCTGAGCAGAAACCACGCATGTCTGAATAACGGGGCCCTTTCTGCCTGTTGTAATCCCAAATTGTTACAGTCTAAGGGCCAGCCATGCTGTCACCGTCACAAATTGATTTAACCATCAATTGCAGTGGTCATTAAAGCTGCTAGAATCCCAGCCAAGCTGATGAATTGCAGCTGAATGTGAAATGAGCCTCCAAGCCCGTTTCCCACCATCTCATATCAAAGCCTATTGTGTTCCTCCAAAGTAAAGGGTCGGAGGTTCAGGCTGGAGTTCAACAATGGACTCAGTCAGAAGATAGAGCCCCCCTCGCCCTGGTATTCCCAATTATAGTTTTCTTTCCCTTCCTTATTGTGCAGTATTTGCATCCAACTAATATGTGGAATTATTGACATATCCCAGTGTCAATGGAGCTTTTGAAAGATTTATCCCCCAAATACATGGAATCCTAAGCATCTGGTAGCTCCTCAGTAATGACAATAAAACGATTCCCCGGTTTTCCTCCTCCGGCAGTGTAGTCGACTTATCTGAGCTGAATGGCTGTCTTTACTAAGCAGAGATTATTTGCTTCCAAACCACACACTAAATCATCCTGAGTTTGTTTCTGGAAGCCCCTTTCCTTCAGATGTATTGTTCCCTGGACCTGTCTTGCTACATATTTTTATATAGAACTTAGCACTGCTAGTCTTTTACTTAATGGCCATAAGTAACAGGAAAAAAAAAAAAATAATGAAAAGAAATCTAACGTACTCCACTTTTTCTTTCCCCCCTGCTATGTCTTGAGTTTATGGTTTGTTATTGAGCTGCACACAGTAAGCACTATCAGATGAAATCGTATCTGATCAGTTTGGGGAGGTGGCATTTGCATGCTGGGCACACAAAATCTGGTTTTGCCTGCAGGCTCTGTCTTGTCAAAGGGTACTTTCCTCATGGTCAAGGGTTCTGGGGCCCAGGCAATAGGAGAAGGCTGATGTGAGATTCATGACTGTGCTTTGTATGTGCAAAGTCCAGGAGGCTCCTGCCATGTGCACAGACAGAAAAAAGTTGTGGGAGGGTGGGGGGAAGATTCAGACGTCACAGGTCTAGACCATTCCAATGTATTAATAATGAGCCAGTAGACAGTTCTAGGCCTGTATTTCCCTAGATTGTACTCATCACAGACTGAATGTCTCCACTAAACCTGCATGGAGATGCCATTAGCAGAGGACTAACTTTCACTGCTGGCAGGTGTTCCTCAGTGGCTCCCACGTAGATCATCAGATGCCTGGTCTTGAAAGCTTTGTTGTCCAAAGACAGAATGAACCAATGGACAAGTAAATACATACACTTTTTATGTAATAGGTTCTTCTGATTGTGTCAGAGAAGAGCAGTATTTTTATTGAACTCTTGGATCTTTCTGACCTCTGGACTTTTTCACTTCACGTAGCTATAAACTGTCCTCAACGGAAAGTGTTATCAGTGATGATTTAATTTTTTTTTGAGTTACATGTTTCAAGTGAATTATCTGAAAAGTCCATCAATGCATATTAGCACTGAGTTATCTCCACAAAAAGCTGGACTGAATGATTAAGAGATTAAAAAATGGACTGATATTCTATTTGTCCGATTAATGGCCCCAGGTAGAGATTTCATGTCTCTTGAGAATCTGGGATTTAAAAAAAAATATTCCCACTCTCTGCTATGACAAGCCCAAGAATTTTTACTTCTTTTTTTTTCTTTAAAAAATAGAAAACCAGCTCTAAATAGACAATATCATGGTAATAGGAGACTCCTCTGAATTGGAGACAACCAGATTCAAATTCAGATTTTCTCCAGGTTTTTTCACAGCATAGATAACTATGCCACCTATCTAATAATGGGAAACTATTAAGTGGTAATTTCCAGTTTTTTCCCCTTAATCTCTTTCCTGAATAAGTAAATATTCATTGAGCCAGAGGCACAAACCTGAGACTCTCACAAACTCACCTTCTGCTGTAATCACTAAGCAAGAAAGCAATGCACTATTTTGACCAAATAAGTAAAGGAGCAGTCTCAGCCTGCCTGTGCAACCTGATTGCCAATATCCAGGGAGAGGATGATGGAAGGTAAAAACTGCATCTGACATCTTGTAATCATACTGTTCTCTGGGCATATGGAAAGTATTCAAATACTACACTGTGAAGCCTGAATAATAAATGGAACAGAATATAGATTATGGTCTATTTATCCATTCTATCCAAACTTCAATAATACTGAAAGGTACAAGTGAAACAGCTTGTACCTACAGGTACTTATTTACTTTTGAGACAAATTTGTACTCTCAGACCATCCTTACCTCTCTGCTTAGCTGTTGCAAACATCTTTCTGGATGGTTTCTACCAAGTAATAATCAGTGATATTGGAGTTCAGGTCATGTAACTTTCACAGGTTATACAAGCTCTGAAATGGGATGGTCAGGGTTCATATAAATAACCTTAGCACATTATCATTGTCTAGTTCAAAGGGAGCAAGGCTGCGTTGAGATATAACTTTAACAGGAATAAATTTCACTTCAGCTCAGTTGTAAAAATTGCCTCTGTGTGAACTCCTGCACGAGTCAAACTTGAGAACACAAATTCCCAAGACTCAAAGCCTGCTTGCTTTCTCAGGACTGGAAGGCTGTCTACTGCATGATTATCTGAGGGATCCTGACCCTGTAACATTTACAGTAGTAGTTGAAAAAGTCATTGTTTCCTTGTAAGTTGTTGAGACAGAAAGAAATCGAGAAACTTTCCACTCTAGTGAAGAATAAAGATGTTTATATTACAAACTTGCCTTCCACTGAAGGAAATCAACCTTGTCCAAACAAAATTTATATTCATAAATACGTACCTATTGATTTTTGTAAGATTGGGTTCACTGATAGATGAAGATGCTTTTTGTCCTATAGGACTGGATCCTCCAAGGCCACTGAGAACGTAGATTTTATTTGCAATATTCAGCAACTGCAAGGAGCAGGCTTAGTTGCCTTCAGAAAGCGATTTTTTTTTAGAGCATTGGAGTGGAAGAAATTCTCTTTGTTACAGGTTAACGTCCTAGGGCCTCTAAGCCTCCCGCTCATAACATCAACTCACGTTTTCACAATGCCTATGATGGTACATCTATGCATCAGGAGCCAGGACGACTGTGAGCAGCCACCTATGCACATCCTGCTAGGCCATCTAATACGTTCACACTGGCTTATGTTCACATGGTGGCAGCCCTCACCTGAGCTGTCCCATCTCCTGGCTAGTAACTTTCACAATACTTCGAGAACCCTGCAGATCTCTCCCCTTTCATGTGTGATTAAAGTGAGTTAACATGGGCACAAACTGAAACACAGGAGGTTCCCTCTGAAGATAAGGAACTGCTTTTTCACTATAAAAGTGATGGAACACTGGCACAGATTGCCCAGAAAGGTGATGGAGTCTCCATCCTTAGAGGTACTGAAAATCCATCTGTACATAGTCCTGTACAATCATCTCTAGGTGACTCTGCTTGAGCATGGGAGGTTGAACCAGATGACCTTCAGAGGTGCCTTCTCAGGAGACTGTTCCTCTCAACAATTATGTGTCTTATTTTTGTATGTCAAGCAGGGTAAAAACTCAGAAGTCTTTTGCAGAAGAGTTGTTGAAATACAAAAGTTAGTTTCAGAAGTACTGAAATGTAGATATATTGAATTTATGCTTGGAAGAAATGATATTTTTATAGTGCTTGTTTTTAGCTGTATGGCACTGAAGATAAGCTAATTTTTCCTCAAGGTGGACAGTTAATTTGCAAGTGCAACTCAAATTAATGCCTATGTATATTATTAACTTACATATGATTAGCTTATTAACTTTTATAGTAAACCTTTTCTGAACTATATTCAGTTTGCACTCTAGAGGTCATGGTTAATTGTAAAAAATAACATATTTGCCATTTGTGTTTTTGTGATCAACAAATACAAATAGGAGATTAATAACAGCAATAATGCCACATTAAAGAATAGGTATTTTAAACAGAGCTCTACTTTACATAGGCAGTGTTGGGGGAATAAAGGAGTTTATTTCACTTTACAGACATTTGTTTTACTTTTTGGTTTTTTTTCCCCACACAAAGCACTGAAAAAAATAGCATTGTAAAGACATCCTTGAACTAGCTGCATCAGGAATGTCAGAAGAAATCTAGATACTTGATAAATTTCTTAATTTTAAGATGTTAAAATAAGAACTGAATGCCTTTGACATTAATCGCAGGCGAAACCAATTGTGGAACCATTTACAATTCACTCAGTCAAATAATATGCAGTAAATGGCAATTGCAATTTCAGATTTTCCCTGTCTTCCATTACTTTCTGAGCATGACAATCAGTTGGTGGTACATGAAATATTTGCAAGAAAATTTTTTCTCTTATTTTCCTTTATGGACTGTTAGGTTTTCTCCTGAAACTTAGAGACAGTTTGTTAGCTTTCAAAACCTACTGACAATGCAAAAATGACCAATGGGGTTGCAATGGCAAAGCTGGTTTGCAACATATTTTTGTGTGTAACACTGGGGCTTATGGGTTTTAATTTTTTTTTCCCTACTTGTAACTGTAAAAGCAGAATAAGAATAAGAATTACTTCCCTGGGAAGAAGAAATTATTATTTCGATTTGGAATCCAGAAATAAATGAAATAAAGTTGTCAAATCACTGTAAGCAGCCCATAAATAAAAGTCAAGGTCAATATGCCTGTGGCTGCCCATTTGCTACCAAGAAAAAGGCATATTTCTGAGGGCAAGGCAGCAGGACCTACGAAACTCTGGTACCTCTCTACATGCTCAAATTAAAAGACTCACTAATTTAGGGTTGTTCCCCAAGAGACATTGCAAAAGGCATTCATACTTGAGTTCATGGAAGGAAAAAATACATTGATTCCTGTTACTTCCTTTCAAAAACCCAGATGATGCTGTGTTCTTTCAACCTCTTGTTCAGGTTTTCCATTCTGGGTACACAGTCAAATTCAGTATCCTGTTTTCTTTCAGGTGAATTCCCCAAAGGGAGGGTGGAGGAGACTTCCCAGGCCACCACAACACAGAGCAATAGCATCCAGAGACATATCTTGCTTTTCATTTCTGTTGTTTCATGTGAGTCCCAGGTAGTCACGGAAAGGTTTTTCCAAACGTATGTCCTTGTTATGGGTGAAACACAGTCTGTGGAAGACTGCACAGACACTCCCACTGATACTTATTGTCCTGTGCCATCTGCTGCATCCGAGGAACTATCTGTGCTCACCACTGCTGCATTTCCAGGAAATGCTGAAATCATTTACTCTTTATATTAAGGAGCATCAAATGTAAGTGAAATGGTATAACTAGGTTGCCAAAAATATATAGCGAGGTTGGCTGTAAAAGTAGGTGGCAGGCACAACAAACAGGAGTACTCTATTCCAGTTTTGCCATGCTGCCATTTCTCCTTGCCCTTTCAAGGAAACCAGCATAAGGCTTTAATAAATTGATATGATCTGTAATTAAAATATCGGACCCAACTGGCTTCTGAATATATTACTTGCCCAGGGATAGGTTCAGTGATGTGGTGACTGACATCATTCTGCCTTTTGAATGTAATGACTGTGAGTGCTTGATGTTCCTGTTAACTACCTGGCAAGGGATTATTATTTTGTATTTCAGAAGCTATCTGCTAATTTTCAGTAAGACTTCAACTCCTAAGTGACTTGGATGTTTCTGAAAAAGTCACACCCTCTCTTTCTTTTGGAAAGGAAAACACTCGAAGTGTGTTTTGTAAGATTACAGCTAATTAAATGGCATGACAATGAAAACAAATAAATAAAACTTAATCCAGATTTAGACTAAATAGAAGTGATGGGATTGAATTTCTCTCTGGAAGAAAACTCTGCTGGCATCAGCTCTCTTAGAGCAGGAGTGATTCTATCCCATGGTTTCTGATTAATTTACAAAAGCAGGAGGGATTTGTGGAAACGCACAGGGGAAACTCTGATAAAGGCCACTGTAGACTACTAATGAGATAAATGTCCCTGAAGTATCCTGAATAGCCCATGGGGAAAGTAAGACTTCTCCAGAGAGTGAGTATAGTAGAATCCAGTGCTTTCTCTTTCTTCCCAGGGACTGCAGGAGTTAATCCACTGGCCCCAAAGTTGCCTTTGGAAGTGCCCACTAAAAAGTGCAGGGAAGGAACTGATAGACCAATCAAAACACAAGGCCAACAGTTTTGAAACATTAGTTCTGAAGAGAAATCAAGCCACAGTGCCACAGTGTCACAGCTGAGCCATGGTGCCATACCCAAAGCTGGCTCAGGGAACCAGTGCTCACTCTCTCTATCCTCCTTAACTGTCTCACTCAAAAGGATAGACGTTATCTGAGTGGAAATCCCAGTGGTTTCCACTTTCTAAATCACAAGTTAACATTTGCAAAATAGCAGACTCTGTGCTGGAGCTAATTCTTAAAGCTTCCAGGCATGGGGCAGTGAAGTTGGGCAGTCTTCAGTACCACAGTGGCAGCTACTCTCAATTTTCCAGAACTACCTCCACTTCTCACAAACTATTGCCTCCCTTCGAGCATCTACTCTGCCTTTGTCTATTCAGAAGGTTCTTCTGTATTATTTTGGTCTTCAGTATCATTGGTGAAATGACTAGTATAAATTATATAATCAGGGTTTCCTGGAAATTTGCAGGGCACTATGGTTGGTCCCCTTCCGTCTGTTTTCCAGAGTTCTACCAGGCCTAAAAAACAAGTCATGAAAATATAATAGTGTAGTAACTACCACCAAGGGCCCCTTGTATCTTCTTCTCCATCTCAACAGGAGGTTAAATTATGCAATATAATGTTATATTTTTCCATTTTAGTCTATGCCATCAGCATTCTTGTGATCATAAAAACAAATCAAAACCAAGTTTTCCTCTCTTCTCATTAAGACATGCACTACATATTTAAGATGGCCTCTTGAGAAAGTTTTACAGCCAAATATTGCAGACTATACAGCAGATGTTTATGATCTTTAATTCCAAGTAAGTTCCAGCCTGGAAACCTAATTGAAATACAGTTACACTGATTTCAGGGGAGCTTTGCCCAGATGAGAGCTGCCAGTTCCGATCCATATTTGTTTCTGAACTCTTTAACATTTACATTAACTACAGATGGACCCAAACAGAATCCAAATCTAAATTAAATCAAAGTTTTGATTATCTGTCTGCAAATGCTCAAGCTTTTCTTACATCTAAAAAGAAAGTAGTAGATCGTGAGGTGAATGCATTTCAGATATACTCAGAGCTGTCTTCAATTTTACTAGATGTTCCTAGGGTTCATTGTTTTTTGTAAGGGTGGCATTCCTATAATCCAACTTGTGCCTAAATGGGGATACACAGTGAAGGTTTCTTTCTTTGTTGCCCAGAAAGAGAAGCCTAAACCACAAAATTCCTATGTTCTGTTTATGTATATGGTCACTAGAGGAGAAAAAGAACAGCCTATTTTGAAACTTCAGACACACTCAGAGTTAAAATATTTTTCTCTGTTATTGAGCAGATGGTTAGAGTACAAAAGGATGTGGCTTAGATTTCTCTACCAACATAAGCATTTTTCCATTTACATGTAAAAATTTTATAGTTTCTTGCCTGCTTGAAAATATAACTACACATTTATCTTACAGAAATGAGGGGTTTTTTTTGTACAAATCATAGTGTGCAATGATCTTGGCATCAAATGACTTTACAGGCTGAAATGGGACAGAAATCATAAAAACAGAAGCAACAGTTTGTTTGCCTTTTCCAGAAGCCCTCCACTGACAGCTCCAAATTAGAGCTTTAAAAAAATGTCCTATGTAAAAGCAGTGCAAGGTCAAGATTTTGATTTCTGTCATTTGATCTGTTTTATGGAATTATTTTCTTTTTCCTCAATAGAATGTAAATATTGCTTCTGAAGATTTGATAACATGAGCCTTCTTTAGAATGTATTTTACAACTACTGGTGTCTGTTCTCTAATGGTGGGAGTTACAGAAGGCTATCTATGGAGGGTTGATTTAATTTTTTACAACTAGTTCTGTAGGAATGTGGCGTTGTAGGAATGGCCTACCTCCAACTACACAGGAGTCTGTAGATATCTTTAAAAGCAGTGAACACTGGATCAGTTCTGGAATAAGAAGGCAGGAAATCCAAGGATGGATATGGCTTGTAGTGTGCAATTTATTATATAGACATCCATAGTTTCCACTGTTTTTACAATATGCTCTATTTTTGCTAAGCAGGTTACTATAGATCTGAAATTCAATTTCTGTCAACAAGTTCCTAAAATCCCTTGCTAAAACCAGCACTTCACTTTACAAAATTTTTCTGATAAATATATTATTGGCATGAGAAGAGCCATGCTGGGTCATAACTGAAGTTCATCAAGCTCATTACTCTGTGTTAACTGTTGTCAATGAATAAGTTAGGGAGAAAATGTAAAAAATAGGGAAATCAAAAGCCAAATTAGCTGTTGCTCATGGAAGCAGTCTAGCAGAGGAGGAAACTGACTACAAAGTGAATGGTGGTGAGGAATAATTAGAGTTACGATCCTGTAATTCAGGAGAGAACACCTTAGGGGAGATTTAGGGAATAATGAGAGAGCAAGAGATGGAGGCATCCCTTAACTCTGTACAGAGCCCTGTGACACCTATAATTCTCTGCAATATCCTGATCTCAGATGGCCTCCTTCCTGAAACAGAACTCCTCCAGTTTCCCATCTTTCTCAATATTTCTTTACTTTTTGAAACTTCCCATCTTCAAAAGTCATGCTGATACTCCCATCCCTTCCTTCTTCCCTCACCAGTAAATTCACTCCCATGTCACCACAAAATTCAGCTTTGTGCACCAGGAATGCAGGTAAGTTAGAGGTTTCTTTGTTTGCTTGTTTTCTTTTTTTTTTTTTTCTTTTTTTCCCCGCAGCCTTTGGGACAAGAAAATGTAATGCTTATGCCATTGATAAAACATGGACCAATTCTGACAACAAGGATATCTGCAGCAAACCTTCTCCTGACTACCTGCCCCTACTAATGTTTTTCAGCGGGGTCTTGGGTGCTCGAACTTGTACAGGCTGGAAAGTGATGAAAGTGGAAGAGAAGTTGCCTTTTACAATCAATCTTCTGCTGTAATTTCCATTCATTTTCTGAGCAAAAAGCTGAGATCATGCCAGACAGACATATGATAGTGTTTTCCAGCTATGATTTGGGTTGTTTACATCAGTTAGGGTAGGATTTCAAACCATTTCACATGTAGCATAGTAGAGAAGATTTCTTTTACTCCTTCTAGAATGTGCAGTAAAATCCAAGAGCATTTCTGGAATGATAGTTGATAAATGATTGAAACATATTACTGTAATTTTGCTGATTTAACAGCCAGAAAAATTATTTGATGTAATTTCAAAAATTTGCTGATATATTGAGTGACAGAAGATGACAAAGATGTTCCGTATCTTATCAATGAAAACTTGAGAAACATTTTTTTCAATTACTTTTTCACCTCATAGGCCTGATTTTGTAGGAGATGCTCAGCGCCACTGATTCCAATGGCAATGGCTATTTCACTTTGTTGGATTGAAGCCTGAACTGGTAAACTCTTCAGGGAGAGGTGATGATTTTATGCTTAGTACACTCCCAAAATCACAGAAGGTTTGATGTTGGAAAGGACCATCTGATCCAACCCCTCTGCTCAAGCAGGGGCACCTAGTGACAGCAGGATAATGTCCACATGGTTTTTGAAGATCTCAAACTCCGTAGAGTCCACCATCTCTTGGGGCAACCTGTGCCTGAGCCATCCTCACTGTAAAAAATTATTTTCTGACATTCAGAGAGAACCTCCTGTGTTTCAGTCTGTGCCCGCTGCCTCTGGTCCTGTCACTCTCTCTGTGCTCTTTGCACCTTCTCTTCAGGTATGTATATACATGATATGATCCCTTCTGTATCTTCTCTTCTCTAGGATGTACAGTCCCTGCTCTCACCCTCTCCGCATAAGAGAGATGCCCCAGTCTCTTCATTATGTTAGTGGTCTTTTGCTCAGCATTCTCTCCAGCACACCCATGTGTCTCTTGTACCAAGGAGCCCAGAACTGTACCCAGAACCCCACGTGTGTCCTCTCCAGTAGAGGGGAAGGATCACCTCTCTCATCATTCTGGCATTACTTCGCCTATTGCTGCCCAGGATACCAGTGGCTTTCTTTGCCACAAGGGCATGTTGGTGGCTTATCTTCAGTTTGGTTTTCACCAGGACACACAGATCCTTTTCTGCAGAAAGTTGGGTGGCCCCAAGAATATACTGGTGCATGAGGGTTTTTCTTTCCAGATTCAGGAGTTTAGAGTTCTCCATGTTGAACTTCAAGAAATTCTTTTTAGACCATATCCCCAGTCTGTTGGAGTCCCTCTGGATAGCAGCGTCCCTCTGGTGTATCACAGTTGTGTATCAGCAGCAAGCTTTCTGAATGTACACCAAGCTCCAAGTCCAGATCATTGATGAAAATGTTTAACAGGACTGGACAGAATCTTGACCCTTGGAGTACACTGCTAGTCCTTAGCCTCCATCTAGACTTTGTGGCACTTATCACCATGCCATGTCCAGGTCATGTGAGAAATAACCACAAGAAAAAACTCTTCCCATGGTAGTTTGTAAAATAACTGGGTTGTAGGCACCAGAACTGGAGAAACCCAAGGACATCTTCATTTAAATGTAAGTATTTGCAACTTCAACTGGTCTGCAATGTGGGTCATTCATGTTTTGGTGTTTTGTTCTTACTTTTTAAATCTGTTGGATTGGAAACTGTATTTTAATCTATGTGTTTGATAAATAGTATATTTGGAGAACTCTGTCAGATGATTCATTCCTTGGAAGACTAACACTAACATTAATTTTGCTGAGATATATGAGGGGAATCAATAACTGTAGAGCTTTCTTTATACTACAAAGAGTTAAGATACATCATAAGTGCAACTGTAAGCCATACAGTCCCTCCACTTCCTGCTTCTAGTAAAATGTGATTTTTTTATGAGGAGAATTGTAGTGACACCCCTGGTGTGCTTGATTTTTCTTTCAAAGAAAAGTGTCAAATAGAATATATAACAGAGGCATCCTTGCCTTTCCTTTTTGGAGGTGCTGATCTCTGTTCCAGTTGCTAGCATTTGTAAACTATTTTTCATGAATATGGTATTGTGGTATTTCTAATCATTTTAGGATTTAATTGAACTTAGACAAAAATGTTCTAAGGTTATGGAGAATTCCCAGGCGGACTGATAAACTGGTCCCCTGTGCCTATTTTCCTCATGTTTAAAATCAGGCTAACGAAACCTTTCTTTTTTTTTTTTTTTTGGTTGATTGTTTCTAATTTCTTAGATCAAGATTATATTAATTTAAATATCTTCAGAAGAACAGAATCGTGGTAAAAATAGGACCCGAAGTTGTTATTAATCCCAGGCACATAACCCGAATATGCGCATGAATAAGTCAGTAGCTGCATGCTTGTGCACGCACACTCTCTTATTCCCCTTTTCTTTTTAGGATTCATTTTCTTCAGCTCAATTTGTTTATGTTGTTTCAATGTTTTTGCTGATTGCTAAAAAGAATGATATGAATATACACAATGGACTTACCAGGTACAAGAAATACATATATGCTTATATTCTAAGGCAGCAAGTGTTTTCTATAAAGTCTCAGTAGCCAACAAAATAAATGTAAAATGATGTGCTTTTTGCTGCTGTCTTTTTGGGAAAAAAATGTGGGTCTTATTTATTTATTTATTTCTCCATTTATTAATACAGTATCTGCAAAACACCTGCAATGGCAGCTTTTTGGCAGCTTGACTGGCACCCTGGTTTCTATGGTAACTGAAAAAAGGAACTAAGTGAAATGAAAGCAGTGAATGCCTCAGCTTTACTGGTAGCAGGGAAAAAAAGGAGGCCTCATTTGCATTCTGGTGCATAAATCAGCTAAGTGATGTTTCCTGAATAATTTCTGGTGGCTTGAAACTCCACATTCATGTGGCGTTTATATTTTTTATTAGGGAAAAACTGAAATTCCCCATAGCAGTGTATCAGTACAAATTAAAGGTGGGGGAAAACTACAGATGAACAACTGGAATTTTGAGTTAATCGCTCTGCTTACTCTAAAAAGAAATAAAAGGATTATTAAATTATAATTACAAAACCAGTGGAGTTGGTTGGAAAGTTTTCTTCATCTGTGACACAAATATGTTGTGTTGAGGAAACAGCTGCTACACTGAGTGAACCATTTCTAAACAAACAGCTTAAGAAAAGAGAGAAATCTAAATGCAAACAAAGCTCCTTTTAGTATCTTCTAAAAGTCCCTTGACAATAACACATTCCAAGGGGATGTGCATATTCTCTGACTGTAAGACTTCTGCCCTTTGGTTTACTACTTTCCTCCATACAAACAGGGCCTTAATCCTGAGGCTTTGAAGTGTATTCACTCTTACAAAAGTGAAAACTAATAAACATATACATCAAAGTTCCTTACAAATAATAGCAAAAAATGTATTTTTATATAGAATTAATGAACCGTGTTCCTAAAGTGGTTTGAAAGAGAATTATCTTATTTTAAGAGAAGTATCTTAATTTTATAATTCAGCTATCAATTTGTGAGAAATCACCTTGAAACAAAAATAAAAATTATCTAATATCCTTAAAACACCTTCTTGGCTTTAATTTTAGACTGTCCATTTAGCATATGTATGTCCAAACCCAGTCAGAAGTCCAGAACTGCTTACTAGTCCACTATTCCCACCCTTTCAGGACCAGGCTTTGGGCTGGCAGGGCAAATCCAAACTTTTGGTAGAGTTTGGCAGAATCAGGCACAGATGAATCCAGGGGTACAACAAAACAAAGGGTACTTCAGCTACTCCCAAGGTCAAGGTTCTAAGCCTAAAATACAGCCCCACTGCAGGCAGGAAAGAGAGCAAAGTCATGTTGGCTGCAGAGTTCATTGTTTTTACCTCTCCTTTGACCCAAGACTGCACCTCGCAATAGAAGCGACCCCTTTAGGAGCTCCTTTGCGAGGACTTTTTCAGCAAAAGAAATTAAATTCCGATTCCTCCTGTATGTGTTGAACTCATCAAGACCAATTCCAGTGATTCCTCTGGAAAACATTCCAAGATTTTATTTCTTTATTGTTAAGTAAGATGATTTCATCTGAATTTTGTGACATTTGATAATTTCATTGAAGCCCAGTTTACTGGAGTCATGACATTACATGAAAATGTTTGCTTTAATTTTTTTAAAGGAAATTTAAAATATCTTGGTTTGAAAATATGCAACTTAAAGACTCAGAATCCATGAAGTAAATAACAAGAAAAAGAATGTATCTTGTCTTTCAAGATAAAAGCATGGTTGTTTTTGAAAGCATTCTGAGTCTGTCTTATCATGCATGGCTCTAGAGGATTAACTTATTAAGGAAGAACTACTAGACTGAGGGTTTTTTTGAGAGACTTTACAATTTCTTTTAGCTGTGTGAATATATGTAAAATATAAAAATATGCATTCAGACATTTTTCTCAGAACATGCTTAATTACATCACTATTGTACAGTAATATGAACACTGATGATTTATTTGCAAAAATATGTTTCATTTTAGGTATATAAATGCTCTGATAGGTATCAGCAAAGAGCAGATGGCTTCACAAAAGACGTTTGAAAGCTGCCTCCCTCCTGCCAGAAGCTTTTCACATACTCACTTTGTCTGGTTTCAGTGGGATTCCTCAGTGGGAGAGAGCTCTCTCTGTGCCTGTCCCACTGCTTGTGGAAGTACAGTCACATAACCAGTTCTGCTCTGATTAATGAGTTTTATCAATTCCAGTGGCTACAGTCCTTTAGGAAGACTGCCTGCCTGCATCCAATTCTGGAAGGATATACACTCAGAGCATTAGAGCTGGATGGATAGTTAGACAAGATGTTGACAGTGCATAAGCTCTAGAGGATAGCTCCCAGGAAATAACTGGAGTTCAGTAACTCCAAGGGGGTAACCTTAAGTCATTGATGTGGCACCAGTGCTAGGGCAGAATTGCTGTGACTACTGGTAGAGTGGATTTTTAGCAAGTTGGCCCAGGTCCAGTTTGCTTCAAATGGTCTTGTCCACTTCAAATGAACTGTGGCAGATGGCAGAAATCTCACAATGTCTCTTCCAGTTGGAAGATCTTTCTGGGTTATGACACTAAGCACTCATACAGACACTAGAGTCTACAAAATATAAGCATGCAAAAAAATCCAAAACCTATAGGACTTTTTGGTCATAGTCACTGCGTGATGGAGCAAACTGCCAAAGTCAGCCTTAGCCTTGTTAATTAGATTGTTCTGGGGCCAACGACATAATCATTTCTGTCTTCTTTTTTTTCAGAGGATTTTCATTTTTATGTTGCAATGCTTTAAACATTAATACCACCACTGTTTTTCATGGTTAAGTTAGCTTTTACTAAATTTCACAATTCTAGAATTTTGGTTTTAGTGGATGAACACTATGGATCAACTGTCTTATTTGACAAATTGCTGCAACGATGTTCAAGCAGCTCATTATTTGACCAGCTCTTCTATTGCTACAACAGTAGGAAAACAGTATAATACAAGTGTTGATTGACAAATCGGATGGATTTTTTTTTTTTCTGGAGAAAGAAGGATATTTTCTGGCAAGATATTACTAATATAAGGAACTCCTTTCTTTCTTGCACATTGTAAAAGACAAATCTGCCTACTCTTGCCTGCCACCCCTTTGGAAAGAAAATTTTGAGTGACAGGGTTTACCTCCTTGGTTCTCTTTTTCTTAGTTTTTCTAGTGTAACACCAGGAACTAGTTCTGCTAGAATTGCTAACATATCAAATCCTTGAATAGCCTCAAACAGCTACAAATTATGACCTAATAAGGGAGAGAGAAAAACTCTTTTTCTTTCCTCAAAACAGGGAGGCCTTTGCCTAAGGCTGTGGGAGTCTATGGAAGTATCATGAAGCCAGGGAATCCTCCATATATTTTTAAATGAACACAAACATATAATGATACTGTGATCATCCATGTGTAACAAGATGGGCCTTCTCAATAAAAGCATCTGTAGGCATTCTGTTTCAACAGCCCTACAAAAAATGTTTCCTTCCTTCTTCCAAGTGGGATAGAAAACTTGTGTTTCTAAATGGGAAGTCCCAGACATCAAAATCACAATAGTCTTTCAATAAGTTTTATATTTCTTTAATTTTTGTCTCAGAGAAAACAGAGGCAGTCTATGATGCTGGGACAACCTGAATTTTCAAAGTGAGAAGCATGAAAGCAGTGCCAATGCATTCATATGAGTGGGCATATATAACATGCATTTATTTGCTGAGACAGCATGTGTGATGTGCTATGCACAAACACATGATGTCATGGAAATGTAAGTGTTCTGCATGACCAGCCATGCTTTTAAGTGATGTGGTTCATTCCACCTTTCTTTTTTTGTATTTCTTGCTCTATTATAAGCCATGAAAACTTCCTCTCTCCTGCATCTTCAACTTCATCATTGTGCTCTGAGTTCCCTCGGTGTTTTTATTCACCAAGTACCAGTGCATTGTGTTGACTTCCTCATATTTCCTCAATATCTTATTTTAAACTTTCTGCTGAGGCTATCTCAATATTCAGGTTATAACATTTACTGTTCTCTTTTGTCTCAATCCCTAAGGAAGTTGATTCTTTCCCCTAAGAGTGTGAGAGAAAATCACCATTTGTTTATATTCTTTGGAGTGTATTTCATAAGGGATATTCTGTGACAGATTTATTTTGCCTCATATCACAGTTGAAGCTCCTAAACCTTTTGAGGAAAAAGCGGGATTTGACAAGTTGCTATACAAATTGTAGGTATCAGTCTCACGTTTGTATTCCAAATTTTACAACTCAGAGAATTAACGGGAGAAACAGCTGAGCCTTGCAACTCTTCTGACAGATGCATAGCAACTTATTCACCAAGGGTCCCTTCAAAAAAGAATTAAACAATATTTTTCACACCTAGTTGATAAAAATATTGGTTTCACGTCCTTCCCTGAATTTAATTCAATTTTGTGAAACAATAGTTTAGTTTAAATACATGGTTCCTTTGGGGCAAGAAGAGGGAAGGGAAAATATTTTAGATTTTTACACTCAAGTTAGTGTATAATTTACATTATCTGGTTATCTTGTTGCAACTGACAACAAACTCCACTTGGGAAAGAAGGGATAATTTGTAGAAGTTGTAGCTGAAGGTAAAAAGCTGGCATAGTCTTAATTGTAAACAGCATTGTTTGTGTGCCACATTTAAAATACATAGCCTCCTCTGCCATTGAGTGCATGATCCTGTACCTCCTGTCCCTTAATACTGAAAGAGAGGTTTTATTTTTCATCTCTGCCCAAAATAGTTGTCAATTTTGGTTCTTGGGGTATAATTTCCATTGCTTCATAATCATAATTATTCAAGTGACAAAATGACTCCTCTTATTATTTCTTTGATAAATCATATATGTGGTCTTAAATGGCATACAAATCACCAACTTGATAGCTGTAACACAGATATGAACTGAAAACCTGGAGTTGAGATTTCTCTAAGTTTGACCCAGTTTCCACACAACAAGTTGTTTTTCAGCCTATTAACAATATTTAGAAAAATCTTGGCAGTAGTCATGAACCATCTATGTCATTAACACTTTGACAACTGACTAATCAAAGAAAAAAAAAACTAACAGGAGGCATAAGAATAAATCAATGCCTTTGTTTCTTCTACTCAATTATCAAACAAGACTGTAAAGTTTTTTTGAACAAAACTTGCTCTCCAGAAGATGAGAAAATGTGCTTATTTTCTAAGATAACAAACTAGATTTGGTCTTATTTGCAATTACAGATAAGCTTTTGAATATGAGGTAGCTTTTGGCTTTCTTCTGGGTCACATGGTATGAACACCTCAGTTTCCACATGAGAAACTCCACCTTCATTGTTCAGTCTCAGCAGGGAGAGGCTAGAGATGATGATTTCATCAATGGCATTGCTCAGCTGCTTTGCAGCTGGCAGAAAATTGGGTTCTCCTTTCTCTCTGCCTTACTTTCTCTTCCTTGTAAGCAAGTAGTAACACACATGTCATTTCTGGAAAGTCCAATTGTTTAAAGTCTGTGGTGCTTATTCTGCCCTTTCTCCTCCTAGGAGAGGTGAGAGGCACCTAGAACATAAATTGTCTATTGCCATCTACATTTTCAACTCATTTCTCTCTCCCATCAAGAATCATAGAAGATACTCCTGTATAACCACTTTTACAACTTCCTTTGGAGGCGGGGGGAGGGGAAGTCTGTAAAATCTTCCAAGCTGTTGTTGAATTGCTGGACTGCCTGGGCTCTGCTATATTTCTTTTCTATGCTTTCAGTAGAACTGGGAGTATTACCTTGCAATCTTATGCCTTGAATGCTTCTGTTACTCAGTAGCTGTACCCAACAACAACAAAAAAAATCAGTTTAGCTTATACTTATTTCAATCTTTCTGCGGCAACACTACTTTGTCAATAACCGAGCACATCAAATCTAGCAGATTTGTCTTTCTTCCTCCTGTTTCTACTGCACGACTGGTCTGACCATAAGTAAAGTAGGTAGCTACCTGGGGCTGTAGGGAATGAGGCTCCTGTTCTTGCCCTGAAGCTTGTGCTGCCTTTTCCAGATAAATGGAAATCCCCCAGTTCGGTGGGAGTGCTACCCTTCAGGGAACATGTGGTGGATCCTGCACCAGTGACAGCAGAATCAGTAAGCTTTGATTCTTGGCTCTGGCCCCCATGGCAGGCATCGACCAGAGCTGAAGTTTATTTTTGCTCACAGTACTCTAATATCTCTGCTATCTTCCTTGACAAAGAGCAATAGCTGTACTCTATCCTGGGACTGTATTCAAACTTCCCTGTGTTGTGTTAAGTAGGTCAGCATTTTGATTATTTTTGGAGACTTTGTTTTTCATTTGTTTATTCACCATATTTCATTATCCCGAAAACAAGGAAGAAAGCTCCCTTAACAAAAGTACAGTGGTTTTTTGCAAATAAAGGAACTTGAGACAGGAACTTAGTTTGAAAAGCTTCTGTTTTTGTTATTTTGACAATCTTACAAACCTTAAGGATATTATGGATGCTAGGATACTTATAATTCTGACATTTATATTGTTGCAAATGGTTGTGTACAAATATGCATACATACATGCATGGATATATATATATATATATACATACATACACACATGGTTATTTAATCAGGATGGCAAATGGAGAGACAAAATGCCTTCACAAGCAGCTGTAAGTGTGGTAATATGATTCTTGAGAATAAAAGCATTACAGATTCTTGCAAAAACTGCAACTGGAATGGAGCAAAATGCCAGAGATTCTTCCCTTTCTTTTATGCTCGTATTTATTATGTGAAATTACACGATCAGGATCAATTGTTAGTATCCTAAATTGGCAAGACTGCATGATGAAGGAGAGGGCCAAGAAAATACGATCTTTAGAAGTGTAATTAGAAATACTCTTCGTGCAGTGTTTAGTATCTTGATCAGAATATTTCCACCTCAGCTTTGGGTTGTGTATGAAAATGTGGGACTTTTTTGCCCTGACTTACACTATGCTGTAAAAATTGTAAAATCTCAGTGTAAAGTTGATTAAAAAAAAATCCAACTTGCTCCATTTTTTTATGAGAAAAATCAAGTAAAATTACATATCTCTTCATACTTCTGGTGAAATTTCACTATCATAATGAGTTGTATTGCTGATGAGCTACATTTAATTTGAGTTCTACGGGCTCAGTACTTGTTAAGTTGCTCTGTTAAACCACTGCAATCCAACATAGTGTTTGTAATTTCAAATACTTTCAGTACCAGGTTAGACTTTTCAATCCTGTGTTCGACAGTAGGTCACATAAGAATAAAAAAAAAAAAAAAGCAATCAGATGTGTTATTAGTGTGCTTCTAAAATACCTCTGATTTTTTTCTTTTTGTAAAAGGGCATTATATGTTTACCATC